>NW_026087853.1:20863660-22113660 GCF_022539395.1 Myiozetetes cayanensis
TTTTATTCTTTTCTTTTTGGATGCAAAGCTTTCTACTTATATTTATTCTACTTCTATTTATTCAGTTCAGGATCTGCTCTTGAACTGGGGGTAAATGAATGCAGTAGTTATTCTATAGCTATTCCTCTCCTCCCTCCCCTAGAATGAGGTCAGAGATAGAATGAGACCCACTCTTTGCCAAAATAAAAATATAATCTCAGAAAGCCAATTCAGCTAAGTTAACTGAATTCTGTCATGGCCTACTATCCCCCTATGTCCCACCTTTGCCTACCCTAATCCTGCACTCTCTTCATGAATGGTGCTCTTAAGGCTCAGTCTCACTCTCTCATAAATGAATTTCTATGTGCTTTTACACATGTGAGAGCCTTAAGTTTTGCAGTTCTGGGCCTCAGTGTAAAACTGACTAGGTTTGGTTTTCCTAATTTTTAAAATTTCTTCTTCAACCAATTGTTTATCCTTTCCACAATAAAGATTTTCCACCTGAGGTCCAATAGCATAAGCCAGAAAATCTGTGGCCACATCACTGTTTTGGTGTTCGCACTCACTGTCTAAAAATCGCCCTGACTTTTAGATCTATAGGGGTTATAAGAGTTACCTGATTTTTAGAAAAATCTGTAAGACATGGGGCAGAGGGTGTTTTAAAGCAAGCATTTGAAGTAGAGGTTTAGTACTGTGCAATTACCTTCCCTCAGGGCAGAACTGTTCATATAATTAACTTGGCTAAAAGGAACTACTGCATGTGCCTTTCTCTTTGGAGTAGCAGGTTAGGAAATGTTTTTTCCTTTACACATTGTAGGCTTGCCTACATCCTGGCCTTGGTCCAAATTATTACTCATTTCCCGAGAGAGAGGGTATGTTATGCCTGAAAGATGATAGCCTGAATAAAGTTGGACCCCCTTGCACTGAATCTTGCAGCTGACTGCCCTTTATTAACCCAGCATTTGTCTTGAGAAGTCCTGGTGAGGTCATCAGTCTGGAAGGTCACTAAACACAGACCTTGAGCAGAATTGCTTTTCAGGCCAGGAAGGGAAACTGAATTGTGTATTGAAGAGTTGAGCAGTGCAAGCAGAGGTGTGTATTAACCCTTACAGTATTCAAAGACTGAAATTTCTGTTGCTTCCTGCACTGATTTTTTTTTTTCCACCCAGCTGGACTGATGGCAATTCAGGAGGAAAACATGAGTTCCAGCCCTTGCCAAATAGCCACATATATACTTACTGTCTGGCAGTTGCCTCTGTGTGCACAGACATACTCACCTGTTCAGATGATTAAAGGAGAATGTGGGTTTTTCCATGTCCATACTGTAGCAAGTACAGGGCATCTCTACATAATCTGCCGATACCATCACTCAAGGCTGTCCCTTTGACTTCTTAGCTGACTTATAATGGGAAAATTTAAAATAGAAAGAAGGACAGTACAGACAACTTGTTTTCTCTGCACAAATTCAGAGCAGTACAGAGGGAATTTTATTGTCTAAGTGTCAAAGGAAGCAGGAAGAAGTATCAACACGAGGGCCAAGAGAAGTGCAGCAAGAACTAAATCTAAATAAAAATTCTGTGTTGGCTACATAAGAACACAGAACCACACTGATTAATTACAAAAAGACACACATGATACTGTTCTTAAAGAAAGAAAATTTCCATTTCTTAGTTCTTAGTTCTTAGCTGTACCAGTGATAAGGATGTAAATGGTTTTGGAGCACCCTATCAGTGCTAGAGTAGAATACTGATGTGCATGGAAGGGGACCACTCTGGTCCCACTAGCACCATCTCAACCCTGACCTGGAGGGAACTCTGCTCTGCAGAGATTATGGGGGATTCAGTAGCCTTCTGGGCCTAGGCTGAGTTGCTCTTGAGCAGACAGGGCCAGACACCACCAAAGGAGAGTGGTTGTGATACAAGTAAACACCTGCTCAGAAAACAGACAAAAATATTAAATTCCCTAAGGAGTTCAGCTTGGCTGTAGAGGGGCCATCTCCACCTTGCTCTGGGGTAGAGCAAACATCAAGCCAGAATAGCACTTGCTTTGTTAGGTAAGATTATAAATCCATAATGCAGGTCTTAATGTTGTCAGGACAACAGTGCAAGGCCACCAGAACATGTGGTGTTATTTCAGCCAGTCTCGCACAGATAGTACACATGGGACACGGGACACCTCCTGCCTCTATCTAGTGTTTGATCATCAGACCATTTTAAATACTTCACTTAGAAGAAGCAAGTGGCTATAGGAACCACCTGAAGTGATTAGCTAGAGCCACTAGAGTAAGGTCAAGCCAATCTAATCCAGACTCTTGCCCTTTGGCAACAGGAGCATTCTTCATTATGGTTTCTTAAACTCTGAAATTTTAAGGACAGTCGTGTTTCAGTCTATACAACACCACATATGAGCCTACCTTAAGGGGCAGGCACCTGATTAAGGCTTTCACCTGAAATACTTAAAAAGAATTCATCATGTTAAGCAGATCTGATAATATCACTACAGCTACTACATGAACAGAAACTATGTTTCAACCACAGTTCTGGAGTAATTTATTCTGTGTACTGACCCATAGAGTGGCACACAGTTAAAATAGTCAACTTATAAAAACCACTCCACTCCCAGCTAAAACACTTGCTAACATACCTTAAGTTCCTAAAGACTCCTTTAGCTTATATCAGAATTAAAAAAAAGGCTAGTGTGTCAGACTGATGGACACCCAACCCCTCTCTTTAATATACAAAGTTTATATCAGAGTGACACTGTAGCAGAAAGTGTTGCTCACTAATCCATCTGTCCATTAAAAAATTGCAGTTGGCCAGGTACCAAGGTACCAGGGACTTGTATCCACGAAAGTAAAATGAGGAATTCCTATTTCAAGGTATGCATTACATTTAAAATAGTTTTGCAAATAATAGGTAATTAGTAATTAATAAGTAATTCAGCATTTGTTGAAGTCTTTCAAGGCTCACTTAGACTTTACATACAGTGTAGGCAGTGTCTATCCATTCCATAGTGTACAGACACAGTTCCCTTCCACAGAATTCAAAAGACTTGAACTGCAGAACAGACATCAGGTGAGACCTACTGAAAAGTGAAATTTACACCACAGAGCTACATGAACAACCCTATAAATATTTAACATTAAATAATTAATAGGACGCTTCAAGATTCATCTTTCCTGTTCTGCAGGCACTAAGGAGTATGAGTTACAGTCTAGCTCCTTATTTTCATTCCTTCTCTGTAGCTCTAAAGTCTGCAGAAGTGAAAATGACTCTCACTGCCAGCCTTTTTGTTCTTAAGGTTAGAGGCAGACAGACCAGAAGTCAGAGCAAGTGGATGAGGGAGGAAAGAAGTAGAAGAGCTAAAGTTTGTCTTGCATTGTATCCTCAGTTTTCTCACGGCATTCTCACGGATTGCACTAATCCTCTGTCATGGAAGGATGCTGTCTTGTTTGTTAGGAAAGAAGCAATTGAGGTGATTCATCTTGTTACAAAGATAGGGGGAGCAAGAGACAGAAGGGTATGGTCATTTTCCAGTTTCTTGCACCATCTGCTAAACTGGAGATACAGAAACAGTAAAAAGCAGAAATTCTACCTCACAGAGAAACATAGTAGAAGGCTTGAAATCGTAACCCTAGAAGAGGGCACTTGTCTGCTCCAATGTCCATCTTGAGCAGCTACCAACATTAGACATATGCAAAGAATTAAATGTCTCCTAACATAAATAATTGTGCAATTAAATTTTGAAAGAGGATGTTCTTGTCTGGCTGCAGCTGAGGATTAAGAGACCTTGAATGCTACCTGTCATTCATTTCTTAAACATCCATTTCCTTTGGTTTTCTAAGCTATTGGCCTCAGTTACATCCTGCAGGAAAGCGCTTAATTACAAACAAAGCATTTTGTTTTAAGCCATTCTGCCCTGGTGATCTAACACTGCTGAGCATCCCTGTTGCTCTGCTCTCAAGAAAGCATCATTAACTTGCAGCTGACCCCTCACTTGTCCCATATGTTTTGAATTCTTCCTCCCCCCACATTTGCCCGCCTTTCCATCTAAAAAGGCTCAAGTCTGTCCAGCTGTTGAATGTTCTCTGTATGAAGCTGCTAATTGTTCTCAGGAGCTTTCCAATTATTCTGAATTACCTAACCAATCAACTAACCAGTCATGGTGAGGGTGCATCCTACTCATCTTTTTTTTTTAATTCCATATTTCATCCACTTTAATAAAACCTGACATTCAGCTTTTCTTGCTGAATGCTGCTTGTATTTATCATATGATTCACAGTGGCATCTGAACTTTCAGTCCTCTGCATAGCAAACATTAATTATGCAAAGGCAGTTTGTGGCTTCCAAGTGGCCCATATTATTTACAGGTAAATGTGTTACCTTTACAGCTAACATGACTGTTAGCATCCATACACTAAATATATTAATTTACAGCCACACAAAAATGAACAGAGGACACATCCAGAGGGGTGCTAGGCTTGCTACTGCAAGTGGGAGTGGACAGGTGTTGCACTGCACTGTGGAAACTGGTATCTTATTCTGGATTGATCTTCTCTTGGCTCAGCAGCAAGTTTTGCCACCTTCTTATAGTTTGTCCTCCTGGCTGTACAGCATAGCAGAAAACAGACTGCAGTGGTATGGATACACCTTGCAAGTTACATCACAGTTAAGGAGGTACAATTAGGAACCTGTAAGGCCTGAGTTAAGACGCTTGTGGGTGGTGCTTCGAGGATTAACACTGCTTTAACTAGACAGAAGAGCTGATTTGTTTGGGGTTAAGAGCCCATTCTCTGCCACCAAAATAGCTCTGCTTATTATGAAGATGTGGCACAGCAATACTGCAACAAAAAAAGCTGGTAGAGCTAAGCTCCATTATGTAGACTAACAAGTTCACAGGAAAGAATAAGCCCAGTTCTAACAAAACTAAATATGTGACATTGCAGAAAGTTTAGCTCCTTGTCAGTGCTGTGATAAAACAAGACTGTTACTCTCAAGGATACTCCCACTACCAAGCTCAGCTCTTGCATCCCCTAGATCCATTCATCCAAATCACTTCAAGACCATGTTGTTCTGACTTCTGGAAACCTCACTGTTCCCAGGCTCTAGGCCTCAAAGAGAGGTCTGACAACACTCCAGATTTCTGACAAGCATTACACTACTTAATCAGTAGTACAACACTCCCCCAAAAGTGTAGGAAAAGCCAAGGCTGTAAGTGGCAACAAGGCCCAGGCCAGCCCTTTGGCAAAGGTTAGCTTAAGTGGTACTGTTACATATTGCAGTTATCCAAAGAGCCAGAACACAAGCACAGCTCTGGCACTGCTGTGGGGAAATGTCTTCAGGAGGCTCCAGGCTGAGATGTCAGGAAAGCAGCTACAATTTTCTTGAGCAGGGCTCCTTGCAAACAGGTGTATGTAACTCTAGCCCAAATACTACAGGGAGGAAGGAGCAAGACCCTTGTGGAAAGGAAAAACTGCTTGTAAAACCTGTTCACACCATTACATCCTTCTTTAACTTTTTACTCTTAAAGCTCGTACCTCAGTGACTGAAGTGCCTTCCACAAGCCTTCACAGCAGCAGTTATTAGAAGTAATAGACAGAAGGCTGATGAAGAGATGACTCAAAGTTCAGGGTTCCCACCAGCCCCTGCCTACCCTGTCTCCATTGCTGGGACAATTGAGGTGTCTGCGCCTGTTTTCATATGGTAATGGCATAGGCATATCCTGACACACTCAACCACAAAAGGACTTAGAGCAACAGTTCACCAGCATTGCAGTGGGCAAAGAGGTTCATCATCCCATTGTCTACCCCCTCAGAGACAATGAAATGCTTTGAAATATGCAGGACTAAACATACAAGATATGTTTTTTCTGGATAAGAGGACTTTGTATGATCAATAAATCAGGCTGAGCAAATTCAGACCTGTCTCTCACAAGAGAAATGATAAACAAAGTGTTCATAATGACAAAACCAGGAGTTTTTGCACAAGATTTGGGGGCAATCTCATTGCAGCATCACTTCTCCCTCAGCCCTGCAGGCCTTGCATGGGTTGAAGACTTCTGTGCAGACAGGGAAGAAGTACTGTTGACAAGATGCTTCACCTACTTGCTGTAAAGGCAAAAAAGTTGATAGCAAGTCTGCTGACCCCACTCACTCCATATTCTTCCTGAAGCAAATTCCCACCAACGTACAGAATTTTTTCTTTTTTTTTTTTCTTTTTTTTTCTTTCTTTTTTAAAAATACTTAGTGAATTAAGATGGATACCTCTCCCAGAAACAGACAGGTGAATCCTCTGGGACCCATGGGATCCAGCTCTGGATGGGACTGGCCCACTAGTAAGTACCTGGGAAAATCAGCACTCTTTTGCTCCCGTTCCCCTGTTCCCTTTGTCAAAATCACTGCAGGTGGATCCACGTCCCAACTGTGACCAGCAAGAAGTCTATGGAGCTAGGTGCACAAGGCACAGCTCTCTTCACACCCGGATCTGGTACCCATTGAGGTCTGGCATGGCTTTGGAATCGGTGGGCTTCTTCTCACCAGATGGCCTGTGAGCAAAGAGGGTAACAACTCTTCAGAAACTGTTTTCAGTCAGGAGGTGCTGCAAATAGAGATGGCAGCAGAGGAAAAGGTACAGGAAAGCTTTAGACTGATCCTGCACTATTGAGGGCAGGATTTTCTGCAGTATCCAGTAATTCTCTCAACAACTTCAACAGAAGAGTAGGAAGACCACTCTGGAACCCCAGATTAATTTCAGGAAAGCAATCTTACTGACAGCACTGTAATTTTTGGAATCTCTTTGAGGCACAGGTCTGTGAGACACCAGAGGTCAGACCCATGCATAAGGTTAAATGTCAGCTACCAAAAATCACTATTTGAGCTGCTTTCCTCGTCCCTGCCAAAAGAAACAAGCAAACAGAAAACCACGTCCCCTCAACTTCCTAAGCATTGATAAACTCACAAAGGCACAGACTAGGGAAGAATGCTACTGCATGCCAGAGAAGTATTGCCTGTTCTAAAGAAACCCAGTAGGACATCAGAAGGATCTAAAACCAAATAGCAAGGTGGAGACTGTGAGTAAAACAGAGGTGCTCTAAACAGGTCTCCTGCTCAGCAGCCCCACTCACCGTCGGTCCCCACGGCTGTTGCGTCGATGGGGGCTGGCCTGACCTCTTTGTGGAGAGGAGACATCTTTCTTTCTGTCCTTAGTGGGAGATGGTGGCCCAGTTCCTTTCCCAATCTGACAGAAAAATTAAAAAGCAACATGAGCAGAAACCCAATATGAGTAATAAGAGAAAACACAAAAACTAACAACGATTTATTACATGGGAATAAAAGACAAAAAGGCAAAGCAAGTGTATCAAAAATGCAAAAACCAGAAAGAAAAAGTAACAGTGACAGCTATGGCTCCAAGGACAGTATACTGTCCGAGCTAATCTCAACTGCAGCACTGCATGAGCATCTATTAGGGGACCAGCCTGTATACAAAGGGAATTGGGAGGCTGCAACCTCCAATTCACCTGCTACTCCACCATCATCTAGGAGAGCTTCCTGTTGCTTCATTTCCCCAGAACACCAGCAGCCAAGCAAGACAGTGGATGCAGCAGCAAAGTACTCCATCCTCGCTGCTTACCTTCAGCCTCATATCACGGGCATGTCTCTCAAGCTCTTTGCGAAAGTCTTCCCTGGTTAGCTTGTCTAGATCCAGGACGGAACGCTTCCACTCAATCTGCTCCACACTGTGTGGGTCATGGGACACACAATGGCCCAGCTTCACCTTTTTGAGCGTGTGCCAGCAGCGGCGATATGCCTCCTCGAAGTCAAAGATGAGTTCGCTCAGTGTGCGGAAGACAGGTGCTTTGTACATAAGCTCCTCGCGTCGGCTGATGCCCAGTGCCCCATAGCGGCCTCCAAAGTTCACCCCCAGCACAATGTGTCGGAAGTAGTTCCCTGAGAAGTGGGTTTTGAAGCTGATGGGGAAACGGTCCAGTGTGGTCATGTTGTTGGTGAGGTAACTGACAGCAGCCACTATTCAGGAAACAACTGGTGATACCAGTTTCTTGACAAGATACTTCCTCCCTACTCCAGACCTTCCCAGCCTGCTCAGCAGACTCACTGTTGATTAAGGCATCACATAGGCAGGATTTGTTCTCCAGACCCAGGGTCCAGCTCACTGCAGGCTGCCCTACTTTCATCTGGGTCACAGCGAAAACAGACTTGGCCTCTTTGAGGAGACAGTCAACAAAGGGAACTTAATTTCAAGGCAGTTTTGTGATGCAGAAGTTGCAACGCTAGCACCTCAAGTTTACTGTATTCCATAGTTCCCAAGTTGTTAACACTGTGGCATATTATTCCTCAGTTTGTTTTAATCTGTTTCACTAGCTACTGTTTCACACATCTTTAGGACAAAAACCTCAAACTACCCTTCTGAACCATTCACTCACCACCTCTGCCCCTCCAGGTGGTTTTACCAATGTGCACGAAGAACCTTTAGCTCAAGTGCCATAAACTAAACATGGAAGACAGCTGGGAAAGATGCCTACTTGAAGACAAAATGTCCAGAACTAATAAAGGTATTGCCTGAGCTAATAAGTGACATATGCCATAACTGGAAGTTAGGGAGGATCCCTAACTTAATTGCTTGGATTTGGACTTCATTGGTAGGGTTTTGTGGCAGAACTGGGGAGGAGAAAAGGGAGGAATGTGGGGCTTGATGACAATATTATAAACAGCCTCAAAGCATCATAAGGGAGAGAGCAGAGGTGAAAACACAAGGATGGGCAGACATGCACAACTTCAAGAGAAAAGGATACATTCCCAGGATCACAGCTTCCAGGCATTTTATTGGCAGGGCCTCTTTGGTCATTTCTTTGGCCAGGTCCATCAGCCTGCAAAGTGGAACAAGGGAAAGACAAGGACAATTAGAGGGCTTGAACTGTGCAAGTATGGCCAGTTCAGCCTTTTTTCACTATAACCATGTAAGGTAAGGTATGTTTCCAGGAGAGGGTGGCCCACTGATGACAGGGAACAGAACAAAGTATCTTCTCTGGGAAGATATTAAATCCATACCACATCTCTGCCACACACTGTTGCTACTTACAAGGAACTCCCTTCAGTGAGTTACAGCAAAGCTGCCTACAAAGCCAACCTCTGTTCTCAGGAAGAACACAGCACATGGCTCAGCAAGTTCTGGATGGATACTGATGTGACCACAAGTAAAACCCTCCAAGGACCAAGACCCAGCAGTGTTAGGCTCACAAGGCTCAAGGACAACGAAGCCTACTTCTCTGGCATCAACCCTAATCTCCGTTCAACGAGTACCATGAAGGAGACATTGCACTGATAACAAAACAAGGCATTTGGAGTCAAATAAGTCTATGGACTAGACCAATAGTAAAAAAACAATCTTGGGAGACCCATAATATGCTGTTCAAGAGAGTCAATGAACATCAGGTGCTTATCTTGAGGAACTTATTGGGCACGGCTCTTCCCAAAATCTGCAGTGGGGAGAATTCCTATTTCTCATTCAAAGTATGGTCACCAAAATCTCAGTGAGCCTAGATTCTGCAAAGGCACTCACAGGAGCTATGAAGTTAGACCTGTAAAGATACTTGGCTTTTACAAAACTTGTTTAGAGCAGGACCTAATTTCAGAGTCCATCAGAAGTTCATATAGTTGCATTCAAATTAGAAGCAGGCAGAATCTGCATGTCTTTGCAATACATTTTTATTATTTTACTGGATTTATTGATTCATGAAAAAACCCCACAATCTCTACTCTTGTTCTTGAGAAAGATGAGACACAGCTCTGTCCAGCTGTGCCCCAGGCAACAGACAGTAAAGTCATATAAAGTAGGATGGAGCTGCAGTACCGAAATCCCTGAGCACCACTAAACCTTGGGCAGGGGATGGAGAAAAAGCAGTGCTTACAGCAGGGCTCCAACAACAAAGAAAAGATTAAATGCTGTAGAGGCTGCCGGCACTTACCCAGTCAGAGGTCTGCTCTTCTTAATCTCAAAGAATTGTGTCCCAGTGTGATTGTACCTGGAGGCAAGAAGTTAAGGGCTTGGCAACTTGGAAAGTAGAATTTGAAGAAAACTTATCTGAAGAACTTTCATGTTATTTGCCATTCTCACAGCAAAGTCATGATCCCACAAAAACAACAGCAATGCAAGAAAATCCTCACCTCCCTCTCCTGCATTTCTCCCATTTATAGTCACTCCTTACTTCCACTGTATTTCCTTCTTGTCAATTCTTCTCTTTCTCATACCCACACACAGGTTTCCACTCCATTTCCTTAAGGTCCACACTGACAGCACATAATCTGCTCATCTTTTCAGTTACCAGGGCAGAATAGAGTTTAATAAATTTCTTCCTGCTCTGATCTGCACAGAGCAATGAAACATTCATGGCACCTTATTCTAACACTGACTAGGATCCAATCCAGAGCACAACCACCCTGGATGGTGTCAAAAGGTCTGCCTTCTTACACTGAATTAGAGCTGAACCCAGAACTAGGTCTGTATCTCATCAGTGAGATTAGACTGTGTTTGCATGGCACATACCTGGTCTCAAGCACAACAGGGAGAAATCTCATTCCCAGAACACAGTCACACAGGCAGCTCTGCATATACAGGGGTAGGATACCACAGATGCACAAAAGCAGGGTGGCTGACTGTCATTTAGACAGCTACAGAGAAGAGTGATTGAGTATAATGACCTGAAAGGGTTTTCTCATCACCATAGCTCACCCATGCCCTCACCTTGTAGTCCATCTGACACCTGGCTGTTGGGATCTCAGATGTGTTTTTTAACAAAATGCCACTGTAAAGGGTGGGTAGTGGGGAAAAGCCCTTGACAACGTATCCATTTGTTACATAGAGTGAACAGAATCAACAGGTAACTTGAGCAAAGAAGAAAAGAAACAGAGAAGCAAAACAAACAAACAAAAAATCGCCAAGTCCAGCTTCCTGTTTTTGAGGAGGAAGTTTCAGTTCTTCTCCAGCTACAACAGAAGGCACTTTTCTGTTCTTCAGAGGGAAAGAAAGTCCCCTTGGTCCCTCCTCTTGGGTTATCACAGCAGGACAAAGGTAACAGCAAAGGATACTGAAGCTCCCTGATGTAGCGCTGTACAGCTTCCAGGCGCTCAGGGATGGGGGTGGATGGCTGGAACACAGGCACACTCGGTATGGGAATCTGAAATGAAGAGCAGAACATAAATCACTGCTTCCAAACCTCTCCAGCATCCTGCTGAACTCAGTGGCACACAGCTATAGGGAGCATGTTCCTCTGAAAGCAGACTCTTTTTGCTTCCCAAAGTGACCACACCAGAAACATTCCTCTGTTTCCACACTGGTAACTGGGAAGGGATTTAGAATGAAGCATTACCACACAGCTGTAAGAGAAGCTATGTGAAAAGGTCCTGCATTTATGCAACACTGGAAGAATTAGATAGAATTAACTGACAAGGAAGGTGCAAGACAGGAAAGCTATCACCTGAGGGACCTCATTTGAGTATTGAAACTAGAAGGCACAAAACAAATATAAGAGAAGAAGAGAGAAAAGCAGAAATAGAGAATTAGTTTCCCTAAAGCCACCAGAGGGTGGAACAGTCCTGTAAGCAAGGGTATAAAGGTCCCTTGCTGCCTCCTGGCATCTCAGGTGAGTTGGCACTTACTTGGACACAGACTTGACAGCATGACCCCTTGCCCTGCACCGTCGGGTGTTTTGAACTACATGGTCAGAGAATGACTTCTGGAAGGTCACCATTTAGACTGCTGCCCCATTCTGAGGCCTCAGCCTTATGGGTCCAGTCAGATTTTCCTCACCATTTGCTCCACAGGGGATAACTACAGTCTTGTCAGCAGCTGAGAAAATCTGTCTAGGGAAAAAGTAAGGTCCTGCCCACAGGACAAATATAGAGAAGACACAAATTTGGGATGACTGACAGACTTGGAGAAACAGCCCAATATTTTCTCTCTGAAGGATAGCTCATGCCTTGCATGCACCTCTCTGATACCAGACTGCATCTTTTCTCAGCAGCTTGGCTTTTAACATCTCAGTTCCTCCTCAAACTTCCTCCAGAGCTGGGCTATCCACAGCTATGAAAGAGTGAGTCAGAGCCAGTTCTTCTCTTGAGCCTTCCACTCTGCTGTGCACAACTGTCTCTGCTGTGCAGAGTTTTGTAGCCAGTGGCACTGCTTAGTGCACCCTTCACATCTATTTCTGTGGCCACTCATTTCCATATACCTCATTCTGCCCTGTGTTGGCACAACTGACTGGTGAACCAGGTCAGGCACCTTAAGCAGCTGAAAACTGAGCCAGCAAGCATGGGTAGTTTTCAGTCAGACCAGCTCCCTGGCCTGGCTTGCCACGTGGTTGCACTCTGCTTGTGGCCACCCTCCCTCCCCCCCAAGTACAAGGACCGCTTAACTTTGAGAGATGGGCTGTTACTGCCTCTCCTAATCAAGCAGAGGCACCGGCTGGCTCACTTGCAAGAAGCAGCACAGGAATGGTGGGAACAGATGTGAAACTGAGTTTGTTCAACTGCAGTAGGAGCAGGGAAGGCTCCAGAGAGCAGGACAGGAATGGAGCCATCGCTGGAACCACACGAGCTGAGTCAGTTTGGATGCTGTGAGCTGACACACTGAGTCATAGGAAATAATTTCCAGGCAGAAACAATGAAAGAGGTAACAACCAGGGCAGGCTAACTATTTAACTGTGTTTCATTTCTTCTGCACGGAAACTTTCATGCTTTTGAGTGAAGACAGATAGATTGAGTGCATGTTGACAGCACAGACTAATGACTGTGGGTAGTTATTCCTCCCTTACTGGGACAGACCCCAGATCTCCTTTTCGTCAAAGGACTGTGTAACACTGAGACAGTGCAATGGCAACCAGTTCAGCAGGGGACTAGTTAATGCAGAAGAGCCTCCTGCACCTCAAGTAATTAAACTGATGAAAGTACACTGTGCTCTCTCTCTCAGATCTGGGCCTGCAGCCCAGACTGGGCTACAGTTTCTTTTGCATCAGGTCTATAGCATTTTAATGGGGCAACAGAAAAAGAAGGAGAGGAATAAGGTCCCTATCCCTCTATCCCACACTGACAGGATGAGTGACCCTTACACTTTTTTTTCTTACCCAGCATCATCCACTGCTCATCTCAGAAGAGCTATAAATATTAGGCAGTTTTCATAATCCTTCAGAAAGCAGAGAGGAATTTATTTGCAGCAGAAAATATAGGAAATCAGATCTATTTTGATTTCCCTTTGGTTATTCTGAAAGCTGCAGAGAGAGAGCTAGAAAGAGAGTCCAGATTTCCCAGAGTATATAATCTCTGCCAGACTTAGCAGACTGAATGAACACATCCTTGGTTCTTCTCATTTGTGTGGAGGGGTTGCATCACCCCACTCCCAGATTCATGCACCCCAGTGGGCTGGCTATATACATGGGATTGGGACCCTGCTGTTAGAAAGGGCATCCTGAGAACAACAGAGATTTTCATTAGTGGGCCATGCTGTACATGAGAGAAGGTAGATGGGAGAAAGGCACAAAGCTCCACCCTTATGCATATCACAGAGGTGCTTTTTTGGCCAGCCTAGTTTAGCAACAGTTTCTTTTATGGTACTTATATGTATCCAAGCTCCTCCCTACTCTTCCTTCTGCAAACAACAACATGGGAGCAATACCAATCTTGGTTGATAGCCTGAAAAAAAGGAAACATTTTTTTCCATTTCTCTCTGTATGAATACATGAGATGCAACTCTTCTGGCTTTGCTCTCATAACCACCTCATTTAAAATCCATCATTTCTTAATGAGGCAAGCACACATCACTTTGTATTTCCAGTGTGCTCCCATTTGATGGTACCAGCAGCTCCAAGCAAAGCAATACCCCACCCTGTTGCTAGAAAAAAAGACAACCAAGGAGGGTGATGCTCTCAAGCCTAGCATGCATGGCCAATCAACTTTGTCCTGCCACCGTGGCATGACTCACTTGATGCCCACTCACCCCAAATCTACTCGAAGGAAATGTAGAGCTCTGACTCTAGCTCTGGCTCACCCCAGTGAGAGACATAGTCCCTGAAGCTGGTCAGTGAACATATTTATAAAGTCTGATCACAGCCTCCTGCAGTCATCATTTTAGAGTATTTTAGTTTATAGACAATTCTTTTGAGAGTTACTTCTCCCAGCACCCAATGCTGGCTACCATTCAAGGCCAGAATTTTGGAGTAGGTGAATTACTGTCCCATTCCCAACACCTAAAAAGAACTATTCACCCTCTAGCACATGGAGAGCACCTGGCTTTTCAAAGGAACTAGCCTTGCAGAGTACACCCATTGCCCTAATTCTCATCGGGTGTACAAGCCATTCAAAGAAATTTGATGGCATGGAGACAGGTGGTGATGAGCAACCCTCAAAGATAAAAATACATCCCTAAACGGAGAAAGCTAGAGAAAGAGAGCTAACCCATCTTTGTGGATTCCTGAATCCTAGTATCCTCTCACCTGTATGCCTGGGAAGCTTGGGAATGGGATTTCAGATGGTGAAGCACTGAGTTTATAGATTCGTTTCCCAAAGGAGCTAACAGATGCAAAAAAAACCCCAAAAAACTCAAAAATCAACAACTCCCAAAACAAACCAGCCTAATTACACCCATTATTGCAAGAGTTCATTCCACTTGTGCCCTCTAACTGTAACCCTTAGGCACCAAGACTACAAAGTGAGAACAGGGGAAGTTCTTCACAAGACCAAAACCAGAGACAGCACTGAATTTCCCTCCTCTCATGCACCGTATTCTTGTTTGTTAACTTCTTTCTTCCATTTTACCCCCGCCTCTCCTGGTGAAATCAGCCCTTATGGTTAGGAAATTAAGTAGTGAGTGTGTGTTCTGACTGAAACACATTTTCAGTCTTTACTGAGGCTCAGGACAAAGTCAGAGGAAAGGAAGGAAATCTGAAAAGGAAGGAAAAGCCTAGTGGGGTTAGAATAGAGACTGTAATCAGGACTCAGGATTTGTTCCGGTTGCTGCCACAGATGCCTATAACTCTTCACTGCACAAAGGATGTTGCATCACATGCTTCTCTGGAGTTCCTCATGGAAAGCACTATGGATCGCCTGTGCACTATATAATAGCACATCCTTTCATACTTTAAATTACCTTCCCAAGGAACTGAGTCCTTGCTAAAAAAGCCTGAGCCAAAAAAACTTTACCTTTTTGTATCTGAATTTCCCCTATTAGAGTGATGGGAATATTCTCATAACCCACCCGTGGAGTGACATGCTAAATGTTTGCAGTGCTTTTGTTCACAGGACGCCAATGAAAGGGGGAGATTTTTCTCAGGCTAAGGTTCAACATAGATAGCAACAATTACAAGAATTCACATGCAAATGTTTCAGTACGGCACAAGGTTATGTGAAATGGTCAGTGGTTTCTCTTTTTGTATAGTTCTCTGCAGCAAGGCCAAGAACGTGCTTGGAAATCACATCTGACACTACAGCAGCAATAAGCTGTGCAAGCATTTGAGAACTCCTCTTAAAACTCCTGGCATCAAGAGTCTCTTTTTTAACAGACACAGCTCTGTTCGAAAATGTCTTTTGGTGTGGGAGACTGTACTGAAATCGAATTTCTTCAGGTTCAAAGACTCACCTCTGTCTGTCTCACCACCACCAGCCCCTCCCCAAATATTTGGACTCTTCTAAATTTAATTCTCCTCTTTTTATCATTTATCCAGTCTTTCCCTTTAGGCATTGCCCATCTCCACCCCCAGACTGCTCGCACATCAGCCACCTGAAGTCTGTTTTCCAACAAGGCCGCAGAAGAAGGGAGTGCTGCTGGCGAACCAGATAGGGCAGAGCCCCGCAGACACCTTCTGGCGCTCCGAGTTAGAGCGTGGCTTTGCTTCCTGCAAGAGCACGCTCGGGGACCCTTTTCCCGAAGGATCGCTCCCGAGCTCGGGAGCCCAGACCCTAAGGCGGGCAGGCGGGCAACCCTTCCCATGCCGCCGTTTCCCCCCTTCCTTTCGCCCGCCCTGCGGGGAACGGTCCGCCTCGGGTGGGACCCCGCGCCACACCAGCCCCGCACTGTGGGGTCTCACCTTGGGCAGGTCGGCGGCGCCCCGGATCCTCTGCGCCACCCGCTCCCCCTCGGGATGGATCCTGCCCACATGCCGCCACATCCGCTCCCAGGTGGGCTCGTCCACGGGTAGCCCGCCGCGGTTGACGAAGAAGGGGACGCCGCCGTCGCGGAGATCCTCCTCGCCCTCCTCCTCCTGCTGCTCCTCGTCCCGCGGCGCCGCCGCCGCCGCCTCGCCGGACGGGGGCTGCCTGGCGGCGGCCGCGGCCCCACCGCCCCCAGGCATCGGCATCACCGCCGCCCGCGCTCAGCGACCGCCGCCCGCCGCGGGGCCGCCGGGGGCCGCGCCCCGCATGGCCGGCGCTCCGGGCACAGGGCGTCACCGCCCCCGCCTCGCCCCCGGAGATATCAGAGCGGAGGCTTCGCGGGGAGAAGGGGAGAAAAAGCCGGGCGGGGCGGTGCCGGGTGCCGCATCAGGCTGCCGCGGCGGCGGGGAGGAGGAGGAGGCGCTGGCGGCCTGAGCGCCCGCGGCAGTGACGGCGGGCACCGCGCGGGCGGGCCTGCCGCCGGGGCGCCCCCGCCGCGCCGCCTCCCGGGCGCTTCGCGGGGCGGGCGGGCACGGCCGCGTCCCGGGCGGGGGCTGCATGCGGGTAACAGCGCCCCGCGCCGGGCGGGGCGGGGCGGGGCGGGCGGGCGGGGCTGGGCTGGGCGTCGCTCCCTCCGCCCTGCTGCGCCCCGGGCCGGGCGGTGCCGGGTGCCACCGCTGTACCGCAGCCGGGCGCCGCTGCCGGGGGGCGGGCGGGGGTATTGCTGCCCATGGGCGATAAGCAGATGAGGGCGATAAGGGAGCCGGCTGTGGCCGGGCGATAAGGGGGCGGGGCGGGAGGGCGGGAGCGGGCCCCGGGGGGAGGCTGGGGCGGGGCCATGAAGAGGCGGCTTAAGGGTCGTCGTGAGCGGCAGGGATCGTTCCCTGAGTGCTGCTTGCTGGGGCTCTGTGCTCGGGGTCCGTGGGGGTTAGGGACGGCCGGAGGGGCCCGGGAGGTGGTTCCGCTGGACAGTAGAGTACCGCCGGGAGCCAGTGGCAAGTTTCCCTGTTAAGGTAGCTTTGAGGAACAGGAGAGCTGGGATGAAATTGCCAGGTGAGAAGCAGTGACGGGTGAGGATAGTTCTGGGATGTTCCTGTGGCACAAAGCGATGGTAAAGGATGCACTTCTCCCTAGGGGAACTGTGCCGCTGCTATTGGGATGTGCCACATGTAGAGTGTCCCTCTCAAGGGAGGGGCCGAGCAGGGCTTTTCTGCCTGAGAAGGGAGAAGATGCACTGTCCCTAAGGTCTGGAGATGCACTAGAAGTTAAAGACCGAGTGGTTTACTCTGGCTTCATCGTCTGGTTCTGTTCTCTTGAAGTGCTGAGAAGCATGAACTCTGATGGGAGGTTCTCCACATAATGCCAGAGGTTTGTAAACCTATCCTCCAGTGTGTACCTGGTACAATGGTTGTGTCCTCATCTGTAAGAGCCAGGCTATGTCTTGCTGTGGACAGGACTGCTGACTATGTTTTCTCACTACCCTGTGAGTCCATTTTGAAAGCTCTGGCATAAAAGCATTCTGTAACTTAAGCACCAAGTACAAGAAATGTGTACAAATTACCAGGTCAGCTGCCGAGGAACCTTCTGAAGGCATCTTGAAATACTTGCTTTTAGAGCTCCAAACAAAGGGTCGTGGGAAATGAGGGGAAATACATCCCGGTTGCCATGGGATTTGATGTGTCCTGGGAACCTTTACAGAGCCTGGTAGAGGATTTCAGTGAGGAATGGCACTTCTCCTGTAGTGCTCTGTGTGCCGTTGTTCAGAAGAGATAATTTCTGAAGGCAAAATGCTTGAATGCTGTCAACATTGCCCAAAATGCTGAAAGGTTAATTTTCTTTAGGAAAAGTAAGCTAAATGTGTATCCCTGCTTCTTCCTTCTCTCTTTGAAACTAATCACCAATATCACTTCATGCAGCCTACATTAACTTCTGCAATACCCAAACATATATGTCTGTGAATAAAGATTTTCTCTTGAATGGGGACCTTAAGCACTGCTGATTTATCACCTCAGTAAGCTCTTTACAGTTTTTATTGTCTTTGCCTTTTACCTGCGTGCAAGTGGTGTTGGTAGAGACTGACTTTTTATATCTAAAGAGGCAGCAAAGCCTGGGTCAGGAATAAATCTACAACCTCTGCATTCTGTAAGAACAGTTCATAACCGTCCATGTCCTCGGTCCCTTCAGCCCCAGTGGTCCTCCGTTCCTCTACAGACATGGGACTGGAAGGGTACCAGTCATGCAGTGGCAGAGGCATATTGGGGGACATCATCTGCATTGTGGTTGAGTGGCAGGTGTGTTTTGAGTAAAGGGTGCAAAGATTTTAAATGCTTCTTTTAGAGCCATATTGTCTCCCCTGGCTAAAACTAGGCACAGCTGCCTGTAGAAGCAAGGATGCTAGTTTTGATTCCAGGCTCCACCTGTGCTTTTCTACCTGTAAAAGGGAAGTGCAAATAACCCTGAACTTGCAGTCAGAGATTTTGTAAAGATTAGTTGGGATTTTGGGCACATTAGCAATTATTCTTTCTTAAAAATAAAAATATTGTAGTAGAAGTAAAATACAATCCTTGTATGTTTAGTGTCTTAAAATACATTCCCAAATCTCAATTGGAGGAAATGTAGCTGATAAACATCGGCAGGCCGCAAAATAAGGCTTATCAGGGGATTTTTGCTTCAGTTTGTATTGGTTAATTATTAGGCAGCATCCCTCTCTTCTGACCATCACTCAAATAATTGGGCAGCAGCAGAATATCAATATTATAAGGTAATGCTGTGGCACTAAGCTTTCTTTAGCTGAAAAAGGGAGAGCACAGCCATGCCAAGTAAGCCAGTCCCTGCAGTGGGGACTGAACGCAACTGAGGTGACAGCAGAGGACAGAGACTTCACTTCCTTTTTTGCACAGCTTGTGCTTCCTTGCTGCATGTGAGAACTATTATGCATGCAGGTAAACCCAGATACCAAACCATTGCTAAGGTATAAAGGAAAAGTTTATTCCAAGTTGGAAACCCTAAATACACTGCTAAAATCACACAGTGGGTGAAAGAGTGCCCCCAGGCCTGTTTTCTGGTGCTTTTATAACAATGCCTGTCTCATGCACGTAACTTCAAGGCTGTGTTCTCCTTTGTCCTTTTATGTATCCTTTTTCTCCCAGCAAGGGCCTCACAGCATGTTATCTCTACACAGGAATCCTAATTCTCAAAACAGGCAGATAATGAACATCCATAGGTGTAATAAATGGGATTTTCCTGTACCAATCTTTTCCCAGGCCCAGTTTTCCTAGCAGCGAAAACTCCCTTGAGCAAGAACTCTTTATCCTCCTCAAATAAATCTTCCACGTATACCTTCCTGTCCCTACACCACAAATGCTGTTACCCATGGTGCAGGCTGCATAGTGGGCATTAAACGCTGCCTTTAATTTCTGGCAACACATTATTGTGGCTAGGATGATGAGAGACCAGAAGATTGAACAATTTTTGTTTAATAACAGCATAAATCTTTCATTTACCTATGCTCCGTAGAGGAAGACTCCACAGAAACTGTGTATATCGCACTGGAGAATGGTTTAAATGGGTGAAATTTTGTTAAGACAGAGTTAAGTTTGGTGTTAGTGAAAAAATAAATAACATTGATAAAAAAATTCAAATCAAGGCAGAACTTATATTTGATAAAAGTATGCAAGTGGTGTAGACTGTACTAGAAAAATAAATTCTCTCCTCTGTTCTTCTGTATGAACTGGGAATTTTGCCTCTATTAGAGAAGATCCAAAATTAGTTTCTGTGAACATGGGTGGTGATACTGTTGACTTTTATATTCATATTATTTTATAATGTCTTTTACATTTTGATTAATATTTAAATTTTTTACTTCTGACAATCATTTGTTGCTATGCTATTGTTTTGGGTTTTGTAGGTTTTGTTTTTTTAATATCTTCAAATACAGTGTCTTTGTGAACTTGCATAGGAGCAATTAAAACACTTAGTGGAGATTTATTTTTCTTTATGGTGATTTTAGGCCACTGTTTAGTTAACATACATTTTCTTAGTGTGAACTGGGACCTCTCAATGATCTTAAGGATTTTTCCCAACCTAAATGAAACTGAATTCCAACTGAATGTTGCTTAGAGCATGAGTAGGGATTGTGCTGTCTTTACTGACCTTGACCTAACTCTTTGTGATCTGAACTTCTCTGTGCCACTAACTTCTTTTTTTTTTTGTAACTGTTGCAGAGTGGGTTCCCTTTTCTGTATTCCTGAAAGAGGTCTGTGAAAAGCCTCATGTGACAAATCAGCATGTTTCTAAATTTGTTTCCCAGAGTTTATTTAGCTTTGAAGCTGTTATCTAAATCCATCGAATTTCTTTCAGTTTTTTTAACATATTAATTCTGTTTAATTCTCTGTGTGTTTGGAATGCTTCTTTGAAAAGCACCTGTAGTTTTTCTAAACTGATTTTTCAGAACTTTGCCATTGAGTCATTCAGTGCCTCTGTATCACCCTGGATAGCTTGTAATATACTTTGTAAGGTCTCTTCTTACCAAGAAGAATTCCTACGTGTCACAGATTCTTTTGCATCTGTTGGAAATCTGTAGGAAAATTCCAGCAGATTCACATATTTTCATCCAGGCTTGACTCTGCTGGGGGCAGGTATGAGAGGAGGTGGGGAGCAGAAGGGCAGGAGGTGAGGTTTGCAGCTGCCTGACTGTGTTTGGGCCCTGCAGCATCTACCTGAGTGCCATTGCAGAGAGGAATGGGCTGGGAGGGATGTCATGGTGGAATCCAGGATGGCCTTGACCTGACAAGTTAACAGAGCTGCTATGCTCAGTGAAAGGATGGGGAAGAAACCTGTACAGCTTTTTAGTCGCAAATTCTCTATGCAAAATCATTACATGAGATATGGTGTTAATTTGTTTTATGAACATATTTACATGAAACCTTGGTTTTTGTGTGGAATAAGTGGGGGAGATGAATTTGTTAAGTCTAGTGGAAGAGAAGCCTGAGATGGTATAGTCTTTAGGTACAAAAATAGTCCTGAAAAAGAGGTCTGTGTTACACTTCTAGGGTATATAGGACAACAAATAATATATCTTTAAAATGTAATGTGAAAGAGTCAGGTTATACATTAGAAAAAACTTTACAGAGGACAGTGAAAGACTGGAATAAATGTTCTCAGCAAAATACAGGGTCCACATCATTGAAAAGTTTCAAGCATTGTTCATCAGCCATCAGTCAGGAATTACAATTAGACTCAATAATCTTAAGAGTCTTTTCCAATCTAAATGATTCCATGATTTGGTTAGAGTTGATCAGGCTTTTGAGAGGAGGGGAGAGAACCTATATGACATGCTAAAATCCCTTATGGTTCTTTTGTGCCTGAAAATCACTGGCCTAATGTATCGACTACTGAAGGGGGGAAGTTTTAGCCCATTTGAAGGGTTCTCCTGATTGTGAAGTAAGCAGCTTGCTTCTGTGAATGACCTTTACTCATACAAACAATCTCTTTGATTCCAGTTGCTGCACTTAAATGAGAGAAATGGTGTATGTCAGGGTGGAACACCAGAGCACAGTGGCTCAGTGTCAGTTTTTTCTTTTCATACATTTTTTACGTATTAGGTGAGCTGCCTTTTCTAAGTGTTTGATTTGTTGTTTGGGGTTTTGTTTGTTTGGTTTTTGTGGGGTTTTGTTTATTTTTGTTTGTTTTTTAAAATTTCAGAGGGTTGAAACTCATTGTTTGTGTGGTGTTTATTTGTGGTTTTTCCCTTTCTTTTAGTTTTCTCCAGCTCATAATACTGCCTTTAGCCTACTCATACAAACATCTTTATATGCAGTGAAATTCTCTGCTCTGCAGAAACCCTGATGAGTCAGTGTAGTGCTTGCTATGCTGCAGTAGGTCTTTGCCCCACATAGGAATTCTACCTTTGCCCCTAAGTTTTCTCTTGCCTTGGCTCTAATCAGGACTATCCCTGCAGATAGCAGCAAAGCTTCTGGTACTTGACTACAACGAACGTGTAGCCTTTAGTCTTTCGACTTGAAGCCATTCCCTATTATCTTGTAATTATGTGCCCTTGAAAAAGTGCCTCTCCAGCTCTCTTCTAGCCAGCCTCCTCTAGGTACTGAAAGGGAAAAACCATAGACTAATATGGTTTTGCATCAAGCTTCAGTGAAAAGAAGTTGAACAGCTAAGAGGTATAAAGCATTCTGCTTAGCTGGGAAGGAAAAGGGTCTTTGTTTTCTGAAGTGAGTGGAAAACTAGTTTTAGCAATCATAAAGAAGTTAAGAGCTTTCTGCTATGTGAGTGCTTAACAGACATCGTTAAAACCTAAAGTTACATTAGAAAAAGATCATGGAACAAAATTGTAAATAGTTGTACCTGCTTTAAAGTTCATTATCTTCTCCAGTTAGCTTTTGGATAAAGCTAGAATTTTATAATAAAATTATTAATTTAATTTCTGTCTGATATTTCTTTCAAGAAATGGAGAGGAAACAGGCTTGATCCTGTAAAACCTTTTTCCTGTTCTACACTGGTACAGAACAGACACTTCTGAAAGATTTAACTGGGACCAGAATAATAAACACACCAACACATGGGGTATTTATTAAAATTTTTTAAGAATTCAAATCCCAGCTTCGAATCCCAACAATGCTTTGTGAGAAGTAGAAATTGAAATGTTACATTTCTCACATCCGAACAGTGTGCTGAGCTTGGTCTACAATGTGTCTTTCTTATATGGGTCAAAGTGAGCATTCAATTGTACATACAAAAGACACCGCTCCCAGACTACTCAGGTCAGGAACTTAGTCTTAGGTTCAGTTCCTTGTGCCAAGCCTTGTCATGCATGCAATTTGAACTTTCATCTGTCTTATCATTGATGCTATGGATTGTCAGTGTATTCTGAAATTATTGCCTCTCCCTTTTGGTTTGATCAGAAAATCCTCCTTGAACCTTCATAACTTTTCTTAGCAAAAATTTACTCTTCTTCAAGAAATTTCAATAAACTGTCACTTCCCAAGAGCAAAGGTATTTCCTTAAGAATTTTTTGGTACTTTTCTAAGTCAAATTGATCCTGAGCAGTTTCCTCGTCTCAGCTGGTTCCTAAGTGTCTTCAATTTTAACTTTGTAATTTAGTAGTAATTTCCAACTTTGTCATTTAGTAGTAATAGATGTTATCTTTTTTTCTCCTGAAGCCTAGGATAAAGTTATTGCAGGAAAGTGCTGCATGGATTTTAGGATTCTGTACTGTACTCCCTCCTCTCTGATTCCGTCTATGCTTCCTAAGTGTTCTTGTTTGAATACCTGCAGCGTCTTTGTGAAACGTGATAGTGCTACTCTTCCCATTCTGCAAATGGAGAAATGAGATAAAGAGCTTCAGCAAGTACTGTTACTGTAGGTGAAATGAGCAGAGGTGATTGCTGACCTCATGAGTCAGGTAACCACCTCCATGCAATGATATGAGAGCCACCAACACTGACTCTGGTTCATACAGGTGCAGCAGTGCTGTGCAGCAGTGCTGTGCCGTGTGTGTTCCCTGGCTTGAGAATCTGCAGCTCAGAGCACTCTACACTGTTCTCTGCTGTGAGGTGAAACATGCCCTGAATGACTTGTCCAAGATCACACAGGAAGACACTGGCAGAACAGGAACATAATGTGAGATTTCTTTTAAGCAGCAAGCACACCTGGTTTAATTTTGTTTCTAGGCTACCTAAGTTTTAAGTGAATAAAAATTATGTGCATATGGAAAAACTTCTTCCATATTTTTTAGGGAAAGTAGGTTAATTCCTATAATAAGATAGGTTTGGAGAGGATTGATTTTGCCATATGATTAGTTATGCTAAGGAAACTCTTTTTCACAGTTGGAAATGCAAATAAAATTTTGATAAATCGGACTTCCATCTTGATTTGCTTTACTGAAGTTAGAGTAGGAATGCATCAATCAGTAGGACTGTATTGATCTTTTGATCTATTGTGTCATAGACTGGAAGGAATGTAGGAATTTATTAATATTCTTCTAATACATTGAAGAATGTTTTAGAAGAATATTAATAAAACGTTTCATGAAAAAAAGGATTTATTACTATTAAGAAACGGTGCATTCTTTTTGTCAGTGTTAATCTCCTGTATCTTGATGTCCCCTTCCCCCCACTTTCCTGTTACTACTTCATGGTCCTATTGTGCCCAACTTACTGTGTTACATGTTCCCTGGTTTGCTGAAACCTGCTAATCTAGTAATTATGCTTTCACACTCACTAATTAATTTCATTTTTTGTAGGTGTCATATGGAACATGCTTGATGACACAGTGACATCTGTTCATACAGAGGAGGGATTTTGTCACTGCGGATTTTGGAGGTAGGTTTGGGGTTACATGGAAGTTAAGGTGTAGTCCAAAGAGCTGACTTTTTTTTTAGCTGTCTGTAGACTGAAAAGGTGCATTTTGTAAGGGAATATCTTATATGAAGAGGGATGGCAGGTAAGTTTGCTTCATTGGGGTAGGGTTGTGGGGTGTGCCCAACTTCAATGCCTCTCTGCAACTGCACGCAGTGTGGGCAATAAACAAGAGGAATTGGAGATGTGCACATGCCTGCAGGGCTATGATCTTATCGTCATCACAGAGATGTGGTGGGATGAATCCTATGATTGGAGTGTTGGAGTAGAAGGATACAGGCTCTTTAGAAAGGACAGGCTCTGAGTAGAAGGTGTCCCTGCCATGGCGATGGGTTGGAACTAGATGATCTCTAAGGTCCTTTCCAACCCAAACCAATCTATGATAAGGAATATGCTGCAAGGATCAAGGCTCACACTCTGGGAGTATAATGGACTTTGAAGAGGCTTGAGCAATGTTACTTTCTACCCAAGTTGTTAACTTTATACTGTTTGAGTTGGAAATTAATTGGGCTGTTAATAAGTCTGTGCCTCTAACTATGGAGTTGATCTTTTCACTCTCTCCAACTGGAGGTAGTGATGAATCTAAGTTTCACCTTGACGTGTGAGTATTTGAAAGCTACTTCAAGCTTATAAAGAGGCTGTGTTTGGGAAAACTTTGTGCCCTATTTGATAATTTGTCTGTTTCTCCGTAGTGATTATCTAGCTTTTTTTTTTCCCCGGGAAAATTTACCGTGGTGGTGGGCATGAGACCGAAATGGGAGGAGTGACATCTAGTGGTCAGGAATGAAAATGTGCAGGATCACATGATTTTCTCACAGGACGATAAAAAGTAAAACAATTCCTAAAAAATGGCCTAAGATTAACTTAGAGTATACAAAACTTGAAATTTAGAGATGAGTTCCCATCACTGCAACTTCTGTCAGCCTCTGTAAGCAGTAACTTTCCTGCTTGATGCCCATTGTCAAGGAATGAATTTGACATCTGGTGCCAAGGCCTGGTTACCCTCAATACATTCTAATGTCTTCTTATGTTTCTGTCCCATTTCATTGTTTGTTTGTTTTTAGGAATATTTTTACATGGCTCTCCCTTTGCCACAACTAGAATGACTTTAGGATCGTATAATTTTGTGATTATTACTTTTTTTTTTAGGCCATTGGAGGGAGGCCATCTCGTGAATTGCTCACTTGTGAGAAAGTGATCAATTGTTTTGTAATGTTGAGAACCCAACTCTCTTATTTGTTGCTCTCAGTGTTAGAAGATACTGTTCACAGTTCACTTCCACTGGAAGGATTCTAGTCCAGGACTGGACTTCCAACATCCAGATGAGTTCTCTACTATCTCAGGGCAACCTTGTTGAATGGATTCTGTCTAAGGGTACAGAGTGGGTTACACCTGTATGATGCTTGGTGGAGGAAATGGGTGGCTTTAATAGGTTCTTTCCTGTTGTAATTTCCAATGACTCTTTTTCTAAGCAACTGAAAGAGTGTAACTAATCTTGCTATGAAGTAAATATTTAGGGACAAATTCCAGCTGTCCAGTTGCCATTGAAGCAGGAGCTAGATAAAATCTCTATCACTCTAGGGCAGTGCTTGGCTTCACTATGATTTCTGGTTAAATTTGGTATGCTGAGAAATGAACTAGTGTGTGGTCATACTTTTTTAGACTTTGGTGATGAAAAATGTTGTGCCTTCCTACTGGCCTGGTAGGCTTCAGAGAAAATGGAAACAGGTATTTCCTCAGACCTGAGAAAGGAGTGGGTTCCACTGAAATTAGATCAATCTTTCTTGTCTGGCTTCCTGGGAAGTCACAGGCATGCTCAGAAAATCCCCCTGCTGACCCATTATATGAAGTTGGGTAAGTTGCTTGATCAGGTTTAGACTACTGACCACTGCAGTTGAGCCAGTAATTAAAGTAATCTGGCAAATTCTGTGCTCCAGAAGGCTCTGGGATGGATAGTATATAAATACATGTGATGATGAAAAACTTTGGGAAAAGAGGTGACTAGGAAGAGCAGTGGATATGTCAATCTGTCCGGACTCATGATTCTTTGACAGGGTCTCGCATGTATCCGTATGACTCTGCCCAGCTCTATTTCCCTTCTGTTCTTCAGGGGTGCAGAAATGGAAAGAGGAAGATAAAGGGATATGTGGCACATATGCTCTGTGTTAGGAACACGTCTCTCACAGCTGTGGGATCTGAAGAGAAAAGGAAGGAAGCAGGTGAAATCTATTATGCTCAGAGGAGGCCAGCATGTGTTTGAATGCTCACTAATGACAGATTTTTCCTTTAAAATTCTGTGTTCTAATACTGTGAGAAAGAGACAGGCATGTCATTGTTAAATACCTCCTTTATGAAGCCATATTGAGCTTGTTCTGTTGCAAGTCTTGTGGAGGAGTTCATACTATAACAGGGACAAAGCCTGGTGACATCATAGAGTTCCTCAAGAGTGGGGAGTCTTATAGACAGGAGCTGCGTGTAGGGTAGAACAGCAAGGGAACTTTTCCAAAAACTTCAGTAGTTACAGCTACTGAAATATGACAGAAACCCTTCTGAATTTAGCTTCAGTGCTCTAAAGGGCAGAAGAAGTTCTTCAATATGTGTGCCTATTGCATTATAACTTCTGCACATGTTTTTAAAGTATATGTGGTCTGGCAGCAATTATAGGTGAAGCCATGCCTGCTACCTCTCCTGCAATGAGTTCATCCTCTTGGGCCTGTAGTGTCATTCACTTTCTCCTGCTGTGGCTTCATGTTTACATCCACCTTATTCTGCCCGAGAATCCAAAGTCACTGGATCAAGATCTCTGGGAGGTACACTTGTGGCCATTCCTGTACCTGTTTTGGAACAGCTGTCCATAAATAAGTTCTCTTTTTATAGCCTGCACTTTTTGTGTAGCCTGCTGATATTATTGGTCTCCTCAGTCTCACATCACCAGAATTTCACTACAGCTGTGTTTTCAAAATAAAATTATTGCTTTTGTTTGTTTGAAATCTATCTTTCACATAGTTTGAGTGAGAGCCCATAGTTCTAGCATTGTGAGGTTTGTTGAGTAACAGTCCTGCTCTCATGTTCTTGACCGCCTTCATGATTTCATAATTCTCAATTGTATCCCTTTCAGCTTGCATGTCTCCAAATTAAAGAAAGAAATCTCTCATAATGCAGCTGCTCCAT
The DNA here is from genome assembly GCF_022539395.1 of Myiozetetes cayanensis. Classification (NCBI taxonomy): domain Eukaryota; kingdom Metazoa; phylum Chordata; class Aves; order Passeriformes; family Tyrannidae; genus Myiozetetes; species Myiozetetes cayanensis. The sequence goes on from NW_026087853.1 coordinate 20,891,336, forward strand.
CCCCTAAATTCCTGTTGTACAGTTTTTGTGCTTGCATGAAACACAAGTGCTTAAATGCGGATACAAGTAGTCTCTCAGTAGCTACATGTCCCAGCTGTCTGTCACAAGGCAGAGTTGGCTGCCCTGTTAAAGCAGCCAGAGTGTTCACAGCATAACTCTTTTTTGAGCACCTTCTATCTGACCTTTTTTAAAGCTGTAGCAAGCAAATTCCAAGAACGCTTGTGGGATGAACTGCAGCAGCTTTCTCTGTTTGTGGGTGGATAAAGGCCAATTCGCACCCATCCCTATGGTTATCTAGCTTTCTTGGCCTGAAACCAGCTGTTAAAAAGGGCCGGATTCTCACTAGCTGCTTGTGGAGTTTCTGGTCATTTGGGTTACAGTGCCGGCCAGACACCCATTTGTACTTTTTGTGGTGGTTCCTGCCTTTCTCAGTGCTGAACAAGTAAAGTAGTTTTTACTTCTTTGTAGTTAGTACACTTGCTGTATGTGACAGGATACCCATGCTAAGAATGTGGTCAGCTGCAGGAGAGATACAGGTAGCAGCCAGACTTGGAAGCACTTACACTGATTTTGGCTGGGACACTTATGCAATCTATCCTGAGAAGTGGATCTTTAGAGGAAGCTGAGGCTGCAGGCAGAATCTATTAGTTCTCTGGTCTCTAAAAAGGGTAGAAGTTACATTCCAGTGATGTGGTTATGATAAAACTGGTTCTTATATGTTATCATTCTTGATTTCTAGCAGCTTATTATATATTAAGTTGTCTTGGTTTATTAAAAATAAGTTGGTTTTAATCAATTTTAATAAATAGATGAGTTATTTCTTTTATGGATGACTGAGTAGCTCTTTTTTGGACCCATGTTGAGCAAAGGTCCTTTTCTCAGTTTAAGGTCCTGTAACTGATTTGATTGGATAGTGAAAACAGCTGAAATGTTTAATTTTATTATATTGTTAGGAATTAAAAGGTGTAAAAGCAAAGATATTTAAAACTAGTAGTTGGCCTAACTAAACATGTATGACCAGTCTGGTAAGCAGTAGACTGCAAATGGAAATTTGCTGTATTTTTTTCTCTTTTAGAAAAGTAAAGATTTAAAGAATGGAATGAGAGCTATTGTTCCATTTAAATATTAATAAAAATCACTGAATGTGTCTACCTATTCCCCTCTTATTGTTGATTTTGCCATATTTGTGTGGAAATAGTGTGAGCTACAACATTTTGCATTGCAGTCACCCTAATTGTGTAAATCATGGAGTGCATTTCCTCTATCACATTCTATAAACACAGTGCTGTGAAACCTGCAGCACCTAGATACATTCTGTATTGGAGTGTCCTTCTGTCTCTTAATAAGAGTAATACTCCCCCAAGTCAATCTCCCACATCTCTAGCTGCTGCATTCTCACTGCCAAGAATGTAACCTTGTTCAGCCTTTGCACCAAATGGTATCCTGGAAGCTTCATAGGTCAAACTAAGAAATTACTACATACCAGAATAAACTCTTAAAGACAACTAGTGAAGAATAAACAGATACATAGTTTGTTTACTCCTGATCTCACATCTTTTGTTCTCAAAACACTTTCTACATCTTAGGAACTAAAACTGTCACCATAAACTGTAGACTCAGCATAGTTACTGTTTTCATAGTGAATAATAATCTTCCTTACCACGAATTCTTGCTGTTTCACACTATCTCTTTTCCTGAACAGAAACAAATCAGCTGCTTTTTCTCTTGGATTCTTTACCAATGTCTGTCTAAGTCAATGCAAAGTTCCTGTATTCAACTGTACTCAGAAAAGATTTCTGTTCTTGCAGGCTTTTTTTTTTTTTAATTATCATTTTTTATCTAATAAAAACTACTGTACTTGTTTACAAACTCAAAATAATTTGCAGCTACAGCAGTGCTAATGCTGTAAGGAAAAAAGTGACTTGGCAATTGCTCCCTCTGCTGTGTAATCCTCCTGCCAGAAGCTCTGCACTTGCAGTAGTCATTCAGCTTTGTATTTCCTGTGACACAGTTATGTTGCTGTGTGTTGATGCTTTGTACATGGTAGAAATGTTGAGAAGCCCTCAATCCCTGTCCTTTAGACAACAGAACATTAATTTTTTAGTCACAACAGTGAAAAAAATTGACATTTTTATATTTATAAATATTAACATAAAAATAAAATTTTTGTAGCAGTAAAATAACTTTAAATATTTTTAATTCCACAGAGTATAATATTTATGCATATTTTAAATACAACATTTCTAGGGTTTTGGTTTTATGAAGCAGCACTACACAAGGAAATTTTTGACTTAAATGAAAATGGAAGCATCCAGTACTTTCAGCAGATTTTAATGTACAGTAAATACACTGCTCCTTGAGAACCCTCCATATAGCACAGATAGTGTTAATAAAATTCCTCATTTGTATCTATGTAGCATAGACAGAGCTAATAGGCTAATAATTCCTTAGTGGTTTTGAGTTTGTGGGTTTTATTAGCTTTTACTGTGTTTATTTCGTTATCTTTCTTCCATGAAAACTTGTTTTTTAAAGGATAGACAAGTGTCTCAGTATTGTTAATGTGATTCTTCTGGTAGACAAGACATTCTAAAAGGGAAGCAATGTTTCCTGGAATGTCATGCGGCAACCACTTGATCTCTTGAAGCCTGTTTTCCAGGCAGATGCTGTAGGAAGAACACTCAACTCTTGCAAGTTCCTTGCCTTGTCACTTGCCCTGGTATTTGTGAACTGCACTGTCCTAGGGGAGTGCAGCTTCAGAATGCTGTGGTTCCACATATGACCCAGATGCATTCAATGTACAAGTAGCCTCAAAAGTCTGAAACAAAGATTCTCATGGGCCCACTTCTCAAGTTTGTCCAGGTCACTCTGGATGGCATGCCATCCCTCAGGCTTGTCACCTGCTCCACACAGCTTGGTGTCATCTGCAAATTTTCTGAGGCTGCACTTGATCCTGCTGTCTATGTCATCGATGAAGATATTAAACAATACTGGTGCCGATACACACCCCTAAGGGACACCACTTGTCACTGCTCTCCCTCTGGACATTAAGCCATTGACCACTACCCTCCAACCAATTCCTCATCTGCCAAACAGTCCATCCATCAAATCCATATCTCTCCAATTTAGAAAGAAGGATGTTGTGGGGGACTGTGTCAAAGGCCTTACAGATATCCAGGTGACATCAATAGCTCTTTCCTTGTCCACTGATGTAGTCCCTCCATCATAGAAAGCTACTTCTTGTTGACAGATTTCCAGGTTCCACTGCAGGTTGGGAACTCCTTACAGGTTATGAGCACAACAGCAAATTTTTATGGTGCTCTACTTGGCTTATAATCATAATGGGATCTGGAATAGGAGAGGATATTGCTGCTGTTATTGGTTTCTTTTAAATACATCAATGGAACTTCAATCTTTGAAGTTAATGCCTTTTAAGTGTAATACAGTCTCACTGGAATATCTTCTTCCACAAGCTGGTTACTTTGAAAGGTAGAGCGGGCTTTTGTCACATGTACAGGGTGTAGGACTGCCTTATTCTTATGCCTTTCTCTAGGTATCTATCACTGGTCATTGTTTACAGCAGCACAGACTTCAATATGAGTTCCTTACTTGCCTCTATTCAGGCTAACTGTTCCAGAATTGAGTCAGTTCTGGGACTGCACATTCAGTGACTATTAGGTAGTGTAGGAGACAAGTTTTCAGGCTAGACTGGTCTTTGGTCTGGCCCAATACAGTTCTTGTATCTTCTGTATCTGTTCTCTTTGTTGGGTGAATTTTGCAGAATACCTTGTAGGTCAACCGAAGGTATAGCCAAAGAAGAGAAATGTTTCATTTGAAGATCCATCACAAAGAACCTTCTCTTTGTAGTCCCCAGACATTTGTCATTTTATTTCTGCTAATATGGCTGTAGTCTTTCCATCTGGTTTTTCCAGACAGGAGAGGTTTACCCAAGTAAAGATCCACTGTCTGGTTTTGTTCACCTTCCACTTTGCATTGCTGGAGTTTTTACATTCTGTGGACTGAAAAATAAACAAATACTGAATTGAGTCCATTGATAATAAAAAAAGATCTTACAAAGACAGGTGCTGAGGGTATATGCGCTTGGATATGTGGTTAGCAAAAAGATCTGTAATATCAGCCCAAGGAGACACTTAGTTTGTAGGTGGTTTGTTTTCTCTGCAATTTTGTTTAGAATAGTGCTGTGTTTGCTGGAAATATGAAAATGAAGAAAAATTTACTGATCAGTAAGTGAAAATATTAACCCATGTCCCTGGAGAATTTTGTTTTCTTTTAGATTTACAGTGGAAAAATAATGTCTCAAAGTAGCTGAAGGGCTATTTCTACCCAATTTACAAACTATGGTCTGATATAAAGATTCCTTTATTGTTGCATCTGCTTCTTTCTGTTTCTGAATAACCTTCAAGAATACAGTGAGTCCAGAACTGACATAAATTTAGCCGGATGTCAACATTATATGGATATTTCATGTTCTGGTACTCTGGGAGAACAAGGTTGTGATGGCTTAAAAAGTTGAATCTGGAACACTGCTAAGTGCTTAAATGCACATCAAAATATATCACAGAATAATAGAATATGCTGAGTTGGAAGAGACCCACAAGGATCATCAAGTCCAACTCCTGGCCCTGCATAGGACCATCCCCAAGAGTCACAACAAGTGCCTGGGAGTATCATCCAAACACTTCTTGAACTCTGTCAGGCTTGGTGCTGTGACCACTTCCCTGGGGAGCCTGTTCCAGTGCCCAAACCACCCTCTGGGTGAAGAACATTTTTTCTAATATCTAAACTAAACCTCCCCTAACACAACTCCCAGCCATTCCCTTGGGTTCTGTTACTGCTCACCACATAGGGAGGTGACAGACAGAGTACACAGATACATGGAGCAATACACAGCCATTGATTAAATGCATGTTGAAATAGTGTATTCCAGTGTTTGCCCACCGTCTCACTAAAATTTTCATATGTTTAAATGGAGCTTCCTGTTTTTCACTGTGCGCCCATTGTCTCCTGTCCTATTGCTGGATACAACTGAGAAAAATATGGTTCTGTCTTCTTTCCTTTTTCCCAGCAGGTATTTATCCACATGAAGAAGATTCCCCTTGCACCTTCTTCTCTCCAGGTTAACAATTCTACCTCTCATCCTCTCCTTGTATGATAGATGCTTCAAACTCTAAGTCATCTTCGAGGCCCTCGTACTGAGCTTGTTCACATCTCTTGTGCTGGAAAGCTCAGTCCTGGACACAACATTCCGGGTAGGATCTCACCAGTGCTGAGCAGAATGAAAGGATCACTTTCCTCAACCTGCTTGGCAATGCTGTCCCTCATCCAGTCCTGGATGCTATTTGTGTTCTTTGCCACAAGGGCACATTGCTGGCTCATGTTCAGTCAGTATCCCTAGACCTATTTCTTCAGAGCAGCTTTCCAGCTAGTCAATCCCAGTCTATACTGATGTGTGGTGTTATTCCAACCTCGATGCAGGATTTGGCATTTCACTCTGTTAATTTTCATGAGGTAGCTATTGATCAGGGTCCTTCTGATGGCAGCACAAGCACCTGGTGTGTCAATCAAACTTCCCAGTTCTCAGCAAAATTGCAGAGGGCGCACTCTGTCCCAATGTCTAGAGCATTAATGAAGGTGTAAAATACTACTGGCCCCAGAATCAACCTCCTCCAGGAAAAATATTAGCAGATGTATCCTGATTCTGCCACCAAGATCAACCAAATTGTCTTTGTGTAACAGTCTCTTCTCTGCAAAATGAGGATAAGGATGTTGGGCAGATTTTGTAAAGTGGTTTGAGAGCTGTAACTGTAAATGCAGGCTAACACAGCAGGGTGCTCCTTTGAGGGTGAATGCTCACCGTGATGCAGGACTAACAAGTTGCTGACTAAATGATGGTGGGATATAGAGGCATATGACTGTCACAAACAATGACATTTGTGATTTTGCAAAAATTCATGTGATTTATTCTGTTTCCTTTTGTGTTTTTTTTTTTTTTCCCATGGGATAAAATCAGGCAATTGCTTTTTCCAGTGCTGAGGTATAAACTACAAAGCTGATTCTGATGAAAAAATAGCCTATGATCTCTTGATAATTGATCAAAGCAGGTGATTTTGAACTTGTTTTTAATCTATTATTTAAACAATATGCTAAATAAAAAACACAATTGAACTTACATTTTTTAAATAGTTCCTTAGTGGTTTTCTTTATAGTTCTTAGTGGTTTTCCTAAAAAAAATTCACATTCATTGTAAACAAATCAATTTGTAGCTTTTACTCTGATTTTCACAGGTCTGTTGACATTACTTCTCTCCTTCAGCCACTGCACATAGCAGTACAGTACACATGGTACCACTTAATAGCTCTGATTTTTCCCTTGAATGTCAGATCTCCTGTGTTTATGTTGTAAAGGCCTCTTCTGTGTGAGTTTGAAAGGATTCTGTAGGTATTTCTGAATGTGGGGGTATAAATGGACACCAGAATATGTGTCCAACATGTGTTACTGTCAAAGAGAAGGTCAAAGAGGGTAAAAAAGTGTGCTAAGACATCAGGGGTTCAGAAAATGTTTCTGCTCTCTGCGGACAGGAACTACAGGTTGATCACCATCTGAAACAAGGGATCACTGGAAACACTTTCTGAATCCCTGCTAGAAAGCCTTGTATCAGTGGGATCTTCTGCTTCTAATGTAATGTACGGGGTTGTTCCAATCCAGGAATTCTGCGTTAGTGTGTTGGTCTGAGCTGTGTGAAGGGGATGTATTGCATGTAGTTATCTGCTATTGATGTTAACAGCTTGATTTTATTATTAATAACAGCTTTATTTTTTTAAAAAAAGTGTTCTTGTAAATATGGGTTATGATTTCTCTCTTCTTCCAACCTGATATTTTTAACATATGCACTGAGTAATCCAGGCACACAGGTAAATCTGTCTAAGTTCCTCAGTGATTCCCGGCAGGTCGTAAGGCCAGAACAAGCCTGGAGGGCCAGTCAGGGTACTTCAGCTGGCACATACAGGGTCTGTATGTCATAAATGGGGTCCTCCTGTAATTCTGTTCGTATTCATTAATAAAATTAATTGTACAGGCTTATCTAGACTGGTCAGGTTATTTCAGTGGGTGCCACATTTCTTAGATACTTAGATGTGAGGTTTGTTTGATTGTTTGTTTGTTTGTTTGTTTGATTTGGTAAATTGGATGTTGGATAGAAATTATAATTTGCTAAAAATTTGCAATAAAGCGTTAAGATTGTATTAAAGTACCTGAAATGTGTTAGCACATCTACTAACTTAAGAAAAAAAAAATTAAAATGCAGGCATTTTATTAGTATTTGGATGTTTCATTATTGGATATCTAAACCAAGATGAAGACCAGAAGAAAGAATGACATGCTGGAGGACAGAAAGTTTTATATGAAAGGAGGAAGGATATCAACAAGTGAAAATAGTGTTAGAATATATATTGAAATAGACTGGAAAAGCAAGGCCTAAGTTTGCCGTATTTTGGAAGTGGTAGATATCATTCTCTGCTCTCTGGCTTTTAAATGTGACTGGAAATGAGAATATTAGTTTCATTCATTCTCAGTTCCCAGGTGAGTTTCAATTGTCACTGAGTTAATGCATCTGAAGAAAATTGTCTCTTTTCACTTTCTAGCTAGCAATAGAGAAACTAATTAAGGCATAATTTTTCGTACAACAAGAGCTGAAAATACTGGAACAATGAAAATACAAGTTTTTGTTCTGTGGTGAAGACTAGAAATATGCTTGTCATGAATAATGATGTTTTATAGAAAAGAAAGACTAATATGTAAATTTGTATTTGTCAGAGCTGCAAAATGGAGACTAAGTACCAGCTATGCTACCAGTGTTATGCAGACCTTTGATTATAAAAGGCTGAGTTCTGTAGAGCACGCCAGTGCACAAGAGACGGGCTGGTTGGAGAAAAAACTCAAGACTTTTATTCCCTGCAAAGGCAGTTCATTCAAAGAGGTGTTCAGCCTGCTGGGAATATCTATTTCAACCTAGACATGCTTTTATTGTGTGCTTCACATAGGGCATAGTTTTAGCAGTCCCTTGAAAATTTTAAATCTGCATGAAACATGGCACAAGCTTGCAATGACAGTAGGATGGCTTTCAGGAGATCATAGAGCACCTTTTAATATTCAAGTGCTGTGACTGTGTATCCATCAAAAAAAAAAAAAAAGTCTGTGGTGAAATCATTAACCCTAAATTTTAATGGAAAAAGAAAAACCTGTTAGTTCTCCAGACCCTTACAGCAAGATTTCAATTGACTTTGAGGCAAGGATTTTGCTCAGTAATAAAACTAGTAACTGATTCAGTTGTTACGGTCATTACTTGTTTATGTTTTGCTGAAAGGTGATCTAGCAAAGTGGAACATGTCACTCTATAATTCTCAGCATGATCCTTATAAAGAGCCATTTATGGGTAACCTTAAAATTTCAGGGAAAAAATATTCTATTTTATTAGCTGAATACTTAATTTTCCTTTTACTATTACCAGCATAAATGCAAACATCTTACAATTACTGGAATTATTCATGATGTGCAAAGCTGTACAAGACAGAGGAAAAGCTAATTTTCCTATTAGGTGTTTCTCGTTTATTCACTTCAACCTCATGTGAATTAATCTAACACTAGGCACCAAAGCATCAAATGTGATAATAACTAGTGGGGGATATTATTTTCCTCTATTGCTCACCTATTGTAATCTTAAATGAAAAAAACCTAATAGAATTGAACTCATGAGACAACCCTTCACTGACAAAAAGTCAGTGTTAATTCAGGATCTTCCCCCTGATTGATCAAATCACTGTAGGAAACTGAGAAGGGATAAAACTTGCTGCAGATCTCATGGTGATGGAATTCTTCCCCTAGGTGAATAATTCCAGTGTTCACAGCTCAAAGACATGTGGCAGATCTGTGACGAGAGACAAGGTGTCTAAGAACACCAGCTTAACCCCATAAAGGGAGCTCTAGAACAATGATGGGTTGCATTATCTTCTGTGATGACCACAGCTAGTCCTTCTCCTGGTCATTTTGTTATACACTTCCTCCTTGAATAAAAATTATAAAGTGCATACATATTAAAGAAAAAGTGTTAAATGTTGCTTTTTTTTAACCTAATTTAAAATCTTTATAACCTATTTGAAGTCTAAAGGTCTAAAATACCATACTCATTAGAAGTAGAAAAGCCGTGCTTTCCCAACATCTGTAACTGAATTCAAGCTCCTCATCTTTCAGGCTTGCAGTTTGAGCGTGCTGTTCCAAGAAATACAAGATTAGCACAAGAAGAAGAGAACTGCTGACACCAAAATCACAGATTTGCTCACTCCCCTTTGTTCCAGACCAAGCATCATCCCTAGAGAAATAATTCCTCCTTCATGTTCCTGTACAAATCAAATACATACATAAAGAATTCTTTCCTGATGCTCTTACCCTATCAGCTTTTCGTTCTTACGTTTGTGGTCCTCAAGACAAATATCAATGTTGTGCATGTCCTTGTGAATCAAAAGACCTTCAGCTCTGTGGGGTTTAACCTGTTTTACTTAAGGGAGGCATTGCTGCAATTGTATCTCAGGTTTCTTCCATTTTTTTTCTCACATGATTGTGCTTTGAGACTGAAGACAACTCCATGATGTGCTATGGAGGGTAGGAATTTGGTGACTAATGACTTTTAATTTTCTTCTGCTGTTGTGTGGGTCTGTAAAAAGACAAAATTTTAGCAGAGCATGCTGGTCAGTAGCAAGGTGAGGTTTGGATAGGGTGATAGGGCCCTTCCAAGTCTTGTCATACCTGTCTGTCTGAGTTAAATGACACCTAACCTTGGTCAGGCCTGGAAGGACACTTTTCGTTCAAAAAAAAGAAAAAAATGTACACGGTGATAAGACCATTTCCTTTCTCACAGCGTCTCCTTTAATGTCAGGCCTGAAATATGAAGTCATTAGGGGATATTAAAACAGTGCTGACAAACTAATTAACAAAAGACATTACGCCGGATGGGCTCAATTTATCCTTTTTAATGGTTCTTATAAATGGGTGCCGCCAATTAAAATTAATAAAGATTTACCAGCGATTGCCCAGCATACACTGTTAAAGAGCTCCACTGAAGGTCGCCTTAAAGTCAGCCTTGTCAAAGCTGCAAGTTCAGCTCCCAGTACCAAGCCATGGCGAGTTACTCTCAGTTACGTGTTCCCAGGCAGTTTCTCTTTCTTTGTATTTGGCTGAAGTTTATACACTTCTGTCTCTGTCTCTCTAAATCCTCATCCATCTGCTCGTTGACTCTATTAAAAAGTATCCCCCATGCACTATTAGATTTGTCACAGTTTCACAAAGGAGAATCTCAACAGTCAGTATAATGAGAATTTTGTTCTTTCCAAATCTGTCTGTTATGAAGAAATCCTTGACAAACACCTTTCATTTTAAACCATTCTTTATTGTCTGGCTGTCAAATTAAGGTATAACAGTGTCCCTGCTTAGGGGCAGAGTACGGATGACCAAGAATGCCCTGTGTGGTTACAACTTTGTTCAGCTAGACTAGACTGAATTCTGCCAGGGCATGCTCTTATGGCTTCCAGCATTTCACCATATGTAGGTGATTAGGCATTAAAAATGTGAATTAGGAACGCATCAAGGGAGAAGTCTACTAGTACCCCAGTGACTAAAAATTGGTGACAAATAGTAACTTCTTTGCAATCTGTCCATCAACAGGAAAACAGCTAGGTAGACTAGCCATGCAGCCATAAGCAGAACCTTGGCTCATCTCTGAGGTTCTGCCCTCCATTTCCATTTTGTAAGGCAGTGGGGCAGGTAAACCAGCTGAATACGATTCCTTTTTTAGCCATATTTCCCTTGATAGAAGTGCTGTCAGAAAGACTGCTGTAAGTGGCTAGATGGAGATGCAGCTGTAGCATTTGCTGAGTTGTGTTGGCAGGTCTATGCTGATCTCTGTGTCATGGGAATGTATGGGCTGTAATGGGCAGGAGACAGACTGCTTTCTCTTTATGAGAGTGTAGAGCATACTTACCTGCTCTAGAATGTTCATTATTTTTCTATATCTGTGGGAGCTTGATTTGAATGCTTTGGCACAATCTTTTTGTGTTGGTGCTATTAAGGATTCCTCAGAAGGCAGAACTAAGGGACAGTTGCTGTTGTCTTCTCATGCACATTTAGAACTAGATCCCCAATGTGAGATGGCAAGACATGCTAATATTTCTGGAGAGTAGCAAACAGTTCCAGATTCTTTACTCTTAAGTGCCTGGTAAGTGACTGCTATATGCTGGAAAGAGGAGACCAGAAATGGTATCCTCTGTTCTGTTCTTTGTGAAAATACTGATGAAAAGCAGTAAATTAACAGTTCAAATGAAGGAAAGAGACCCGTGGGAGCAATGGAAAAGGCAGTGTTACATGAGCTAGAGAAACAGCTCAAGTGATTTTGTGGAAAACAAACCCAGATTGCCAAAGCTTGGGCAAAGTGACCCCCATGAGTCATTTGATGAAAGTTCTGGGAAATGAGAAGGATTAGATCTCTGAGAACTTCGAGAGAGGTGAAGCTACCCGTTGTCATATAGCTGTAACTATTTCACTGGAGCTAGTTTCTTGCTTTCTTTACTTTTGCCGCCTCATTGCCCCATTTTGAGTATGCTAAGCACATACAGGAAACCTATGTAGTATATTCCAGCAGTGCACATGTCCTACCCATGAACCTTAAAGGACATGATAACAGAGAAAACATTTTTGAATTTTCTGAGGAGGAAGTAGGGCTGGGGTAGGAAGGAAAGGAATGAAAAAGAGAAGAAATAAAATTGAAGATGGATGGAGAGAAAATTAAACTGAAACATTGTTACTGAGTAACATCTTCCAAATTGCTCTTAACCCTTGTATGAAATTTTAGTAACTCCTCTAGACAAACATTGATAATTTTTTTCCTCACTTACGGGCACTATTCTTTGGTAGAAAGGTACATTATTTTTTCTAGTTAGAAGTATGACAAATTAGGAATAGGGGTCAAACTTTGGATTTTGGAAGCAAATTTTTCCACTCTATAGAAACAAATCAACTGCAAGATTATAGGGTTAGAAATGTAAGTCCATTCAATGGTTTTCAGAAATGACTTGTGGCTTCACCCTGTTTGAATTTCTGTATTTATTTCTCTTACATATGCTGTGTGAAGACAACAGACATAGGTCTGGAGCACAGATAAGGTACGTTGTTTATGGCAGTTGATGGGAAACTGTGAAGTCATGATTCTGAGTGGAGAAGGGCTAAATCTGTTACCAGGCTTCCTGTAGAGTGAAGCTCCAGTCTATGGCTACATCTGATAGTTTCAAAATACATCTCATTACAGAGCCCTCAGAGTTCCTCTTGAGCTGTCTGAATACCTAAAAGCCCCAGTGGCAGCGACATCTATAGGATCAGTTGCCCAAAGCAAATTCTCTGTTGGCTTGTCTAGTAAGTCCATATTTAAGTTGATGACAAGAAAGTATTTGCACACCACTTCAGCATAGATTTTAGTAGCATGCAGACTGTAGTCTTCTTATTCCAGTTGTCTAAAGTCTCCTTTTTTGCAGTGTTAAAAATATCCTTGAAATAAGTATTTTGTTGAATTCTGTTACTACCCCCTGTTCAATTACACTTAGTGTCACAGGGCTATACATTGTTTACTGTCTCATAGCAAAAATTTGGCACAGATATTTATAACAGAGGTCTTAGTCTTTGTAAATCTCCCTAAATGTCTTCTCCTGTGCCATGTTAAAATAACCACAATCCTTTAGGGTTGTGATGCCTAATAATGGTGCTTAGAACAAAGATTATCTTCAGATAATTAGTTTTTCCTCTTAATTTTCTCTCCTCTATTTCTGATGCATATGTAAGCAAGAGCTTTGTAGTGTCCCTGGAAGCTGTTCCATGGAGAAGGGAAAATGCAGAAAAAAACGTATGTCTTCTAATTTAAGAAATATTCAGCTAATGGTAAATTATATGTATTTTGGGTGTTGAGACTTCTCTTCCCTGATCCCCTAACTGCCTTGTAGTGGAGGATCCATTTACTTGAGACTTACCATTTTTTTTTCTAGCTCTGTACTATTCAATCTTCTTCAATTCCCAGTTGCTTTGCAGGTTTGCTTGAGCTATCCTCACTAAAATAACAAGGTAAATGGGCAGGAAAGAAATGGTTTAGGTAAGAACCCAAAGTGAAAAGCAGCAGAGCATTGGGATTTCAAAAAGTCTAAATAGCAGCAAAGAAAATAGCACATGAGTGATTTCACTTTGTTATCAAAGTTTGTACCTAAAAACAGAGGCTATTCTGGAGTTTTCTTGGCTTCAGCTCCTACAGCGTGCAGAGCTGAGGAGACATCATGATTAACAGTGGAACTTCTCTCAGTACTTCTTTGGATCTTTGCATACTGATGGGCCATATCACCTAAACTCCTTGGTATCCTGGAATCTTCTCATTCAATTAATTTAAAAAAGTTCTTCAGAAACAGCCATATGTAAGCTGCAGTCTTCTTTGGCTTGAAAGTGACACCACTAAAGTTTGTTTGTGTAAATTTGGGGATGAGTTCTCATCTTTCCATATGTAGTGACTCCCAATCAGACATATTCAGGATATGTTAAAGGAGAATACTGGGGCATATGTGTTGCAACCTGGTTTCAGGTTGCAGTTTTGCAGTTTTCTCAAACAACCCTGCACTGAAGGATCACCAGCTTTTGCCTGCACTCACGATGTACAGTACATTAATCGTGCCCTCCCTAATTCCTGCTTCAAGATAAATCTCTTGAGCTCTCATTATTTGGCTAATTGCTGTGGATTATAAGGCAGTCAGTTGCTCTTTGGCAGGGAAAGATTAATGGAGGACATTTCCTTTGTTTTGATTTCATTTGCTAATTGCTGTATGGAGAGGTGGCTATGTTAATTCATCCTCTCTCCCTGTTAGATAGCAGGGTTTTGTTTAGCATGTGTTGGGAGAGGAGTAGGTTGACAGGAATCCTAAATGTTTCTTTGTCTTGGTCTGTGGATTTGGCAGGGGGAGGTTTTCAGGCAGTAGGCCGGTTTTAGCAGTTCATAGACCAAGTGCTCATATTCTTACGTGCTTTTTTAATGTTTCCAGGCATAGGATGTGCTGATTATGCATGCACAAATGGAGGAATAAAATTTTTTCTGCAGTTTTTCTGGGGGCTGAATTGTCCATTTGTTAGTCTCTCTATACTTCTATCAGATCAGTGGCAAAAAGTCAGAACCCCGCTGAAAAGCCCGTGCTTTTTAATTGAGCATGTATGCCACCATTCTGGCCCCTGGCAGGACACGAAGTCAGAGCCTGTGAGCAGCTAAGCATCCAGGTATTGAGTGTTGTTACTAGCTCTGTTTTTATTAGGTAATTTAAAAAACAATTGTCACCAAACGTGCAGTTCTCTCAGCTTTAGGTAGATACAGAAATCTGAGGGAAGTGGACAGATAATTGAGCCATTCACACTTGTTAACCAGAAAGGAGTCCAAGCCAGTCACTGGTGACTGAAAATTGCTGCCATCTGTTGCCTGTTCTCTGGCTTTTGCAAAGTGTCTGGATGTTCCTCTTTCCTGCTGAGACAGATGTTTCCCACTGCACATCAGCAGTCTGGGATTTGTACTAATTGCCCTTTTCCATTGACAGCCATGAAAAAATCCACCCTCACCACAGCAGAGAGGCCTCAGAACAGAGGAATAACATCTGAAAGGCATAGTTGAGAGGAATATGCACAGTGCCTTCTATAATTTAATTGTTCTGTGAATAAATGAGACACCTCAGTCTCCAGAGTTATCAACTTGACAATTTTTACTAGAACAAAATTCTTTTGATTCAGTGGCTGCAGCAATTAATTTAAGGATCCAGAAATAAAGTCTTTATTATAAAAGACTGCCAGTCTTTCTATCAAGAGGGCTATCAGCCTGTCCTCTTAGTTTGGGGAAGATGAAGAATCAGGCCATCTTTATGTCTGGTTGCTTCAAAGATCTTTAAATAGAGCACAGAATTGACCATGGATAGTGATAGAAATAATTGTGCTAAACTGTTTAGGTTTCTTATTTTTTTGTAGCAAAATGGAGGGACAGGGTTTTGTTATCTTTGGATTTATGAACTCTAATTGTTATTGTTATTTAAATTCCTGCAGAAGCCTATCTATTTTCACTTTATGAGAGTATAGAGCACACTTACCTGCTCTACACTGTTCATTATTTTTCTATTGCTAGGAGAACATCTTCTTTTCTCTTTGATAAACTCCTCAGAAGGAAACATTTTGGAACCTTTCAGAATTTTGTTGCTCTGCTGTTAATGCTATTGTTTCAACATAGGCTTCCTGCGCTAAGTCACCAGCTATTTCTCCTGTGCCTGCATTTCTTTTTGCATCATTTTAAACTTTCTCCTCATTGCCATGAGCTTAGTCTACAGTGGATTGTCTTGGCTGAGCAGTAAAATTCCACCTCCTACAATGTCCATATTTCAAATAACCATGTAATGTCATTTGTGATCTTGGATATCCCTGGATTACAAGCTCTCCACACATTTCCTTGATCTTCTTTAAGGAAACCATAATTTAGTGTTTTCAGAGTGCATCCTGTATGCAAGAGCTGTCAAAATTGCTTTGTGTACATCTTCAAATGGTATTTTATATCTCCCAAGAGGATGCTGATTTCAAGAGGCTGCCAGGAGGTTTTAAAATGCTTCCCTGTTTCAGGTCTCTCAGAAGATGGCTGGGCAGGTTCAGCTCTGCTTTGTTATGGATGATTCCATTTGGAGCACTTGGAACTCCTCTCATGTCAGGATGGCAAACTTCAGCTCCAAGCAGGACCCTTGGTGTAAGGTAGTTGTTGCCTGGAATGTGGAAAGTGGTATTCAGAAATCTCTTCATAGCTACTGAGAGCTTTAGAATTTACTGCTCATTATCTAGCAGTGAAAAGTGCTTTATTTTGCCATATGTGTCACTGTTACAATGTTTCTGTAATTGTGGATGAGGGTGGTAGAAACATGAAACATTACAGGACATTTCATGTTAGAAATTGGTTTGAGATAGGTTGTGACTAAGAGTGTTTTACAGTAGATGTCTGAGAGAAGGTCCACTATGAACTTAGTCATGTGGAAATGATTCCAAGGCACTTCATGTATTTTGCAATTCATAGTACTTGTCATCCATGGCTCTCAAAGCTCTTTCAAGAAAGGTTAATGCTGTCAGAAGTCTTTAACACAGGGGCTATTGTTTTGCATGGAATAAGCTCACAAAATCACAGAGTAGGATGTTGAATAGGGCAAGGTGACTGGAAAATCCAGAGAGCAAAGTTGTTTAGGAAACAATCATCAGCACCTCGGATGATAAAACAGCCCATAAAAACATAGGGTATTCATTGCTCTAAGTAAACTATCAGAACTTGTCTAAGGAGTCCTAGCTCTTAATTCATGTCTAAATTCTGGCTATTGCTCCCTGCTGTGAACCATTAAGGAGAGAGTTGCAATGCTGGATAGGGGGGCACTGTTCAGTATGAGGGAACAACAGCATTAGCAGATGAGGACCTCTCCAACCCTAAGTGATAAAACAATCAGAGGCCTGTGAGGACTCTTATGGCACTAGGAACAGACAGCATTGCCATCATGATACTGAGGCCATGAAGCCTAAATATAGAGTAGCTAGTACTGCCTTGAAACAGCAAAATAAAAAAATATGTTACAGTGACCTAAGACTTGGCTAGAAGTGACCTTTTTTGTGCATATGTAAGTGCATTTGAACATTGAACTGAGATTATAAATTTTT
The DNA here is from genome assembly GCF_022539395.1 of Myiozetetes cayanensis. NCBI lineage: Eukaryota > Metazoa > Chordata > Aves > Passeriformes > Tyrannidae > Myiozetetes > Myiozetetes cayanensis. Next base: position 20,908,133 of record NW_026087853.1, read on the forward strand.
TAGTGGACATGAGGGTTGCTACTTGAAATGGACTTGCATACACCATTCGTTTGTAAAGCAGTTCTTGGTGAAAAATAATTAGCAGCAAACTCAGTGGGAGAGTGGCAATTAATTTCATAGGCCATAGAATTAAAAACAATCATGCTATGTACTGGGATCAGTCCCTTGCAGTTTCTGATAAACCTGAGAGCTCTGTAGAGGGAAGGGGGTTAGGACATTTAGTCACATGTCTCTACTACTTTGCCAGCTGTTGTTAGTTCTAGTAATAACTGATTCTTCAGGGTGACTTTCCTGATCTCCTAATCTTTTAATTAGCAGGAACTGATAACAAGGAGGTGACCTCTATAGACAGGGCAATGGAAATTATATTGAATCCCAAACAGGGAGGAGTCTTACACTATTTTACAGTTGAATACTATTATTTAAGACATTTTGCCATACTGCAACATTGTTCAGAATGTTGCATTTCCTCTCTTAAAATAAATTAAACACAGGTGGAGGACACTAAAGTATGCACCTTTGAAACTCACTTAATGTGTTATTAATGCATTGATAAAGGAACAGAGAATGATAACCCCTGCATACCCACACTACGCAGCCGTATTATTTATGCCCTGAGTTGGAGAAATACCATCAGTAGCAATAGAGGGATGGGACTGCCATGATCCATCAGGCTCTTGACAGAGTCTGCTAACTCCATTGCATGTCTGGACTTCCTCTGCCTTCTTTCTTGATTTTGTGCTAAAATTTGCCTATTTCTTTCATGTAGAGATGACTCCCAGTAGTCGTAGTAGTAGTAGTCACTGGCATCTCAGCATATGCTTTTGATAAAGTCGATGCTCATTAACTAAAAATAAAAATCCATCTCAACCATAATGCTCTGTACTGTCTCATCTTCCAAGCTTGCTTGGTAATAATTTGTCTGATAGAAATGGAAGGTTCATTCTCCTGTTGCTTGGCCCTTCAGATAGTCAGAAGATATCTACAGAATTTGCATTGTCTTGTTTTAATTGTGATGGATCATGAGTATTTGATATCTCTCCAACTGTGCAATCACTGTGATAAGCCTATATCAAATGGTCTGTTCTGCTGTTCCCCAGAGGTGTCAATCTGCTTAAGAGTGGGAGCTTCCTTTATTCAGTGTGTGCCATGTAAGTCTTTGAGGTTTCTCTAGTGTTGTATCCTCAGCCTACTGACAGCACAGAGCACTGAGCTCTCCACAGAAAGTGGAGAGCTCTTCCCAAGACAAAGAGTCCAGAGAAGTTGGTACCTGCTGTCTGATTCACAGGTCAGATTCTTGCAGATCCTTGTAAACTAGCAACCTTACAAAGCAGGGACCAGCTGATATTCTCTTAGTAAGGAAGGTGGCCTATCCCTTTCCAACCAGTGGGGAATATGCTGCCATATACTTATCGAGCCATGCTACTTCATCTCTAAGAGAACCTAACAGAAAGGGATATACTTTTCATACTTTTTATTTTTCCTCTTTGAGAAGGAAAAGAAAAATCTGGGCAAGGAAATGTAGAAATTATCATCAGTATGTGTTTCTAACTCTCAGGTATGTGATGGGTATTTCAGGCAGTTTTCTCCTCACTGAGGAGAGACCAAAGGGCAGATATGGGGTCATGTGAAATCATTTTACTTCCCTAGCAGTGGTGCTACAGCTACAGCTTTGATTAACATGGGTACATATGGCTGTTGTACAGGTGTTTAGTACGCACCACGTCTCACCAGCTGCTGATTCCTGAGGCTTGGTACTACCTGTGCCTTATAAGGCCAGAAGTGGAGAATGTATGGAAAGCTCCTTTGTGTTATAGTACTATGCCTTCCAAGCTGAGTTGGCCTTGGGCAGGCAGAAAACAGAAAAGGGGCTTGGTGGCAGGATGTGGAAGATGCCAGGTTGTCTTGGAGTTTTGAAATGAATCTATGCTTTGCTGCCATTCCTATCAACCTGTATTTTAAAGCTGTGTTTCCTGCTTGTTTTTAGAAGGGAAGCTAGATGGGTTATACACGTCCAGTGAGATGGAAATATGTGTGTGTTACTTATTCTTTTGATTTACTTACTCATGCAGAGGAGGTGAAACCACAGGAATGAGCCATGACCACATGGATCCAGTCACTACGGATCCACAGAAGGTATTGACCCTTACCCTGATGCTATTTTATATGCAACTGTTTATATGCTACTTTATATGCAACTGAGTTGATTTCTATGAGAAAAGGATGATTTGTCACATAGTGTTTGAAACATTTTAAGATTTTATCAGCTTTGTAAAAATATATGGAATTATCAATGGAGAATATGATGCCTGGCTGTGCAACACCCTGGGTGATTACTAGGGCTTGACTGTGAGAAATGATTTAGACCATGGTAGTGTAGTCTGAAATTCTGAAGGGAGCATAAGCAAAGCAGTTCCATAATTCCCCACAGTTACAGAAGGAATGCCATTAAAAAATTAACTTTGTTGCAAAATTAAATTTTAAATGCAGAATACAATGAGGCAGTGTCCCTAACAGAGGCCAGAAAGGTCATATCCATTGATTTTTATTTTTCTTCATGGGATGTTGCCATCTGAGAATAATGTCATGTCCCAAGTTGAAATAGGGAGTTTGCAAGTGCATTTAATCAATCTGTAATTATTGACTTGGCTTCAGATAGGAAAGTATGGTCAGTGAAATGACAGGCTGGCTATACTTTCTCTTCTCCTCTCAGGACCTAAGGAGAGGCCGTTGATAACCCAAGATCATTGCTTGGATCTGTCCCAAGAAGGCTTTTTGCAGTGACTGCTCTAGCTTCAATAATTCCTGCATTGTAATATGGGACAAAACCCCCTGATTTCTATGTTGTCATACATGTTCTGCTCACTTGCTTGAACCCTTGGAGAGAAAATTCCTCCAATATAGCAACTGGCAGGTGTTCAAGTGGATTATAGCCAGAACCACTACCCCAAGAGAGTATCTGTTCTTTCTGGGAGACACCAAATGCACATCAATCAGAAAAGCAAACACAAAAGGCATCCCATAAAATGTTAGTAGACCTGACCATAGACGTAGCTTTCTGGCCTTGCAACAAATTTAACTATATTAAGTAGGAAAATGATATCCCCACCTAGTAGATTCTGATGATGTCTCGTTGGTCCTCTTCTTCTGATCTTCTCGGTGGTTGCAGACTGCATCTGTCAAATGGTGGGGGGAAGGAGTCCACACAACTCCTGTTTCATGGGGTTTATGTTGTGTGGAAGCTAAGTGGAAACGCCCCCTGTACCTCCCCTGGATGATGTGATAGTGGATCACGGGACATTTCATGAGTCTTTGACACCTTCCCAGGTGTTGCAACTGTCTCTTACTTCAGCATAGTTGAATCAATCACGGCCCATTATGGTCCATCATGCGAGATGAATAGCTCAGGCTTGGTGTGAATGTCTTGGGTGCTCCCTAGAGGGGTTTCACAGCTGAGTCATCATGTAAGAGAGGACACTGGCATGATAAGAAGGACTATCCCACCTTGCAGGATTTGCCTTTTATCAGCCTCTTCTCTTATCTGGAAATCCAGTTTGTAGCTTCAGGTATGCATGCCCTTTTGCATCTGGGATAGCTGGACAATAGTACCACCTTATCTTATCTCAGGGTCCTCTCCCAGTCAAGATTCTTAGGCATATCCAGGGATGGTTGGCCTTCAGTTAATGAGCAGCTGTTTCTTTGCAGTTTGTTACAGTGGACAAAAGTTTTTTGATGATCTTAACAATGTTTCAGCCCTTAACAATTTCAGTATCTCACAACACTTTAAGCCAAAAATGAAGAAAGAGTTCCTGAAACATGTAGTGAAAAGATGAGTCTTGCAAACATGCAGAATTGGCATAAAGAGTGGAGGAAAATAAACCCACTTATACTGTAAGAAAGTTATAAGGCAAAGGAATAGTAGATTCTTCAGTAGATTAGAAGGATGATATTAGCTAAGGATATCACTATATCTTTTTCAACTCACATGGACAAAACATCAAAGAGAAAAGACTAAATATATGAGATCAGCTTTCACAAAAGACAGGGAAGAGCTCCCAGTAATCAATGCAGTTGCTAATAAAGTAGCACAAACACATGAATTTAGGCTTTTATTAAACGTCAGCTTGTGTTTGCACATAGATAATATGGACAAAAGGATCCCTAGGTGAAGAATCTGGGGTCTATGGTAAAGAGAAATGGCTCCAGTGAGGTATTCTGAGTGTCTCTTTCTATGGAGCAGTCATCTTCAAACTGTTTTGATCCAATATCCTTATCAGTAAAAAAAATTTTGAGCATGCTTGACCAAGCCTGGCCCCTTGGAGTCAGTTTTTGAATCTGCTAGGCTCTGAAGGAGTTGCCTGATTTTCTGAGCTGATGTGTACTCCTTGCTTCAGCTGGATGAAATCTAGGATGGGCCACTCTCTGCTGGAGACACCGTAAAGCCTAGGGAGGCACCAGGGAACAAGACAAGTTAACTAGTAAGGCTGATATTTTCAGAGAAAATTCAACTTTCAGTGCTTAGATGCCCACTACTTTAATTGATTATGAAAGCCCCCTGCCTTTGTTAAGGGTAGATGTTTGATAAGTGTTTTCACTTCACTATTCTTGGAGTCTATGGAGAAATGAAAATTATTTAGTCTGACAGATAACAGTTTAGACACAGAAATAACCATTTTTTGAAAGCAGTATTTCCATCTGGTTGTAAATGAGGTATCAAACCTTTCATTAGAATACTATTTGTGACCTAAAATATTAAATCGTGATCTGAGAAAGAATAGCAGTTGACTGTTAAAGGTTTGACAGTTTAGGATACAGAATGAAGAAATTTGTGGAAGCTGGAAGTTCTTATCTATGGTTCTAGTCTTAGAAGTGTATAATTTATAATTTTTCAATATGATTTGAAAAATGTACTACCTCATGGAATTTTTCTGTTTAATCAAAGTCATGTCTTTTTGAGTTGTGTGGTGGTATTTTTAATATTTAGCAATAACATGATTTCATTTTAACTGCCAGCTATGTGAAAATTGCATCTAAGTGATTTCAAGGAATCCTTTTTAGCTGTAGCAATCTGTGAGATCAGCCTGTCAGGTAGTAGAATTTTACTTTCCAACATGTTTACATGCATAGACTTAAGGCAGAAAAGTATTTCCTTGTCTTTCCTGTGTGCCAGGGATCAGGAAGGATGTTCATACTTAGTAGAAATTCTCAGTTGTCTGAAGTAAAGAAAGGAAATGGACTCTGTATTTTTTTTTTTTTACTAAATTTTCTCACTGTTGAGCAACATGTAACTCCAGGAAGATTAATGTAATCCATCACATTCATTCTCATGTTCTTTGGATTTTGATGGTAATACTAATTTTATTTTGGTGTCCAACATTACTTTTTTTTTTTTTTTTTGGAAATACATATATACTGTTATGCCAAGTATGCCAGTATTCCTGACCGGGAGGATATACTATATCTGTACCAGTCTGAGTCAAGCAATGATGTAGTTTAATGTGCACACATTTAGGATCCTAATTTTTGCATTTTATTATACTAGAAAATCATGGGCTCATTTTTATCAGAAGATTAATTTGTGTCAAGATCTAATTGGATTGAAATTGGAATTCAATTATGATGCACAAATAGCTTTAAATTTTTTTATTAGTTATCTATTCAGACTGTTGTTGGTAGTTTTACTTAAAGCTTAAGAAAATTTTTTTACTGAAAACTGAGTATTAAAAATCCATCCATACTTAGGGAATGGAACAGATTGTTTCTGTTTGTTCATGTCTTTCAGTATTTTAAACTAGTTTGATTTACATTCTCAGACCTTATTTTTCTTAATATTTTGTATAATAACAATGAGCTTTCCTGGTTTCTCAGCTCCCAGTTGATTTCTCAGCTTTCAGTGAACAAGTCTTTGAACTGAACTAGTTGAATAAACCAAAATGTCTCCCTGTACTGAGAAAAAAGACTCCTGTTGTCAAAATAAGGTTCCTGTTTTAACAAGCCATGAATCTAGAAGTTTGGACCACAGGTTATATGGATTTAGTGGTTTGGTATAAAGTGCCAGCTGAGAATCTGTACTAGGTCATGTTTTCAAGTTGAATTTTAAACAAATTATTGAAAAAAACCCAAAGAGAATATGCTTCTGCACTCCAGCTGCTCTGGTTTAGAGTCAAACATAAGTTTAAACTACCTATATTGGTAGGTAGTTTCTACGCGTACCTCTGACAGCAGCAGTGGCTATTGACTGATGAAAGGAGCAGGTACTGAGTAGGTTGCATGTATACATGTTATTCTGAAAACAGTAAAAATGTAATCTCCATCACACTATTGCTGCAAGTTATGTGTTCATAATTTCATTATATTCTTTCTGTCTGAGGAGCTAATTCTACTTTGTGTCTTTCCCCTCCCTTGTAGAGCATGAGAATAGACTTAGGAAACCCATTGCACATTAAAAGCCTTTATTTGGTAAAAAAATAGATTAGAATTAGTGTGCAAGGATTAAGGTAATAAATGGTACAAATCCTGCAGACCCCTGACTTGTAAAACCAGCCCAGGACTGACCACTTCAGTGTCTCTTCAGCTATTCATAAAGAAGATTAAACTGGTTCATACCAAGGGAGAGGGCCTGTTCAGGTTTTCTTAAAGTGCAGCCTGCATTCTTCTGTGTTATTCGTCACCAGCCAGGTCACCCTCTTGCATGGTCATAAAACTATTATCTGAATTTAGCTTTTTTTCCTGTCTCTTCATAAATCTGTACCGCCAAACAGTTAATAGCAGGACCCAGCAGTGAATAGTCATGGAGTAATCCCAGCAGATGGATGCCTGTCTCTCTGCTTCACAGTGAAATGGCTGTACTCCTGAACAAGGGGTGCCTGCATTATACTGGGAGCCCCCTCTTCCTTCCCTCTGTGCTCCACTTTTGTCCAGAGATCCTTGCTGCTTCCAAGCTGGGTACCCCCAGTGAGTATGTAACACTGGTGTCTTTTTTTTTTCCTCACAGCTCTCTTTGAATTCTCTGATTTAATGCCTGGAGCTCTTTTCAGTCAGCTATTCAGTCAGCTGCTTTCCCTTAAGTTTTTCCCCTAGGTGTGTTTAAAGAGTGATTTGAAGGAGATTAGGCTGGTGAGTCTTGTTCTTTTTATGATGAATAAATGCCTACCATTCACGAAGAAGTGTTTTCCCCTCTCTCCCCACTCCCAGGGAAAAAGATTGCATCCTCAGCTATGATTCCTAGCAGAGGGCCCTTCGGAGAAGTCGAAAAGAGACAGGGAGCTTTCACCATCCCTCATAACAGAGTTGTTGAAGCCCTTTCTCCTAAACAGGAAAAAACCTCTTTATCGCCTTTTATACCCTCGCCTGCGCTTAGAGCAAAGTTAGAGCTCTGTGCATCTGCTCCCGATGAGAAGCGGGAGGGAGCTCTCCCTTTCCCTGCGGCTCCTCGGGGAGCGTTTCCACGCGGCAGCTCCCGAGGCTGCTCCTGCCGTTCTGCCGCTGGCCACGGGGCGGCGCCGCAACACCACGGTTGGCGCCGCGGGGTGTCCCCGGCAGAGCGGCGGGAAGGGGTGCGGGGTCTGCCCTCGGGGGGAGCTCCGCGCACCCTGCCGAGAGCCGGCTGGGAGGCAGGGCTGGCGGAGGGACCACCGCCAGCTGCTGATGGCACAGCCGCTGGGCTTTGGCAGCTTGCTGGGACGGCGGTCCCACGGCTGCCCGCGCTTCCCTGCTCTGCTCCCTGCGGCGTCGAGCCCGGGCTAAGGGAATGCTGCGAGCTCCAGCTGCAGCCCTGCAGTTGTGCTGGGTTACTTACCCGGCGGCCGAGAGGAGAAAAGCTGAATGGGACAGCGTATCTTCCCTGGGAAGTTTGTCACGTCGCCCCACACAGTACTCGGGCACTGCCCTCATCACCACCATCCCTCAGGGTACCGCCGCCTCCTGCCAACCTCTTCTGCGCGTTTGTGTTGTGGTGCCGCATTTCAAAATTCCTCAGAAATCTGGAAGAGCTTTTCAAAGTCACATCTTAAAACAATCTTCCTTTTCATCTGAGAATAGCAGACACTCAATGAAGGTCGATCCAGGCTTCCAAGGGGTTGAAACAACTACACAGCTATTTCATGTCACTCATGGCACAGACTCATTGACTGGTTGCTGATACACATCTGGCCTGTATCACTCCTGTAGCTCTACAGTTGAGAGGGCCTGGTTCTGTGCTGTGTCTGAATGTAACAGAACATTTGAATGTTGGCTACTCTGGAGACTATTGCACACTGAAATGTGCAGTGGAGACCTTTGAAAACCACTGTCTTGTAATTTCCCTCCATTAAAGGCCACCATTTTGCTAAATAGAGTGCCTACTGCCATCAGCTTAGTGTACAGTAGCCAGCCAGTGGCGAGGCAGGAGGAGGTACTGATGGATGGTCATGTTAGGCAAGATGTCAAGGGAATCCTTGATTACAGTTTGATTCTTTAGCTGTGTAACTGAGGTAGGGAATTGATCAGGCCCTCACACTTGATGGAGGTTATCTAGAAGACAAGCTAACATAAAATGTATTGATAAAACATCTTTCTATTGCACAAAAAAATTTGGGGTGCTCAGGCTCCCCAGCTGATGCTCTGTCTCCAGTGACACTGACCAGGGGGTGTAGCTCAGAACATTGTGTTCCTGCTTGTGCTGGTGAACGGGCTGAGCTCAGAGTACTCCTGAGCCAGGTTTAGCCCAGTGTACTCCTTGCCTCCTCAGACCTGAGCTGCTCCGTGAATGAGGGAGTATGGAGGCACTTAGGAACAAAAACATCTCTGGACACTAGTGGAGAGTGTGAAAGATAGACGGCATGTTAGTGAGAAAGCAGCTTGTAATTGTGGGGGTTTCTGCACTGAAAAGCATGTACTCATGGGTACTTACAGAGAACCTGATACTCAAGCAAGGTTGTGAGTGCCTTCCTGTACCTACAAAGTAGCCCTGTCTGCTCTATGTCTTGCTTTCTGCCTCAGTGGAAGTTTTGGTTCCCAAACCTTTGCTGTACAGTCGTATAGTCACAGATGGGCATGGAAATGCTGAGTATTCAGTTGCAAAAGAGTAGTAGAATTCCTTCATCTCTTGATGAAACTGTCAAAAGCTTCAGCGACTACAGAACTGAGAAGCAGGAAGGGCAGTTTGTGGCTTCAATCCTCCTACAGGAGCTATCTCATGACACCAATTTTCGTAGTTTTGAGGGCCTCCCCTTAGATGAGTAAATTGAGAAACATGGTGAGAGGTTTGAGTCCAGAGTATAGGTCTCTATTCAAGAGATAGATCTCGCAGGAAACTCTTTTGCTGCCTGATGCATGAATCCTGATACCCTCCAGTCCTGTAGTATCCTTCTCAGAGCACCCCAAAGTACTTAGCTATATTTTTAAATGTCTCACTGTCCTACAAGTTGGTTCAGAGTCTAAGGTCCTGATTGACTGATGGGGGCCCCAAGGCGTAGAACTGGGTTACATGATTGTTACAAGGTCATACTAGTTTATCAGCTCCCATTTGCTGGCTTAAAACTTTAAAGGTTTTACAAAGCTTCAGAGCTTAAATCCCTTTTCAATTCTCTGGCTCTGTGATTTTTGCCTTATTTATTTATTTGTTTGTTTGTTTATTTATTTATTTAATGTAAACCAATTAAATCTCCTCTGGGCAGGCTTCTCTGTAGAAGATCTAACTCATGATGGGAAGAGACTTGCAAAGCTGTACATGCTAGACAAAAATCCTGCTAAGTCCTGTGTAGTTTATTTAACCTCTGCAGAACCTGAGACATGTGAAAAATATTTTTGCTCTATATCTGAAAAGAACAGTGTGCTTGTGTACAACATGAGGATCCATAGGCCTTTCAGGTCCGTTGGTTACCATTAGTTACCACAAGTGAGTGTTAAACAACATTCAAAGTGAGAAAATCCTTTTCAATCAATAAATTATGGGTCTTAGGAAATCTCTGAATTACTGATACTAGCTTTTGTTCCATTTGGGCGTTTCTTCACTGTTTCAAGGACTGTGAGATCACCTGGAGAAGATTCACCCTGGATAGGGAGGACAGCTAGGAGGGCTGTAATTTCCTATTGGTATTGCTTGGTGGTGACTACCTCACTACACATCTCCTCTTCTGCACTTTTCCAATTCCCAGCCATGCTGTGACGGCATCCTGCCCTGCCTTTGTACACCAAAAGTCAAAAAAGAACAGGGGAGTAATGGAAAATCTGATATGGAAGTCAGCTGCTAAAGAATAGGGATATAATTAATGCCAGTCAACATAATTTTATGGAAACTAGGTCTTTTCAAACAAACTTGATCTTGATAATGTAATCTCAAAGAATGGATTGTTAAAGGCAATTGTATAGATGTGATGTCTTATACTTTCATAAAGCATTTGACTGAGTACTGCATGATAGTCTGGCTAAAATTTTAGTATTACATGATATCAGTAAAGTGCCTGTTAAATGGATTAGGAACTGGTTAGTGAAGAGAGCTCAAAGGCATAATTTGTGGGAAGTATCACTGAATGAGAGTGTGTCCAGGGGATTTGGCAAGGGCTGATATCAAGTTCACTCTATTCAACAGGTTTGTCCATGATTTGGAAGTAGTTGAGTGTTAAGTTTTGCAATGTCACAAGATAGGATAATAAATAATGAGAAAAAACTATAATATAAAGTGATTAACATCACAAGGAAGGTAATTATAACAAAATATGTATTAGCAGTCATGTTCACAGTAGTACACTTGGGAACAAGTACTGTATGTTTCAGTCCTCCATTCTGCAGCTTTATATTGAAAAAAGCTATTGCATTCCTTAGAGTTGACCACATGATTAGGAAGTGGGAGTGATTTTTAAACTACATATATCGCATTGACAGACTGCTAGCAGAATATAGCATGTAGCTCTAGTACAGAGTTTTCAAAGGAAGATAGGAAAACTGATGAGAGCAAAGCAGAGGAACTGAGATAACTTGGAATGAAAAACAGAGCTCAAATAATTTAGTTTCAAAAGCACTGAGAATGATAGTGCAGAAGTACGTTAATGGAGAAAAAAATGCCAGGTGCTCTTTTTTTCCCCACCAGGATCAGAGGACCCTTTCATGGCAACAGGAACTGAAATCTGGAAGCTAGAACAGTTTATATTAAAACTGATAGAGTAGTTTATATTAAAAATAAGATAGATTTCTTCCAATAGAAGAAAGATCAAATACTGGAAAGACTAGCAAGGATGTTTTTTGTTTTGTACATTCTCAGCATCTACCCAGTGACTTAACAAAAGAATTGTTGTAACTCATTATTAATGTTGTGCTCAAAATGTAATTTTGTAGTTTGAAATATAAAGGAGGCCATCCACATGGTCTTCCTGCCCTTAGTTATGACTCTGTGAAGTGAACAAAATGCTAAATAGCTTCCTTTTGACTAAGCATCATCTTTGTCCTTGCATCATATGAGGTCATATGTAGCCCTGCTGAGTCTCACTGTGCCAGTATTCAAAAAGAACAAACCACATGACCAGATGATGTATTGTGTATATGTATACACTCTCTCTTTATATATGTCTATACCTTGCAAGAACCCATCTTTCTTCTTGTGCTCCCAAGACACGAGTGTGTTTATAGCCATGAGAAAAAGCCTTTTGTTAACAGCTTATGCTGCATTTCCAACCTGCACCTTCAGTCAGCTTGCCAAGTCAGGCAGCCTGTTGTATTTCATTCTCATTTTCTGGCCCCTCAACCTACACCTAGAGCTCCTGACTGTGCTCAGTCCATACTGCACTAGATCCCTCTTCCTCAACCTAGAATGTAGGTAGGCTATTTCTGGCCATCTCTGCTGGAGGAGTCAATATGGGAAGCTGTGGAAAATGAAAAGGGCACTAAGGAAGTCTCAGTAGGGTGAAGTAAGAAAAAGCTCTGCTACCTCCCCTTTCTTTGCACCTATGAGTTTGCAGATCCAGGGGAGAGGAAATGTTGGAAAGAGGCCTTGACAAAAATTAATGGGCAAAGATGGGGAACAGCCAAACAGGCAAAAGAAGATATGAGATAGAGGCATCAGAAAGAACATTATGAGGAGGCTGAGGGGAGGTCTTTATAGTAAGGTTTCTTATTAGAAGATTTCAGGTGAATAAGCAAATTTTTTTGAAGCCAAAGGTACTGTTTTGAAAACCCAAAGGCTTATATGTCCCTCTCATGAAAGAACTGCAGCACCATCTTGTTTCTTTCTCATAATGGACATGGGTTTATGTCCTCTCCTCCTGTTTTGTGCTTCCAATGGAGCTGGATTCACTGAGCTAAGGCAACAATCCATACCATTGTAAATACTCGTGATGCTTTCCTGGCAGTACCCCTGCATTCCCACAGTGGTTGTGGCCAGGGTCAGTGACCCTTGCAACAGCTGTGTGTCCTTTACCCTTGCCTTCTTTCTCTGTAATGGCAGTACCACTGATGTAATAGCATTAATGTTTAAGCCTTTCTCAGATCATTCTACTTCCATTGGCCCTGCTCTTTTATCTTAATTTGGCTGGAAGAAATGGCAGCTTTTCTTGCTGCTTGCTAATGAACCTGCCTTGAGAAACTTTGCAGTTGGCAAGGAAAGCTATGTGTCTGTAGCAGAAAGCAAAGCCTGCCAGAGTCTCTGTGGACCTAGACTTTTTCTCAGATATGTTTCATTTTCTCAAATGAAATTGCTTATTTCATGAGTTATATTTTTGCTGTTCCACATGTGATTAAGTCAGCACTCTGTGAAGTTTCATCAGAGGAAAGAAAAATATCTGACTTGTAGGATAGACAATATCCAGGTGGTCAGGATTCTTATGTGGGATACTGCAAACATTTACTGTAGCAAATCTGAGTGGGACTTTTCCACAGGCTAGTGCTATAGCAGCTGTAGGACTGAGCCCTTGCCAAAGAAGCACTTACTAATTCACACAGAGTGAAAAAGTTCCAACAGGGGAGACTGTTCCCAGAAAAAGAAATTACACCATTCAAAGCATTTTGCTATGCTGGGGAAGAGCCAAGGTCAAGTTTCAGGTCCAGAAAAGTAGACCAGGAACTTGAGCCCAAATCCCTTATATCCCATGTAGGTCTCTTTCTATGCACAGGCTTCAATGCAAATTAGGGAACCTTCTCAAGGTTTCCTCAAGACAGTGAATTCCTGTAAAACATGTACATTCAACAAATTGAGTAATTCCCAACAAAGATGGTTATGCTAAAGACAGAAATTAAAAAACAAACCATAAGCAGTTCCATAGATTTGGTGCTGACAAGTAGGTAGAGCGGGAGATGTTAGGGTGATAATTAGACAGTTGATGAAGCATGGGCAGACTTGTGGCAACTGCTTAACTCATGTCTCTCTTTTGACTTCTTACAACTGTCTTCTGTGTTTGGGCTGCAGCATGTGGCAAACGAACAAATTTTCCTTGGAGCCATAGGAAGATTGGCAGGTTGGCATCATTGCCTCCTGAATGCAGTGTATGCCTGTAAAATGCCACACACCCTTTCCTTTGCCTGTTTCCTTTCTGTGTGTAGGAGTAGAATGCAGCTGTGTTTTGATGTGTGGTCCTTTCATGTGCAGACATGAACTTTGGGATTTTGGCCTGTATGGAGACAAGTCCTGCCATTACATTTGCTCTACTTTTCCTGTAGAGACATTGTTTTCGAGCAGTTCCTAGGGCCATTTGTTTCAGATCCATGGCTGCTTCCCCTCTCTGCCCACTTGGAGCAGGGTTGCTAATCAGTGTTATCAAAAGATGTCTGAGTAGATCTTTAATTTACCACTATACACTTCCTAGAATTATTGTTGTGCTTGCTTTTAACTGGAAGGATTTGTTTCTTCCAGACACTTGGTATTGCTTCATGTAATGCAAGGTCACTTCTACAACACTGGTTTTCATCCAGCTGCTCTACTGCTTGTAAAGCATTCTTGAATAACTGCTTGGGCTTTGGTGTGAGTTAGTCCCAGTCTATTGCCAGTGGACATCCGGATCAGAGTCATGGCTGGCATTGACCAGCCTCCTTGACAGTAGTCTTGGCAAAGAACTCAGGGCTTTGAACAGACCATTAGATAATTAGAATCTACTGCAGTGACTTACAATCGATGACCCTAAAGAAACACATGCAGGAGGTCCTCTTGCAATCCTAGAAGTAATAACTCCAAAGGAGTAAAATTAGTTCTGAAAATGTTTCCTTTTCTCTGACCCCTGAGTGTGTTGTAAGGTTCTGCTGAGTTTCCTGATCAACTGCTCTGTACTCCTGGTGGGACATGCAAACCAGGAGGTTTATAGGAGATAGGCCTGGATCTTTCTGGGGCTTGTTCATCATATAATGATTAAATGTTTCTCCTGCACAGTCTTCTATTGCTAGTTGAGGAATCAGAGAGAGTATAGCTGTAAAGTTTCAGCTGAAACTTAAGATCTCTTTTTTCTGTTCTTCAGGTTGAGCACAAAGAAGTGGAGAGTTTTATGTCTGAAAATCTGACATTGAAGTTGTTCTTCTAAGGAAACAAAGGGGGTAGGAATTGATCATAGCACTTGCATTCAACCTTTTCAATTTTACCAATATTTTTAGTGATCAACAGCAACCTTTTCCATTTCCCCTCTTCTCTGTTTCTCTCCTGAGCAAGTGAATAAGCTGTGCCTACAAACATACAGCATTTTGAAACTAACACTGTAAAGCGAAACTGGATTTTCTTTAAATATTTCCTCTTAGTGAAGACATTCCTAAACTAGAGGTGTTTGTGTCTGTTTGCTGCTCATCTGGTAAATTGTGATGAAATATAAAGTCATTGGTCATCAACAGCCTGTCAGAATAGCCCTGAATGATGCTTTGGTGTGGAGTACCTTAAAAATCTTATCAAAATCAGAGTGTGTTTGCCTGTGCTGTGTTAGCACCATTTCACAGGCCAGAACTGGTTTGAACAAACTAAGCATCTTATTATTACTGTTTGGTAACATGAAGAAAAGCTAATCCAGAAGGAGACCTGACTAACAGGCCCAAAACTGATTTGGAAGTAAAGGTCAGGACACTTGTGTGAATTATGAATTGAGAAATGAATGATAAATGTTACAAATAAGAGCCTTCTTTGCTTCACGGTGCACAATCAGCACTTGCTAGAGGTGGTTCAGACAAGGATGTCTGGTCAAGGCCCTCCAAGGAGATTCTTGTTCAAGGAAGAGCTTCTAACAACTTGGGGGAACATGACTTCCTCAGCTTGGTAATACACATGCTGCCTGAGGGTGCAGAGGGAGGACTGGCTATGGGATTTGAGTTCTTTCTGGCAGAAGTGTCATTAAATGCCTCTTGTATCCAATGAGCACTTTAGGAACTTGTCGTGGTTTTGCTCTGGGTCAATTTGTTCTCACACCCTCCACACAATTACTATAAGTTAGGAGAAAGTTTATGCAGACAAAAGAGACTTGATTGGGGAAATAATATTAACATTTATTACTAGCAAGCTAAAACTAAAGAACTACATTTACAATAATTCTAATTAGGTAAAAGTACTATATATTTACAGAAATACCTCTCCCCCCTTTTATCAGTCCAGGAGGAGAAGCAGTCTCTTTCTCCATTCTCGGAGCTCCAGGTCTTTTCAATAACTCTGCAGCACTCTAAAACTCTTCTTCTGTTATCTCAGGATGACAATTCCTTCTCGTCGCAGCTAGAACTCTATCTCTCTTTGTCGGCCTCAAGGCTGGGCCTACCCTTCTCCTGGGCTAAGACCGGAGGCTGGGAGGTTACCCAGGCCCTGAAGGTCTTCTCTTCCATGGACTGCAAGGGGACACTTGCCTACCATGGGTCTTCACCACAGAGTCACAGGGGATAATGGCTTTTGAGTCCACCCCTGTTTCCTGTGGGGGTCCCTCCCCACAGGAGAACAGTCCTTGATAGACCTCTCCGACAGGGGTCTAGCATGGATCCCTCACTTGGATCCCAACATCTTACCCGGGCCATTCTCGCTCCGGCATAAGTCTCTCTCTCAGGGTCACAAATCTTCAGCAGCATGGATCCCACACTCGGATCCCAACATCTTACCCGAGCTGTTCTCTCTCTGGCGTAAGTCTCTCTATGGCATACAAGCCTCCAGCAGGACTCTGTTTCATTTCAGGTTTCTCATGAAGTCTCAGTTTTCCTCATGCATCCACAAGCTCCTTTATGAGCCTCATGGAGGTCTCCTCATCCCAACAATCTTCCACAGGTGGCAGGGATTTATTTTTCAGTCTTTTCCCTGCTGAAGGCAGAGAGAGAGAGAAAGAGTGAGAGAGGGGGGAGAAGCAGGCCCCCCTCTTCGAACTTCTCTCTCCTCCTGCTGCCAGCTTCGACCTTGGAGGTCCCTTATCTCTCTGCCGGATTCCTTCTGCAGCACATCTTGTCCAAGCTCTTCTCTAATGTTTTTTTTCCTCTATTCTCTTACAGGAGAGAAGGGGGACTTTAGTGCCACACCTGCCCTCAGCCCAGGGCTGAGGGAGGAGGGAGGCCTGGCCCCCACCTGGGGCCTGCTGCCTCTCCTACATGGCTCCCAATTTCAACTGCGCCACTACCTTCTCTTCCGTTTTCTTAAATATGTAATTAATAAAGGTGTTACTAAACTTTTGATTGGCCTTTTTCTCCAGAAATCCACCTGGACAAAACCATACTCAGCCCCAGGAGCTGGCTGGTGGGCAAAACCACGACAGAACTCGATTCAACCCTTCACCAAGAAGGGAAAATAATATCTTGATATGTTTTCTGCCCAGAGACAATAGAATTAATTTTATACTTTCGTTTTAAAGAAAACTTTCATTGTTTTCCTCATGCTGTCATCTGTGTCAACAAGTAAGTCTGGCCATGAGATGCCATTTACACTATTTAGATCCTTCTGTCTAGAAGGTTGTTCTTGCTGGAAGACTATATTGTAAGAAGACTATATTGTAACCTGCTTGTGTATGAAGAGGAGAAATTTACTTTAAAATGTGAGAAATAGTACCACCTGAAGTATGGCTCTAAAACACTGTTGTTCAGAAAAGCAGGATTTGACAATGAAAGACTTTCTTTCCTCCTATGAATTAGTGTGCCAGCAATCCCTAGCAATGTGACTATTGAAGCAGGCATTGGCTAGGAAAATGGAATAGCACTTTGTCACTATGGCTGTACTGCTTTTCAAGAGGGCTGAGAAGAAGATGGTAATTAGCATCTGTTCAATTCTGTGGAAGTGGGCATTTCAAACATTGCTTATTTGTTCCCTTCATCAATTGAAACACACTTTGTGTTTTGCTGACACCAGTTGTACCATACATTCTGGTAGCTCTTGGTCATTCCTCCAAGCATGGAGTATCTGTGATTATCTTTTTATTTCATCATATTGCCTTTCAGCCCCCAGCCTCCAAATACTTGTGCTTTTCTGCATGGTTTTCTAGAAATACTCTTTCCAAACTTTTTTATGAGGCTTCTTTGGATGTTTGTGAGCATTCTCAATGCTCATGTCTTCTTATGAAGGCATTGATGTAGGATGTTGGAAGTTCTACAAGGAAGTGGCAATAATGACTCGGCTGCAGTTTATTACTACTCCAGATCTTCTATGTGTTCCCTATTCTTCCTCTCCATCATTTTATATGTGTTCATGACCATATTAATGGGGTATTGCTGGCATGAGGAATTGTGCTTCATCTTGGAGAAAGATTGCACCTTTGCCTGTTTCACTGACAGAGCTAAAAAGGTGGACAATGTAAATAAAGTATAATGTACAATACAAGATTATTAATTAATAATGAAGCTCCTTCTTAGCTGCTTCAGCACTCTTTTCCTTGGCTTTCCACAGAATCACAGAATATGCTAAGCTGCAAGAGATCCACGAGGATCATCGAGTCCAACTTCTGGCCCTGCACAGGACCATTACAAGAGTCACACCATGTGCCTGAGAATATTGTCCAAATGCTTCTTGAACTCTGTCAGACTTGGTGCTGTGACCACTTTCCTGAGGAGTCTGTTCCAGTGCCCAACTATTCTCTGGGTGAAGAACCCCTTTCTAATATCCAGCCTAAATCTCCCCTCACAAAACTTCAGGGCATTACCTTGGGTTTTTTTACTGGTCACCACAGAGAAGAGATCAGTGCCTGCCTTTCCTCTTCCCCTCATGAGGAAGCTGTAGACTGCGATAAGATCTCCCCTCAGTCTCCTTCAGGCTGAACAGACCAAGTGCCCTCATCCACTCCTCATATGGCTTCCCCTCAAGGCCCTTCACGATCTTTATTGTCCTCCTTTGTACACTCGATAATAGCCTCATATCTTTCTAATATTGCAGAGACCAAAACTGCCACAATACTCAAGGTGAGGCTGCACCAGTGCAGAGCAGAGTCGGACAATCCCCTCCCTCAACTGGCTGGCTGCCAGGGCACTACTGACTCATATTCAACTTGCCATCGACCAGGATCCCCAGATCCCTTTCAGCTGCACTGCTTTCCAACATCTCATTCCTCAGTCTGTTCATATATCAGGCATCAGTGGTCACAAAATAATGCTGCCAGTCATAACCTCACCAAACCATTTCTGAATTCAGCTTAAAGCCAGCTAAGAAAGGACGTTTTAAGGCTACAAATGTACTTGTGCTTTCTTCTCCTGCCACTCTCATCTCCCCTGGCTAGCCACTTTAAGCAGCCATTTCTAAACTTATTTCTCCCTTGCTGAGTTCCTGTTGGATCCCTCTCTTTCTCCTGTTTTTATCTCACTACCCTCATGCTGCCACTTTAGTGTAGTGCCATGTAGAGACTTCTTTTGCTTTTTGGAGCCCTGCCTGGCCATTTGCAGCCTTTTAAAGGCAGTGGCCTACAAATCATATATTGCAAGGCATCTTCCTCAGTTTTGTTTTGTTAACCCCACAACCTCTGGTGTGCTCTCAACTTTATGCATAGATCACAAATGATACACTAAAGATACAGAAGATTGGGCTGGTCTTGAAATGTTCTATCTACATGGTTCTATCTAAATGGTTGTTTTCTCCCCACTTCTTTTTAATTGTAGTGGTTCTTTGTGCCTGAAAAATGTTTATTTACAGCATCACCTCTCCCTGTTTGATGTCTAACTGTTTAGGCAGTAGTTTGTAGTGCAATTTTTTATCTGCATCAGTCCTGTGCTACATTTATTTCCTTTGCTGATGGTTTTGACTGATATAGAAAGGGCTGATGGATTTCTACAGGGAAGACTTCCCACTCCACATAATCACCTCCCCAAATGAATATCACTTTTGTTGTTATAATGACCTATGATAGAGGCATTATTTTTACTTTAATTGGTGGCTTATTGGTGGCTTAACAAGGGAGTTAAGCAGGTTTCAGGGCTGTAGTGTAAGCAGGTATCTGAGTGATAGAAATCCAGTGACAAACTCCAATTGTCGGTGAGTTCTCAGGGAAAGGTCACTGTTGGCTAACTTCTCTATAGCACTCAGAGGACTGCAGTGACAGATCTTGCCAGATTTCAAGATTCTAGTTTAGAGAAAATATGATAGTATATTTAGGAAAGGTGTCTCTAAATCAGCCAAGCAAGACAGAGGAGTTCATGGTGCTTGCCTGGGGTCACAAAGAAAGTCAGTACTGGAGATGGAGTATTGTGACTGCAGGCTTTTGCTTAGGTTGTGTGCCTCCAGTATAGAAAGGTATAATCTGTCCAGCTTTGTCTCCCTGGGACAGTGACTAGCAAATGCTTCAGAGTTGCCAGCAAACTGTTAATGGGAATCTCTAACTGGGCAAAATCTGTACCATCCTATGTAAACTAACTGCAAGCTGAAAGATATTGTATTGTTATCTCTATTTTATTCCACCATGAAAGGGATTAAAATATTTATTACTCTAACACACCTGATCCCCTGAAATTCTACCGAGCATTTGAATAACATCATTCTTTGTGCATGTAGAATATTTTTCTCACATGGATCTTGCTGATTTCCCCTTATTCTTGATTCTCTCTGCTGTTTGTCACATATCAATTCAAGACCTAGCCCCATCTCTGACTGTAGCTATTCGTTATCAGCTCCTTTGCCTTTACCACTTCCATTTGTAATTTAAACACCCTAATTTAATAGGTTTGTCTCATTATTTTGATTAATCATATTAACTCATATTAATTAAGAGATGGATTTAGGTAATGACAGAGGTTAATGGAGTCAGTTTTCACTTTCCCCTGGTTTTTCAGGGAAGGGGGGCAACAGGGGTAGGAGGAGAAAATAAAAAGAGAGACTAGAAAGAGTGAAAAAGAGAAACTGTTGGGGGGGAAATCTCAGTTAGCAATCAGAAATTCTCTGCTAATTGAATGTCTGATTTTATTAATGATGAAATTTATAAAGGTCTTTAAGAAAAGAAAAGAATTTAGCCAGTTCAGCAGTTAAGTGTGAATATTAACTAACTCCAAGATAAAAGTTAAAATATCCATTTTCTTTTCTTTTCTCTAGTTCTTTAAATAAAGCTCTCTTTGACACTTCATCCCATTAGAGCTTTAGCTTACTTTGCCATCCATTGCTGAATGGCTGGAGACTGTAGAGAGAATGTAATGCCCTGTATGGTTTAAGAAATGCTGACCCTGGAGGGCAGGAAGTTAATACATGGATCACTTCAGTGCTTAGTTTCATTGATGATGTTCTCTGATGATGCTTTGGTAAGTGGAAGAAGGATTCCAGCTCTGGCCTACATTCTGCCTCTACTCTGTCACACTTGTTCCCCTGAGGCTCAAGAAAACACAAAGCACAGAGTGTCAGAATTAGACTGAACTTTGTGTTGGTGCCATGGGCTGCATTTCCATCTCCCTAAAGGCATGGGGAATCCTTTGCTTATCCAAGGCTCTCCATGACAGTCTCATGGTTATTACTCCTGGGCATCCTCAGCAGCAGGGTGCTCCTGATTTGTCTCTTTCCTATTGGCACCAATGCTATATAGGTACAGAATCCCATCTGAGGAGAGGAACTCCTTATAGCCCTACTGCCCTTGTGCAAATGACAGCATGAGGACAAGTCAGTGGAAAGATCTTTCATCCCATGCTCCATGACACTTCAACTGACCTGCTTCAGTGAACATTTGAACAGAAAGTAATTTATGAGCTGAATCTAGTTGGTAGTGAAGCATGGGGTACCTGTGCAAGACGCCAGAGTAACCTGTTCTCCTTACCAGAAAAGAACAGTTCTGTGACAGTGGTAACATTCCAACAATAATATTTTTGTTACAGTGGTAACAAGGCATACAAAATTTAGAGAGGTAATCATACAGGAAGAAAAACTATTATGCAAACCCTAAATTAATGAATATGAGTAAAGACTTCATATAAATTGTCACAAATCTAAATCAAAACCAATTAGAACAGGAAAGTTGTTTTGTGAACAAACTGTTACCAAAAAATATTTAATTTCAGGGAAATTGACATCTTTGTATACGTTCTTCCAGTAAATGTTGGTGTTGAAATGTAGTACTCACAGGTGACTTGTGAAAGATATCCAGTAAAGTTTGTAAGACCATGATCTAATTTCAAGTGTAGTATACTATCAGCCCAAAGGTTATATGGCAATAAATTACAAAGCAAAGCACCAAGAACATGGTGAACATTTCCTGTGAGGTATTTGGGGAAATATTCCATAAGTCTATAGTCATTGTAATTGTGTTAAATCAGTAGAATATGTTGTAAGTGGAAGGGCACACAGTACCTCTTGAGTATCCAGATTTTACATCTGTGGGACAGTCCCTTGCTCTCAGTTACTTTAAACTACAGTTTGCAATGTAGACAGTCTCATGTGAATTTTTAATTTCGTCCATGTGGAGTGCTTATACCTAACTTGACTGCTACTCAGAAAAATTTTAATATATATTCCAGAAGTTGATTATTTTTTTGTGATCTATTGTTAAAATTGCTAAAGTCCAAAGTGGAATTTTTCCATAATCAACATATCAGAGTGGATGAAGGAAAAAAAATTCAGTTCAAAAGGCACTAGAGCAGATGAAATCTAATAGACTAAAGACTTATTGACCTTTTTTGTGACTTTGATGAAAATATCAAAAATCTATTTTGCTTTATCAGTGATGTTTCAAAACAGGTAAAAATATATCACATTTCAAGATTGTTGGCAACTCGGGAATGTTGACAGTCTGTTTCTGTGATGTTAGAAAACACTATAAAATTAACATTCTTTTTGTTGTTATTTTGTTTCATCTTTGCTTAACATAAGTGTAAGTCAATGAGGGAATGATTTATGTGCAAAGTGACAGGTGACCTGAACAGTGGAGAACCATGAGCATGAAAGATCCAGTTGGTATTCCAAATTTAGAATCTTTTGGCTTGCATGTAGAAGTATAAGCATGTAAGACTTGTATTTGAAAAGTACAAGATGCAGAAGAGAGAGAATTTTGGGCATGTAACATTAAGGGACTTCAGAAATAGATGACTGGAAGCGTCTAAATGCAGCCTGACATTATGAAATGACCCAGCGATATTTCACTGAATTGGGAATTAGAACAATACAACTGGCAGCATGTTTTTGTTCGG
Organism: Myiozetetes cayanensis; assembly: GCF_022539395.1. Taxonomy (NCBI): domain Eukaryota; kingdom Metazoa; phylum Chordata; class Aves; order Passeriformes; family Tyrannidae; genus Myiozetetes; species Myiozetetes cayanensis. The sequence goes on from NW_026087853.1 coordinate 20,930,606, forward strand.
AGAGCTAAGGTCTTGTTCAAGCAGGGAAAGCTTCTCAGGCAGACTTTGTCTCTGTGGAGTCTCTCTTCGTGGTTACAAACCCACCACAGCTGCCTCTCTACCTGGGAGTATTTCTAAAACTCCAGTCTGAAATTTTGCTTTCCCTTGAAGAATTCTTATTTTATTAAAAGCATGCAAAGCTTTTATCTCTTCAGAGAAGCTTGAAACAGTAGAATAATAATAGCTCAGAAAACATAAAACCCTGACAGGAAAATTCAATACATGTGTGTGTGTATATATATATATAAATTTCAACAGTACTTCACGATGTTTTAAGACATTTAAGGGGTTATTTTGGAACAGACTCAAAATTAATCAATGATACCACAGAATATGCCAAGCTGGAAGGAATCCACAAGGATCATCAAGTCCAACTCCTGGCCCTGCACAGGCCTTGCACATCCTCAAGAGTCACAGCATGTGCCTGAGAGTATCATCCAAACACTTCTTGAACTCTGTCAGGCTTGGTGCTGTGACCACTTCCCTGAGGAGTCTGTTCCAGTGCCCAACCACCCTCTGGGTGAAGAAACCCATTTTAATATCCAACCTAAACCTTCCCTGACATAACTTCAGGGCATTCCCTCAGGCCCTGTCACTGGTCACCACAGAGCAGAGATCAGTGTCTGCCCCTCCTTGTTGTAGACTGCAATGAGGTCTCCCCTCAGTCTCCTCTTCTCCAGCTGAATAGACCGAGTACTCTCAGCCACTCCTCATATGGCTTCCCCTCAAGGCCCTTCAGCATCTTCATTGTCCTCCTTTGTACACTCTCTAACAGCCTTATATCTTTCTTATATTACAGAGACCAAAACTGCACACAGTTTTGAAGGTGAGGCTGCTCTGGTGCAAAGTAGAGCAGTGAAGGTTCAGATGGATAGAGAACACCAGATACAGTATTTTCATTGTGGAACTGGGAGGACTAGGCTGCTCCTTTTTTGAGATTTCTGGTGGATGCTGTTTGAATTAATATGTGTCTAATGGGCAAATTTGAATAAAAAACTTGCCTTTAAAGGTTATGATTTCTTTTCAGACTTCGTGACTTAAGTCTGAGGTACAGATTTTTATTTTTTTTAAATTAACAGTAGATATATGGGAGATTTGCATACTTCAAGAAAGTAGTAAATAGGCAAAAGCAGATTATAACACTGGGCTCTGTCTAAAAACAAAGGCAAAAAACCCCAGAACTGAAAAATTGTGTAGATAGGATATTTTTCATAACAAAGTCTTGGCAGTTTAATTCTGATTTTACTTGTGTTGAATTTACACCAGATGAAAGTCAATGGAATTGCTGCACAGTGTACAGTAGCATGAGGTTAGAACCGAGTCCTGTATCATAAAATATTACATGTAAGTGTATACATGCTTCTTTGTGGGTGCACTGTATCTCTTTGTCTATGCATATTCAAGTGTATATATTTCACAGCTGTTGTCTGCATAATTCACTTCCAAACCCAGCATGCGTTGATTTTCATAACTTTTTGTTCTATTACAATATTAATGGGACTATCAATGGGAAAGGACAAGAGAAGCATTTTTAATGTTTATCTGACAGTTGCAAATTTCACTTGAGGTTGTTTACTGGGATCTGATTGTTGGCAAAGAGGAGTAGGAAAGGCAGCAAGATGAATGGGATCACAGGAAGAAGAGATGTATTTATGGGTCCTCTTAGCACCATCTAAGAGTAATAAAAAGTCCTGTCTTACCCCTCCTTTACTAAGTCTTAAGTTTTAAACAGCAAAAAATGAGGGATTGTTTTAATTAACTTCTATATAATCCAGGTGGCCTGTTCAAAGTGAAACACATTGTATTTAGATATGTGAAAAAATGGGTGAAGGTCTCAGTCTGTACGTTTATTCTCATCCAATGTATTTTCCTTAGTGGAGAAAATGCCTGCAAATAAGAGAGAGTTTGTGGACTTGTGGATGAACCTGCAATGTGATGTCAAACTGTATACCAAATTACTGTCAGAGCTTGTCTTTATTGACCTTCAGTTCTTGGGCTATCCTACAAGGTGCTTATTTTTTATGGGGAAAGCTGAATCTTTTCCCACTTTTGCCCTGCAGTTTTACAGACCCTATGTTTTACAGATCTGGACATTGCACCTCCAAATTTTCTGCACTGCAAATATCACTTCAGACAAAAAAAAAAAAAAAGACCCCAGGACAACAAAACCAACAATCTTGGAATTCTTTTTGTATTTTATTTTATGCTTTAAAATGTTTAAGTATCAGTCTTTCAACTAAAAATGCAGAGAGCCTAACTTTTCACCAACCAATGTTTAAGAACAGAGTAAAAAAATTATAGACTATAGATAACACAAAAATGGTAGAATGGTAGCCTAGGAGTGTTGTGCTCAGCTCTGGTCACCCCTGTCACAGACTACTGCAGAAATAGAAGAATTTCAGAGCTATGTAGCAGATCGAGTTGTTTGGAAAAACAGGCTATTTCGTCTGAAGGTAAATCTTTGGAGAAGACCATGAAAGTATGTTGGAAAAGTTTATTTGTCATGCCAAATGAAATCCAGTTTAACTAGTTGTGTAGATTTGAACTTTTAAATTCTTCTTCCTAGAAATTACAGCTCATGGGTTTGGTTTTTTTTTTCTGTTCTTCTGGTCTATTTTGGTGGATTGTGTCTCCTTTGATGCACTGCTCCACTGAGAAGCTTTGGGGGGACTTAGGCCACCACTACAGAGCACTGCAGCAGATCTTTTGTTTTTAAAACAAAAAATACGATGTTTCCTCAGGAAGCAGAAACATTTCCCAAAATTGTAAATATGTCAAAGGTAATTAATTTAGAGGAAGGCTTGCAAGAACTTTCAGTTGTCAGTATGTAAAATATTAATTGTCATAGTACATGAATTCTTATTGTGCTTTGAAATATCAGAGAGCAAAAAATAAATGTGGAAAGGGACAGATACAAAACCCTTGGAAACAAAACCGAACAGCTATACAAAATGGGGTTCTCAGCTGTAGTGGATGGCTTCTACCATTTGCTGTCTTTTGGCAAAGCAGTTCTCAGCTGTAGCTGGACTGCTTCGTCCTGCACTGAAAATACTGTGACAGAAACACATGTATCACAGATAGGGCACAGAAAACTCAGCTTGGATGGGTAATGAGGGAATTTCACACTGAACCAATCACCCAAAACAGTGACCTACCCAAGATGATGTTGTGAGCCTGCCTGATCTGTGAGCATTTGGGCTGGGTTGTTTTGGTAGGGACTTTTTTTTCTTGGATAAGGTCCTGCCTTTCCTGAATCCCTCTCTTCCCCATTCTGTGAGCTGGGGAGAGCTGTGCAGATGGACAGCATATAGCCATCCACGTAGTCCAGAGGCTTTGAAAACTGTCTTATGGGAACAAGGGAGGAGGGAAGAAAATGCTTCACTGCTGCTTATGACAGAGATCCCAGAGAGGCACAGAGACATCAGTGGAGTCCACACACTGTTTATCAACTACCAGGACTAATTTCTGTTCAGTGATAGGTTTGGGTTAATTACAGTTAGGTTCCTTTCACTGGATAGGTTAATTACAGCTGTGTTGTCATTTCCCCCAAAAGAGTGGTCTCTTTCCTACCCGCAAAATTGAAATTCGAACTGGGACTGAGGCAGTCTGAGCAAGTGCTTTGTTGAAAAGCCAGTGGAGCATCAACCAATGGAGCATGTCTTCATTGCCAAAGGCTTCCCCAGCACTATTAAATCAATCGAGTTTAAGTGTGTCCCTATTCAGAGATCCTTCCATGCACAGTACACAACAGGCAGTACTGGCTTAGCTATTTGCTTACCTCTGGGCTTCACGTGCAACTCTCTCTACAGTCCCCCTGCTGCCTGCCTGTCTTGAGAGCTGGAGCCTCCTTATTTGGAGTTGCTGAAGGAGGATTTAGGAGAGATGCTACATGGCTCTGCTTAGTTTGCTTTGTTTTGGAGTGTTATGTGTGACAGAAAACTGGTGTGGCAGAACTAAATGTGAGGTGACCTGAGGACAGAAATACCAGAAGAGCTGGTGATTCCAGTGGTCTGCACAGGTTTTAGGTGAAAGCAAATATCTCTACTGGCGATGAGGTGGGTGTAGCACCAAATGAGTTGTTTCCCTGGGGTGATACTGACTGACGGTATTATTTATATCCTCAAATAAAGTGCTGATTAACATATCTCAGGTTGGCTGGTGGATGAAACTGGATGGACACCAATAGCATAACCCCATGAAAATGTATCTTCAGCAGCGCACCAACGTGCACAACGTGTGTGCACCAAAGCTAGAGCTTATTCTGTGGCTCAGGAGACTGTGGACAGACTGTGCGGTTTCTGCTTCTCCTGCTTCTTAAAACATCCCTTTAGCAATGAGTACTGATGTGCAATAGGCTCTGCTGAGCATGCTAGCAGCAGTGATTCTCAGCTCAGTGACATGATCACAGATGGCACCTATTCATGCTCCATGCTTATCCTAGAAACTTGTTTTACAGGATCATCTCAAAATGCTGAGAACGTTGTTAATGCAGAAATACTATTATAGTGCCATCATAGGTGCCTGTGATGCTGAAAGTCATATGCCATCTGCTTGTGTGAAACTCTGCTCTAAGACAACCTGCTTCCATCTCTAGGTCTTATGCTGAAGTAAAAAAGGTGTTTGCTGTATTTCTTCTCTCTTTCCAAGTGAATGTCTTATAGCTGTATCCAGCTCTTCTCAGAATGACCTTTCATAGGATACAGTGTGGAAATTTGAGAGTTATGTTTAATATATTTATGATTACCTTTCAAAAATGTTCATAAAAGGCTTTGCAGGAATTTTACAGTATTTTCAGATCCTGATGCTAAAATTAGGAAGAATTATGTCTAACTTGAAGGAAGAAAAGGAAAGGTAGAAGGCGGCAAAGGCTTTTCCTCAGGTGTGCAGATAGAGCTGCTGGACATTGACATCTCAAGTCTGATGCCTGTCTTTGTGCCCTAAAATATGACTGTATATGCTAATAGATGGACAAATCACTGACTAATAACTTTGCTATTCTGGGCAGTAATAAAGGAACTCTCATCTGTACCTATTGGGAGGACAGCACTGGAGAGGTGTATGTGCATGATGGGAAATGGGTGGTCAACTGTGAGACCTTCAAAGCTGTATAACCTGGTGAATAAGTCTCTAGGTTTCACTTGGTGCTATATGAAGATCAGAAGAAGGAAACACTCTCAAGTATCAAGTTGAATTTAGCAGTGGAATTTATTCTTACTGGATGTTGTGGCCAACCAAGAATATGACCAAGAAAATGATATTAGGTATTCAAGTTCATTGATGACTAATAAATGGAGCGGTTTTCATAGAATCACAGAATATGCTGAGTTTGAAGGGATCCACAAGGATCATCAAGTCCAACTCCTGGCCCTGCACAGGACAATCCAAGAGTCACACAACGTGCCTGAGAGCATTGTCCAGATGCTTGGATTCAGACAGTCTTGGTGCTGTGACACTTCCCTGGGCAGGCTGTTCCATGCTCAGCCACCCTCTGGATGAAAAACTTTTTCCTGTTATCGAACCTAAATCTCCCCTGGCTCAGCTTCGTGATGTTTCCTCAAATCCTGTTAATGGTCACGAGAATGAAGAGATTAGTACCTGCCCCTCCACTTCCCCTAATGAGGATGCTGAAGACCACAATGAGGTCTCCCTTCAGTCTCCTCTTCTCTAGGATGAACAATCCAAGTGACCTCAGCTACTCCTCATAAGGTTTCCCCTCCATACCCTTCACTATCTTCTTTGCTCTCCTTTGGATGCTTTCTAGTAGCTTAATGTCTTTCCTATATTGTGGTGCCCAAACCTGCACACAATATTCCAGGTGAGGCCATCCCAGTGCAGAGCAGACAGGGACAATCTCTTCTCTTGACCAGCTGGCGATGCTTTGCCTGATGCACCAGGGCAGACTTATCAACTCCTCAAAGGTCTAGGTGATAGAAGAGTAGGTGGACTCTTTCCCAAGCACATGGCACTAACACAAGTGTTGGTGAGACAGGATATTTGGTGTGATGGACCTTTAGTCTGCTCATATGTACTTGATAGTGTGCTTGTTACAGCACATTGTGCTATAACAATCAATGTAAACTCTAATCTTGAGAATGATTGATAGTTAGGAATCTTAAAAGCTAAGACAAGGTCCTACAGCAACTCTTCTGCTTCAATATTCCTTGCTCCGTCCTTGCAGCACTCTGTGCAAAAGCCCAGTTTTCTACATTCTAACAGGTTGATGAGTATCAGGGCCTACATAAGGATCACAGATGCTGCTCTCAGAATTGGCTGTAGAGACTTGATCAACCTGTGAATATGCAAGTATGAATATCCTGCAATGATCTCCAGTTCTGCTGTGCTTGTAAGACTGCAGTGTTTCAGAGGCAATTTAAGGCTGAGGTTCTTTTTTTTGTTGATACAAGAGCTAGCGTTGTTGTTCTAGAATATGACAAATGTGTTAATATATTCCATGTTCCTTAAGTGCTGTTACTGCAATACTGTTCACTTTCTGTCCTGACTGTTGCTGCCTGAGTTGTGAAGTAACTTGGCATATATTTGTTTTAGAGGTGACAGCGTTTTAAAGCAAGGTGAAATGATTCCGATATATGAATTCCAAGGTCTTTTTGAAATGGAAGATTACATGAACCTAGAAGTAGTAGATAATAAGCCTTCTTTCAAACTCCATTTGAGAAACAAATCTGCTGCATCTCAGTGTTTTATATACATTTGTGAAGTAAAATTGTAAATATTTAGAAAAAGCATGTATCCTTTATCAAAACTGTAGGACATAAATGAAGCAACTGGGGGCAAAGCTTACCCAGACGCCTTCCCTATTTTCAAAAATCTTAAATAAGTTTAAATTTGAAATCTGGTGTTCATTGATGGGCTAGGCTTGTTACACTCAGACTTGTTCCTGTGGCTTGCATGGCTGGGAAAGGAAGAAATTTTGGAGCCTAGTTAAGTTTTTTCAGAAATCACACACCTCTTTTGCCTGTCTGCTTGGGACAAATGTAAATGTGCCTGTGTTTCCTGGTGATTGTCCAGGAGATAGCCTCTTCGGCATTCCACAGAACGGCCACCTGTCTGCCTGTAATAAATGATGGCTATAAAGGGAAGTGATCGCAGCCATGATACAGGCAGAGGCATTTGTTTATATTCTTATAATATGTATCAGATTGAATAGAAATTATCACTTACAATTGACAAATGGGGAGCAGAGATAGTTAGTGGGCATGAGAAAGCTCAGCCAGAGCTGGGCCAGCAGTAAACTTTCTCCAGTGAAGGCTGTCTGCAGAAAGTAGGTGTCGAGCCAGCCAGTGATGAATGGTGAAGCTGGAGGCTTGCTTGTGTTAATGATCCACATATCTTTGTACAGCAGCTCACAGTCAGTAAACCCTCTTGTTGCTTCTCAGAAAGGCTCCTGATGGGTAGAGGCTGCCATTTTGGGGTGTAGTCTGTAATTAAGCAAATTAGGAGCGAAGCAGAGAAGTATTCTTGAGCATTTCTCTAGCAGAATAGCACTAACATGTAGTGTTTCCCCTCATAGTTTAAGTGTCCTCAAGACCAGCTTGCTAAACCCAAGCAAGCACACCTGGCTGGGTACAGAAGTGCTATTATGTGTTACTGTAATGGTAAGATTGTTGTGTGAACAGGGGAAAGGGATATTCCTTGGAACTTTTTCAGATCAGTATCTACCTTATACAACTGCTCTACTGAATGGCTGCTATTATTTCTCCCTCTTGTCTCTGTGTAGATACAGTACTTCCTTCTCCAGATCAAGAAACTAAGTGTGTCCAAGTAGGATGCCTAAGAACTGACCAGTGGGCTGGAGAGAGAGACAAATGCGTTCAGTCTGCAAACAGGTGGAATGTTTTCAGTTCCCACTGGCATTTGGCCCTTTTTGTCAAGTCTTGGGAGAGATACTGGAACTAAAGAAAAATATTGGACCAGAGATGGAAAAGTGTCATGGCTTAACCCCAGCTGGCAACAAAGCACCACCCAGCCGCTCACTCACTCCCCACAACAGGATGAGAGAGAGAATTAGAAAAGTGAAAAAACTTGTGGGTTGTGATAAAGACAGTTTAACGGGTAAAGGAAGAGCTAGGCATGCAAGGCAAGCAAAACAAGGAATTAATTCACCACTTCCCACGGGCAGGCAGGTGTCAGCCATCTCCAGGAAAGCAGGGCTCCATCACACTTGGGAAGACAAATACCACAACTCCAAACATCCTCTCTTCCTTCTTCTAACCCCCTCCTTATATGCTGAGCATGATGCTATATGGTATGGGATATTCCTCTGGTCAGTTGGGGTCAGCTGTCCTGGCTGTGTCTACTCCCAATTCCTTGTGTACCCCTGTGGGAAACAGCCTAACTGCGGGCAGCTTGGGCTGGGAAATTGAGTTGTGAAGTTGTAAAGTTATGTAAACGGTCAGAGTGACTAAGCAAAAAGGACCAAAACTGCAGTAAATACCAGGTCTTGTTTTGAGATGTGCTAAGCGTGTGGACTGGTACTGACCACCTATGAGAAGATGAGCTGGGACGTGTCAAGTGAGGCCCACAGCCAATGAAGGATAACTTCTGTATGTGTGGACAGAGGAAAATACTATAGAAGATGTATGGTTGTTGATAATAAAGGATCAGTTTGTGCCTGCTAACCTTCCTGTGTGTGCATCTTTGGCCGCTGCATACCCCCAGACTCCTTGCTGGTGGGATGGTGTGAGGAACAACTCTATCTGAGCCAAGACCAGCATAAAAACCAATTCCTCAAGACAAGTGATACCATCTGTGCTGTCTGGCATGAATTTAAAACTAGAGTGGACAAATCTCTGGAAAATATGCATCTGGTGGAAGCAGTGAACTATGTGTTTTTTATGAACTATTTGCATGAGAGCCTTTTGGATTCTACATGTCAAGATCTATTCCTGCAGATACCTGTAGTGATTTGCCATATTTTTATTTCCTGTCCAAAGCTATTTGGAGGTGGGGTTATTGAAAAAAATGAAGTAGGAGTGCTGAGGAATCAAAGTGCAGGTGAGAGTGCTGCAGAGCAGGTCAGTTCCATATTTTGTGCTTGCCTCCCAATTTGGTAAGAAGGAACAAAGATAGCATCACCATCTGTATATATTTTGTGGGGAAAAAAAATTGAACATGCAGTAAGATGTAGCATAATTTAATGTTCTCTCACCCACTTGTTTACCTCTGAAAATGTTCCATATAGGCTCAAACACCAAGGGTGTCCATCTGTGAGTCTATGGGATAAGAACTGACTGGAGTGAAAGTGCTACATGAGAGACACTCATCATACAGCTACTGTCAGGAGTGGGAATAGACTGGTTATAAGCTGCCTTGTGCTCTTCTTTCTATTTACTGAAGTACTGCCCTGTGCCTGGTAAGGGAAGCTACTCTAATTCTTGGAGTCTTGCCCTAAATCTGTTTTTTTCAGTTTGGTAGAAAACATATGTCCCAAATCTCTGAGAACGCATTACTCCTGCTGGAGGATAAGTTCAGGGAGTGCTGCCAGTCAACCCTGTGCAAGGACTTTCAACCCAGAAAGGAATGTTCTCTCTGTTAATTTTCTGCCCAGATGCTGAACACTACTAGGGAAAGGGTTATATGTTACAGAAAGAGTGAAGCATTTGAAAGAAGCACCAGTTTTTCCCTCATGTGTTGGTTCTACTGATAGCTGCTACTTTAGGTTTCCTCTCCAACATAAGAAGCTATTTGCTACAAATAAACTCTCCTTTCTTTTTTTATATTGTTTCCAATTAAAAGATGAATGGTGATTTTTCTGTCTTGCAAATGGGATACCAAACTGTTTTGACTGAAGACCCACTGGCTTTGGCTTGCTTCCCTGTCTTAAATTTCTTTTCACACCTCATGTTTGTGCAGTGAGAAGGCTCCTCTCCAGAGATCTGGCTTAGGTAGAGTGCACTGCTCTACACACTGCTGCCCAGTCTTGCTAGGACAGAATGTTCCTTGCATAAGTTCATACATCACATAACGCATGATGTGATCAATATATCCCTTCCATATTGAAATTCCAATAATCAGCTTATCCAAGCAAGTTGGAGTCCAAACTTGGTACATATACCCCTCAAACCATGTTATACCTGTGTTTATATATTGTTATACCTGTGTTTAGAATTATGTGCTTGCTTTAGCTTTAGTGTTACAGCTGTGGGCTTGTATTCCTAGTTCTGCCGCTTACTCCTGTCCCCTGGAGAATTCGCTATTGGTCTCTGTCCTGTACTTTTGGTGGGACAGCAAAACTTTCTTCTGAAACCACTCAAAAATCTTCAGGCAGGACAAACTCCCTAAAGAATGCTTTATGAGTAAACTGCTAGGCTGAATGATAAAGGAGAAACTCAAAAATTCCCTTGCTGGTTTCTTAATATCTTATTGTTTGGAAAAAAAAGTTAAACTATCCTTCTCATAAAGCTTATAACAGAATAAGTGACACTTATTTTAAACATGAAAGTCCTTACAGTAGGAAAAAACCCTGTTTATTGCCTTAGCTTTAGTATACTTTTCTTTGCGTGTTACATTGACCAATTCTTGTGCTGTTTTAATCCAGAGAAGCCCAGAATGATGTTTCAAGGGTAAATTGAAGGCAGTCTGAGTTTATCCAGTCAAGTTTGGTACTGAGGAGGTGATGAATAAAGTACTTATAACTTTGCTTAGGTAAGTGCCCCTTTGTCATGCTATCATAAATAAAGTCTGTGCAGTTTTAACAATTAAATTAGCTACTGGCAGCAAGTAGGTGTTGTCTCCTAAGTATATTTGTTGGCAGGTCCTCACACATACCTAGAATTGTGATGGGTGATGGGTGATGGGATAGAAGATATGTCTTTAAAAAAAAAAACCAACCTGAAAAAAACAAAATTACATAGCAAAAATCAACTCCTGTTCTTTGGTGGTTCACTTTCTGGTGTCTGATGGAACATTATAGATCTGAAGGGCAGTGTTGTTGCATTCATCTGGTGTTCAAGGATTAATTTAATTTTCTGCAGCTTCAGTGTACCTTGAAATTTGACTGAGTATTATCTTGAATGTTCTTACTCTGTGCTCTTCTTGTAACTGAAGTTGAAAGTGTCTACTGTCATGTTCATTTGGCAACACTGACTTTCATTCAGAGATACGTTTGAGCTATGGAAACATTTAAAATTAAATAGGAAGAGGTAACAGGCAGTGAGACCATATCTCACCAATATAGTCCTAAATTAATGAAACACTGTTAATTCTTATTAGTAAGGTTATGGAAGATACAGGAGACCATAATGTATATTGATTACATGTATGTCACCTGGATATTTTCATAGTTGCGAAGGCTTTCCCCCTAACACAAACTACTCTGTGTTGGGTGTGGATTTTCTTTTTCCAACCAGAACTTCTGTATATAGAATCATGGCCTTTTCTCCAGTCTGAAAAGTTCTTTCTGTTTCATCAGTGCAGATGTATGAAAAAACAGGGGAAAATGAGAGAGGAATTGAGAAGGGTCAAATAGTTTGTAGGGGATACTGTCAGTGGAGCTGAAAGTGAGTGTGAGCTTATAAAAGCTGTTGCAGTGCTAGTGAGAAGCAAGGGGCTGAACATGAATACTCAGCACGCTTCCTAGAAGAGAATATTTTAACTCTGCTTTTGGTAGGGAAATTTTCTTTGTCCTTTCTATCCCCACTGGCAAAACTCCATGGGAACTAAGGCAGTATGAAGAAGCTGTAGAAGTTTCAACAAGAATTCATGTAGCTTGGTATCCTGTTTGATAACGGCCCTATTGAACACTTTGAGAAGAACAGTAGTATTTGGTAATCCAACAGTTTAGGGGCTTCCTAACCCAAACGTTTCATATTAACTACTCTGATGAAAAGTCTTTGTAAGGACCTAAGCTGAACTACATTTAGCAAAGCAAGAGGGGGAGCAGTGTGAACTAGGTCTTCTCTTGATCCCTGAAATGTACTCAAAGGTGAAACCAAAATACTTTCAGTTGCCCAGAGCAGCTTGTAGGGCAGTAGTGTGCTGGCTGTTTTGATGAACTCAGATTAAAACACAAAGTTCATCTTTAAAATAGGTTGGAATTAAACCCTGTGACCTGGCTGAAGGTAGGGCTAGCAAATACCATCTGTACGGGGCATTGTTTCAGGCCAGAAGAGTTCTTGTTTTTTTTTGTATAGGATGTAAATCACAAGAGGAACTTGTTCTCACTCCATGACTGAGTCATTACTTTGTCTTGTTGTGGAGGACAAATGTAGCCTGGTTAATATGGTTGCAAAGAGGCCTGCAGTTAAATAAAAATTTGGATTTAATTATACCAGGGACTTTTCAACTGTTACAGTTTTCTCAGAGGCCGTGTCACTCACAGTTTCTATATGAAACACAACAGATTGTAGCTACCTGCCTTGCTTGCTCAGTGCTGGGCCATGAAGCTTGGAGTATGAAGGAACATTTGTGTGTGAGCGACCGGGATGAAGATGTATGGTGGAGAAGGGATAATGCCTTAGATGCAGTACAGAACCCTTTACTGTTCTTGGTTGTGTATGTTATAAGCCCAAAGAGGAATAGGCTGTGCACAATCCAAACAACTCTCAACAGTCTCAGCCACAGATTCCTGGCAAGCAGATGCTATTTAGGAAGAACACTGGCATCTCTTTTGAAGGAACATGAATCGCAAAGATATTACTTGTGAGACAGAGTGATAAAAACATAGTATATGAGATTTCCTCTTTCTTACACGTTTACTGTTTGTTCTCTCTCCACACCTTTTAAGGAGAAGGAGAATCAAGGATTGAAGTAATTTGATGGGTTTTGGATGTGCCTTATTGTCTTCTTGCTTCTTCCCCACTGGCTGGTTTCTCTTCTCTGTATTTGGATCTTCCAGGCTAACATATAATTGCAGCATGAAAGTGAAGTTATGCATCTCTGGCACAGGGCCATCCCCTTTCCCCTCTTTACCCCCATGCATGTGCCAAATGTGTTAAGAATCAGTCAAGAGGACTGCTACAAAAAGAAAATAGCACTGGCATTATCTCTGCTCCTCCTACCACCCTAGGGTTCCTTGTGGACTATATAAGCATTACTGGTAGCAGGAAGATGATCCTACCTCCCTCTATGGTGCTTGGAAACATGGTCCCCCTAAGTGATTTAGACTTTTATCTCACTCTTGAAGTCTCCCCCGCCCCGCTGTTTCAACTGTGTACTTATTCTCAAATTTCAATCTAAATGGTGACCTCTGCTTTGCTCTGTTGCTGTGGGTAGGGCACAAGGGGACCCTGTTCTCTTTCCTTTCTTTTCCCAGACATCCTGCATGCAGGTGACTATTCTTCCCATACAGGACTAATGGTACATCCCTCTAGAGTACATCAGTGCTGCCCCTCCCCTGGACTGCTGGATAGGAACAGGAGATATAAGATCTCTGGTCCCCCTTATGTAACAGTTTTGCCCCATGTGAGGGGTGTGTCCCACAGCACTCTATCTCAGCATATCCTTAGTGCACCATTATGCTCTGGAGCTGACTTTTCACAGTGACAATTACCTTCCCTGTAATTTTCCAATTAGGAACTGCAGCCGCATGCTTTGCATGTGTAAAAGTGTGACATCAGTCTCTCTGTGTTTGTTCCAGTGGAATGAAGGAAACTAAGCATTATGACAGGAATTGACAACGACATGTAGCCTCATGCAGACCAGCCAGCTCTTTCCACTTAGCAAAAGTGTACATTCACTCTGAGCCAGATAGCTTTTGGGTCCTGACTTGCAGCCACTAGCTAACGACACTAGGCAATGCTTCCTCTTCTCCTTGTCTCTTTCCTTTTCTCTTTGGCTCTTCTATCTGCCCACCTGACCCAAATCCAAGAGGAGAGAGCTAATAACACAATAACGTGGGGTGGGAATCTTTCCACTGCACCCTCTCCCCACCCCCACTCCTGTCCATACAAGATTGATAATGAAACCGATACCTTTCACCAGCGTAATTTTCATATTTAATGAGCGTGACTCAGAAACTATTACATTAATTAGTCAAATCCCACAAACCGTTAATGGTGCACGCGGTAATTAATATTGTATTCAATTAAAAGCTGACCTGTTTCAGGTGCCTTCCCCTGGTTTGGGGGGCTCTTTGAGGATAGCGTATGTTCCAGTGCCTGAGGCCAAGCCTTTTATTTTGTTCCAGTGGTGGGCAAGGGAGATTTTTTTTTTTTCTGTTTTGCTCTTATGGTTTTTTTCTTCATGAACATATGCTGGTTTCTCCCCCAACTCCTCCACCCCTCCATCTCCAAACGTGCTGCTCTCACTATACAGACAACCTGCTTGCTGTGATTTATGGGTTAGCACAGTGCGGGGCTCACAGACTGGAAAATTTCCAGTTTACACAAGAATTCCCTGAAAAATGAGCTTGGTTAATTTATTTCTTTCATTAACGAGTTTGAACTGTGAGATAATCTTTCTGAAACCTGCTACCCTTGCCTTCACAAACCCTGGGAAGCAAATTGGGCCCCTGTTCTGCTTTCACAGGGCTGAAATTCACACCTCAACTAGCTGTGGACAAAAATGTGTGGTCAAAACCTATTTCTGAAACTTTTTTAAAGAGATGAGGTTTTTCTTCTCACCTGAAGGTGAGGGATGGAGGTCCTAGATAATAACATTAATGCTGCAGACCTGCACTGAGTTAGCTCACTGCTGTATCCTGCTGAAGCCTGTGGACTTGCTGCTCATTGGTGCTGTGGGAGAAGGGTGCAGGCTTTAAGATAAGCCCTCTTCTATTCAGCTGTGGTAAACTGGTTGCCTAAGATCCAGAAACTATATCCAGTAATTTCCTGTGCTGTTTCTTCCTGTTCAGTATGAGGTGAGGACACAGGTCCATTCCTGATGCTTCTCTCTGCTGCTATGATCTGAGGACCACTGGTTACACTTTGTGTTATTGTTTCAAAGCAGTTTGGGCCATTCCATAAGAAACATTAACAACAGACTCTTTGACTTTTTTATTCCTGGTGTGTGTATCTGTTTTGTTTGGGTTTTTTTTCCTTTCTTCATTTTTGCCCTGTTCACAGTTATGGTATGTTTCCAAGTACTCTGTAATACCCCTATTCCATGATGAGTGGCTTGGAATATGCTAGCTAATCCCTCCAGCATATTCAGAGATCTTGCTTGGGCTCTCTCCAGTTTTCCCATGTTCAGACATAAGAAGGATGTGGAAGTGTTGGAGCAAGTTCAGAGGAGGGCCACGAAGTTTATAAGAGGACTGGAGTACCTCCCCTATGAAGACAGGCTGAGAAAGTTGGGGCTGTTCAGCCTGGAGAAGAGGAGGTTGCCTGGAGACTTGATAGCAACCTTCTAGTATATTAAGGGGGCCTACGGGGAAGCCAGGGTTCATCAGGAGTTGTAGTGATAGGACAAGGAGTAATTGGGTACAAATTGAAAGAGGGGAAATATAGGTTAGATAGGAAGAAATTCTTTACTCTGAGACCATGGAATAGGTTGCCCAAGGAGGTTGTGGATGCCCCAGTGCTGGCAGTATTCAAAGCCAGGTTGGACAAGGCCTTGAACAACCTCGTCCAGTGGAAGGTGTTCCTGCCCATGGCAGGGAGAGGTTGGGACCGGATGATCTTTAAGGTCCATTCCAACCCCTTAAAATTCTATGATTCCATGATTCTATGACATGCAAGGGGGCAGTACTGAATACAGCTCTAAACCTTCTCACTAAAGTTGAATAACAAGGAGCCATTGTCACCCATGTGTCTCATGAAAATTGTGTCTGTGGATAAATATTAAAACATCATTTGTAAAAAAATCATCCTGATGCTGCTGAACAATTTGGTATCTGCTCTTTAAAGGCTTTTCCACTGAATCACTGCTCCCTAAACAGATATCTTGGCTTCTGTTGCTATATTGCATTATTTCCCCCTACAGATAAATGTATTGCTCTTCATGCTAAGTTTCTGCAGAACAGAAAGGAAAAATATGCTTGTCTTGAAAATATGCTATTTCTACAAAGACTTTGAATGAGAAACACATGAAATATCACTGTGGTTTCTTCCTAAATAAGTTTAGTCATCTTTTAAGAAAATAAAATTAAAAAAAAAGAAACAAAATAATTGTATTATTTAGGTTTGTAAACATCTATTATTATCCTTTGAATCAATAGAATTTACTGAGAAGGAGCTTCACTTATTATCTTTAAGGACCTTCATGGCAGATCTAGTGATAGTGCCCACATACTGATACCTGTTCAATAAACCAGCTGAATGTTTGTGTAGTGTTTGCCACACTTGTGTCTTTCATCCTGTCTTTCAGCCTTTTTTAAAAACGTTTTTGGACCTCTGAAACAGTTTTCCATAAATGTGTGGGCTCCTTTTTACTGACACTGAGCTTTCTGACAATAGGATTTCCCGTGCATGTCTTTTGTGATTCTTTTGTTAGTATTTTTAGGTATCTCAGTATTATGTAGATGGTAACCTGAGAACTGTTAGTGTGGATGATGCAGGCATGGAGAATATTGTTTTTTGTTCTTTGACAGGAATTGTTAGGCACTATATTAAATATATCAAAAGTACCAGCTGAATAAAGTATCACAAATCCTTTTAACCTGAATATACTTCCTTTGAAAGGGCAGGTATCAAGCAGGCATGACTATGAAAATGATTGCAAGTGCTGATAAGAATACTTTGTTCTCTGAGCCTCCACCACTTGATTTTAATTGAGGGTCAGGTAATTTTAACAAGGCCTGCACAGCTGTGCCCCATTATGCCCAGTTGGCTACTACACAGCATATCACTGGTATGGTTGGCACTGTAATAGTGCAACCCAGGGAGTGCCTTGGGGCTGGGGGACTAATGGAACACATGACAACTCCCACGGGACTATGGTAAGTATTCTGAGATTTTGAGATTGTAAGAGTGAGGTAAAATTATCAACACTGTTTCCAGCACAAATCCAAAACATAGCCCCATACTAATTGCTGTGAAGAAAATTAACCCTACTGCAGCCAGAACTACCACACCCTTAAATATGACATATATTTCTTGGAGTTGGCTGCTAGCTAGCAGGTTTGGCTTTATATATTCTTTTCTTTCAAGAACAGTTTGCTGTCAAAAAATAAGCAAGACCTTCCTCCATGTTTATATTGTGTTATATTGTGACCATCTTGTTCATATAATCTTGAATGCTTTGTGTTAAACAGAGACATAGATCTTTGCCTTGGAAGGTTAGCTCACCTTTTTTCTTACAATATTATGGTGGACCACATGGTTGGGGAAACCAAATGAGTTTTCTTGTATTTTCAAGAGCTGGAGTTTTCCCCTGAGGAACTGTTGATGTTCACTAAGAAAAGTGAGGGCAGAGCAAAGTCAAGCACATATTGAAGCTGAGCTCCTGTCTTTCCTCTAGAGACTGAAGTTAATGGGGTGGCATGTGAAGTGGCATGTGCACCTCTTGGTGCACAACAACACAGTCACTGAATATCTGTCAGTGGTTTTCCTCTCATCATTAGTAAGTTTACTGTGCCTAAACAAAGGAAAGTCTGATTTTTTGGGGGGAGCGGAAGAACACAAAATGTACATACTTCATAACAGGAAAAACGTAAGAATTCTGTAAGTCTTGCTCGTTGTGCTTTAGTAGTCTCAGTCTAAGGGTGAGCTCTAAGAAAGATGGGCAAAAAATCCTTTGATCATGTTGTGCTAGTGTGTGGAAGGTAAGGCAGCTAAACTGAGAGGAGGAACTGTGGCTTGAGTATTGCTAGATAAACTTGGGATGCAAGAAGACAAACAACCCTTTGCATTTGGGCTTCTTATCCTTCTCATTTAGAAGGAACCCAAAATTTAGGTAGGAACATGTTTTTTCTTTCTCTGATTCCTAGGACAGTCCCACTCCTCTAATGTAATTTGCAAATCAGAATAAATTCAAGTAAAGCCAATTGGCAATCTCCAGGGAGAATCAGAGAAAGAAAATGCAATTCAACTCTTCTGCCTGAGAAAAAGACACTTCTAGATCAGTTTACCCTGGGACAGTAAACAGCTGCATTTTTTTCTTTCTTTGTAGAAACACTTTCATTTAATTTGTACAAATAATGCCATGAAGAGCCGAGAATATTATTTACTAAGTAACTAATTTGAAGGATAGATGAAAACAAATAACTGGGATGTAACTTCATTTTATTTTTTAGAATCTGTATCAGTCAACAAGGGATTTGGGTCAATATATTTATAAAAATAGAAAGGAACAAAGAATCTCGTCCTAGAACATGATTCCACACTGAAGCAGTTGTCTGCTATATTTGCTATATTGGAAACATGATACTATTTTTTAGCATCTCTGCTAGTCAGAACTTCTACTCTCAGATTTACTTCTCAGAGTTACACCCATGTAAGGCCCATGTACCTTTCTTAGCCTTCAGCAGTTATCCTTTGGAAAGGCAACAGGGTTTTAAAAATTATTCAGATCTGAATTTTACCCTTCTCCTTAAATCTATTTGCCTTGACATTTCTTTTTGCTTCATATTAATTTTCTCTTGTAAGTGGCTGTTCTTGTTCCTGTATTCATTGATGTCTAGGTGGCCTGGGGATGATAAGTTGTGCCCTTTTCATTCAACAGGTTCTTCAGGGACCTTTATTTTCTCACTGGTTCTGTCTGTAGGGAAAAAGGCATTGTTATCTGCTACTATAATATGCTGAGCCCACTGTAGTTGAGCTTCTGGAGGAGTTTCATTGGTATAATCAGTTCTGTCATCCTGCCTGTAATATGTCCATACTGATGGGCGTGTAAATACAGACATGACTACTGAAATACGATAATATACAACTGCAAGGACATTTTGTCTAAGAGCGTGATGTTTCTGTTACTAGTTAGCTACTTTCAGTAGAGCAAATTTACAGTTAAAGAACGTAAAGAACTTACTAACAGTCCTTTATCTTTTCTGTTCTAGCTCCAGCCATTTCTTCCCTAGATTCTTATAGAGCACAGTCCATTTTATCATTGGCTTCTTCATAATTTCTGTTGTTCACAGTCCTTTGCCTGATATCTACTAAGTCTTGTAGCCCTGGGCCCTGATTTCTCATGCCTTTTTTTTTCTTTTTTTTTGCCACAGACACAGAATGAGTAAATTGTTGGCTGATGCCCAGTTTGTAGCTACCTGGAAATCTCCCCGTTTGAGAGTACCAGCTTTATTACATATTTATGTATCTTACTTTATATCTAATTTGGAAAGGGTCTTGGCTTTTACCAAGACTCCTGCAGGCCAAGTTCTGGCCTGATGGAAGATACTTGACTGTGCCCTGCCTGTGAACATTCATGTACACCATCATTATAGGATTTATTTGTTACGAAGGTTACCCTTTCCTTCTGTTCCAATTGAGGCTCCTCTCTCTTCATCATCTTTGTTTCTATGCTTCCATCGTGCCTTAGAGCAGCTGTTCTGCTTTCATTATGCACTCTTCTGCCTGTCCATTCTGCTTGGAGCTTTTGTCCCTGTTCAGGACTGAGCCAGGGTCATCAAGAAGAGTGCAATAACTGTGATCCAAAGCACATGTGATTCTCTTAGTTCAAAGGAAAAGATATCCAGAAAAATGATATATTTTGAGGGGGTTTTTCTTGTTTACAAAAAAGGTACATAAAGGCTTATTTCTTGAATAAAGTAAAGGGCAAAGAAAAACAGGGTTTTTTTGTCCTGGTAGTACTGGCTGTATCTCAGTCCAGGTCAAAGCTGTCTCTCACCTTCCTCTTGGGGCTTTTTCCCTTTGCTTCCATAATTGTCATCATCTGATACTGTAAATATCTCTGCCAATACAGGTTGTTGCTGCTACCTTTCATTTCTCTCAGAGACCTAAGCAAGAAGTAACTCAGATTCAAAAGATTTTCCTTTGTAGTCCATCATCTTGGATAGAACATGTAAGCATGGCAAATGTAGTTTCATCCAGGATTAGCCTTGGCAACTGATGTTTGCCAGGAGCCTCAAGTACAACATAATATATCATGATCTTAAACTTTCTAAGTACCATTTTGAAACCTTAAAGATGAGAATCTCTCCATTATCCCTACCTAGTCAATGGTAGTTGGATTAAAAGTCATAAGATTTGGCTTACTGGACGTGGATGCCTTTCAGAAAGCAGGAGATGTCTGCTGGGAACTTTCCTCTTCCCAGTGCCTCAAGAGATGTCTGCACTTTCCTGTTCCCAAGTGCTGCTTGTGAGGATGGTGGTACCCATGCATGAGGAAAACACTTGTGAACTCTACGCATCAGTGTCTCTGTGTATATATGTGTGTGTGTCTCCATTTCCAGCACAGGAGAGAACCCAACAATATTTCACCCAAATGAGAAATGTTATTCTGCAGATTAAAGCCACGCAGTGCCTGGTTTTGTCTTTATTTATGCCTTTCTATTTCCTTCTATGCTGACATGGGTGCACATGCCGGGAAGCACTGAAGGACATAATTGGCGTTGTGAAAAATTATTGGGAAGCCAGGACGTTCCCTTGCAGTGATCCCCCCCTTCTCTTTCCCATCTGTCACCATCTAATGTGACAAAGTTTTTATCGGGCATTGAGGCAGAGGAGATTAAAAGTAAATACTGCAATCAGGAAGCAGCTGGGGGGAAAATGTAACACATTTCACACTAAGCTGAACAGCTCATCAACTTAGCCTTGTATATCTACAGTGGATGAGAGGGAGGGAGGGCTGCAGGGGGATGGTGTGGTTCAACACGCTTCTCCACACTGGGAGTCTGAAGAGGATCATGTGTTTTCCTAAACAAACAGAGCTCATGCTTTCTGGCACTTGCTCGCTTTAGGAAAGGAAAAAGCCCTGGGAGCATAGTAATTTGATGCTTGCTTTTGCAACAAACTCTTGTAAAACACTGTTTTCCCAGGCCCTGATTCGCATATTTTTGGACTCCCTTCCTGGGTACTATCATGTCCTCCTCAGGTAGGAGGTCCTTACCAGACGTGTTGCTCTGGCTGCAGCCAGATGCCACACCATCTCTGGGGAACTGCAGGATGGAAAGTTTGTTGGCTAAATGGGAAACACTACAGGCTCATGAGACTGGACACTGAGATCTTTGGTATGCATGTGCTGGGTACTGTTATATCTCTCTAAACTGATCTACCTGCAAGGTCAAAAAATCTGAAAGTTTTGTACCACATTGCTTTATTCTTATTCGTGTGTAATAAAAATTAAGGCTGTTGAGCACTACCAGTCATATTCTCTTCCTGCAAAGTTTTTAGAAGTCTTTGTTTTTGTTTCAAAAAACATTGCCTATGTCTTCCTTTTTTACAGTGCTGATGTGATGTGAGCTTAGTGCTGGTGAACAAACATAGATTCTGATGCATGTGCAGGACTCTCAGGATCTTTATCCCTGGGATAAATAAAGCTTTGGAAAGTGATGCAGGTTGCCCTGGCATCCCTGCCCCTGTGAATGTGTCTGTTGCTATGGAGGGTCAGGATTCTCCTAGTTCAGGAACATTTCAGTCCTTGGCATTTGCTTGGTCCTTGGCTTTGCAGCTGAGCATCAGTAAAAGTCCAATCCATGTCATTTTGGCTGGCGTTTCTTCTTCTGTTTTGCCAGGAATTGGATTCTGACACTGTTATTTTAATCGATTAGATGTGATTTCTTTAATTACAATAACTTTCTGTTTTTCAAGTCACCTGCTCTTCAATGTTGATGAGATGCGGTGTCATTGTTAGCAAGTTTTCTAAGGATAAAAACAATACTAAAATCTTTACAACTACTTGTTGAACAGCTGTAACAAAAATGTCTCCTCACATGGAGTGAGCTCCTTTTGCTGTCCTTGGTAATCTACCAGGATTTCTAGAAGTACAGGGTTTCTTTCCCTTCTAGTCTGATGGTCTTGGTTCCAAGGTAAGTTGTTGTAAATTTGGGGTTGGTTTGTTTGTTTGTTTGATGGGTTTGTTGTTTTCGTGGCTTGTTTTTTTTTATTTTGTTGGGGTTTTTTGTTTGTGTGTGTGTGTTTTATTTTTAGTGATGGCCTTCAGGTTCCTAGCACTCCTGGTGCAACTGTGACAGGGAACCTGGCTTGGCCTCATGTTGCCATTTGGTACCCTACTCAAATGGTGTCACTCTGGGACCATCCAGCTAGGAAAACCTGTCTGAGCTGTACAATATATGCCAGCAACATGTATTTTGTCTGTATAATAACGTTTACATTATTGGCTAATCTCCATAGCATGAATGGAATGAGGTAAGGATGTCAAGCTGAGAAGCTTGATGTGACCTGGCAAAGTTGTGCTTGTAGCTTGGAAAGCCAAATGTATCCTGGGCTGCATCACAAGAAGTGTGGACTCTACTCTCCTGAGAACCCACCTGGAGTACTGCATCCAGGTCTGGGGTCCTCAGCACAAGAAAGATGCAGGCCTGTTAGAGAAGGTCCAGAGGAGGGCCACAAAGCTGTTTAGAGAGATGGTACACCTCTCCTATCAAGACAGGCTGAGAGACTTGGGGTTGTTCATCCTGGAGAAGAGAAGGCTTTGGGGAGACCTTCTAGCAGCCTTCCAGTACCTAAAGGGGGTCTACAAGAAAACTGGAGAGGGACTTTTTACAAGGGCATGTAGTGATAGAACAAGGGAGTATGGCTTCAAACAAAAGAGGGTAGGTTTAGATTAGATAAGGGATTCTGTACTATGAGGGTGGTGTGACACTGGAACAGATTGCCCAGAGAAGTTGTGGCTGCCCCATCCTGGGAAGTGTTCAAGGCCAGGCTGGATGGAGCTCTGAGCAACCTGATTTAGAGGAAGGTGTCCCTGCCTATGGCAAGGGGGTTAGAACTAGATGATCTTTAAGGTCCCTTCCAATCCAAACCATTCTATGATTATATGATTTAAAATAAGGCAAAGGGTTATTATTATACTCTCTCCAGTATCCTTACCTTATGAAAAATAGATAACTTATTGAGATTTTTTTTTCCAGTAAGTCATATGAAATAAATAGCTGCTTGTAGTGTTTGGCAGCTGAATCCTAATAATGCTATCTGTAACAAGAAAGTACTAGCCCTCATTATGGAACTAGTCATTTGCTCTCCTATTGTTGCAGTTATATGTTTTATCCTAGGTCCGTGGGCCTTGATCTGGTCTTCTGTGTCATTGTTTCTCCAAACATCTGAAGACCACTGTCACTGTTACAGATCAGAACTGGGAGCACTGCTCTTATTATCTCTTCTCTCATATTGGCATTGAAGTCAGAGGGAGGAAAAGAAGTCACACTGCCATGCAGAACATAAGACACATGAGGTATTAAACAAGTTGGGTGCGGGGGAGGCGGGGGGAACACGGGGGGGGCAGAAGAAGGCTTGGGAAAAGTGCTGGATGGGCAGAGGAGTGTATGCAAGAAAGATCAGACTGGACCTTGAAACCCTCTAAGGACAGAGATTTTACAGTATCTGTTGGTAATATGTTCATCTGCTTGTTTATGGTGAAAATGTTCTTCCATATTTTCAATTTAAATCTCCCACCTTGCAATTAATTCTACAGCCTCTCTCTCTTCTGCAGTGTCTCCTCCATGAAGATTTTGGCTGTATCTTAATAACCTCCAGGACATTTATATCAAAGTGTTCTTAATTTTCTTGCTTTGTGTGTACAAATACAAATCACACGATGTAAAGTTGAGAGGAAACTGAAGAATTTGAATTGAAGTAAAAATGAGCTAAAATTTAACCTCACAAAAGCTGTGAAAGCTAGGCTGATAAATTAGGCCTTCATCACACCATGGTGGTGCCCTAAAATGAAATAATATATGATTTCTATAATTCTGTGATGTGGGCTTTAGGCTGCATCCCTGTCATGGTTTAAGCCCAGGCAGAAATTGAGCACCATGCAGCTTAACCCCTCTCTCTTCCTTAATCTGGTGGAATGGGGAGGAGAATCAAAGGAAAACTTGTAGGTTGAGATAAAGGCAGTTTAACAGGGAGAGCAAAAGCCATGCACACAAGCAAAGAAAAACAAGGAATTGATTCAGTGTTTTCCATGGGCAGGCGGGTGTTCAGCCATCTCCAGGACAGCAGAGCCCCATCACACATAACGGTTACTTTGGAAGACAAATATCATCACTCAAAATGTCCCCCCCTTCCCTCTTCTTCCCCCCAGCTTTATATACTGAACATGATGTCATATAGTATGGAATATCCCTCTGGGTCACCTGTCCAGGCTGTGTCTCTTCCCAACTTCCCATGCACCTGCAACTTCCTCACCAGTGTGACAGTATGAGAAGCAGAAAAGGCCTTGGCTCTGTGAAAGCACTGCTCAACAATAACAAAAACATCTCTCCTGTGTTCAGGACAAATCCAAAACACAGCTCCATACCAGCCACTGTGAAGAAAATTAACTCTACCCCAGGTGAAACCAGCACAATCCCCCATCTTGCAGTTCTTTAACACCCTAAGTTCAAAAGTAGATATCTTGAAGAGAAATTTCTTAGTGTTTGTGATATATCTAGGTGTAAGAGGGGAGATGTCCAAGAAAAATGGCTACTCCGTCTAAACTCCATGCTAACTGTACTGTGCCCTTAATATGACTGAGGTCGTCACTTATATAGGTAACAATGGGAACACAGAAATGCTATCCTGCTCACTGAAGAGGGAGAGCAGTCTTCAGGAAAGGCAGGCTAGTGGGGTCTCATGTTCTAGGTAAGTCATAGGGACAGGTGCCCTGCATCTGACTGGCCTCAGCACCTACTGCTGGGCAAGGTCTTTGTCACATTCTCTCTGCATGTACCATAGGAAATTTCTAAGACTTCCTTGTGCTTCAGCGCCTCATTTTTCATGACATTCACTGTAACCACCTTCCACTGAGATCAAATGGGCAGGGCATTCACAGCAGTGGATAGTGGAGGGCTTCTGTACCTACAACCTCCTTAAAACCTCATTTGATGTCCATAAGATTTTAGTGGTATTGAGCCGCACATATCCGGTGCATTTCCTTTCCCACCCCAAGTTAAATAGAGGAGAAGGCAACTGGTTAATTTACTTCAATACATTAGTATAGATCATCATACTGTGGCTAAATATTTGCTCAAAATTACTGGCAGGGAGGTTGCCTGAGTATTACCCCTGTTTCATTCTTTTGCAACCTTGAGATAAACATGGAACATGTATTGATGGCAGCTGATGTGCAGTTGCTGGTAGTTTTCTGTTTAATACTAATTTTTTAAAATAGAAGGAACTGATTGTTTTTAGCAGCTACTGCCTGAGGGTGCAGTCATGTGACTAGGCAGACTCGGCTCTTGGTGGTATCCTCTCCAAGGAATGCTTTGCTGTAAGAAGCCCTGTTAGTAGTGCAGAAAGTAGTACTTTTCTAGGATTGGGTGGATTCTCTGCTGCTAAAGATTTTACCTTTTGAATATGACATAAAACTGAGGTTCTGAATACTTTCATATTTTTATAAGTGTTCCCTGACTCTCTGCTAGGTGTGTTATAAAGAGTGCTTGTGCTTTGTTTGGGCAATACCAAGTACTGTGATGAAGTGCAAGTAACTCAATGGGATTTATACGAGCTTATGAAGCGGAGAATAAACCCCATAGTTTGCACAGTAAATCAATTTGTAAAGCGCTTTGGGATCTTTCTGGATGAAAGGCGCTATATAAATGTAAGCCATGACCATTCATCATTATTGAATATGAAATAGAGATATACACTCTATCAAGCTAGAAGCAATAGGCTCGGGCTCATGATTGTTCACAGGACCCAATCAGTCATCAGTTCATGACATAATGCAACTAGAATAAAAAAGGAAAACCCACAGCAAATCATTCCAAGCAATGCAATTAATGGGCATCCAGTATAAATAGTGATCTCAGTCAGGAAGACTGGGCTTTTCCCAAGCAGTAGAGTTGATGCCAGAGTGTTAGCAGGGGAAGGAAAGATTCCTCACTAGCAGTAGACCATATAGACATCCACTACAGCTAGACTAAGAAAACATGGTACGCTTTTCAGATTTTGTCTTTTCTTTTTCCTCTTGGGAAATGGAACAGAAAATGGTTTTGTATAAAAAGTGTCAGCTTTTGTTCTACAGTGGGTCACAGAGATATTGTTCATTTTTTTGCACCAAGTAGTGGTCTAGGCCCCTAGCTCTGGTTAGAGAGCAGCTCTGCAGAAAAAGACCTGGGAGTCCTGACACACAAGTTGAAGATCAATCAACAATGTGACTTTGAGGTAGTGAAGGCTGAGCACATACAAGATTGCATTAATAGGATTTTATCAAGCAAGTCATGGAGTGATTATTCCCCTCTATTCAGCAACTGCAAGAGTACCTCACTCCCATGTTCATTTTTGGGCTGCTTAGTATAGGTAAGATGTTGACAAAGCGAAGCAAGTCTAGCCACTGATGGCAAAGATGGTAAGAGGACTGGAGCACAAGAGATAAAAGGAGAGACTGGATGACCTGAGTTTATTCAGCTGGGAAGAAAAATCTAAGGAAGATCTAGTTGTAGCCTTCAACTGCCTAATGGATAGTTAAAGAGAAGACAGAAGGAGTCAGAGAAAAAGATGAGAGGCAATGAATACATCCTGCAACAGGGCAGTTACGATAGCTCTGAGGAAAACGTTGTTCATAATGGGAGTGGTTGCAGAGAGGCTGTCTTCTTCAGAGACAGTCACAATTTGCCCTGGGAAGCCTGATCTAAGTTTGAAGCTGGGCCTGTTTTGAGTAGGGGTTTGGACCAGAAGACCTCTAGGGTTGCTTTTCTGTAATTCTAACTGTGATTTGTAAGACAGCTACTCTATATTACGCAGTGAGTTAACTTAGAACATGGCAGACTAGAATAAAAGTAGTTCCTTGTTTTAGCCAGAGAAGTGAGCAAAGAGCCAAATGAGGTGCATCAGTTTCAGTGCTTTAGTCTTCTCTTGAACTGAATCAGAAGCATATCCTGAAGAAAAGGGTCCCTGAAGAAAAGGGTCCCTGAAGTTAACAGAGACTTTTTTTGGTATTATACAATGCGTGTTTCTTGATAGATGGTTGAGTGAGTATGAACTGCCCTCACGCACCTAGCTAATGATGAGGTTAATTAATTGGAACTAGAGGAGACAAGTGTGCCCCTGTGAGTTTATTGGCACTTGATAACTACCTCGGAGAACTAAGCAGCATAAATAGGAGTCATAATCAGAGATTGAAGTCCCGGCTCTGTAAAACGCCCTACTGAACAGAGAATGCCATGGAAGCTGGGCTTGCAGTCAGACATTGTTTAATGTGTTCTTGATTGTTTTTGTGCAGCTTTATTCTGTCAGTGGGAGTATCAGAGTACCATAATCTTTCTTCAGTTCTGCTGACTGAGAGAGCTTTTGAAAACAGAAATCCTGAAGGAGTTCCTGTAGTTAGTGCTGAGTTTCAGGTAGCATGAGGAGTGCATTTGTACACTTGTTTTGTGAGCCTGTTTCCAAATGTTTGCTTATTTTTACTCATTTTATGCATACTATTTTTAAAATAGTCTAGGTAGGACTTGGTCTTCTGCCATCTATGGCTAGCAGTACTGTGTCTTGGGATATTCAAATTAGGCAGAGGGAGGCCTGTGCTGCAGTGAAACACACCACCCATAGATACATTGGAAGTTCCATCCTCGGAAACTTTCAAGACTCAGCTAGAAAAAGGCACAGCTGACATGTTCTAGTGGTGGTAGAGGTCCCGCTCCATGACTGGACTAGATGTCCCCCAAAGTTTCCCTCTAAATGATTTGACGAGGTCACTGCATCAGAGCAACTCGTCCTCTCCTAAGGCCTCTGTTCTCAGTGGAACAGATCTGTTCACAGGGTAGAGAAGTGTCTTATATCAAACCCAAGCTGCAAGGACCACTTGAGCTGAGACAGGTGTAGTATGGTGCACCCCGGGGCTAGCCCAGGTTTGCTGGAGAAGCTGTGGTATGAAGGGGCTTTAGTTGCTATATCTGCTTTCTGCTGGGAAGCTCCTGTCTTGCCGCACCTCCACATTAGCTTGTCTTAGTTCTCTCACTCTGTGTGTCAGAGGTATGGAGCCAGCAGCAGACCTGGGCATTGCTAGAGAAGGCAGTGTGTGTATCTCATAAACTTGCACAGCTCAGCCCTTTCTTACACTTCACACTGAAGATTTTTACCTCAAGCTTAGAACCGCCCTGTAAAGATCAAACTGTGTGGGGAGCAATAACCTTTTCCCTGCTGGAGAGCAAGAAGAATATGAATGTAAGGTTCATCCAGCCTGACAGAGAACTGATGACACTTGCAGCACTGTCTAGCCCTGCTACACGGAAGATAGAATATCTAACAGGACAACTCTTAAGGCCTGTCTGTTGGAGGCAACTGAACTAATTAAGCTGATAGATGACCCCTAAACTGGCTTAGGGAAATCAATGTTGATTCCACCACAACATCCTTGTCTGAGTGTGAGAGCAGCTTCCTACATTTTGGCTGGTGAAGGTAGAGAACAGGTTTAAAATGAGATTTTGGTTGAACTGGTAAAGCTTTCTCATGTACGCAAGTGTTGGTGTATTATTTTCAAGACTTTACTGCTAGGTTTATACAAATGAAAAAGTTTCACCAGTCGCTGCCTGGCTTATGGAAAATTAATTGTCAAGATGAGCTTCACTGTTGTGGTGTATTGCCAAGGCTGCAAATAGGCTTGTGTTCTGCTACTCTTTTTGGGTTTACTAGACAAAATTAAGGAGACTGGCTGACCTCATGTTGCTGTACCCAACAGACCAGTGCATATGAGATGAGTTACTGTATCAAAGACCTATTTCATTGTTTTGCTTTTGAACATTTCCACATTGTATCATTACAAAGCTGTCCCTGAAGTATTGTGTCAGTGTAGGATATGCCAAACCTTTCCAGGAGGAAACATGACAGCTCTGCAGGGCCACACGCCCCATTAGTCATCTACAGGAGCTGCGCACACACTAGCTGAGGGCTTACCCAGGTTTCACACTAGATCTCTGGAGGTACAGCCCAGAGTTCTCTGTGTTGCACTAACTTGAAAATACCTTGTTAGAAACTGGTTTCTTCTGCATCTTGCAAGAACTTCACAGACTTCCATGAGGCTGTGTGTGCAAGGGCTCTTTGTGTGCCTATGTACCAAGTGAGTCCAAGTGTGCTTTCCCTTCAGCCCAACCCTGCCCATGACAGAGCTGTGCGACAGCACGTGCTGTTTTGTTTGTGACTGCATTGCTTATTGCAGGAACTTTCAAAGGGAGGCAATGGAAATGTCACTGAATAATTGAATATTGACAGGATTGTGTTATAGGAAACACAGACACAGAGACTTGGAGGCAGCAAAACAGTCAGCCCTCAAAATTACACTGTACATGGAGACTATGAGGGTGTCAAACACTGACATAAAGAGGGGCTTCTTTCACTTATTACGGCCACAGGAATTGGTTCAGGTTGTTTGGGCTGATCCTGTCAAGCTATGTAACTATATGTGTGCTGGCATGGCAGACTTATGAAAGAAATCAGTTTGTGTTGAAATACATGCCATGCTCACTAAATCAATAACTACATTTTGGAAGACTCCCTCCAAGTAATCAGTTGAAAGTAGTCTGGAATAAATCACTCCTTGTATGTCTACACTCCACCTGCACCCCTCAGCTGGAAACCATCTTGTATCACATTTTAAGGGAAAAGGCATGACTTAACACTTTGCACAGAAGCCAAAGCTATTCTGTGGCACATTATAAAGTTGTTACATGAAGTTATTGGTCAGAACTCGGGACCTTTTTCATTTATACCACAGCTTTCTCAATACTTAAAACAGAGATAAGCTTTATGCCTGCTTTATATATTACTTAGGCATGTTCTGAATAATCCTTGAAATGCAGTCTCAGGACACACCATACCCTAACGGACTGTGTGGCCTGTTCCAGGATCTCGTCTAACCCTGGGATTTGGAACTTTCTCCACTGACGTCTTCTTACGTTTTTTCAGAAGCTCACCATGAGTGATGATAGTGTCTGTTCTTGGTGTGGTGTGAGCTTTCAGTGTGATTGCCTGCAGAAGAGACACATGTACCTGATCTGTCGCCTTCTGCTCTGTCCCTCTGAGGCATATCTATTCTAATCATAGTCTATTGCAGGTATGTCTTACTGAAAACTGTAATTATGGAGGCAGGAGAGCCAAACATATTACAGTATGGGTGTACAGGAATATCTCGGAATATCCTATATTAACCTACTTTCCAGCGGCTCTTCACAGTTGTGAAAGTTTTTTAAATTTTTGTGATTCCTCCATTCATCTGACTTTTAGAATAACCTAATTTTCCTGTGATGTTGTCACAAGAGGGCAGAATCGGGGTTTGTACATGCAGCAACATCTAGCACAACTGAACAAATTGCTGTGTATCAGCTGAGCTGAAGTAACAGCTGTGTGTACAACTAGCCTGCAGCAGACATGGGTTAATTTCACTTAACGCTGTCTTCTCCTAGGTTAAGTCAAATGACCTTGCATTTATCACATGCCAGAAGCATGCACATGCTCAATTATCAAACTAAGATTATATGCCATGACTTCTTAAGGCTCAGTAACTTAATCCCCTATCCCAGCCCTAAAGGCTGTTTGTATACATTGAATAGGTATCTTTCCTAGGTATTTTTATAAATCCATACTGCACTGGCAGTCAGAGTAGCAAATTGTGCTCTTTGGAACGCTCTGAAGTACCTGCAGGTCATTCCCTTACAAAAACCTGTTTTTGGAAATCTGGGACTGTGTGAGCAGTCTAATACCAAGCAAGGATACCTTCACCTGCTGAGAGTTCCTCAGCATGAACTACCTCTGTACCCATGGCTGAGTTATCTCTGCCATTGCAATAGTCTCTATATAAGGGTGATTAAAATAGATCTATTTGGCTGCTACAATAATCACACTGATCACTTTGAATTAATTAATTTGCAAATGCACTCTGGTTTGCTTAAATACTTAAAATGTCACAGAATTTTAATTACTAGGGAAATTTAAAGTAATTTCTTTTTCTTTTTAAAAGCTAACAAGACCAACATCAGAACTACATTTTTAAAGGATTAATTCGTTGTCATTCTAAATAATTGTTGTGATTATTTCCCCCATTGTTAATGGACTTTGAAACTGTCTTTCATTTATAAAGAAATCTGTCACAGCTTTGGAATTAATAAAGCACTCAGTGAGAAGTGCCTACTGAACTAGTCTACATTTATCTGACCAACTTCTAAGACAAATTAAATGGATACATGTTTGCCTGTACATAAACAAGTCTTCAGATATGATGGGGTTGATTCTAGAGTTAGTCCAAAAAAGTAGACGACCCCCCAAGAGAATACAGACTTTTCAGCTTTTAACTGACTCTGCTAAATAATCATCAGTGACAGCACAGAATTACATGTCCTCTGCTTTCTGGATGAGAACTATGAGTCTATAGTCCAGTTAGAACCTAAAAATGTGTCCTTTATGATGGATAAGTCTTTAATAGCAGGTAGTACAGCAACAGGAGGTGCTGTATGCAGTGTTTTCCTTCTAATCTGGTGGAAACTAGGCATGAAAGAAAAAAAAACACCAAGTAAAAAAGAGACCAAATTAACAAACAGACTTCATGCCTGAGTTATCCAGGTTCCCAAATGAACCACACCCAAATACTTTCATCCCAAATTAACACCTTTTCTAGTTTGTTAAGTAGAACCTGTAAGACTGTAATATTAGTGTCTTCTGCAGTGCTACCCAACTGCAATAGCAATCACCCTTACTCAAGATGCATCTTTAAGGAGACTACAGGTCCCACCATGCGATGAGGTGGGCCATTCAGATAGAGGTGACTTGTTAGTGGGATTTATAGTCCCTGGGAACAGTGCCACTGTACAGAGGAGGAGTGTGTGAAGATTTTACTCCTCTAATGTAAATTAGGAGCTTGTCTTGAGAGCAAGTTGCTCTCATTCAGGTGAAATTTAGGTGACTTCAGTCTGAATCGCATGGATGTTGTTCCTCCTGTTTTTCCTTTCTCCTAGCTGCTACTTAACATTTGAGAAGGTACTGGCTTGTTATCTGCTCCCCTTTGTGGGGACATAGGAACCTGTGCTCTGTGTGTGTGAGCATGCATGTGTGTGTGTGTCTGGCTGCCTGTCATTACAGCACTAATGGAAATACTGCACGGATCACAACTCTCAATTAGCTCCTCGGGAGATTGCTGTGACAGCCAGTTACTGAACAGCAAGGCCTGAAGGAATGAATTAATTTGTAGTACACGGCAGTTAGAGTCACAGTGTTAGCAATAGAATAAGACAGCAATAGACCCTGATTAGGCTCTGGCTTCGTGATGCAAGAGACTGTACCTAGGGGACAGTCTCTCTTCTCTATTGCACCTCCTGGGGTTAGGAAGAATCTTGGTCCATGAGTGAATGAATTTAGAACTCTTAGTTTGGTTCTTGGAGTCACTGTCTGCCTGAGGCTATTTGGCAGCCGGCAATGGGCTTTCATTCAACACAGACAAGGGCACGCTGCTCTGCTCCTGGCCTGGAGCCAGACCGCAGCCACGAAGTCAGTGGTATTCAGGGGAGGTAAGGCGATCTTTCTGTCCTCTTCAAACAACAGCTCTCTTCCTTATTAGTTCAGATAACTCTGTATCACACAGGATGTCCTAAGGCTGCTGCACCAGTGGATGCTAGTGTCTCGCCTTTACAGTGCTACATTTATACACAGACATAGAGGAGCAAAACATGCTTGGTAAGGCATGAGCATGCAGACAGTCTTTGTAAAGTGCTCCTAGAAAAGTTGGGATTCTTTATAGACAGTTTGAAGTTTCCACAAACAGCCACACATTCCCTGGACCCTGAAGTTCCACACTGTCCGAAGATTCTCAGTCTCTTATTCTGAGATTCACAAAGCTGAATACAAAGATACATCTTGTCTTTTATTAATTATGCAATGAATTTTTCTTAAAACTTGTTTTTTACATATTTTATAGAGATGGCTTATTTGTGTGCAGAGAGGATTTGTCACAGTGGGATGCCAGCCTCCCTTGATCAACCACCCAGTGAGAAGCCGTGCAAAGCCAATGAAGTTTTGCACATGGCACTTGTTTTAGCTGGGTCAGATCTGACCTCCTGAACTGTGTGACAGGCAGAGCTGGGGAGGAGTAAGGTGGAAATAGAGAATTGTTCATAGAGCAGTCCCTGTGGAAAGCAAGAAACATTAGAGGAAAGTTTCCTATGGAGTGTTTTCGTATAGTGAATTTGGTGCTTTAGAACAGAACTCTGCTGTGATGCTCTGGTAGGCTAAGGAATATGCTAAGTACCAAATGGGAATAAATGGCCTGTGTCCTAAATTCTTTATGTTCTGGAAAGAAATATGTCTGAGTGAAGAGGGAAACGGAAGTAGTTCACAGACAATGTAGTCCCTAAATGTGATTGTCCTCTGTTTATGTGTAAAAGGAACAAGGAAGCAGCACCAGTAGAGTTTTTTTATGCCATTCTGGTCTTTAGGTGCAAGAGAAGTCTTTTGTTTTAATGGAATTCCCAAGAGTCATTCAGTCTGCGGTCCCTGCACTGTCAACCAACAAATGGAGCAGTTAACATTACCTTTGTTAATAGAAGAAAGGAAATCAAGCCCAAGCTCCTCTCAGCACTGGTGTCCTTGTAACTTGCAAGTCAGCAAAGTGGTTGTAAATGGGCCCACAACTCTGGCAGTGCTCCTCCCGTCGGCAATATTGCATTGGTTGCTTTTATTTTCCTTCATTTTGGAGTGCAAACAGAAGTCCAAATAGTCGATCTTTTCCTTTTTGCAGCCTGTGGCACTTCTTTGATCTTTGTGTCTGCTGCTTGTATTAACTGCATATTCTGGCCAGTAAGTGGTGCTCCCCCCTTCCTGCAGCTCCATTCTTTGCACAGAGCTAGGAGTGCTGTCATGCATTGCTGTTGCTTTCAGGTGTGTCTCACCCAGACGGTACGTCATGCTTTGATGGAGTGTATTGATACAAAAATGGTATTTCTAATGTTCTAATGGTGTGGTTTTAATGACACTTCTTGGCATTATCCAGTTGTCTGTACATACTGCTACAGAGGTCCTTGAATAGGTTCTTTCCATGCAGGCCACCAGATGAGATGGGCTTCAGCTGTGTTTATATGCATAATGTTGAAAGGGAAGAGGAGAATATTTGTGTGACTGACATGGCTTATAAGGAGGTTAGAAATACTGGGAGAATGAGACCTTGTGATGTGGTAGTTTTTGGATCCACACATCCCAGCTCTGTATTCTTGCCAGTTGAAGGAACATGTTTCTCTGCAGGGATATGTGATTTGGCTGATATATGGGATGTGCCTTCTCCACTGGCCCTTTACAGACAGGATATTTTCAGTAACATAATTCACAATGAATTTTGATGGACACAGTCCTGATTTTCACACTCTTGATTACTACTGTGGGGTTTTTTTGCCTGGATATAAAATGCTAATTTGCTGACTTGGTACCTGAACTGAGTTTGTTCTTCTAGGTGAAAAAGATGACACCAGGACCAAGGCAGAAGTAGTTTCTCCTTAAGTGATAGTACAGTTTTTTAAAGTAGTAAATAGCTACCCAAATAGTTATGTTGCAGAGACAGAGAGTAAAATGTATATGAAGAACAGGGAGGAAGAAATGGACTAAAAGAGACAGGCAAAGAAGATGGGAGTAGAGAAAGAGAGGAAAATTGATAAATAAAAAAAGGAGAAGTGACTAAAGCAAGAGAAGAGAGAGGGAGATTCTTTCCTGATTAGAATTCATGAACTCCATTCTTACATTAAGTCTATATATGACACCTGGCCTTTAATGTGAAGCTGCCTACGAGCATTAAAAATTAAAAGCAGAAGGTAGGATCCATCCATCTCGGGCAGCGCTGCTCCCCTCCTATCTGAGCTCTGCACAAAGCTATTACACATTGATAAATTATTTTGGGTAATAGCTGAGATATTACATTGTTTCTGAGTGAAGGTAAAATCTCTCCATGACATGGGCATTTATCAGGAGCGCATTTCATCCTATTTATTATGGCCGAGACGAGATCACAGGCTGCGGGCAGAGCTGGCACGTCGTGCTGATCACCTCCCCCATTGCCTCCCTTCCCTCTGTCACTTAGATGATGGGATATTGATGGAGCTCATGACAAGTTAATTATTAACTAAAGATATGCAGTTCACCTTTGCCAGGGGAGGGGGCATAGAAGAGAGCAACAATAGTTCTTAAAAAAATAAAGATATATCCATTGTATCTTAGGATTCCGTTCTCCACTTTCCTCTCTCTTCTACCTGTGGTATTTTACAACCCCCCAGATAAATCAGATAGGTTATGTGAATTCCAGTGTGGTCTAGAAGGCCAACAGAAATGGAAGAACTTCTAAGAACTTCAGGTTTTGCTCAAAAAAGTTTACAAAAAGTTTTCCTCCATTGACTTGGCATTGGAAGTAAATGGGGAAAAATTTTCATTGTCCACTGAGTAACAAGGGCTTCTCTAACTCTTCAGAGGACCGGAAAGCAAAGCCACAGAATTTCAATTCTCTCCCATAAATGAATACATTCTTTCTTTGTAAGGAAGAGATGTCTTAATATTATCTGAATATTTCATCTACTCCTTTCCACTGAGTGCTAGATGTTTCCCTGAAGGCCAACTGGTTTTGCAGTACAGGAGCAGTAAGGTGATGGCTGCAAAGATAATGCTTGCTTGTTCATGTGATCTCTTAGGCTAAACTCAATGAGTTTGCCAGCACACGAAGGACTGTGTCATATTTGCATCCTTGTAGTCTTGCTCACTGAGGGAAACAGCTGCTATATGTGAACCTTTGGATTACAGTATTTATCAGGTGTAATATATAAAAGCTGCTCAGTTGATTGGCTGTGGATTGAGTAGTCCTTCAGTCTGCAGTGTTCACCTTGTAGTAACACAGCCAGTCAGTACTACGTCATGGTCATGTACTATGAGTCAGTGCACTAGTGTCTTACTTATTTTGCAGAGAAAATGGCTGAGAGTTGCAATGGGAAGTTTTCCTGTTAGCACTCTCATCAGGAACGCTGAGGTTCAAAAAACCCTCTGACTCTGATTCTGCAGTTTGTTGAGTAGGCTGGAGAGAAGGCATAAAAGGCAGTCGAATGCCAGAGGTAATTAGTACACCATTTTCTGCTCAGCTTCTTCTGGTTTGTCCATAAGATATCTTAACATTGTGTTGGTTGGATAGGTCTAGAATAAAGGGGCCATGGCTATAAGCCACTATGACAGTGGTAATTTAGAAAATAATCATCAGGCAAAAATGTCACAGTCTATCAAAAGCAGCATCCCCTCCACATGGCCTAAAGTAGGTTGTACTTTATTAAGGTTTTACTGTACTTTATTAAGGTTGTACTGTATTAAGGTTTTAGCACTTAAAAGTCCTTCAGATAAAATAAGTGTGGGTTTGTTTTTCATGGAAGCTCTAGATGCCAGTTTAAAACTATAGGTGTGCCAAATTTCATGTAGGTTGGAATTGAACCATATAACTCATTAGGACCCTTGAGTAAAATTGCACATGCTTTCTTCCTGTTTTTCAACTTGAAGTATTCCAAAACTTATGAAAGCTGCTGTGTGCTCTCTAGTCTTCTGGTGTAAAACATGCTCTAGTGAAGTACCACTGAGCAGGGTAAGGGAAAACAGTACCGTTCTTTGAAATCCACCAGTTCTATTCCCTTAGTGCCTTATACTGGAGTTTCTGGAGCAAACATTTTGTTTTACTGATTTTGGCTTTTCCTATGAATCTGACAGTTTTGGTTCTGGGTTAATTTTGAATGGTCCTTTAAAATAAAAAAAATTAAATAAGCTACATTTCCTATTCCACAGCTGAAGATTCTCTCTTTGAAAATACAGATCTCTACTTATTTGTCTCAAACTGGGAAAGTTTAAATAAATTTTAAACAGATGGATTTGAATTTTCAGGTGTAACTCTTCCCTTGTGGGAATATGCTAGATGCTCAGGCATTGAAATTCCTGTGCATAGAAGCAAAATTTCAGAGCCTTTGTTTGCTTCATACACTTTGGCTTTTTGAAATCTCCAAAAATGTATTGCTTTTTGAAATCTCTGGAAATTGACTGCTATCAAAGGTATGAGGAAGAGAGATGGGATTGGGCTGCCAAGCACAGATAAAGTGAGTGCTTTCTGAAACATGGTGGGTAGATCAGCTTTCTGGACTCCAAGTAAGAAACTGCCCATCACTGCAGTAAGGCTAATCTCCCTGTCCTTGTCTGGTCATAGTGATCAGTTTGCCCTCTACTTAATATAATAAGATATATAATAAAAATGTATTAGCAACTGTGAACCACCCTCATCCTCTTTCCAGAACCCCCTGGGATCTTCCAAGGTTAGAGGATGTGCAGTATACTCACCTCAAAGTAAATTCACGTTCATTATCTTCATCCTTTTATTGCACACCTTGTCCTTGCCTGTTGCCTCTCCTGCAGCTGCTTTTTACTCCAGGCCGTGGATTGTAGTGCCTGCCTGTGCAATGTAGCTGTGTTGACATCGCTGGCAAAACACTACTGGTGTAATGGTAGCCCCATTTATCTTCCACAGATACCTTTCTGGTGAGCTCTGTGAGAACCACATCAGGCTGTGAACTTGTAAATATGTGTTCAGGGCGTCTGGGCTCATATGCTGTCTGAGACTGAAGGCAGAGACTCCATCATTTTTTCCAAGCAATGTTGGAAAAACTGCTGGGTTTGGTAATGACAAGGCTTATAGTTTTTTTCCTAATTCTTTTATTTTAACTAGACTTTCCTTCTAGATGTCTCAAGCTGTAATTACTTATTCAAAGGATGCCTCTCACACTAACACAGGTAATAGCAGGAGTTCAGTGCTCCCAGGCTGTTCATGTAACACACAGTTCTGTAGTAGTATGAATAAGAGGTAATGGAGAAGGGATTGCTCTGCTTGAACTTGGAGATCATTACATTTATAGCATAAGCATTGAAAGCCCATAAGAAAAAGCCTTGTATTGAGAGACCATAGTATGAAAGCATTTTTGTTGAGATCCATCTTTGCGTTTGGAAAAGTACCTATCCATAATATTAATATTTTCTGGCATAAAGATGATGATGTGTAGTTATATTTTCTGCTGCCTTTAGAAACATAAGAGAAATCCGTGTTAAGCTTATACCAGCTTTACTAGAATTAGCTCAATTTTGAATGTACCTCAGTGTGATTTAGCTGCCCCATACCTAGGAGACTATATTCAGTCCATCAGTGTGTGAGGTGTCACAGGGCAGACAGTAGCAGCAAATCAGACAGATCAAGACTCATCAGAACAGGGTTCCTTCACAAGAGCTAGGACTGAATGTGTGGTTTAATCAATGTTGTGTCCTTCTGTATGTGATGGAGTTTTCCTGTAGCCAGGCAGGCAACCTACTTGTTCTACAAGGCTTTATGACTGTGCTGCTTTATATGGGAGGTCATGTGCTGCTGTGGTGTGTCAGATCTGGTACCCTTTGCTCACATGATACCTTATTGTTTGTTGTGACTGACACAAAATCAGCTGACAAGGTGCAGTGACTCCAGGGAGGGGGGAAGTTAAGAAACAGCTGGACTGTAAGGTCACATCTGATGAGACTGTGTATCTAGAAACTGACTTTTTTTGCAGGTACTTAGCTGTTGGTCTCCACACCAACCTATACAGGTCTGGATATGTCCTTACACCTGCCATATCTTTTTCAGTTGTGCCAACCCCCTGGCATTAATAGCAACTGAGGTGAAGATTGCATCAGCTAAATTATTTGTGTTTGGAAAAATTACTTTGTTATCTTTTCACTGTAGTGCCAATCCCCTCTTCCTTTTATATCCTAGTTCTAGACTAATGGAAACAATGACCCAACTCTTATCTTGTCTGTTTATATTCTTTATTCCTCAGTATTCTCAGCAATTTGTTCTTTGTGTCTTTCTTACTCATAAGGGAAGATAGCAGAAACCTAGCTGGTCTGTCTCCTGTGGTATCCTTTATACTTTGTCTTTTGTATTTCCTGAGCTGACTGGCAAAATCACTTCATGCTTCAAATCTTTCTTTGTGATCCATTTCAGTATCCTGATGCTTTTAGGAAAATAAATGGTTCTGAGGTCAGTAACAAACTTGATGTTTATTAATATTTATTTGTCTTACAATTTCTTTAATAGAAGCATATTTTTAAATTATTTTTTTTCTTAAAGCCTCTTGCTTGTGGTGAATCTGTCACTGTATTTCACCTTCTTTCTGCCACTTATTTCAGTCTTGCCTGTTGTGTCTCACCTGAGTCTTCACTTGGATTTAGGTGGTAAACTGAACAGTTAGACCTTGACCCTGAGGGAGGTGTGGTGGCTTTGAGTGGTACTGTAAAATAAATCATTCCTACTAATGATGTGCTCTAGGCCAGACATGGTGCTGCCTTCCAAACATGGAAAGCACACACACTGGAAGCCATGACATACCACTGTGCTCATTCTGTACACAGGCAAGCGTTGTGCACCCCCTACCCACACCTTCCCCCTACCACAGCATACATGGAGGATCATGTTCCCTATGCTCCCAGGTCAACCCTCAGAAACAGTTTAAGCAGCTTGGAGAAGCACACAGCAACTTAAAGGGTTAACCCTACAGTAATTGAAAGAGGGAGGGGGGAAACAGTATAATGGAGGGGTGAAGAGTTTCCATAAACCCATTGCCTCAGCTCAGAGAAACTGCTAAGGGGCAGTGGTCAGAGAGAAACAGAAGGAGAGAGAGAGATATCAAGTGTAGTAATCAGAATGAAAAATGGAGCTCTGGTTACTTTAAACAAGAGCTAATTTATCACGAGAACGAGTGGATAAGTAGCTGAGTTTCAGGCGTTCAGTAAGTTCCCCGTTCTGCTCCAAAAATTATTCCACCCCTGTCTCCATGCTCCCATAAATCATCCCCTTCTTCACTTCTGCTCCGATTACCAATTACTCCTGCCTACGACACGCTTTCCCCTGCCCGACACAATCTGATGGGGCCCTGCCTTTTAATTTTACAAATGCTTTTTTCTTCTTGCTTCTCAGTTCCCTGTCCCTAATCCTCCCCTCCCCAGTTTCTTTCTGTATCTTTGTTTCCCCTTTCCCCCCTCATCTACTTTTTTTTTTTTTTTAATTTGAAGAGAAGGAGGGCAGTAATGTTTTCTGGCACCTCCCCCCATGAGGTTGACTGAGCTGAAGGAGAGGAATAGAAATTAATTATTTTCCCAAACCTGAACTCTCTTTGGGTTTGTGAGCCTTCTCCCTAAGCACATGACAAATTCTAGATCCCATATAGCTGTATCAAAGGTGAAAGTCTTGTTCTTGAAAGGATGTGCTGCTTTTTGTTGAGTCTTTGAAGGAAAACACGATTTTTTCCTTTTTTTCCTTTTTCCTTTTTTTTACACAGAGCTTTTTTTGCAGAATAGAGATATTTTCTGAGCTTCACAGCTGCAGGCAGGAGAATTTTAATTTATATTATGCTGTGCTATTTTTCTGCATATGCTTCACCACTGCTAATATTTACACTGGAGTACTTCTAGCTAGCTGTCATACAAATATAGAGGAACTGATCTGTGCTGAAACCCTGATAATTTAGATAAGGCCCACACTAGAAACTTTTGTTGGCTTTGATGATTCTATACATGAAATTGACTTAAACCAAGCTTGTACTAATAAGCAAATGTCTACTTTGGGAGAATGTGTTGAATTTATTGATATAGTTACACCTTTCTAATATAAAACCTTTGATGCCCCTTATGAATGGTAGTCTAGTGAATTGTAAGTCTGGTGCACTATTTAGATGCTGAATGGATATGGATTGCATATATAAAAATCCTAGAAATAGGTTTCAAACATCAAAGAATTGTCATGCAATAATGTATTGTTTTGCTTATATATATTGTTTTACAACATGAATTATTTCTGAATGTGTGCACAAGTTGCACTTGGAGCATTTGAAATCACTGTATGTCACATTTATCAGTTCAACATAGAAGCAATAGTGCTGTTTGATTTTAGTGAAATAGTTTTTGGATGCTTAATTAATTAAGACTTAGCCTGTGGAAAGTAAAAAAGGTTCAGGAGGGCTAACTTGCATGAATCCTAGAGATGCTGGCAACTCCTAAGTTGGAAAACTCATCCTAACTGAAGGGAAACATTTACACAGGTCATCAGTCTGGCCTAATGTGCAGAGTTGTTATTTCCACCTGTAAGACATTCAACCAAATTGCCTTGAGGTTTACTGAATATGAAAAGAGAAAATTCCCTTGCCCTGCTGAGAACAGGGTAGGCAGTGACAGCTCTGCCTGCTATGCTGCAGAGAAAGTGGCTGTCCAGAGCTGATTTTTGTGCAGGATAATGGATGGAGAAGATGGATTAGCAGGCAATAAATCACATAAAGAAACTGGCTGGTGCCAGAACCCAGGAGCAAGGAAATAGCTGGCATGCTCTGCAGTGGGTATTGCCATCTCCATCTGAGGATCTGCAGCCTTTATGCATAAACAGTAAGACAAAACAGGAGTTAATTATACTGCAGTTTCTTGACATAAGGCCTTTACAGCAAAACAAGGGTGGCAAAGGGAGCACATCATTTCATGTGTATCTGGCAGTTTATCTTTTTTCTCTTCAGGGAAAGAGTTGAGGAAATCCTCTCTGTTCTCATTTCCACTCTCTATTCTGATTTTGTCTTTATTCCCATTCTTTAAATCCCTAAGTACTGTTTTCTGACCAAGGACTATCACAGATATCTTTCAATAAAGAAATAGAGGAGCTAACTGAGCATGACTCAAGTCATTCCTATCCCACATGATTCATATATACTCCCTCCATCCTGTCAGGCAAAGAATGGTTGCTGGCACTCACTATGTAGCTCAGTAATCAATAATACTCCACATCACCCTAAAGACCAACAATACTCTGAGCTCATTGTACTCTGGGCTGGGCAATCCATGCATAAAAGAGAGTTACTTGGAAATGGTGGAAAATTGGCTTCATTCTACAGCCTCTTCAAGTGATTCAAAAGACAATATTATGTGGGTGTGGTGGTTTTAATCTAGGCCTTCCTTGGTTACCAGTTTGTAACCAAGGAAGAGGCAGTGCTCCCAGTATTCCATACGATTTTTACGTAAATCGGGGTATAAATAAGAATGGAAGAGAGGCCTTCACTCTCTTCTCTTTCAGCGAGGTTCGGGAACAGTGGGTCCTTGTGTTGGTCTCGCTTATCTAATGCTGAGGCCTCCAGCGACTGCTGGCCTGCCACGTGGAGGATAGCAGAGTGCTGGCCGTGTGTGCCAATCCTGCTTTTTCCTAAGGGACGTGGTGAGATTTGTTTTACTAGTTATTTTACTAGTTCTCAGGTTTGATTGTGTATATCTGCTCGGTGTCCCTTCTTTGACTCCTTTTGTTCCTTTTCCCCTTTCCCTATCCCTTCGGGGGGTGTTTGGATTCCTTTTTGCTGTGTACATAGCATCTTAACTGTAAAATACATCAAATATATATATATTTTTTATATAACTAGCTTGATTTTTGGGTTCTTCAATTTGCATAGTTTTTTTTCCTTTGCCCTAGGAGAAGAAAGGAGGGGGAAGGGGGGGGCTACTACTGAGTCTTTGGGCATTTGGCAGGGAGCCAAGTCCAAACCATCAGAGTGGGGCACTTTTAAGTACCTTGAAAAAGTGTGCACAGGTGCACTCTACATCGGAAATCTTTTTCCATTAAGAGCAGTACAAAGTAATTCTTAATTCTCCTGTTGACTGTGCACATGAAAATAGAGCCTAAAAGAAAGCCGTGCTTCTGACATGCAGGGAATGCTGCTGACTCAAGGTCCAGACTTGTCAGGGTGAAGTGTGTTCTGTTTATCTGTATTTATTAATAATACTTTATTATAATTAAAAGCATTATGGAGAAAGGGGTTATTGATACTGTTATTTAAAAATTTGTTTTTGCTGAAGAGAGAAGATTCATAGAATCACAGACTGGGTAAGGTTGGAAGGGACCACTGTGGGCCATCTGGTCCAACCTCCTGGCTCAGGCAGGGTCGTCACAGAGCACATGGAGAGCACATAGAGCACGTTGCACAGAATTGCATCCAGACAGTTCTTGAATATCTCCATAGAGGGAGACTCCATACCCTCTCTAGGCAATCTGTTTCAGTGTGAGCTCACTCACGCTCACTCGCACAGTAAAGAATTTCATCCTCATTCAAGTTCAGGTGGAACTTCTGTGCCTCAGTTTCTGCCCATTGCCTCTTATCCTATTGCCTGACACCACTGAGAAAAGCCTGTATCCTTTCTCTTGACACCCTCCCTTCAGATACTTAAGACAGTCATCTCTTCTCAAGGCTGAACAGGCCCAGCTCCCTCAGCCTCATCAGAGAGATGCTCCTCTCTCTAATTTTTGTAGTTCTCTGCTGGACTTGCTCCAGGAGTTCCATGTCTCTGAGAACATGGAGGAGCCCAGAACTGGACACAGCATTCCAGATGTGGCTTCACCAGGGCCAAGTATAAGGGCAGCAATACCTCCCTTGACCTGCTGGCAATGCTCTGCCTAGTACATCCCAGGTGTCTAGCACTGGGCTGACATCACAATGGAAACTACTAAACTAAACTGAATTATTCCTGACTTGGGAGTATCCTAGTCCCTATGGCCTGTGTAGGCATGAAGATAACTGCAGTGATCCTCTTTTGATAAAACTGTGGAGGAAAGTTGCCAGCATAGAATCAGAAGGGGAAGCTAAACAAATGGTACTTCTGCAAGGTTTTTCCAGCATGTCAGATTTCCTGAAATGTGCAGCAGAAGTAGAGCTTGTGCAGCTCTCTAAGGGGCTGGGGAGAGACAGAAAGTCCCTAAAGGGTTAATGAGAGCAAATCTTTGAACTTATCTTTTCAGAAGAACAATAGTCCACGGACATGTAAACTTTGCCCCATAAAATTTTGGATATAATATCTAAAGTCTTGTGTGACTTGAGACTTCTTTAGTAATTGTAACCTGACACCTTTGTTTTTAGTAATGTAAAACATTTGACCGAATCTTGGCAAAGTCATCCATTACACATGGAATAGTCCATAACTGTTTCATGACTTACAGGATAACTGAGATTCACTCTAAGTATTTGGGCACTAGCTTAACATCTGACACACTAGAGGGCTGGTGACACTGTCTCTTTTAGGTGAAGATCCTTGAAGCTTTACCTGTATTTTTTGAACATAATTTTAAAGTGGTAGTTCAATAGTAGATTAATCTTCCATCTGGCTCCTCCCAAGGACCTAGCATATGCTAAACAGTGACATGACAGATCCATACCTTGCTCTACTCATTGTTGAAAAACTCTGTGTGACTGATTTAATGTTCAGAGTTTCCCTAGAAATACTCATTGCTTCAAAAAAATCTCATTCTAGAGAAAAAGGCACTGACCTTATTTTGCCTTGAATCAAGTATTTTTAAACTTATGTTTATTAGATGCTCTGACAGCTACATTGTTTCATGGAAGTATGAAATTTGACAGGAAAGGAACTTTTAAAAGGATTCTTTTGTGCTGCTGTCAATATTTGGCTGCTAGGAATCACTATTTCCTTCCTGTAGGTTGTGTTTTGTGGGAAAACACTGACATGCAGGCTCTGTGTCCAAGCAGAGAGCTGTGTTGAGTATTCTGAAACCTGGCAGGGCTTTCTAAGACTGCAGTCAGACTACTGCTGGGCTTGCCTGGACTGCCTCCCACCCCATTTCACTTTCCTTTGGACCTGTTAGTGTCCCCATGGTCCCCCCATACAAGAAGCAAGGGCGTTGCATTCTGAAGAGAAGTACAAAGATCTGCATTTACAGAGCCATTGTACTGTCTACTCTTTTATATTGGTCTGAATCATGGGTCATTTACCGGCACCACTTGCGTCTCTTAGAACGCTTCCATCAGCGCTGCCTCCGTACAATTCTAAACATCCACTGGACTGACTATGTGACCAACACGTCTGTCCTTGAACAGGCAGCAGTCACGAGCATTGAGGCCATGCTGCTGAGAACACAGCTGCGCTGGGCAGGGCACATCTCCAGGATGCAGGACTGCCGCCTCC
This sequence comes from Myiozetetes cayanensis, assembly GCF_022539395.1. Taxonomy (NCBI): domain Eukaryota; kingdom Metazoa; phylum Chordata; class Aves; order Passeriformes; family Tyrannidae; genus Myiozetetes; species Myiozetetes cayanensis. Next base: position 20,975,581 of record NW_026087853.1, read on the forward strand.
CTAAGATCGTGCTCTATGGGGAACTTGCCACTGGCTGCCACAAGAGAGGAGATACAAGGACTGCCTGAAACAATCCCTCAGCCTTGGCCATATCGATCATCACCATTGGTCTACCCTGGCCTCCAATTGGGAGGCCTGGAGACACACCATCTATAACGCTGCTGCTGCTTTTGAGAACACACGCAGGATCACTCTCGAGGAGAAAAGACAACGCAGAAAGAATCGTGTCTCGTCGATATCACCTGGGGAGTCTTTCTGCTGTGCCTTCTGCAACCGGACTTGTCTATCTCGCATTGGCCTTTTTAGCCATCAGCGCGCTTGCAGCAAGGGTGGGTAGAGCCCTTCTCAAATCTTCGTTCACGAAGCCCAGCCATGATGATGGCATTCTCTTGATCAGCTCCCAACGTGCCCTCTGTGTAACACCAGCTGTCCACTCCCCACTTCAAGCAGCACTAACTTTGCTAGCTGGGAGCAAGAGCGTATCTGAGAGCTTCAGTGGTAGAATACTAATGAATTTGAGGAGGAGTATTTTTTTTTTTAAACCTAGGTTTGATGTGGGGTCATGGATGTGCCTAAGGCTTTATCTGCAGAGCAGCTATGGCAGGAACAATGGCCATCAGTGATTTTCCCTGCTTCTTGTTCTCAGTGCTGTCACCTTCCAGCCAGAGCATTTTGCTCAGGAATCTGAAGAGAAGGTTTGTCCCTCCCTCCCCAGCTGGATCCATGTGGTCCATGTTTGTGCACCAGGAAGGGGACTGAGAACTTCCTGTTTGTTCCACAGAAGGATGGTGGGCCTTGCTTGGGTATCACAAACTGAATGTTTGTGATACTATCACTGTGAGAAAGGACCCTTTCCATATTGAGAGATCTGCAGGCTCATGCTACCTGCCACATCCATTATGTCTTGAAAACAAATCTCAGTGAGGAAGGTTATCATGGAGCTCTTGATCTGATCCCCTCGTATGTCTGTCACAACAAAGAAACCAATTAGTCTGTACTGCCTGCTTGCATATGCCTCGCTTAGGAGAGAAAGGAGCTGGCAGGATTAGGGATGCACTGGGATAGAGGGAAATGTCTCTATTTCAGAATCACTGCCTAGAAAAAGTCATCAGTACCTTTTTACTTTCTTAGTTTTTCAGTGACAATAACAACATAAAGGGACAGGACTTAACACTTGAATGAAAGCATTCAGTTTGAATGAGTCATCTAATGCATTCAGTATCCTCCTACATCAACACTTACCTGCTGGTTACTAATTATCTGACATTGATTTTTCCAAATAATACTGTATATTTATTAATTTTCTGCAATGAATTTAGTTGAAGAAGCCCATTTTACTCTCCCAGAGGAAGAAGTGGAATTTATGTGTGTTCTGAGGAGAGAGACATGGTTTCTTCAAGCATACAGTAAGGTGTCCACTTGCCAAAGCTTTAGCCAGAAGGACAGTGAGGCACAGAGAGACAAACAGATTTCAGAAGGCATACACCATGAAAATTTTTCACTTAGCATTTTCTGAAAGCTGACTCTGGGATTTCTTAGCTTTGGGATATGAGAGGTACAAATCTAACACTGACCTTTCTAGAGTCTTAGAGCAGCAGAGCTTAACACTGTTCTGTTAACAGTCAAGGTCTTCATTAACAGAGAGTACTGGGACACCAGAGCCACAGATAATGGGGAAAATGAAAAATTCATTTTTGAAACTTGACTTTGAATATGTTATATGTTAGCTTTTGTTGGCAGTTATGCAGAATTAACCTTATTGACTTTTGAATCAAAAAGAAGCATTTGTAATCTTTTGCATTATAGTTTGAGGCAGAAGGAAAGGATGCAGGGTTCAGTTCCTCCCTTACCAACAGAATGGATCCAGTCTGTAACTTTTCAGAAGAGACATGGAGGGAGGCAGGAGAAGAGTTGCCCTGTGCCTATAGTATTTGTCAGGGCCAGACACATATAAGCAGTAGAGCATTTCTTATTGATAAGGCACAAAAAATCAGAATACAGAATGATTTTGTGAGACCTGATTGAGTTTACTCATGACAAGTAATAATACCTTTATGAAAACAAGCACATAATTTTTGGAGTCATTAGGCTTCAAGTACTCACACCTTCCCATATGGGTTTAACCACCGTTTCATTTATAGAAGTACAGGAGAGACAAATAGCTATGTGTTTACATTGCAGCATGCACTGATGGCCAACAGCTTTCAGCAGAAACCACTCCTGTGGTGCACCAGAGCCCAGCTATGGCTATATGACCTTAGTGATTCTACAGGGTTCATCTATTTCTTCTGGAGGAAAAGCCTACAGGGTTTATGGTAATAGGTTTTCAGCTTCTGATTAGGAAAAATTTTGAACTTGTGTAGCTTTCAGGGAAGTAGCTGGTGTTTCCAGGTGCTCAGTCTTATTCTGAATTGGAACTTAACTGAATTTTGGAGTAGCCGGGCTCTTTTTATTGATGTGCTTATTAATGAAGATGTTCTGGATGGGTTTTTTTTTCATTCCTTTCTATCGACGTGCCTGGATTTTTATAATAAGATATGTTCTATAAATTAACATGTTTATTGTGGTCACTTCAAATACTCCCCATGGTTCACAGCACAAAAATGTGATGCTTCAGTCTACCAAGTCTGCTTAATTCAGCTTACTTTCTCGAGTCTTTCCTGCTGTGGTAGGGCATTTCTCAGACCACCTATCAAGCTACATTTTTATTGTTATTAAATGTCTTCATCCCTAAGTGCTAGAAACTATCTCCTTTAATTCAAGACGCTAGTATCTCTGGAGAAATGCTTTTTTATATCAGTTCAAAACAAGAAGAGGCTAGCTGAAAAAAAAAAAAGAAGTACAGAGTCTGGTTATGTTGCTGAGACCCTGAAGAGTGTGTAAGAAAGTATAATATAGTAGTAAAGAGACTACTGCACATCACTGTTGCTTGCCCCAACAAGTGAACATAATTATCTAATGCTGAGCTGTAAACCATATACCATTAGCAGGCAATTGGGTTTTTTCTGCAGCTTATACAGTAGTTTTGTACTCTTAAAGGAAAAAGACCTGCACAAGAGTGAAAATGAAGATGGGATAAAAAGCAATGAGATAGCTGGCTTTGATAAGATAACTGGCTAGAGCTTGTTTATCACCAGTTCAGAAAATCATTAGATAAGGTGGCACAAGGTGATTAGTGGAGGAATCACAAGGGTGGCTGAATGGGAGGACAGCAACAGGTACTGCTGAAAGTCGAAGTATTATGCTGAAAGGAAGGTTTTCTCAGGAGCAATCTTGTCTTGACCATTGGCCTGGCCAAATGATCAGTATGGTGGGGGGTCGGTCTCTTCTCCCAGGCAATCAGCAGTAGGACAAGAGGGCACGGGCTTAAGCTCTGCCAGGGAGGTTTAGGTTGGATATTAGAAAGAAGTTCTTTACAGAGAGAGTGATCAGGCATTGGAATGGCCTGCCCTGAGAGGTGGTGGATTCACCGTCCCTGGAGGTTTTTAAGACGAGGCTGGATGTGCCACTGAATGCCATGATCTAGTAATCACAGTGGGGTTGGATCAAGGGTTGGACTTGATGATCTCAGAGGTCTCTTCCAACCCAGTTAATTCTATGATTCTATGATATGGTGCTGATGAAAGGTCCAAAGCCAGGAGGCATTTTTAGCACACAGATGCTTCCAGTAGAGAAATGTCATTCTTGTGCAATATTCCAAGAGCCTGTTACAACCACTCCTGAAATAGCACATGCAATTACAGTCACCACCATCCCAAATGGTTGGGTACAAAGTGCAACAGAACACAGAAAAGTAGTAGAGTGACCAGTTATATGGGGAATGTGTTTTGCAGGATATTAAGAACTTTGCTAGTTCAGTCAGGCAAAATGAGGAAAGAGGGGATATGGTTTCTGCCTACAAATACATCAAACCGCAAAACCCTCAAGAGAGAGAACAGCTATTTAAGCTTAAGGACAATGTTGGCACAGGAACAAATGGGTATAAACTGGCTAAGAATAAATTAGTCTGGAAATTAAACAAAGGTTCTAACTGTCAGAAAGAGAAGTGAGATTCTGTAACATACTTCCAAGGTAAAAGAAAAAAAAATCATTTTAAGATGGAACCTGATCTTTCTTGAAAGGGCTTCTGTGATGACACTGATAGGAGGAAAAGAGTGGACTGTATGACCAAGGAATCTCTTCCAGTCTGTGCTCTCACTCCACTCCCCTTCTCTCACCCTATACCATGCCACTTCACTTGGTGTCCTGAGCTATACATGCTCCTTCTCTGAAGGCACCATGGATCCCTTATCAGAATTCTGCATTGCAATAGGTTGTTTTTAATCCTCCCCATACCTCCCCTATTTTTTTCCTTGCCAAGCTTGCTGGGCTGTAATGTTTCCCTTTGTGTAATCCATCACAGACACAATGTCGCTTGTGCAAATTAAAATGCACCTCGGAATAATAAAAAAGGGTCTTTTTTTTTTTTTTTCCTTCCTTCCCAGCAGCAGTTCCTCAACACAAACCATTTGTCTCTAGGAGGAAATTCAAGAATGTTAACCCTATGTGTGCTCCTGTGGGGTACACGACACCTCTGGTGGGAACAACACTTAATGGAGACCTTACAGTTGTGGACCTTGCATATAGCTGGAACTATAACCCACTTCTTTTCTTGTAAAAACATTGGTGATAGGGTCCAGTGGAACAAATTAAAAGTCCCCCGTGTCAGGACAAAGAGATACAAGCCAGGAAAACTACATAGCAAACGATGTGGTCTTTCATAGAACTCATATGGTCTATGGTGAACATTGTACACTGGGACATTTAGAAAGAAACACAGTAAACTATTTGAGTGATAAAAGAGTCACCAGGCTATCCCACACTGCTGTACAGTTCTGGAGGCTATAATTGGCCTGTGGGTCAGACATTGGTCACTTGTGGTTTAGAAGTAAAGTTACAAGGAACCGTTGCTGAATGAATTCCATCCTTGATGAGATACTGCATGTTAAAGGTTAAGTCAAGGATAGGATTTTATTTCTTCCTTCTTTCATTTGGGGGGAGGGTATGAATTTCTCCTCAGTGGCATATAAATTCCATGAAATTAAATATGCATTTTAAAAATCTATTTTATGTGATAAGAAAGATGTGGAATTGGACTGAGAGGTAGGCAGGTACTAGAAGATCTGACTGCTTGAAAATAGAGATGGTGGGGCATTACACAGCCGTCTAGGCTGGAATGACATGGGAATAGCAATGGGGACACTAGATCAAGATTTACTATATTTCCTGTGGAGGAGGCTGGTGCTTTGATAGAAGATGCTTTCATTATTGAGAGATAACATGTCTTTATGGTTTGTGTCATAGGCTTTTGGCTTCAGGTTTTATACATCCCAGATTTTGATCAGTTCAGCTGGATGATTTTTCTTACTTTCCCAAACAACCGTTTCACCCCAGACTTTGACTCTCTTCACAGATGTTTTATTTACAATCACAGTTAAAGGTGCCTGTGGTTCACCTCATAATCCCACAGTATCAGTATTCCTTACTATTCAGTTCCTCTCTTTCTCCTTGTTTTGCAGTTCAGGAGCTTTCTAAGCTCTTCAGTGTGTGACCTTATTGGGTACTAATGTTGGTGTTAGTGCAGTAACACATGGTATTCTATGTCAGGCACAGGGCTTGAATCATCCACTTTGACTTGGGGAGAAAGCATGTCCCCAAAGCAGGAGCCACACAGGATGCAGAAAAGACAGCTGAAGTATAAGGGGAAAAAAGGGCCAAGCCCAGCATGAAAAAAAGCAATTCAAAGCTTCAGGTCTCTGTCAGAGGAGATACTTTAATTGTTATTCATCCTTACTTGGACTAACAAGGCCAGGAGTGGTTTGACAAATGGGTAGGTATCCAACAGTGCAAAATGCACAGGTATACTGAACATCACCAGCTAGGCTTCCAGAGGAAGCTCCTTTCTTTTTGGAACAGCCTGATCTTGCCCTCACTAATTACACTGACATCAGTCTTTTCACTATGCTCTAGAGGCTGAGTAGGTGGCTGGAATTAACTCTGTAGAGCAGCAAATTCTATTTCTATAATATGTTTTGTCTCAATAGCAAGGCTGTTATATTCTTCATTTACTTCGGAGGTTGCAAACAAATGACATAAAATCCTGGGAGATTGTTTCTTTTGAATTTATTTTTTTCCCCAGTTCTTCCTGCTGTTTCCAAGCTTCATCGTTATAATCTGAAAATGATAATTCCAACTTCAATATGTGCTCAAAATTTTTGGTGCTAAAGAAATAGTACTATTTTCTTACAGTGTCGTTTTCTTCCTTAATCTCATCACGCAAATCTTCTTATAATTTAAAGACTCACCAATTTTCCAGTAAACTTGCTATTTCCAGTAGATACAGAGAAGATTTTAATTCCTTCAAGGCCAATTTCCAAAAGAAACAAGGCTGAAGTGAGCAGACTGCCTGTTCTCTGATTGGAGTTTACCTGTTTTTAGATGCAGCATAGTAAATTCAGCAGAGACACAAATCTATAGGAAGTTAGGATTCATTCATCCCGCTGCTCACAAAGGTACTTGTCATGGGCTCAAGTAGGTGATTTCAGGATTCCTCAGACATACCCAGTTCAGTTCTACCCAATGTGTGAATTTGTACATTCATTTCTATTGCTTTCTTCTAGACTGGATTTGCCTTTTCCATGGAGTAATCACACTTTTCCCATTTTGCTTGTGCTCTTTGGCACAGGGTGTCTTCTGCAAGGCAGTGCATTCTGTTGGGAGGAGACACAGCCTGGACAGCTGACACCAACTGACCCAAAGGATCATAGAATCATAGAATCAACTGAGTTGGAAGAGATCTCTGAGATCATCAAGTCCAATCCTTGATCCAACCCCACTGTGATTACCAGATCATGGCATTCAGTGCCACATCCAGCCTCGTCTTAAAAACCTCCAGGGATGGTGAATCCACCACCTCTCAGGGTAGGCCATTCCAATGCCTGATCACTCTCTCTGTAAAGAATTTCTTTCTAATATCCAACCTAAACCTCCCCTGGCAGAGCTTAAGCCCATGCCCTCTTGTCCTACTGCTGATTGCCTGGGAGAAGAGACCAACCCCCACCTGGCTACAACCTCCTCTCAGGGAGTTGTAGAGAGTGATGAGGTCACCCCGAGCCTCCTCTTCTCCAGACTAAACAATCCCAGCTCCCTCAGCCTCTCCTCATAGGACTTGTGCTCAAGTCCCTTCACCAGCCTGGTTGCTCTTCTCTGGACCTGCTCCAGCACCTCAATGTTCTTCCTGAACTGAGGGGCCCAGAACTGAACACAATACTCAAGGTGTGGCCTCACCAGCACTGAGTACAGGGGAAGGATCACTTCCCTGCTCCTGCTGGCCACACTGTTCTTGATGCAGGCCAGGATGCCATTGGCCTTCTTGGCCACCTGGGCACACTGCTGGCTCATGTTCAGCTTCCTGTCAATTGGCACTCCCAGATCCCTTTCCACCTGGCTGCTCTCCAGCCACTCTGTGCCCAGCCTGTAGCGCTGCAGGGGGTTGTTGTGGCCAAAGTGCAGGACCTGGCACTTGGCCCTGTTGAACTTCATCCCGTTGGATATTCCATACCATATGACATCATGGTCAGTATATAAAGTGGGGTGAAGAAGGAAGAGGGGGAATGTTTGGAATGATAGCGTTTGTCTTCCCAAGTAACCATTATGTGTGGTGGGACCCTGCTCTCCTGGAGATGGCAGAACACTTGTCTGTCCATGGGAAGTACTGAATTACTTCCTTTTTTTGCTTTGCTTGTATGCTCGGCTTTTGCTTTCCCTATTAACTGTCTTTGTCTCAACTCATGAGTTTTATAGCATTTACTTTTCCAATTCTTTCCCCAGTCTCGCTGGTGGGGGAGTGAGTGAGTGGCTGGAGGGGGCTTGGCTGCTGCCTAGGGTGAAACCACGACAGTTGCTAAAGGTTTTAGATCAGCTTGAGAGAGAACATTTGCAAAACAAGGAGATTGCAAACAATATGCAGAATAGGGAGTTGTGAAAACCTGTATTTGAATCCTTGCTATATTTGACTTTGGAAGCTCACTTCCCTTGCAGTGTTCTCAGTTTCCCCATATGCAAGCTAAGAACAGTAACAGCTATCTGTGTCTCTAGCCATTAATGGAGGAAGACGAGATGTGGTTGTCAGAGGAAGTATCACTAAGTATCGTTCCTGTTCTGTTAAAGAAAATCGGAGTTTAGCAGCAATTACTTTCATTGGAGTTTAGCAAGAATGACTTTCCAGCATCACCTAATATTGAGAGGAATGGTCTGTCAGAATAGTAGTGCTTGAAAGTTCTTCCTGGTTCATGCACACATGTTCACTGGGTGTCATGCTTTCTGTTTGATTCAGTGTGGCAACAGGGCCAGTTTCTGGCATAGAAGGACATGATAGGGAGCTGGTAAGAGCAAAATGGGACGTGATACCCCATCCCATTCTTAATTCTATGATGGCTAATAATCTTTTCCTCACTGCCAAGCCTTGGACTACAACAAGGACAGATGCACTGAGCAGAACACTAATTCACTGAACCTGCTCCTAACAAAGCCTGACAGAGGTGGCTGCTTTGGCAACCCTGCCTTCACCAGCTACCGACATTGCCCTGATGACCTCCTTCTGTGAAGATCAGGTGAGCCCCAGGAAGCAATTTTTATGCTTTTCTGCAGGAAGGCAAAGCTTTCTGTGGAGTCTGAATCTGGGGGAACACTCAATGATATTGGACACTGTGGTACTCATCTGTAGTGCTCTCTCCTATCTGTATTACAACAGTGTCCCACAGTACCCTTTCATGATTACTAGGGCAGTGTGGGAAGAAGTTCATGATCATCTAATGCTGTGAAATCCACATCCTCTTACAGATATTCTGCACTAGCATCCAATGCCGGCCTGACCCTGTCTATTGAATTCAATGCAATGTGAAGCAGCTGAAGCTCTTGGATAACTGGAGAGAAATGATTACCCATTTTTACCCTACCCTTTCCTGTGGAAACCAAGGGAAGATGAATCAGTCTGTTGACTCAGAGCAGAAGTAACTTTATAGTAATGTGCTTCTCTGGAAAGCAACTGCATTGCTCTGTACCCCTATCTTGTTGTGTGATGGTTTCACTGCTCTGACAGCATGAAAGATGTTTGGTTTTGTTCCTAATGGTGTTATCATTTATCATCCTCTTGTAAAGCCAGAACCTACTGCTCACCCGTCCTCCCCCTATGTTAGGTTTTCTGCTCCCACTCCACTCCTGCCCTAGTAGGGAAACCGCTTGTATGCCAGAAACAAACTGTCTGTCCACTGGGTATTAGAAAAGACAGTATCCTTTCTGCCCCCTGAAACTACTGCTGTGAGCAATGGTGATGGTTTGACTGGGTTTCAGCTCTTGGGCTTTGGAAGAGCAGCTCCAGTCACAGAGTAGAGAGCTGATAGTAACCTTATTTTATCCCACAGAAATGGTAGCTGATCCTGAATCTTGGGACTTTTATACAGCTGGGGTCTGTGGAAAGACATAAGCATTCAAATGCTAGAAATGAAGAAAGGGATGCAGTGTGTAAAATTCCTACCTTTCAGCTGAGTCTCTCAAAGCTGCTTGGGCTATAACATGCCTGTGTCAGAGCTGTGGAATATGTGGGGCTAGCGCAGAATTGAAAGAGCATCCTACCATCTTCTATCTTGTATCCATGTCCCAAAATGATTCATAAATAGCCCTCTCAACTGCAGATCAGTGGTACATCAGTTTCTCTAGACAAGCTAAAATAAGTCAGAAGGAATCAGAAATATCTGATGGGTCTTGAAGATGACAAAATGGAGACTTACCATTCACCCCTTTCTTCCTGCTCAAGGCAATGTTTTCAGATAACAACAACCTGAAGGTACAAAAATGTAGTTTGGAGCTGGAGGTATGCAGCACACTGCAACATTTGTGGTGTAAACATGAACTGTGCTGAAGGATTTGTTTCTCCTCCCTCCCCTGTCTCACCCCTGGTTCAGCAGCAATGGTAAGTCTCATCTCTAGAAGCCTACAAGCATTATACTGTGTTTCTAGAATTACTGTGTACACCCTGTATGGGACTCCTCACCCACCTTAAAGAGTCAGACTGCGAAGGTGAGGATGCTTGCAGCAGCGCCAGATTTGTGAGGTTTTTAATGATGTGAGCTCCTTTAGTGGGAGAACTGGGTCTGGTGTCCTCTTAGTGGTTTAGAAGGGCACGCATTACAAATCTGCAGCTGGGATGGTGGCACCTTCTTTGATGTCAAGCTCTTCATGGACCAGGTTGGCCCTAAGCTATTAGATGTTTTCTAGGAAAGCAAAAGTTCACTTCACTGTCTGGCACATCTGGACATTATTTGTCATATGAACTCTTTGAAATTCTGTATTTCTTGCCAGTCAGATGTGCAGTGCTTAGAATTGTTGCATTAAATCGGCTCTGTAACACAGCGCTAGCTTTGCTCTTGCTGGACTGAGAAGGATTTTGATAGGTATTGGACCTCAGGCAGAAGCCTGTTTTGGTATGAAATCTTCCCATAAAATGAATGATCTCATTCCATGGGTAGGCCATCATTCTTTTTCTATACATCTGCCAGAGTTGCCAGAGTTAGACTCTTACTATCCTTATTTATACAGCAATATAAATGTTCTTACATTTTATACACACCTAAAAGAGAAGATTATCCCTCCTCAAGATGTTGACAGTTTCTCATATATATAGGAGTGATGGGACAATAGCAGGTGTGGGTGATGTGGCCAAGGTGATGATGGGAGAAGCTGAGAGAAGGTGACAAGTTAGAAGGCTTAGGAGTTGACTAGTAAGAGAAGAGGGAACTGCAGGCAGTAAAGCTGCTGTCAACGAATGGATTAAAAGCAATCTAGCTAGCAGCTCTACATTCCTTTTCTGCTCTCAGCACTGAGAAGACTGAGAACATCTGCACCTGCCCCACTCTCCTCCTGCTGCTCTGGCTGCCAAGACAGAGAGGGAATGATGTTGATGACCATCATTAGCAGTACTTACAATTCATCTGCCAGGATGGGACAAGGGCTGAAGTTCACCTGTAGTTGGTACTACTCCCTCCAACCAGAGCCTTGCCTTTGTGGCTTGGGTAAAGATCACCAGCACCTGAAAACCATTCCCATGCAGTCACAGATAGTCCAGTGCTGAGACTCATGCTGTCACCTCACCAGGTACTGGCTATGGGCATTGAAGGGTTGCTACCACCTATCTTGCAGAGCTGGCACAAGAGTTGCAATGTTTTTTCCCTGGTGATTGTTGAGACCACGTGCAATGTATTTTGCTCTTCTGTCATGACATGATACAGAAAGCCTTCATTATTTCTCTGCAGCTCTAGTTTCCAGTGTCAGTTTATGGGTCTCTAGGCTGGATGCAGACTCCTGTTTTAGGTACATCTAAGCTTAACAGCAGTGGAGTCGCATGGGTTTTTATCTCTCATTTATGGATCCATATTCCTCTGTGACTACAAACCCCAAGTCAGCAATGCCACCTGTTCAGGTCAGTGCATGTGGTCTGTGCTGACCTTCCTCCACAAGCATGCTAGTGATTGTGTAAGAGGGCTGCAAAGTTTTGCTTTTTTGTGTATCTGTGGTAATGGGCAACAGCTGCTAGACAGAAAGATATCCTTGTCCTTTCCCCTTGTCCCCCTCTCTGACTTGGTGCTCAGCTTGGGGCTAAGCACTCCTGCTGCCTTTTATTAATCTTCTCCTGGGACAGCACTATCAGCAGCCCATCAGAATTCAACATGCCCTCAGTCACTAGTGCTAACTCGATTAGGGCAGTGAGGAGTGACTTACAGGGGAAGCTCTTCTCTACAGACGGTATTTACATACAGTGATTGATGCTGATACCTCCTCTAAACACATCCACATTTTGCATTTTAAACAAAGCAATTGCTGTAGAACTGCTCCCTGTCACTCAGTGGGACTCCCAGTAGCAGTGTAGGATGTACATTCCCTTTCTTAAAATGGACTCTCATTCTCAAAGAGGACACTCAAGTGAGGTGAGGAGAAGGTCGCTGACTCCACCTTATGTTTGGAGGAATAGCATCACAGAATCATAGAATCGAGTGGTCTGAAAAAGATCAAGCTTGTGTAGGGTACATAGTCTGAAGCCTCCTGTGTTTCCTTGAAACAGTCTTTCCTCGTCAGATTTCAGGCTCAGAGTAGGCTCCTCCTACCCTCACCGGTGTATCTCTGTCTTGGGAATGCATGAGCTGACTGGCATCCATGGAGCACTGAATATATGTGTATAATTATCCACATGTATTATGCATATTATGGGTATGTATTATATGTATATATTATGTGTGTATACACAGAACTGTGTATATATATATATATATATATATATATATTCCAAAGAAGCAACAGATGACACACTTTATTACAGTTTGTACTGGGGATTTTATTAGCAGAATGTTTCCAAGTGGAGTTCTGATTTGGAGGTGGTGTCCTGAGCCACATCTTTCTGAAGAGGAGAGTGCAAGGGAGGAAATGGGTGAGTTTAACTTCTATTTGAAGAAGGGCAAAAGGAAAAAAATTAAATCTGTGGTGATACTGCTGGTACTGCAGCTTGCTTTGCAAAGTGGGAGTTGTTTTATCTTTTTTATATCCTAAGTGTTCCCTTTCTTTCAAAACAAAAGGAAATTTGCCCCAAAAGCAACCCTTTTAAGACAGCAGCAGGGACTTGTAATCTAGGCTGCTGGTTCCTTCAAGCAGACACTCAGTCCTTCCCTTTGTCCCTGGGGTGCAGCTATTGTTGAGGAGGGTAAATAAATGAAAATTTCTTACATAACACTGCTTAAAGGTCTCAGAAAGAGTGGCTCCTAGGGGCTGCCAGTGCTGTTTGCCGTGCAGATGCTCACATGCTGCTGCACTGTGAGGGTTTAACACTTTGAACAAATCTTCGAGGTCTGTTGATGCAGTGCTCCAGCAAGATCCAGGTGCTCCAGCAAGACTCAGAAAAGTTTTGCTTAGGCTTAGTAGGAAATACCTGTTTTCACTCATTCCTATCATTACCTCCTCATCTTTTTGCTTATCTCAGAGGACTTGCAATGTACTGCTGGTTGCCCATTTAGTGTCTGAAAACTTCGTGGTTGTGCAAAAGTAGGCACTTCATTATTGAGCTCACGCTGTCTGGCTCAATAGATATGGGAGCTCCATGGTGAAGGTGGCCCTTTCATCTCCTGCCACACCATATTAATTTTGCAAATGTGACAAGCTCAGCTTTGCAAAAAAACCATATTGCCCACGTCTTGTTCTATTTAATATTGTATTCAAATGGTCCAAGTGCTCAGCGACGTGGGCTGGGGGAATGACTCTGCAGGCTTCTCTGTCACTTGAGTGGCAGCTGGCTTCCAGAAGTAATTATAGCTGTTCAGTGCTGTGGTACATCAAACCTCTTGGGGATTAGTGAGGCATCAGGTGCATGATGACTCAGAGGCAAGAACAGAGATGCTCCAGTTCCCAAGCCATAAAAGCCATAAGCTTTATAAATCTTAATATCCACTTGGACTTTGGACTACAGTGAAAAGGAAGCATTGCAGTGACCTTGCAGAGAGCATTCTAATTTTCTAATTTTCCAGAAGAAATCCAGAAGAAATCCAGACAAATTTAAATCTTAGGAGTTTGAAAGTGAACTGTATTGCCATCACGTGGATGAATGGAAGCCAATGTCTACTCAGAAAAATTCTGGGACCCTCATTTATTAGTTAGAAATAAAAATAAGGTCATGATAGTTATGAAAGTTTTTAAGTCAGAATGCTTAAAAAAACGTGGAGTGGAATTATAATAGCAATTTAACTGTGGTAGTGTCCAAGTAAACACTGAAGTTAGTTTGAACCACATGATAATTAATATGAATTACAGTCTAACATGTTCATTAATGTAACCACTTAGTGACATTTGGTGCTTGCAGTATTAGGTGTTAGTGACATTAACTATTTAAAACATGAATATGCAAAATAGCTAAACTGGTACCGAATCAACATGATTCTTTTGTGTCTTTTTCAGGGTGGTGTTTCCAGACACCCGACTAAAGAAGTATTACTTAAGTAATATCCTATCTGCACTGCTTGAACAATAAACCCCTTAAAACTTAACTTGTTTCATTTCTACCTAAATAAATGTGTTTTTCTGCAGTAATTACAGTACTAGGAGCAAACCTGCCAAAGTAATGAGTGTTTATTAGGCTCTATGTAATCTTAAACTAATCTAAGTCAATAATTACTACTCAAGATAGGGTAGATTTGCAAATACTCATGTGGCTAAGATCTAAACAGAAGACATGAAACTGTAGTACTGTCTGTCTGTGCACTTTTAGGGCATGTCAGCTGAGGCTGGGTGCCTCTGTGCCTCCAGCCTAGGTTTTCGCAGGACACATAACAGAGCTTCTGGGTTTTCTAGTTGGGATCCCTCTGCCTTTAGCTTCTAATGTTTCCCCACATTTAGGAACCTAGACACATTGCCTGGCTGTCCCAGAAGAAGCCTATGCTGGTTTCTGTCTTCTGCTTCAAGTTCCCCTGCTCCCAGTTTCTTGAGTGGAACACAGTCTGTATTTATCACACATTCTGCTCCTGGCTTATCACATCCTGGCTGTGCCCTCAATAGCCTGGCCATACCTTGGCCAGCATCTTTCATAGGTTGCTGCTTTCTCCCCACTACTTGTTCTCAGTAGTGTAGAAAAAAGCATTGTACTACAATATAAAAGCAAATCCTGAATCAGGCACAGAACCGAGACACCTGCTGGATCATTCTTTTCAGTGTAGCTTGCCAAGGAAACTGAAGATATCATCAGGCCTTTTCCTCCATCCTAGAGCTCCATCTGTATCAGGCATCATATATGGGCTCCTGTAGAAAACTCTCTGCTTAAATGTTCTTTCATGCTGTTGCATGGTTTTCACATGGTAAAGCATAGTTTGAAGTAGTTTAAGCAAGTGGCCTCCTAATATATGGTATATATATATATATATATATGTATAGTATACAGTTCTCATCTGTTAGGACTGGGACAAGTAAGAGACCAATGGTGGATCACTGGGACATCAAGTATGATTTCTGCTATTGTCTTTTTTTTCTGTAGTGCCCACAATGGCAATACAGTTATAACATGAACAAATATTTGCTTATGCAGTTTTTCCCAGGGCAGAATTAGGAGGAATGAGGGAAGATGAAAAGCCATTTTTCTGTAAGATATAGCCAAATGCACAAAAAGTAATGAGGAATGATATGAGCAGGAGACTTCAGAAGAATCAACAAGACTTTTAAAGTAGTGAGGAACAGTGGAAAGAGGGCAAGGACACTGGAGCAAAGCTAAATGAATTCTTTGTGCCAGTCCTTCCCTGTGATTTTAATTTTACTTGATAATTCAACCAATTTACCTGATTCAAAGTAAAGCTCAGTGGTCTGTGACTTCCCAGATCATCCCAAATGCCTTTTTTAGAACAACTTACAGCATTTGCTACCCTTCATTACTCCAGTATAACAGCTGACTTTAATGAGAGTATTCATGTCTTCAGCAGCTCAGCTTCCATTCCAAACTCTACAGATCTCTTGGATGTACATGATATACTGTGCTGGTCATTTATTTGTTCTTTAGCAGTTTGTTCCAGCAACTTGTCTCCTGACACTCCAATCTCAGAAGGTGTCTCATCTTCATTACTTGAAAAGGGTAATTTTAGCAGAGGTGTCTCCACTGGATCTCTCTCTGGTGCAGTCTGGCACAGAGAAGCGCTATCATCTTTTGATGTTTGCAAAAATACTCACCTTTAAGGCCTGCTTCTTCAATTTCTTGTGTGCTGCAAAGACACTTATAGCTCTCTCCTCTCCACAAAGAAGAGTACTAGGAACACATGAATGTGGGAGCTGGAGGGACCCTGTGTCTCATACAGGTTTATACAGGTTGAGCTGCATTTCGGCAGCCACAATTTTCGCTGCTGGGAAGCAGTCCCAGAACTTCCTTACTCTGAATCTAACACCCCTTATGCCTTCTGCTTTGAATTTTTTTTCTCCTGGCTATCAAAACACAGATTTGAGGCAATAGGTTAAATTTTTCTTCTCAAAAGATGATTAGATATTAGGAAGATTAGATATTACAAAGAAATTCTTTACTGGAAGGGTAGTGAGGCACTGGAGCAGGTAGCCCAGAGAAGTTATGGATGCCCCATCCCTGGAAGTGTTCATGGCCAGTTTGGATGGGGCTCTGAGCAACTTGGTCTAGTGGAAGGTGTCACTGTCCCTGGCAGGTGAGTTGGAAGTACATGATCTTTAAGGTCCCTTCCAACCCTGGCCATTCTATGATTCTATGGTGATTCCCAAAGAACAAAGAATGTGGTGAGGATATGGGGAAATCTCCTGCTAAGGGGAAAAATATATTTCAGCTTTTTTGTTGGTTTTGAAGAGTGCAGGGCTCTACCTGCCTTGTTCAGACAAACTTTCTCATCCCACTTAAAATTACTGTCTCATCTGGAAGTAATAATATGCAGTAAACCCACATAATATCTGCCTTCCAACCCTTCTGTATGCAGCGGTGTATTTAAGCTTCATTGATGCTGAAGCTCTGAATTGACTGGTTCTCCCTTTTGCTATGTATTTTTTCTTCCATTTCCTTTCCTTCATCTGCAAACCAGGAGAAATCATTCAAGATTCACCCTAGGAAAAGAAGGAACAGAGCAGTCATACTGAGGGCTGAGGTGAGGAACAAGTTGACAGTAGTGTCTTCCTTTGTTAATGTTTGCTTCTCTCCTTTTTTTCCGGGAGCACACTGGCCTCCTATTTGCACCCTGCACTCTCACTGATGCATGGGTTGGTGGTGAGGGTAGGGCAAAATTCTTCCTGTCTATGGTTTCCTGACAGGCTGATAAAAGGAAACAAGCAGCAAATCTAGCTATGCCAACTAGGTAAAAAACAAACTGTATCATGTTTTTTTAACTTTGCCCCTCTTTTCTCACTCTTTTCTCTTTGAAAGCTCAAAATATATCTGAGTGGGAACCTTCCTAATTATGAGAAATGATCCAGAAGGAAAAAAAAAAAGGTCCCCAAGATGTGGACTGGCAGGAAAGTAATATTGTGTCCACGTGTTCCCGCTCCCATTAAGAAGTGGGGACTGAGGACTGTGAAAGGAGAGAAGTAACAGAAGAGAGCTTTTTTATTTAATCTGATTAGCAGCAGTAACTGGGAAGCATAAAGCTAACTGCAGGAGTTGTTTGATTCCTCAGCAAAGTCTGAAGCACAGAGATGTTGCAATGCTGCTCGATGTTTCCTTTGTGTTATCATTATATCATATTTTTTTCTCTCCTG
Organism: Myiozetetes cayanensis; assembly: GCF_022539395.1. Taxonomy (NCBI): domain Eukaryota; kingdom Metazoa; phylum Chordata; class Aves; order Passeriformes; family Tyrannidae; genus Myiozetetes; species Myiozetetes cayanensis. The sequence goes on from NW_026087853.1 coordinate 20,992,897, forward strand.
TTTGTTTTGGAGGTACTGTGTGTTCCTGATTTGCTGGGCAACTAGTTACATGATGAGTGCACATGGAAGAGATTATTTTGTTTCTCTATCACGTCTGGGAAGTCACCAGGACACTTTTGTGAAGGACATCCAGTCAGCCCTGCTCACCTTACGAAGCACTGTCCAAGTGCAGGTTAGTCCTTCTCCTTTGGCATATCACAGCTGAATTGCAGCTACTCATACTCATAGCCCAGACAGTTTCTATTGCAGTTTTTGTTCTTTGACTCTTGATCTTTGAAAAGGGAAATACTTATCTGAAGATGAACAACTTGTGCTGTGGAGGGTGCAGAGCCAGATACAGTGAAATGGGCATTTGTTGTGATGACCTGTGTGAGAATAAATGTAACCAGCAGAGTATGGAACCTGGCACAAGGAGGTGACAGCATTTGTGCTTTGCATGGTATCTCACTGACATCTTGGGGGTAAGTTATTTATTCTTTGTATTGGAATAAATAACGTGCACAGCAGTCAGGCAGCTGTAGGTAGCCAAAGCTATCTTTGTGAGAATGTCCAGAGAATTGACAGGAGCAACTTAGCAATATGCCCTGGGACACAGGGTAATCATGAATTCTAGAACAAGTCATGGATGCCCTCTTTTGTGGACATGTTCCACGTGAAAAGCAAAACCCAAGACAGTTCTCAAGTCCTAGTCCAAGCTGATTCATCCAATCCAATTAAGTCTCCCACAATTTGAGAAGTCTCAGACATCACTTATATTGGGTTTCAGCCACTTTTTAGGATATACTTAATTGCAAGCTCCATGTTCCGGGGAAGAAGAGGTGAGCCAGGGGCCTGTTTTGAGTGCAGTGAGCAGCCGTGGAATGAAAAGGAGGCTCCTGCCCGAAAGGCTTGCAATAGGCAATGGGTGGCAGAAGGAAGTGTTGAGCTGTTATGACTCAGTGTGCTGGGCAGTGGCATTATCCAGCTGCAATCTCTCTTATAGAGTTCAGAATACATTCAGGGTAGGAAGCTTCTACTCCTCTCACAGTTTTACTCTGCCTGCAGCACAGGTTGATGGGCTCGGAGAAGATCTGCAAAAAGGTTTTTGCTTATATATCAATTAGAATTTTACATAGTATTTTTATAGTTATGATAATAATTTTATCATTTTGGTAAACTTAAAACATTTTATTTGCCTGTCCACTTGCTCATTTACAGATGACAGAGTACACAGGCACTAAGTTAGTCCAGGCATTTTCTTTTTCTTTTGAAGAGGCAAGGTGGTCTCTTGATTCAAGCAAGTTGAGAAACAGAGCTCAATGTATGTCCAGGCACGCTTTGTCCTTTTATGCTGGTTGTTTCTCTCATGTTTACATTTCTAGGCACATTTAGAAGGTGTTTATGATTTATTTGTAAAATATTTTTATTTTCTGTGATCACTGAATGTGAATTTGGTGGTGTTTCTGTAATTGCTGTAACTCAGTTTGAGTTAATAACTATTTGCCAGGTGAACACAGCATCATGTGAATGCAGCTTTTGTAGTTAAAGCACCGGCAACACCATGTCGCTGTGTGCTGCTCTGCTGTATGGCCTTGCCGGCTTATGCCATCAGGATTATGAGGTTCTCTCAGGTTGTGCAGTGGAGCCTGAGTGTGATATTTCTCTGGTTTGGCATATTTGTCTAGTTAACTGGAGCTGCTGCAGAAACTGCTGTGATGTAGTCTGACTATGCACTGTGTCTCAGGCCTGTACTTCATTCCTGTTTGCGAACATAAGCTTGAGAATGATGGAGCAGGATAATCTGGCCCAAATGGCATCAACAGTGTCATTTCACAAATGCTGTCCTGTAGCCCTCCCCTTGGTTTGATGAGTGTTGTTTGGGTGGTATTGCATTCCTTGCAGGACTGGAAAGCCAGGACATCTTAGCAAAGCCTCAGCAATGGGGAACAATAAAGTGGAGTTAGCTGGAGTGACCCTCCTTACAAGTGGAAGGAATCCAGAACAGTGAGCGGGCTGCTAGCCACAGGGGCCTTGTTTTCAAAAGAGCTGGAACAGTCTATCTTGCCAGGGGTTTGGAGAAGCTTGGTATGATCAGCTGCCACAGGGGACTGGATATTGACTGGTGGCCTCCTTACCGACATGGTCTTTGTGTCAGAAATTGGACAGGAGGAGAGAGCCAGGAGAGAGAGATCATCCAGTAGTAAAGAAACAAAAATATATCAAAGATTATCAAGGGAAACAGGCTAGATCATAGCAGGAACCTCATAATGAGAAACAAGCAGTGATGGAAAGAAGAAATGTGGAGAAGGAACGTTAGCGATTTCTATTTTCTGTAGCTAGAAAAAGTGAGTCTGAGCTAGAAGTGCTCAAGGCAGTGGAAGAGCTGGGGACAGTACCCCGAAAAGCTGACACCTGTGCTAATGCTGGAAGCATTACTCCCTTAGGACACTGATGAATTTTTATGATGCAATGATAAAAACAATGGGATTAATAAGTGATTACCTAGGCTTGTTACAAGGGTTCATTAGATTGAAAAACATCTGATGAAACTGTACTTCATAAGACTGACCCAAAGGATCACTGATCTGTAGTAGCATTAACCACTGACAAAAAATGTAAACAAGAATTTGGTTAATGTGTTTGAGTTTAATAATGTAAATGGTAATAGAAAATTACTTGCAGCATTGACTGCTTTCAGTGTTGAGATGGAGAAGAATTTACAGTGCTGGAAATGGAATTAATGAAGGTGATTATAATTTTGGCTTCAGTAAAATTGTTTTTATTCCAAATATACCACTCTCCACTCCAATGAGATTATTTATAATTTACGTATTGCACTTGACTTAATTGGCACATGGTGTAAATTAACCCGTCTCAAAAACATGATTTCTGTGCTTTGTTCTAACTGATCTATTAAATGCATCTTTGTTTTGTGTTGATTCTTGCCAATTTTGGCAAAGTGATTTGAGTTTTCACTGTCCTGGCTTCTCCTTTTCTGATCACTGCCCTGCCTTTTATTATTCAACAGTTGCAGTTACACTGGAGTTGTGTGATAATGCTTATTGAAAATGAAATGCCAGTTTCTTAAAATCAGAGAACAAAATAATTTCATCAAAAAAATAATTCCATCAAAAGAATGCACTTGATTATGAGATTTTTTTTGTAGAGTGGTCAGTGTGCTGATTTGAAACATTTAGAGAAGTAAGTTTGGCATTTCTGAATTAAGCAAGGTGGGATTTCTAAACAGAAATCAGCTTCTTATTGTGCAATAGGAAGGAATACATTAAACTCTCTTATTCCATACATCAAGGAATGCATTAAAATCTTCTGGTTTTAAAATATTCATTTGTGTTATGGTAAAAGGCTTATATCAGAGAAAGGCCAAGGTGCCTTTTTAGTTTCTTCTGTTTTTCAGATGGATGAAAAAGAGAAAAAGATCTGTTGGGGAAAAAAGACTAGATCCATGTGAAGGAGGATAGATTCCAACCTGTTATTGTTGTTATTGTTAGCAAAAAGTTGTTTAAATAGGATAATCTTGTTTCTAATTTATTTTGAAGGTAAATGTGAACTCCATTAGTGCTGTGAATGAAAGCATAAAGGAGATGCAATGAATGTGTACATTTGTGTATAGATAGCTCGCAGAAAGGTCTATATCTGTCTTTGTATCTCAGATAGGGACTGGGTTTTGGTACTTGTCTTCAAAGCATCAAGATCAGGTGGTGAAAGGCAGCCATTTGCCTTTCTCATTATCACATTTTCCTAACTTAATTGGTGCAGTGTGTACCCAGTGGAGGGGTAAGGCTGGCAGCTGTACTTCCTCCCTGAAAAGAAGTTACTGTGGGTGAAATCAAGAGACATAAAAGACTGTGCATGGTAAGGAAAACTGAGTAGAGGACTGTTTGTCTTCTAATACAAGCTGTAGGAGCATGAAATAGGATGAGCTGATGGTATGCTCAGAGAAGGCAAAGGAGATACTTCCTTGAGTGTTGATCCATGGAACTCCCTGATACAGGGTTCTGTGAAGGATGAATGCTTGTGTTTGAAAACAGCATTTGGAGAAATTAATGTAAGAAATGTCATTGAGGGGTATTAAATGCAAAGACCACATATCTAGCTCAGGTAGTCTTTGATCCTTAAATTGCTGGGAGACTTAATTTTACCTCTTTGCCATGTTTTTACATTCTTCTCTGATCTCCTTCTGCTAGCCATGTTAGCAGAGGGGGCACTGGTATAAATGGGTCTGTGGTCTGAAACAACACAGATGTTTCTGCATGTGCTGCCAAGAGATGGTTGCAGTAGGCCTGTGACTCATTGCATTTATGAAGGGCTCTGTGAAGCACAGAAGTCTCTAGCAAATCTGTGATGAGTCAATGGTAGCTGTTGTCTTCTCCGTTTTTCTTGCAAAAAACACTTTGAACCTCTGGCCAGTTCTGATCTTTCCTGTGACTTCACTCCTGCTTAGTATTTGGATGCTGCTACTCTCAGAGCTGACTTTTCTAGCCTCACCCAAGGCCTGTTGAAGGGCTTAAACTTGGGGGAGAAAAATGTGTTTAGAAAACTCTACATTGATTAGTAAATAAACCTTCTTTCCTCCCCAGCTGATCAGAGAAAATATTTTCCTAGTATTTCCTGAGAGGTTCTTCTGTAAGAGGAAATACCAGGTTGGCCTCTTCTTCTCCCAATGCTCTGTGTGGTTACCATGAAGACAGTTCTCTCACCCTTTTTTTTTAAATTCCAGTGTGAGTGAACACTAGTAAGCAAAATAAGGTAAGCCTCAAAACACCTAGACAAAGAAGAAGGACTCCTAGGAAATGTCAGGAAGGCAGCTTCCACTTTGGAAATAAGGGACCAAGGAACTTACAATCCTTGACTGGTATGTGAAGAGTGGGGCCCAGGCTCTCTGTAGTCCTCTGGCTACCCTTACTAATCTCTTGACACCATCAGCTCCAGTGCTGCATACACTTTTCTGGAGCCCAAAACTACAGCCTTTTGCAAAGCCACAGATCAACTATATAATATATATATATTATATATATATACACACACATATATATATAGCATCCCTGTGCTATATTTAACCTGAAGTACAGTCCATTTTAAAGTCCTACCGTGGTGGCCAAGTCCAAACCTTCTGTGAATAGATACAACATCCAGAGGACCTATGCACACAACGTAGGTGGGCTGTGAGCTGCCTATGTGAACTTGGAAGGGGGATTGTATTGGTTCCAAGATTGAGCCTGTTACAGAGTGCTGGTGACTGGGCCAGGTGTAGCTCTTGTAAGTGTAAGCTCTTGTTGTGCTTCACCTCCCTCTCCAGCTCTGTGCTCATCTTGTGTTTTTTTTTCATTCAGGCTCATTTCTAGCCCATGGACTTTGCTACTGACCACCAATAATTCAGCTACCCTCTCCTTCTGAGGGTAGGCCAAGAGGCCTCTTTATTGCCTGGTTTAGAGGCATCATCCCAGTGAGTGCCATTGCCCAGAAGGACCTTCGCAGCATTGGCTGAGGCATGTGGAGATGGAGGTGCTTAAACAGGGTGTGATGATGTCTATATTCAGTAGAATCAGAGGTGGAGTAAAACCCTGGGTCCTTGTTTCTCACATCTCTGCCCCAATTCCCACAACACATTTCCTCCTGTTTTCTCAAGTGGCTATGAGCTTTCCCTCTTGCACCACTTGACCACCAGATCAATGCAAATGCCACGACTTCAGCACCGTACAGCTGCTGTTACGCTTGCAACATTCATGATGTCACTGCTGGGTTTAAGCCAGGGGTCTATTTTACAATTAGAGGTTTTATTTTTCACTGGAACAATTTCAAGACTTTCTCCTTGCTAGCTCCTCATTATTCCTTGCACCAGTGAAGTGTAGAATGTGGGAAGAAAATGAGTGAGTGGAAGAGACTGGTCCATGGCAGAGACAGCAGTGCCTATCTTAACAAGTCCTTGGCAAAGCTCATCTCACAAAAACTCAGAAGCTTGCTGAGAAGTTTTTTTTATATGGGAAAACACCAAATGAGCATTTCTAAGTGAGAGGACTGGTGGTCTCCTACCCTTCTGCAGCATGCACAGATCATGCCTTCCCCCACACTGGCCCCTTCTGTGGGTCTATGTGCATCCCAAGGGACAGAATAGAGCAGCTCCTAAACACAATAAACATTACTCTGTCTAGGTTAGTTTTTACATTTCTGTGTTTTATTTCTTGTTTTGATTGAAATTACCTGTACCACAGGAATACAATTTATTTAACAGGTTTTTCTTTCCTTTTTTTTTCCTTTTTTTTTAATTTTATTTATTTTATTTTTTTTAGAAGCAGATAATAGTTAAGTAGATACTGTTTATTTCACTGTCTATGACTCCCTGCATCATTCTCACAGCCTCTGTCTCTCTCCGACTTCTCCACATAACCCAGCCACAAGAACAACAGAATGACCTTTGGCCATATGATTGACTATAGCTTGTGGATACAAATTGGAAGCTCTTTTTTTCTTAGCTCCGATTGGTAATATAAGCTCAACAAGTTACATTCTAGGGTCTTTCTCAATGACTTTCCCCTCTAATAGCTGCTTACATGTTTCTGGTGCAGCATGTTTTATTTTATATACTTTATAGAGCTTATGAAGAAAAAAATAATGTCCCCTTAGCATGAGCAATACTGCAAGGTCCTGATTGTTATGGGGGCATTTCTTGTAGCTTCACAGTTTTGCTGTGAGGTGTAATGCCCAAGTTTCCTCAGAAGCCTAAATTTCGTGTGGTAATTTACCTTTTATTTTAATTGATCCCCCTGAAATTTGTTTTGCATTACAGGCCAGACGCTGGTGTTCCCAGAGAAGAATGTGCCTAAAACAGAAGAGCTGGTCTTTTGGGAAGAATTGCCTTTTGTAGTAGCTGACAGGTATGTGGTTTCTGTTATCCACACATGCAAATCAGGGGCTGGAGCTGCTTTTACTGTAGTTGCTGGTGTGGGCTTCATATTATTAACTGTCACAATATACTTACCTATACTTCTTTGCTTTTCTTTAAGTTATAGAGCCCTTTGCGTCCCAAGGCTCAAGCTCCATCATCTTTTGATTTGTGAAGAAGGAAAGGTATATGGAGCTGACTCTGTGACTCCTATATTACAAGTGAGCAGCATAAGAACATTGATCCAAACCCCATTTCCTAGTTCATGGCTCACCTTCCACATCTCCAGACCTTTTCATAAGAGACTGTGAGCATTCAAAGACCTAAGCAGTTTCTGAAGATTCATTTCCTCCTTCAAAGTGCACTGAGAGGACTACACTAAGATGTCACCATCCTGGAAATGCTCCTCAGAGACCATGTGATAATACCAGCGATTCACAGCAGATCAGAGTAACTGGGAAGAGGTGTATGTGATTCCTGCACTTGCCTGAAGGGCCCAAGAGACCTGACCTGGTTCCCAATTTAGGATGGTACAAGCCTTTTAAGGGTTAAATCTAGACAGGTGTTTCTGTCCCAATTCCTGGGGAGAGTTTGCATTCCTTATTTAGAGAGATTAATATACACTAAATATTGTCTGGTTCAGTTCCCATCCTATTTCAGAAGCAATGCAAACATTTCCCTGCATATTATCTTCAAGCAATGGAGGATATTCAGATGGGCTCCAAGGTTGTGCAGCTTTAATGAAGAAAGAAGTTCCTGGAAAAAAATGCATTTGGTATCTTTATATTGCTCTGTCAAGGCAGGAGTTTCCTCCATACCATAGCCCTACTCTAAATAGCCAGCAGTTTCTGTGAGCTAGAAGCTAACTCGGCAGCTTTCCATAATTGTGTTTTGTAAATAGTTCTTGCTCTCTGTTCTGGAAAGCAGCCTGAGTCCAAATACATCAAAGATAGAAGACTGAGGTTTTTTTGGGTGGGCGTTTTTGGTAGGGTCTTTTTGGTTGGGTTTTTTTTTTGTGTGTAAGTGACCTTTCCAGCAGGGTCCAACAGAGTACAAATTGCTTCTTAGGATTTTTTCAACCCATTTTGGGACAGCTATCTTTGCACAGCAGGTTGGGACACAATGTGCTGTGACTGAGCTGGGTCATACTTCATACTTGGCAAGATTGCAGCAGTGGTCAAGCAAGTCAAACTTACAGATAATAGAGCAACACAACACATCTGTGAAAACACTCCTTCAGGAGTGGCCACAGCCAGGAAGAGTTACCAGAGTGCAGCACATGGCAAACCAGCTCTGTAGTAGTGGCATGCATTTCACTTTGGTCCCTCAATCACAGATGGGTACAGGGATCATGAGTGCAACCAAAAGCCTCTCATTTTCTCCCCAGCTGCCCCTGGGAGGGAGCTGGGGAGAGAAGCACAAGTTACCTGCTCAAAGCACAAGACCACTGTGTAATTGCTACTGCTGTATGAGTTCCAGTTACCATGTGCCTTCTGCCCCTTAAGTCTCTGTTGGTTTACTAATATGCCTGAAGTAAGACTGAATTCCTCTATCAAGGGAGTACAAAATGAGCGAGAGTAGCTACGACTGTGTAGCATAGGAAGAACTCAAAGGAGATGGAACTGAACTAACTCAAGTACAAGGTAAGGGCTGGCTACAAGAGCTGAGAGATCACCATCAGTCAGCACCTGTCTCTGAGTCTGCTGGGCAGGGTTCTGCAGCACTGACAGCCCTGCTGTGACACATTCTGCTCCAGTAAAAAACAAGCAGCCAGTGTCTCTCTGATCACACACTGCAACCCTGGTTTGGAAGACTTCCTTCTGGGGGCAAGTTACTCCTCTGCCACACCACCTGTCTCCTGGGGAAGCCAGGAAGGGATGGAAGCTTGAAGAGAACAGAGGTAATAGAGTCAGTGGTGTCTCAAATGTAGATCAAGGGCTTTTTGTCACCTCTACTGCCTTGCTTCTGACCACAAAACAGACAGGACACTCAGGTTGTGTCAGCTCAGGCTGGCTTAAAACTAAGTGACCTAGAAAATAAAGTCTCAAAGAATGCCAGCAGTCAGTTCTGTAAGTCAGCTACATTTCCCTCTGGCTACTGAGAATGCAGCAGGTATGGCTTAGGCAGCAGATCTGATAAACCAGGCCTTGGAGACAGCAGAAACCTGGTTACATTAGAGGCGTAAAAAGACATCCCTCCAGTTCTTCTTCCACCAACCCAAGGTCAGGTATTTGCTTTCTGATCAGGAAGAGAACCTCTTACCAGCCCCAGGTATAATCTATGCTTGCTCTTTTCCTGCTGTTGAGGATAATGGGATGAGGCAGGGGAAGACAGTAGTTGGAGTATCGGGAGTTTCATGCCACCCTCTAATTTATTTCCCTAGGCTGCCACGAAAAGTAATCTCTCAGGCTCTTGAGCTGCCTCCTCTGAAAAGCAGTGCCCTTGATTCCTAACTTGAATTTGGCATTAAGCCTAAGTCTCTGTAGAGGCAAAGAGCTATCATTTAGTGAAGTCTAGGAAAGATCTGGTTTGGGGTGTATTGATACTTGGGCAGTAACCATGCAGACAAAGCCTTGTGTTCTCTGCCACAAGGAACAAGTGGGGAATGGTACTCAGCTGAGCTGAAGAGGCAGGTTTGGTACACTACAGGATGAAAAGTGTGGAAGAATTGTAGTTAGCACCACATAGGAGAGGATGCAGAGATTATGAAGTCAACCCAGCACTGAAGCATAACATCAGGCTCTTTTCTCTCACCACTTGGGAAAGACTTGCATTTTCTCAGGGACATACATCCTACCTGTTCAGGGGCCTGCAGGGATTGTACATGGGATGGACTAGCCAGGCGTAATGACACACTGTACAAGGTCGCAGAATATCTTACACAGTTAGGAGCATCTTTCCCGGTAAGAAGTGGGGCCTGTATGTACAAGTGTTAGAGGAGCCCGGGAGGCAGCCTTTTTGTTCAGGAGAGGTCCAGCAGCGCTCTTCTCCAAAGGAGCATCTGCTCTATGGTTAGAGGCAGAAAGGTGACAAAAAGAAGGACCATGGCTGCTTCCCTTTCTAACTGACCCTTCGTAACACCAGCAGATAAAGTTTATATTGACTATTCTTCCTTTCTTCCTGCTTCTGTCCCCACTCCCCCTCCAGCACTGGCGGAGGGAGCTGGGGAGCAGGCGGCCTGGACAGCGCTGAGAGCATCGCTGATCAGAGGGGCTGAGCCCCAATGACCGCCTCAACAAGTGCAAGAGCATATTCTGGTATTTCCCACAGAGAAAACAACAAAAAAAAGAGAAACAGGTGACTGATTAAAAGTTTCCCCCCTCCTGTACACAAGATTCTGCAGTCACGCCGACAGACATTAAATAATTCTTCCATAATAAATGATTGGAGATAAAAGCCGGCGGTGGCTGCTGCTGCTGTTTGGATTACTCCGTTGTCTGCATCTTTGTTTCTAGTTTGTTCCCCGGCCACTGTCGGCTGGCGCTAGGACTGTCAGACCTTTGCCTCTAGCATTTCTAGGAAGAGTTTATGCATGGGAACCTTGCCCTGCAGTTTGATGCTGTAGAAGTGCTGCACAGCTTTGGCAGCCGTCTGCCGCAGGAGGGGCAAGGTCAGGAGCAGCTTGCCTGCTCGCCGGGGCTCCTCATTGCGCTGACTCAGCTCGTAGTCCTGCAGGGCTTCATGGAGAAGGTCCTGGAGTTTCTGCACTGCATCCATGTCCTCTATGTGCATGGAGTCTGGGGGAAGGGAGAAAAGACAGCAAACAGACAAGTCAGACATGAGGAAGGAAATCCTTTATGGTTCTGAACTTAAGGATGTTTTCTTTCCTTCTTTTCTGTATTTGTTGGTTTTCTTGGTTTTGTCATTCCCCCCTGCCCCCATCCCACCCGGGATTGGGCATGGGGGGGTTGTTGCTGATTTGGTTTGTTTCTTAAGGGGAAAAAAACCACCTTGCTGGCAGGTGTTGGTGCTGCTGCTATGAAGTTTGGCAGTAGCCCAATGTGTTGGCCCTAGCAGTGCAGAGGCAGTAAGGTTGCCAGGGGTAGGTGACACATGTGCCCTGTGTGCTGCCCATTTTGCCAGCCACCACAAGGCTGTGCAGGGGTCAGCCAGGGGCCTTTGTGATTTGCACATTTACTTGCCCTCCATGCTCCTTATGGTGAGAGTCACCCTGCAAGGGGCAGCAGCTGCTGTGCTGCCGCTTGGGAGCAATCTCATTAAGAATAATTAACACTGCTCTAGCGCTTCATCTGTCTAAACTGCCTAATTGCCTTGCAGCTGCTCAGGGTGTCAGCAAGACAGAAAAGCCCCAGTAGGTCACAACCAGCATGCCCAGGGGTGTTGCCAGGCCCACCTTTGTGCATATGCCCCTGTTTTCAGAGACTGCCAGCAGCTGCTCAGGGAGCTTCCTGCTTAAATAAAGGAAACCTACACCTTCTCTTCTCTTAGGCTGCCAGTTAGATTCCTGAAAGCTGTCAGAGGGGCTAGCAGGGTTTGTGAAGCTAGACAGTTCCTTGGTGTGTCTACGAAGCAAAGGTAGTTAGCTGGTAATGACCGAGTCCAGGGTCAAGCTAGGAAACCATGTGGAACAGGCTGCTAAACTTGTGGGTAAGTTATATTGCCAGAGGGTAGCACCAAAGAGCAGAGAGGTTTGATCAGAAAAGCTAACCAGGCACAGCATCACCAAAAGTTTGCTCTTTTTTCCTCTTCCTGCTTTCTTAAAACCCTGACAGCGCTGGAAACACTGCTGCCATGTCTTCATTATTCAGAGACTTTTAATCAATACTGAACCCATTGATAAAGATTCCTGCCACAGGGCAATGAATCCAGAAGGAACAGCAAAGGGACACTTTAGCAAGCACACATGCCCACCTGTAGTTGAACTGCCTGACACCACAGCCTGGGCTTTGCAGTATGGCAGTGCTCTGGCTTAGCCCACTCACAGACAAATGTGAGGACATGGGTTCCCCAGTGTGACAGCAGTGAAGGGGAGGAAAGCCATCTGAACTGCCAAAATCTCTCTAGAAACATGTGTCATCTCTATGGAGAACACAGTCACAAATTAGAGACTATGAATTTCATAAGACACATTTAAGGTAAAAATATTTATGATGCATGATTTATAAAGTATTACCACAGTTGTGAAAATATTATGTCTAGCAAGAAAGCTGTTTAAGAAGCTATTTAGAAGGAATTCACTAATTAGAGGATATTAAAGGTTTGTATTCCCTGCTGAGGAAGAATTGTTCTTGCTACATTTACACTTTGTACCCAAAAGATCAGGCAAAGTTTCTCAGAGAAGGGCTGGTAGGTCACTGCAGTGACCTGAGCTAGACACAGAGGTCGATTCTGAAAACTAGGGAGGAAGAAGTGTGTTGCCAAGTCAGTTTGCAACTTCTCCCAGCCAGGTAGCACGTTTGAAAAATTTCCGTGAACAGTCCAGGAAAAGTGAGTGGGATCTGTTTCCCACTCAGTCGCAGAGGACATTTTGGAGACTGGAAGTATCAAAAGCTGAAACTTGGAGGGAAATGTCCTCCAGCCTTTCCCTTTAAAGTCCTTCTGGCTAGAGGCAGAAGGGGAAGAAGTAGACACAGCCTGTCAGAATTTGCAGATCCCAGCGGGTGCTAGAAGTACCAGGCAATGAGCCATGCTGAGGGTCAAAGTGTATACAGCGAGAGGAAATTGGGAAATAAAGATCAAAGCCTGCCCCACCCCCACCACTCTGCTGAAGGAAGCTCAAAATGGGTAGCTGACTGCAAAGAATAAAACAACATTGCACGATTAATTTCCTTGCAATCCATCAGTGAACTGCTATCAATGGCATTGATAAACTGTTAATTACGAAATCAATAGCTATGAATTTTTACAGCTGTCAGAGCACTGAGATGGGGGAAGGCTGCCTGACCATGTCCCTGAGGGTCAGCTGGCCTAGAAGCCAGGCTTCATGCCAGGAACCCTTCTCCAGCACTACTGGCATGGGGTACAGGGCAGGTGTGAGAATGGACAAGGCCCACTGCCTCCTCAACTAACTCATGCGTTTTCTGGCAATAGCAAGAACCTCACAGGACCCATTGTTACAGATCCCCTTGCCAGATCCAGGTCTTGTTCATTCCATCTCAGCATTAAAATGCATTGGGAGAAAAAAAAAAAAAAAAGGAAATAAAGTTTGGCCAGTCTGGCATATCCTAAAATGAACATGTGCTGTATGTTAAGCTGGAGAGCTCTTCAATACATAGGTTGATCAGTTTTTATTTCTAAGGAAAGAAGACCTAGGAATGCTTAAAGAAGGACTGCTGGCTCTGAAGGGTAACAACTTAAGTCTTAAAACCTCTATTCTATCAAAAAATGGGTGATCATATTGTTGGGACTTGCCTGCTGCTCTGGGCATTAAGAATTCATTGCTCAGATCTCTAAAATGCACTTACTAAAGACAGAGTTCCCTTGAATTATCTTTGCCACTCCCAGCAGGTGTGTCCTTGGTGTATATCACTGAATACTCAGAGATCAGCCTATTGTCAGCTTCTTCCCTGGTGAAGAACAAGTGAGCTCCCACTTCTGTTTTCATTTGTTTGAATTCCTAGAAACAAAGGGTCAATATACACAGGGCCATATGGAAGAGAGGAAAGGCCCTTGAACCTGGATTGCATGAACAATTATACCCAGCAGGGATAAGGAAAATTCAAGAATTTATCTATATGGGAAGGAAGGCAGAAAGCAGGTTTAGACAGCACAGGTGCTAATCTAAGTGCTCATCTTTAAACCCTATTTCTGACTCAAGGGAGCTGAAGCCTGGTCCAGACTGCTTTCCTACCATTTTAGGAATCAGTTGTTTGCATGCAAGCTCATACATGCAAACATTTACCCACATCAAAAATACACAACGAAAAAGAAGTGGTATTAAAAGAATGTGAAGGTTGAATGTGAAGTTACATTAGAAAAACACTCGCCCTGTTCTAGCTTCCTTATGCGTGTGTTGCGAGAAGCTTTAATTACATGAAAACCAAAATCTCGTGCTTTACTTTCATATCTTTTAATACAAATAACAAGCGGTATTTTTGTGGATTATGCTCCTACAAAGCTGCACTTCAAGTTGCAGTAGAAGAAACCAGTGAAGTCAGACAGGATTTTCCCATCCAGCTGAGAACGTGCTTTGGCCTGTATTTCCTGACCCTTACCTTGGTTTCTTTACTCCATAGCACTGGAAACAGAACCCTAAAGCATCTGCTGAGTGTTGGTTGTTCTGCTCTTTGTTCAGTGCCTCTCCATTCCTGATAGATACTGTCTCATAAGGCTTACTCTGGGTTTAGTCCTGAAAGCACAGTAAGCAACAACAGCAGAGAGTGCTTCTGTTGCACTGTGAAGAACTTGACAGCACCAAGGCTCAGGTCCTGCAGTGTCTCTGCTCATAGCATGGGCCAGATAAATGTGGGGCACTTATTCTGTCACAACCACTACCTTAGCAATTCGGCCTCTCTGAGGAGCCCTTCTTCCTGTTTAATCCCATGACCTTCCTGGTAGACAGGTTCTTTAACAAGTTGATTACATCACCAAAAGCCACCGTTCCACAGTTGAGAGACGCCAGCCTTGGCCATCTGCCCATCCTGGTTCAGTGGCGAAGTGAAGGCAGCAATTAGAGCTAAAAAAGCAGTATATGAGAAATTGAAAAAGGGAGCTAGATAGCAATTTATATGAATAAGAAGTTATGAAGTGTAGAAAATCGATAAGGGAAGTGAAGGACATAGGAGGAAAAGCCATGGCTGGAAGGGCTAAGGACAGTAAAGAAGTTTTATAAATATTTAAGAAATAGAAGAAAAATGATCATTTGTAGGGGGTATTGTTTCACCTTGAGGTGATTAAACTATTAATAGCAGTGCAGCAGAGATAGAAGTCCTCAATGAGTATTTCTGTCTTGTTTAGAAAAAGGAAGCATTATGTACTTGTGTTATATGATGATGATTTCTTAGTCTGTTGTTTATGCAACACTATATTAGAACTATTAGGACAAACTTCACAGAAATCAAGAGGGCTGGATATCTTGGCTTTAACAGTTCTAAAATTGCTGGCTGAGGGCCATCTAGGGCAGATGAATGATTAAAAGTCTTGGTATTTTTAAGAAATTCAAGATGACTGAAAAATTTCTAATAACGCACATATTTTCCTGGGTCTTATCTGATAATTTCTATGGTAGCCTGATGTGAACCAGGGCAAAAATAAAGGAAAAAATAAAGGTGACGTTCAATTAAGACTGATGTCATTTATGAAAGATGTGTAGATGTGGCACTTAGGAACGTGGTTTTGTGGTGGGTTAACAGTTGAACTTGGTGATCTTAAAGGTCTTTTCCAACCTAAATGATTCTACCATTCTACTGCCAGTCAACATGATACTTTGGAAGAGAGGTCTTGTCAAACAAACTTGATTTCATTCTCTGATGAGATTACAAGTTTGGTTGATAAAGTTAACTGCACAGATATAATAGACTTGGGGTTTTATAAGGCCCTTGGCGTAGGACCACAGGACGTTCTCATTAAAAAATTAGCACTATACAATATCAATAAAGAACACTTTCAATTATTAGTAACTGGCTAGATGACAGATCTCAAAGTATCTGTCAGTGGTGAATCATCCCTGCAGGAGGAGTTTCCTAGTGGAAATTCAGGGGATCAGTAAAAAAAGCCAGATGCTACTCAACATTTTTATCAATGAGCTGTAAGAAATTTATTTCTTTTCTTTTTTTCTTTTACCTTGCTACTGTGATGAAGCGTATGGATGGCAAAGATGAACAGAATGGTGTAAAATGGTGGGATAGGGCAGCCTCACAGAATCCTGGACCACTTCCTTACTTGAAGTAATATATCAATAGCCAAGGAATGCAACTATGGAATAGGAACTTTTATCGTGTCAAGCTGTTAGGTATAAAAAGACCTGGAGTCATAGGACATAGCTCAACAAATACCCGTCTCTGGAGGCTGAACTCAGGCAAACAGACATTAAAGATATGGTGCCTTTTCTTTAAAAAAAACCACCTGAGACAACAATTAATTATTAGAGTCAGCTACCGTGGAAGATGTAGATTCACTCTCTTTTAGTCTTCCAGCTTCACACAGGGTGTCTTTCTGTAAGGCAGCTTTAGCCAAACACAGATACTGGTTTCAAGGCTGGGCTGCAAGGGTGAATTCTGTGACCTGCATGATGTGGTTCGGCAAGGAGATATGGTGTGAGACAATGAGACTCAGGGGTTGCAGAGGGAACCCTCGTCACACAGTAGATTTAGCAGTTTCCTTTTGAGATGGGACTCCTCAGCAAATATGTGTCTGTCCAGCTTTTGTACTCTGCAGCCTGATCGACTGAGGGCTGTAATCCAGATCCACACTGTCTCCCAGTTAAAGGGAAATTCAGTGTCTGTGGCCACCAAACATCTCCAGGACAGGACCAGGCAGCTTCAACCCCACAGCTTTTGGTGGCATTTGAAATTGGGACCAGGGTTTCCCTGTTTGCTGTACCTGACCAACACTACCAAGGTGGATGCAGGTGTGGTCCACACCCCCTTTTCTGAACTCATAGCACTGGAGTTGGTTTGCTAGTGAAGAAGGGCTTTTTTTACTTCTAGAAACCAGCAGCTAGCCCATCCCTGTCTGTTTCCACTTTCTACTACAGGGCCAGAGCACAGCTAGGGCTGCAGCAGCAGTAAGCCTCGTTTCTCCCTGCTTTCCAGTTTAAGTCCTACTCTGTAGACAGAGAGGAGCTTTGAGAATGTTGCATGACATAAGAGCAGTCTTAGGCAGTAGGCTCTAGTTTCTTCCCAAATAACAGCATGAGCCTTGGCTCCCTGATTGCAAGGCTAGCTGGGCCAGGGCTGTACCTGAGTTGGCAAGGGCCAGAGCTTTGAGTGTGACAAACTCCTCCTTTTCCACCTTGAGCTTCTTGTAGCGGCGCACCAGTTGAAGGATGGCCAGGTAGAGCTCCAGCAGCCCCGTCAGACGTGAGTGCTCTTCATCCATTATGTAGTCCTCAGCATAAACCAGCTTGTCCTCGTATGGCAGGGAGCGGTACACAATGCCCAGGATGAGAATTTCCATCCAGGCACTCTGAAGAAGGCTCATCTGGTCCCCAAGGGAGAGGTTGGAGAACCCTGACAGGGCAAAAGACAAGCAGGGTCAAATGAGTGTGCAGCAAAGTCTCTAGGAGCCTAAGGTCCTTAGTGTCCCGAGATTCAAACCAAGCACTCTTCCCTACTGGCCTGCTGCCATCAAGAAAAACAAAAAAAGCTCACTAAAGTGACCCTATCTCTGTAGCAATCAGCACACATGGACCTTATCCTTCTGTTTGCTCCCATGCCCACCCACAGTCTCAAACAGGAATTCTGATGCTCTGATTGCATTTGTGGCAGCCCAAGGTTAATGACAACCTCGTTTCAATGATCACTGCTTTTTTCATAGCAGCAACTGTTCTGTACCACATTGTCCTGCTCACTGTTCCTCTTGTAGTTTGTATTGCAGCTTGGACCAAAGAGCAGAGAAGAGCTCCAGATGGCAGCAAAGAGGGCTTATGATGTTATAGGAGGGAATGACACAGGCCTGAATTGCAAGTAAACTACAATTTCATATTTTGGCCAACAGGAGAAAAGGTCCAGTCACAACAAAGCACCGAAATGTGTTCAAAAGCTCAATATATTTGTAAACAGAATCCTCCTCTATTCCTCATCACACCCTGATCTCCACACTAGTAGCTCTGCCAACAACCCTACCCAGTGACAAAAATACCTTTATGGTGCCTTACAAGTACCTAAATCACAGCCAAACCTGGTAGCAGTGGAACCAGCACCCAGCAATGAACCAAATATTCTCGTCAAATACAGAAACAGCAATCATCACCACCTGGAGATAGACCCTGACATCCCCAGAGTCTACTTGAGAAAGCAGAGAGGACAAAACATAGAGGTTCTCTCCACCTCAAGGTGGAAAAAAAAAGTGCATGGGAAGGAAAACTGTGTCTATAATGCCCTCCATACCAGATGCCCTTGAAGGCCAAATCATGAAAGATCCTGGGAGATGGGCAATATAACAGCCATTACAAACAACAATGTTATGCACAGTGTGTTGGTCCCCTCTAGGCAGCTTTTACCCATCACAGACGGGCAGAAGCTGACTTTTTTGACAGCTCCTTTCTTCTAAAGGTTCCTAGGGTGTGAGAGAATGGGACAGCCAGACACCTCTCAGCTGGGAGAGTGATGCTCCACCAACCTCCCCTGCCAGTTTTCTCCCCAGATGC
The DNA here is from genome assembly GCF_022539395.1 of Myiozetetes cayanensis. Taxonomy (NCBI): domain Eukaryota; kingdom Metazoa; phylum Chordata; class Aves; order Passeriformes; family Tyrannidae; genus Myiozetetes; species Myiozetetes cayanensis. The sequence continues at coordinate 21,011,046 of NW_026087853.1, forward strand.
ATATTAAGCCTCAGGGATCACCAAGAGACCTGTGAGCTCATGAGCCTCTGTGCAGAAGCCTCCCAACCCAGTGGCTGCATTCAAGGGTAAGCTGGACTCCTTTATCCCACAGCCCCCTCTGCTCACAGTTCTTGGCCCCACGTCAGGGCCTACGTAGCCAGCCACCATGATAATCATTTGATTTCTCTTGTTATCAAGTTGGCAATTAACAAAAGAGCTGATGATTGCTATATTGACTGACTGTGGGATCTCTTTTTCTATCTGCACTATCTCAGCTGGGGATGGGAAGGCAGAAGGGTGGGTTAGTGGTATTTATTTATCTCTACGCCATGTTTTGTGTTTGTGTTGCCAGGGGAAGCAAAGGGTGATAATGGCCTGGCAGCCCTTGGACATCCAATTTCCCTTATCAGGCCACTGAATAGAAAAGTGGCCCCAGGCCACATTAATTAACAGATACCAATCAGCTGTCACGTGCTGTGAGTGCAAGGTCTGAGGGGAGCAGTGGGTGGGAGGGAAGAATCAATAAACCATTGGGGAGGAGTGCCTGAGGGAACAGCTAAAGAGGAGTCCGGGCTACTGGGGAGAAGAGCTGCAAATCCAGCTCCATGACTGTGAGACTGATTCCTGTACAGCACAGCCTGTGCTCCACGTAGCCCTAAATCCTGGTGAACCCTACCTCTTGCTCAGGCTGGGAAGTGGGTGCTTCATCCTTTGCCTCACTCTTCTGCCCTGCACACAGAATTGTGCTGCTCTAGAATGCAGCCCTCCTGACTCAGTCCAAGAGTAGGGTGATGCAGCTCAAAGGCTTGGGATCATGTCTCCCCAGTTGTGCTTGCTGGACACTAAACTGATGAGATTAGCCATGAGACAGGGGTAATGATGCTGTCTGTGCACAGCCACTGCTGTAGTCTTTAGAATATGAATTCCCTCCTTTGGTCACCCCTCTCCTAGTTCTGACCATGGATATCAGTCCAGCATTTAGGCTGCTGCCTTAAGTCCATTTTCTGGGTCAGTCATGGGGCCTTTCTGCATCTTCATTCCCTATTGGGATTACAAAAGGGGTTACACCATTGCCTCAATGCAGTCTGCCAACAAAATTTGTTAAAGTTTGACAAACTGTCATATAGTAGAGCAAGAGGATCCAGGACAGGCATGGCTCATACTTTTCTGCTACAGAATAAAGTAGAAAAAATTACTTAACCCTAGCAGTAACCCGTACATTCAGCATCTTGGTTAATCACCCTTTTCCAGAGGCTGTTACAATAGGTGAGAACAGAAGAGAATGTGACCTGTGCCAAGGAGAAAAACAGAGCCAGCTGCAATTGCCCCACCCACCTGGGAAAGCCCCTGGCCAGAAGCATTCCAAGGTAGCCAAGGACTTCAGCTCCAGGAGAGACTGTGAAGAGGGAGCGCTGTGGTGTCAAGCCTGGACTTGACATGTTTGACAGAATTGGGACCCTTTGCCTCCAGTATTTACACATGTGGAATGCAAGGGCTAAAGGACTATGCCTGAATCACTCCAGTAAAGGGAAGATCATATAACTCTCACGTTATCAAAGTTGAGATCAGAAAAAGTAAATGCTAATTTTAACTGGCAAAAATCATAGGCTTGCTATTATAGGATTATAACACAGGGGAATCTCTAGTTGTGAAATTTAACTGCCTGGTTGTCTTAAGCTCCCATGAATTGTGAGAATCCAACCCTTTTGCATTCCTGAGCTGCTGATGGCCCAGCATCCAGCAAATACCCTTAGTGATCTGTTTCTTGCTGCTTTTCTCAAGTCTGGTCCTGAAAGGTGCTTAATGCACCACTGCCATCCCTAGGCTCCCCAAAGAGAAGCCCCTGGCTCTAGCACAGAGCTGCATGCATGTGTCCCTCCTTTCCAGGTGCAGTTTGAAAAAAGCTGCTTTATTTGCAATAGCTGATGTGACATTCAGTTTGGTTTTTTTTTCTTTTTTTTTCTCTTTTTTTTTCTTTCTTTTTTTTCTTTTTTTTGTGATTTTCTTTTTTATTTCAGTGGTTTGGCAGTGAGAGCTCCCAAATTAAAAAAAAAAAAAAAAGTCACATAATTTGTGGCAAGTGGAGTTCATAATCTGTTAATTTATTATCATTTCTGTCATCCTGGAGGGCCATTAGCAGAGGTAATAAAAGGAGATGTAATTATAGGATCTGAGGCCACTCCAGACACAGCTGCTGTCACTCCACTTGCCATATTTCATTCTGTGCTAGTACTATCGTCTTCCTGGTGAGAATAGCACAACAGCTACCCTGGGAGAGTCTTCATCGTCACCCCTCAAGAGAAGTCTTGTCACCCTGCATCAAAGCAAGAAGAAAAGGTGGATGTTGTTCAAAGACAATTAGGATGGGGGGAGAGTGACTAGTGGGGAGGGGGCCTCGTGCAGAAGGGTACAACTCCACACTGGCTAAGCGTGACTTTTGAGCTAATGGCTAATAAGGCTATTGAGCTAATAACATTTTCTAAATACCATTAAATCGTGCTTTATTATTATTATCATCATAGGAGAGTGTGTTTAAGCTTTACTGATTTTATTTGCTAATACTGTAGGGCAGAAGTTTGTGTTGATACTTGGGATCCTAAAGGGTTGGTATGACTTTAATGTCACACACACCATTCTTTATTAATTTCAGTGTGAATACAAGGCAGGAATATATGACTTTTTCTCCTTTTTCCATCCTTCTCTGACCAAGAGTTCATGCACACAGGAAGCAATGTCACATTTTGTTCAAAATCCTTGGAAGGCAGAACTACAGGGCATGTTTAATTTAGACATGTGGCAGTCTCATGGCCCTGCCCTGCTCTGCCCCCTTGCTGCCTAACTCAGTATGTTTCATACTTGTTCTGGAACTATGGAGTATTTTGTTCCATTTTATGAACTGTCTTTTATTATGTTTTTTTCTCGGTACTGCTCTCTTGTTCAACAGTCCCTGAGCTCTCTCACAAGCACACAGTCCCGTTGTACAATACTGCTGCTGGTCTGAACTGTACCAGGCTGTGGCTGTTTACTGGGTTGCAGGAGAAGAAAATACACAGAGAAATCTGAGACAATAACAGGTATGTCCTGCTTTCAGAAAGGAGAGGTGCAAGAGCAATCTCTACTATACTCCCGTTCTGAGATAATATCACCAGGCTGGAAAACTCGTTAGGAACTCAGAGCTGAGCATCCCATGCTCATCCCACTGCCACAAGCTGGGGAACTACAGCAGGGCACTCTGTGCAAACAGAAATAGCCAAGGTTAGAGGAATGTACATGGGCACCTCACTGGAGAGCTGTAGCAGCTAATTCCATTGCCTTAAAGCCATTCCTGTTAACACCCCAAGTATTGGGTTAGTAGAGCAATCCAGGCTGAGTTCCCTAATCACCACTGTAACCCCACTTGTGATGAATCAGCCCCAGATGGATTCCAGCACTAGTGATGGGTATAATCCCTGCAGATACTGCAGATCTCTTGTAAGAAGGGCACCACCAAGATTAACCTCTACTCAGAAACACTGTCCTGAAAAAGTTTCTCCAGACTTCACAGTCCCACCTCATAACAATCCATATTCCATATAGCTCAGAAAACCACTAACTCTTGAATCACTTGAGAAATACTCCCTCTGGAAAAAGAGAAGCAGCTACCAAAAAGCTCAAAGAGGAGCTACAGAAAGAAGCAAAATACATGGGAGAACTAAACTCTCTGATCACTCTTGTTAAGATGCCTCACCAAACAAAGAACTTAAAGCCAAGAAGCAAAGAAAGAGAACACAGACCCATGCAGTGGAAGACAGAGACAACATGCAATAAATCATGTGATCCTGTATCAGAGCCTTGGATATTCTCCTGACACAAGGAAGAGGGACAGAAGGCAGGAGATAGCTGAAGTAAGCTGTTTATAGCTGTAGCGTGCTGTTCATAGTAAATGTCTGAAGCAATCTTTGGAAAGCAGCCATGTAAACCCCAAGGATATCCCCTGAGTTCCCTGGCCAGCCTTCTCTACACACAAATCCAACCTATATGTTTATGGAGGGATTGGAGAGAGACTAGAAAGAGGGGAGGCATTTTCCCTTCCCAGTCCAAATCTTTGTCCTCAGAACTTCCTTGATGGCCATGTCTGCTCCTTCAGCCTCGGTCCACCCTACCTGCAGGTGTGAGGCACTTGTTATGCCACTTAATCACACAGACACACACTGAATATAGTCAATGAGCCTTTCAAGGCCAGTAACACTGCCAATAAGTTGTCCTCATCACTTGTCAACATAGAAGCCTGGAGATTCACTGACAATAGCATGTTGTCTATCACAATGGGACTTGTTGTGATGAATCCGTTATGACAAAAGCTTTTTTGAGTCTGGGCAAGAATGACCCTGAGATTAGCTAAGTTGGTTAGAGTCTGTTGCAAGTAATGTCAAGGCTGTGGGTTTGATCCCTGTATGGGCTATTCACTTATGAGTTGGACTTGATGATCCCTGTGGGTCCCTTCCGATTCAGAATATTCTGTGATTCTGTAACATTCACTGCAGACACGGGGTGTACCTGCCTTTTTATTAGCAGTAAAGTCCAGTCATAGCCATAACATGTAATCATCTATAAACACAACAGACCTAGGTCATGTTGATGTAGTATAAAATCACAAAAGTCCACTATACCATCCCAAAGGCTGTTTCCTGAGTGCTTTCACTGGGCCACTCAATGCCAGGTACAACAGAGAACTTCACTGTATCATATCAAAGCCTTCTGCATAATCCCAGGGCACGTGCATACAGAGTCATCACTTCATGCACCTACATCATAGGCTGCATTGGAGTTTGTTACCAATGAGAACCCACCACAAGCAGTTTTCTGTGACAGTACTTTTCATGCATCGCTACATGAAAAAATCCTGGTTGAAGACAAAACTGATAAGTGCGGAGATAAATAATAGCTCCCTTTGCTGTTCATGTTACACCCTTGTAATGCCCTGTTTACCTGGGATGTGCTTTGCCCAGCCAATGATCACCACCAGTTCCCTGTCTGCCAGGTCACAGAGGGTTGTCAGGGCTTTGATGTCACTCTCTGGCATGGTTGGATCAGGCATGGCATAAATCTTCTCTGGCTCAGCCACCAGCAAGTGGGAGACGATCTTAGTCACTGCACATTTCAAAGGAAAAGTTGTTGTTATAGCTCTCATGATAAAAGGTGAACCCTCCTGGGATAAGACATGACTACAGAGCCCATAGGACGTCAGTAATGGTTTTGATCACAACAGGAGAAGACTACACTGCAGCTACACAAGCTGTAGTGATCTGCCTATGCCAAACCAGCTCTGCACAGGGATGACAAAAGCAGGAAGCTGCTGTAATGTTGTCAGCCATTTTCTCAATAGAGTCCAACAAGGGGAGAAGGAGACACAAAGGAGTTGGAGGGATGTGGAAAAGTTTAAAGAACTATGGGTGGTATTGAAAAGAGAAAGCATGGGACTAGTTTCGTTAACATAGCTTGGGTAAAGATCAGACTATCACTAAATGGATTTACATAATCTTCTAGGAAAGGTCTTGTATTTAACCCTAGGTACAATGAATAACAGCATCTGAGCTGTACCTTAGGCCCACCTAATTTACCTCTACACTACGAGAAAATCCTAGTGCTGTTGACTGACACAGGAATCTGAAGTGACAACTGCTACTCTGTACATTTTGGGAGACCAATAAAAAGAAATACAGTGGCTGCTCAGGGGGCAGCAATTCAAGGCTAATACATACATGGCTTTTTAGCTGGGGGAGGGATCTGTAAGCTCAGGTAAGTGCTGCTCTCAGAATCCAGTCTCCTCTTATATTTCTGTCGGCCTCCACGGACTCGATCCAGACGAACACCTGCAGGTAAAACAAAAACAAAATCCTCATGATTCCTTAGTGCCTTAGGGAACCTTGACATTCAGATGCTTAAATTTGCTAAGTAAGATGTTCCCCGTACTCCAGGGAGATTCCCTCTCTCAAACACTTGAGATCTCAGCTGAACCCAGCAATCTTAATACTAAGTAGACTGCCTCCAGCTCTAAGCATGCTGCTGTGAGCTTTACTTTTATTCAAAACATTAATGAAGACAGAAATTAACCCATTCAAACTCTTAAATCACCATCAATCTAATGGACAAATGAAAAGCTTCAGAACTCAATGCCCTCTAGATGATCTTGCTTTTAAAAAGAAAGACTTTAAATGTCAATCAAACCTGCAGTTATAAAACTAAGCTTTTAGATTGTTCTTAAAAATGAAAAGTTAAATGTTCTGTGACATCTCACTGTTTATATTTGAAAAAAGTGACCTACAGCAAACAGATAATGAACTATGAATCCAACAAAAATGTTTCAGCCTTGATCAAGTAAGGCAACAGTAATAAAAGTAGAATCCAAATAAATAGAAACAACCTCTACCACAATAAAGCCACGATAAAGATGAATTAGGGAGACACTGAAGAATTTGTTGCAGCTCTTTCAAAATACAGTGAATCAAACTGGAAATGCACATTGAAAATAGTCCCCAGTGACTAGGAAGTACCAGTGACTGTCACCTTGCAAAAAACCATAGCAGCATCAATAGACCAGGAACAGCAACTAAATTGTGCTATTAGTACAAAATATAGTGTTAAAAAGAAATCAGTTATTTCTGACCAGCCATATGGTCTGTGGTAAGCAGTTCTTATGAAATTGGGATAACTTAGTCTTCTGGGAAAAACAGCTTTTTGGGGAAAAAAATCTTTCAAGACAAATGTAGGAGTATTCGAATAGAATAAAATTTTGAATGTACACTATACAAGTACTTCCTTAGAAACACACAGTAGTTTATCTAGTCTGATCATGGGAACCAATTATGTGATACTAATCACACTGAGCTATTAATATTTTGCAATCATACCATACATAAACACAAACAACTGAAAACAAACACTCCACATTAGGTTTGAAGTGATGCTTTTGGAACAACTTGTACACCTGAAAAAACCTGTAGTCTTCTGGTGAATATTCTACCCTAGAAAGAGGCACATGTCTGTCACTCTGTGTTTCAGTGCCATGTTTGCTTACTATGCCATGGAAAGGAAAAAACTTTTACTGTAAAGCTCACACCAGCCACACCTATGCCACCTGAAACTGCTACTTGCAACAACATCTAGATCCTGATACTCTTTATGGCTAGAGCGCCCAAACTGATTTGACTGACAGACAGTACCAACTGCCCCCTAAGCAGCAAGAACACCAGGCCAACAACACTCAGGGATACAGTCTGGCAGCAACATCTCCCACTGAGCAGGAGAAATAGGAATGAGCAGGTGTGGAGCTCTGCAGAGCAAGGGAACTGCCATTGCAGGTGGCTGCTGTGGGAGGACCACAGATACTAGAGAGGAAGACACGAAGCTGATACAATGAGCTCAGACATTGAGCTCAGGTCACACTGAGTAATTTCCTTCCCCTATCCCATTTTCTGTTTTTGACTCTGTATGGAGAATTCACTGACATCCCTAAGCATAAGTCCACCTTTCTCCTCCATTACACGGTATTGTTTCTGAAAATGATGCCTATTTCTTCTTTTACCTCTATTCCCAGCAGCAGGCAGGCTGTGGGCAAGACTCCTTCCTGGGTGCCCCAACACGCACCAGAGACCAATTTCAGAAAGAACAGCCAGGGAATCCCAAACCTGAGGTTATCTAGGGAGATCCCTGAGGAACAACACTAATATAGAAAGACCTCTATTCCATGCTATGCTGAATGTGTGTCATCTACCTATAAGCCAGGAAAGATAGGAGATACACAAATTTCAGGAGCTGCCAGTAAACCAAGCAACCAGGTATGAAAATGAAAAGGGTCAGAAATACACTGCTGAAAGATTAGAGAGGAATCCAGAACAGGCTGCAAGACTTCAGGACTGAATCACAGTTTCCCAGGACCCTCCCAGAAAAAGAATTCATTCCTTTGCACCAGTGGTCATGTCATCCATGCAGGGAGGTGCCATTCTCAGCCCAGCAGAAACTAACACACAGCCTTCCAGGATGCTTTCACTGTGCAGTTTGATAAGCAGCAGGGAGGGGGAACTGGGAGGAGCAGGGACAAAATGGGGGAAGGAGCTTTTTTCTTCCTCCCAAGGAGAAGCATGCCATCCTCCAGTGCTTGGCAGAGGAATGGCTGCACAGATTGCAGCGGTACTAGGGACCCTCAATCAGATTATAAGGACACAAAGGACTTAAGTGCATTAAAAAAAGATAAGAAAGATGCAGAGAGATTTACCCTCCATCCCTCCTTCCCTCACTGAGCAGATAGAGGTCTGTTTGCCCAAGGACTTCAGCTTGTTAATTTTGAACAACTGTTTGTCCTCCTCTTGTTCCCCTTTCCTGTGCGACACTCCTTGAGGCAAACATTTTCAATCAGCACTCACAGAGCCACTGTTCTACCCTGTCATCATCACTCCAGCCACAGAGCTGGTGAATAGACTGACCCCCACAGTAGCACATCCCTGCACCAGCTGCTGAGTGCAGTGGCCTGCAGGTGCTACAGTAAACAAAAGCATTTAATCCCTCAAGTCCCTGACTGTGACACTCCAGACATAACCATCATGGTAAAATCCCTTTCCCAAAGATCTGACAGCCTAATGGGTCAGATCTAGATGGAAGGAAAGGGCATGGCCCAAAATCAGTATCTGTGGTACTTAGGTACTCAGGTTAATGTCTGCTGCTCTACTTTGATTTCCTCTGTGGTTGATTTTAAGATAGGTAGAGTGATTATGATGCAGCTCTGAGAGGGACACTAAAGGACATTAAAATGGAATGGCGAGGTGTGGTGGGTGAGATCAGAGAAGCAGCATGAAGGAAAGCACTGAGTAGAGAAGAGATGGATGGGGATATAAACTGGGATATGAATGGAAGGGGGAAAGTGTAAGGAGAAGGAAGATGAAAGAGAGAGGGCTGGAGCAAGGCTGAGTGGTACATACACTGGAATCACAAGGGCAGGTTTCACAGCTGAACATTACGTGCAGCCACCTGAACATTAAGTAACTGTAAGGTGCAGCAGCCACTTACAAGATGTAGCTGGTCTATACTGAAGACCTTTCAATATGATTTGGTGCTGCAGCCTCATAAGACAGCAGCAAAAGAAAGCCCTCCAGCTCCAACACAAACCCTGTTGTCACAAAGATCACAACTGACCCATTCAAAGGAGACAAGTGACTCACTGTACAAAACTGTCACCACCCTAGGCACTCCTGGACCCCCCTTTTTGACATTATCAGCAAGAAGGTGAGATGCAATGGTACAGGGCAAAGTTTGGAAAGTACCACCCCTTGATAACTTATCTTGCTGACAGGTCCTTCCACTCCCATGTATTTCAAGAAAATGCTGCTGTTCATTGAATTTTGTTACTTTTGGAGGGACCCTGAATGAGTCCTGGCACCCCATCTGACCTACATATGGAGCTGACTGTGGTGTATGCCATAGGGATTGAGTTCCAGCTCACCGGCAGCTCGCTCTCAGCATCCCTGCCTGCCTGAGCTACTCTGACCTAGTAGGGAGGAGTGCAGAGCCAGGACTCGCGCAGGACTTCTCGGTTCAGCATCCTGCCTAGGGAAGGGATGTCAGTTTTCTAACTGTCCTGTGGGTGCCACTCGTGTTCCAAGCGCTCTTGCAGAGAGGTCTGTGCCAGCACCAAGCCTCTGCAGTGGGAGAGCTGATCTGCTGATCTGTTCCAGCTCCCTGCATTTCTCTGACATGCCCCTTGGAGAGATGTCTGCCTGACAACTTTGGGATCAGATGTACCCTTACTGACTTGATAACATCGGGCTTTAGGGTTTTTTTCTTAATGGAAGTAAAATAATTCCAGCTTTTTTTAAAAGCTGGACCCAGGCCGAGACTGTCGGAAGTAAAAATAGCCGAGTATGCAGAGGCGACAGCACACAGAGTCAGGTTTAGTTTCTCTTTTATTTTCTGGGGACTAAAAATACTCTTAAAAGCTCCACGAAGCTAAGCCCTGGCCAGTGGTAAATGCAGTCTAGGCCCAATATCAGCTGTCGCATCAAATTACTAGCCTCACCTTACTTTCCATCCAGTCCTATCGCATGCCCATGAATTGATAGGAATGGAAAGATCTACCTTGCCAAAGAGCTTACAGAGGAGCCAAGCTACAGGGTTTGCATGGCACAATATGAGTTTAGACCAAGAAGGACACAACCAAAGGGAACACAGGGCAAGTGCTGGGCCTGAAGCAATGGCAAAAGGGCTGCTTTTGCTGAGCTTCCCTGATAGATCAGCCAGATCCTGTGCCCACTGCCCACATAATGCTTGAGCTGCAGTTTCCCCACCAATACAGCCTGCTTGCTCTCCCAGGGTCTGAGCTGGGGTGGTGCTCTGTAGCTAACATCTGTAGAGATGCACCTGTCCCCAGGATCTGCAGCCTAAGTTCATGGATTGGCTGTGACCAAGGAAGCTGGAAGGTATAGGCTAAGACCAGACAAGAAAGAAAGTGAGAAGGGTTGTGCCCAAGGTGTCTCCCACAGAATTTCCCTCTTCCTTTCTGCTCTAAACTTTAGGAGAGACAGCAGGATGTGGCTTTTGGATGAGTGAACCAGGAGGAAGGCTATCAAGGAAATACGAGAGCAGTGATGACCATAGAAGTCAGACTTGCCAAGACAGGGAAGGAACAGACTATAAGGAAAGGCATCTCTTCCTAAGAGGAATGGAGAGGCTGCAACCTGACTAGGCTCTCTTTTGTTACTCAGATTCCAGCTTGGGAAGGGGAAAAGACCCTTTTATACTATTAGGCTTTTACACTGCTGCAAAAAGAGGTCAGCCTCATGACAATCTTCTGGTAGGTGACCGATTCAATTATCCAACTCATTTGCACTTGAGGGTTGCAGATCAGCACAGCCAGAAGAACCCAGCAACTAGCATGGTGCAGGTCAACAAGCCTGGAAAATACACTTGGAAAGAGAGGGTAGAAACTAGTCTGGGGAGGGAGGCAGTGGAGATGAAAATCCACCTCCCGTGTTGCAAGGCCCTACAGAGAGATTAGATCAGTTCAAGCAGGATGCTGCAGCCTCTTCCACCTTTGATGTTTTCAGGATTATGTTAGGTAGGAAAGTTTCTTTTCTGCCTGGCTGACTGAAGAATCCCTGGACTCACAGAGACAGGTTAGCCCTGAGATGCCTGATGATACCTGGCACCAGAGGCTTCACATGCCTTGGAGCAGTAACAGAAGGTGTCAGCTCCTCACATACAGAAACACAAGCAGCATGTCCCAAGTGGTTGGTCCAAAGCATAGAGTGTGGTGTAACTGACACAACTTGAAAACCAGTCTTCCTCCTCCACCAGTGCCAGCTGCATGAGGGCCAGCTCTGCAGAGCTGCCTCTGCAGCAGTAGCCATTGCTGTGTCTCAAATGCACATCTTCCTTCCCATGCTGAGCCCCTCTCACCTTGCTCCCACAGTCACCTTGGAAACTCAGGAATTAACAAGGTCTTCAAGGGCAAACGGGAATAAAGAATACCTCAGTACCTTGTTCGCTGTAGTAAACTCCACACCCACACATTCACCCTATGTCCATGGTCCATGCAAATGTTCTCCTTTGATTGCTTCCTCTCCCAGCCCTCTAAACAGTCTGAAGCAGGACAGCAGCTCTATTGGTTATGCCATCCATGGCCACAATGCCTGCACAGCAACAGGCTGAGGGGTAGTCTGTGAAACAAGGGATACAGGAACATGCCTGCCAGGAAAAGACCAAGCTTGCCTTTCGCAAGAGGACATAAAGCATGACAAAGCCCCAGCCACACTGGTTTTCCAAGAGGTAGTGCTCAGAGATAAAGCCCCTAAGAGGTGTTTGCTTCCTAGAGGAATCAGCAATCCTTGGGTGTGATTTAACTCCCCTTAAGTTAGGGTTTGACAGCTCCCTTCTGTGCATCTGGGCTCCCTTGACATGCATCAGAGAGAAGAAGGCACCTCCACATTCATCTCACTGGCTAGCCACGTACCTGAGGAGGAGTGATGACAGCTACTTCTCTGCACTAACTACCAAGAGAATGCCTGAGGGGTCAAAACAATGCTTTCTCAGTCCAGTTTTCTGTCTCAGTCTATTTAGGCGGAGCATATTTTGGAACAGGTAGAAAAACATGGATCAAGAACAATTTTTAGATATGTTACACAATGGAGAGGCTCCCAGCAGTGCATGGAGAGAGACCTGCTTGTGACAGAGATCCACAGAGGCAAGGGAGTTAGACCCACCAACACAGCATGCTGCTGCTTTGGCCATCCTCTTAAAGCAACTCTGATTGAGCCTTGGAGCCTTGAAGCTTCTCCTGAAGTTCTCACCTCAGCAGTGACTTTTCTAATGGTAAAAGCTATTGTCCACTTATTATTTAATTCTAAATTGGAACACCTGTGCCAGGCAATTTGAGTAAAGACCCTCTCAGGATACCCTGCAGCCCAAGGGCTGGCACAGTCTTCAAAGGTGAGCAAGGGGAAGGGATTGAGAATCTCAGCAGAGCTGAGTTACTGGTGCACCATTGGCCTTATGTGCCCTTTGTGGACAGCCCATCCACTGGAAGCCTCCTCTTTGGAGAATTACCATCACCCTAACAAAGGCAGCACATGCTCTGTGTCACACCATTACCCAGCTCAGCTCCAGCCACACTGGAATTACTCAATTCATGCCTTGGAAAATAGCTGAGTGTGGATGGTATAGACATCAAGATGCCACTCACTGCTCCTGGATATCCTGTTTCAAAGGACAGGGGGTTGCCTGTTTTTAAACATAAGGATATTTTAGAGAAAGAAAAACAATTTTTCATTCTCTTTTTTCATTAGGATACCTCCAATAGGGGTATTTCTGGCAGCAGCTGGAGGCAGAATACTCTATAAATACAAAGGCATTAAATTGCACACAACAGCAACCTGATCAGGGCTACCTTTTAATTTCTTGACATAAGCTGGCCACTAACCCAATTACCCAGGGTCCCCGGAGGAGCCCTCATGCTTCCCAGGAAGCACAAAGCAAGAACCCAAGCATATTGCAGGGATGTTAGCTGGGCTTTCACTGAAATCAAATATCTTTTTGAGAACACATGGTCTGGAAGCAGGAATGGGGACAGGAGGGAGAGTTTGCTTGAAAGACTTTGCTCCACTGAGAGACTTTTTCAGTTGAAAACAGAAATGAAACACCTTCCATCTGGTTACATTGCTGAAAAGGAGCTCTGCTGTTGATTCAGTTATCTGGATTTCAGTAGAGGATGAAGACAAAGTTACTATGTGGAACTAGTTTGAGATGGCCAGTGTTTGAAAACCCTTATTCAGATACTAGATGACTGCACCAAATTTATCACATCACAGGGCCATGTCTGTCCAGGATGACAGATTTGATTCCCTGGGAAAAATTCATATTAGCAGCTGGTAAGAGAAACAGAAGAATTAGGACTAAATACCAGCAAAGTTCTGCTGGCTACGGGATTTTCTAATCAGCTAGGATCTTTAACAGGAGAAGCATGGATTTAAAAGATAGCTGCTTCTAAAATTTGGAGATTGCAGTCTCACCATGTCTGAAGTGGGGACCACCGCCAACATTCACAGAGATGCAGGCACTTGGGCAGCACAAGGGTTACCAGGTTATTGCAAATTTCTGTGAAGCAGGATATTCCCAAAGAGACCAGGGACAGGAGGGAAAGGGGAACAATTAAGAGGAAGATAAGCTGAATGAACTTTGGGCTCTCTTATGCTGACTTATCTTTCCTGTTTCACTACCTGGCTGTGCAGTGTCAGTATCCATACATTCCAGCAATCTTTACATCAGAAATAATATTAGACAGATAGGACTCCAACAGCTTGGGAGATTTGTAACAAAGAATTTTAGATCCCTGCTAAATTTTAATATGTTCTCTAGCATTTCTTATGGAAATGCACTAGGAACAAAGAAACAAAGTCTCAGGAAGGAATAATGGTACCTGGGATTACTACACCACAACAGATACAGCTCTGGGAAGAAAGAGAGTCGTCTAGGTAAGAGAAATCATATGTCTTTACTGGATGATTGCTCAACCTCTGTCTTGCTGTTAAAAAGCCTCCTTTTTCTGCATCCAGGTCAAGACTATCTTCCTTTATCCTCCTTCCTTGCATTTGTAGACTTCACTCTCACCACACAAGAAATGGCTTGCTGAGTGACTTCGGAGAGCCAAGAGGCTAAGCCTTCAAAGTCATTCAGACTGGGGCAAAACACCTCATACAGGGCATGTTTCCTGCCCTGGGAATTCCCACTCCTGCTTTTAGAACATCAAAAGCATGTAGATCTGGGTGACTTCTATCTTCTGCTTTCTGAGATAAGGTATACCTGTCTATCACAGGACACATCCCCAGGACTCTTTCCCTCTTTACCATCTTTCTTGGAAACCAACCAGTGATGTCTGCAAGAAACTGGGCAGAAGCCACTCACATATCTCAGAAAGCTACTCTTAGGACTCAGCCATAAACAGAACTCTGAGAAGACAAATTTCAGCACTGGCAGAGAGCAGAAGACAACAGTTCTTCAGCAACATAATGAACATTATTTTTATTAAGAAGGAAAAGAAGACTCAAAGGTTGGTGGAATAATGGATGACACCTCAATGCCTGGATGAGATTTTTTTTAGACAGTTATTTTCTTTGCTGTATGGTTTGTCACTGTGTGATGTAACACATGATTTCATGTGCATGCACTTCATGAAAGAAATTACTGACCCAGCTTTGCTTCTTTTTCCAAACTGTTTATGTTCCATTTGGGTCTCTGCAGATGTGCCAGCACAAAACAGGGAGCAACACAGCTTTAGAAACAATACAATCCAAAACAGACCCACCACTGGCCAAAGCTCAGCCCATCAGCAATGCAGGTGGTGTCTCTGTGATAACATATTCAAGAAAGGGTAAAACCATGCTGTATGGTAGCTTAGAGGTGTGAGAAAATATGGGAGAAACAGCCCTACAGATACCAAGGTCGGAGAAGAAGGAGGGAGAGGAGGTGCTTCAGGTGCTGGAGCAGAGATTACACTGCAGTCCATTGTGAAGATCATGGTGAAGCAAGTTTTCCTCCTGCAGCCCATGGAGGACCACAGTAGTGTAGATATCCACCCTGCAGCCCTTGGAAGACCCCACACTGGAGCAGGTGGACATGCCCTGAAGGAAGGTATAGCTTGTGGAAAGTCTGTGGTGGAGCAGGCTCCTGGTAGGAGCTGTAGACCACGAGAGGAGTCCATGCAGAAGTAGGTTTTATAGAAGGAACTGTGGCCTGTGGGGGACCTACACTGGAGCAGTTTGTTCCTGAAGGACTGTACTCTGTGGAAAGGACCCATGATGGAGCAGTTTGTGAAGAACTGCAGTCTATGAGAAGTACTCACTTTGGAGAAGTTCATGAAAGACTGTATCCTGTGAGAGGAACCCCAAACTGCAGTGGGAGAACAGTGTGAGGAGGAAAGAACAGCACAGATGAAGTGTGATACACTGACCACAAACTCCCAGTCACTGTTCATCTGTGCTGCTTGGGGCAGAGAAGATAGGTCTCATGAGTGAGTTGAGCCTCAGAAGAATCAGAAATGGGAGGAAAGTGGTTTTGGTTTGGTTTTTATTTCTCAATATCCTACTTTCTTATTAACTGGCAATAAATTAAATTAATTTTCCCTAAGTTGAGTTTTGCCCATGACAATAATTGCTGAATGATCTCCCTGTCACTATCTCAACTCATAAGCTTTCTCAGCATATTTTCTGCCTCTGTCCTGCTGAGGAAGGAGAGTGAGAGAACAACTTGGTGGGCACCTGGTGGCCAGCAAAGGTCAATCCACCACACTGACACACTGAGAAGGACTGACATCACTGGCCTTGTCACAATGCCACTCTGCAAGGTGACACACAGGACTGCAACTTTAGAGAGGCAGCAGAGGTGTGGAGGGCAAAGCTGTGAGGTCATGTTTAACCAGCCAATGTCCAAAATAAAACCTCTGAACCCATATACACAAGCCATGTGTCATCTGAAATTACATCTGCCTCTTGAAGACAAACAAATTGCTGTAGAACAGAAAGGCCATGGGTGGCTAGAGCGTGAATGGCAAGGGCATATTCTCCCTAAAACTGACAAGGTATATTGAGTTTTTAAAAGAGACCTGCCAAAGTGCTGAAATTTCTCTATCCATCATTCCAGAAGGCCAGAGAGATCCAGATCTACTCTGTAGAGCCCAGAGTTGAAGGGCTACATTTGATCATTGTATTCACAAGACAGACAGTGATGGGAGCAAAGAGGGGCAATGGAGTGGACAAAACCAAGGATGCCTAGCTCTGAAAAATACCTCTCCCTTGCAAGTTGCAGGGCATGCTTTCTTTCACTGGCCATCCCCACTGGTCAGACATGAATGTAGGTATCATCTTCTCCATCTGGAGTGAGCATTATCACAGGTTGCTTAGGTTTCCCTGATTTTTGCAGAGCAGCGGGACATGCTCTTCTACTGGACAGAACTGTGAAGATGCTCATTTCCCACTGCCTGCAGACTGGTACTTCAGCAAGGCCAAGAGCAGCAGAGCACAGGTTTTCTGGGGACAGTGCCTCTCCACAGGGGCACTGGGACTGGAGTCTGCTGGAATCCTGGACTCCAGATTCAGCAGCTTCCTATATGAGCCTGATAGTGAGGGCTAATTAATGCTCTCTGGGGGCACATTCCAGATGGAAGGGGAAAGAGAGAGACAAGCAGCCAGACAGGCCAACACTTCAGACATCTGAGCCAGTTGGGCTCTGTGGGCAGAGTGTTCTGCTTGCCACTTTCCCCAGTGAGTCTTGCCTGCCCCGCAGCGTCACGACAGGAGAATCTGAGACAGCAAAGCTCTGGTGTCTGTGCAGTTCCCTTGTTGCAATACATTGATCAGAGCTCTCTCAAAGAAAGTGGTCTGGATATCTGAGACACCTATTGATTGCTCCATTGGCTCTCTTCCTGCCCTGATCCTCATTCACTCAGCATTGCCTGAATAACCTGTACTTCTGTGTTAGAGGAAGTCTCCCCAGATCTTAAAGGGCTACATTCACAGCTCTTTGCCTAGCTGTAGCCCGTGTAGGGAGGAGAGATGTCTGGTGACCTTATATGCAGGCCCCAAGGGGAGGACCTAAGTACCTCCTGCAGCATCAAGCCAAGCACTTCAAGTATTAGGCAGAACTTGAAGTCATGGCTACTTGTTTTTGCCATCTTTGAGTACTGGTGCCTTCTGCTTGAAGAACAGGCTCATGCCACATGCCCAGCAGGCAGGAGATGGTATGTACATCATATATGGTGAGAATAACCAGGAAAATGAGAAGAAATCATGAAGTCCTTAATCAGTTACTAATGGAATATCACACTTTTCTTCTTGAACAAAAGGACAGTTTCTTGACCCAGAAACATCCTCACTAAGTTACAAACCCTCTGCCAAGAACATCAAGGAGAAACATGTCAAGAGAAGAACTGGTTTCTAGATCTTGCCTTTAAACAAAAAACTATTTTCCTCCAAACTTGTGATAATCAAGCAGGAGGAAAAACATGGCTTAGCAACCTTCTGCCACGGATGAACCCAGGGATGAAGAGATACACCAAGGCAAAGTTGGAAGGGGAACTACTGAAAGGAAAAAAAAAAACATAGCTCAAATATCAAGACACATCTTATCCTAATGAATGCTTGGAGACTGTAGAATAGACTCTCTGGGGAAACCAAGACATTGGGGATTTTTAAAAACAGTTAAACTATTAGAGCTGTACAGCTGAGAACACCTGTGCCTTGGCACAAGAAAAGGGATGGATGAGCTAATAAGATGAGAGATCAGCAATGGAAAAGATCAACGAACCCTTTCTAATCCAAAATTCCTTGTCAGTTCTGCATTTTGAACAAATCAAACAATTGTGGATTTGTTCTTTCTAGAAACTCCTCACTCCTTGGAGACCAAAGAATGTAAAACCATTTTTCTTCCTTCTTGGATTTGGCTTTTAAAGATGTGTATTGATTGAATTCTGTATATTAATACCTTGTGCTTCTACCAGGCTTCACATAAAGTTAACTAATAGGTCCTCATAATCCTTTTGCAAAACAAAGCAGTAGGACTCTTATTTCTCAGCTTGGAATACTGAGCAAAAGAAAGAAAAAAAGATGCCTGCCCAACATCACTTGACCACTCTGTGTTAGGGTAGAAGAGTCCTATCTGCAGATTGCTAGTGTATTCTCCTCTTGATATTATCATGAGCTCTTGTATCCCATTGCTATCAATAAATCTTTATGCTGTATATTCCACAGCACTAAACATTATGGGCAGGATCACAGATACACTAACGTCAATAGCAAACCACCCTTCCCCAGAGATGTTAATGATGCCAGATCAATCTCGATATGAATAACTAAATACACTTCAGCACAAAAGCAGCCTTAGAGTCAAATTTCAGTTTGCCATGAGTAGTATCCCATAGAGTTCAGGAGTTCATGCACAGCATGGTGTGAGTGAATCTATGCTGCTTTCCAGCCTAACTCTGGTGTGGAAGGAGTTAACTGTTTTCCCACAGTTTGGAAGCTAAGACATGAAAACTTCACAGGACCCTGCTCTGAAGTGTGTTGAACTTCCAGAATTGGAAGGAAAAGACACCTTGGCTACACAGTCAGCATGCCAGTACCAGCTCCTGTGATTCTGCTCCCACAGTTGCCAGCTCTGAGAGACAACTGCTTGGATGCAGGGCAGCACAGATACAGGCAGCCAGCAAGACTGGACCCATGATGCTGCTCTGAAGAGTGACTGGAGCCACTACAGGCTTTTAAAGTTATTTTATGGGATTCAAATGAATAGGCTACAGGGCATTATAAACCTGCGCTCCCACTAAAGCCAGTGTCACTAGTGTGTATTGGCATGTGGGAAAGGGGATATATCCTCTCCCTAAACTATCGTATGAACAGAAGCAGGTTTTCAGTGGTCCCTCTCTAACTACAAAGTAGGTGCCTCCTTCCCAGCAGCAGATCAAGATCCTCTGAGTCTACCACCTCTACACCTAGGTCAGGGTGACCCAAACTACACAAGTCTGCATCTCCGTCCTTTGGTAACTGGTGTGCTCTACAAGGAAGATTTTTAACCACAGAAACTACACATCCATCAAAGAACAAAACTGGTTTAACACCTAATCTACATTCTTTACAATACTGGCTGCCATCAACCTGCCCCTCAGGAAATGAGAGAGTCCTACTGAGAAGCAATACACACTCAAGTGACATTGTACAATTCATCACCAGCTGCTATGACGTTATAACTTGGAACAGAGTTGTGTGCTGGTGTCTTGGCTCCAGCACACAGGACTTCTGCAGTCCACAGCCAGCTGCTGTTCCTTGTGGTTAAACTGAGGGGACCATGCTCTGCCAGGTACGGTGGCAGCGAGGTCCCCAGGATGGATGTGGCTGGGCCTTTAAGGGCTAACGAGCTCCACCTGCCCGGGAGTGGCCCTGACCAGGAATCCAACCCGGGCCTCGGCAGTGACAGCACCGCGCCCTTACCACTAGACCACCAGGGGCTCCCTAGGTTACATGCAATGCTTCTCCTTCCTCCTCCTCCTCACTGCTCTTCCCAGGGGACCTGCGGCTTTAAAGTCAATCTATAAGAATATATTTAATTGCCACTGAATTCCCTATGGTTCACCTTCAATGGACAAGGATTGAGGAGGAGGAAAAACAGCACAAGAGAGAAGCTGAACACTACTCAGAGACCTCTGCATACATCAAAAGGCTGAGCACAACACCAGTTGATCATGCAGGGCAGCAACCCACAGCTCCTGGACAAACTTGTGCTACCAACCATCTTCAGAAAGTCTCTTGAGTGGTAATATGGGCCGACCTTCATTGCACAGGGTGCCACAGCTGTGCATTACCTCTGTCCTTCCCTTATGATGTCCAGGTAACCCAGTCATGATCAGAAAAGAGCCTCTCCTCCTGAACATTGAAAAATGACCTGGGGGCAAGAAGAGCAAAAACCTCCAGTGCAGGGTTAGTTTGGGAAAGGAAACAGTCTGGCACAGCCAGTTTCCAGTTATTTGTAAAATTTGCAAGTAGTAGAAATAATATGCTAGCACAATGGTCCTGACTAGAACCACTCTCCTCTCTAGACTGTCCTCTTCGTCACGGCCCATCCTAACTTTTTTACAAAGCCTGTAAAAAGATACCTTCAGAAGGCCAGAGTAGGCAAGCATGTAGCCTAGGAGATCCTTCAAGGCCTGGAGTCCCAGGCACTGTCAGGACAGAGAAAAATTCTCATTCTGACTCTCTTACCTTCTTTTAGCATCCCCACTTTGAGGCATTTCATGAAGCGACAGGCCTGACAGGATTTGCGCCTCCGTTTCGTGATCTCACATTCATTGGTAGCCGGGCAGCTGTATTCAATATTCCCTGCAATCAAACACAGAGATGGTCACCCAGGAATCATGTTTTCCCCACTGAGCAAGGGACAGGCTATAGTGCCCAGATATTCCCATCACCATCAGTCTGTGTATGTTGTACATTTGCTCACTAATTTGCACACACACATCCTCTGAGACTATAGCCAGCTGACCTATCCTAGGGGCTGACTGCAGTGCTAGGCTTTCAGGCACAGTGTCCTCTAGGTGTGTCATCATACCCTGTCTGCACCCCTTATAATCTGGCCTGTTCTCTGAAGTCCAGGGCTGAGCGCAGGAGCAGTTCAGACATTAGCAGCACTTCCTTTGCTGCCAGTCTTGCTCCACATCTGTGGGATGGATGTCACCTGTCCTTTCTTGCCTTGCTTGGGGAACCGGGGAGATAAGAGGCAGCGTTTTCTCCTTTGCTTTCTCCTGCCAGCTGACATACTACAGGTAGAAGTAAAATGAACATAGGTTACCTGTGCAAATCTTTACAGTGTTACTTTATTAGTTCTT
Source organism: Myiozetetes cayanensis (assembly GCF_022539395.1). NCBI lineage: Eukaryota > Metazoa > Chordata > Aves > Passeriformes > Tyrannidae > Myiozetetes > Myiozetetes cayanensis. Next base: position 21,031,939 of record NW_026087853.1, read on the forward strand.
GTGCACCTGCCTCTCATCCTTCTGCACAGTGCATTATCGCTTCTCATTCCCTTTTCGTTTATGATCATCTTGCAACACTGTCCCCAAGACAAAACAGGGAAAGAAGCATCCCAAATTTATTTCTAGTCAAATCGTACTGTACTGGGAGACAAGTAACTGAAACATGGAGCAAGGGTCTGATATTAGGATGTAAGTGGAATTATGTTGGATCACAGTGTAAGGTAACAATTATTTAGTACTAGAAGACAACAAACAGAAACAGCTGTCTCCATCCTGCCATTCATTTTGAGGTGATATTTCTGAGGAGGGCTATTCAATGTTTGCTGCGGAGCTGGACTAGAAATCTAAGCTTGGCAGTGATGCATTGACAATGGCAATACATTTAAGACCGTTTAGATACTGGTAAATCAGGCAGCACTGGAAAAGAGTATCTAAGGTCTACAGTCAATTCAGGAGAATGGAAAAGTTGGTCTGATGATTGGAAGCAGGAACCTGAGATTCAGGAATTCAATCAGAGCTGTAGGGAGGGGTGTAGGTAAGAGCTGAGGCAACACACAGTATGGACTTTGTAAAACATCAGATTAGAAGCAGAGTTTATAGTTTAGTAACACTGGGAGAGGACTTGATTTCTGCTCCTACTTCTGTAATGGATTTTTATATTCTAGTGCAAGATCCTTCCCTCTCTAAATACAGATCAACAGTCTGATACATATCAATCTTTGGGTGTGGTGATTAGATCTTGGGGCTAACTAAGCTGTTGGAAAGCCCCTTGAAAATCTGAGTGGAAAAGCAGAGCACAGATTCAATAGAAAGAAAGCACCGTTTATTTAAGTATTCTTGGCCCATGCTGGGTGAAACTCCAGGAGCACACAAACCCCAAAGCCTGTTGATTGGCCTGTTAGTTATGAACATTCTACCTCTTGCTTCTTTTTTTGTCACAAGACTTGCAGCTTGACCCTAAGCTCCAGCCCAGCCACCCCATTCTTCACCACTGCTCATCTACTCCCACTGCTCATCTACCACTGCTCATCTACCTCAAAATACAGTTTGTCTGCAGGAGCACAGTGTGCTGCACAAGTTGCTTCCATTCAGGCTGTATTCTGTCATTGTGCAGCAGCTGAATTTTAATAGCCAGCCACGTATCAACATTCTCAGAGAGCTGGACATTGAGATTCAAGCTTGATCTCAAGGTAATAAACAAACTCCTGCTCTAGACACAGAGTTTCAGCACGTTACAGACCCATGAGTACGGTGGCCATGACTTCATGATCAGATACCTGCTGTGCCCCACACAGGAAGGAACACAGCAGGAACAAATCTGGGATAAAACTATGAGTCTCACTTTGTTAAGGATTTGCCTTTGTTTCAGTGTTGACCTTTCTCACCAAACCCAGGATGAGAGTTCTAGAGAGACACAAGATTTCATGTATTGTGGTCCAAAGGCCAAACATTTGTCCCTTAACACAGAGACACTACACCAACGGCACTGAGCCTTTATAGCAGCTGAAGGCAGTGACAGCCCTCATCTGGCAGCTCAAGGTCCCTCCATAGTGTCAAGTAGATCCCCCAACTTCCTCACGCCTCCAGGCCCTGGTCTACTGTAGACTGGAAAGGGTCTACAAAACATATATCACAACTAAATGGGGTAGTGTCAGAGTATGTGTAGGTACTAGTTACCATACACATGACGGATGCACAGCTTGCATAAGCAGTTCTCAAAGGCATTTCTGTACTGGGATCATGACTGTTAAGGGAGCAGAGCCAGAGGAGAGTGTGCACTAGGCAAGTACCCCTTCCTGACAGCAAAGCAGTGGTCACCATGTAGTGCAGCAGCCCCATAGTCTGCTGGTTAGCACATATGAAAAAATACACTCAGCACTGGTGGGACATCCCATTCAGCATGCTTGTTTACCTTCGCATTGAACACAGGCTCATGTGCCTCTTCCAAACACTGTGCCCAGTCTAAAGCAAGAAAGCACCAGCAGCTGCATCCTACAGTCCTCTCTAGAGTCCTCTAGAAAATGCTAGAGGTGAGGCTCACTGTACCCTTTTCATGTAAGACAATGCTTCCAAAGTAAATGGCATTTTATACCAGGCCCAAAAACATGCTGTGTGCTGCATGGACTGAGAGCCACAGCTGGCGGCAATTCCTGCCATTATTGCAGGAAGCAGCAACATGACCAGGGGAGGCACAATCAGCATTACCCAAGCAGAACTCAATCAAGAAAAACTATCATCTCCAAAAGTTTAACAAAGTTCTCTGACTTTTTTTTTTGTGTGTGTCTCAATTTCTTTTATGGGTCCTGGGGCTGGCTGCCAGCACAGTGAGCTGCTCACAGCTCCCTGTAATTTCTGTAAGTGCCCTGTGATAAAGTGATGAGATTAACTCATCGAAATTCCAACAACCTCCCAGTGGCTGGCGGTCACACCACCAGCCCAGCTGCCAGCACAGGGGGCTGAGAGAGAGATTCCCCTTCACTGCTGCAGCTGGGGGTGCTGCAAAGTCCTGCAGAAGAGTGTCAGCACATAAGGGTGCACTTGCAACTCTCTATGCAATATTTGAGTCAAGTCTCTGTGTGTCATGAACAGTAGATTATGTGACCCAGAACGAAAGGTCAGAAAAAACACAACAAAGGCCTTGCTTTGAGCTGTTGCTTATTAGAGAGATTTCCTTTACCTAGATAATATTTACATTTGATCTGAAAAAAACTGGTAGAACCTCACTGATACCATGGCACAAGATTTACCTAAAAATGGCTTTAAAAAATCAAGTGATGGATGACAGGATCAGAGTTTGGATTTCTTCATATGTCCCCTTGGAGGGCAAATCACTTCTCTGTGTCCTAGTTTGCTCATCTGCAAAGCTACCTTCTGGGAAGATTGCAAGTCTTTATTCGTTAAGGTTTAACTGTACTTTAAAGTCTTTAGATGAGAGATACTAAGAAACAGTGAAGGACTATTAAAGTGATAGATCACGTTTTTTATGCTGGAGAACTGCAAAATTACCCTATTTTCTGCAAAATTAGACCTTTGACTGTTAAACAATTTGGAACATAATTTCCAGTGCACACATAATAGGAGCACCTGAAAATTGTACACCAGACCTTGATCATTCAACAGATCCTATATTCACCCTACTTCTTTGGAACAGGAGGGACTGGGAAGAGGAGAATGCCTCCCTGAGCTTGGGGAGCACAGTAAAGTCACACCCAGCTCCCTCTAAAATTATGGATAGGGCTTCTCAGAAGAGTTGAGGTTGGAATTAGTACAGCACTGAGGGCATAAGCTACTCCCCGCTTACTGATTCTAACCTTTTAGAAAGCCTTTCTACAAGGAAACTCAGGAAAGACTAGATAGAAATAACCCAGAAAGTCCTTAAAGCTAAATAATGTTCAGCATCTGATTGCTGAAGAAAACCCATCTCTCTTGTTTCTTCTTTATTGCTATTCACTTAAATTAGCCCTTCTAAATGAGACATCATAGCCCAAGTCTTGGTGTGAGGAGAGGTACTTTGTAAAAGTCAGAGGAAAATCTCTCCAGTGATCTGCATGAGGTAAGAAAGGTTACTTTTAAGCCCCAGTTGTCAAAGAAAGGAATTAAAATATTGAACCTGTAAAGCTGCATTTAGGAACTTGAATAAGCAACCTGATCTTCAGCAGGGTTGTCCTATGCTTCAAGGGACATGTCCCTGATCTAGGTGCCTGAGTATATACAAATATCAATAGAAGCTCTTATTTTTGGAAAGGAAAAAAATCAACACAAAAAAACCCCAGAAAACCCCACAAAACAAAAAAATACCCCCTCCCCCAAGAAAAATACTCCAACAAAAACAAAGCTCCCCACAAATGTTTATCACTTGCAGGAAAAATGAGATTTCAGAAAAGCAGGTGAGATGAGCCCTAGTGCTTGGAATTACCAAAATTTTACTTCATGTGGCTAACACAGTAAAAAACCCAGAAATGTGATCATCAAGGCTTCAGAACTCTTGACACCATGAGAGGAAAAGGGAATATATAGAGGTGTAACAACAGCACTGTTTGCCTCCTCAGAGTGGAACATCTGGCTCCTGCTCCACAAAAGAGGACTTGGACATTTTGTACAACCTCACTCAAATCAGCTTCCTGCTTGCACAGGGAAGCTGGGTATGGGCCCTGGGGCTCGCTACCAGCAGCAAGTTTATCTGTAGGGTTTCAGACAAAGAAATACTTCACGGAAGTTGCAAAGAAAAGGTCCTTCTGCACAGAGTTCTCTGTAGAGGTGCACTGAGGCAAACAGAAAACACAACACTAACAGAGCTGAGGTTGCACTGGAGATGGTTTTTAAATCCAAGCACTAGATCTGTGAATAGTAAGCAGCAGTCAGGTGCTAGATGCTGAAATACTGCACTTTCCCTGGTTAAGCTTCAAAAGTATTTGGAAAGCTGTGAACTCTCACCTGAAAAGTAGTAGGCACGTTTCTGGGAAGGACAGAAGGATAGGAAAGTGCTTGGCTTCCACAGCTGCTACTGTAGGGACACAAAACTTCCTTTATGCATGTGGATGGCGATGCTCTTCTGCTCATGAAAAACTCTCTCAATTGTTGCTCCCTTCCCACGAGCCACTCCAAGCACCGTAACAACCAGGAAGCCCTAGAAGACTATGGATTTTATTACAAGCCTGTTATAAATCCCTAGAAGTCTTCTGAATCGCATTATCCACATTTTAAGCCCCTTATTGATGTAAAGGCATATCAACAAGGCAGTTCTGTTGCTACACTCACTGGGTTTGAAGCTTGAAAGACTCAACAGAAAATCCACAGATGCAGGAACTTTGCCTGATACACCACTAGCCTATCCAGAAGATGATGGTAAATGTTTCTCTTCTCTCTAAATCTTCAGTAACCAGTTCTTCCAATATCCTTCCTCGCAAGTCCTGTTGCATCACCTTATGGGTATGAGTTCCATGCACACAATGAGATGATTCACAAAGAGAGAGAAATCTTAATTCAGATTTATTTTGCTGAGACTTAAGCTTTTATTTTATAGTAATAGGTCATTTTAGAAATAGCCTCAATTTTCACCATTTGAAGACAAAAAATAGATGAAGGGTAGTCATAGTCATGAATATGTGGAATAATAAAGGATTCATATGGTTACACAGCACTGCAATCAGTTAATATTCAAAAGAGGAAAAACTACCTACTAGTTCTAATGATTGATGAATAAAAGATAATGACAATACATCTGATTGACATGTAATGCTCTATCTACTGAGTAAACTATTCAGAGAAGGAAGAGAGTAGAGTTAGATTAAGAATTTTTAGTCTGTAAGAAAGCCAGAATTTGCCTTTGTCCTAAATTTGGATGAAAGGATTATTTAGGATTTCCATGGAACAGAAATTCAAAAAGTTTTAATACAGAAACATCCAAAACACAATACCTATCATGTAACATACCTGTTCCATTACATTCAGCTAATATGAAATTTTTGGTTTCAAATCAGATCTCTCTTGAGCATCAATAGCAGCACACTTCAACATGCTTGAAATTCAGATTCTCTCCTATCTGCACTAGATTGCACATTCCAAAATACTCACAGTCAGGTGACATCCATGGCAAATGTGAGCACACTTGCACCATGGAGGTAAATGTAGATTGCCACTAGAATATAATCTTATGATGCCATGCAATGATAAAGAAACATGATTAAAATTTTGTCAGACAGCCTAGCTGACCAAAAATGCTTCAGGTCACCTCAGAACTTCTGGCTCTGCCTCAAAGCGTGGGAAGTCCAGACCTTAGGTTCAAAATAACATGTTCAGAGAGAACAGCCCTGCAGGCCAGTGGCATGTTCTGTCATCCTGTCTCAGGTTTTCGCTTTTCCATCTCAAGCATTTCCAGTGCTGCAAAGTGGAAATGACACACAGGTTTCCAAGCCTTGATCTTTCTTTTGGGTCATGTAACACAACATGAGAGAGGTCATAGGTGTGACACTCCCTACAATCCGCGGGACAGGTTAGGATATGTTGTGTGATCCTGTCTTAGTTCTGCAAAACCAAACACTGCAATTCATCTTGAACTGAATAAATGGTTTGGATTTTCCTGTCTTCTTTTTCCTATCATTAAAATTTTTCTTGGTCAAATCTGACTTTGTAAAAATTCCGCTTTTCTTTGGAAAAATCCTACTGACAGAAAATTCTTACATAGCAATATTAGTTACCTTAGAGATAACCAGCCACGTCCATGCTGGCTTTTAGCCTATCTTCTCCCCATCATTTGAAAAACAACAGCCCTTGTGTTGTCCACGACAGGCTGGCTTCATCTGGCTAAGTGGGAAAGTGAGTTGCAGAGCTGTCATGCTCAAATGAGGTCTGCAGCTTGAATGTCCACTCTTCTCACTGCTCTGCTACAGCAGCAGAGGGGGAAGAGGCTATTGCAAGATGCTTCTGTCCCAAGATAGGCAAGTTTTACAGAAGTTAATGCAGCTAAAAGAATCCCAAAGGCAGACTGGGGTAATTTGTAGTGGGGGTGGGGGCTAGTTGGAAGGGGAAATTCACATGAAGCTTCTCCTTCATGATCAGGGGTATCTAGATAGTGTAATAATTCAGGATAGATTTAGACCCATTTTATGGCAGCATGCATACCTAACATAGGGCCAGCAGAACAAGTACTGTCATATTATTCATTAGATTTTCATCTGTCAATACTCAAGCACAGAGAAGTGAAGCGGCTGGTCTGAGACCACAAAAGGATGATGATGAATTTACCTACTGCATCTGGGGAATTTGGGGGTCATCACTCCATCTCTGTGTTCTAGCTGTTGAGTTAATGCCACTCCCAAATACCAAATCACGGCAAGTCTTTTGATACTAGCAGGGAATCCAATACTATAACATACACATCTGCAAGCTTTCTGCAATGTTAGGCAGACTGAGTGAAGATGTTTTCACTTTGTCTGTTAGATGCTTAACACTGAATATGAGCTGCAGGATAAACAGCTTTTGTAAATGCTCTTGCCACTCGCCTTCTCTTTTACATGATCCTTAAATCCTTTTCCCTGTGCACTCAGGACTATACTTGGATATCGCGTGCACTGCAGCAGAGCCCCAGGAACGGTGCACTTCCTTGACTCAACCAACCTCTGCAGCCCTATTTGCTGCCAACTCCTGTGGGTTCAGCCTTCAGCTTCATAGATGAAATTGCTCACCCTCAGGCACAGCACACTTGACTCTCACACTCTTTGGAATAAAAGCATTTTGGTACCTCAGTCGCCAGCGCAAGCTGATGACAGGGTGAGAGAAATTTCCACTTATTTCTTTCTCCCATCTGTTACACGTTAACAGGCAATCAATTAGGGAACCACAGGGAGAAAGAATATGGCTGTGCTGGGGACAGGCGGTGGGAAGGACGCACTCTCCCCTCTTGGGATTAAGTCAGCTGACACGTCACTCAGGCTGACACAGGCTCTAGATACTGCTACCCTGCATCATTTTCTTTTGATTCCCTCTGAAAACTCTTCAAAAGTCCCTAGGTCTTCTTCTCTTTCTCCAGGTCTCTTCTGCTCTGCCACGGAGGTACTCCAGTATTGCTCCCAGGAGGAGTTAGTTTTCTTGTTTCTTGCTGTATTAGGAGCCCCTAGGACTTTGCTTCAGAGTGCTACCCTGTCTCTCCTTTAGCACCTGAATATGCCTAAAAGAAACACTAGGAATGGGTCCAGTGCTGGAGGAGGGATGGAGTTAGTGCTGACAGTCAGAAGTGCAAGTAAAAATTTCCAATCAGTCACAGAGATTAAGCAATGACAAATCACACAAAGCCCTGTCAGAGAACTGGTCAATGTCCTAGAGATGGTACTGATTTCCACATGGCATAATAAAGAAGAAAATGTCAGTGGGGAAGAGTGATTATTTCCACAGCTGGATAATAGAAGGAGAGATACCTAAAATCTAAGAAACCAAGCTAGAAATTGTGACTTTTGCAGAGACCTAGGATGAACTGCACCCTGGACTGCTCTGTCTGCTCCAGAGGTGAACATCCCCAGAAACAGAGTGCAATGAGACTCATTTAAATAACAAAATGAGTGCTCTCTCCACATGTGCATTTGTTTCATTTCACAGGAGACAAGGCAGTATTGGCGTGGTGGATTGACCCCAGCCAACAGCCAAGTACACGAACAGCTGCTTGCTCACGGGACACCTGTCTCCAGTCAACCCACCTTAGTTGGGTGAACTGAATACACTTTCCACTGGAAGATGAATGATCCTGTCCTTTTTACAGTCAGAGAAAGTAGGAAATAAAGGGAGCATCTCTATGCCCAGCCATGTTCGTTCACATGGGGCACGCGTAAGCGAGTGCACCCAAGGATCCACGGGTATTGGAGGTTACCTGGATGCACTACTGCTTTTGGCTATATTGTAGCTGTGCACGTGCATATCTGCAAGCACACCTTTGGCAGTCAGGACACAGCCATACCCCTCATATCTGAATTGTACATGCAGGAGCAATGCACTGCAATTCAACTATTCATGCATACACTGAGGTTTTCAAAATCACCTGAGGATTTTCTCATCCTTAGTAAGACTGACACAAACAGGGTATCTTTATCTTCTTCAGTGACTAGGTTTTTATCTTCAAAGAAGCTGCATCTTAATGAAAGCCAGCCAGGCTAGGAACTTGGCAAAGGTTCCTATCACCACATAGCCTAACTTCGTGTCCATGTTCATTTGGGAGGACCAGAGCTGATTAGGAAGAGAGGAAGCATACAAAAAGATGGAGACTCAGGTACATTGCATGCACTCTCCCCTTCCCCCTTTTATGCGACATTGCAGTCTCAGCAACGTCTGGGATCGTGGCCCTCTACTTCTATGGAGTGAATGCTGAAGTTTCCATTCCTTCCCACCGTACCTTGAATAGTCCTCTTGAAGAAGGCTTTGCATGCCTCACAGGAAGCCACGCCGTAGTGGTACCCAGAAGCAATGTCCCCACACACCAGGCACAGCCGCTTGGGGATTGCATTGAGCATGTACTCGCACTTGGTGGGTGAGTCCTCCATGATGGCGCTGGCACAGTCGTCGTAACGCTTACGGCAGGACCCACCATTAATCCCCGTGCCATTGAACATGGGGGGTGAGTCTAGGCCATTGGGGTGGCCACCCATGGTGATGCCATAGCCACCGCTAGCATCAGAGGAGCCGCTCGGGCTGTGGTGGCTGATGGCGTCGATGCCAGAAGATGGGCTGGAGGGCTCGGTCTTGATGAAGGACCCGCAGCTGGAGGAGAGGTGCCGCTCCTCCGTGGCCATTCTGCCGAGCAGCCTGCAGGGAGAGAGCAAAGGCACTCAGTGACCTCCTGGACAAACCTAGCTCCAGGTTAGTCAAAAGAGAGCCCTCTTTTTCCCACCTCAGTTCAACTCCAGTTGGCTCAGACAGTTCAACCCCATCCAGGTTCTTCTTCAGGAACATCAATACAATAGCCCACCTGCTCCCCACAAACTCACATTAGAATAAAGACAAGAATATTCGTGTAGATCATGTTATCAGGCTGTTGACAGGATGCAGTGCTGGGAAGGGGCATCAGTGCTGATGAGGCACAATCTACCCCTGAGACACCAGAAAGAAATCAGCTTGCCTGTGGCAGGCCAGGTGAAAAAGATGTTTGGTTAGTTGAGAATATGCTGCCCTGGTTTAAGCAAAAAGTTCTGGAACAAACCACGCAGAAAGGACCTGTTCAGACTGGATTTTCAACTTTTCATCTGTAATACAGAAGTCTTTGATTAATTTTCAAGTTGAATTTGTCTTCTCCCCCCACTGTACCCTCCACTCTACAGCACACTAGCATCACTAAAAGAGGAGCTTAGAAAATAAAGGAAAATAATCTGATCAAAAATTTCTTCTGGCTCAATCTTAAATCTTAATCTTTCTTCTATTTACTAGTATTGGGCTTTTGCGTGGACACGCAAATTCCCCCTTTTTAAAGAGATGATTATACTCTAACGCTTATGGAATCTTTACCAAATTTGCAAGCTATTCTTATTTAGTTTAGTTCACAGATTGTCTTATTCCTTATATAAATGTTTAATCTTTTTTGTTAGAACACTGCTAATTTTTATGATATCTACAGCAATGAGTTCCAGGGATTATTTGTACAGTGTACAAACAAGTAAAAAAAAAAAAACACCACTTTTATTTGCCTATAATGTATTTGCAGCCTTTGAGACTCCCTGAACATGTCCTGACTCTCCTCAGGAAATGTAGTTTTGCCATGTTCTCCTCATTCAGCTCTTCATTATCTATATAATTGCTCTTCATGCAGAAGTTTTGCACATCTCTTATCTGCTTCATCATCCATCTCTGAACTTCCTCTAGTCTGGCTATTTCTGTTCGGTCCAGAACAGAGTTCAATGAGCCAGCTCCTCAGCAGCATGAAACTGGCACTGCTCCATCACTTCTCCAGCTGAAGGTCTGGACAACAGTAAAGACAAAGGCACGCCATCAATTACGTAGTGATGTTACAATATTTTCAGTGTTATTTTCAGCCTCTCTATTATATAAACTTCTTACACTGTTTGCTTTTTTTCCTGCTTTAAATTAAAATCTAAATTGCTACCATTTCTTCAGCAGAGAATATCAGAAAGTTACTTACTGCAATCCTCATCTTTTCCTGAGTCACTGCAGTTAATTTAGAATCCATTAGGATGTATGAAAAATCAAATTATTGCCTTCTGTTGTGCAATGTTTTACAATGGTCAACACCGTATCTCATCTACCACTGTGCTGTGCAGTCCACACACTCAGCTTTATTAGGATCCTCTGGAGTTCTTCAGTCTTTCGTGATAATTTGATGTCATCTGCAGTCTCATTGTTCACACACTTCCCAGATCATTAACACATGGATCAAACACCACAATACTGATCTTTGTGGGTGATTCGTGTTAACCTTTATCATGCTGAAAATTGACTTCTCTTTCTTCTCTGGGTAGGATATGTCTACCCTTTCTTTCAGTCTCTGACACTTTTTAATTGATAATAGTATTAACCTGAGAGGTTAAATTTTCCCTTCAGCAAGATAATTTGTCAAAGGCTTTAAGAAAAACTAAACACATACATTTTTCTGATGACATGGCCAAAGATTTCTGACTGACTAAGGATGCTTGACTTTTCTCTTTGGAAGCTCTGCTGGTTTAAAGTTACCATACCATGGTCATGTGGGTAATTTCTATTTCTATTTCAGTTTCAGCCTATTTATCTGGTATTTGTGGCAACTCCTTCTGCCAAGAGGTCAAACATGTCAGGGGACAAGGACAAAATATTCTGTGAATCAGCAAGGCTGGAGTGCACACATATATATATCACATCTGTGTGTCTGTTGATAGGAATATAGATGTTTGATATGCAGCAAATTCACAATCCTGCATCCTTATGATCTCACTTGACCCAAGTATCTCCTAATTCTCCCTTCTCTGTTTCATCCTCAATGTTTGACCTCATCTCCTATCTCTGGGATCGATCAGTCAAGTTTGTTATTTGGCAAGCCTGTTGACCTTGAGAGTATGGGCAGGCATCTCATGTTCCTCGGCTGCTTTGCCTGGTGTTACCTGAGAGGAATCCAGAGTTTGGTCCACCTCAGAGACATTGTGATGAGTTGATAAATACCCATGCTTTTGCCCAGAGGGCCACACCGAACTAGAGGTCATGGAGCAGTTACAGGAATAATTGCTGCAGGTGCATTCGTCTGTAATCCCCCAGGGCTCCTAGACAGACTGCAGAACTTCTGAGGTAATGCCAGCTGACCATGTGGACAAAGACGAAGCTTTGCTAACTGAGAGTGGATCTTAGCATCTCATAGAAAAGCTGAAAGCTGCTGTGCTGACCTTGTTCTGGAGCCTCTCCCTACCTGAGAAGTGCATTTGTGGTAAAGGATAAGGATCACAGGACACAGCAACATGGAAGGCAAAAGAACCATAAAACACTATTCAGCACTGAGGAACTCCACAGTAAAAGGAGCTGGAATTGTAATTTTAAAGGAAGACAGAGGACAACACTACAAAAAAGGCATGACAAGGAGATGAGCTGTACTGGCAAATTCCATCAGACGAGTCCAAATTCCAGCTTCTGTTGCTTAAATAGCCCAGGACTTACTGAGATATTTCCCTCCAGTGGAGGGGAAAAAAAAAAAGGAAGGTATATCAGTCTTCTCAACTCACAACTTCAATTAAGGAGCTTTCCTTCCCAAGGCATGCAAACAGTGACTGTTTGATAGTGAATCAGGGATAGTAAGTAACAAACCCCCTACATCCTTCCAGCTGAGGACCCTCCTGTTCCCTTCCAGGAGGGAGCAAGTGCTGGTTAGACCTGAATGCATGCTTGAGAGGCAGAAGCCCTTAATACCAAGACAGATCAAAAATTATAGCTAAGGTGACTTCAGCCATTTCAGAGTTTGTGTTTTTCTTTTCTGGTCTCTGACTTTCTGCAAGTCTCATGGAGATCCCGTGCTGATTTTTAAACAGAGTCAGAGTGTCCCCTGGCAATGAGATACATCTTGAACTTCAAGAAGAACAGCTAAATGTTTCTTGCAAAGAGTTCAAAGTGATGAACAGTCATTTTGCTCGGCTCTAGTTACCTTAATAGGAATGTAAAAGGAGAGAGACTTGATCCAACTCTCCTCCGTGCTGGCACAGGAAACTCCGTTACTATTTCTGTGCCCATGTAACAGGCTTAAAGGTTCTAAACATTTCGTTCTTTTCACCTTTCCTCATCATAGGTCATTCTTTCTAATCCCTTTAGCATCTTTGTGGTCCTTCTCTGGATTTGTTCCAACTAGCCTGGGTCTTTCTTGCAGCAAGGTGCCCCGAATTGCACAGCGCAATGCCACAGCACTACAGGGGAGAGTCACTCTGGAAAGCACACAGCCGGGCAGACATATGGACCAACTGAGCAGTAGCTTTGCCAGACATCAGGTTGCACGTCAGCTCACATCATTTGATAGCTACTGTCTCACCGGGACCTCTCTGAACATAAGCTGCTTTTGCCACTGTGCTCTGCGCAACATGAAATTTGGAGATTCTCCTTGTTCCAAAGTAGATCCAGTATCATCTTTAAACTACACAGTGCTAATTGCCACTTGTTTTACCAAAGCCTGTTCATAACACTCAGTTTTTCAGGCTAGCTCTTCTTTTTCCACTCTGATCTTTTTTCTAGTACCTCTCAGGTCTATTAACTGTAAATTTGAGAGTGATTGCTTTTACATTTTCCTCCACTAATGAATATTTACAGTCAAAACACTGCCCTTTTGAACATCACCTTTGCAGAAGGCTAAAGAATATCTCTAACCCTTCTGTTTACACTCTGTCATGTAATCCATGATTCATTTCACAGGATTTGTATCAAACCCAATTTGATCTAATTTCCCTAATAAGATTTTGCACAGCTTTGTGTCAAAAACCCATGCATGATCCAGAGTCAGTCTATTCACTGCATACTTTTGCTCGCTAATTATCTAATTGTATCAAGAAAGGTTATTGTCTGCTGTATTCTTGCTTCATAAACTCACTGCTATTTATCACTAACAATATTGTTAGCCTTTATATGGTTACAACTGCCCTCAGACAAACATGCTCTGATCTCAGTGATTCTGGATGTAAATACAAAGATTTAGACCAAGCCAAGATTGTGCTTTCGGTTTTTATCCATTAGTGTTCTCTCCCTTGGGCAGTGATGTTGGGTTAATGTTACAAGTTTCCCCAATTCTTCTCCAGCCTTTCATCTTTTGCTGTTTCTCTACAATGGCTGGTATTTAGCCATTAATGGTTTATGAGTTTAGCGCTCTCTTGAGAACAACAGTAATAATGAGAGAGGGAAAGACTGCTAGATGGACAGGACCTGAAAGGGACAAAAGACTAGTGTTACAAAATTAAGGCAGTAAATATTGGCCTCAATTTTTTTTCTTTTAAACTTCAAGGATTACAAGTTTGGAATTGGTGCAGATAAGGCTATTTTACTGCACATCTTTGGAAGTCATTTTTGCCAGAAATAATAATTTGTAACTACATTCACCTCTTTAACCCCACTTCTGGATATGGAAATTACAATAATTCAGTAGTCTGTATCTACAAGCCTTCACCTGACCCAAGAAAAAGCAAGGCCCACCACTCACACCTGCTTAGCAAGACAGCCAAAACAATATCCAGCTTTGTAACAGAAGGTAACTTCTCATCAGAAGAATTGTCTATCAGCTAAAAGCATCCACAATTCAGTAACTTAATATCATTTGAGCATCTGAGTGCTCGTGTAAACCTAAGCACATGACTCTGCACCTTCTCCATTGCAGCACTCCATATTCCTAACTGGTTCAAAAAAAGTTTAGTGGCAATGCTGCTGAGCTTCCTTAGTGGCTGAATCCTCATCTTTAATAGGAAATGCAAGGATAGCTCAGTTTCGCATTCCAGTTTCCTGGAGGAGGTATGGAATGGGCATCTGAACATCCAGAAGTTCTGCCATGTAGTCAGTCCCTTCACCAATCTTGTCTGAAAAAGTTACAAAGTCATCGAGCCAGCATGTTGTTCCAAGAGTATGGTTGAAATTATCATTAAGATGAAAGCTGAAATACAACTGTAGAACTAGTATCAACTGATGGAAGGGGAGAGAGAAAACACTCAGGCCCTCCTCAGGCAAAGTCTTCCCTATTCTGGGCACAAGGAGAAACATAGAAGGTCAGAAATGAGCTCTTTTTTTGGGTGGTTTTCACACTGGATGTGGATTCCAGACAGAACGAAATCTTGATTTTCTAAAGAACCATAGAACAGAAAACCCCTGCAGGCAAGATCCCTGTACAGCTTGTAACTTCCAGGTGCCATACAGCTGTGCTTGTGGAACCGCACTTTAGTCCTGAAAACCTCACATTAGATCGAAGTTTTACTGAGAAGTCTGCCAGTATAAAGCTGCTCACTTCAGGCACCAGCTTGTGACAAAAGCCCACTCTGGATTGTACAGATATTTTTAAACCAGTCATGAAAGACCAAAGAAGCTTTAATTTGCAGAAACACCAGTGATAACAGGGATAAAACATCCAACCTCTTCTCTGGTACAGGCCTATTTTTGCTATCAGTATTTGTTAGCTCAGATGACATAAATCTGCACTGCATGTGCAAATGAAATGTGCACGTCATAGGTAACACGGACTTTGTGTCTTTTGTGGGCCACATGAGAGAGCTTTGCAACCCACAGTGGGTGGACAAACAATGTAGATCGGCTTCTCAAACACTGTCTCCAACTCCAGTAACAAGCCAAACTTTGACAGGTGGCTTTTTTTAGATACAGGAGACAGAAATAAATAATGTTTTCCAAGTGACAGGCTAGATGTGACAGCTGCAATAACAGCCAATGTAATTTTAGGTCACATGTGCAAAGAGTTAATGTCATGGAGCTGAGATGCTCACACCTGTTGGTCAACTTATTCTTACCATGGACAGCTCACACACATGCTCCCAGTCCTGCTTCTCTGCTGTGAAAACACCCACTAACATGCTAGGGAGGCAAGGGGTCAGTACCCACACTGGCTTCTCCTGCTCTTCTACTCCGTATGAGAGACACGCCATCTAGATACTCTTTATCTATACTGATAGCTCTTCTCCGTACAACAGTGGGATCTGCCAATGTGCCGCTTTACTCCTGTACAGTGGCTAACTGTGGGTAACTCAGTCATTATCAGCCACAGTTGAGGAGTCTTTTCTGGGCTTATTCTATCCCACAGAAACATATCATGTTCCCAGGACAAACTTAATTTCTCTCTGAGGGTGGGCAAGAGCTTGAGTAGTACAAGCATGATGGGCATGATCATAAACATAAATCACCAAGTTACCAGTGCATAGACTTTAGAGGTTTTTTTGTTTAAATCACATTATTTATCATTGCTCTTAAGGACAAAAGAGTCAGAACCTCAGACTGATCTAAATATTTTTCTTTGGAGTGTAAATCTGATTTCTAAGGGTTCTACCATGTTTCCTAGTGATGGCTCCCTTTGGCTTTCATGGGCTATTCTCCTATTCCGTAGAGTATGGGGCAAGCCCCTGACAGCCAGTTTTTAAGGCATTTGTCCATAATATGCCCACTCAAACACTACCTACTTGTCTTTGGAAGAAACATAAACCATAGCTTACAAAAAGGCTGAAGAGCTTGCTCTCTAATTTGAGGTGGAAAGCACTGTGTGACTTGTACTCCATAGCACGAATAACAATCTGTAGTTCACCACCCTGGTCTGCCAGGTTGTGACAAGGTCCAACTATCAGCATTTTATTCTAAAAGAGCTACACCATCCTCATTCCAATTACAACCATTTTCTGTTGTTTTTCGCTTTCCTGGGCATCTGGACCTGGCTTATTTTGTAAAAATGAATCACACTTGGCCTGCCTTTCACCCGCAGCCTGAAGGGAGATAGAGATTTTTTTCATTTGCTTCATAATTTGATGGTGGGTCAGGGGAAGAAGTTTTGAGTCAGGAGCCTGAAGAAGCTAAAATGAAAAAATGTAAGGAAGCCAGCAAAGTCCCAGAGCTCCTCAACTCCAAGAACCTATCTAGAGAACTGTCTCCAAGGATCAGTTCCCCTGATATTCCTGAAGAGAACTGGGTTGTATGAGATCTACTGAAGGGTGTCACTGGATGAAACCAGTTTTGCCACGTAGACTGAGGAAGATATTCCTTGGTCAGCAAGGATGACAGAGGCACAAGGTGGGTTCTTCTGCAAGCTAAAGAGATGGAGACAGCAAATGCTCATATTCAGGCTTTTACACAAATAGTACTTGGCTGTCTAATGCCCAGTAGATGTTTTATCCCTTTGACCCATTGCACAACCAGAGCCCAGTTACATATCAGTAGATCTTCTCTAGCCCAAGTTAGCTCACGCTGAAAAAAGCTGCTGCAGCAAACTGTCTGCAGGCTGCTTAATAAATAAAAAAGGCTCTCATGGGCAGAAGACATTATAGATTTCCTACTAGCCTTCATCCCTCTCCTCATTACTGTAATTTCTCTTCACCCTTACGACAACAGTCTTGTTAGTAAATGGTAAGAAGTACTACACAGATGAAGTAACAATTAATCTGGAGGTGTGACACATATTATCAATTCACTCTCTTATTAACACATCGCCTTTTGAAGGTACCTTGCCCTCTGGTGTACTTAATGGCACTCCCTCCAGAGTGAATTGCTTTAGCACTTGAGCTAATGCTTCTTGCTTATACTTACTGTTGTTACCACCACGAAACAAAGACCAGGGTTGACTTGGTGTTTGCTATTTATCCTTCCCCCTACCATGCTATCATTTTGTGTTCCACATTTCCACTTCTTCCCCCACTAGTTCTATATCTGGAGGACGGCTCACAGCAGTTCAACAATTTTTTCCTGCTCACAGCAAAGCTGCAACTCAATCCCTGTTAAAATGCTCAGCTAGACCTTCATTTCTTCTTGAGTCTTTATACTCAACCTATCTAGAGCACTTATAATCTCTATCTCTCTAAATACCTTCAGTGTCCTTCAGACACTTGTGAATGAGACCCACACAACAAGAGGCTCAGTAAAGCATACTTCAAACTCCTGTACATCAGAATTTTCCTTCCACCTTTTCCAATGAGCAAGGAAAGGAAAACCTCAAGCACTGCCACTCATATACCATTTACTTTTGCATCCCAGCCTGATCCAACACCTCATCTCTCACAGACCTTTTCTTTCACTCATTACTCTCTTAGATTTCTGAGGGAATATTGCCACCAGTGTGAATTCTTTAGCCTACACTTCCTTGCATTTCAAGTTATTCATTGAAGGCATTCCTCTCTTCAACCTTGCCTACAATTCATAGTGAACAATGGCATAAAAAAAGAGAGACCCAGAGGAATTGCCTAATTTTTCTAAGTGTTTGAGCAAGGAGTTAGGATGGGAGATGCTTACACATCAAGGACATAATTCTAGAAACAAATATGAAAAGAGACTTAATAATTAACCATTCTTTAGGAATACTAGTTTACTGAAGGAGGACTCTAGGTTTATTGAGACAAAATCTGAACCTGAGTGTTCTTCAACCTGGATGCATTTAGAAGTTCCCTGCTTTTGAGGTGTTAATATTTTTTGGGAAGGTTTCTGTTTCTTATGCTTCAAAATGTACAGTTGTAGTGGGACTCTGCCTCCTTCTCCCACCCTTGCCAAGAAAATCCAGACAGAATAGATGGGCTTTGCCTAGATTCCACCTGTAGCTCTCAGAGAAATCTATAACTAAGTGCCTCATCATTAGAAACATTACTCAAAACCTGACAGATTCTGAAAAAACTGACTGAAATTAGTTCCACGTAAATTACAGAATGGGAAAGAACAATGGACAATTAGTGCTTTCTCCAGAAAGCATTTCTAAGATAATACAGTAGCAAAGCAAGATAGCAGTGTCAGATTAACACTGGCACAGTAAAAAAGTTCCATAATCACTGCAAAATGTGGAAGTTGGAGTGAGTTGGGCTGTCAGAGCAGACTGAAGCAGAAGAGAACTACATGGGGACAAGAACAGACAAGAAACCTGTGCTACACAGTGAGGCTGAGATACAGCACTTGAAAAAGAAAAGAAAGTGAGTACATGACAGAGTTAACTGTAGACCAGGCTCCTCTCAAGCTAATGAATACCACAGGTGTAAGGAAAATAGATGACACATGGAAACTGTTTTCCTTTTGCACATCTCAGACTGCTATAACATACAGGATTATCTTTAGCTACCTCTTTAGAATAACCTCAAGGTTCGGTTTTGCTGAGTCTTTAAACTCCCACCCTTGGTAGGTATTTAGCAAATCTCTTATCACACACTGCATATATTAAGTAGGTAGCTATATCTGACCTAAATTTCAGCTTCTAACCCTAATGACTTATTCTAAATCCATTTCATTCATCCATCTTCCAGACTGTCCCCATATCCTTTGACCGACAAAGCAGTTTCCAGTCCACTCAAGCCCAGACCTATCTGAAGCCCCATAGTATCCTGTATTCTTACTTGTCTGAACCCAGAGATGAGGAGTAGACCATGGCCAGTTAACTGCTCTTTAGACAAAAAACCCTACAACAGAACAAACACGTAATTTCCCCCAATATTCTGCAAACTTTGCATGTTCCTTTCTCTAGACTGAAAAAAACCCCAAACAAACCAAACAAACAACAAAAAAACCACACAAAAAACTCCACAACAACAACAGCAAAAAAATCCCCAAATAAAACCCCTAAAACCCCCAACTCAACCCAAACAAATTATAAAGCAAAATACTTTTTAGTGACCTCAATTTTTCTCACAAATTGGCAGCACTGTTGGAAAATTTAACTAAATGTGATTACAAAAACCCCACAGAAATATTCCTTTCTGTCATGGTGAATATATTATTTCCTCATCCCATTAAGTTTCCACTTTTCCCTGTTACTATTTTGGAACACAAAAGAAAAAAACAGAAGTGTGCAAGCTCTTCAACCTCAGTTTAAGTTCCTGTTCCTTGTCTTTCGCATCCCTACTAATGGTCAAGCAGAAGCTACCAGGCAGATACAGCAAAGCAGAGAGACAGACAGTCAGGCACCCACAAAGAAGCTACACAGCTGCTTTTACACTTTCATATAGCATCTTTCCAAGATACAAGTGTTACAAGGCTTTATTCTGTTGGGTATCTGTGTATAGCAGGTATACGTACATACAATAAATTTATTGTGCAAATATACTCAAACCCCTTTCTCACACCCACCCTTCCAGATCCCTCCTTTCCTCATCACGTGGATGCACCTAGATACCATTCCAGCAGCTTTGGTATAGAAGCCAAACTATGACTTCATATTTCCTGATCATCATCTGAGTGTTCAGACCTTTACAGCAAACATAATGCAGTAAAGCAAAAACAAACAATCAAAAAACCACTGCCTAACTGAGCCACATCATCTGCAGTCTGCACCTTGAGTCATAGTCCTATCTCTACCAGAGCATGAGAGGAAGAAGACCTTACATGATTTTACATATGTCTGCACTCTGTCTGATCTCATATTTAAGAGCAGTTTGTTCTCTGTCCAGAGAGAACAAACCTTCTCTCACACTACTAGAAGAGGGACTGCCCTCTTCAAAGAAGGGACCTAAAAAGAAGCAAGTTTCAGCAACTGACGGCCCGATGTGACCCAACTCAAACCAGCTCACCCTGACGGCATGTCCTCCCCGCTGTGCTTGTTCCCTTTGCCCTTGGAATGCTATCACTTGTTATCACGCTGACTTCTCCAGATGGGGCATTTTGGCTATTGATCTGATAAATAAACAGCCTGCTCGCTCGATCAAAATGTTATTTTGCATTTCAATTACTGTTCGCTAATGCAACCTTCATCCCGCCAAGAGTGCTGCTGGCAATGACACTCGACCTGGCACAGGCGTTCACAAGCAAATTCGGCAGCGCCCGCTGCAAGCACCTAACGGGATTACCAACCTCCATTAGATGCACAGAAACAGAAGAAGGTGGACAGACAGTACAGGGCTGAAGGGGAACAGACACGTGCCAAAGAGAAGGATGAGCAACCTGGATGGACAAAGGGTGGAGATAGGCAGAAGCACAAATTCACTTATGACACAGCTTTACCAAATATTTAGACAGCAGGAGGTCTTGAAAGATAAAGACTTTCCCTCCAGTGGACAACCCCAACAGCTGAGCTCACTGTGTGCAAGCTATGCAAGAGTTCAGAGCAATGGGAAATAGAAATCAATGTCTGATGACAAGCTGGCAGTCAGAACTGCAAACCCAGGGCAAACAGGGTCATTTCTAAAACAATTTCTGGAGCCCAGCTTCAACAGTATCCAAGAGCCCCTAGAGATGGATGCAGAATGCTGTGTGTTAACTTGCAGGGAGGAAACCCTTAGTCCTTGCTGCATTCTTCTGGGCAATGTGACTGATTTTGGAGAATCTGGTGGTGATACAGCAAGAAAAGGCCATCCAGACATAGTGGTAAGAGAGAGATCTTTGGCAGGTGTTAATCTCTGTTAATTCAGCACTCTGTTTACATCAGGGAATCCTCTGCCAAATCCCCAAACTGGTTTCACTCAAACCCTATCTGTAATAGGAACCACAACAGAAATGGTAAGTCTGTGAGTGGCCACCAGCAGTAAGGTCAGGAATGACTATACAGTTATGAGACAGATTCTAGTCCAAATGGTCATATGACATACTTCACCAGGTGGCTGGTTTTGCACTAGACTCATCCTACATCATGCAGAATGCCCATGCAGAATGCCCCTTGGCCTTTTTTTTTTCCTATCTAAACTCTGAAATGAAATGTAACGTATCACAAAGTGACACAACCATTTAACAATGCATGCAAATGGTGGTCAGTGCTTTCACCACCCCATTTATAGTTTGCCTGTCTGGAGTTAGTTCCCAGGTGACAAGGTAATATAAATAATCAAGAAACATCATTTCTCTCAATTTCCTTTGACAAAGATCTTTTGCCAGGCCTAGACAAATTTCTCCCATTTCATTACCAGACAGCATTCAGACTATCATTTAGGAGTTAAAAATAAACAAACCCCTATAACACCCTGCGATTATATAAACGAAATGCTAAGTATAACACACTGAATGAGATCAATGTGATGCATAAAGACAGGATCTATAACTCCACATGCTCACACTTCATCTGTTCTATGTGCCCAGCCTTCTAGTTCCCTCTGCCCTTGGCAAACTAAGCCCACACCCATCTCTCTATAATCAGTCTGTGCTGGAGACCTTGCTCTCTCAGATCTAACTCTGTACCCATCCTTTCTCTGAGTTCACTCTTGAGAGCAGAGTTTCTGGTAACCATTCTACACCTAGATCACCACTAGGCAACCATGCCCCATACACAGCCAAAGGACCCATACACATTATGACTCCAGTCACTTGCCCTGTACTTACAACATGGGGCAGTGAAGTACAGAGTACTGAGGCCTTAAAATGCAGCCAGAATGTCTCAAAGTCTGATTTCCAGCCTCAACGCTAATCTTCTTACAGACTTCAGCAAGTCCCTGCAGCTCTCCAGGTCACTGCTTTCCCAACTGATATGGTCCTGAAGGACTTACCTCTCAAGAACACCTTGACAATCGACCACCAAGTATGGCTGACAGAATGGAGTGTGCAGATGAGTGTGGTAAACAGAATGATGGACATATAAACCCTATGCTCCAGATTATCAGCAGAATTTGAACCTCTTTCTTCAGCGTCACAGCTCTGAGATTTGCCTGTGTAAGTAGTGTGAGTAGCTAGTGTTTTCATGTGTTAAAGGTAGCCAGAGGAATAAAACACTGGCTTCACAAATCTGTTTCTATAACGTAGTCAAATTCTGACCTCCTCCTATATCTGACTGTACTTTAAACCCAGTGCCCTGTGACAAAATCTACACAATAACCTAATCTCTAATACTCCCTAATCCTATCTCCATCTCCCTACATGCTACTTCACACACCAACTGCCTCCTACTCACACCTCCAAACAACTAATTTTTCCATTGTCCTTTGCAATTATACTTCACTACAAATTTTTAATCAAAAATTCATTTTTGTTTAAAAATGCAATTCTGTTTCATATAGAATTAAGTCCATTTTGGCAATATTTTGAACTGTGGAATTTCCAAAACAACTCTAAACGAAAATGAGATGTTTAATTTTGCTTTGTTCCTAGCACTTTACTTGGCCTGTCATGTGCTGCCACATGTGTTTGACTGACCAATCATGCAGTGTTTCAGGAACATAGTGAAACAAAATATTTGAACTTTCTTCAAAATAAATTTTATTGGAATTTCTAGTTTGCTTAAAATTCCATGTTGCAGTCAGGTTTGAGATAAAATAACATTTTCAAACAACAAATATTCTGCAAACCAAAATTCTAATTTCCATGCAGCTCCCTCCCTGTATCTTCTAGAAGGTTCTCTGCTTGTGCTTCACTGAGCAGGTCTCTTTTCCCTATTTATCTGCATTCAGATATACACATGTTCTGACATATACAGAAATGTTTTGACACTTCATGCTATCCCCTTTAGCTAATCATCATAGAGAGATAAGGACTGGCAAACAAACTGCATCTAAATAATCTGAAAAGGTGGAACTCTACATAAAAGTTCTGGAAGTTCAAGAGTACCATGGAATCTGCACCATCAACTCATATAAAATTGTCATTCTGTATTACTCAGGGATTAACCATGTGTCAAGGAGCATCCTGCAGCCAAAAATCAATCCCTCTGATTTGAAAGCTGAATGCTGCTAGAGAAATGCAGCTCTATTTTTCCATCTGGTGCCATTTAAGCTTTACCCTATTCCTTCTGCATCACAGTGAAATCACTGCTGGCATGTGATCAGAAGCTCTGAAACCCTGGCTCCCTATCAGTTGACAAAAATTGACCTGGACATTCTAACCACTTTGATGAGAGCTTGAATGAAACTTCTTTCTCATTCACTCATGGCAAGGAGCGCTACTCCTTAACACATCTGTGAGCCCCAAAAGAATGCTTCATTTTACAGCCTGCTGAGGAAAAAATGTTGGAATTGAGTGTAAATACCTTACCTGCCACTTGAACCCTACCCAGCATTTTGTGGCTACAAGGGAAATAAATCAGAAGTAGCTGGGACAGTATCCTGGCTTGTCATTTAAGCCTCCATCCAACTCCTATTGAAATTAAATTGTGATTTCTATGGAGCTGAACAGAAACCAGACCTTAGGATCTGAAAAGTCACCTGAATTTTGAACACTGCAGTTATCCCATGCCCTTCACTGGATTTCTGGAGACTTGTCTTCTAGTGTTTACCTACTCCTCCTTCAAACACACTTTTATTTCAAATGTTCCTGGGAAGGAAAGCAAGGTAAACCAGAAATTCCCACCTACACTAATAAACATTCTTCTGCCAGACACACCGGACAGATTGATGGCCCTAACCAAACATCACAAATCATAGAATACAGTGCATCCATTCACACATCTGCATCTCTGGGTGATATTCACTGGCCTGAGCATGCCTTGGAAGTCATATGCTGCCAGCTGTTGCAGGCCTGTCTGCTCTGTGCACCTCTCTCCAAGAGAGGAAGTTCAGCAACAACAGGTTCCCTAAAACCCTCTCTCCAACAGGAGATTTCTTTGGATTCATCCTAAGCAGATAAATCAACACTCTAAATGCCCCTGACAACTTTCCCACTTGCAAAGAGGAGACAAGTCCTGTCCATGTCCTAGGAATCTTCTCATTTCCCACTTTCCCAACCCGGAAATAGCATTGATCTCAAAACAGGATGAATTTAAGGAACACAAAATGCAAATCAAAACAGTTACAAGTATCTTAACCATCTCTCATGCTGCACCGACCACTTTCCCAGAGGGAATTTCAGTCCACAGGGTTAAACAGTGGCTACTCTGTAGGAAAATCACTGTTCTTCTCAGCTACACCTGAGCTGCCTATTCTGATTTCCTGAACTACTGGCTGCAGTGCTGCTCACCACTTGGCATTCACAGCATATGGTACAAAATAGACTGGATCAGCAAGGAAGCTACAGTGACTGGATTGCAGTGCTAGGAAAGGTTGTTCCTGACTGTGCACTAAGCTGGTGCAAACATGAACATCAATGTTCATTTTTGTGCATAATTTAGCTGAGGTGTTTTAGTTCTTGAGAAATCTGCAAGCACTTTAAAGTTCTTCTGTCCCTGCAGAACTGCTGGATAGGGTTTCAGGCCAGGAGGTGTTGAGAGAGTGCCTTGTAATATGCTCCTTCTGAATAAAAAAAGGAAACTGTCAAATTTGGCACAGCACAAACTTCAATGAACTACAAGCTGAGATCCCTCCAAAGAGACTCATGGCCTGTAAACCTGGTGGAGGGATACACAACCAGTCAGAAGAGGGACGAGGTTGTAACTATGAAGCACATTTCCTTCAAACCTATAGCCTATGATCAGTTTGGAAGACTAAAACAAAAACTGAAGTTATTTTGTCCAGCTTCAATATTGAACAATGGAAAAATGTCTGTTTAGCAAAAGTACTGGATTTCAAAACAGAGACATTATTAAGGACCTGTTGTCTTCCACCAATCCAGAGAAATAAATTTTGGTCACACCCAGTTAAAAAACAGCAAGAAGGCACATTTTAAAATACCAGTTTGCATTACAATCCCCTGCTTCACATTGTGCCCAGAAAAGCATGGAGGAGGTGTTATGGATTCTGGTGTATTCCATCAGAGCAGTGTTTATTCTAATCAATCAACTGTAAAAATAGCAGCTGAGAGTAATTATTAATAATCAAGTAAAATTGGATTATTTCTCTGCACTGCAGTGTTGTCTGGATGGGAAGGCTAGTATAGAAATAAAATTCATCAGAGCAAGCTAAGGAAATAAAATTGCTGACCTCAGCAGTTCATCAGAGAAGGTGGAAAAAGGAACCTCAACTAAGCATATGGTATACTATCTACAGAGTATGAAGGCTAACTAAAATAATTACTAGAAGGTGTCTCAATGGCTGAGTTTAGGCATTGAATCAATCCAGATGTATATTCAAATAATGGCAGTAAGACCTACGGCCAGAGTCTTCTATTTCTAAGGTATCTGGTTTTGTGATTCCTAATTTCTGAAAGCACAGTCAGCTCTCTCTTCCAAAATGCAGTGCTTGAGAGGAAGGGCCTTAGATCTTCTCTGAATATGTTGTGTCCTCTGTGCAGCTGTGGTCATGGCTGATTTTACACTCAAGCAATGTTATGGAAACATGTATCATAAAGGACTATTATACTGAACATTTTGCAATATATTTAAGTCAGGGGATTTGGTGTTATTCTGCCTAAACAAACCATAACATGCCATTGCACAGAGAGAGTCGTATTCTCAAACACAAATATTGAATTGTAACTAAAAAACATGCACTTTTACAGCAAAACCAATGGCTCAGGCAACTTCACTCACAAACACAGAGCTGCAGTTATGTTAGTCATTTGTGCCCATGAGTGCCTTGCCTATGCAATCAAATGGACATCTTGTAAATACTTTGCAAACACAATTTAAGAGCCACCATTTGAAAATGTAAGTCAGACATGATATTAATGGCTAGACTGGGTATAACCCAGTAAAGCTCCCTTGCAATAAATGGAATCGTACCAGTTAAAAAAATGTAGGCAACAAGTCCTAGAACACTATTCCTGGCAAGAGGAAATAGTACCCAGCTGCAAGAGGAATACAATACTGCTACTGAAGAAGGTAGAACTTGGAGTTTTCTGACATCTCTGTGTGCTTAGCCAGAAAACTGAATTAACACAGCAAACATTTTATGTTTAACAGCTTACTAATTACATTTTAAAATTAAATATTTACTCCTATCTTGAGTATTTTTATAGCACCCAACAGCATCTCAGATGAGTTACTCTTCCATTTACTTTAACAATTTCTTAAATTAAAATAATTCCTTATTTAAAAGGGTCCAGGGAGAATCTGGAGAGTTTCTTCCCCTCCCCTTCCCCCTCCAACTGATGGATCATATAGAATGTTACACAACCCCCAGTTCATATCATATAGGAATATGGGATCTGAAGAGTCAAGGTTAGCTATAAAGCCATTGGTGAATGTACATATCTATTCCGCTAAGTCTAGCAATCCCTAGAGTTGGTTTTTACATATCACCTGGAGCAAAACACCACTTTCACTGCCCTACTGCAAAGACCAGCTGTGCTTGTCTATTTCTTTCTAACATTTTCTTTTCTATTTCATGAAATAAGGAGGAAAGAAAGAGACACACATGATTTAATTTTTACTTCAAGTTGGATTAGTCCCGAAAAGTTTTGATAGTGTGGATCATCTCCCAGAGCAAAAGCATACTAGTACTCCTGCAATGTTAGTGTCTGCTTTAAGCACCAGCCCACAGAGCAGGATAAAGGAATGGGAAGAGGAGAAACAGCTTTGGACAAAGAGCACATCAAGTTCTCTCTCTTTGCGTGGGAGCAAAGGGTTAAGCCTGCTTTGAGCTTCACTTTGTTGTTCATAGCTTGTGCAAGGCCAGCAATCAATCAATCTTTCTTTCCTTCCTTTTTTTCCTGGGACCCATTGCAGGAATATCATGCCCAGGATCTTGTTTAAATCCACAATTCTTCTCTGTCAAGCCAATTCTTCCCATCCTCCCCAAGGCCCCCCTTCAAGATACCCCCTCCTCCTCTCCCAGAAAAGGACCCTTCTGAGCTCGTTTTGCTAATGTATTCTCAAACCAAATTAGGGGCTCTGACTCTCGGTGAAGTTCGTGAGTTAGTTGCCACGATGCACTGAATTAAAGATACAATCTCGGACTCAAATCAGATTAGAGCCCACACACACACATGCAAAAGCCCACTTTCTAATCAATTTTATAAAGGGCCTTCAGCAGAGATACACTAATGGTATTGAGCTAAGATCTTTAAACTAAGTCTGCAAGAAGTCTGCGGAGATAAAACACACACTGTATTAAAGAGAAAGCTCTTCACTGTGCCCTTCCCACCAAGAACCCTCTGCACACTGGAAGAGCCCCTCAAAACACAATAAAGCTCTCCTGAACCCGAGATGTTTCCTCCTTTCTTGTCTTTCTACTTCAGACCTTGAAGTCCCTTTGTTCATTCACTTCCTGTCAAGCTGCAGCAGAAGGTCCTTGCACAGAGGGCAGAGGAGACAGGAGCCCTGATATGTGTTAGGAATTAGACATAATGAGAACACGTGAAGACTTTTAGGACCATCACATGAATCTATAAGAAGTGGGCAAAGTGGAAAATCAGCTGACGAGGTTCAAGGGGAGTTCCTATTCCCACACATGTGCCTTGCAGTCACACACAAGATGCTAGGCACTGCCCTGGTGCTGGGCACATATAACTGGGATGCCACAACAGCCACATCCTGGCAGAGATGTGACTAAGTGTATGCTAAGGGGTTCCCTTTAGAGATCAACTGCTATGCACGCCCAGCATCTTCACAATGTTCTGCCCTCACCTCTCTGTTTAGCAAGGAAGTTCTCATCTATGGCAATGGGTTTTCTTCTCTGAAACCAATGTTCTGACATGAAAAATAAAAAAAAATTAGTAAGATTACTCAAGAAGGTGACTACAAAGGCAAGACAGAACAGTTTATAAAAGAAGCTGCAACTGCTTATTTAATAGACCGACCATTGCTTAGTCCTCACCAACCAGAGAATAAGGCAATCTGTAAATACTCCAGTTTTGCAAGGTTTTCAGTGTCAGACTGGGGAATAATCTTCTGCTCTGTTTCTGTATTTCCAGTAAAAGCACCTCTAAACATTTCAAACACAATAGAAAGCCAAATCTTAGAACCCAACACCAGTCTTTATTTGCTTTCTAAGATGTTGTTCCTAACAAAAGGACAAGAGGATACTGGCTAAGGTTACAGAAAATCTGTATTAAAAAAAAAAATCACTGCAAAAATAGAAATTCCTCTTTAGATATAAGGGAATATGCTCCTTAGATCCTCATAAGTTTTCAGATGATCAGAATATTCTTCATTTCTGAAACTCTCGTTGGCAAATTGAATTGTGACATTCTACATACACAGTAGGCTCCCCAGTAAATCCTGACAAAAATAAGTCAACCACAGAATAAATTTCTCTGACCCAGAACAAGCTAACATGCATACAAGCCTAACAACACACTGGAAGAGACCACTTGAACTTTCACAGGGCCAACCTTCAACAGAAGGAGCCTTCCCCTTGGATTTTTTTCAGACGGGTGACAGTTCCTAGAGTTTGGAAGGACAGAGGTGGCCTTCTGCAGCAGAGAGGGATCTGTAGCGCCTTTTCAGTGAAAAGCAGCAATGTGCAGAGACCACAACTCCCAGGTCTCTCTTCATGTTGCAAGGCTCAGAGTCAAACCTATAGTTTGTATAAGCTGCTCCTCCACATTTACTGCGCGCATGCATACAGGATACAATCCAAAGGCTGTATGAAGCAGCAAGCGCTTTCTGACACAGCTACCACACTCACCATTCACCCCCTCACCAGGTTCCTCTAAACAAAATAAAAGGGTTCAGCAAGAGAGCTGTGGCAGATATGGGGTCTAACTGCTCTACACAATTTTGCTGAGTAAAATTTCAGAGCTCAGAGGGGCTCCACTTTCCCTGAGACAGCTTCAGGCCTCACACCATTGTGGAGTTCTACAACGGTCACGTGCTGAGGATGACGCCAGTTTTCAATGCAATTAACCTTTCCAGCCTAATGAAATGGCACTATTGGCTGTGGTGGCAGCAAGGAGCCCCTTGACTCTGGCAGGCTCCTGAGGATGGGTTATCGAGGTTGCAGAGCGTTACTGCTCCACTTCTATTTGCAGGCTGCAGCTAGCTGATGCCAGACCTGAAAGGAGTAGGCAATGCCAGCCCCAGCATCATAGTCCAACATCATATTGATCCTTGGGAGAGGGGACTTGGGTCTGTGCCCATTGATCTGCTATGTCACAGGCAGCGTTATTCCAGGAACATACCCTGGGCAGCAGGAGCACACAGCTGGGAGGAAGAGGAAATTTCCTCAGATGGGAAAGCATATGGACTACCCCAGGGGTGATACAAAGGCAGCACACTTCTCTGTGACTTAGGAAGAACCAGATCTGTGATGGAGCCTCAAGATTTTGTGCTCTTTTATTCTCCAGCTGGAAAGACAGGCATAACAGCCTTCCCAAGGGCAGGTGGCAACTACTGTACCCTAAGAGCTGACACTTTGGAGTCTCTTTCTTTCTTCCTAGCTGTTGAACTTCTGCATGTGACAAGACAGGAGAAGGGGAGCTGTGCAAACCTGGTATTACATGCTAAGGCCCCAAAAAGGCACGGCATGTGGAGAAAGCAATGGGTACCTTCGACTCGCACATCAAGCCATCCTGACAATACAGCCCACAGGGATTTCAGTCTTGGAGTTCTGCAATACTGTAAATCTGACCCACATTTGCCTATGACTTTAACAGTCTCTGTTGAGATTTACCCTGCAGCGCTCAGTCCAACACACTTCCTTAATTTCAAACCTGCCACAGAGGTCTCCAAACTCAAGCACTCAAAACATTAGAACCTAAATTATACTCTTAAAATTATTAAAATGGTATTAAAACAAAAATCCTGCAAATAAAAAAACTGCTTGTCTTCTGTTTCATGTTCTCAAGCCATGATATCAAATTCCTTCTGCAATGCTGAGAGAAAAAAATTTGGATTAAGAAACAAAACCGTAACTGGTGCATCACTACACTTCAAAAAAAAAAAAAGGCCCCATCAAATATTGCAAGATTACAGAGTCCTCCTTTCTCCATATTTGTTGCTTTTCTTCTTTCAATAGTTTGCTTTCATTTGCAATGTTTAGCATCATTATTTTCACACACCTTCCTCACTGTCTTTACAAACTGTTGCTGTGTTTTTCAAACACCCAGTGTACATTTCAGTGTTCCAGTGTGATAAATATATAGCCAGGACACATTCAGAACTCAAGTCCACGTTCTACATGAAACTCTAGTTCCTCTTCATATACTCACTCATTGGAAAACAAAGAAAGAAGAGCTGCCAACTTGCTGGCCTTAGGAGCTTTAAGATGTGTTGTCCATGTGCACCTTCCACTAGGAGGCTTTCTTGGGTTTTTTTAGACCTCATGGAACAGGATAAACTTCACAAAGAACCTCAATATTCAAAGGCAGAGGAAATAGGGCAGGAGACAGAACATGCATATGGAAAACACATTTTGAAAAAAAATTAATTATTGTTAACTCTTTCACAATGTGGGGTTATGCACATTCTATGGGATATCCAGTAATATCTACTTCCCATGGAGGTCAGTCTGGAGCCTATTATTATACAAGATGACAATCTTTGGATAGAGATCACTGAGGTTTTTTTAACTTTTGGTTATAGGAAAGGGGAGTTGAAGAAACTTAGACCTGTGCACATGAAAGGGCAAGAAGTGTTCTCATACCTGGCATGTTCAGTGATGTCTCAGCTCTTAAAGAGCAATTTCCTCTCCTGTTATTACAGAAACAGACTGTCACATTTTAGCTCTAGTGGGTAAGTCAGGACAACTGGAACTGAATCCAAGACAGGGAAAAGGATCTCCTACAACCCCAAACAAAACATTTCATACTCTCATTGCTGCACTTCAGGGTCAGTGATCTGTGGTTCCCATTTTCCTGGGAAATTGAAGGGAGCCTGCTGAATGGCACCCTGTCACAATAAAGGTAAGTGCTGCTGGAGGTGGCAGTTTACAGACAGGTGAAGATGCAACGTTAGCACAGCCAACAGGTGGTGAAGGAAGGAACAAGGAAGTAATATTTTTGTTGTGGATACCATTAAGCTTTCCTTGGGTGTCAACAGAGCCATACGGTTGCAGAGCACATTAGACAAAAAGATGGTGAACAGAGACTAGACGAAGTCTCCTAGTACAGAGACTTCCAGCATCAGCCATCCACAGGTCACCTTGTCTGGTGTTGGTACCAAGGAAAGTTTCCTTATTGGAACTTTCATTTTAAAGAGCCTTTGGCCATTTGGGTCCTAAATTTGAGAAGTAAACGATGATACTGCAGAATTGCCCAGGAGATAAACCTGATTAATAACTTTGCCCTATTTACTGACCTGGGAAGTAATTAACCCATCAATATTGCCCTTCTTCAAGTTACAAAGCTCCCCAGAATAACAGAGCCACATAGCATTCACACTGGTAGAATTCAAAGACTTTAACTCATCCAGTCTGGGGCAAAGCAACACTGCAGATTAGGCTGAGGTGAAAGGAGAAGCAAACCTTCAGTGGCTCAAAAAGATACGTGATGCAGTCCTGGGAAGCCCTGGATTTCACTAGTGAGACAGAAACAATCAGAAGAAGATGGGAACCATGGTGGGGAGGGGAAGGTAGAAGAGAAATAATTCTGAAAACTCTAAAAGGTGACAGAAAAGAAAAACCGAAAAATAAGTCCCAAGAACCATAAATTAAAGGCAATCTGGATTAGACTGAAGCAGATACATCGCCAAAGGAGAAAGTCAACAGATAAGCAGAAGTAAGAAAAACACTTTGTCATTTATGACTTCAGCACAGAGTATGAACAGATGAAGGACACAGACAGTGTAATACAGATGCTGCTAGGGAAAAAAGGTCTCTGAAATCAGTGCTTACGCACACATTGCAGTACATGGAGACCTCCTCACAAAGGAGGATGTTTTCCAGAACTACAAAATGTGCTATTCTCAAATATCTGAGTGTGCAAATCAGGACTGCCATATTCATTTTAAGTTTACACATACACATGTAGGAACACACTTAGAAGAAGAGGTAAAGTAGTATTTACTGAAAAACCTGTGACAAAGTAGCACTGGTGCATTTGGACAGCACATAAGCTTTCATTATGACTACAGAAATTCAAGCTAAAGGGCATAGCACAGGGCACCCATCTTCAGGAACTTCTTTCCAACCAAAGCAAAACTGGAAAACAAAATAATTTGTGTGATGGTGACTGGGATAGGACAGGTTGTATTATTAAAGGCATTATTCTCATTACAAAAGCACTTCACAGACCCAAAGTATTATGCAGTGTACTACGTATTAAAGATCTGTCTTCATCCATAAGAACTTGCATTCCAGAGACAGAGTAAAAGACAGAAAATGTTTTTATTCACAATTTACAGACAGGGAGAGAATCAGAGACTTGAAGTGTTTGCTCAGTTCACCTAGGGAAGTTACAGAAGAGTTGGGAACTGGGCTCCAGTCCTGATTCCAGCTTTAGAACACCCAGCCTCCTTATGAAACAGAAAGTGGGAAAGCTACTTAATCACAGGAGTTACTTTGTGTGCTTCCAAGAGCTACATATGTACTTCATTTATTGGTGGGGACATAATACCACAGAAACAAAAAATTTCTTTTTAATGAAAAATATCATCCTCAAAAACTTCTGCATTTCCTCCAAAACTTTCTCTATGAAGTGCATTTGAACAGTTTTCATTAATTTTTTTTTTTCCTTCATGAGGTATGTTCGCTTTTATTTTGCTTCAGTTATTTTAAGAGAAAGATCATTTTCTCTCAGAAATTACAACAGTGAAAGTTTTTCTTCAGCACAGCTAGGGAAAAAAATATTTTCTCAAGCTAAAATTTTACCACTGCCTTGGGAAGTTAAAAAACCCCCTAAAGCCCTAGAAATAATCTCCACTCACTGGGAACACAAACCAGACAACAGAAGCCCTGGGCAGGAGAAACATCCACTTGAGTGTCTGCAAGAGAATGAAGGAAACAGGGAAAAGTTCCCTCTGCCAGGCCAGAAAGCATTAACTCTGCACTCTGTGAGCACCGCAGCTAGGGTCTGGGGAGCCTGTGCTGCCATCTTCAGGGATGCTCTCACCTTTCTGTGACCCAAAATCTCAAATGAAGGAAAACAAAAAAGGGGAAAATTTCCACAAAAAAAAGTAAGATAAAAATGAGATATCAGCTCTGCATTTTTCCCTCCAGGATTGTTGGTTGCCTTGTCTTGACTAGCTCACAGAGAAACATAGAAATTAAAACTGGGAAAACCAAATAAATCCTGCCTAGACCACATGCATCCCCAAGTTGCACTAAAACTAACTAATCATTGGTGTTTAGTCATGTCTGATTTCTCTCTCCTCTTCTGTTGCAGAGTGTGATTATTCACTGAGCCTCTACGGCAGATGCTCAGTCGATGCTAACTAACCCTTTTCTTTACAAAGCAATTTCAAAGAGACAGAGTGAAAGACCCTGACCCTTTCCCACAAGGGCTGAATTAAAATGAGTTAATTTTGTGCCCACAGGCTTCTTAAAGCTCTCTTTTGCAAGAACACATCACAGGTATTCAAAAAACTCATGAATCTGTTACTCTTCCTCAGACAAAACATCGAGATTTGAGATGCTGTGGGGATACATGCTGCGTAATAATGATGGTGAATTATAGAGGACAAACCATATTCTCCTTGTTTCTGACCATGTGCATATCTCCAATCATTTTGAAGTGCTTTCTGATGTGTGCAACTCTCCCTTTTTTCCACTACAACCCGTTCCACATTGCTGTGAATTCTTTGTCTCTTCTCTTAGTTCTTAACTTTTTACACATTCCTTACATTTTTCAAATTGCATTACAGGCTTCCAGCCAGAGGGCCCTCATGGATCAAATATTACACAACAAAATACAATACACTAATATCTGGTTTTCAAGTTGAAAATCATGTTGTTCCCCAGCTGCTACACTGAGACAGAACTTTCTTTGCTGGTCTTAACACTGACTGAATGGGAACTGTATTCTTCACATCTCTATTGCCCTCTGGACTCACTATCCCCACACCCTCAGTAAATGTGACTGTTTCATCTTCTCAATTAATCTAAATGACAAAATATGAAATAACATTTTTATTCAAATTAATCACCAAGTATTTGCTCCTACTTAGGTCAGTCTAAGCACTCAAGGTTACAGATGCAAAAAAGGACTATTGTGTTTTATTAAATTTAACAATTCAGTTTTGTTTAAAGCTTTTGGCTTTGTATTTTATCTTGCCTAGGTTACAGTTATTACCTCACAAAATGGAAACTTCCTTTTTTATCCACTCAGGTCACTGTAATAAATATGTTAAAAATGATAATTTACAGTGAATAAGAACCAACAAGGTGTATCTTTCACCCAAAAGGACTTCAAACTGCTATTCAAAATTATATGCACATTAAGGGACTGTTTCACTCATCCCATCTCTGAAGTCTAACCCAGAAGCTCTTCTGCAGCCAGAGCTCAAGAAGCAAGAAAAAGACTTGTCTGTCCATTTAAGCTATAATAGAAAATAAGGAAAAATGCAAATGCCAGAGCTGAAATTTAATCAGAACATTGGTATCTACCAAATAACCAATACTGCAATGCCACGATGTGGTGCCAGGGGCACAGACACAATGCTGGTGCCTGGTTGAGGTGCTAGCTCTCAGAGCAAAGAATTTTTCATAAGCAACACCAGCTCATGCTCTGCACCTTCCACGTTTGCTTGGTTGCCTCCTGCTAAGCCTTGCTAGCCTGCAACAACAGTCAGGATCACAATTTAGCATAAGTATGAATGAAAGAGGAAGAAAAAAGTAAATTGTTTGTTCCTAACTCTAGAGATTCAGTTAAAAAAAAGGCAGACAGAGTAGAAAGCTTTCATTTTGCTGATGGATTATTTTAAAGCCATTCCACAAAATTTAATAGACAGTCTTGTCTCACATTGTCCTGGTCCTTTCCATGATCCATCACATGCACTCAGCTTGGTCCATATGTTTTGCTTGTCTTTCAAACACGCACCTGCCTTCCCCCATACCATCACTGACTTCACTCAACCAGCTGGCTGACACTGTCTTGCAACCACTGCCTGCAATGCATCCCTCTACAAGACCCACAACTACTGAAAACACTGGCAGAAAGCAATTCGCTAATGGTCGGTGAGATGTTCAATGAAGGACTCATGCTCTGTCTTTTTGAAATCTGTACAAAACATAAATGCACTCACAGCCTATAAAATGGGATAGATTGTTTTTCTTTTCCCAAGTGCTGGTCTGCTGTCAGTCTAGGAAAAAAGAATAAAGCTGGAAAATCCTTCATCTTCTCAGCTTTCTGATCTCTGCCTCAGTGCTTTCTCTGCTGCTCCTTTTGCTTTCCCTATCCACACCACAGTTTCCAGGGCAGTACCATGTTTCATCACACCTCTAACAGCTGGGAGTGCACAGCAGTCTGGGCCTCAGGAAGAGGCATTCCCCATGCTGTCCTAGGGTGAACCTGCAGATCTGCTGCTCTGTGTGTCTGAACCTCTGTGACTGTTCCCAAAAGGACATGAGGAGGCAGAGGGGAGATGTGTGTCACACTGGGTGAATGGCTGCTGCAGAGGAGGAGGGCATGAAAGACAAGCTCCAGAGGAAATAGTGGCTACTGCGGGCCACTACAGGGGAGCATGAACAGAGCCAGCAGGAGACAGCTTATCCATGCTGTGCTTTGGTCTGTGCAGTAATCCCAGCCTCTCACTTTCATGAGTGCTAAATTCACACAAAAATGTTTTTTTTAAAACCCACCACAGGCGATTAAGCTGTGATCTAGATTAATTAGCTGCCATATTTCATTTTTAAAATCAGAACTGGCCTGTGCTGACACCAGGGAAACTTATAATATTTTTAGTCGTACCTAACTGCCTTTGATTTTTCACGCTGCCTAGAACTGAGCAGCTGCTCCCAGTCTCACTCACCCATGCCAGGCAACTGCCTTCACCCACTGCTGGAAGCAATTCTGCTGCACCCCTGGGGATGGGTGCTGGGAGGAGGACAGAGAACCAGGGATCACCTAATGAAAGTGCTGACCCTTGTGTAACCCACGTGCCCCGAGTAGCAT
Organism: Myiozetetes cayanensis; assembly: GCF_022539395.1. NCBI lineage: Eukaryota > Metazoa > Chordata > Aves > Passeriformes > Tyrannidae > Myiozetetes > Myiozetetes cayanensis. The sequence continues at coordinate 21,068,245 of NW_026087853.1, forward strand.
TGCTTCAGTGTTGAAAACAAAAGATTGATGAATTGTATAATGTACTTTTACTGCTGCTAATTTTTCTGAGTGCTGCTATTTTGTGCCTCCTGGAGGCTAACAGGCCCCTTTGGCCATAAAGCAATATTTACTCCATCCTGGCAGCTGGGCTGCTGGAGGCAAAAGGTGCGTCCTTGCTACCCGAGTGATAAGGAAATGTCAGAATGCACATCATGAAAAGGATATGTGTAACAGAGGTTCAGCACCACTGATGGAAACAAGGCTCACCTTCTACCTCCTAATCCTGTGAAGTTCTTTCACTCTGCTCCTTTAAATCCTTGCAGAAAGCAGGGGATAGGCAACAACCTTGTTTAAGCAATGTCATGGACTAACTTTTCCAAAACTAATTTCTGAGATGATAGACTCTCTTGTCCAGCACTACATTGCTCCCTGTCCATTAAAACTGTAGCTTCTCAGAACAAATGCTGTTCAGCCAACCTCCACAAAGTACCTTTTAATCTGGATGACACTTCAAATAAGTGCTGGGCTCAAAAGCCCCAGTCCCAAATCTATATCTCCTCCTGGGATTCTCTCACGGATTTAATGTGTTCATGCTCCTGTTGTTTCATGTTTTATGTACTACCTTTACAGGAGTCATCCTAACAGCACCTTCCTTAGACCGAGGAGATGCTGAGACTCAGCGCAGCAAGAAGCATCTCCTGTAACAGAGATGAAGCTTTAGTACAATTGGACACACACAGGAGGTGTGTAAAGGTTGCATGCATAAGGCACATAGGTAAGGTAGCAAATTATTTTACACCAAGAAGTAGAAGGCAGACACTATGAAACTCTCCTTATATTCATTGGCATATGAAGTATTTATATGAATATCAATGCAAAGTATTTCTCAAAACCAGGTAAAACACATAACCTTCCTTTTCTTCCCCATCTCAATGTACAATTTCTAGACCAAGAACAGCACAACAGTAAAGAGCCACCAGAACAGGAGCAATGCCATCAGCCCATGAACTTCTCAAGCTGAAGAGGTTTGCCATGTGCTGTTTTCTGTTCCCCCCATCCCACTCAGCAGAAAGGACTCCAGAGAAAAGTAAAAGTTGGGAGAAAGTGAAACCATCTCCTGCACCACAGTGCAGGAGCCAACAAGAAGGCAACAGGCAAGTAACCTATAATCCTGCAACACAGCATAAAGACTTGACACCATATGAATAGCCAGCAGTGACCAGCAGAACAGGCCAGAAATTTTTTTTAAACTGGTAGTAGTCCCCAAGTCCCCCTCTTTTCCAGCTCACCAACTGTGAGCTTTTTCTCCAGGAAACATTCTGTAATATCTCTCTATCTCAATTAAAAAGGTCAGCTAAGCTTTTCCTTCTTCCATGCCAAGCCAGTGTTGCTCTAACTTGCCCCAGCCGAAGCACAGGATTCCACTTCCATTCCACCTCACAGCAATGCATCATTCCTGCCTTCTCCATTCCCTCGGAGCAGAAGTGCAGCACAGGCCTCCTAGCAGCTGCTAACATGCATCTTTCTTCTCTAGTTGCAGGCACACTAAACACACTGTAATAAATCTCCCCATCCCAAGAGAACAGTTCCCTTTCTTCAGGCCCCCCACAACATTACACACAGCAGCTCTTCTCAATGTCAAAAGCTCTATTTCAAAGCTCCTTTTGCCTCTGAAATATCCCACTGCTCTATGCCTCATCACCTCTCCCAGTGCAATTTGCTCCCAGCACCGCCTGGCTTTCAGGTTCCCCACAACAGGTTCAGGAGCCAGGCTGTGCTTTCAGCCAGTGACAGGGACCATGATGGGTCTGTCAGGTGGAAGGGACCTGTGTGTTTTTGCAGGCAAGCTTTACATATTGCCTCTTCCTCACCTCACAGGGATCCTGCTGACAACTTTCACCTTGTAGCAGAAAGACAAAACAAGACAGTCTGCAAACGTGAAATAAAGTCCACTTCCAGTGCAGTGATCACATAGTGCATACTGAATTAAAAAGCTGGAAGAAAAAACAAAGCAATAGTTTTGCAAGGTTTGACCACAATTTTAAAGCCAATTCTCATTCAATTTTAGCAATAGAAACCTGTGGATGTGCTAGCAAAATCTTTCTTCCTCCTCTGTGATGTCTCCTAAAGCTGTTGCATTCAAATTCCAGCTTTTTGCAGGAAGCACTGCCAGTGAATTTTCAGTAAGTTAAATGAAAAAGGGGTGAGAAATATATATTTCCTAAGATGCATCAGACAAAAACCTTAGCCACATGTCAAGATGTAGCCACAGTGACTGGACTTCTGCCCTTGGCCACCATTGCTCCATCCCAGCCTGATCTCAGCCTCCATGACACAGGCTCTACCCTTGCTTGCCCTTCTTTCAGCTCACGATCAAACACAGCTCAAACAGTGTCCAGTGGAAGTATACCATTTACAATCCAAAATGCTCAAGATCATTCTGAATCATCAACTCTTCTTTGGATCTCTTGTGTAGAGAAGTAGAGTGTTGTTTGGCATTGCATTCTTCATTTCCTTGCAGCATCATAGCTATCAGGATTCTTCAGAATCAGATGGTGCTAAACTTAGATTTCCTCTTAGATTTCTCTGTTACATTTGCCTTCTTCTTTTTCTTAATTTTAATTTTATCTATTGCTATAAAGATACAATTGCTGCTCAGTTTGATGGCATTATATAGATACCTTAAAAGGAGCTTGAAAGCAGAGTCTAGGTCTCTTCTTCCCAGCTATCCTGTTGCAGTCTTCTTTCTTCTTTGCACAGGACTTCTTTCATGGGTTTCATCCTCATAAATTTGTCAAAGGCCATTCTCCTCTGGAGATCTCTGGAATTCTCCACATGTTGGAATCCTTCTTTGGAGTCCTCCTTTATTCATCTCTGGTGTGTTTTTATCCCGATAATATTCCTTGCAACTTCAGTGAGTTCACACTTCACCTCCTCTCATACCTCATCTGGCATTTTGTCCTCTGTGCATTTTAGCAATGCATCAAACTGCTCCTCAATTAACCACTACGTAGCCTTCTCCAACATATTCCTTATTTTTCCCAAAGAGCTGAAAGAATCATTTCATGCATCAGAAGTATGAAACCTGAACTCTGAAAGAAGCAGCCAGTGATCTGAGGAGGTAACAGCACCTGGTAGAGTTTTACAGAAGCAAAATCACTTATTTCTGTCATCCCCATCCAAAGCTTTAGTTGGTTCCTGTCCTTCCACTTCAATGTGATGTTTATATTGGTTCCAGGTATATCTTCTTCTACTGTGATGTTTAACTGAATGACCTACTATTAATCTTGTGCCAGTTTTACATTGGTGTAGCCCATCTATTTTCACAGTTACTTGTCATTTACACAAGCAAAAATGACAGCAGATCCATATTCAAAGTACCTTAGAAGACAGTTTTAAAAAGAAAGTTCCCAAACACACTCAAAGCTTGTAGACGGTTTCTTCATCCTGTGGCTTCCGCTTGTCTAGTTTCCCATATAAATTCTCAAAACCAGCCGCTTCCTTCAACAGCAGTGACAGCATTTCATGGTTGTTAGCTGCTCTCAGAAAATGAGTAATCCAATATAAATTACCTACTGTTGCGAGTGAAACAGAACCTGTTAGCAGAGTAGTCACTTCTAGAAGGCAGCAAGTACTAACTACATTATTACAGAGGGAAGGTTTTCTATTACAGTCAAAGTCATTTTAATATGGCATTATCCTCAAAGACTTTTCTGTATGGCTATTGCAAGTTTTTTTCACTGGTTCAGTAGTCCACATCATGAACAGTGTCAAATCCTTGTCCTAGCTCTGACATTGGTGAGGTACCAAAGCTACAGTGGGACCACTCAGATGTCATTCTCCCAGAAGAAACCGGAGACAATGAGGATTGAGAACAGGGATCAGAACAATGGCAACCCTCAAATAATTGGACTGTTCCTTTTAAATCTGCATTTAATTGTTGCTCATTGCTATTCATTTATCCTGTTAAGAAAAGACAGAGTAGCTGATAAACCAGTTGATAAATCAGCTACTGACTCAGAAAAAGATACAGAGGATATTTAAAACAAATACCGTATGTATTCATCATACTGTGATGTGGATAAGCAATAATCTAAACTAGATGAGAAATTTCTATATCTCCTAATTACACACAATAGATGCTTTTGATGAACCAACTGTAAATTGACAACATACCTTTCATTCTTAAATCAGGCTGCAAGAGCCCAGCAATTCAGTTCTCAATGACACACTCATACTCCCAGGAAACCAGGAGAGGGATACTTCTCTTCCACATATATTTCTGTGTGTCACTTTATTAGGAAAAGACTGACAAACTAGACAGAAATTTTAGACTCCATAAAACAACTGGGTAAACTCAAGTATAAGGTAAAAAGCCTCAAAGAACACAACATGAAGGCATGAACTGAAATACAGTAGCATCTTTCTGAACATAAGCAAACACTTTTTCACTGTGGTGGATGACCAAGTACTTGCACAGGTTGCCCAGAGAGGTTGTGAAGTCACCCACTGTGGAGATATTCAAAAGCTGTCTGGACCTGATCCTGAGCAAGGGGTTGGACCAGATGACCACCAGAGGTCCCTTCCAACCTCAACCATTCTGTGATTCTGTTAGAAAGCAAGAGATCGCTTTATTTAGAAAACTGCACAAATGCACAAATGATGCAGTAGTAAAAATTAATGCATTTTTCAAAGACTGCATGAAATTCATATGTGAAACACTAAGGTTTCTCTTTCCCTATTAAAATTCTTCACCATGAGATCTTCATAGACTGTGGAATAACTCTGCAGGGGATGTGGTGACAGCATCCAAACTTATACTAGTAAGATGCTGAAGGAAGTGTGCAGAGTAGGACACAACAGGGATGACAGTGTCTCCCTGGAGGCTCCACGAGGTCCATGAAAATGGAAACTCTCTCTTAATGCAGTAATGAGAGCACTACCAAGATGCCCAGGAGAAACCCACAGGTAATTTTAGAGGACAGAGTAATTTGAACATTTTGGAAGAGGTGGTCTGTGAATAGAAAGGTGCAATGGCTGCTCTCCAGGCAAGCCCTGCAGCCCCTTTTGCAACCTGGCGCACTGTCAGCAGAGCCCTGCAGATGGCTGCAGAGCTCTTTCAGCTCCTACCTGTGCTAGAGCAGTGGGCAGTTGGCAGCAAAGCCACTGGCCGGTCCCTCACTGAAGGAAGCAACACTGTTTTCTCAAAAGATGGACACTTCTCTCTATGCTGCCTTTTTTTCTACCCAAATGTAACAGCCAGTCACCTGCAGGCTGAATATCACTGTCTTTAACCTCTAAAAGATCCTCTATTTACAAATTTTCCCACGACGACAGCTGAAAGACAGAGACACTGCAGTTCTTAAGCCGAGCAACAGAGAACTCTTCATACATGAGGACAATTTGTCGCTTTTCTTACTAAGGGTCTGCAGTCCTAAGAAGCTCTAATGGAACAGATATTTGAAAAGATGTATCCATTCCTCTCTTGCTCATGACGCCGTATTCTTTCTCCCTTCCCCAGACCTCCACTTAAGTGCGCTGCCCCTGTACCTCATGTCAGGCTCAAGCACTGTTCCTGAAACAAGCCACCTTTGTCCACTGGCTTTCCCTTAAATTCTGCCTTTTGCTCTGAATCCTTAAAAAAAAAAATATAAAAAAATTGAGCTCTCCATCATTCTGGATGCCCTCCTTCCCCCAAGCCATGTCTCCTACTTCCTTCTCCTCTATCCAGTGCTACACAACAGATATGTGTAGGGACAGGGTGTTTTACATCACAAAATTTTGTGTGAAATTCTCTATCTGTCTGGAGGGATACATGAGTTTTTCTGTGCCCACCTTCTATCAGTTACATGCTTTGAGTACAGAATAGCCTGATGTCTGTATAGGTGTATAGGTCTCTCAACGCATTACAGACAGCTCCCCACCACTGACACTAAGCGGAATTTGATGCCCACAGGAGATAACTCTCCTTGAAAATTCCAGTTGCATTAAGATAGCTCGAACGGTCTCTTCATATGTATTTACCTACTCCCTTTCCAACCTATGCCTCTGAATCAAATTATTGTCTCAGAAGAGGGAGTCAAGAACTTTTAATAGACACCAGCCACCCAACCTCTTTTAATCCATCCAATATTAAACTTGTTAGTCATCAGGATAACAATCCTATTTACAAATCAGTTACCTTTATCAGATAACCAGTGGGACCTAGTACAATACCTATTAGTCCAACAACATCACCACCAAGATATATAACTGTTTCTGTACAAAAACCTTTCTTCTAATCCTTCTTAAACTCAACAAGACTGATTGGCTTTTATTATTCATGAATTAATTTTTAACTCTTGGTCCAACAGGGGAATTGAATCTATAACATTTTGCAGAGACTGAAGCAAAGTGATAGTATGTTGAAAAAGTAAACTAGCCTAAAGCAGCTATTTTTTCTTCTTTCAACCAACAATTAAAGTGTGTGGGGGGGAACCTGAATTTGTTTTTCCATAAACACTTGGGGGAAAATTCTAAGGCAAGTTAGTGTATTAAAACATGTATAGATATCACATCACTGTACCGTGAGAGCTTTTGTTCTTGTTTCATAATAATGTTATTTTAAAAAGGCTGTGGAATTAAATTTGTTCATATTTTTAAAAATAAGTCTATCTTACAATAGGAAATCGAGAAGGGAAATTTCAACAAAGACTGTCCATATTATTAGAGAAGTAATGATCATGGGCAGAGATTAGGGCTTATAGTTCCTCTATAATGACAGCCTTCTAACTGTAATTGCTAGAAAAATAAAAAAACAAACAAAAAACCCCAAAATATCTTATAATTAAAATAACCTTTTAAGATTCAATTCCGTAAAGGGAAGCACACTATATTTTGTCTTACCAAACCAAAATCACATTTAAAAAAAGTTTCCAAAATAACCAAAAATTAAATAAATAGATAAAAGTCAATGATTTGGAATTTCTTTTACGGCTCTGGTACATGAGACCATCTTTATCGGGACAATGTTATAGCTGGATATATGTTTGCATACTGTTTTTAAAATTACCCTCTGATACTTTGTTTAAAGAAAATCTCTGTTCCTCTTTAAAAATCACCGATTAATTGATTTATAAACAGAAGATCTAACCGCAGTTATTTAGTAGCACCTAACCCTACATAATCCATAATTACATATATTCCAAGAAAAACATCCAATTGTTTTTATAAGTACAAATGTTCTATATGGTATATTTGTACAGCATTTTACATTTACAAAACTCCTTCTATGTAAGGCTATGAACAGATTTACAAACTTGAATTAATAAAGACTCGGAACAACCTTGTGATGAAGACAGACATACCTATCCTTATTTTTTTATATACATTTATACACTAATGCACACAGAAATACGCATTCACATGCAGAAAGGTTTGCATATGCATAAAACGAGACATACAGATAAGCGAAATAGTACTACGCAGTATTGAATGAACACTTGGCTATACATAAAATTATACAGTTCATATACATGTGTGTTCTGTTAATTCATAGTATAGGCACAAGTATGTAAAATTAAGGGTGTACACCCTCCAACAGACATTCATCCATGCACTTACAGATCGCTGTAGGCAAGGAAACTGTTTTCTCTCCTACTTCGATGCATTCTAGTCCTCTACAGCGTGCTTGGTGCCCCTACGCAAATTGTATCAATTATTCCAAAGGAGATGCATCTGGCATCATCTATGTAAAATTCTACATACGGACACATGATACACTTAAACATTGTTTTCATAAGGTCATAGTTGCTACAATCTATTAAGGCAAAGAGAGCCTACAGGAGGTAAAGTCATCATTCTTCGCAATGCCCAAGCACCAATACGCAAGTTCCTGTGTCAGGATGCCCTCGGCTTTGAAGGTGAGTTTCAACTGTATCAGACAGCTATGGTCCCCTCCCTACCCCAGTCCCTGGTTAGGCTGCATTGCAGGCTGCACATCATTGCTTGGAAATCGCTGTTTAACACAGGTGTATGGAGAGCCCTGATCCAGCCAGATACCTTTGCACTACTGATGAATCAGGTAACAAAAGTTGTCTACTAAAGTGTCAGGCAGTGCACACCAAAGCTTTTAGAATTATAGGAGAATGTTTCAAGTGTCTCCCGGTACCATTACCCCCTTAGTATACAAAAATGACAAAAAAAACAAAAAACCCCGTCAACAGAAATACAAAAACTACAAAGAAACTGAATTAAACTCTTAAAGAGAAAAGCGGAAGCAATATCCTATACGTCTGAAAAGGAACTGAAGAAGGATTGAACTCGTGTGTTCTAAAAAATTAAATCGCTCTTCCCCTTCAGCACTTTCTGAACTGTTAAAACTAGATGACAATCCTATGCCATACATGTTCCCGAAACAAAGAAAAATAAAATTACAGCAACTCTTAAAAATTGCTGTATAAATCAAAGATTGTTTTAAAAATAAAAAACAAAGTATGTAGAAAATGTACACATTTAAAATGTGTATTGGTTAATTCTGGTTATGTGCACCAAAAATAAATTTTAAACAAATTCCTGAAATCAGCACCATCCTATGTTCTCCGCTATGCTACCCTATCTGTGAAAAACTCATCTAGATAAGTATAATTTCTTAAATCAGGAAACAAATAATATGTCTGAGAATTAGAAACTTGTCAGCTTGACTGAATAAAAATAAAAGCAATATAGAGGATTTCTGAAAAATAAAATCTGTTGAAGAATAACTCTTCAGTGTCCTTCAGCTGTTTAATTTTTTAATATAAAAAATGATATAAATCTCAGTGAGAAATTTGGTTTGTAATCATTCATGTCAGTACATCAAAAAAAAAAAGTACTTGCGGTTGCTGATAGAAAATTGTATTTCTGTCTTATTTTCAAACAAGTGCTTACACATTCTTAAAATTATCATCTTCATATGCAAAATCATAACAGGAGAATTGAACATTTTTTTAAAGCTGTTCTTTTGACCTTTGTCTTGAGTGAAAGGACATTGAGACAATACACTCACCAGCATTGTTCACAGTGACGGCTCCATCACCGGAGATTGAGGGCCATTATTATGAAAGCGAACTTTAAAGAGCCATGAAAAAAAGGGGAAGGAACTAGAAAATAACACTTCTAAATATGCTGTATGTAAAAACAGCCTTTCAGACCAGCAGACACACAGCAAGAAGTAATTTTCAAGTACAAACAGCTGCAGTAAAATACAGACAATCAATTCAAAACAAAAGGTGCTGTAAGAAATTTTCTCCTGTTATGCAGGATACTCTACGCTGGAGGTCCCAATTCCATCACCCAAATTGTGGGCTATTTTAATTTAAGAAAAATATATGACCCTTAAAATACATGATAAATCAAACACAATTTCTGTGAATGGAAAAGGAAAATTTGGACTGAAAGAAGGGGAACTCAGAGGCTCTTACCCCACCAAGAAGAAACTGGAATAGGCTTCCTTTTCCTTCCAAGCCTTCAACAGGATGCAATATTTGCAAGATGTTCTTACAGTCATGACAAAAAATTGTATAAAAACAGCTACCCCACTCTAACCTATTTCCTTTCACATACACAAAAATGCAAGAATATTCTTGTCCAAAACAAGAACAGTCCGATCACAAATTTTATTGCAATTGTCCTAACTTGAAATCAAAAAAGTAAAAAGAGATAATATTCACATAAAAAAGCAAAGTAGCCCCTTATAGCTTCCAATGCACACATAGGTTTGTGACCTTACAAACAGATTCTGTGTTGTTCATTAAATCCTATATTGTTGTTCACTAAATCAGGAATATTCTTTGTAGGACAAAAAAAGTCATCCTAAGGGTGACTAGACTGAGATTTACCAGGATTCCACAAAGTGAACAGGATTTGTTAGATATTTATTCCTCCCCCATTCAGAAAGGGGATTGCAAGAAAATTCCAGCTCAGCAGGGACAGAGAGCCATCGCAGGTTGTGTGATAACAGCTTGCCACCTGCTTTTCGCAAGTTGTCTCTGCGAAGTGCAAGGGGCACTGAGTAGTAACGTTGCCTGTGGTGATAGGAATGCACTGAACAGCTCAGTATGCAAAAGCACTTACTGGTACACAGTGCTCTTCACAAAGGACATTGCAGAATGCTTTCCAGGCTGTGTCAGAAGTGCTAGGAGAGGAAATATTAGTGCATGTGTCACAGGAGGAACATAAGCGTTTGCTATTACAATTAAAGGAAGGTATAAGCAAATACAGGTACAATGCTGCTCATAACCAGAGAAAAAAGGAGGGGTCAGGGTGGGAATGTGGAGGAAGACAGGAAACTTAGCAGCAGTCAGATTAGAAAGAACACTTCTCTGCAAGAACAGCAAGGGTTAACGGTAACATACAAGCCTCGGTCCAGTCAAGATAGGGTCAGATGATGTGCAGTGAAAGTTTCAAGGCCTCAATCCCCCAGAGCTTGTTTGCTAATTACATTTGCAATTACAAACATGACAAATATATTATTATACAGTGCGTTCCACCTTGAGCAGACATGTTTCTCCTCACGGACAGTCACTGCCAGCAGCCAGACTCTCAAGCACTGGAAGAATCAAAGTCCAGCTGCAAGCATCATTTTGTGGGCATGTCTATTGCTCTGAAGAGACAGAGTAAAGCTTTAGAGAGAGGCAGCACAGCAAGGATGGAAATAAATGGAAAAAATAAGTTACTACAATTTAATTCCTAAGAAGTAAAACTCACCAGGTCAATAGCTATTACTAATAAATAATATTATATTACGTTCTGTTCCTGATGACAGGCACAAAGCACTTTACACATGCAAGTTACATAGAAATTACTATATTCACAACTCAAATGCAGTTGTTACCAGGAAGACAGAAATCATGTTTTGTTTTGGGTTTTTTTTGGCAAGGTCACCGTAGTGTGTACTGGTAATATCTTCTTCGTTAAGTCCCTTCACTAAACAAACAACTATCTGGCTCACAGTTTGCCATAGAAACTCTGATTTTTCCCCTTTTTCCCCCTAGTTTCTATAGCAGCATTACCTAAGAAGCTCACTGCTGGGTTCTGGACTGATGCTAAATTTACTTGCTCACACTGCACAAACTAAAAATTCTGTTGTGTTCCTTGGCTGTATGTCGGTAGCTCCATGGAATAAAGAACAGATCTGACTGGGAAGAATTTCCAAGTCTCTACAGTCTACACTGGAATTGTTGACATGCAACACTAGCTGCTGCTACAACCCCCAATTCCTAAACCAACAAGCGTAAGTTAGAATAAGTTGGGAAAAGGACTTTGGCTTTTATAGCCATGCTTTGTCACCACTTATTTCTACTTTTACTATTTCTTAATTAAATCTCTCTTAGGCATTTTACACTCTTTGGAGAAATACTAACGTGCTCCCAATGAAACCCCTAAAGTTCATATACTTTCAGGTTTAAACCTTTTACCTTCTCCCTTTTTGTGTTTCCCAAGAGAATTTGTATCCTTCAAGTTCTGAAAAATTTTGTAAAGAGACCCACTGGCACAATGCACAAAACTTCTTCCTGAACTGAAATTACTTGAAGAGTATAGGTATTTTCAAACAACATGAAATTCAGAGCAGTAATGACAGCACAGAAACAGGGCTGGGAAATAACAGCAGAAAGGGCACAGAAAGCAGAGGAACGTTCTCTTGGAGAGGAAGAAAACGGGATGTGAAATCTCTATCACAGCAACTTTCTCTGATGTAATCTCTCCAAAGTCTTTCCCCTTTCAGGCTAAATGCAATATTTATTGATTACTTCAAATCAATAAAATGAAAAAAAAATCCTATTTTTTAAATATATTGACCTTTCCATATTTCTCAATAATTGGTAATGATTAGATCATGTTTACTTTTACAAGTGGAATCAGAAGAGGAGGGAAAAGTTAATACAAATACTTTAAAGGTACTAATTTCCTCATCAGCCTCGTGCTTACTAAACTTACTGTACTGAGACACCATTTTATGACGGGAACCTTGTCAGAAACCCAGTACTTACAACAATTCCCTCACAGAGGTTTTTCAGTTTATTCTGTCAACAAAACAAACAACTCCCTCCTGTTCTCCCCAATTAACAACTCCTCCCTATCCCAGCCTCCCAGAGATATTCAGAGCAGATAGTTGCATCCAGGTTCTGACTCAGATTTACTCCCATTCACACAATATGGAGATTTCCAATAACTTCTGAAATCAAATCACATTTCTTCAGTCTGTGCATTAGGGTCGGTGACAGCAACTTTGTTAATTCTCTGCCACAGGGCCAGAATTTGCTCCTTCACAGCCTTAAAATTCTAATGTTATATCTTTCCATCTCTCTATCTAATATGTAATTTATTAGTTTCAGCTTCTTCCTTCTCTTCATAAAATAATTTTTATTTTTATTAGATCAATGGCTCACATCTTTCTTGTACATCAGAGGAAACAGTGTGAGAGACATACCATCTGGCAGGATGCCCTCATTTGTCAATGGTTTTTATTTTACCTTCATGATGGCTCCTTGGTCAGTTTCTGTCTGTCATGTAGAATATTAATTAGAAACAGAAATGGCTATTTTGCAGTCCTATCAACATTTCTGGTGGCAACTATAACTAGGCAAAAACAAATTCTATGGGATGTGGAAGTTAACACAGAAAAGTAAAAATGCCATATTCCACTTCCTTTGAAACAGCCTTAGGTTTGCATATGAGAGAGACACAACACCAATATTCCATATGACCATACATATGCATGTGTATCTACCTGCATATAAATATTTACAGATGTACACCTGTGTTTGTGTGTGAATATAATCACATCTTTTATATGTCAGTGTACATTTGTGGTGTCTGCACACACATTCCCTTCCTTCTGTACTGGAGACAGACATTGTCAGTACAATGTAACTAAAGTATTCTCACCATATGCCCTCACCTGAGAGACAAACTGCAGGTACAAATCTTTGCCTTTGTTAGTTTCCCAATTCAAACTCATACAAAAGCTTCTTTCTTGGAGCTGTATCACCTACCCCAGGAATAATTCTCCCCAAGGTCAGTACCAAAATGTAGTAAGCTGAAGAGTGGATTTCTACTCAAGAAATTAAATACATACATAGGCTTAGAACACATGCACAAAGGGTCAAAATTAGCAAGATGCATTTTCTTACTCTCCTTGCAAGATCCTGCACTGAAGGAAACCACACAACCTGCTAACCAGGACTTCCGCGGGTTCCTGGTATAATCGCTCAGATCAACACACACAGGCAATGGACAAGGAACTTTCACTGCCAGAGGAAGATAAATACAAAACCTGAAGAATGGACTAGGGGTAAGGAATTATTTTGCTTAATTTTTGTTTAGACTCTTCTTGAGTCTGACTCTTAAAAAAAATTAAGATCACCTCAAACTCCAAGGTGAAGGGAGTCACCTCTCTTCTCCCTTGCCCTGTTCCTTCTCTCTCTGTTTCAATAATTGTGAGGTGAAATACATTTTCCAGGGAACTGTAGGGATCACGTATTGAGTGACCACATCCACTTCTCTTCCGACATTCTACTCTTCCTCATATTTTTTCCTATAGTTTAACAGGTAACTAAACAAGAACAAGTTTGCAATGTTTTTAAATTCTCTGGGAATTTAAGGTTTAATTTCACAAAAATTGCCATCCACAGAATTAAATGCAGTATTTAAAAAAAAAAAAAAAAAAGGAAAATAACTATTAAAATAATTTCAAGAGCTAGCAGTCAGAAGAGTAAATCAGTACAGTACGAATAATATGTTCACTCAGCTAGTTAGGGATAGAGGCACAAATGCAACACCTGTATTTACATTGTATATTCACAATGTAATTATGTTACAGGGGGAGAAAAGATGGCTAAACAGATATTTACTAGGCCAACTCTTATCCTTACCTACAGGAATGTAATGTGAAATCTAACCTTAATAAAACCCGAATGTAGATCCAATCAGTACCTGACGCGCTGCACATATACCTTTAAATATATTGTATTTTTAAAGCTTCCCACTGCTTACTTCTACCAATAACTTTTCCTAGACTTTCCTGCATCGCTGTACCCCTTTAATTAAAAAGAGAAAGAAAAAATTGAGCTTGAGATATTTTAAATTATATTTCTCTGTCTTTCTTCCCCAGCCTCAACAATGTGAAAGAGAATGTATGTTGGCACACAGAACCAAGCAATTCTTTAAACAAAGAGCTCTCCAACAGTTTTTCGTCTCAAAAAGCAGCACTCTCTGTCTACTGTAAAGCTACAGGGGCTCAGTGGCACTTCCCCCAGGGCCATCTTCATCTGTCTACTCGGTAGCCAAAGAGTTGTGAATACAGGTAAGGTGCACCTGACATTTTTGAGAGCTGACTGAGAGCCTATGAAAAAGTAAAAAGGGTGAATGGTAATACAACGTGCAGATTACTTCTTCCTATTTTCATGATATTTTAGGTATTCTTTTCTCAATTACAAAAGCATAAAAAATAAAAGGAAAAAGTTAAGAGACAATAGAGTAAATATCTTATGATTGTGGCATTTTGTTCTTTTTTTTTTTCTTATTAAGGTAAATGCATTTTCTATTTTTGCCTTAATTTTACAAGACTCCCAGCAGCATAGAGAACACATTTCCCTTAAGAAATTGTTTGTTTATTTTTAATTCAAAATGGAGCAGCCACAAGTGAAGCACCAGTGGGGAAAAGAAAATCACAAGGGTTAGATTATTAATTTCTATTAACAATACTAAGTCTCATTTTAATGAAACTGCTGGAAGCTGGGGATTAAAGGAGGGAGAAATGAGTGTAAAGACAGATGGAATATTGGGAAATAAGAGACAGAAAGACAAATAAAAGCTGAAATTAGGAAAGAGTGGTATTTGTGGGGGGATTTGCTTGGTCTAAATTATATTACTAAATTATATTACTAAATGCAATGTGTTCTTAAGACAAAAGCAATGAAATGGGCAAAATTACTTCATTCTCACCTCTGATGACACTACAAAACCTGCAGAGGTGACACACGGATTAACATGCAAACACACAAAAGGGGACTCTGTTCAGGGTGAGATTTATCGGAGAGGAGAACTGCATTTCAAATTAATTGTTCCAGTCATCTGTGTACAAACGCTGAGAAGGTTTTGTCTTGTTTCCTAACTTCCCCAACAGGATCAAATCAAACTTAACATGATGAAGTGATTTTAAACACAGCATTACCAGGCACAGCCCACTTCGGAATACAAAGAGCAGGTGCTAAGGTATCAGCCACCGGTCCCAGCTCGGGATGTCTGCTTGCCAGCCCTCCGACTCACTCCACTCTTTCCCCGGGCAGGCTATCCAAACAGTAAGCTGCGGGAAACTGAATTTCCATAGGGCATTTCAGGTGAAAAACAGACTTCTTAAAATACAGTGCTTTAATAGATCTGCTTCGTATAATTTTATATGCACATCTCTTTGTAGACACCTAGTAATTCATCTAATAAAAATCCTAGCACAGACGGAAAGTAAAACTGCGCAGAAAGGACTGCCAGCGCTCACTGTTAGCTGCCTGTTCCTAGGAGATGAAGCATTAGAGGGAGAAGTTACACAGCAAGAAAGAAACATACCAAAGCGCCGACATCCCCCCAAGTGCTGTTCCGCGCACTCCGCCGCACCTGCCGGCGCGGAGGTGCGCCCTGTCCTGCCCTGCCCTGCCCGCGGCCGCCCGCCCCGCACAGCCGGCACACGCCGTGCCCCGCGGCGGCGGGAGGCGGCGGCTCTGCCGCAGGCAAGGCAGCGGGACTGCGGGGTCGCTACCCCATCCCACCCGCAGCGGGACGCATAGCCGGTCCCAGCCCGCCCTCGGCCCGCCCGGTCGCGGCGCGGCACACTCACTGGTTGTGGTAGCCGAGCGGGTCGGAGATGCACAGCTCGGAAATGTCCATCAGTCCAGTTTGAGCATTCCCGGTTGGAGGAGAAAAAAAAAAAAAAAGAAAGGAAAAAAAGAAGAAAGGGGGAAAGGGAAAGAAAAACACAAGAGAACAACTAAACTGCAGCGGGCTGGGAGGGCTGGGAGCGCCGGGAAGAGAAGCCGGCCCTAGCCCGGCGGCGGGGCAGAGGCGGCGGGGCGGGAGGCAGCGCCGCTCCGCTCCGCTCCCGCACCCGCGTGCGGACACACTGACGGTGGCAGGAGGCGGGCGGCGCGCAGGACACGGCCACGGGGGATTTCGCCGCCCCGAGCCCCGCTGTAGCATTAACGCCGGGAGACGGATGGAGACGGCAGGGAGGCTATTGGCTCCCGCGCAGGGGCTGGGCTTGGAGGGCGGCTGGGGGAGGCACGGCCGGGGGGGCCGCCGGACCTGGCACCGGCACCGCAGCGCTACCGGCGGTGCCCGCGCAGCCCCGGCCCGGCAGGAGGGCCAGCCGGGGTCAGAGGAGTTGGGGTACGGTGGGATGCAGTGCGGGCCGCCAACCGGGCTGGCCCCGGCACAGACCCGGGGCGGCAGGGCCGCCGGCAGCGCCCGTGACACGGAATCGCAGCTCCAGCTCGGTCCCGCCGCGGGAACGGGCGCAGCGGCAGCGCACGCGCCCCTTCCCGCTCACCCAGTGATCTGCCTCTCGTGGACACCGGCTCTAGAGTTTAGGGTTGTGAAAAAACTTGAGGGGAAGGGTGCCCCGTGCACTGTTTACACGGGCATGCCGGCGGGCGGCTGTGCGCCCACACTGCAGCCCACATCCACGGCCCAGGGCACCAGCGTGGCACTGGAACATGCATGTGCCATGCAAACGCACAACCCCACAAACACACACTTTGTGCACATGCACAGACCCGCGTCTCACAGCGGCACAGCCTAATCGCTGCACTCGGACATCTGCTTTCCCATACACGCACAAACGTGTGCAGAAGAGTGCCCAAATGCCATCTTAAAGCACTGTAATTCAGATGTCACTTCAATGCAGTTGATGAAACTACACTGGAATAAATCCTGGCACATGAGATCAGAATCAGACATTCAGGATAACAGCACATATTCCCAGGCACAAAAACCATAGCTACAGACCCTCTGCAATCTTCACAAACATCAAAACTGGCACACACAACTAATTTAATGAAAGACATTTTCAAAGCTCTGCATATGTACTGGCTGCTGGTAGAATCTGTGTGCTTTCACAGGTCCCACATGCATTTTCACACTCATACAATTCCACTGCATATTTACAGCAACATACCAACACCTATCTGAAGGTCCCTCTCCATATAAGCACGCAAACCTCTCGGGCATATGCCTACCACACACAGTCTTGCACTAAACCCCTGACTCGCACAGAGCTGCACTAAAGGGTCTGTTTGTCCCTTGCTACCTACTCTCCACTTTCCAAACTGCACTCACAAACCTGACTTGTCTCTCTCCTATGCTTCTACTTCATGTTTACACGTTCATTGCTCAAATACATAAAATAACCTTAACGGATAAACAAAAACTAGAGGCCTTGTTAAAATAAAAATACGCACAAACATACCTGGATAAAAGCTTTGTTCTCTTATGCCAGGCAAACAAAAATAAAAATGTAAAAACTAAGAGAGTATTTCTTAATATAAAACATAGAATCTAATTTGAGGCAAGAGTGGGCAATACCAGGAGAAGCAAAGGGCAGACTAGAGCTTTATGAATGATGGAGGTGATACAACATAAAAGAAAATGCAGTGTGGTTCAGCTATAAACTATAAACACAGATTAAATTAGGCTACAACTTCTCACACAACCAGTATTTGTAGAAACTTGAGAATATTCAGAAAAGAGGAAGAGCAAAATTCACAGCCAGTGTAAACTGTCATTGCTTTATTGAAGTCTATCAGTGCAACTTCCTCACTATCTCCTCTACCAGAGGTCTTAACAAGTGTCATATAAACTAACGGTGTGCCCTAGCATGTCCTCAGACTGTGTGAGGACGTGATTCTGATCAACTGTCCTTGAGACAGGACAGCCTAAGGATGTCAAGACAGAGGTCATTTATGGTGAAAGGTACACATGAAGACAGCACAGAAAACAGGTTTAGAAAATTGAGACACAGAGAAGACTCATTCAGTTTTAAGAGTACAGCAGAATCTGGTTACCTGAATGTTGCAGGTGACACAATCCAGATTATACATCTTTCCATGAAACAAAATTAATACAAATGGAAGATATATACATATACCTTTGTACAATTAAGTGATAGATCATCAAAGCAGAAACTCTAAGATGCTTTAAATGATGAAAAGACAAGAGACAAGCCTTAGCAAGGCATTAGCATTAGTAGAGCCCAAGACTGTAAGCTAGGAATCTCACTAACCACATCAGAGAACACCTGACCCAAGCACAGGCAAGAAGAATAAAACCAGCACCACTGTGTTTCCAACAGAAATCTGAGACCAGAGAGGAACTCACTGATGACTTGGTTGCCCCATAAAGAAGATTGCTGATGTACACTAGGCAAGAGAGGCTGGAGGAGACACACAGGGTCAGGGCCTGGGCATACTACAGCTCAAGAGCAAGTGAAGGTGTTAGCAGTGCACTGATTTTGACACAAAACAATTTTCTCCAAAAAGATGCACTCTGGCTGGATCCTGACTGTGCAGAAATTAACTCTGGTGTACGCTCTCAGTGAATGGGAGGCAAGGGTGGGAATGGCTTGGCAGGCAAATCCTGCTGTCCCAAAGCTGATGTTTTAATTTTGCACTTTAACTGTTGTCCAGACTGAGGTGAGGCAAGCAGGGAGCCATGTGATTGCCTGGCACAAGGTCCACAGGTCTGAATTAACTGATATAAACAGTACAATAGTGAGTTTGTACTCTGGAAATGGGCTGTTGCTGACAGAGGACTGCCTGGGTGACGTGGGCATTTGCAGAGTGGTGCAGAAATATAATATTAATCTCTTCTGACCCATTGCAAATGGATGAATGGAGCTTCCCCTGCCTCAAGAGTAAGTCTGTGCAGAGATCTGGCTCTTCCTTTCTGATAAGGATAGAAAGGAATAGTCTCTACTGGCTGGGTTTGATCTGCCAAACTTAATTCCCTAAAAAAGAGAACAAGAGTCCTGAAGGCTGATTTTGGAACTTCAGGAGGCTTCATCCTTTGCAAACCTTTCCACACACTGCACTTGCTGAGATCTCACAGCTTTAGCCGATTTCTTTTCCTCAAAAAATAAAGGAAACACTGAATGTAAACATGGTCATTCTTCCAATATGTGTGTTTTTAAAACAGTACTAGGGCAAGCTTAGAAAGGACTGTAAGATTAAACTGGTAGATCTGGAAGCAAAAAAACTCTGGGTAAATCCAAGGCAGAACTGCACATACAACAGCAGCACTAGCTTGCCTTGTGAGCACAGCCTTTGTTTGCTGCCCTGACCAAATCCTCCCCTGAAACTGCTGCTCTCTCACTTGCAGGAGGGGCAGGAAACAGTTCCAGCCACTCAGCCTGTGGGCTCTGAACAGCGCCTACCCACAGGTGCTCTAGTAAATGCTACCCTTTGGGATGAGTTTCATAAGGCAGCCTCTGGCTTCGAAAGGTCACCAGCTCTCCTCACACCTTGTCCCAATGCAGAGGAATGATGTTCCATCAATGTTAGCCTTGGACAGTTCAAAGTCAGAGTGCTACAGGCTGATGGAGTGATAGGCAAGTATCAGTTCTTTTGAGACATGCAAACCCCTTTGGAAGAAAGAAAGAAAGAGAGAGAGAAGAAAGAAAAGAACAAAAAGAAAGAATGAAAAGAAAGAAAGAGAGAAAGAGAAAGAAAGAAAAGAAAAGAAAGACAGAAAGAAAGAAAGAAATGAAAAAGACAGAAAGAGAAGGAAAGAAAGAAAGAAAGAAAGAAAAAGAAACAAAAGAATTGTGAGACATGCCTCTAATTTTGCTGGCTCTTCCAAGAGATAATGGATAGAGACTTTCTTTGAAGACTTTCCCCTGGCCTTTAATGACTAATCTGCTTTTGATAAATTAATTTTTTGCTACAAAAAAATTATCATGGAATAATGATCAACTTTTCATCAAGTTGACTGATTGATTGGCTGAAATTTCATTTGGTCTAATATAGGAGTAACCTGCAAATCATGCCAAACAAACTTGATTCAGTTGTTGATAAGGCTATTTTTTGTGAATAAGGAAAATGCAGAAGAGGGAGAGATCTAGTTACTTTTGGGGGGTTGGAATTTTTTTTCCCTTTTATGAAGGCCCTGTTATTGTATTCTCAGAAGGAAGTCAGTGAAATAGTATTGGCACAGAGTAAAAAAAAAAATTAATAATAATTAGGAGACCTAAACTGGGCAGAACAGACTTGGGTATACACATTTTTATCTTGTCTGCTGGAAAAACAGCAGTTTGATGACAAGAAACCTTTACCAGTCCCTGCCTCATTTAAGGAAAGAGTTACAGAGTGGTCATTGGGGTGAATTTAGAAGACAACCCTTTCACACTTTTGAGGCTAATAGAACTGATTGGACTTAAGAGTTGCATGCCTTGATCCCTTTGCTTTGCAAGGCTAGTAGCCCTGGAGAGAAACTTAGGTGCTCTGAGCATAGACCCCTAATGGCTGGTAGACTTTCAGCACATATATTCTCTGCCTTAATAAACAGCTATCCCAGATAGAGACTCAATCCATGAGGACAGACCAGCCTTCTTTATTTTGGGCTCTATTCTATATTCCCTTGCTACACCCAAACAAAACATCTTGTTCTCCCCACCAAAAGTAATGCCTTGTTTTCTACCAAACCCCAGTAGGGGTTTTTTTCCTAAAAAAACAAATTGGCCTTAAGAACAATATGCTTCCATCAAAAAAGTATCACCACCATCACTGCTGAAGCTCAACATCTATTTAAGCAGAAAATAGTTTTCGCATTGTGATTTTTAACCAACAATGAACACCCACCTGAACATCCTTAAACATGCTTCAAGTATTACCTCATCTTTAAAATCATGAGCTTTCATTAAATTCTGTGCTTGGACACGACTGTGTTAGGAGCTCCGAGATAAAACAGAGATAGTCCCTATACTGCCAATGAAAGATCAAGGCTTTCATTTAAGAACCCTCTTTTTTTTTTTTTTTTTTTTTTGGTAGGGTCAATGAAGTTTTTTGTCCTTTATACCCTTTTTTGTCTTTGCACTGTTAATAGAAGGATTCTAGTTCCAGAGCAGAATATGTTCCTGCTGACATCTTAAATGAAAGTGCACTACAGAGACACACATGCACAAACAAGGCAAAGCTATAATAACTTTTGTAAAATTAAAAAAGGGCATCAGAGTAAGAGGCAGGTGCAGAGTATTTTACCAAATGAGAAAAAAAAAGACAATGGGAAGAGACATTTCTTTCCAGATTATGGAAGGACTTGTAATAAGAAACATATAAAGAGACAGGAGAGGAAATTATATAGCTGGGATTATGCCTTCTGCTCTCTCTTGCATCATCACTTAGCTGGGGTATTTGATATGAACTTCTATCCTCCTTGCCCAGAACGACAGCAGTGTATCTTCTTTTATGTTTAGGCAATTTATTTCTTAGTCAGTCTCTGCCTAACTCTTGTTTAACTAAACGGACAGAAACCTTCCTCAAAAAAGATATGTAATTACAGAGGTAGGTGGATCTTGTAGACTTCAAAGACTTAATGGAGAGCTGCAATCTAGCTCCAGATTTTGACCTGTTGCTGATCTGTTTTCTGTGATGTATTACACTAACCCTCAGCTGAGCCACAGTGGTCAGGCAGAACGTGACCAAGACCTTGACTGGAAAGTGCTTTTATTCACACTCACACCTACACATCATTTACTAGCGCACTCACTGCTATTTCATAACCTCTTTTCAAACTGGAGTAAAGTAGAAATTAATCCTTTCCCATCCATGACCCTAGATGTCCACAGGGCAGTAGCTGGGCTATTTGCTTAGCTACCAGGAGGAAGGAGAGAACACAAGGCATCAAGGAATCTTTACGTCTGCTTAGCTGTTGCCAATGCTCCAGCATAGAGGCATCACAAGCATGGCCTTCCTAATATGGTGGTTCATCCTGTCATAAAGGACATAAAGTCAACCAGTATCTTTTCAACTTTAACTGTTCTACCTCATTACACTAGCTTCAAGTCTTGTATTGCAAAAGGCCAAGGAAGATGGTCAGGAGAACTGGGCATGCTTGTTCATTGCTCTGATTTGGGGAGGTGATTAGCTGATTCTCTCTCTTCAAGTCCATGCACTTTAAGCCCATCAGTTCTAATCACCCTAAAACCATAATATTCATGGTATCAGCTTATTTACTGAACTGATCAAAAGAAATATCTGTCTTGTCAAAAGAAATAAGTTACTTACTGTTACACTGGAAGCAAAAAATGAAAACATGTTTGGCATGTACAAGTGTCTCAACCAGAAAAGGACTGGGGCTTAAAGAAGCAAAATGATTCAGAGTTACTAATGTTAAGAAAGTATGTCCACCAAGGGTTAGGCAGTGAGGATGGAGGATAATTTTTCCAAGTCTGTGATGGAAACGGTAGGCAAGATAACTTATTTTTCAGCAACAGAAATGAGGTGGCTCCAGTGACCCAGACTCTAAAGTTTTCATACTATGATATGACAAAAAACAGTGGGTAAGTAAGTGTGCAATTTGCTCTTAGCTGGGTTCTCTGAGTAGATAACAGAGTCCTTTTGGAAAATGAGGTAGGCAGTTATAGGTAAGCAAAACACTGAAAGGACTTTTCTATCCAGGATGTAAGGGATGAAAAAAGCAAGTATTAAAGACCTTCCTTTCCCTGCAGGAACCTCCATCTGGCCTCATCTGGGCACTGTTGATAGAAGACTATTGACTTCACCAGGTCAGCCAAGCCAAATACAGAAGAGCTCACCAACAGCAGATCTATACAAAAGTATTTAACAGTGAGATGAACCTGCAGGTCCCAAGTGACATTAGCAAACTTGATGTAGTTTCTGTCTGGAAAAAGCAGAGATATCAGATGATCAGGAGTGCTCTCCTAGTCACCTAGTCACCTTCTCCAGCCTCAGAATACTCCAGTTTTCAACAGTAAGACGCTACAGGTTTTGGCTAGAGCCGAACAACAGAGCCCAGCTTTGTTCTGATACTCTGTGTATCAGCAGCACAACCACCTCAAGTCTCCTTTGCTCTGAATCTCTAAACAGCTCAGTTAAGCACACGACCTTTTTTAAGATTTGTTCTGTACTAACTTTGGTGTTTGAAGAACAATGCAAATTTTTTTCACAGCTCCCTCTTGAATTTATTTATTACTTGAACTACATTTATTTCACTTGTTGGACAAGAGAAATTGCTGTAACAGATTATTTGATTAGACAACTTTGCCAACAAACCCTATCCCAGTCTTCTTAACTTACTTTTAACTTCTAAGTTCCATCATGAGATGTGTGTCTGTACCTCATTCAGAAACCTGCAGTAAAACATATTAGGAAATCACTGCTTTGTCTACAGGTCATTAACATTCAAACACTATGCCTATAGACCATGAATGATCATGTTTTTGCAGTACACTTTAAAAAATAAAGAGAAAAATAAAGAGAAAAATAATCCTTGCTTATACTGCAAAATATCACTTAAAAGAGGCAGGGTAACTCTGGACCATATAAACATGTCTACTTGAGCTACACAATATATGCACATGCAGTATCAAGAGAGTAGCCACTCACAAAAAGATAGATGCTAGTTACCAGGGGAAAAAAGTACTTCTATAAAAAAGGAGCAGAGAAGTTTCATCAGCTTAGTCCTAATTCTGTTATGCAGCTCTGTGTACTCCAAAGGATGGCAATCTCTAGAGAAAGTACAAGCCCCTGGATGTCTTTGAAAAGGTCTTATTGACATGAGCTCTGAGTCTTAAAATTACTCAGAGTTCTAGGTGCAGAGGCAGTTGTGGGCAGCAGTAGAGCCTTCTCCTCATAGATGTGATCATGTGCCACTGGATTTCAGCAAAAATGCCTTAATTCTTCAAAGTCATGTGTTGCCAGCTTCACTGTTCCTATGGCAGCATTAGAAAAGATTACTTTTCAGTATCATTGTTAAGGCAAACTCAAATCTCAGTCCCATGTGGTCGGAGGGTGACTTTGGTGCTGCAGCCTCCTAGCAACAGGTCCCCATGGTCTCCACAGTGCTTACAAAAGAAAATCCAGTTTTGGTCTTTTGCTAATCTCTTGAACACCTTTATTTCAGTGATGATCAAAGACTAGCAATTCCTCGCCTATCTGTTCCTCTGTTGAACATACCAACCTTCCATTAAACATGTCCAGCCAGCTAGTAGTACTCAACTCATCTTTTAGACCTTGCCCTTCAACATTTGGCAGTACTTCATAACTCATGCAGTCAGCAACTCAGCAAAGGGTAGGTATTTATGACATAACTTCCGGAAGTTGTTGCTACCAGGTTTGTCCTGAGAACCATTCAGTCTGGGGACAGCACTTCTCCTTGTTAAACCCATTGCTTTTCCAGAATACCAAGAAGTTAGACAGAAGCAGGACAGAAGGAAGATGGTAGGATAGACTGTCACTGCTTCAGATACAGAGGTCTGATTAACAGCCAATGACATTGCACCCAGCCAATGACACGCCTTGCTTATGAGATGGAAGGTATTAGGCAAGAGTACCACCTTGAGAGACCACTTTGTTTCTATGGGCTTATTTCATGAGGATAGTCATTAAACTGACCAGTCAAGCAGCATGGTTAAAACAAACAAAAAACATAGATCATTAGCTAGCAATTATTTGGGCTGAGTTAGCCCACTTGGCATTATAAACATAGGCATGGCAGCTGCATTCCACTCAGATAGACTAGAGCCTCTTCCAAAGGCAGTGTGGGGGACAGTCACTAGCCTGCAACACAATACAAGGCTGTGCTACTACACATCACACAGGATACCTGAGCAGCACTGTAAGGATGCTCAGAATATGCATGCCCTGCTGCCCAGCAGGTAGGATCTGCTGGTGGAGATACTGCTAATATTTCTGCATAGACACCCATCAGATGCACAATAAATATCTCCAAGGGTTACACTGGGATACAAACCAAACACCTTTAGATTTGGCAATATACTTGCTATTTAAGGACCACTCTTTTTCTTTAGCTACTACAGTTCATATATACAAGGTATAAAAGCACCAGTATAAGGTCTAAATATTTGGCAAGCTGTCAATGCCCATTCATGAGATGCTGTAGGTCAACTGAATAGACAAATGAGAGCCTACACTTATAACTTATGTTCCCAGATTTTTACCTACACACTATGGAGCAAAAGGTAAGCACTCGGATGTCTTAGTGATTAAATCTCCCAACAGTAAAACACAACCGAAAAGCATAATGTCTAAGAGTGGTATAGGAGTTATTAATGTTTGTGGGATGTCCAAGAGCATCACATGTGTCCAGTGCGCTCAAGCAAGAGCCAATGCTAGTTCCAATACCCTGGGAGATGTCCTATAGAATTTGTCAGAATAAGGCCCGGGGCAGCCTGGTAGAACCAGTAAACTGTAGCTTTGCCTGCATTGTGATACTGTTTCACCTCAGCCAAAACTCTTGACATAATATAAATATCCCCCCAAACCCTCTCTCTAAAAGAAGAAATTGTTCCTCCAAAAGTAGGAGAAGGAGCTGGGTCATCAAATGAGGGTAAAAGTGGTTTAAAAGCCATTAAGAAGAAAGCAACCCAGGCATTCAGGAGCAATCACAGCTGCTTGGGCTGATCAGGAGAGACAGAGGGAATTGTTTATTTATGGACTTCCTGCTCTCCTGGAGTGGATGTCTCCACTAGGGAAGCTTTAAGAAGAGTGGGGTGCAGGAGGCAGGTGCTGCTTGGAATCCTCCAGAGGTTTTCCTGGCCTGGGCCTCAGGAGAGTTAAATGCAGTTCATGCTCAAAGCATCCTGGAGCCATCAACTTACCTTTCTCAGAGCAGGAAAGGCCAGAAAGAGCACCACACAGATCTCTGCTGGGATGAAGCACATGGAGAGCCCCAGGCACCTAGACTGCCATGCAAGCTTTGCACAGCTTTCAGCAAGATCCCTTCAGAGCAATAGCGCTTGAGTACACAGCCGTATCTCTCTTCTCATGGATCAGCTGCTTCCCTTTAAACACAGATCAAGTGTCTCTAGGGACTCAGCAAGCATTTAACAGACCTGCCTGATGGAAGGACCTCCAATGAGAAAACCAAGACCTGAAACTCCCAATAGACATCCTCAATTCAATCCACATCTGAGAAAGCAACTCTGAAGTTACATGCAGGCAAATCCTAACTGCACAGAAAGCACATCAGCCTAGTCTGTATCCAAAGCTCATCTAAATATGTTAAACTTACCAGGAGGGAAGGATTAACAGATTAAACGTGAAGAAATATGTGAATTGAAAAAGTCAGCACAGAAATACAGAATTATTGATATGGTATTAAGAATTTCATATCAAGATACATTGTTGTCTTTCTCAATGCAGTTTCTCACTGTTTCCCAAAGTTGCAGGACAAGGAGTTATTCCCTAAAATCACAGAATCAATATTCAGAGATGACCCTTCCTTCATCACTAACTAAAAAAAGCTGTGGAGATCAAAAGACATCTGCCCAGATGGACAGATCTGGCAAATATCCTGTTGTTCTGGCTTTGGTCAGAGGGCGACAGAGGAGTACCAGGTCTTGGAAACTAGCAACCACTATCAGAATTTTTCACTGGAAGATGCTGCAAGAGTAGCGTTACAAGAGGGTCACTGATAGGGACTGAACAGATTATGTGAGTGGTACAGCCTGCACTGTGTCAATTCATGTCTCCCTGCAATTCATTACTGATGAGATACCAGAGATTAAAATGAAAAGGGTAGGAGCAGATAGCAAAGTACTGCTTTAGACACATCTCATTCAACTATCCCAGTTTATTTCTGCTCCACCTTGCTAGTGTATTTTGCATTACTTCACAGCAATGATATTCTTCCTCAGTTCTGGTCTCAAAGCAGTACATTGTTTTGTGCCATTAAAGCTACTGCAAAGCCAGTCATGGTAGCAAAATAACTCAGTATGCATGAAGTGCTTTGGGAAACCTTTAAAAAGGAAAGGACTCAAGAACAAGAGAGTATCCTCTTCATCAAGATCGGTGATCCAAGGTAACCTCAACATCAAAGAGGCACAGAATCTAAGCATGAGAGTATTTCAGCAAGTCCTAACTCAGACTGCCTCCTACCCAGTCTGCTCCTCCCCAAACATAAAGTGATTTCTGCTACTTGTAAATATATAAAACCAGGTGTGTTCTCTTAGTTTATGTTCCTCCAAACAAAGAGCAGTAAAAAAAGGATACATTTTCCATACAATAAAACAGGTCTTATTTGGTCTTCTAAAGGAAAATTCGTTTGCTGCCCATTCCGAGACAGGTTGCATTTTTAGGGTTTGTGTAACCTTTGTTTCCCACTCTGGGAAGCACATCAGTGAGCACTGACAGCTACATAGCCCTGACAGAGGACTGCTCCAGAGAGGGTTGCATTCCCCAGGGAGCTAGAACCATCAACCCAGGGCTCTCCAGGGAGCCGTTCTGCTTTGGCCATTGACTTGTGGCTTTACAGGGCCAAAACAAATACACTGCTCGTTTATAAGTGCTGGGGTTATTCATTTGTGTGCTTTAACACATATTGTTTGGGAAATTCAGTCCCTAATTTGCTAAACACAGCTTTATGTTCTAAAATCCTTCAGAGTCTGCAGTGTCCTTTGCCCCTTCATGCCCATTTGCCTTTTTTTATTTTCCTTCCAACTTGCTAAAAAAAAAAAAAATCCATTTTGATTCTGGTTCTGGCCACTTGACCTTGCGCTCAGAGCATGGCACACTAACTTCCCCTGCCACGATTGTCAGGTTACAAAAAAAAAAAAAAAAGAACATTTGCCTCCCTACTGCTGGGCATAAGCAGCCCTCGATGGTATTAGTGATGTCTGGTGTTCACCTCCTCTCCTTGCAGGCTTTCTTTGCAGTATAATTCAAGGTACAATTTGAAATAGATTAACTTAAGCTGGTGCAAAAGGCACTCATTACTATTGAAACTAAACCTGTTAGGACATCTAATGAGCAAAAATGAAGCATCCTCAAACTGGCAGGAGAGCATCCACAATTTGGATTTTCAGTAGTTTAAATGGATTGTTCCAAAATCGATGCAATTTAAAGTGTTCAGCTTACTTGTGTAGAAAAGATCTTCTTTGAACTGAGGAAACAGCAGTACTTGTAAAATAAATGGCTCCCTGTTCAAGGGTGCAACACCCATTAATGACTATCACAAAGCAACAGGGAGAAGTGGCTGAGAGGCAGGGTCACTTGCTTACACATAGCTTGCTAGGAAATACTGCATTCAAATTGACTGCCTACAAGCACCCAGAAAAGGGCACCCAGAAGCAACAGCCATCTAAGAAAAGTTTCAGGGGTATCCCAATATACTCAGGATCCTACCTGGGCTGAAAAACCTGAGGGGGGGGGGGGGGAAGGCACATCACTTTCAGAATTGCAGAATGTCTTCCGACACTTAAAAAGCACATGCATTACATAGGGGTGCAGGTGACTCAGTCAGCAAAGGATGCGGATTAGCTGTTGTAAAGAGAGCACCGCACAGAGCAAGGATGTACATCTTGCAGCAGTCCTGCCCTACATCCCTACCACCAGGGCAGCCCACAGAGCCTTGTTACCAAGAAAAACCGCTCAGAAGATGCAACAGCCTTTGTGGGAGGCTGGGGCCAGAAGCCACTCCTGTCAAACAGCTCTCTGGACCAGGATGTGACTGCAGCTGACGAAACATGTTAGCTAATGAAGATTGAGTAAAGCAGGCAGAGACGATCCCCTCAGCCTGTTAATCCATTTAGGGAAGGAGAAGGGAAACCTGAGCTGAATTCCTGTGTTCCCTGGAAGGGACTGTACTGTGCTGGCTTTAGAGTCTAGGCAGAGCAAATCCAGACGGAGATGGACCGGGGAGAGCTCTGGGTGCAAGACCTGTGCTTTTAGGAGACATGAGTAAGATCTGAGGCAGGAAACAGCATCCCTTAGGGAGAGAGCCAGGGCAGGATTTTGTGTCCACTGGGAACTAAGGAAGGAAACTGAGCTTTACTTGCCCTCTCACCAGGAGAAAGCAAGAAGGAGATGCATGAGCTTTTCACAACAGCAGGGCAGGGAGAACACACACACCTTACACCTTTTTCACAGGGCCAAAAGGATTCGCAAGGGTCAGAATTCCTGGGTCAGAAAGTCAGAGTAAGTGTTTGTGCACCAAACAACCTTCCCAACAGCTACGGAAAGTCCGCATTGCCTCCTCTCCACCTTAACTGGTGGCTTGCAGGGATGATGGGTGCCAATCCAAGGAAATGTCAGAATATCCTTAACCACCAGAGGGTGCTCCCCATCTCAAAGACAGATTCAATGTCACAGATGCACCCAGACGGCTAGAGGAGCCCTGATTTCCAGCAATTGTGGAATCCGAGCAAGGAAAAAATTAGAAAATTAATAATAAATAACAATTAAGGATTGTAATCTTGTGCCTCACTTCTGTTTCCTCCATCCCTCCCGTCTGGGCAAGGAAAGGCCCCCTGTCCCATTTGTCCTCTGTGTCCTGCTCAATCAGGTGATTTTCCTCACACTGAAGATTAAATTACTTTTATTCTTTCCTCCTGGATTTTGGATCCAGAGTAGGAAGTAAACATTTTCTGTTTGGCAGGTCTGTAAAAGTGAGACTCCCACTTGCCTGCCACTGAGCAAGATTAGGATCATACCCTCTGGTCAGATGCACTTTTTGCAAATTAAGGCCTGATCTTACCCCCTCACTGCCACAATAATGTGAGGGCCACTGGCCCTTCTGTTCAGGTTCAATTTACCCAGCTCTGTCCTAAGCTGGATTTCCAGAGAGCAGAGTGCCTGTTGTACAGGGATGCTTCAGGATGGTGTTTTCAAAACATTGGTTTTGGGGAACTGACACTACCTAACTATCAATAAGACACCTGTAGGGAAAGACTGTTCAGTTTGGTAATGCAGTCACCCACAGCCTCCCTTCTATCATCAAAGGGAAGCAGAGGCGTGTGACTGAGGTTGTACACTCAGGAGCTGTGCAACACACCACCTTGTGCCTCAGCTTCCTGTTTGCAAAGGTTAGAAGTAATACCCGAGGGTTGCATCATATGTGGAGAATAGAGCAGTTAGGATTAAGTCATAATGGTTATATTCCACCCTGAGATTCAGAAAAGACAGTATAAAGCATGCCAAGTAAGATCAGACACCTACGCAAAACAGACTAGCTCTGCTAACGTGTCTGGCATAACATCTGTTTGCCCTAGCCCCAGTTTAGTTTGATAGTCCAGGTCTGTATATCCCATGGGGAAACCAGCTCTCATTGATGGCTCCCACCCAGCACATGTGCTGCATTTTGCTGTCTGACCCCTACAAGAACAGATTGTTGCATTTTTTTAATTGTTCTTTCCTCTTTCCTTTGGCCAGTAATGCCAGGCTCTGCCTACGGGCATTTTTGTGAAAGTTCCTACTCTTGGGTACCTTGGCATCACTTTTTTTCTGTCCTCTTTAAACCATACACTTATCTGATGAAACTGTTAAAACTGAGCAGTTAAACCACTGCACAAAGGACACTCATTCAGTCTCTTACACAGGCTAAAATGTGTTTAATAGGTTTGGTTTGCTTCATGTCCAGAATGAACCATTATCTTCAGCACATTTGGGAACCAGTTTCCAAGCTATCAACTAGCCAACAGTGATACTTGTCATCCTTGAGAGATGCATCACATTCTACAGCCTAAATAGGCCAATGAATTTTTCTTTCAATATTTGAGAATGTGAATGGGGGGGAAAGGGAGAAAATATAAGAGAAAAAGATTTTATGGCATATCTCTTAGACATCTGCAACAGACAATCCTACTTCCTACAAGCAAAATATCAGGGATACATGACACAGATCCACTTCCTGTACTATTCGTAACATTATCCCTTCAAATTATAGCAAATATCAGACATGTCATGGAAAGTTAACCAGCATTAGGTTTGGACACTGATCATCCCAGCATCTTTAACCTTCTACTTCTCAGCTTGATAGAGTTCAACACTTCTCCATTACTATTACAGGCACTACATATTTCATAGAATCAACAAATGGTTTGTGTTGGAGGGGACCTTAAAGATCATCTAGTTCCAACCCCCCTACCATGGGCAGGATACCTTCCACTAGACCAGGTTGCTCAAAGCCCCATCCAACCTGGCTGTGAACACTTCCAAGGATGGGGCAGCCACAACTACTCTGGGCAATCTGTTTTAGTGCCTCACCAACCTCACAGTAAAGAATTTCTTCCTAGTACCTAATGTAAATCTACCCTCTTACAGTTTGAAGCCATTCCCCTTGTCCTATTGCTATATGCCTTTGCAAAAAGCCCCTCTTATATTTGTTCCTAAACAGGCACATAAGTATTCATCAAAAGTGGGGTTATTTAAATTATGTATTTTGAGCATTGTATTTCTGCATACTTTTACTAAAAACTTAAGCTTTGCCATTCTTCCTGCAGTTGTTACAGCAAAGACTTCTACAGTCATTTCATATCCCTAGTGACATTCTCCTCCAGCTTATTGCTGTGTGGAAAAGTTACTGGGGGTTTTATTGTTTTAACTACTGCTAACAGGCTGTAAGTTCTCAAATATCCCAAATTCCTTCACTATTAAGAACAACAGCATCTGGATGTCAGTTTTGCTCATGATGGCAAATTACAGGGTCAGATCTGCCTTATACACACAAAACTGCACCTCAGCAGAGATTACAACTTGTGGAATACATAATGTATAAGATGAGCAGGTTTTGACTACCTCATTTAGTTGATCTGCAACAACATGAAATGGCAACACTTAATCCAAAAGGAGAGGCTAGGACAAAATCATCTTACAGCACATAAATCTGCAAAGCTTGACAGGACCCGTGAAACAAAGAGAAACAAAAACTGTATGTTAAATAGGGAAGACTATAAATGAAATCAAGAATTAGGAAACACCACAATTCTATTTACTTGTGAAAAATACTCTTAGCCCTCATGTACATATTCATTATTTTATACTCCATAATTACAAGATCATATTTTTTCCACAGTACCCCCTCTCAGACTGCACTCAGAAGGGATTGTTCCTATGTAATGAGCAGCTGCTTGAGATGCTGGTTTCTGCTCATTGTTCAGTGTGTGGCCCCAGGCCTTATTTACCACACATTATTCAAACCTGGCTCTAGAGATTTATTCATTTCCTTATGTGTTTTTATATGGGCTTATCATTACACTGTCCAAGAGCTTCACTAGCCCAAGATCATTTATTTTCACGTACCTCTACGAGAGGAGAGGGCATTTTTATTCCCATTTTATGGGTGAATGACTGAAGACTGTGTTAAAACATATTTGCTAATTCTGGGTGCCCACTCTGAGACACCAACAGCCTGACTGATCTGTGCTTGTATAGCACCTTGGGTTCAGTGGATTCCTGTTCACTTAATTTGCAGCTGTAAGCTCTCAGTGTTTCTGTAAAATAGGCCCTTTGGGATCAAAAAGGTCCCCTATAAAATAAGGAACACACAATTAAACAATGACTGGCACAGCAACTGCTTCAAAAACCTGAAAACTATCATACAGAAATGGTCACATACAGAAAAGAAGTCAACTGGCAGGTTGGAATTTCACTGCCTCAGCTATAAAAGCTTCCCTTTCTCTCCTGCAGTCCCTTGTCTCACTCAGTACACACCTGACAAATGAGGCAGGGGTCCTACAGATGGTCTCTTTCACTGTGGAACTCTGATTTATCTCAGAGTAGGTCCATCACATGCAGTGAATGAGGTAGGGGTCCTGTGAAAGAAGCAGCACGCAGTGACATAGCTAAAACATGAGATGTATAAGACAGTCAGTCAAACAGAAGTGCTTACAGAGGATAACTAGTCTTTCTCCACCTTCCAGTTTTTGCATTAGTACCATTCAAAGTGCCCTTTTCAGATTCTGTTGTTACTTTTACAGCAAAGAAATTTCCTTGTGAAGCGTCTTGTGACACTCTTGTGGATTATCAGAAGGGACAAATCCATCATATTGGTCACTACAGCCAAGGTAATAAAAGGGCTGCAGAGGTAGCTCATCCTCCTTTGTGAAAACTTCCATGAGGAGCACAAAACACTGTGTGAATATCAGACAGTGATGACAGCTGAGGAATAATCATTCAGAAGCTCTTCCAACCACTCAATCCAAGTCATGCCTCTCTCTTCTCCAGACCATCCCAGCCCACTTTCTTCTCTTCACTGCCTTTTTCTTCTCACCTCAATCCCTTCCTTGGTTCTCATACCTTCAAACACCATCCCCCACACTCCACAGCCCTAGCAACTTGTTATACTGCTTATAACTATTTGTTTCCCATCCTCTCCTTTTTGCCCAGCTCCCTTTGCCATGTCTTTCCATTCCATCATGTTTCACACAAGCTGACACTGCCTGATACAAGCTGATTTAGAGCTTCACAAAGAGGAATCTTCTTGATTTGTTTGTAAATGGAAAGAAGACATCATTCAAGACTTTTTCTTCAAAAAATAAAAATAGCTGGTTTCAATAAAAATTTCCACAAAACTTTCTGCAAAAAAATCAGAGGCATAGAAAGTGTTTGCAGCAATCAATGAAGTTTGGGACTGGTATGAACAACTGAAACTAAACTCTACAGGATGCACTAGTTACAACAAAGGTGGTGCTACTAGTCTGTTTGTTCTATGTGGCAGTGAAAATTAGGATAAAAATTAAGAAAGTTGGTTGAGCAAGAAAGAGTGCTGCTGCCATCTCTTTTTAAGACTTACCCTGGTTACATTAGCATTTGGATGGCACGCCTTTAAAGGAATTTGGAGAACTTGTACTCCTTCATAAGCTATCCTGGTACCTTATAGAGGCTAGTGCTTATTTGATACATAGGCTTGCATGCATCTCAAGCTTGCATCAGCTGGACATACATATCTTAACATTTCACAATCACAAAAAATAGGGCTAGAAGAAGGTCAGGTGCATCCCCCCATCCCAATGGATAATGCTATAACAGCATTATTTTTCCAGAAAAGGCTGGAAAAACATCTGTCAAAACTTTTAGCCCGTCTCAGACAGTCTGTTCTAATGCTCCTGTATCACTGCAAATACCAGTTTGTAACATCAAACTGAAATCTCCCACATTGCAATCAAAGCCCATTTACTTCCAGCTCTATCAACAGTGAAAATAGCAAACAGTTTAATCACTTTCTCTTGGATAAACTCTTACTATCTGAAGACAGATTCCCCAGACCTTGCCTAATATTTAGATTTCCAAGACAGAAATATTAACCTACCTATCAGAAACAAATTAGCACTTCAGCCCCTCTAACTTCATTTCCAGGTCTCCAAGTTTATCACTTGGAAGGCCACAGAATTTTTATGAACATCCAGAACAAGGAACAAGGTTGTTCACTGTACAAGTAGTAGAACAGGTGAATTCCTTTGCAGTCCTGGATGAAGCTGAGAGCTGTTTCAATAGTTCTTCTTTCCAGTGCTGTGCCTTGAGTACAAACCAGCCAGATTTAATATGAATCAGCTCCCCAGAAACTGGCAGCCTGCATCCTTGGTGCATGTGGGTATGAGGGTGTACAGAATGACCTGAAGTGTAACTAGAAATGTCAGAAAGTTAAAAATGTGGGATTTATTATTAATTAGATAATACAGATTTGCCTCCAGTGTTACAAACTGTGAGCTCCCAGGGAAGCCAGTAGCCATGCAGATAGGAAACAGAAGGCCCTTCTCTACCATAGGTGTTGTGGTGGGGGAAGGTGAACTGACAGCTCAAAGGCACAAGCAACTGCTCTGTACTGTGTGTTTGCACAACTGCTTGAGAGTGTATCCCTCAGTGATGTTATTCACAGGCCTTGGCTGACAGTAAATAAGACGGTGGAGTTTGATTCATGAGGGATGACAGGAAATCTATAATGTGTGGGCTCTATAATCTGCTCGCTACTGCGTAGCAAAATGAAAGAACAACAGTCCAATTACCAAGTCCTTGCTGATCCCAAGCACATCTTCCAGATCTTGTACTGCTCAGAGCAGTGGGAGTCTGTTGGCAAAAATGGAAACCAAGCTCTGGCACATACCATCTTCCATTATGGGATGGCAACAGTATTTTGAAAGCATCAGACTACTTTATAGTAGATACAAATGCAGCCAAGACTGTGGCATGAACTTCCAATCAAATTTCTGGAGAGTGACATGCTGCTGAGCTTAGTTCACCAAAGGATTGTTTATGTGGACACCAGTTGCTGCACTCCACTGCAGTCATTCCTATGTCCCAAAGGGCTGGATGCACCAGGGAGCAGGGACCTACCACACCAGTCTGGCCCAGCCTCTTGTTTGGGAGGGGCTGTGATCACCATTCCCCTGTGATAATACAACACCATCAGGATGAAGCTCCACAAAACTAAAAAAGGGCTATGATCCAGTTGGGATACAAATGGTGACCAAAAAACACCTTAAGAGAAAGGAGACAAAAGGTGGGAGGAATTTGTGGATTCTGGGGCCAGATAGAAGATTGGCAGAAGGTATTATTCACACCAGGCGCAGAGTTGGCCCACAAGACAGTAGGGATGAAGTCCGCAACAGCATCAGCCACAGAGCAGACTGCTGTCATACCACCAATGCTGAGGACACATGGAAAGATAGAAGAAGGTTTCTTTCAGACAAAACAGCAATGGTGGTAGTGGGAGGGAGGAGGGTTGTCAGTTCCAGACAGAAGCAGAAGAAAATAATTTTGCTTCCTACTGTGCAGTGTCAGAAAACCCAGAGGGCAGCCTAGGGCTAAGAAGACACAGGACAGCTCAGCTGAGGATCCTGGTAGCCTAGAGAAGACAGTTTTCTCATTTTTCTCTAACCAAACCTATACTTTCCATTCCTTGTGTCTCTGTCTCTTACCCCTTAACACCTTTCAGATCTATCTTCTGCCCCCAGGAAAGGTGCAAGGGGAACCTTTCTCACTCTCGCAACAGGTAAACAGCATGTCAGGATGGGGAGAGTGGAACAATTTCTGCTCGAAAGCGAAGGCCTTCCTTGCTGAGTACGTGCTCTGTGGGGATTGCCGACTGCCGTCCTTACCCTGCTTCCCCCTACAACAATCTCTGCTGCCACCTCCCCTCCCCTCCCCTGTTATCTGTCAGTAAACAGTAATTAAAGAAGTGGCCTGCTTGATAAAGCTCCTGCCTGCCCTCACACAGTGCTGCCCTCTCGGACGTGTCTAATTAAAATCCTGATGAGAAGATGAAGAAATCTCAGCAGCTGGGAGTCTGCTGACTCTCTCTGCACTTGGCCTCTTCATTACCGACGACGAAGCAGAGACATAGAAAGGACCCCGGGAAACGCTTCAACAGACCAATCGATACAGCCTTTTGTGGAACATGATGGTCTATTCAGGACTGCCTTTTGAACTGTGTGGATAATGAGGATGCCGGAGCGTGGCTCACTGCATGGGATGGATAGGGCTGGAGTCCTCCCTAATCCTGCTACACTGCTGCTTCCAGGGTCCCTGAAGCCTGGCAGCCACTCCCACCATATAGTGAATCCATAAAGTTATAATAGCTGGGGCACTTACCCACCCTCCACCAATCCAAGCTCCAGATACCATTGGTTGTAGTGTCAAAACACTGTCAAACCTCTAACCACTCCATCATTTCTATGCAAACACAGAGTGTGCATCTGTGTACATTCAACGGCAGAAACCTGGGAACCAACACAAACCTTCCCTAAATGAAACAAACACCACACACAATGTGCACACTCTTTGTGTTTACATGTACACTTATTCATGAGAATGGTATGTTTTCACTGCTGTACCACGATTGTGTGCTAAGGTGAAATTGTTGGTAAGCACAAAATGAAACAGCAAATGTATTTTCATGAAGTGCACACCAATATCGTCATTGTGAATCACTATAACTATATTTAGACACACTTCACTTCATGCAAATACATCCACTACATGGTTTTATTCTTGTGA
Organism: Myiozetetes cayanensis; assembly: GCF_022539395.1. Taxonomy (NCBI): domain Eukaryota; kingdom Metazoa; phylum Chordata; class Aves; order Passeriformes; family Tyrannidae; genus Myiozetetes; species Myiozetetes cayanensis. The sequence goes on from NW_026087853.1 coordinate 21,105,216, forward strand.
GGTTTTCTCTAATGTGAGATCAGCTTTACCTGGAAACAAGCCTATATTCACTGTCAAATTCATGTTTATCTGAAACACCTGAGATTTCCTTGCTCTTAGTTTCAAGATGAAAGAAATAGTAAAAAGATGGAAGTAGATTTATACTTTCTAAAGTTTTAAAGTGCTTGTTAGGCACCTGCCTCCATGTCCCTTTTCAGTAAGCCCACAGAAGGTACAGCTACCCTGGGAATTAAGATTATGTGCAAGAGCAAGAGTGCACACATAGTTGCAAATACAAGTGCACGGTGTATGTGCATGAAGGACCTGCACATTCCACATGTGAAATCAATAAAAAAAGTGAGCTTTTATCTATCTGAGTTCACACCTCTTGCTTCACAAACCACTACTACTCATACAATCAGCAACAGTCCAGCAATAAGTTGGTGCTCTTTTCAGAGTCCCATCTAGGTCCTTGGGACCTAGTTTATCCAATAGACACTGTTATTTTCTTTCCCACTTCCTCAGCTGTAATTACTTTTCCAGACTGCATGGACTGGAGGGGGAAAAAAAACCAGCTTAGAAAAAATATATTTTATAAAAGTCTCACAAAGTAAAAAAATACTGATAGTTATTATTTTCCAAATTGCCATAATCTCTCCCCACTGTTCCCTTCGTCAGCCCATGCCCAAATCCTTCCTGGACTGGTTTAATACTGAATTAAACTTGCCAAAAACCCCAAACCATCTTAAAGCAAATAGTCTATAACAAAATACAATCAGCAACAGCACAAAGGGATCAACCAAATACAGAAGCAGTAGACTCAATGGTAAAAGCTCAGGAATGCTACTGGGAAGGGTCTTCAGAGAATCCTCTGGAAAAGACGAGTGAAGAATGGCAGCAGACAGGAGGTCCTGGTGGCAATGGTGACAGAAGCAGTGTCACTGCAAAGTTCACAACTTCTTTTGGCCCCTGGCCTCCCTTGGCAAGAGATGCTGTTGTGCAAAACAAGGCAGCAGCGCTAGATGCACAGAGCTCTCCGTGCAATCCCTGTCTGTCCCACTACCTGTACTTGATGGAATGACACATTGCTGCAGCAGCTAATAAATAGAAGTAATTTGATTAGCTTTCCCTAACTAGCGATAAGATCCTGACAAACCCTTTTTAATGCGTTTCTGGAGCAGGATGAAATTGTTTCATTTGGCGAGCAGGGCCCCACGGGAGTTGCCTCCAAGCTCCTTTAGTGAGAGGTAAAAATATGCCAATCATTAATGAGGGGAGAATTACGGAGACTTTAATGCAATCAGAAAAGAGGAGCCCTGAGGCAGCTGGGGAATAAAACCTGCCCTTAAATCAGAGGCAGGCAGCCGGAGCATGGAAATAAAGGCATACACAAGCATGTACATGCACACACGCATACCTACCACATACACACAGACCTTGTAGAGCTGCGGTAAATACACTGGGAGTTTTGCCTGGGCAACAAACACCTATCTCAGCAAATGGTATTCATCTTCCCGAAAAAAGCATTTTTAAAACCACAGCAAGCTATATCCATTTTGCAGCCCCTTCCCCCCATCAGGAGGGGACCAGAGCCTTACAAAATTGCAGTTTTCAACATTTCAAGCCTTTTGCGGAGGAGGCGTATTGTCTGCTTTGGTGTCAAGCAGCAGCAACGAGACAGCTTTGCAAGTGGAAAGGTGCTTTTCTCAGGGCCTGACTTGCTGCATGACCCCAACACAAATAAACCCCTCACTGTCCTCCAACCATGTCTCTTATGCCAGAGGCAGTATCTACTGTGGATGGTAAAAGGCAAGTCCTGCTATCCCCTCCCCACTCCCTCCTCAACCACCTCAGGGAATTCCCTTCCTCTTGCACAAATCGTGTAACTTTTACTCCTAAGCACAACACAAGTCTTTAAGCTGTTAGAATTTCCCTGTCACTGCAGCAGACTCTAGTAGCCTGACTGGTTCTGATTTTACAGGTGTGTATGATCTTTCAGAAACTCCTTCTCTGAAAGAAAATGTCCCATCTTTTTGTAGTGATCCTCTAACCCTTGCCTGAACAATACAGATGGCTGCATCAGCACAGACTATCCCAGAGAATGCTAGCTCCCAGTTTAATAGCATAAAAAGCAGGACAGGAGTTTTCCCATATCTCTTCCAGATTCCCCATCTTGTTTACTTGAAAATAATAAACAGAAGCATGGGATATCAACCACCAGACACCTTTCCTCTGCCAGATACACAAAACATGATGCTACAAAGACCAAGCATGCAGCACTTCAGCCCTTTTCCCTGGTTTGGGTTAGCACTAATATATAGAAAAGCAACTAAATGGCTCCTGAAAACTCGAAGAGGAAAGACAGTTTTTACTTCTGGCCTTAACTTATACTTGAGGGGATGTGAGACAACTATTTCTTCTTCCCTTAGCTCCTGCGCTATAGTGAGAGAGTGTGGCACCCCTGCCTACTTCTAGATGGAATGACTGTCCTGCTTAGCGTGTGCTGGAAGTCCTGTATTGAGAAAGCCAGACCTTCAACAGCAACTCCTACTGGCTACTTGAACCATGTGACAATGGGCTCCCAAAGTAGTACATCAAAGCTCTCTGTGGCTGAAAGTTCATAATGAAAAGCACCTCAGAGGTAAAGAAAACCTCAAGGGTTCTCCCAAATTCTGTGTCTCTTAAGACCAAAAGCTGTATCTCTGTTGGGTACCACTCAGCCAGACTGCATGCCCTTGAAAGTCAGAGAAATCACTTTCCAGAAACATAAACAAGTAAGAAGACCCTATCGCAGAAACCATCAAGACCGTAAAAGTAGCTAGCAGGATATTCAGTATGGCTATAGCAAAATGCTTTCTAGCATCTAGAAATTATATTTCTGCCCTTTTTGAGTCAGGGCCAGTTTTGATCAAAAGTTCCAGCTGAATTCAGTGATTTCTTCTGGTCAAGAGCTTTAGGCTATTCAAGGTAGTTACTGCACTCCCTATCTGGATCCATTTCTAGTGGTTATCCAGCTTTTACTGTCACAGTCCAACCTTGTTTGTGGCAGCACTCAAGCAGAGCAGACTTGTGCCTTCCCTAGAGCAGGGGGCAGAGGTCTGAGATAGTGTCGCACACTGTGGCTCCACACACAGGCCTGCTTTGCTGCAAACAGCTCCTTCTCAGTTTGGTTTGTTATGATTAAAAATGCACATCACCCAGCGAAGCCTTGGAGTGGAACCCAGCTGGAAATTGGATCATTAATATTCCTTCTCATGCCCATTGCCACAATTTCTTACCTCTCCTCAAGCAATTGTTAACAATGCAACAATTTAGGGTCTCAGACTAAAAGCGAAGTCAAGACTAAACTGCCTATTGTTACTATTGTTGTCCATATCCTGGCATCCCATCAAACTTATGGCAGTGTTCTGCATATCAGATGTCTTTCAGTCCTTTGAACTGCCTTTCCCAAATTATCTACCAAAACCTCTTAAGATCCATAGCCTCCTAAGCAATCAGAAATGTGATTCAAGATTATCCTCAGTCCTAAGCAGTTGGAAACACAAGGAAAGAAAACAATTCATTCTAAGAGTCTAGCCACTTGTGGCTCTAACTCTTGGTCACCACACTTTCCACACAATTAAAGTATTCTAAATTTTGGTTGAAGGGATAAATGCAAATCAAGGGTAGGACATACCACACGAGGGAGAATTCCACAAATGTACAAAGGGTGATACTTCATTTTCTAGCAAACAGAGAGTTACCTACACAAGCTCACATCAACCCGATGTGCTGTTACTGCTGCAACTTATTAACTGGGTAAGCTGTGAGAGATGTGCAAATCCCTCATCACTGCTACAGTGATCCTTTGACAAAAAGAATCCAGAAGCATAGAAATTACACAGGACACAAAACAAGTGATTGAAATTCTCTGTAAGTGTCATTATGTGCATTCACTGGCCTGTTTGAACTTTCCTCATTGTACGGTGTTTACATAAACAGCAAGAAGCACAACACAGTCAGGACTACAGCACTGATCATATAGAACAAAAACGAAAAGGCATATTTTCTCTTGGGACTTAAGCATCACCTTTGTTTACTGCTCATTCACATTGGTACCATGCAGAGGAAGTTTGTTCTTGCTTGTCAACTCACTGAGCTGACATTCCTTTCGCTGTAGGCAGCACAGTGTCCAAGAGGTTCAATGTCTAGTTGAGAGGTGGAGAAACCTGCTAGACAAGCAACTGTCATAAGGCAACTGGGAAAACATCACTGATCACAAGAATCCAGACAACGCCAACTATAAATTCTGCTTCAAATGTCTATTAATTCTCTATTGCCTTATTCAACTACCTCAAATATCTGGTCCCAGTAAGTATTTTGCATCTTATGTGGCTAAACTGTTTGGGAATCAAAGGATCAGTTACATATCACTGAAATGCCCATCAGGCTGAGGACTTGCTCTGTCTGCCTCTCCATAACACAAATACAATACAAATAGCTCCAGAATGAAGCATTCACTAATACTAGGGCATAATTTAATGTTAAACTGCTCCTGCCACACACAATTTGCATGTTTGGCACTTGCATTTGATGTCACTGTTTCTTTTATGTCAGAAATAATTATTTTCAGTAAAAAAAATCTGAGAGTAAAACACATAGCTACATTTCCAGCCATCTCAGTGCAGAAACATGAATGGTGACCATCTCAAAGTGATGGGCTCAAAGAATGTACACAGCAATAATAGTCCAAAGGAATTCGGAAGAGAGGCCGTCCCATCAGCTGGAATGGACAAAACCCTGCCACACCAATTTGAGATAAAAGCAGAGAAATAAAAGAAGAACCAGGGGGTCTGGAATTATATGACTGGTCTTACCTACTTAAAATATGTACACTTTTCAAAACCTAGTAAACTTGCTGTGCCACACCACAGATATTTCCCTTCAAGTAAGAGGAAGTAGCTACCACTGTCTGTTCCCTTCAGCAGCTCAGGCAGTTGCTGGCATCTTAGCTTAGCAGTCTGTTCACAAGGGCAGAGTCTTGATGGCTACTGAAAGCCAACGGAGCTCCAGTAAACTCAAATCTGCAGCCCACATGAAGACAGGCAAGTGGTTAAAGGTATTTTAAAGAGACAATAGATAGGAAGAAGGCTCTGCTACAGGATTTGCCAGCTCCTGGCTCCTTCAAAGCTATATAACATGCAATTTCCACACAAGGACAGGTGACTTCTTGGGCATCACTGAAAGCTGCAAACTGTGGGTACCTCAGTCATTCAGCCTTCTCTGGATGCTTGAGTCTCATCTTTTCCTACTGGATTGAGAGGCAATCCCTGAGTTTTCCTAATCCACTAAGCCCCAGCTTCCCCAGCATTCCCGGGGCCAAGTTACATGCCTTACCGGACTGCCCTCTCTGTGAACATGACAAGAGCAGAGCAGACGGGTGCTCACAGAAGTCATGCTCAGGGAGTGTTGGCTAGCGTGCCACAAATTGACATAATCCTCAAATTATTTGGGGGGACAGACAGAAAAAGCCTGAACAGTTTCTCCATGCCTGCCAATTGTCCCCATCTTCTACCTCAGTTCTGGCTGGATTCCCCCTTCCCCCTGTCCTCAGCTAGCACTGCCAGGCTCAGTCCTCCTCACCCTCACCCCCCCCTCCCCAAGGACAAGCAAAGTTATTACAATAATGAATTAGCCAGGCTGCTTACTGCTGCCAGTGGCGAAGGCAATTATCCTACTCCACGTCCCCAGCCACCGCTCAGCTCCCTCATAAAGAGAGGCTTTTGGGGCCGCTTTGTGCTTTGATTGGAAATGAAGAGATTGCTAATTAGGGAACCCCTGCTGGGATCAGGCTGGCAGGAACAATGGTGAAATGGACGGAGCACACGTCCATTTAGAGAGGGGGGGAGAAGAGAGAAATGTGAACCCCTCTGTAATGTAGTGCATCCTCCACTCACACCATAAACAACAGGGCAGACAATTTTATGGAGTTTTTCACCTTTTAAAGCATGCTAATTTGTTTATAGAAAGCAATAATTTGGTGTATGTTTGCATAGGTCAAAGCCTGTAGTTTGTGTGTACAGTATGGATCGACACATTTGTGCATACATACGCTCTTTAAGAAAATGCCTCTGGAAACAACTGTGGGTATCTACACAGCTGACTATACATTTCTTGTTATTCACTGGGCAGCACACATCAATGCTGCATTAACAGGGAAAGATACTTAGAAAAGCCTGTTGATGAGTGTTAACGTAGTATTTTCATGCCTGAATTCACAAATCACCGAAGTTGAAAATGACTTACCAAACTAGTCAGTTCACCTGAAGCTTGCCCAGCAACCATCTCCACTGCTTTTCCCAAGAGCTTTAAATGATAAGTGGACCTCCATGAGAAGAAAATTTTACAATTAACACAATATTTTCTTATACTCATCCTGAAATTTCTTCTTAATTCAGTTTTTCCAACTGTCCATGGAGGGTCACAGGAGCTAAATTCCCTTTCTCTGGTGACAAACTGTGCACCAAAAACTTCAAAAGGATCTCCCTTGCAGCGTATGAGTGCATCTGGACAACTTCATAAAATTGTAGTAACAACCATTATATACATAGCATGCTTTTTTTTTGGGCTCTAGTCACTTTAAACTCTTGTCAAAGAAAAAATACCTCCCCAACAGTTCAGCAAGCAAATCTTACCGTTTATAAAATGTATGTCCGTCAACAAAAGCAAATGCCCCACCTTTTTGTGCAAAGTTTACAGAAAGCAGTTGGAACCCATCCTGCATTACTTAGTTAACTAAGTAATTTCATCAGGGAAGCATGCAAGTGCCATGTTAAAACTGAAAATACAGTTTTCAAGCACATATTTCACTTGCCATGCAAAAAATTTGCATATTGTTGATTAGCACGATGTGCTATATGCTAGATGACTTATGTAAGCTAAAGTAAATTTCAAATTTGAAGCTGAATTTACATTTCAGAGTTCCCTTGCAGATACCGAAGCACTTCAATACATAAGTAAAATTTTTCTGAAAATATTTTCAGCAAAGCACCAGTCTTAACAGAAAGTGATCACTAAAGGGCAGAAACACAGATGAACTGAAAATGACTTTCAAATTCACAGACTATTTCTCCCTGCTGTTTGTTCACCTCTAGTGTTTATATCTTTCAAACAGTTGTAGGTAGTTTTCACGTTCCCTTCTTAGTCATTACTTAGCAAAGCTTCACGTATTTAGTTCTTTTGATCTTCCCTCATAAAAACAATCCCTCCAGCTCTGTTATCATTTTTGTTGTTCTCTTACTACCTTCCAAGTTTCCTCTGCATTTTTTGCTGCTAGTGCCCAGAGCTGAATATCTCACCAGAACAGCACCAAGGAAGAACACTACCTCATTGCTTCCTGGTGCCCTGCCTGCATACAACACAATCAAGTCTCATACACAGGGCAACGTTTGCAACCTGCCCACTTTATCCCCTTGGCCTGTCATGCTACAATGCCAACTCAGATGAGACTTGACACCACTACCATTCCCCCAACACTCTCTCATTCAGTTCTCACCTATGTGTTCCACTTACCTGATGGGAGTACTTCCCCTTGTCTAGGTACAGTCAGAAAGTAAAACCCTCTGCTAGAACCATGCTTAGGATTGTTTTAGGTTCTGACAACCCTGTAGTTACTGCACATATAAAACCTGACCACTTAAAAGCAAGGAAATATGTACCTAGTGACACCAAGGGCCAAGTTGTAATGTGGTGTACAGTGGCAGAGCTTGTTTGGTTTCACTGCAGCTGTACCGGTTTACACTAGCTGAGAAGTTATTTCCATAAATTTTAGATTGCCCATAGCAGAAACAATCACATTCAGACAAAGTACAAAGAAGGGTGTATTTCACTGTAGCAGCTGTAATCCTGATGCATGAAGCCCCTTTACCTTGATTTCCTAATCCAAATATTTTCTTTGTAGGGATACAGCCATACTGAATGAACAAGCAATTCAATATACCTAACAACTGGTTCTAGAATTCTCTGGTAAAGCACTTACAATTGCTCTCTTGATAACCAAATTCTAATTTAACAGAAAAGGAATAAAACTCGTGGTGAAATTATGGATGTACAGGCCACCTGCATTTGAAACTGATGAATGTGCTTCATTACTACATCTATTAACAGGGTCTGATTTTGACTAGCCTTAATATCCTAGCAAAGAGGGATGAAAGGAAGTGGCCTTTTCATGGCATTATAGCAGGGGGAGATGTCAGAAGAAATGTTCAAATGTTCTAAAATCCTGAAGGAGAGAAGAAAGCCCTTTTCCCTTCAGTTTGACTGTATCGTGCTCTCAGCAACAGGCTACTAGTTCTGTTCTCATGTGCAACTCATTTTCTTTCAGAGCTCAACTTCCTTAAGTAACTGTGTTCTTAACGTCCATTCCTGTGCAATGCGGGAAAAGTATGAAAATAAAAGCCCACAAACCAGGATTTCTTCTCCAAACTCTTCCTGGAGCAACACAACCACATTTTGCCACATATAGTATGCACAAAGCCCAAAGGCTTTTAGAGTGGGTTGAGTATCTTTCTTTGGTGGATTTTAGAGTAAGATTTTGTATTTTAAATTACCAATAAAAGAATCCCATCTCTTCCTGCCCTCTGCAGAAGTGTAGATTTTCCTTTAATTTGACACAAATAATATATATGTATTACATTCAAAGAGCATAAAAACTATATTGTTTATGCCTCTTTGCTTCCTTTAGGAGTTCAATTTTTACAAATTGTATTGCAGAAAAAATTAAGTCTCTCTACATAGGCTCTTTAATACACCTCTGTTGCAGAAAGCAGAGATCCCACTGTCCTCATCTGAGACACGTTTGTCCTGCCTCCTCCCTTGTGTTAACATGTGTTTGTACAGCTCAGATTGAGGAGCTGATATGTGTTAAAAATGCTGAAAGCTTAGTTTAACGCAAACTGACCACGTGCAGGATTACTGTAAGTCCACCTGTATACAAATACCTGTACATGGCATATGACACGACCCCCACATCAGAGCAGCTGTGAAAGCTGTGAAACCACTAGCAGTGTCAAAGGATTTCTTAAAAACATTCATATCTGCAGTATTTTTCTTTGAAAATGTCCCCACTTCTGTAGATAAATGGTGACATGGTTGAGACAGAGGGAGATTGAAAGACAGAAGTTTTTAACTGAAAAACATTGTGCTGTCAAATAATACCTGCCTGAAACAAAACCTATCCAGTGAGAGATCTAAGAAGCATAATAAATTTAATTCCAAGAATAGGCTAAGAGGTGACCTGATCTAATTGTAAGTGGGGGAAAATTTAATAGTGGAAAGTTCTTTAATCTAGCTTTAAAAGGATGTAAGAGAAGACTATTCTTGGTATCCAAAACCAGACAAATTTCACTTAGCAATAAAGACATTTTTAAACAGCATGAACTGGCCATTGGGACCACTTGTCATGAGACATGTTGGATATTCTATCACAGCGTCTCTAAATCAATGTTGAGAAGCTGCCTACAAAAGTGCAGGAGTTACTAGGTGGATTTCAGATTTTAATGCAGTTAGGCCTAGAGCATGCATAGTATGGGTCTGCCTTAAAATCTGTTTAGATTCCTTATGGTTCTTTAAGAGTTGTAGAAAGCAAGACAAGTGTGTACAAAGACAGCATCTGCTTTGGTCTGCTGAAACTGTTCACTGAGACGTGTTTGTGCTGTATGTACCATCCAATACTTTTTTGATCCCAATAAGCTTCAATTAAGAGGAGTCATATATGGGTTTTATAAGGTAGTTTCTTATACATTATATTAACCTTGCTACAAAAAACTACACCGTTTTCCCCAGAGGACATATGCTTTATTTATCTACCAGGAAGTATAAAGCATATACAAAGAACATATAAAGGCTAATGGCAACTGCTGTGCAGTGTATGAATCATAAAGAGGAAAGGTGATCATTTAAATCTGTCCATGTCTTGAATTCAGTAATCTTTGGGTTGGTTAGAGGTGAGGAAAATGAGATTTAATTTTTTTAATATTTCCTTTAGTGTTCTGAAATTTTATTTAAGCTTCATAGAGCAGGTTAACAATGAGAACAAATACTATAAATTCATTACATCATGGTTACAAAATGAGTGAAGAGAGCTGTTTGTCAGTCAGTCAATCCCAATATGTTTGCCCCACTGTCCAGGTTTGCCTTTATTAGAGTATTCATTTTTAGTATGGGTGCACTGGAAGCCTGAAGTCAAACTGAGAACTCTGATGTAACATGCTCATAAAAGAGAGAGGAAAATCCCTGTTCTTCCAGTTCTCACATATTCTGGCTAACCAAACAGCACTCTAGTTTTAACAGATAACACAAATCCATCATTTAATTTCAAGTGAACATAGCCATGTTCCATCAAAAAAGACTCTTTCATAGCACTGGAGAAAATATTTTTCTATTCTTCTTCATTACATGAGAATTTACTACTTTATTGCCTACTGAAGGCTTCTCAAAGACATGCATTGATGTTCTCCAACCCCTCTCAGATCTGCATCATAGTAGGCTGTTTTTAAAAAGTGATTACCTGTCCTCCTGTGACATCTCTCAAATAATCAAGTCTTACCTTCCCATTACAACTTACTGCCCCTTAACAAGGAAAAGCTATATTGCCCTTCCTCTAAAGGGATCACACCAGCCTTTTCATCCTTCTGGATTCTACCTTTCCATAAGGATGATGCAGGACAAATTATGTTCACCTCATCACTCACATGGAAGGGCAAAGAACTTAGAAAAAGAAATTACACATCCACTGAATATTTTTTAGAGTTTTCTTTACTCTGAAATTAAACTATTAAATATTCTAGCTGAATTAACTGAGGTGTCTTTTGAAATCGCTTTCTGAAACAACTGATTGTAGGGGTAAAAATCTTGATGACAGTGTTAATTTTTAGGAAGTCCAAGTCATACTTCATCATTTGAAAAGCTACACTAGCACAGCCTGGGGAAAGAGAAGACAGCAATGATCAAAGTAATTTGTGTTATCAGTTTCAAGTACCTTACTGGAGCAGTCTCTGGATCCTGGCAGATGCAGGCTTCCCTCACAGAGCTCCAGTGATGCACACATGAGGGCTGCAGCAAGGCTGGCCCAGATCACAGGTGCAGGACTTGCCAGGTGGCAGCCTCTTGAAAAAGGACTTGTCCAGACTTGAGAGAGAATGTCCCCCTACCCACAAAGAATTGCTACCTGTGACTGGCCTTGGACCCTGGCCTAGAAGACAGGTTTAAAACAAAGAAGGGAGTCACTAAACTCAAAGAGTGAAACATTCTCAATAGAACCACAATAAAGATTATACAGCAGTTCAAGAAATTGATGCAAGGTTATAGCAGAGGGAAAAGAAAACCCCATAGAGCCTACCAGAGGCAAGGAGGCTTCAGAGACAGGACTTATATAAAAAAAGTACTGAAGAGTCTAAACAGTGAGGAAGGAACTGGGCAACATGAGAAAGAATGAGGGAGAATAAAAAGGAAAATAAATTAAGAAATCATTTAAACTGAATAACTAGGAAAATTTCTCTCACAACAGAAGGAACTGTCATCCCAGAAGTGAACAGGGATAGAAGAAAGCTGTGCAAGCAAAGCAAAGCAAATAGAAGAAAAAGAATGCAATAACCCAAGAAGCTTTTCCCACCTCTGACTGCTGTAATTCCACAACCTGGAATAGCTAGTAAACCTCAGAGATGTGTAGCTACTGTCACAAAATATCCATAGAAAATGGAGGACCGACATCTCCCCCCCAAATCAGTAATATGTTACTGTTAGAAACAGTTTACCATGCTCACAAGAGATTATAGGTTTCGCCTTTAAGGGACATTTAAGCATGGGACTATTTTTTCTTCCCTAATGACAGGAGAAGGAAGTTAAGGAGGTCAGAGTCCTGTAGACCTCTCTGCACTCCCTATGGTCTAGTTTAGGAGACTTAAAAGGATTCAGATTAACTGGGGTGGCTTTGCCGATTACACACAGAGAGGAAAATGACCCCATGTGGTAAGTGTTTCCAGGACAGCTGCTCTGTTGGTGAAACACTGCTGCATTCCAGAAATAAACTCCGACAGTCAAATTAGCAGCTTGAGTCCTCTCTCCACAGAAACGTGCCTTTACTAAAGTTGCAGCAGTTCCCAGATGAATGGGAAACCAGCAGCACAAATTCCTGCTTGGCTCTGCTTTTAAATAGAAAATGGTACAAAAAGATGTTTGTACAATATCAAATCAGTCTTCATAGTCACATTATTGCCCCACATTATTGATGGTCTCAAAACAAAAAAGGATATTAGGAATATTTGTGGCTGAGATGGAGAGCTAAAGCTAGCATGGTTCCCTGACACTCCAGGCCTGTCATGAGTTTTTCAGGTCAGAGGGCTTATCAAAACTTCAGTGTAAAAGATTTGAGGTTGATTCCCATGCATGTCAGTACCTACCAATGCAAAGTACTGAAATATGCAAAAGATTACAATCTACATTTGAAGCAAGATAAGAGGCACTGCTGTCCCTTGACTGGCTTCTTCTAGCTCCCGAAAAGTAGTGCAAAGCTGTCCCCTCACCACAGAGGTGAATTCTGGGCCATGAAAGTAAACGTGCTCAGAAGCCCCAAGGCATTCACATTTTACTGAAGACATACATTAAGCAGCAAAACTACATGGGACTACATGAGCTTCCACGTTTACACAGGTTTACAATTAAAGGTTTACAGATGGTTGTATTGAGGAAGGCCCATGAAATCCTGGAGGGAAAAAAACCCAAACCACTAAGCTACAGTTTTCAACAGGTAACAGGGCACTTCTTCAGGGCTCCGGGCTCACAGGATACAATAAGCAGGTTGCATCATATAACTACTGAGTGCAGAAATGTTTGTGGTCCTTCCTGTTTCTCACACTGGATTCTCATCTAAAAAGCAAAATATCTCATGCTTGTCCAAATGCTTCTCTGTCAGGTAAAACGTGGGAAGGTGTTGCCACATGCTGCACTGTGGAAGGAAGGTATTGCAGGCACATCACTCCCTCTCACTCACACATGGGAAAGCTGAAGCCAGAAGCCAACGTCAAAGTTACAAAGGAACAAGTACCAGCATGGCAAAGGCCTTGCTGGGTGTTCTAATGTAGTGACCATTAACTTCAACAAACCTTCATCAGCTAATGCTGATGAAGTAATGCAATGCTCCTCTGTCTCAACACGCCACCAAACCAAAACCCATCTGGTGACCAAATCTTCTGCAGAGCTACACATTGCAGCAGCAACTCGTGTTATACATTGAAACAAACTCGCGACTGCTGCATAAAGTGGTCTTAAACATAAATACATGAAAGTATCCTCTAACCTATTGCCTCTTTCCCTTTGGGCCTAATTTCTGCCCTGAAAATTCTACCACAAGAACCACTCCATCAGTGGGAAGGAACACAGTATCGTTCAGAAAGGGTAAATTCAGGAAGCATCATTTCTGCCTAGCTCAGTCTTGCTCCATAGCTGCAATCTTGTCTTCACTGCTACTTTCAAGGTGGCATAGCTTATCTATCCTAGGGACTTTCACAGCTTTAGAAATACTACCCATAACAATAGAAAAACATTCAGAGTAAGCAAGATTGGGTACCCCAAAATACAGATACTACATGTTTGTAACAGAGTATCATGTAAACAACTAACTATGAAGAGTGGCAACTCTGGATCCAGTTGCAAGAAAGTTATGGGAACAGCTATGTCAGGTGAAGTTATCACCTAGTCTCATATTCTATCTCTGATATCAAACACTAACCTGTGCTCAGGGAAAGACTATAAGAAACATAATGTTTTCCCTGCTCTTCACCTTGCTGCACCTTTGCAGACCTCACAATCAGTATCTTGGCATCCTTTTATGTGAAAGGATATTTGATTTGTTTTACATAAAGCACTTTTTTTAAATGACAAAAAGATAACTACTGTATTGAAAAAATAAGAAAAACACACATGCAAATCTAAAGATACAGAAAACATGTATCAGAGCTGTCTTCCTGGCTAAGAAAGTGGTGGTGCTAATTTTGCAAAGCAAAGAATTAGGCAGGTTTTACACAGGAAAATAAAGACCTTTTTGGTATCTTTTAGTACAGTGTGCATCAAGTAAAGCCACCTGTACTCCAAAAGAGTCACATTTTCAGCAGTACATTACCACTAATTCCTATCTCAGCTACCCTCATCTTTCATCTAGCCACAGACTTCAGGACTGACTCTACCCCCTGGTAGTCTCTTATCTTGAATCACATTGGAAGCTCTTTCAGACAGAAGCTGTCTCATGGCTAAACACAGCAGCCCAGCAACAGCGGCAAGTACAGTGTCATGATACAAACAAGAACAAAATGGAAGCAAAAGCCAAAGCTGCCAGTAAAACTCATAAGTATAGTCTGAGAACTAGTTAAGAAGAAGTAGAACAGTCACAGCATGAGATTTATTAAGTAGCAAATGATAATTTCACATTACATAATATATAATTTTGCATACTATATTAAATTCAGTATTGTGAGTCTCAAATGTTCAACCACTGATCAAGTCCCAAAATAAACATAATTATATATTCTAGTATGCATTGGTGGTTATTCATATCACTCCCTATTTTTTTTTTCAGGGGTAAAAAAAGATAGTTGGAATTAGTTTTCAGTTGTTCCTTGAAACCCTATGGTCTAGGCACTTTTCTTCTCTTAAAACAATACTGCAATTTTTCTCATCATTCCCTTTCACATGGTGGAGATGTAAAGTCAAACATCGAGCGTGGCAATGAATTTGTTGGCGACATCAAAGAGGATAAAGTATAGAAATGATACATAGGGTATTTAAATGGCTCTGTATGTTATTTGCATATCTCTATATAAGCTGGCCTAAGTTAATAAAAAAGCATTTCACAATAGCCTTTTGGCCCTCCTGGCTTTGTGTGAGATTTTGCAATACCCTCCAAATGGTCCCAAGCTTTCTTGGCCTACTGACCTGGCTATGGGAAGCTGCAGAGACCTGCCTGAGATTCCACAAAACACAGCAACACATCCAAAAAAAGAAATGGTGTAAAGCATGTTCAAATACAAAGCAGAGAGAAAAAGAGTTAGGGAGCACCATAAGCAAGCTGCTTATTTATTTCTACAAGTGAGAGTCCAAATCTTGCACTTCTCAGCAGTGGTCCAGCTAATGGTGTAAGCCAAGCCCAGTTCATCACCTGCTTGCAGCTGGTGCCTCAGGGCCAACAGTGTGAGAGGGCTTCCCCCAGCCTACTGTGCTACAAGGACAACTGAGAGCCAGAAACAGTCAGGGCCTTCACGTCTTGTAGGCCCATAGTTGCAGAAGCACCCAACAGATCTTCGGGGTTGACATTCTGTGTTGCTGTGCTTTTGAATATGTTTCATGCATCTATAGGGGTGGTGTAGCTGAGCAGACAAAAAGCACTGCTCTCCTCCAGCAGCTCCTGCAGCAGGTGGGTGTTTCTCCTGCTGCCACCCTGAGGCCAGAAATACACACCTGACTTCTCAGGGCAGGTTTGACACTTCAGTGCAAAGAAGGTGGGATATTTTATCATCCACTACCGATCAGCCCATGCAGGTGGCTAGAAGTTAGCATTGGGATCACAAGACCAAAAGCACTCAACCACCCTGTTTCAACTTACAAGCAAGACCAACTGAGGAGTGACTGTCAATTGGCCCAGAAAGATGAAGGGAGGGAAATGATGGGAGAGATGGATATCCTGTGACATGTTAGTCTGAGACTTCATATAATGCTACAGACCAAGACACTGCCAGCAAAGACTCAGTATAGCAACTCACAAACTACCATTTGCAGCAATCTCCATTATGCACTATAAAATAACAACACTACCTCTGCTCATCCACCTTTCCCTGGGAGCAGACAGACAAGCGGTAAACTTAACACGTCTAGCATGGGGTTTTTCTGGAATGAGTTAGCAACAGAGCAGCTCTTCCTTTGCACTATCCTAGATAAACAGAGGATGTTGCTGGTACGAAGTGCCTCAAAGTGGCAGGGACAGCATTATCACTTCAGTGCTGTTTCCTGAAGGATCAATAAGCCAAGACAATCAATTCTTCTGGCTAGTCCTTATTCCCCATGAGAAGCTGTGGCTCCCATCCCCCATCATTTAACCCTTCACAAACACAGCAGCAGCCCCATTAATTCTGTCCTCCTTAAACACACATTCCACAAGCCCATGTACCACAAGAGATTACAGAGCTAGAAGTAATGTATCCAGGTAAACACAATATTGCTGAGCAGTATGACCCAGTACTTCAGCACAGCAATAACATGTCTATATATACTGCTCTTGGAGCACTTGGAGGCATCCTTGCATCTGATTTCTTGGTACAGGACAGAGGGTCCCAAAGAAACCGTAGCTCTCTATCCCCCACTACTTCTCTGTGCAGAGAATATAAGACAGTCCCAGAGCACTGGCTGACACTCACACAAGGGGCTGTATAGGCAGTAGATGGCATGAACAGTCATTACAGAGAGTCACAAGAGTAGAACCTAATTAGAGACCACAAAAATGAAGTTTAATCCTATGTAGCAGAAAGACAGTAAGAGAGGTGGGGAGAAAGCTCAGGAAGAATGAATGGATCATGGGATTATTTGTAATGTAAAAAAGGGAACAGAGGCTACCAGAGGCAGAGGACTGTACTCAGAGCTTGCAGTAGGATGAAGAGTTTTATGTGGTCATGCAGTTCTCTATAGACCATGGAGAACAGTGCAAGCAGGAACCCCATTTAAAATGGGAAACTACATCTCACTGGGAAGGGACTCAGACTGAACAGGGAGTCTGTGTTAGAGCTATAATAAAAGAACAACAGTGAAACAAACAACTCAGTGTAAAGATTGGCCATGAACAAATTTAACCTGTACACAGATGTTTCCACCTAAAAAATAGTGGGATTGGGATAGGCTCCTAGAATGACTTTTAAGTGAAACATTAGAGAGGATGCTTATGCAAGTAATCCTTTCCTAGTCAATTTTTCACACAGAAAATCCTTGCTCCCTCTCCCATGCAAAGACAGTATTTGCCAATGGTTATAAATTGAGTGCTGCCACACTCTCAGTGCTACAGACCGTGGGTTCAAAAATATGACTGAGAAAATCTTATTCATGTGAGCTCTTCACCAATCTACATTAGTTCACATCACCAACAGAGAAATGTTGAAATCCCTCGTGCTAGGCCATGGAGACATGATGCAACAGGGAAGAACTTCTTGTTTAAAGGGAAGCAGTAGAAAAAGCTGCCAATGAGAGTAACTGCAATTATAAAAAGTCCAGGGGGCCCGTGGGAAAAGAGAGGCCTGAGGATGAATAACAAAGGAAAAAAGAAGAAGAAAAAAAAAAAAAGAAAGCTGCCTGGCAAGTCTGGTGGTAGACATACCCTCTCTGCTCACCCAGAAAGTCACCCTCTAGGTCCTGTGAGCTTTAGAGGGATGTCAATTAAATGTCCTATATTTTAGTACACAGCCACCAGTCATTGGCACAGGCCTACTACAAAGAGGTGATCACAGGAGGCTGGGGAAATGAGAACTTGTGGAATATATTTCTTGCTGATCCAGCAAACACAATTATGAAGAGAAAGAGAATCCATTCTGAGAGCAGTGTGAAACTCCTGTGAGCAGGATCATTCATATCTCATGCGGCTGAGCGAAAGGAAAGGGCAGCAACTCCTTAATGAATAAAAATAGCCATTTATGCTTTCCTGTCATACTTGCTGGATATATGCTTTCTAGTATCTAAATAGTAAGATTTAGTTGCAAGATTTATCCCATTAGAAAAGGTGATTTCCCCTAAAGATGCAGTCCTTTTTCTGGAGACTTTCAAGATTGTTGAGACTTTAAAACTGTCATTACTTTGAAGACTTCATGTCTTAAAGCTGTGTGTTTTAAAAGTTTAGAGCTGCAGTATTTCCTTTCCTGAAATTCCTACACTACTATATTTTTGAGTACTTGTGGCATGCAAGAACACAATAGCTTTCTATGTAGCTTGTGGGAAAGTTGAGGATCAGTTTTCATTCCCCAGTTCTTCGTATGCTGTATATATGCAAGGCAAAGCTGCACTGAAGTGCTGGTACCTTCAGGGTAAACAGCAGCAGGTCATTCGTAGGATTCAGCATAGCACTGAAAAGAACAAAAAGAAGTGAAGGAAGTGTATTTTGCCCGAAAGGTCAACAGGGGAGATCTAAGTACAAACTGCTAGGTCATGGCCACAGCAGAACAGTGCAGGAGAGGAAAAGGCTGAGGCAAACAAAAATGGGGATGGGAAAGAAAGGAAGGCAGGAAAAAAATATTATATAGTTTTCAGCTCAGCCACAGAAAGCTCCTGTCTCAAAGTGATCTGCTGTAGGTGCCAGTTATTAGAGGGAAAGAACACAATTATTGTGTATTTCAAATGCATTTAATAAAGTACACTCTAGCTGATGGTGCTCTCCTCAGCAGGTCCAGGCACAGAGCACAAAGAGAACGGGGCCTCAGGCATTCACATCAGGTCACAGTTTTAAATAATTTTAAAACTAGGGCAAAGTGCCAATTCTTACCTCAAGGTGCTACATCCAGATAGACATGTCAGCAAAACCAAAAAGTTTGGTATATACAGGATGACCATTGATACACGTGGCTCCAGAATGAAACAGTAAATTACTTTTTTAGCCAGAATTTATGACTTTTGAATAATAAACCTGGAGCTTCATCTCCAAAGAGTCAACAAGACTAAATTCAGACCTAGTATATGGGACAACACCATTGAATGTTACCTGAGAATTACATTAGATTTCTATCTGCTTCTCATGCCAAAATCAGAAAATCTTATTGGTGGTTTGTACAAAATGTACTAAAACCCCCTAAAACCAAACAAACAACCCCTCAAACAAATAAATAACAACAATAAATAAAGTGAAGTGGGGTGACTCTTGTTTCCAGCACAAACCCATTTTGTTTTCAAGCTATGTACCTATGTCAGTGATTTGCAGTTTTTCCCATGGACAAATCAGCCACTTGGGATTTATATAAGGTTGCTTTCTGTAGATCTTGGAGTTATTTTGATGGCAGTTATGTATCATTTTACAGACAGGAAAACTGAGGAACACAAAGATATGACTTGGCCATGTGTCAGAAGACAGCACTTTTCTATCTCCATTCCTTTCCAGGACCTCTCTTCAGAAGAGAGGCAGGATCATGGCACAGTCTTGATTTTGTGCAGTTCACCTACCACAGACAGATTTTCTGAGCCCCAGCTTAGGGCAAAAGAGTCTACAGCTGGCTAGTTCACAACACACCAGGCCTTAGCAACACCAAAGTCCTCAGATTGTTGCAGGCAGGCAGGTCTGCTCTTTTTCAGCAACAGCATGGTCTACCTAAGCTGTCCACACATGTATGATAAACTCATCACAAAAGCAATCAAGCATTAATTTGGTCAATCATTCTTGTCACAGAGAATCCAGTTCTCCAACTATATGATTTGATGCAAGACTCCAGATAAACTGAAGGACAGAAAAAATACCTCAAAGGACACCAGTTTACAGAACAGAAGTAAAACAATTTAGATCTTGACCTTTCTATACTTCTTTCTTCTTTTTTCTTTTTTTAACTTTTTTTTTAAAGAAAAGGTTAACCAAGAGTTAAGTAGAACCAAAAATAAAAAGCATTAAAAAATTAAATCGTGTATCTTCCAGGCATTATTAATAAAAAGAGAGCCCACCCTCCAATCCTTCTCATTTAGAAGAGTATTTATTTGGAGTTTCTATTAGGCTGCTGCATGCATTGCGTGCATCCTGCTTCACTGAAGAAGAGCCTTTTTGAAGCATCACTTGACTTTGTTTTAAATATCTTGCTACAGTTTCCATTTTAGCTCTGTGAGATGATTATTTTCTCTCAAACTGAAGTTATACAGCAGTTGAAAATGCTGATGGCTTAACTGGTTTCCTTTTTTTTTTTTTCCCCTCTCCACAGCAGCCCTGAGGGGGTTTAACTCTTTCTGCAGCACTGAAATCCCGCTTTTGGAGTTCAATGTTTAACTCTCGCTGGGAGACTCATAAATATTCGGAGTCACTCTCTCCCTCTCTGTTTGATTAGGAAATGAGCCTTTAACTCAATGTAATCCCCAAGCCATTAACAAAAAAGCCCTCAACAGCTCCACTATTAGAATTTCACTCCTAACCCACAGAGGATTGAATTAGATTAACATAACTACCCGCAATCTGAGTTTATTTTCTGTGCCAGATAGAAATGTGTCTTCAGGAAAGGAAAAGAAGAGAGCTGGAGAGCAAGCATAGCATAATGAAATGTAAAAATAGAGAGATGAGAAATAGATGGACAGATGTACAGGTGAAGTGATAAAAAAAGGTAAGAGAGAGAGATAGCTACATAGTCTTTAATAACTGTCTCCTGGCTTTGGGGGGTTTATTCAGAAGGCCCCTCAAAACACAGAATTGTTTCAAGAAGAGTATTTTTATCCTGCTGGTGTTTACTTCATATTCTCAGGGATTTACAGTGAGACACCTGAGCATGCTGTACTCCAGACACCTGTGCAACAGATTTGGCACAGGTTTTATTTATAATTCCCAAGAGATGTCATACTCAGCAATGAAAGGAGAGGCGTGGAAAAGGGAACCTGCACGTCAATCATTACTTTGCAGTCAAAGAAACAAATAAACTAGGATGAAACAAAAGATGTTTGTCTTTTTAAGGAATGAAAAAAAAAATCATGCAACAGCATGTGTTCAGTAACACAGTTTGGAGGTTGATAGGGTGTTTAGTCCACAAAATGTGAATCATTAGTGAAGCAGAAACTAAATAACAAACACTTTCTACCACATAATGCATCAGTCTTACTTCTAACCACAGGTAACTCCCTCCCTCTAAATAAGTGGTCCTGTAAGCCACTGATTGGCATGCCACAGGACAGTTGGTGCTTGGTTATTTTTTTTTTCCAATGTAGTAAAAAAAGATATGTCAGGGCAAAAGACCCCCATGCAGTTGAAAGGGAAGGATAAAGTCCAGCAATTATGTGGACACAACTATTGAATCATCCAAACAAATTCTTAAGACTGAATCCTTTATAGCCTTATACTTGGAGGACTTCTTTGGGAATGATCAGATTTCTGCAAAAATGTATGGTAAGTGAGGGAGCCTTTTTGCAGTAGTTCCCAAGCATAGTCATGCTGATATTTCTTTGTGTGTAGAGAAGAAACTGATTCAATTTGTATTTTTTCAGTGATGTCTCTTAGTTTTCAATTTTTAGGGGGTCTCAGACTAGCTATATGATAGATTGTTTGTTAGTTACAAAGTCAGCAATTTTATTCCTTAATGCCTCTCAGAAAAATCTGCTCTCCCTTTATTGCATAATAACATCGCATTATCAGAGAAAAATAAATTTAATATTATAGCAAAACAAACAAAAAAGGGACTTAATTAAAATACATTCATTTTTAAGTCAAATAAAAAGCCTTAATAATCAAAATAAAGTTTCATGTGATAAGAATGATCAGTCTCACAGTTTTGTTTTATCTGGGGGAGGGAAGCTTCATAGCAAGCGGTGTGTTGTAATGATCTTCTGGGGCATTATTTGGGTATGTTAATTGGGTATGTTAATTCACCTTGTTTATCCACATTGCCTTCCTTATATAGGAATTCTAGCTGAACGATACAGTATCCATATCAATGGTTAAAAACTTAGAAAGCATTAATTTGTGGTCAGTACAGAACTTAACCTAAATGCTTTGAGCATTACAAAATGTACATCAAAGAAATGCAAAATAAAGGAATAAAGAACAAGCCTATTTGTCACCTTTCTACAGGCAGTCCAAGCAATTCATCTATTGTGTTTTTCTCAGGACTTGATATTTTAACTGTGAGACAGCTCTGGTTTTCTTATCCTATTTTTATTAGACACTCATTCCTCCAAATTATTATAAGTTTAGCTTCATTTTATTTGTTGTTACTTTCAAAAATGGTAAATTGGCAGGGGAGAAATTTTTTAGAACATATATTTAATTAGAAATTTATACAAAAAACTTAACATACCGAAATCAAAAATTGTAATATTTATGGGTTTTGGGGTAGATGTAACACAGGAAATCAAGGTCATTTTTCTATATTTAAAAATAAATAAACCCCTTACATTTTGTAAAAGATGTAACACAAACATCTGAGGCAAAAATATGAAAGAAGAAAAGAGCTCTTTTATTTTGACAAAAATATTATACTAAAAGCTATTAAAATACACAATTGCTGACTAATTATTTTCTCCCTCTCTTCATATTTGTGTTAACAAAAATACTCTAAAAATATATCATTGTTCAAACATTTTGCATCTTGGCTGCTTTAAAGCAAACACCTCGCTGACAATGAGAGAGTAAGTTCCTTCTTTGATTGTCACTGTACCGACTTTGCAAAGACTTGCACCCCTCTTTTGTCATTGAAGAGACTTCAGTTGCTTTGGGACTTTTAAAATTAAAGAAACATCAACTGCTCAATGGTAAATGCTTTCAGTAAAAGCAAAATTTCATTTCATCTCCCTGATAAGAGAAGATTTGATATGAAGCTGGGGGGTGGATTTTTTACTAACAGAGGAAAGGGTGTCACTTGATTCTTTTAAGACAGGACTGCTGAAGTTTCCAGGTTTGCCTTTACCAGCCTGGGATAAATAGCACCTGTCCTTGGTAAGCCCTTAAGCAGAGTTATGTTATACATTGACCTTTTTGGAATGCCAGCAAACCTGACCGTTTCTATTCCCAAAACAAAACTGTTCCACTCAAACTTTCATTTGCTTATTTCCAGAGGAAAAAGCCACACTCAAATAGTGAAACCGCCTGATTTCTACAAAGTTCTGAACCAACTCCTCTCCTTGTGGGTCACACTGACCTTCCTTTGACAGTGTGAAAATAGAAAAAAAAATATTACCTTTAACTGTATCAAGATGCTGCCATAACTTTTAGACCAGATAAAAGGGTTGATGCAGAGCAACATTTGGATCAAAAAAAAACCCACCTCAAACCAAAAAACAAGCCCATAAATGCAATAAAAGGTAGAAGTTCACTACTTACATGCTGCGGGCTGAGAGATGAGGCTCGAGGCTGGAGTAGAATTTCCCTTGCCCTCAGGTGTTTCTAATTGCTGATTAAATATCTTTTGGTTCTGCCTGCACCAGCCGACAGTCCCCTCTGCGTCTCTGCCTCTCTTTGTGACTAGGACACAGTACTCTGAGTCCCAACCTATAAATAGATCCCAGCTCTGTGATTGATATAACAGGCAGCTGACAAAAAAAAAAAAAAAAAAAAAAAAAAGAGAGAGAAAGAAAAAAAAAAAAAAGAAAAGAAATAACCAGGTCTTAAGCAAGGCAGCAAAAGCTGGGCTTTTAACTCTGCACTGTGCCCAGGGAGGAGTCCCCCACAGTCACCCGTGGGCATCAGAAAGAGAAAGTGCAAGGCAATTACTTTCCCAGCAGCATTACAGCAACTTGAGGCATGTAAAGCGTATGAACAGAATTCAATGCATAAAGGAGAGGGAAAGTACAACTAGCAGACTGCATCCAACTCTTTTGCAATTTAACAAAAATAAATGCCATTGTAAAAACAAGTTGGAAATTCTGACAGAAGGAGAGAGGAGTTCAGAGATGAGTTCCAGGGCTTGATCCAGGCATGCTTGTATTTCTGCTGCAGAATAAACTAGGGGATAGGTTGGTAATTTAACAGCTTGTCAGTCTACTTAGGGTCTCTGCCTACAAGCACTATTTGATGCAAACAAAACTCAGGGCAGTGATGGTACCTCCCCTATTGACTCAGCAGAAGTAACTTAGCACTCAAGGACCTGAACCCTCATTCCTGCTTCTGTCCTTGGCTGCCAGGAGAAAATGACGAGTTACAGATACCAGAAAAGCTCTTTTACAGACAGAAGCTGAGCTGGGAGCCCACCATCTGGACAATGACTTGAGAGAACACATCACAAATGCTTCTGCCGTGGTTCCCATTAAGAGATGTAGGGGTAATGGTCTTGGATTTTCCCATATTTAATCCCTACAGGTTCTTTAGATCCCCAGTCAAGCAAGCCCAATAACATTTCCAGCCTGCAGCTCATTCTCCAAGCCTGCATCAGCTTCTAGATATTCATGATCTCCAGTAGAACCTTAATGACTAGGTAGTTTCATAGTAAAAGGACTCAAAGGCAAGGCAGCTTCTGATGAATACCAGGGGAAGGGTGGGGAAGAAGAGGGAGAACAGTAGGCAGAGAGAGGCAAAACAGCTTTTACTACACTGCTACCTTTGGCACTATCTCCTACAATCAACCCTAGGACCATGCCCAGCTCTGCTAGCAGAATTATTAGTGCAGACAGAGCACCATATCTACCAACCTTCCTTTTAACATACTGCTAGGCTTGCTTGAGCTGAGATGGTAAAGAAACAGTGAACTTATAAAGAGGAGGATAAAATCCTTAGGCACCAAGCCCATGCTGAACTCCATGGTTCTTTGGCTCAGTGGCTAACAGTACTTGAATTATTTAAGCTAGTTTAGGCATGTCTACACCACATTGCAGCTGCTGCTGTTGCTGGAGTAAAGAAAGTTCAACAAAATCAGCTATCCCGAAGCAAGGCAAGGACCCATCACATCATAGCCAAGGTCTCAGTTCAAGTGCAGCTATTGATTATGTAGCAAGAAAAAGTAATTTCCTCTTTTTGGGCCAAATCCTGCTGCATGCTTAATTCACCTCATGGCAACATATTTTGTGTCTAAGCTGTTAGGATTCAGTCAATGAGTTTTTCCGAAAAATGTCCTTTTTGCAGAACAGGGGCCTGATGAAGCACTGGGCAAAGACTCATGATGTTTAGTTATTTTCCTCAGTTGAGCTACTGCCCTTTGTGAAGTCTGGCTTGTCACTTTACTATGTCTGCATATCCCCCAGCTTTAAAAAAACATGAGATAACAATACTTAACACTGTGCTTTAAAGCACTTTGATATCTACAGATGAAGACCTACAAACAAAGAGGGGGAAAATAGAAAAGTATCTGACACTTTGAGCTCCAGTGTGGAAACACACCCTCAGTTGTCTGCTGGATTCTGGTCCTTCACCTGGCTCAATCAGATCTCAGATCAAAAATTACCTGACAAAGAAAATACTTATTTCTGTCCTCTCATTTGGGCTGACTAATACAAGATATTTTGGTCTTTAATACTGAGAGTTGTAAAACATTTTACATTTCCCATTGCCATCGGAAGGAATTTTAGACGCTCAGTACACAGAATAATCAGGCTGAGACATAGCAGAACAAGGTCCCAAAACATGGGCACCTAAATCCAAATCTTTTGAAAAACTCAGCTTTAACAAAGGGTAGTCACGTAGATCCTGAAAGTGTTACCACTTTCAGGCTGTTCTTTTCTGTTACATCTAAAGTTCTTCAAATATCACTTTGTCAAGCTTTGTGTTTTACAGAACAGGATCATCCCTGCCCCGTTACATTGTTATAGGCCAAACTGATGCCACTGTGGGAAAGCCCACGATGTTGTCTAAATCCCAAGGGCTCTTTGGCCGTATCTCAAGCAGGTAGCTGGAAAGTTCTATTCAGTTCTTAGGTCCATATCCAGCGCTTATCATTGGCATCCCATATCCATACAGTAGAGCAAGACCTGGGCATACACTAGGCCCCCATTCTTCCACTTTCTGCATAGAGAATGAAGGAATGAGGACTTGACAGCATGCCACAGTTAGCTAGTGTGGATGAACCTTCAATGGAGCCAGCTTTCCTCCATCATTCCTCTCTGCCTTTAGACAGCAGGATGTATGACTTTAACTGTTCCCCAGTGGGGTACCCAGCGATCCAGAGAAGATCTGCTTTAGATAAAACTTCAAACACAAGATCCCTACCCCCACTGCCAGCACCCTTGTGCACAAACAACACTTAATTCCAGACTCCAGACTCAGGGTGAGGCAGGGAAAGAATCCAGCAGCAGAGGCCATAAGACTGAATGCCCACTCAAAACAATGCAGAAAGAAAGCTGGAAGGTTTGAAAAGCACCCTCAGATACATTAGAAATAAAAAATGGGGAAAAAACACCACAATGTTAGTGACTTGTAGAGTCTATAAAGGCTCAGCTCTTTCTTTGAGGCACAAAAGTACAAGACATTTTAAAGTGCAAGTGCACCTTTACAGTATTTTCTACTTGTTGTTTGGGAAGGTATTTTTTAAATGCTTCTTGCTAGGGCCGTTTTCACCATATGCCTGTATTTCAGTCTCAGATTCTCAAATCTATGGCAGAGGTAAAATCTCAGAACTTAATTTTTTTCAAACACAGTTTAAGCATTGCACATATAAATCTGGGCAGAATTCACCCAGGTGCATACAAGCTATTATAGAGGAAGGCAAAATATACTTTCGTTTTAATGACAAAGAAACCCAAATATTCACAGATACCTTTTTTAGATAGGGACAAAGCAAAAAAAGTTGAAGCTTGAAAATACTGATCCAATCCATGGAGTCTTCCAATTCCATGAACCCACACGTTAAACCACACAGATAATCTTTATCCCTTCTCCTGTGAGCCTCAAGGTGCTTTGATGCACATCTGATTTATGTGCTATAAGTTTAGAACCCAGAATCACTGCTGCTTTTAGATCAGGAAATACAGGTAGGATTAAAAGTATTAAAAGATAAAGTGAAAGTCAGCTCTGCAGTTTCCAAGGCTAGCCACAAACTATGAAGAATAATTGTAATACACAACAAAATATTTCTTCATCAGAGTCACTCTACTTTGAAAGAGCCTCACAAACCCAACATTTCTAAATAGCTGCATTAGTGCTCTCTTGCTTTAGTGAGATGTGAATTGTACACGTTTCAAACAGGGACTACTTAAAGACCAAAAAAGATACTATAAAATGATAAATTTTTTTTACATAAAAGAAATTGACATCAAAAAAACGCTTCTCTGAGCCTGTGAAAATAACAAAATAAGACCTAAAAGATAAAAGAACGAAAAAGGTTGAGTAGCAACTCTCTTCTGGATGCTTGGTACACATAATACAACTATTCTTTTTCTGTGCTACCAGTATCCATAGCTGGACTTTTTTTTTGCACACACTGAAGTCAAAGTTTGCATCTAGTTCTTTCATGTACCCTCCAGGATGGTGCATACCATGTTGCCATGTCAAGTCTCTGCCATCAGCAGGAGAAGTTACACTGCTTGGTTAATACTCTTGTAAACTTTGCTCCTTCTTTAGTTCCTATATATCTTGCTATTTTTCAGGAATGTGAAAATGGCTAAGATTTTAACAGAAGTCCCCTACCAGATTTAGCTATTCCAACTAAAGATGTCACCACTCTCCAGCTGCCTGCCAGCTGAAGATTAAGACTCTCATAGCTCTTTGGCAGAGGAAAACCTGCAAACCTTCTAAACAGCTGCAAGTAAAACACGTCAGGCTAGGACTAAAGAACTTTCTTGGTTTATGCAGCACCCAAATATATTATTTCATTTTCAGGGATGCAGACAGAGTGAAGTCTTCACCAGGCATAGCTATTTGTAGAATTAGATTGTGGAGAGGCACCATCTGTGGCTGCTCAAGCAGAGGTTATGCCATTTGCTTTAAGAAGAACAAGAGCAAGCATAGAGGAATGCTCCTCTCCCTTGTTTTGCTGAGTCCACCAGTAATAACAATGCACTAATGAAAAATAGCTTGGCTTGAGCAACAAAAAAACATACCAGAGTGCATTCAGAGACTACCCAGAGCAAGCATACAGTTCAACATGTACACACAAAATAAAATCTGATTTAACTAAAGCCTGCAAGCACTAGGACAATCATATGCTACATTACATTTAAACACACTACCTTTTGCCAGTTTATCACATACAGCATGGTAACACACTCCCTTCTACCTTTGCCTCATTTAGATCCCTCCTAAACTTTCACTACTACTGCACAGCCTTTGCCTAAAAGGGCTTGTGTGTTCACATCACCAAAAAAAATCAAAAAAACGAGAAAAAGATTTCTTGGACGTACTCCTGCCTAAATTATGTAACCATGATATTAACTCACTGGAAAGCACCATCACCTCCTTCAAACTGCATGCTGCAATGAATTTCTCCCATGCTGGGCTGTCAATTCCATCACTTGGGCAAGCACATTCTAAACTTTCAATTTGCTGTGGATGCTTTGCAGAAACTCCTCAGTGTTGTTATTGTTCAGGACCTTGTTTAGCACCAGCAAGTCCACACCTGTGCTGGCAGGGCATTAGCTGTGCACTCAGACAAATCTCAAAGCAGCCCGGCAGCCTACTAAGGTCGGCTTCAGGCAAGAGATACTGTTTCATGTTCTCAGTGACCTTGGCCGTGGAGGGGGAAGGAAAGGAATCATGTTAAGCTGTCATAATAGAGCTGGTAGCAATTTTGATAGAAGGAGAAGGAGGAAAGAGTGAGATTTAAGCCAGTTCTGGTGCCAGATCAAATAGAGACCAGGATTGCCAGAAACAGCTTCCCCTTAGGTTTTTGTTTTTAATTCATATTCCTTCAGACAACTTCTACAGAACCCAAACAACTACATTATAACCACAGACAGGCCTAACCATGATGTCTGGCTCCAGATCTAAACTCCTTACACTCCCCACACTGTTAGCTCAGCTCCCCAGAAAAATCATCACCATTTTCCAAATGTGTGCGTCAGGGGGGCTATTAGTGCTCTTTCTTCTCTCCAGGGAAAAGCTCCATACTCTTTTTGTGTCTTGCTCGATTAAAAGATACATTTTAAAAAATAAAAATGAAGGAAAATAACTGATTAAGAACCTCAAAGGAAGTGGATGTTCTGTCTGCAGGCACCCAACGAGGAATAAGCTTTTCCAGGAGAAGCCCTCTGCATGCAAGCTATGAGATGTGCCACCTAAGTTCTGCAGCTTCTACAGAGAGGAAAGATCCCTCCTGCAGTGGGTCTCTTATGAGCCCCTCCAAAGAAACACCATCGATCTCAGTCCTGCCTCATCTCCCAGCCACGTTAATTGTGTCTGCAACAGCCCTCAGCCCTGCCCTGAGACTGGGATTCTCACTGGTCTGAAGGAGACGGTATAGCTCTTACCCTTGTCAAAATACCATCACCCAAATATCACTCAGAGTATCCCCATCGGGTGTCTGTGTCCAGGTGCTGGCTGGGGGTGACTGCAGGGTACCCTTTGTGAGGAGTGGCCGGGGCTGCCCCGTGTTGGACACAGGCTGTTCCAGAAGGTTCCAACCAACCCACCACAGGGCACCTTGGCCAAGATGGCAGTAGTTGGTGCCTGGGGAAAATGTGTTTAATAAAGGGCAGAAAACACTGCAGGAGGTGACGAATGAGAAATGGCTCCACAGACACTCAGGTCAGACTAGAAGGAGGGGAGGAGGCGCTCCCCGTGCCAGAACAGACAGTCCCCTGCGCCCCTGCGGAGACCACGGTGCAGCAGGTAGGTAGGAATGGTAGCTTGCAGCTGGCTAAGATCAGCCCACCACAGTGTCTCACAATAGATAGAAAAAAATCTGCTTCATTCAGTAGCTCTCCCTTTGCACTTGAAACCTAGGCAAGCAAGCGCTCCTGGCCAGGTGACCTCTGGCTGATGTTGCCAGGGCTCCTGTGCCAGGCTGGATATGCCACAGGAATGGGTAGAAAGAATACAGGCCACCTAAAATAACCCTGAACAGCACTAGTAACTGTGTTGATACTATGGGAGAGACTATTCTCCCCCACAGATCACACCAAAACCCTACCTACAGCTCCTGACTGATGATGAAATTAAACCATTGGGAGGTACTTAAGGGCACACATGACTTTCACAGACACAGCAGTGTGTATGCAGGTGCCTGCCTCAATTCCCTCACTGGCAATGAAGTTCTGCCACCATAATATCACTCCCTCACCGTGAGTAAGTCAAACACGAAATGGCAAGCTAAGCATTACCCTCACAGAAGTTTCTGCAGCACATAAAGCTACAACAAGGTTCACTTGCACCCCTAGGGGAACTGGAATCTGCATTTCCAGCTAAAGCCTCTCAGCTCTGTGCCATCTAAAACCACTTCTGAATCCACTCTATCATTGCAGGCAGAGAGCTGTTAGCCCTTGTAATGTGTTGAACGACCAGGTAGTATCCCTCTCTCTATTGTCTCTCTTTCTTTAGGCTAACCATAGCAAGTTCTGCTGAACTTTGGCTCAGCTTCATCTTAGCAATAAGTGAGGTGGTTTCCCCCTCTTCAATGCAATTCTGTTGCAGTCTCCTTTGCCTCCTCACTTCATCAGCTCAAGTCCTTCTTCATCTCAGCATTGCCAGTCACCTGTGAAAGCTCTCCTGACCAGGAAAATTCCTACCCTGCAGCCTGGAGTGCCTTAAAACTCAGAGCATTTCCTCTTCAAGACAGTGGAGAGAGGGAAAAGACAGTGGAGAGAGGGAGACACTGGAAAAAGGGCAATAGGCTTTTCTCCCACAGTAGTTACCCATATACACAATAAAAAAGGGGTCACAAAATGGTTTAGCGATCCCTTCCTCTGCTCTCCAGGCAGTCAGAAACTCAGTTCCTCAGCACTAAGCTCATCCCAGACGGAGAAGCAAGGCTACAGCACACAGAGAGTGGACACACTGCAGGGGAAGTCTGCGCAGCTGCAGCGCTTTAGTGCTTGATTCAGTCACTCAGGATTTGGTCTGAGGATGCTTTATGCTGAGAGAACATTAGGGAGGGCCACACACATGGTCCCAGCAGAGAGGTGGCAGTGTCAGGGAGTGCCACAATAAGGTGCCAGCTGCTCAGGCAAGCGCACCACAACTGTCCCCACAGCCAGACGGAGCCACGTGCTGCCAGCCAACAGCCTGTGAGTTTGACAAAGAGCCAAAACTCCAACAGTTTCTCTGCCAACAGTCTTGGCATGTGCCACAGAGAGAAGCTCCCCTTGCAATTCCTCTGCGACCTGCTCCCCTCCCCCCCGCTCCTGTTCTGTGCTCCTGGAAGTGCTGTGGGTCACTTCTGGGCACAAAGATGTCCTGCAGTTCATCACAGGTATTCAAAGCTGCTGGAATCCGAGCTGGAGCACAGGTACAGCACAGTCTACAGCAAGCTATGTTGTCCTCCATATGCCTTTCCTTCTCCCCACCACCCTCCTATACCCTGTAAAAAGATTTCTCATTCACCAAGGTTTAACAGCGAGGAGGGGGAAAATATCTGTCAAATTGTTAATCTCAAGTGGATTTACCAAAAGCCCTTTGGAAACAGCTGCTTGAGGAAGATTTCTGTCGAGCCCGTGTTCCAGATGCAGACATTTGGTTGCTCAGTCCCTTGTTGCCGCTTTAGTCTGTGCTTTTGCCACACCTGGACCTGTCCTCACCTGGAATAACCAGTCCCTTCCATTGCTTCTGCCTAAGGCCGTGCTGCTGTTGGGAGGTGAGGCCCAGCTCCTCATCTGTTCCCTCCCTTGAAGAATGTGTCACGGCATGGCCTTACACACACTCACTCATACAGGGCCTGGCTGAGACTCCCCACTGAGCATAGAGAGGAGGACCTAAAGTAATCACAGTAGCTTCTTCCCTGACACATCATGTACCAGAAAACTGTCCTGTGCTTACAAGCTTGGGGAAAAAACCTCCTTTATCACTTCTGTGCAACAATAAGCTCTGTGCCAGCAGTGTTGGATTCAGCCTGCTGTGTTTTTGCGAGGCAGGGTGGCAGTATCAGAGCACTTTGCAGACAGGTAACAGGAACTCCAAAAGAAGTCCCATTTTTATGTCACACAGCAAGTAAGGGTACATTAGCAAAACAAAACTATAAGTGGCTAATTGAAAGGTGGTCTCATTCATGTGGACTTTATATCCAGATGAGATCCAGGCTATATTAATTCAAATGCACAGCACCATGAGATTGTATCTGAGTTATCATTGCATGATGCTCTCCTGTGCCCTGTAAATACACCTTTAGTATAGACAAGAACAGAACCCCCCTCTTTTGAATACATCATGTGCCTTGCCATGAGATCCTGGGATACATTTGCCTGGTGAAACCCCACGGAAACTTGCAGGACAGACTACCACCTTCTTTTCGGAAGCCTGTTCTCCAAAGCTGTTGTGCATCATTCTCCCAGAGAAATTTTTTCTTGCCACATTATCAGATGATACAATTCGCATTTTTAAATTTGTAGAAATGGAATGTTAAAAAATATATGGTCTGTAGAAATGTTTTTCATGTCTCCTTCTTAAGTTTTCATAGAAAACAGATCATGTTTAAAAAAAAAAGTTAATTTATTTTTCACTTTCTCACTGGTCACTAAACAGAAAATAAGGCTCTAATTTGGAGGCAGGTGGATTGCTGGTTGTAGCCACGGGATATTTCATATTTCTCAACTGTATTAGTAAATTCCTCTAGAAAATACTTCCCTAAATCTCAGTGGTTCTCTCACAAAATGTAACAAAACACTGAGTTTTTGAGGAATTATTTGGAAGTCTTCTGTGTTAACTACTATTGTTCTGAATGGTGGAAGCAATTTGGAGAAATTATTAGTCATTCTGGAAAAATTTAACTAAAGTGCAAACAAGCAAATAAGACTTGGCACCAAAAGCCATGAGGAAGCAGTCCCTTGCCCTGAACCGCTCACCAGGTTCTCCATAAATGCAAACTCTTGTTTCAGCTCCTTCTTCAGAATGTGTGAGCCTGAGCAGGGAAACTGCTTCTGCATTGGTACATTATGCTTACAAAATGTTACCTATTACCCCTGCAAACATTGTTGAGTGAGTCATGGACAGCCTCAGTGGTCCACGTAATGGCAACACTGTAAATAAAATCCATTCAGCCACTACCTTTATTTAGTGGTACAGAGCAAGCAAAAAGCAAGGAAGTTCATGGGCGAAAACGTCATTAAAGGTTGTGCCATGACAGAGATGACTACATAGGTACTGTTCATCTCTGAGACTTTGTGTTTCCAGATGCCTCATAAATGATAATTTTTAATTCAACTAATTACAGACACGCTGTGGTGACTCCCCAGACAGACTTGTAGTTCTTTTAGGTTATTGTTGTTGTTATTATTATTATAAGCAGCATTCAGAACCTGGGCTCTTTGACACTAAACACCACGCATATGTAAGTATGCAAATATGGTCTTTACTGCAAATATTTTGTAATTTGAGGCCCGGTCAGCATCATTTTTGTATAAATGTAACTATCCCACTTCACAGGAATGGTTTTAAGAGAACATTGCACCAAACAAAGTTATGTAACTATAACCACGTTTATGTTAGTCTAGCTTACATCTCCAAAGAAGCTGTGCTGAACTAAGTATGCCATACCAAAGTAATATTCATGCCAGAACTGTACCAGTTTGACTATACTGGGATCCAAAATCACAGTGAAACCAGTACTCAAAGAGTCTAATGAAAACTGGGGCACACATAAGTTAGAGGGCAGAAGATACAGTCAGTACAAACATCAGCAATTTTACATCTGCATTTCAGCTTAACTCCTTTAAGAATCTTCTATCTGAAACAAAGATGCCTTGTTTCCAATACTTTCTCTGTTGTGTTTGACTGGCTTTTTAACTGTGTTATACTGAGGCTGCACTGTTACTCACCTCTTATTAAATTCCAGGGAATCCACATGAATTAGCAGCATTATAAAAGTCCAGAAAGAAGGAATTTTACGCCTTACTACTTACTATTTGCTAGAGAATCTGCAAGAGACACTGACCAACCAATGGATACTCTGATATACACACAGTAAGATGTGAGCCTCAACTGAACTCTTCTGTAATTGGGACGTTTGGACAGTCCCTGTCCCACGTGGATTTCCTGGACTCTAATAAGCGTGAGCTCATTCTGTAGTCTTTCTCTAAGGTATAATAATAAGGTCTCTACCTGTCACCTATTTCATGTAACTTGTGTGAACTTAATACCTTGCAGACTTCTGATTGGGTGCAAAATACATTTGAAATTAGATAACAGATTCAAAAGTTACACGGACTTACCCAGTGCAAATACATACTCAGTATTCCATTCAAAAAGCAGGCCTAACAATAAATTCAAGTTAAAATGACAAGGCATTTTTCTAAGGAACACCATGATCCCTATTTAATTTTCTTTAAAAACGAAACAAAAACAATGAAACAAACAACACCCACAATGAAACAAGGCCAAAAAGAGCTGGATATGGAATCAGGAGCCCTCACCTGTGCAGTGCTCATCTTCCTCCTGCTTCACTCTTGTGCTGCCATAAACCTCCCTACTGATGAGCATATCCCACCTCAACCCTGCTCTGACTTGCATGGAGCATAGGAAGAGAGTAGGCAAGGGCTTCGTGAGTGCTCCTGGATTCTGTAATTGGTGGCAGATTTAGGGCCAACAGTTTCCTTGACCTATAAGATATGCATGGGCTAGCAGCAATCTTCCACATGCTGATAAATTGTCACTATCGTGCACAAACCTCTGGAATTGAAAGCTAAATTATCCTTCTAGGTTTAGTGCTTCTCTTTAGAAGTTTCTCTGTTTCAAACCACTTCTGTTCATTCTAGATTTCTAAGGGCTTGAGGATTTGACATGATGACGGTAGGCTGCAACCTGGATAGCTTTTTTCCTTCTGTGCTATATTACTCCAAGGAGGGTTGGTAGACCCTCTGCATGTTCTGAATTCAATTTCCTACTAGACAGGTTTGTTGGAAGAAAATGCAGCAGACAGCTACATTCTCTAGAGTCAGATCACAGAATAAATAGCTCCGGACTGTGCTGGTCCCATATGAGTTATCAGTGCTATGTCTTTGTCTTATCACTCCACTCCTCCTCCTTCGCAAACCCAAAACACTTTCTCTGAATAATCACAACTGCACTGATTTCTTCCCTCTGTAAGGGAGACTGGAGCCTGCACTGGTATTTTTAGGTAACCCACTTGCTCCGTTTTCTTTCCCCTCTGTGAATAGATCCTTTACTTATTCTAACTCATACTGCCACATAAATTCCTTGTCTCTTTCTTGTTCTGGCACTCTTAGAACTGTAAATGCAGCACCTACTGCTTAGATACTGGGCTACACTGTCTCTGTATGCTGCATTTTTTGTGTCTGGACTCACTCTCCCAGGGCTGAACACACTATGACCAGAAGTACAGAGCTAGAAACCACAAAAAGACCTTGATAAAAGTGGCTGAAGTATTACACAGAAAGCCAAGCAAAGATTCCACTTAGTACTTTTATGACTATTCATCAAAGCTAATAAAGATCCCATTCCAAAGGAAGGGGTAAGAGACACAGCCAGCCAAGGAAGGTAACCTACAACTGAGGAAGTTTCTCATCCAAATTCTTTCCTGTTTCATAGTGACAGCTGGCATAAAACATCACTGCTCTGACATGAGGAAGCTTTGGTGCCAAATCTGTGAAAGTATGAAAAACAAAACCAGCAACAAGGAAGGATCAGTCAGTCCTTTTGTAGCTGTGTCCAACCCATGCTGCTGCTGTCTCAAAGAACCCTTTGGTTCTACCCATATCCTGGTTTCTCATCCTTCTCATCTTCTGCTTTGGGAATTTTAGGAATGTCTTCTTACACATACCTCTGTCAGCCTGTGTGCTTTGTCCTACCCAAGTCCTTTTTTGTCTCATGCTTTTCATTCTCAATTCCAGTTCTTTCAGTTTCTCTTTCCTTTTTATTTTGGCCCACAAACAACCCCTTTCCCCAGCATGTCAACAGCAGTGGGAAGTAACCTAATTAATAGTTCCTTGATAGGCTACCCCACACATGCACACACCCAGTATCCCACTGGCAATTCAACAGTGCTCTCTCAAGAAAGGAAAATATTTCCATACTAATTAATAATAACATCGGGTATTTCTGGGTAGAAGGATCTGGGATTCCCATCTGGGCCTAGATCTCTCAAGCTGACAGTGCAATTGTACCTCAGAGTACATTTTCTCTTCAAATCCTCATGTCATTAACTGTTTACACTGTTCTCTGTATCAAACATATTTTCAGCCTGGCTTGTATGTTAGCTGGTATCTCTGCAGTTGAC
This sequence comes from Myiozetetes cayanensis, assembly GCF_022539395.1. Classification (NCBI taxonomy): domain Eukaryota; kingdom Metazoa; phylum Chordata; class Aves; order Passeriformes; family Tyrannidae; genus Myiozetetes; species Myiozetetes cayanensis. Next base: position 21,141,164 of record NW_026087853.1, read on the forward strand.
TTCAGGCTGAATTCCTTCAACACTCAGACTGTGTCTCTCATTTAGCTCATGGCACTTATTCACTTATTCAGAAACCGGCATTGCTTCCCTTCTCTGTTCTCCATCAGGATTCACATGAGCCAAGGACCATTCCATGCTGTCGTTCTCAAAGGACACGGATGCTACAAGATCCATTTAAAATGTCTCTGCTACTTGACTTGCCCTGACATCCACTTCCCTGTCTCCGTTTCTGCCACAACCACTTGCAAAAAAAAAATCAAGTGTTGTTTTTGAAGTATTTTACAGAGGACTAGTTCTCAGTGCTGAGTGATCTAGAGCACAGATTTTTTTCCAGATGTAGTAGGAAAGACCTGCTCCTGTCTTCACCCAGGAGAAAGGAAATGTAGGAAATACTTCATTAAGCACTGTGCTCAGAGATGGGATTCCAGAGAAGAGAGGGAGCATATGTGAATTTTGCTGTCCCGTCTTAGAATTACCAAAAAACGGAGTTATGTCTCCTGCCCCTAGAGGTGACCTGAAACAGCATGACTAGTTGCTTCTTCTGCATCACAGAGGACCAAAAGAATGAAAATCTAATAAAGTGTGAGAAACACCAGTGCTTCTGAAAAAATGAAAAAGACAGAAAGTTCCTAGTAAGAAAAAACAAGTCCTATACCACCCATCAGCTCCTTAAAGATATGACAAATAAGCAAGAGTACTTCCTAGAAGCCCTATACAAACAGCATTGTGTTAGGGGACACCAGTATTGAAGCCAGACAGCCATACTCATCACATGCATTGGAGGACAGCAGGCTTTCTCCAGGAACTGTTGAAGAAGCAGGAACACCAGCAGCAGATACAAAAAGGTTCACAGCATGCAGGAAGATGCCCACAAGCACAGATCCTTCTCCTGCACAGAGTGAGCTGGAAAAATACTTTCAGATGAGCTTTTAGGCAATAATAATAATAATAATAATGGCCAGTCTTCGCGAGCGAAGATCTGGGGAAGGTCTTTACACCTTCCAGCCTGCGCATTGGATTTTTTAGGTGAGACACAGTGTGCGCGGAACTGAGCCCACCCTTTAATCCTAAGGTTCATCTGCCGGGGCCAAGCAAGCTTGGACGGTGGCAGCGAGGTCCTTAGGACGTAGGTGGGTTGCCTTTAAGGGCTAACGAGCCCCACCTGCCCGGGAGTGGCCCTGACCGGGAATCAAACCTGGGTCTCCGCGGTGATAGCGCGGCGCCTTAACCACTAGACCACCAGGGGCTCACAGCTTTTAGGCAAAGTAAACGCACAAAGAGCACATTCACAAAGTATTGGGTCAGTGAAAGGCATCTTCAAACAGATTAATAAGGAAGGAACAGTAAAATGGAAAAAAAAAGGAAAGGAGATAAGTGAGGTACCTCCAGTTGTTTTATCATGGCAGTACTGCCTATACAGCCTCCACTGAGTCACATACTCCACATGTCCACTTCCCATGCCAGCCTTCTTCTGAAGAGCCTTTCATCCCTCTGCTGCTGCCTAAGCCTCAGTGCATCCTTACTGTCCTCAGTGCCTGCTTGGCCACAGTATGACCCAGTCTCCCCCATCTCCAGAAACAACCATCCTTGTACAGCAAAGCACATGTTTGCATCCACAAGGCTGAAAGAAGGAAGGATGGGAGGAATGAAGGAAGAAAGGATCCCTCTTAAAGGAGGGGGAAGAAGGATGGAGACAGAGGCAAATAGGAGGGAGAGTGAAAGGGGCCATAAATTCCCTTCTAATTCCAAATAATTCCGATTACACGGATGAGTAGTTTTCAATCAGAAAGATAATCTCAAAGATAGATGGCAGGATAATTGCTCGTCGGCACGACGTAAATATTGTGTCGTTTCTATTAATCTCAGCGAATCGGGTGTCAGGGTTGTCACTCATTCATCAAAACAAATTAAAAAAAAAACATATTAAAAAAGAGAGAGATGCTGGAGGGAGGGGGATGTGTATCCAATAAGCAGCTGAAGGCGTGTAAGGTAATGAATGCTGCTTACATGCTGTTTGCATTTTTTGGTTTATAAAAGCTAAAGGTAACTCAGGCAGTAGGTCTTTATTAACCTCTCGGTAGGGACTGCAAGGGGCACTGCTGCATGCAGAATAGAGCAGTAGGGTGGTAGAATGGGACTGTGTTTGCACAATGGGGGAAGGAAGTGGACAATCCACCCTAGATATGGAGGTGAATAGTCTGGGATTAACAACAGACAGGAGGTACTGCAGAATCACAGTACCTGGGAGAAAGGACACAGATCACAGCATAAAACAAAGCCAGTGCCCCCCTCTGCCATGTATAGGAGTGGACAGGGAAGGGAGAGTGATGTGGGAAAGCCAGCAAGCAGGGCACACAGTGTCTTGGTGCAATTTTGCCACACTGGCTGCAGAATGACAGCATGTCACTGCCCCACTGCTGTATCAACCTATCTCCCTAGCATTGCATCCCCAGGCATTGTGCACCTCCTCTCCCTGCTCTTGTAAACTGCCGGGCTTCAGGCACCCTCCCACAGCCCTTTGGTCCCCTAACCCTAATGTATCAGCTTAGTTCATTTCTGCTGACCCAGAAGGACCAATTCCCACACACACATCAGCACTCTCCCCCTCTCCTGGAACACCCTCACTCTGCTTGGAACAGTGTCTTAGTCTGGGACCTAAAGATAACAGCTTGGGTCACACAGTGGTCAGTCACCAGTGTTTGTCCACTGACTGAACAGAGAAATTCCTTGGGAAGACCCTTATTCCACTCTGATATCCATTTCCTGAGGGTTGACACCTCTTTCCCCAGGTCAGGAGCCCTAGACTTGGCTTCTGCATAAGGGATTTTCTCTAGTGGATGCTAGGCTGAAACTACCACTCACACCACACAGCTGGCACAGTTTCACTGGTAGGGATCAGGTGGGAACAAGGAACCTCAAAGAAAAGGCTGCCCATACAACTTTTGCTTTATTCAAGGACATAGTCACATCTTTCCAAGAGTGAAAAACTTCTGCTTGGCCGTAGCCTGCAGCCATGGCATCCTGTGATGCAATTCACAAGACCTGGTGAACCAGTCAAGGCTAGATAAGCATTTGAACAAATTACTTCCCCAGTAAATTCAGCCATGGGCAGGAGCAGTTCTTAACTGCGCAGGGAGTTATGAACTCCAAGCCAGGACTGTTTGAGCCTGCCTCTCGCTGCTGTGATGCAACAGGAAGCCTTTTCAGTGCATCATGATCATCTGTAGTCACTGAAGTGGTGGTCTTCAAATAAGTCCCCTCAGTTTGCTCTTGCCTTTGTAGCATTTCTGTAGGGCTTGAAGAATACTGTTCACTTTCCCTGTCTGTAGTCTGGAGAAGCCGAAACACTACCTGAAGCTTGTGCTCTTGACTGATGTGTCATAAGTACTTTGGGATGAAAGAAATGCAAAGGTATTATGTTTTTAGACCAGACTTAGTTTGTCAACCAAGACAAGTTTTGCCCTCCTGAGCTTCAGGAAGAAGCTGACAGGTTTTGGCTGTAAGTTTAGCTTAGTGCTTTGCAAACAGCCTGCTAACACAAGGACCTGAACCAATGCCCAGGGGCTGTCTTCACTAAACGGATTTGAAAAATGCTAATGTTTCATCCTTGGCCACATCAGTGTTTCTGTTCATTTACTGTTGCTGTTTGCTAAGTGAATTTATTTATTTAAAAAGCTGTTCTATTGGTAGCTCCTGTTGAAAGTTGGAAAAAAATTCCACATGAACATCCTTGTGCAGGGCTACAGCAGAACTGGTCCCAGTATAGGCCAAGATTCTTTAGAATTGAGTGCTGTTCCCATTGCACAGTCCTCTGGGACAGAAGGAGCAGGGATACTTGTCCCAGCAATACAGTTAACCTGTCAATTCAGCCAGCAATGTAATATCCGCTGGGGATTTCAGTTGCTTCTGTGATCCTGCCTTATCTCCCTACATCCCTCGGCGTGCCCACTGCTCGGTGAAATGTCACTTCTCTCTCCCCTTCTTCCAAGATGGAAGTGAACTTGTGTGCCTGGCAGGGCGGCTGACAGACACGAGCTGAAAGGCTGTCAAGGACCCACTGAAAAGCAGGCAAGCCACACTGTGTCAGATTTCGGGGTCTAACACTGCAGCTTTCTGTCTGCTCTTGGGCTAACTCTAAATGGAGCCTTTGATAGGCAGCCAGCAGCTGTCATCACAGGGTCAGCCTCAGAAGCAGGAGGGTATGAGCACCTGGGAAGCACACACCAGTGAGCAGAGAATAGCAGTTGTATTGTAAGGCTGGGTACTTCAGGGAACCAGGAACACCAGAATCAAGCACTGGACAATGGGATGGACCAAGGGCATCCATCCAGAAGTCCTGAAGAAACCTCAGTTCCACAATGACTTCTCAGGGGTGAAGTGTACCACAAAACTAGCTCCTACTAACTCCTTGGTGCTCACTTCCCTAAGAAATTAGCCTAAAGTAGACTATTTAAGGGGAAAGACTGCAAAGGCAATTATCTTCAATAAACACCCAACATCATTTTTCACTTCCCATGGGTGAGCATTGTATCAGCCTTTGACTTCCCCATGGCTGGACTCAGAGCCTCTAAATATTTCTTGATGCTCAAGAAGAATTTGCCTCCTCCCTGCATGTCACACCTTTCCCAGCAAGCGCCTGAATGGCTCTCCACTACAAATGACTGAGCTCAGCCATAATGGATGTGAGGTAAGAATAAAACACCACACTGAAGGGAAGCTCCTCAATTCCCTCACTCAGTGGCCTGCAAGTTGGAGTTACAATTTACAGCTACCGGTTAAGTCTCTGTTCTTACTCTGGAATAAGAATTGGTCCTTCATTTAGTGGACTTGTTTCAAGGTAACTCTGCAACACCTTTGCAAGGTAACCAGCTGACACTCTAGACTTTCAGGTACAACTTTTTTCAGAGACATTCTTCGAAAACCAGCATGTATGGAGTGAAGGTTTTGTCACAAATGAAAGCGTTAGTAAAGAAATAATAGGAGTGTTCAGCATGAGACCAGTTCAAAAACTTAGTCACACCAGGGTCTATCCTAGGATAGACTGAGGTATATTATGAGTGACCTGGAAACTGAGAAGAACAGATGGTAGAAAAATGAAGACAATAGCCTGATTTAAATTAATCAAGACAAAAGTGGACTGAGAAGAACCTCAGAATGAGAAAGCTGGATAGAAAGGCAGAAAACTGTGGGTGAAATCCAACATCAGCCAAAGCCAAGCAATGCAGACTGCCCTCAGAGAGCACTTCTATAGGCCTGGAATTTTCAAATGAATACAGGAAACAGAGACAGTTAAATCGAAATGACCTTCACTCTGCAATGGTGGCAAGGGAAAATTAAACAAATAAACAAACAAATGAACAAAAACCACTCATTCAGATACACCAGGAAGGAAATACTAAGTGATAATGGATAGGAATTTTTGTCCCTATGTTCTGTGCTCTCCAGTAGCACTATCTCCAGTAGTATGCCAGAGGAATCTCTCAGGAGAAATGTTGCTGCCCTCCATCTTTTTCCTTCCTTATATACCATCATAAAGAGCAAAATGGAACCATGCCCTCAGACAGATCTATCATAGTTGGTTAGCACTGAATTATCTTCTGGAACAGAGCAGAAACAGGAGAGAAAAGTGCCAAGAGAATATAGAATGTATGAAGCCACATAAACTCATGAGACTTACCCCACCAGGTAGCACTGAATTAAGTAGCACAGCTTAAAGCAGGTTTAAAAATAGTATCAGATAGTTATTTGAATTGTGATGCGATCTGTACAGGCTCTTCAGTCCTCTCTCACTGACAGCAGCAAAAGCTTGCTGCAAGGATGCCATAGTAGTTTAGAACAATCTACCTCCTCATATAAAATGGTCAACATGACAGTCAGAGATTCAGGTAAAACTCATAAGCTGGTAAAACTCTGGACATCAGAGGATAACACTGCACCCATTCCCACATCAGTGACTGGATGCCAGCTTAGGATTCCACAGCATTTATAGATAAATTGGGTGGCAACTCCTTGGCTTAAGTGGAGATTTGTTTTTAGGCTTGTACTGACAATAGCTGTTTCTATATCTAAAGCTCCTACAGAAAGAGATGAGAACTGTACAGAGCTGTTCCCTGAGCTTGCCAATGCACCACCAGCTGGACCCACCTTCTTAGAGAAAAGCCAAAGAATATCCAAAATTGGAGGCTGAAGTCAACCTCAGACCAGCAGACAGAGAAAAAAACCCTTCTTGCCAAACTGAACTGTTCTGAAGCATCAGCTATCCTGGGAAACAGGACTCAGGAGCAGGGAGATAATTGGTGCAAAATGGTGTGATAACTTCTATACTTCTGTATCACCCCACCTAGCTTTATGTCAAGGGCTGGATGGCTTCTTTCAGTGTAACTTCCTTGCACTTTCTTATATCCAGACCTCCCTCCTTTGTCTCTCTAGATGAGGAGATAGGTGTGGACATCAGAAGCTGCAGCAAGATAAGTCTGCCTAGTTACCCAGAGGCAGAACAGCTGTACTGGCCACGAGAACCCAGCTTACAGAGGTCAGGCTGGAAAGCACTGCAGGGTAGAAAAAGCCATCAAAAGGAAAAATGATAAGATTCCTTCCCTTGTTACATTTCCCAGCTCTGATTCAACCTTCCATGACCTTTACAGACTTTACCCATCACTGCTGAAATCCCTCTCTTGCACACAGCATTTCCCTCATGATGTATCAGACCAGGACCAGACAGTTCAAGTATCTGATGGCTGGTCTAAACATGGACTGAACTGAGTAGCAATACTTTGTTCAGAGCTTGTTGTAAAAGTGATTCTTGAGTCTGTTGGGAATCAATGCTACTCTAACACTAAACCAGTTTTAATATATATTCCATTTAACCTCCTCACTTCCTCCTCCTCCACTGAGAATGGGATAGGCACAGCAGAACTTCTCAAGACTGGTGAGATGCATGGTACAGTTCTCCATTAGGAAAGCTTATTTGCTTCCCCTCAGCCTCTATCAGCCTCACCTGACCACTACAAAGGCTGTGTAGAGACTTCATCACTGCTGTGAGCAGCTCTGGGAGTATCTCTGACCCTGCTCACTGGAAAACCCTCACACAGAGCTACACAACACTCAAGGCACCCAGCTGTGAGAGACATGCAGAATTGTTCTTCAAGGATTCTCAGAGCCTCACATCACCTACTTCACTGTCCAGAGCTGCCACCTACAGCTGGTGGGGCATGTAGGGCATATTTACCACATGTCCCAGCTGAACATGAATGTCAGAGCATAAGGAAGAACACTCTGCAGCAATGGCTCAAAGCAGTTTAGGCTGACAATGAGGCAGATTCCCCAACAACACAATAGATGAAAGTTAACCTCCAAGAGCCCAACTGTTCTCTTTTATCTCTCAAATGCTAAATGGACAAAACACAGAAAATTATACTCTAAAGCCACAACAAAAGCCTCTGACTCCCAGGCCTGCTTTGGGACTCCCAGGCTTGCTCAAATACTCCCCTGATATTGATATCATTACTTCCCTGTTCCTCTCTTTCTCAACCAAATATTATTCTGGGGATAGTGTTGACCAGGAGGCCGTGCTTGTGCAAATCTCTGGAGTTGCTGGGAGGGGAGCAGTGAAGAAGAACAGACCAAGATGGTTATAGTGCATTTGGCTATTGATCTCACTGATTTTCTTCCTTGTCATTCTCCTACTCCTGCACTGCAGCAAAATCCTTCTGCTCCCACACTGTCCCCCATTCAGATCCCTTCTGACATTGTGATTAGCTACTTTGCCCTGTGGACATCCTAAAGGTGAAGCTCTTCAGAGGCCATGGGTCCCTGATCCAAAGAACACCCCCTGACTCAGCTGGGTGCACATAGTGCTTCTGACCACTTTCCCACTGGCCCATCCATAAGCACTCAGATATAGTCTATAGGCATAACCAAATCTCACTGAAGCTTCTGGGAGGCTTTCCACTGACCTCCTCAATCAGTGAGGCAGCCTCATTTCTCTCTCCACAGAGCAGAGTACCAACTTACCAACCTCCAGATATCAAATGAATACTCCGACATGGCTGCATCTCCTTCTGGCACCATGGTCTTTTAGGTTTCTCCTCTCCACATATCATATTCAATGTGGTTTTCTTTTACTTGCACATGTTGTGGCAGCAGGGACCTTTATTTCTTACCTTTGTTTCTAATTTCACATCCCTTTGCATCTCCACACTGCAGGTACTGGTTACAGTGCTCCCCGTTTAGTATCCTTTGCACATTTAATTAATGATCCATTTACCTCCTCTTCCATATATCTAATGAGAAGGATTAATCACACCAGCTTGAATGGTGATCCCTGTACCACCTCATTGACCATTTCAAGCCATTAAACACCAGGTTTTCAATGGTGAAAACCAGATCTTTCTATATCAAGTTTATATGATTCTTTTACAACCATCATCGTACTTTGATCAGTTTTAAGCCCCCGTTCCTCCTGCTATCTGGAGAACAAACACATACTAGTATTGGGATTTAATACAGCAGAGTCAAATGCTTCACCAGTGATCAGATGCCTGTAAAATATTAGCCAAAGAAAACATGAGTGAATAAGCAACAGCACTGGAAGAGCACTTGCTCAAACTGGTTTGTTCTCCATACTGTCTTTACAGATGTCATTACCTACTCTCAAGTGCTCCACATTATTAATTTCTTTTCATCTCAGTTTCCAAGGATATACCTCCACCACAAGAACCCCAATGCCTCCACCATTCCCATCAGTCAGCCATATCCCTTACCTTTACCCTCTCTTGAGCACATCTCTTGCAGATTCTCTTACTGTGAGTGACAACAAAAAGAGTCTTTCCAAATACATTAACAGCAAAAGGCAGAGCCAAAAAAAAAATCCTGGACCAGTACAGGATGAGGATGGTCACCTCATGAACATGGACAGAGACAAGACAGAGGTGTTTAATGGTTTCTTTGCCTCTGTCTTCAACACTGATGATGGGCTAAGAGGGTCCTAGTGCCCTGAGCTGGAGGATCATGGCTCTGAGAATGATAAAGCCCAGCCAGTCCTGAACTTATGAGGAATCTGATGCTCCAGTTGTATCCCTATAAGGCTATAGGGCCTGATGGGATTCATCCAAAAATACTCAAAGACCTAGATGATGTCACCACAAGGCTTCTCTCAATGATCTTTGAATAGTCTTGGGAATCTTCCAATCGACTGGAAGCTAGCTGACAATGTACCAATTTTCAAGTAGGGCAAGGATAAGGATGCTGGAAACTACAGATCTGTCAGTCTCACTTCAGTGACTGGTAAAATTATGGAGCAAATTATTCTGGAAGGTGAAAAAACACCTGCAGTACAATGCAGATATTGGTCACAGCCAACATGGCTTCAAAAGGGGAAAGTCCTGCCTAACAAATCTGAGCTCCTTTTATGACAAGGTAACCCACCTAGATGATCAAGGGAAGCCAATTGATGTAACCTTTTTGGATTTCATTAAAGCTTTTGATACCATCTCACAGTATCCTTCTGGACAAAGTGTTCAGTGTATAGCTGGATAAACAAGTGATGAGATGGCTGAGCAACAGGTTTATGGATCAGGCACAAAGGGTCATAGTAAATGTGGTAACATTAGGCTGGTGACTTGTCACTAGTGGCTCTCCACAGGGCTCCAACTTAGGCACAGTTTTCTTCAACATCTTCAGGACACTGAAGACGCAAGACTCAAAGGACAAAACTAAGTAAGTTTGCCGATGTTACTAAATTGGAAGGAGCTGTTGATTCCTTTGTAGGCAGAGAGGCCCTGCAGAGAGACCTTGGCAAATTAGAGGGATGGGCAATCACCAACCAGAGGAAGTTTAAGAAAGACAAGTGACAGATTCTGCACCTGAGACAGAGCAACCCTGGCTGTGTGTATAGACTAGGGAATGAGAGGCTGGAGATCAGCATCATGGAAAGGTACCTGGGGGTCCTTGTCGATGGCAAGTTGAATATGAGTCAGAATATGGTCAACTGACCACATCCTGGCAGCCAGAATGGACTACTGTGTCCTGGGAGGCATCAGGCAAAGCATTTCCAGCCAGTCAAGGGAGGTGATTGTCCCGCTCTGCTCTGTACTGGTGGGGCCTCACCTTGAATATTGTGTGCAGTTTTGGGCACCACAATATAAGAAGGATATTAAGCCCTTAGAGAGTGTCTAAGAAGGGCATGAGGATGTTGAAGTGTCTGGAGGGGAACCCATACAAGGAGTGGTGAGGTCACTTGACTTGTTCAGTCTAGAGGAGACTGAGGGGAAACCTCATCTCAGTCTACAACTTCCTCATGAGGGGAAGTGTAGGGGTAGACACCAATCTCTCCTCTGTGATGACCAGTGACAGGACTCAAGGGAATGGCCTGAAGCTGCGTCAGAGAAGTTTAGGTTAGATATTAGGAAAAAGTTCTTAACCCAGAGGGTGGTTGGGCCCCGGAACAGAGAAGTGGTCACAGCACTAAACGTGCCAGAGTTCAAGTGTTTGGATGATACTCTCAGGCATATGGTGTGATTCTTGGGGCTGTCCTGTGCAGAACCAGGAACTGGCCTTTGATAAACCCTGTGGTTCCCTTCCAACTCAGGATATTCTATGATTCTATGAAAAGCTGGGGTAGGGAAAACAAAGGTACATGCTGAAGAATTCAAGAATTGTATAAAAGAATCTGCAGTAGCTGAAGATACTTGCATTTCCATGCGTGGACATGCTAGTGGAAATAATGGTCACATTCTGGAAAACCTCTCACTGCAAATACCTCCATTTAGATGCACATGGAAATCTCCATTCCCCTATGGAAAAGCACTAGTAATAGGACAGCTTCTCAGCAGAACTACTCTCACCTGAGGCCACTGCAGGTGAGCTGGCAAAAATAAAGCAACATCTGATACAGGGCTGAAACCTGCCCTCTTGCCCTGAGGCCAGCAGCAGATCAAAGAGGTGCTCCAAATAACCACCTCTTCTCCTCTCCCAGCCTTATCTCCCTTCTTCCTGGGCTGCCAACAGCAGAATTATATCTCTAGACTTCTTGCAAGAAGGAATGGACACAAAAAGCTCTCAACATACAGTGGAACTTTGCAGCTTTGATTACAACTGCTGCATTTAAGCTGCCTGTGGAACAGTAATCGCAATGCTGACAGGTACACCTTGAGGAGAATGACACCAATGCTCCAGCTGTCTCACTCCGAGGCTTGCAAAAAAACATGCATTTATTTTTACCTGAACTTTACTCAAGAAAGAGAGCAAGCAAAATGTGTTCTTCCAATGTGCATGTCATTTTCTGGAACTGGAGCAGAGGTCCATTTTCCTCCTCAGGGAAGGGGAGGGATACAGAGGAGCCACCACAAGGGCAGATGCCATAACGTGAAAGCAGATCTCCCTCAGTGAGAGGCAGTGACACTGCATGGAGTTGCAGGGAAAGGGCTTTAAGGCCCTAAATTGAATGCCTCAGAGATCTTAATTTCTGTGAAATAAATGTACTTGCCCAGAGCCTCTGATTAGGTTTGCTCAAGTAGCAAACCCTCAGCTTCATCATTAGTTGCTTAAAGGCCAACTCATGAGAAGACCCACCATGTGCTCTACATGCCATTCTCTCCTAGGACCTAGCTCTCTATACTTCAGTATTTCATCTGAATTACTCTGCTCCTTTTTCCACTCTACCTCTCCACTAACCACCACCGTGTTGATTACAGCCCACCACCTGCCTCCACTTCAACCTGCAACTTACTCCTTCCTTCCTGGCTTCTTATGTCTCTTGGTAACAAATCTGAGGCAGCCAGAAAGCTCTCTTATCCACTCCATGCACACTACCAGCTACTTTGTGCTGGCTGTGAGCTGCCAAAGAGAAAGCAGCTGAAAGTAGTTGACTTTACAGACTGTGGGTTTCTCTCTGACCTATAAGTTCCTTCTGATCCATTTTCAAAAGAAGTCCAAAATCCAATAAATTAAGGACAATCAGTCTCACCTGTGTCCTTGGGAGAATAATGTAGTTAGTTTCCTTAGAACATATTTTGAGCACACAAAGGAGAAGAAGGCGATTAGGAACAGTCAGCGTGGATATTCCAAGAATAAATCGTGCCTGACCAATCTGATTCTCTTCTGTGATAAAATGATGGCACTTGTATACAAGAGGAGAGGCATGGAAGCCATTTACCTCGACTTCAGCAAAACATTCAACACTTTCCTAGAATGCCTCCAGACTGATATAAAACTATTATGAGTGTACTACCAGAAAGGTTAAAAACAGATTGGATGATCAGGCTCAGAGAGCCATGTTTACACGCTACCTGTAGGCCAGTAAGATATTTTCAGGGGACCTGTCCTGTTTAACATCTGCATCAATGACCTAGAGGATGCAACAAAGCACACTCTTATCAAGTTTACACCTGACACCAAACTGGGGAGACCAGTTGATATGCTTAAGGCAAGGCTGCCATCCAAAATGCCCTGGAGAGGCTGCAGGGCTAACGTGAACCTTACAAAATTTAACAAGGACAAATGCAAAGTCCTATACCTTGGAAGAAATAATCCACTGTGACAATACCTACCAGGGTCTGCCTGCCTGCATAGCAGCTCTGCTGAAGAGGACCTCGGGGCCTGATAGGTCCTAAGCTAAGTATGAGCCATCAGTAAGCCCTGGCAACAAAAACAGCCAACAGCACACTAAGGTGAAGGGATGTAGTTATTCCACTTTGCTTGGCACTTGTCAAACTCCATCTAGAATATGTTATCTAGATTTGAGGTGCCAGTACAAGAGAGAGATTGATAAACTGGTGTAAGTGAATGGAGGGTGAGCAAGGTGGTTAGCAGGTTGGAGCATTTGCACTGTGAGGGCTCCAGGCTTGTTTAGCCTAGAGAAGATTTTAGAGGGACCTAACAGCTAGCTTTCAATAAGGACCTTATCAAGAACACAGGGACAGGCTCTTTACAGTGGATCGTGGGTTAGCAGTACACAACAGATACAAATGGAAACAAGAGAGGTTCAAACTGTATAGAAAAAAAAGCTTTTCTGGCATGAGGAAAATCAATCACTGGAATGAGCTGCAGAGACAGGCTGTGCAACCCTCATTTTTGGAGGCTTTCAGGATGTAATTGAATAAAGCCTTGAGTAACCAAGTCGGAATTTGGTGTTGACACTGCTTAAAGCAAGGGACTGTACTGGAGACCTCCTAACATCCCTTCTAACCTGAATTGTTCTGTAATTCAATGATTCTGCAAACATACCGCAGAAGACATTAATTTGTTGCAGAGGTATTTATGAAGTAGAAGGAGTAGATAAAGCAACTACATGATCTGCCTCCCACTTCTCAGCAGCTCTGCAATTACTGCCTCTGCTCTCCTCATAGCACCCATGGAATGGATGGGCCAGAGCCAGAGAGAAAAACAGCTACTCACATGCACTCTAAGGTGAAGATGTGACCCTGGTCACTGCCAGACCTAGCAAACCACAGCCATTTTTTCCAGTACCAGTGAGGAAAACGCCTTCTCAGAGGTATCACTGACCACTCTGCCAGCAACAGCAGTGTTCTGAATGAAGCATGCTGTAGACGTACCAAATTTTCAGTATGTCTCGCCATAAGAATACAAATTCTTCAGGAGAAAACCCCTAAAAGACAATTTATATCAACAAATACGCAAAGCTATTTCTATGGGAGCAAACCAAAGTGGGCCTTGAGCAGAGCTGCATCACAAAGAACTTGGGTTGGTTTATTTCCTCACATCTTTAAAAAATGCTATTTCCCAGTAACACACACATAGAGCTGTCTCCTTATAGAACTAAATATTGCGGTACAAAGACTATCCTTGTCTAGACCTAGATAGGTGGAGAGATGGCAGAAATCTGGAGCTAGCAATTCTCTCTAAAACAGGAAGATATGGGATGGCTCATACCATATATATTATGATGGAGGAGATCCTTAGTTTTTTACTCAAGGGAGACAAGAGGAAGTATCTCTTGAAAGTGAAAACTTCCCATTGGAACAACTCAAAGAACTCTAAAGAACTTGCCAGTGATGTAATTTAACACCTTTTTAAAACAAAAAAAACCAACCCAACATGAAACATGATGGAAGCAATGACAGTGAAATTCCTGTCTTTTGATAAGGACAAAAGGATGCTGGCAAGGAATTCTAGCTCAGTTAAACTTGATCTCAGCCTGAGCAAACAATGAAACAGTTAACCCAGAATTATACTGGGAAAAATAAAATCAGAGGCTAAAAATATAGTGAAAAGTAGGTCTTGTTAGGCTGCTACCCTCTCTCTATAGTTCTTTCATTTTTTGTGGGTTTTTTTCCTTTTTTTTTGTTTTTGAACATGAATGCAGGCCTGGTAGGTAAAGGCAGCAGTGCTAGTGCAGCATACCTGGACATCCATAGCAAGGCTACAGCCATAGCAGGTCCTAATACATTCCTGGCCCAGAAACCACCCTGCTGCCCCCATTCAATGCACACAACAAGCTCAGACCCAAATGTACTCGGGATATAGGAGGGCGGTAGTAGCAGTCAGATGACAGTGGCATGCTGGCTGCAGGGGCATGGAGAGCTGGACACACTGCTTTCACTCAGTCTGCCCAGCGCACTTCACTGTGCACATCTGGAGCCAGGGCAAGCTCAGAGCTCGGCTGTAGGAGAGAGGAATGCAGCCCTCTGTCAAGGGACTGACACACAAGAATGGCAGAGCAATCTACATCCCTCTCCTTCCATGGGAACAGAGCTGGAGGTTTCTGGTTATGGGCAGGGTGCAGCCCCGATCTCTGGAGAGACAAGTGTCATGAGGCACTTGGGGCAGTGTGAGCCAGAACAGGCATGTGGGCAGGGTACAGAAACGTGCCTTGGTCTGGGGTAAAGAAGACACTGGGAAGAGTTTTCAGGAACCTCATGAGGTGAGGAACATGAAGAACATTTTTTGGCTCAAACTTCCTTCTGTGACATCTCAAACAACAAATATGTGCTGTGAGCAACCCATAGGGTATGTGATCTACGGATTAAAAACAGGCTCCCCATTTGCGATTCAAGCACAATTGTCAATAGTAAGATGGAATTACACAGAGATGGTAGCAGAAGCCTGCACTGACTCATTGCAATTCCAACTCGTTGGTATAGGTACAACATACAGATGGGTGGGATGAGGAAAAATGAGAAAACAGGCTGCTCTCAATGGCATGGCTCCCATCATTCACTATAACCCAGAAATGCACAGCCCAATATTAAGTAAAAAGTGGGGGGGACAGATGCTGCAGGGGCCAACTTGGGGGTCCCAAGTACAACATGATCTCTCGTAACACTTGGATCTACCATATGGGAAAGATTAAGAGCACTATATAATCATCTTGCATGCATCAATGAGGGAATTGCTAGAGCCCTTGTCCCCCACAGGTCCAAGCTTTTTGTTCCCTTGGTTATTCAAGACTGAGACAGAATGTACTTACCATGCTAAGAAAGCAGGGTGCCAGTCTTGTAGGAAGACCTGTAAAGAGATTCAGACCAAAAACATTGAATCTGATGGATTCAGTTGAGGATAAAATACTGTCGTACTGCCTCCTCATGGTAAGGGGAATATATCAGCCAAGGGAGAAAAGAACTCACTGTGGCTTATGCCTGTTTACATGACATGAGTTGCAGCATGGAATTGTCTTCAAACACTACTTACCAATCCTTGCAGATGACTTGGAAGAAATTCTGTTGCAAGAACTTATTTTCACCTGAGGAGAATACACCATCGTGGACTGCTGAAGCAAAACAAATTGTGTGCATCAGAATATATTAAAAGTTAGCTATCTATGGAGGACCTGCAACAGCACTCTGTGGAGATCTGGAACACACAAAGTCACTGGAGACATGACTGGATCACAGCTATCCCAGCTGCATCTGCTGTTTCCAAAACCTCAACTCTCCAAAAGACCCTATGTTGCTATCAGTCAAGGTTCAAAGGACATGCAGAAACTGTCCTAGAACATGAAACAAAAGCTGCTTTCATAAACCCAATTTCCCTTTTACTCAAAGCCACCGCAAATTGTCCCCAGTGAAGCTCCTCTTGGATAGGCAGGTGAAGAAACCAAGTAGCTTTGACTGCTTGAGTGTCACTCCATAAAAGCACTGACAGACTTAGCCTGCTCTAACTGATCACTAGCTCTCTATTGCTACAGTTCCTATTCTATTTCCCATACAGGAGGTATTGTCTATTCTGCCCTTGTTGGAATGTTTTGTGGAGCACTGTGATTAGCACTGAACCAAAATCGTCCAGCCCTTGTGGACCTTTTTTCCCTTCCTACTATCAGAATGAGATTTCATCTTGATGTTCAGAGCCTGGAGACCCAGAGGTCAGAGGCCACCACACGATCCACTGAGCCACCCAGTCCCTAGATCACAATGTTAACAAATCACCATTTATCTTTGTTACTGCAGCAAGTGTCCAAGGCAAAATGGTGCCAAAGATCATATCTGTTGGGATAACCTATTGATTTGTGTCATATTTTGCCCAATCCCTATTTTATTCTTGCTCAGGCAGAGGTCAAGGCAGGTTAAAAATAACTCCTTCAGTCTGAGGTGCAGGAGTGAGGAATTTAAAGCCAAGCTGTTGTTCCCAAGGGTGGGGGTTCAAAAATCTCCAACACAAGCAACAGAAGCAGTAATGTACAGCAGTTGTGAGCAAGACCTTGTAGCCAGGGAATTCAAGCCATGACGGAAAGTTTTGCAGCTTTAACTAAAAGGGTTTTTTTCTCTCTTTCTTTTTTTTTCATTTTTTTTCTTTTTTTTTTTTTTTTTTTTTGATGAGGAAATAAATCAGTCATCTTAGTTCATTCAAGCAACTAAGCATTACAAAAGATTACGTGATATACATATACAGTAAATGCTTTGAATGCTGTGCAGACTAATGCAGGTGCTATTACAGCATTCACACCGCCTAGTCAAAGTACACTGACCAACATCAGCATAATTCATAGTCCTTATTCCACAGGAAGTTAAAATTTTGGACTAGATTACAGGGGTAAAAAAATTCAAGAATATCAGAGTTGAAGTTGTTAGTGCTGTTCCCAGCACTAATGTCCAAGTGTCATTTTTGTCAGAGAACTCTCTGGGTAGATGCAAATTTTTATTTAGATTATTTTATCCCATTTCAAAACCTTGGAGTTAAATTGCCAACACTTTAGAGATATTTTGCCTTCCATTAATATTATGCCCTCCAGGAAATGAAATTTTAAACTAATACACATTTCCCCATCTTTTTCATTAAAGAAACATTATGTACATGCAAAGCAGAAAACACTTCTTTATCGAATCTGCATGATTTCCTGAAAATTTTTCCCAATGATGCAAAAGAAGATCTTACCTTTACTCTAGCTTCATATTCCCACTCTTATATAGAGATTAGACAATTAAGAAAGGAGCCCAGTTTTTTACTGCATCTTCTAACAATAGAATTTCTGACACTTGGACTAAAGCTTAAGTGTTTTCAAAGGGCCTAAAAAGTGGACAAATCATCTTTTTCACTCCACTCAAAGATTTACATCTGAGTGTCATTCAGCTTATAGCCACATTATTGCTGGCCTCTGAAGTCTTCTGTAGAAGGAGGGAAATTAAACCAACCTATGATACTGGGGGTATCGTGAACTCTGCAACATATGTCAGAAAATGCTCTCATTTTTCCAATCAAATGTCAAAAAAATTGCTTCCTTTTTCCATTTCCTCCTCAGAACTGAAGGGACAATGTATTTTATAAGTATACATTAGTCATAATACTCTGGATGAGAAACAATAAAGGAATTCACTGCCCTTGTGCAAAAATAGCATGGCAAGAATGGTGTGCAGCATCTCCTTGGGAAGTGAACAAAGCAGAACCCCCACTTCTGACAGCTCCCCGGATGGGATGAGAAAAATCTCTGTACAGAGTCGTTTACTGAAATGCAGCAGGAAAACCACCCTAATGTTGTAACAAAAAGCAAAGGAAAAACAGGTAGGTCTGAAGTTTTCCTGAGCTTATAGATAAGTACAGGGGAGGTAGGCTGGCTCACTGCACATAGCATCCTGCAGTTTTGGCACAGAGGGGAAAGGCATGTGAGAACAAGCAGGGGACTGGGGCAAAACCTCTCAAACACTATTGAGAAACATGAACATGGTCATCTCTGCCCTGTCACAAAATTGACCTGATCCATGGTTAAGTAGGCTCAGAGATGACTAACCCTGCTGACCATCACAGACAGGTTTCTGTCTGTAACAACCAACATATGGAAGAGCCAAAGAGCAATTTAAATATCAGCAATACCATGCTTGCTTGTGTGATATATGCTCCAAAGCCATCTCCCCCCTTACCAGATTCTTTCACCAACCATTTCTGAAGCAGCAAGGCAGAGCCCCGTGCTGGGCTGCAGGAGCTGGCCCAAGAGTGGCTGCTCGTTTACAGAGTAAAGACGAGACCATCAGCACAGGCAGGAGGAAGAGCAGCAAGGGGCAGGAGGCAGCAGAGACCTGGCAAAGCCCTCTCCTCTCTGCTCTCTCTCTAGTGGTTCTGCGGGCGATTACTCCAGAGCACCCAGCCATACCAAAATCAATAAACAATTTATACGCAGCCCAAGGAACTTTGACACACTTAATAAAAGTCTCCAGTCACAGTTATGGCTTCATTTCACCTTAACATCTTCTTTAACTGTCCCTTCTTTTCAAGATCAATTAGAGGCACATGCAAACAGAAAAACAAGCAAACAATGAAACCAAACAAAAAAGCCCCATTAACAACAAAAACCCGGGAAAAATCTAAAAAGCAAGGTCAAACTAAGCAGCTCAGCTTCTCCTCATACTCTCCTGAGGCAAACATAGAAATACAGGGACTGACAGGTAACACATTGGGACACCTTGTTTACACATGCTTCTTGCAACCTCTGGTTCTGGGCACAGATCAGCAAGACAGCAGCCTTATTTAGGAGAGCTGGGGTTGAGAGCCTCTGCTGAGCCTGCAGAAGACATCTGTTTTCCTGTAATTTCAATGGAAATTTAGCACCTCTGAAAAACTCCAAATACAAAGAGTGAAACTCTACCTATCCTCAAAAGGGGTACAGATTAGGCGTCTTAAAGAAGGTCTTCATCTGAGATGATCCAGCCTCACTGTCCCAGTCATGCCTTGGCTTCTGATAAGACACTCAGAACTCTGCCGCTGAATCATCTTCTTTACTCCAGTGATTTACAAGAGGAAAGAGTTAACGAAGGAGAGTTACTTCCATTAATAGCAATAGGCGGCAAATAGCTTTTAATCCCTCCTCTCATTCTTTGAATTGAGGTGCTATTATTGTTTTGATGTTGTGTATTCATGTTGAAAGTATTAGAAAAGTTGTCTGTGTTTTCTTAGTAACTTGTTTGGAAACATCTGGGACATCTACTCTTGAACAAAACATAGGAAAGTAGAGGGCCTGGTCCATTTGCCATACTCTCAAGTCCTTACGAGGCTTCCTCAGATAGAACCCAAAGTCTCTGCCCGAGCTGAGCTGAGCCCACCAGCCACCATAGCTACTACAGACAAGAACAGCTGAGCCAGCTCTTTTCATTGTTTTACAACATTTTAGACCCAGGCAAAGTAAGATTCAACAGCTCCATGCCCTGATACCAGCACTGCCTTTTGGTCCTTAACCAGAACTCTATAGTGGAAACTGACTGAAATCATTACAACTCCTCAATTCTTCTCACTACTGCAAGAATCAGCAAGGGAAGATCCACTTGCATTCATGCCATCAGACAGAGGAAGGAGCACCTGAGAGTTACCCTGGGTAACCAGCAACCGAGTGGACTGACCTGTCCAGGGAAGACACTGCTGAATGCTGCCACTCGGTGGCAATGGCCCAGAAAATACTGTTCCCACAGGTAATAGTTTGGTCTCTCACACTGCTCTTACAGAGAGGGACCTTCCCATTGAAAGCAGAGCTTTGGAGAACAATGCATGGAGACTGCGGAAAGCAGGACAACACTTACCACCATGTCACTGTCACCAGCCAAGCATCTCCCCAACCTGGGCCTCAAATCAGAAGTCCATCTATAATGAGCCTGGTTCTCTTCTTCTGCCTCCATCACAAGAAAGAAAGAACACAAGAGAGAAAGTCTGGGGACAGGCAAGCACCATTCTCTAGATGGCTCCCACTGCTTTGGCAGGCTGTACACAGAACTAAATGCATGCACACAGTCAGCAGGGCAATATGGCTCTTAAAATGAAAGAATCCAAAAAAGGTAGAAAATTGGAGAAGACATAAAGAACAAAAAATTACTCAGCCTTCAATCCAAATCATATTTCTCTGATAATATTTCCAAAGTGTGGGCTCTATTTCTCAGCTAGATTTCTATTCAAACACATTTACCTCTTATCTTGCTGCTTCTTCTTTCTACCTAGACATGCCTTCATACATGTATCTTCCCTGATGACTTTCAGTGTGCTTTAGCTAATATGCTGAGATACCCTAGCTCAGGTCCTGAAAGTTAAGGACAATTAATTCAGCAATCAACAGTTCAGCAGTATCTGTTTTTTTGCCATTTTATTTCATACTGATGTCATCACACATCATGTATCATCCTGCTCTTCCTCACCTTTACCACTTGTGGCCTACACCCACATCCTTCTCTGTTTGGACAGTATGTTCTCTGGACAGTAAATGTTCCTATTCAAAGTCTGTAAAGCCTCAGGGTCTGATGGACTTCAGTATTGACCAGAACCTTCTAGGGACTATAAAAGCACAGAAAGTGAGGAGAAACTGAGTTTATAATGATCCCACAGACTACAGCAGGTGCTCAAAGCACCTTGGCCCTCACATTCTTTGCTGAAAGAACAGTTCTGACATCTCTCAGATAGAAATACTACCTTTCCAAAAGGCCTCCCAGTCACTGTTCTTCATACAACCTTTGTTGCAGGAGTTCAGAACTCTTCATCCACCACTCACTTGACACAGCGCAGATTTTTCAGCACACTCACATCAGGCAACTCTAAAATAACCTAAGTAAGGTTCAGAGGGAGTGAAGCATTTCAAAGCAGGTTATGCAAACCTGCACATGGTTATATCCTCATAATTTGAAGCCTCTCAGGGAACATTGAGATCACCAATATATTAAAGCATACATCAGAAACTAATTGGGTGTTAAATGTTTCCGATTGAGAAGAGCCTACATGTCTAGGAGGCATGTCCAGTAAAAAACTGTATGCTGCTGAATCACAAGCCTTCAGCAAGAGAAATTAACTTCTTACTTGCAATATTTTACAGATTGTTCAAGGCTAAAGAAAATCTACCTTTGTTATTTAAATGCAAAATATCTTAGTGACACCCTATGATAGAGAATTGGCCAGCATCTTGTGCCATGGTTCTACCATCTGTATGAGTGGGTACACAGCAAGGTCTAGAAACTGTGGCCTTCAACAGAATGCAGTTGCAAACACAAGAGGGCTGGAGAGTCAGACTCTCTCTTTTCAGCTGCGAAGGAATGTAACCTCTATATCTGTGTGCACCCAGACACGCAGAGCTCAAACACCATTGAAGCACTGGCACTGCTCCCCTGGACCCAGCAGATAGGAAAAGACAAACCTTTTTGGATTTGAGTGCATCCCCCAACTAAAAAGACATATTTTGGGCTGCTTCCCCCTCCACACACATCTTTTTTTAATAGCAGTTCTTTCTCTTCTGGCTTCACAGAGTCCTTCTGGACTCCAGAATCCTTCAGCTTTCTTATCTGACAAATTTTCATCTACTTAACCTACTAGAAGGGAACAAGAAGAACAAAACATCTATGTTCAACAGGGCAAATGGACTTATAAAGCCAGATAGTTCAGGGCAAGCTGAGAGTTTTTTTGTTGATATGACAGCAAACTCGAGGGTGGGCTCAAGAGACAAAAAGGTAGACAATGCATTTTCCAGTCTGTTCCCCGTTCCACCTGAGACAAGTTTGTCACTCCTGTGAAATCTTCACTTGGACATTTTGTCCTTTCTTGGTGATTCGAACGCTTAGCAAGCATCCTCATTAGCAAACCCTAAGCCTCCCTTTCACAAGTGTCAGACTGTGCAGAAGGCCACTTTACCAGGCAACAACACCTGGTGGAGAGAAAATTCCTGTAAGCAGATTCCTTGTGACTGAAGCAGCAACCTTGGCCAGTCACTTCAGAGTCCTGTTACATCCATAATGATACTGTCTCCACCTTTCCCTTCCCCCCAGCATGAAAGATGAGTGGTTGTATGGAACGAGTCCCCGAGCTGTGATGGGAATCCGTCTCGCTTGGCTGCAAAAAATATATATATCCTGGTATGGCTGTGATGAATCCTTTCATTATTCATCTGCAATTGCCCTGCTACTGCTGCAGTTCCATTCTCTCTCTCCTTCTTTTATAAATAAAAACGGAAACAGATTGATGACAAATATTGACAGATATTACTTTTAAAGAGCCACACCTGAATGTGGGCTATCGGGGAGAAGCAGTGGCAGAGCAGCATAAGAGGGATGGAAAGACCAGGAAAGGCTAAATAAGAGATGGGAAAAGATAAAGATGCTCACTCCAGTTGGGCTAGATGAGCAGTGATTGGAGCAAGGTATCTTTCTGGTGATGTGAACCTCAATTTGCTCTGAAAAATGAGCTCCAGATTAACAGAGCTATGCCTCCAAAATATTTGAAGTAACTCACAGTAGTCAGCTGTGCTGTCAAAGATACCCTAGAGCAAAGTTCACAGAGACTGAGTTTGGATTTACAGGAAGCTGAACATGAGCCAGCAGTGTGCCCAGGTGGCCAAGAAGGCCAATGGCATCCTGGCCTGCATCAGGAACAGTGTGGCCAGCAGGAGCAGGGAAGTGATCCTTCCCCTGTACTCAGCGCTGGTGAGGCCACACCTGGAGTGCTGTGTCCAGTTCTGGGTCCCTCAGTTCAGGAAGGACATTGAGGTGCTGGAGCAGGTCCAGAGAAGAGCAACAAGGCTGGTGAAGGGACTTGAGCACAAGTCCTATGAGGAGAGGCTGAGGGAGCTGGGGTTGTTTAGTCTGGAGAAGAGGAGGCTCAGGGGTGACCTCATCACTCTCTACAACTACCTGAGAGGAGGTTGTAGCCAAGTGGGGGTTGGTCTTTTCTCCCAGACAACCAGCAGTCAAACAAAAGGGCATGGACTTAAGCTCTGCCAGGGGAGTTTTAGGTTAGATTTCAGGAAGAAATTCTTTACAGAGAGAGTGATCAGGCATTGGAATGAGCTGCCCAGGGAAGTGGTGGATTCTCTGTCCCTGGAGGTTTTTAAGAGGAGACTGGATGTGGCACTTAGTGCCATGGTCTAGTAACCATGGTGGTGTTGGATCAAGGGTTGAACTTGATGATACCAGATGTATCCAACCCGGCTGATTCTATGAAAATATTCACAGGACAAAATGGCAGCACACAGAGGGTCAGTTACATGAATAAACGGTACCTGATAATGCCATTCAACACGCTCTATTCTGGGTGACCAGTGAACAGCAATGCTCTAGCTTGTGCCACTGCCAAAGCTACTTGTATTTTAGGAATGTGGCTCAGATGAACAAAAAACAACCGTGACCAGTCAGGCCACAGGCTCACACAGTGAATGAGTGCATCCAACACAGGCAAACCTGGCCTCATGACACCCTTCCCTGTCTATTCCCTCTGCATGAAGAAAAAAAAGCATTTTACTCCAGTAGCACTCTGAGAAGCTGAACTGTTTATTCCTATCTAACATTTCATCCCCTTACTGAAGAAAGAACAGGAGCGGGAGAGGAGTGGCAGAGGTGGTACCCAGCTCTTAGAGAAAGAAAAATCAACTCACTTTGGGTTTACTTCTCATCTTAAAGTAACCTGTTGCAGTCATTCTGAGTAGATGGGCTGCAGGAGACAGAGCTCAAAGTGCTGCCCTCTCATAACCAAACTATGCCTGTTCCTTGTAGATTCTGGCACATTTTCTCTCATCACACAAACAGGTGAAAGACCTGAGTTGCAAAATGGCCAAGTGAGACTGCTTGTTGTGCCACATACTGCTGCAGCATTGCAGAGAGGGGCAAGGAGCTGTAGCCATTGCACCTGCCTTAGTTTTAGCCCAGATATTGCATGTTAGACCTAGGTGCTGTGTAGACCCCAAAGATTGGAATAAGTCTCCTCTCCCCCATGGGAGGACAGATGCCATTCTCCTGTCCTACACTCCTACTGATGGCCTTCAAATCAGCCAGGGGTCCAGAGCTCACTTTTTTTTTTCATTTTTTGCTCTGCTTTTAATCTCTTCCTCATCCTCCACAGACAGCTTGAGTTATGTTATCACTTCTCTATGTATTTCTACCCCTACAGTGATCTCCAGCAACCGTAGTCTCCTCTTCCAGGTCCCATGCTTCCTAACTCAAGCGCCATCTATCTACCTGAAGATACCATGTCTGCTAAAATCACCTTCTACCAAACCATTTCCAAGGCTATCTCACCTTCCTGACGTCGTTTACACCTCCTATCTAGCTCGTTATTTCCATAATGTGTTTGGCATCACATTTGAGAACAGAGATGTGCATGGATTCATTGCTGCTTGCTCCTTGCCAGCCTCCCACTTAACTAAACCCATTTTCATCCTTCCCTCAGAATTGCTCCTGCTCTTCTGGTGCCAAGCCACTCTCCCACTCTCCTGTCCTCCTCAGAGCACACTGCTCCTTGGACTCCTTTCAACAGCAGCTAATTCAAGACATTACAGCACAGAAGCTTGTGCCAACATCCAGTGCATAAACAAAGACCAGATACATGAGAGGAGAGAACACACTGTCAGCATTTAATAACAAACACTAATTGTGAATAGGGGGATGGCCTTCTCCGTGCCTGTTCTCTCAGCAGCCAAGAGGCACCCGCGCCAGGGAACGTGGCCATTCACAAACTAGGATCCATTAATTGCTGAATGGCTCAGTATCCGACTGATTGACAACAGCCTGCTCAGTGTCTGACTGATCCACTGAATGGACAGGCAGCCTCTTGGAATTTTATTTGCACCTCATTAGTGTAGGGACACGGAAATATCAGGTATTTAGTGATGCAATTTCAAAAGCCTTTCAGGCCTGCTACAGCTTTACCCTATAATCCTCACAAAGTTTTAATTTCTTTCTGTGCCTCTAGTTTTCCTGAGAAAATTGCCTTATATCTGATCCCAGAAACGTGCAGAGAAGGCTGTTTGTGGGCCTCAAGATATTAGTACTTTTATTGAAAGCTGTTGCAAAAGACAGATGGGGTTTTAAATAACGTTCTCATTCACCAGAAAGGCTGTTTCTCATCACATGAAAACGATGTAGAGATACTAAGTAATTTCCACCATTTTGCCCCATCATTCATTGTGCCTCATAAACAAATCAGACCCTTAAAGATAAGAGATCCACTGAAAGACACTTTGGGTTCTCTAGAACTGGCAAGTCCCTTCCAGCCATAATCCCTTTTTAGGAAGCATATATGGTTATGTCACAGGAAATGTCCCTTCTCATCTCAGCTAAAGATGATGTCAAAACCCCTAAAGAGCACCTGCGAGAAGAGAAGCACACAGTTCTTGGTGAGGCAGCTCGTCAAACTCACAAGCCCCTCAAAGCATCTCTTGCAGCCTTGGACTATGTGGAGTTCCTATGAACTGCTGAATCCCTGGAGACCATGGGGTGGTGGGCACAGATCTGTAAGCAACTGAGCCAAAGTTAAAACCTTAGTGCTGCCAGCTGGGTGAGTCTCCCTTATTCAAAGCATTATTCCCTGGACTTTCTCCCAGCCCACACAACCCCCCAGCCCCAGTTCTGCCACTGTGCCTTGGGCTGCCTCTAGGACTCCTCACACACATCAGTGGAGCCAAATTAATGCATTAAACCAGCAGAAATCAAGTAATTTTTTGCAGTTAGGGTGGTTGATGTGACTCAGAGGAGTCAAAGGAGTGAAAGGTAAGCAGCAGGAGCTTACAGCCAGGCATGAAGAGACTGAACAAGAGATGGAAGGACAAGGCTTCTCCTTTTAGTAGGCAGGAACCGTTTACCTCACCACATGGCCTTGCACCCCCTATTTTCAACAAACACTCTTAAATTTCAGTCAACTGCAAAGACTTTTTAGAGTGCTTTAGGATATATTTGGTTGAAAAAGTAGTGCAGAAATGGAAAGTCAACACCCTTCCAAATTTCTTCGTGCTATAGGGTTTCAGCTCCCAGGGCACTCAAGGTGATGCTGGAAACCCTTTAGAGTGCATTGCAACTACTCCACTATCCTGATCTATCCAGCTGCACATGCAGTCCATCATATATGCTGCTCTAATCCTCACTGTACGTCTCCATTGATTTTAAGCTGCACTGCCCTTCTGGATTCAGAGTCTCAGTCTCCCCAGTACCCACCCCTTCTCAGGCTCTGGGGCCAGTAGTTGCACAGTTACTTGTATATTTACTTAGGACAACCTCACCAGAGTTTCAGATGTTGTCTTGCCTTGGAAACTTTATTAGCTTTGATGTTGCTCTTCAAGCCCTCAAACGCATTAACCCACACAACATTTTAACCCTCACAACACCAAGCAGATTTGAACTCTATTGAAAGACAGAACGATCTGGAGTTTACTGACCTTCAAATCCCATTGCAAAGTCCACCTTTCACTCAAACTTATGTTTAATAAGATGACATGAAGGGCCTAAGTAATGGGGTATAGCATTCATATGGATATAAACTACCCAAGCAAAGGCCTAGTCCAGCCTGGCTCTTTTTCCTCCTTTATCTTGCCCCTTGTGTCTCACAGCTTTGCCCCTTTGCCCTTGTTCTGACTCTTTCCTGATCCTCCCACCAGGTGACAATTTGAATTTTAAAGCCATTTACACTCCAAAAGGTGCATAATCAGATTTTTATCCTGTACTTTTCTGATGTGACTTTTTTATTATGACATCAAGTACTGACCCATAATAAGGATGTAAATGCCCACTTTAATGTCTATTAGCAGTATCTGCGGATGCATATAAAATTATAGTATCATCACGTAAGTACATATTAACCTCTTGAGCTCCATGACAAAGTCTCCAGGGAACACTGTATTCCAATTTTCAATTACCAGCAGTAATTCAGTGACAAGCAGTAGAAGTTGTACTCATCCATATCCTAAACACTCGAGGTACTTGCAGAATGACAGAGTAGTCACATTCTGAATACACCAGTTCTGGTGCTTCCAGTTGCTAGCTATCTGTGACAAGCATCTGGGTTCTTCCCGGGAACAAATACATAGTTACATTTAAGTATACATACAGGTGGGATGTAGCTTACCTGAAAAAAATTTATGGTTTTCAGCAAAGTTGTTTCTGAGTCACAGGGTAGTGCACAATCATCACTTTATCCACAGCGATTAGCAGAGAGAAGATAAGGTGTACAGCAACATACCATGTGCCATCTTTTATGCTTCTGTTGAGCAAACAATGCACTTTGCTCAGAAAATGCCCATTTAGCACAGGTGTGAGGTGCAATATGTGAGCAAGGAATGCTGTGGTCCACAGTACTTTATTGCAAGATTAAGAAAACAACAATTACAGCTACCTGTCCAATCCCAAGATGGTATTAATGGAAATCCAAACATTCTGATTTTCATCTTTCAGGATAATGATATCTGTTTACATCAGAAAATGGGTATTTACCTGAAAACAGAGCCTGCCAACCCACATCTGAAAAATGACCACTATAAAAAACTTGGACAGGGAGGCTGTGTTTTTTTAAAAAAAGATGCACTAGTTTCTCCAGAAGATCTAGACCTGACAGTCCATGGAGAACAGAACAAAACACAGGATATTAAAGACAAAAGTTACTATTTTTCCTTTGTATGTTTCTCCTTTCCAGTACAGCTCAGTCAGATGATTGATCTTGGTTCCAAAGAGGGTCTCTGTCCTGAGGGTGTTATTCCCAAAATATATACTAAGATTTCTGATATTTTAAAACATTGCTGAATTGGGCATTAACAGGCAGCATATCATTTGTTAAATGGTTTTCTTCACTGGACAGTTATTGCTTTGGAGTTTAGAGAAAAGAATCAAGAGGACAACACTTGAATATCACTGCAAGACATGAATTAATATTCATGTCATCCCATGATGTTCAGGTAAAAGTATATAAAATGTGACTGCTCAAGAGCAAGTTTTCATCTACCTATTGCTCTTTCTCAAATTGTAGTAGGTAAGTTATTTCATGGCAGATTCTCCATGATTTGGGCTGCTCTTTCAATTCCTTTGAAGTCCATCCAGGAATCATAGCACTTCCAAAGACAATGCATTTTTGAGGAAACTAAAATACCTTTATAAGGAAACCCCAATACAAAAGGAATATATACCAGAAAATCCTAGCTCAAAAATAAATACTATATATACACAGGCGTACATATATCTAGTTACAGATAAAAATACTCAAAAGGGAAGAAATGAACTGTCATCCTAAGTTGTCCCTCAGTACATACACTTTACAATAATGCCAAATCAAATGATCACACAGTTTATTCTTTTGAGAATCTAGCTTCATACAGAGCACAGAACACATCTCTAGAGAGGTGATGGCCAAGAATTGAAGGAGATTAGCAGCAAATGAGTCAGACCCAAAGACAGGAAAGAGAAAGCTGGAAACAGTCGAGTTCTTACAATGAAAGCAACTGACCACCAGCCCTGGAGAGAAGCCTGCCTGCTGCCATTTCTCTAGAAGCTAAGAAGCCAGAGAGAGACTTCAGAAATGAGGACAGTGCTCTCACACCTTGTCAATAATTGTGGCTGGATTTGCAGAAGCTCTGAGCACTCTATAGCTGCTATGGAACTTAGGACAAAATGTGATTTGAACCTACAAAAGGCTACAAAGTAAGCCACTCCAAATTGCCAGTGCCTGGGTATCTCATCTTAGCGCCCCCCTCCCCCCGCCCCAATACAGTGATAACTTCTGTTTCTTGATTCAGTCATTCTGACTTAAACTCCTTATTTATACAATAAGGGTGACAATAACATCCAAATGCCCAGCACATAAATTCATTAACATTCTAAGTTGCTATAGCAGGAGGTACCCTGAAGACGCTAACAAGGAAATTACTACTTCTCTCTTCAGAGTGGAGTCTGGATGCTGTGCAGTAAATAAAGCTTGAAGTCAGTCTAAATGAGGAGGGAAAAAACCAATCAAAGCCAGTAGCTATACACTCAGAGATCTGAACTGTCCTACACTACAGCGGAATTTTGGTGTGAAAGGGGGAGACGGAGAACAGACAGGCCATGATGAGAAAGGAAAATCCTCACTTTTAAAAACTGGACACTCTTACCCCCCAATATAATGTTGAAAATTTAAAGCCATTTCCAGAGGATCTTGATCTTTGTGTTTAAAAACATTCAATCCACTTGGGATCTAATTTTTACAATTTATTCATTGGAACAGTTAATGCAGAGGGATTCCTGTGTTGTTGCCTCCACAGTTGTGCATAGCTACCAATACTTTTTGTGCTTTTGTGAGCCCACAAACATAGGCAAAAGAAAATTCAAAGTCCACTGCTCATTTGATCTTTGAAGTCACTGTTACCATGATAAAAAGAATGAACCCAATCTATCTTAAAAGGATGTCAGTGCTGGCAAAATGAACAGATATCCATTAAACTATCAATTGAAATTGACCTGCTCATTTAAATGAAATCCCCTGTGGGACGGGGCAGATCTGAAGCAGGGACTTAGAAGTGAAAGGCTACTTAAACTCTGGAATTGTTTCAGATTCTGAACAGGGAGCATCTCACTTGTCTAGAGACAACGTCCTGACAAACTGGGAAACAAAATCATTAGAAAACAACTCCAAAGAATGGACATGATAAATTATCTCAAATTCACTCACGTTTGCAATTCAAAAGAAGAAAAGCACAGTAACTCCCTACAGACCTTCAGGTTACAGGTTATACTTAAGGAAACGGTCAAGGAAGCATGCAGATTAATGGACATTCCAATACTGTAAATCTAGTTAGATGTCAGTGAAATCTCTCTTCCCCCACTCTCAACTCAGTTTGCCTTATATCAGATAAAACAATTCTTTCACATATTGATTTATTTCCAGTTTCTATAATCAGAAGAGAGATTCTGCAAGAACCTCATTCAGACAATACACATAATGTTTTAAGACAGAAAAATCTTTCTTATTTACGTGTTACCCCTAAAAGAGAGTCCTAAGGACCCAGAGTCTAATCCTATCAAACAGTTAAATTTTATGACGCCATTTTAGGACATGAACAAAGCAGTTCTTTACAGAATTTGTGCAGACCTGTTTGTGAATTATCTCTAGGTATGCCCTCTGTGACAGGAGGAGGAAGCTAAAATGCAAGTGGTGGTAGCTTTGCCTGTCTGGTGTTGCCAAAACTTGAGAGAAAGTTCAACGGCTTCAGCAGTGCACCACATCTCTGGTCAGTCCAGACCAGTCTCAGTTCATGGCCCTCTTAGAAATGCCTTCAGCAATGAAGTCTCACATGCACCCATCTAGGCAATCTAGGCTTTAGCTTCAAGTTCATTTTTACGCCCATCTACACAAGACAAGAAATGGTTTATTGCCTTGTATTTCCATTTCCATAGAAGGCTTTCTACCACACAGACAATAATAAATGATGCAATAGATTTTGAAATTTAAAAAAATTCTTACTTTCTAGGATCTTGTGCATTGAAAAGCAGTGATGAGAACCTCAAGTTCAGAGTCAACTGACTGAATATCACCTTCCATGGTAATGTTAGGGTAGTGTTTGGCCATCAAAGGTTATCATGACACTCATATGAATATATGAAGCCCAAATAACAGTATGAGAACACTCTGTAAAGAGTACTGTAAGTGACTCTTATAATTATACTCTGAAACTCTAAAGAATACTTTAAGTGTAGACACCAGAACTGAATGCATATGGATGTGCAATACTGGGGATTTTCATGCAGGAGAAAAATTAAAGGTTAAATGGCAAGTTTTCAGGGTGAAGCTTATGAAAAATTACTTATATGGGTTAGTGGATTACATAGGATTTTCTGGGTGGGTATAGGTAGTTATACATGTCAAAAAAGCCTAATTGTAAAGAAAGAACAAGACTTTTCAACCTTGCTGGAAAAAAAAGCAGAGTAAGAAACAATGTCAGGATGTTCATATCAGGAAAAAAGTATTCCAAGAGAAGATGCAATTTACTTATAAAGATGGTAATTAATAAGAAAACTGATTACAAACAAAGATGAACTAATTCTTACTTGATGTTTTTAAAGTTGGGACATGTTCTTGTAAAAATATAATTAAATCCAGTTGCAAGATAAATACTATAGCCAAAAGGTTCGCAAAAGTTTTCTCCAGCTTTGAAAAAAGTTTGTACGTCATTTTGAGACTGGACACTGGGCTAAGAGAACACAAAAAAACCCATCACTATACAACTACTTCAAATCTTACAATACCCCTAGGTGTCTAAACCCAGTCATTGTGAGAGACAGACTACCAAGGCAGACAGATCTTTGGTCTGACCCAGTGCAGCCTTTTTCATGCTGTTCATCCCATTTCCTTCAGATGTTACAAGGACAAGAGGGCAGCTTTACAAAGTCCTGATCATCCTCATAATACTGGCATCTCTGCTTTAAGAAAATGAATAGGTCATAACACGCAGGACTCAGCAATACTTTTCCTGATTGTCTGCAAGTATATATATTTTGCATCTTTCTCTGACATAACAGGCTGTACCAGCCCATTTTCCCCTTTTACCAATCCTTTAAGTTGGTACAAGAATTCCCTTTCCCTAGTATGTCATCTAGCACATCTTTGTTAACTTACCGGACTCACACCAACAGCCATGTTTGCAGTTGGGAAGGCATTCTACCCACACTGAAGGCGAGAAGGATGTTGGACGTTCCCTCTGTCTCCACAACATAAGTCTGTATTGTCCATCACGTGGCTGAGGGCCAGCCATGCACCTGGCTCCAGGCACTGGTGCCAGTTTAGTCTCCCTGCACTTGCCTATGGCACTGTTCACTTTCTTAAGAATGAGATGCTTTGGTATAATACAGACATTATGCTCTCCGTGCTGAGTTCAATCCTTGTTCTGGGTAAAAGTTAATGGCCTAAGATAACCTTGTCTTATCTTTTGCACAGCAAGAGTAGCCTTATGCTTAATGCCTTAAGAAGCATTGCTGTATTTTCCTGATATTTGATGGCAAAGAGGAAGATATCTCATCATAGAACACAAACTGGAACAGAATACAGAAGACAAAGACATAGTAATGAAGTACCACACAGAGAATCGAGTTTTTCCTCCTTTGATAGTCTCCTAACAGACTATTAAGATACATTTTCTGAACAAATGACTGGTAGCATCCTGCAATTTTGCTTCAGTGAAAAGTACTCAACAACAAACTGTTGAGGAACAAAGTGTTCCTCAAGACAACAAAGCAAAGCCCTTATCCACTTGATATAATTCCTTTTCAATATCCAGGCACACATACTGTTTTTTGTAGCATCTTCCTTCTTCAGTACAGAAGGGGTTACAATAAAAGGTGCACTCAATCGCTCTTCTTCTTGTCTGTCCTCCAATTTCCCTTCTCGTCCTCTGCTCACTAAGCAGGTCCCTGCAACACCCACAGAATAACCACAGGAGTTTCTACAGTTTGAAGGACAGCACTGACCGACTCAATGTCATTTTTCAGGAACGATGCTGGCAAGACACACCTCTGCATACCACAATTATGGAGCTAATCTATCACTCAGTAGCACTAGTCCCAGCCTCTAACAGGTTTCTCTCCAGCTACTGTTTTGTTGCCTTCTTCACTCTTCACTGTACCTTAAAATCACAAATCCATTAGGCCAGAAACTATGTTCTTTTAATTTAAACTTCTCCAGTACCTACCAAATTGGGTATTAATCTTGACTAGAGCTCACTGGAACTACTGGAAACATGCAAAGAACTACTCAGAAATGTGCTCCTCTCAGCTCTTGATTTCTTTTTCACCGAATGTCCATCTTCTCCCTGTACATAAAAGTATGTCATTTTAAGATGGGTCTCTGTCATCTATGAAAAATTGTGGCAATTGTATGAGGTCCTCAGTGACAAGAAGGGGTACATATACATCACCTTTCTAAAAAGACTCAAAGGAATGATAGGCTAGTCAGCCCTACCTCAGTCCCTTGTAGCTTTATGAAGCAAGGTCTGGAAGCCATTTCCAGGCACCCAAAGGACAAAGAGGTGACTAGGAACAGGCTGCCACATTAAAAGAGGGAAAATCAAGCCTGCAAACCTGACTGCCTTCTTTGATGAAATGACAGACTCTGTGGACACACAGAAGGTAGTGAATGCTGTTTACAATGACTTCAGTAAGCCTCTTGATGCAGTCTCTCACAGCAGCCTTACAGCCAAATGCAGGAGCTATGGACTATGGACCAGTGAGAAACTGGCTGAAGTGTCAGGTTAAAAGAAAAATGATCAGTGGTTTGAAATCTGCCTGATGGCCAGTTATGAAAAGCATGCCTCAGAAGGCAATACTGAGATCAATACTGTTCAGTGATCATTAGTGACCTGGTGGAAAAAGACAGAACATACTCTCAACAAGATCAGAAAAAAAGGCATGTTGGGGAAGGGAGCCACTGATATGCTGGAGGGTGGGACTTTGTGATGTTTCTGTCTTTTCATTCCTCCCGTCTGTCAAAGTTCATGTATAAAATAGTTCAGATGGAAGGGACCTAAAACGAATACCTAGTGTAAATGACTGATCACATCAGGACTGACCAAATGTTAAAGTAAGGGCATTGTCCAAATGCCTCTTAAACAAACAGGCTTGGGGCATCAACCATCTCTCCAGGAAGCCTGCTCCAGTGTTTGACCATCCTGACAGTACAGAAGTGTTTCCTAATGTCAAGTCTGAATTACCTCTCACACAGCTCTGAACCATTCCCATGTGTCCTGTCACTAGATACCAGGAAGAAGAATTCAGCATCTCCCTCTCCGCTTCCCCTCCTCAAGAAGTTGTAAAGAGCAGTGAGGTCACCCCTTAGTCTCCTTTTCTCCAAACCAGACAAACCCACATTCCTTTACCACTTCCCACAGGACATGCCTTCCAGCTCCTTCACCAATTTGCTGTTTATTATTTGCTCTGTTTTAAAATTACATCATAAGCCAGTCGAAGGAGGTGATTGTCCTGCTCTGCACTGGTGCAGCCTCACCTTAAGTCCTGTGTTTTGGGCACCACAATATAAGAATATAAAAGCTATTACAGTGTCTAAAGGAGGGCTATGAAGATGATTAGGGGCCTAGACGGGAAGCCATATGAGGAGCAGCTGAGGTCACATGGCTTGTTCAGCCTGGAGGAGACTGAGGGGAGAACTTCATCACCATCTACAACTTCATGAGGGGAAGTGGAGAGGCAGGCACTGATCACTTGTGCTGACCAGTGACAGGACCAAAAGGAACGGCCTGAAGTTGTGTAAGGGGAGGTTTAGGTTAGATATTAGGAAAAGGTCCTTAGCCCAGAGGGTGTTTGGGCACTGGAACAGGCTCCCCAGGAAAGTGGTCAGAGCACCAGGCCTGAAGAGTTCAAGTGTTTGGACAATGCTCTCACTCACAAGGTGTGATTCCTGGGGCTGTCCTGTGGAAGGCCAGGAGTTCATAGAATCATAGAATTATCGAAGTCGGACAAGACCTTTAAGATCAACAAGTCCAACTGTCAACCCTGCACTACCACTGTAACCTCTATACCGTATCACCCCATGCCAGATCCAGATGTCTCTTAAACACCCCCAGGGCTGCTGACTCCACCACCCTTCTGGGCAACTTATTCCAATGCCTGACTACCTTAACAGTGAAAACAAATTTTCTAATACCTAATTAAAATCTCCCCTGTCTCAGGTTAAGGCCACTTCCTCTCATCCTCTCACTGTAGGCATGACAGAAGAGACCGGTCCCCCCCTCACTGTAGCTGTAGAGAGTGAAGAGGTCTCCCCTGAACACTGAGGGGTGCACTCAAACCCCCACATCCAGATAATCAGTAAAGACTATTAAACAGGACTGGCCCCAAAACCAAGTCTTGGGAGGGGTCCCCCAGTGTTCCTGATGAACACTGATAGCAACTGGGTTTAGCTCCATTTGCCACATTTCTCTGAGCCTGGCCATCCAGCCAACTTTTTACCTACTGAAGAACGCACCTATCAGACCTGCGAGCAGATAGTTTTTCTAGGAGGATGCTGTGGGAGATGGTGTCACTTTACTGAAGTTTAGATAGACTGTATTCACAGCCTTTCCCTCATCTACTAAGTGGGTCACTTTATCACAGAAGGACACCAGGTTGGTCAAGCAGGACCTTCGCTTCGTAAACCCACGTCAGCTGTGCTTGATCCCCTGGTTGTCCTGCATGTGCTGTATAATGGCACTCAGGATGATCTCTTCCAAAGCCTTGCCCAGAACCGAGGTTAGGCTGAGAGGCCTGTAGTTCCCTGGATCATCCTTTTTGCAGATGATGCTAATTTCCAGTCAGCTGAAACTTCTCCAGTTAATCAGGACTCCTGGTGGATGATTGAGAGGGGTTTGGCAAGTTCTTTCACCAGTTCCCTCATTATTCTGGGGTGGATCCCATCAGGGCACATAGCCTTGTGAGTGTCTAATTGGCATAGCAGGTCACTAACCATCTCCTCTTGGATTATGGAGGCTTCACTTGGCTCCCCATCCCTAACTTTCAGCTCTGGGGGCTGAGTATCCTGAGGACAACTGGTCTTAATATTAAAGCCTGAGGAAAAGAAGGCATTAAGTACCTCTGTGTTGGGGATGAGCTGGAGAATGAGACGGAGTTTACCCGCTGGAGAGAGGAATTCCTTGGTGACATGGAGGACATTGCTACAGCTAACAAGCCTGCCTGACGGACTTTTACATTTATCACCATGTGGCTAAACCTAATGCTAGGTTGAGGCCACCATTTTAAATTACCTTCTTCTTCTTCAGTTACTGGACTTGCCTTTCGAGGCACAGAGACAGTTCCCTCCTTGGATAGCCTACCATGGGGTAGCTACCAATCACATCACTTCCCAGTTATTTCATGGTTGTGTCCCACCCCCTTGTTATTTCACCCTGTTGCCTACCCTATCACTTTTCGCAGTTTTGCATGCTCCTCCCATGCTCCTCCCTAGTTCTAGCACCTTCCCTAGCCAGATCCTTAAAAACCCTCCACCTTCGTTCTAATAAATCAGATCAGCTTCAGCTGTGATCCTGTTCACTTCGTCTCTTGTCTCATGTTTTGGGTACAGTGGGTTTTTACCCTAAGGGTGAGACCTAACACAACCCTACAGGGCAGAGCGAGGAGAGCTGTATCTCCGCCTCTGGCAGGATTAGCATCAGGCTCTGCTTAGAAGACCTGCAGTCCTGTCACAAGCCTGCTGGTCTCATTCCTTCCCTTGACCAAACCGTGTCACCTCTGCCTTTTCCTCATCCCCTGTCATTTTACTACCCTCTGTATTCATTACGGAGACACTCCTTGATCCTCCTATTAGTTGGGCTTTGGCCCTTCTAATCTTCTCCATACATGACCTCGCAACATCCTTATAGTCCTTCCAAGTTACCTAACCCTCCTTCCAGAGACAACAGATTCTCTCTTCCCCCCCTAAGTTCCAGTTTAAGTTCTCCGTTTAGACAGGCCGGTCTTTTTCCCCAGTGTCTTGTCTTTCTGCATATGAGGACAGCCTGCTCCTGAATATTTAACAATTCATTTTTAAAGCACATTCAGCCTTCCTAGACTCCTTTGCCCTTTAGGACTGACTCCCAAGGGACTGTGTCAATCAGTCTCCTAAACAGGCCAAAGTCTGCCCGCTGGAAGTCCAAGGCAGAAATTCTGCTGGTGCCTCTTATTTCACCCAGTATTGAAAACTCTAACATTTCATGGTCACTATGCCCAAGACAGACACTGACCACCACATCACCCACCAGTTCTTTGCTGGACTTGATGATCCCTGTGGGTCCCTTGCAGCTCAGGATATGCTATGATCCTATGGTTTAAAGGACTTTAAATGCCTTTCAGTAGCACCCAGTATGATCTTCTCCACAATTTTTCCAGGTATTGAGGATAGACTAACAGGTCTGTAGTTTCTTCAGTCTTGCTTCATGCCCTTCCTGTAAACTAGAATAACACTGGCTAGCTTCCAGTCAACAGGGACCTTCCGAGACTCCCAAAACCTTAGGTAGGTGATTGAGAAGGGCTGTGCTCCAACAGCCCCTAGTTTCTGGATGAATTCCATCTGGCTTCAGAGACTTACAAACATTCAACTGGTCCCTTACAATCTCAGTGTACACAAATGCCACTATTCCCACAGTAATGGTCCTCCAGATCAGAAGACTGGGCTGCCTAAGGTCTGTCAGTATTATTAGAGATTGAAGCAAAAACCCCACACTGAATGCCTACACTTTTTCTTCACCCTGATTTGTCAGGTGACCATCTTCAACACATATTGGTCCAATGTTTTCCTTAGACCTTCTCTTGCTGTTAATGCACTTCAAAAAGCCTTTCTTGTCTGACAAAACACTGGCCAGTTTCAACTCTAATTAAGTTCCAGTCTTTCATATCTTTTCCCTGCATATATGAAGCACAGCTCTGTAATCTTCCTGTGAAGCCTGACCTTGCTTCCAGAGATCATAGAATTTCTTTTTCTTCCTGAGTTCCAAGAGGAGTTCCCTGTTATGCTAAACTGGTCGTCTGCACTGCTTGACTTTCATCACAGGGATTGCCTTGCTCTTGTGCTCTTAAAAGATGATTCTTAAAAAATGACCAGCACTCAGGGAACAGCACACTACTAACTAGCTCACTGAGTAGTCTAAAATTAGCTTTCTTGAAATCCAGGGTAGCAACTCCACTGACCGTTTTCCTCACTACATCAAAAATTTAAAAATTACCCACTTCATGATCCCTGTGGCCAAGGCAGCCCCTACCATCATATCTCTCTCAAGTCCTTCTCTAGTCAAATAACAAGTCTAGGTGGGCATCTTTCCTGGTTGGCTCACTGAGTACTTGTGATGCAAAATTATCTTCAACATACTTCAGGAATCTCCCAGGCTTGCTTGTCACAGTAGTATGGTATTCCCAGTTCAGGTCTGGGAAGTTGAAGTCTCCCATAAGGACAAGGAGAGGAGACAGTTGGAGAGAATACAAAACTGGAAAAAGACTGGGGAGTCTTGGTTGACAAGAAGTGAAACATGAGTGAGCTGTGTATCTTTGAAGCAATAATCACATACTGGACCATCTTGGTAGAAGCACAGCTACCAAATCAAGATATGTTATTATTCCTTTCTACTCAAGTAATCCACATCGGAAGCAGTATCCTTCACAACAAGTACTGTGTGAGCAGAGTGCAAGTTCTAAGAAATCTGCCTTAGAGAATAAAAGAGACAAAGCCATGAACCTATTTTATTCATCTAAAAATGCTGAAGATACTAAAATCTGTATCAACTTACTGAAGTCTGAAGATAAATTTTGATAAATACCCAGGATAAATAACCAGATACATGATTCATTTTGCTTGCCTCTGGAGAATCATATTTGGTTCGGAACCAAACTGACCTGTAAATGGATTCTAACATAGAAACAGGAAAGACAGGGCAACTGCAATAATTTGAATCTCCTGACACTTCCAGAAGTTTGCCACAGTGGGAAGTACGGTCTGCCAAGCCAAGATCTGCCACAGTTACTCTTCAGTACTGCCACAGGTACATTCAGCCTTTAAGGACAAGAAATAACTCCTAGGAGCTTAATACATAAGTAAGGGCTTAACCAGATAACAGTGCTACTGACCTCAATAGGAAAATCTGATAAATTATCTTTGCCCCCAGAGAAAAATCACGTGAAGCGTGGCAACCTCTCACCCACTGCAATAAGATGAAGGCTCTGAATTCCCTAACATTCTCTTACAAAAGTTTTAAAACCATCATAACACCACAGAAGAGAAAGAACTACCCTGGACAACACTTACAATGTAGCAAGGTATATCAGAATTGGTTTTACAAAGAGGAATATAAAGGCTAAATATAAAATTTTAGCTAAATGATCAGTAATCTGAGTAAATCTGTTGAACAGACTCAAGCCAAGAGAGGTTATGGAGAGTCCTTCATGAGATCAAACCCACTCAATTTCACAAAAGCTCTTCAAGGAGACCACTCCCTGTCACTGAAACAGCATGCAGTTTAGATTGCAAGGCTTCCAATCCTAAAATTTATCTGCAGGTTGTCAGGAGTATGTGACCACCTGTATTCACTGTATTCATGAGTAATTAGATAGTGCAGCTACTCATCTTCAGATTTACCTTCCCCTCACATGTTCTAGATTAAAGGCCCTCCAGGGCTGAGACTTCTCGTGCTACTCCTTAAGCACCATTGCTCAAAAAAACTACAAATAAGACTAACCAATCACTACTTCAAAACAGGAGCTCTCCTTCCTCCACGGAAGCCTTACAGCTTGTCCTGTAATCCAAAAAGACCATTGTGATCCTCCATTAGGTAAAAATGCACCACCAAACAAACAAAAAAAAAAATTGAAATGGATTTACAGTGACAGATCTGACAGTTTGCTTGGGCTGCAAAATATAAATCCAATTTGAATATCTCCCCAGGAATAAGTAGGTATTAGGGGATCAGACACAGACAGTATGCCTGTAGTATAACCAACTATATTTGTCAATTGTGATTTAGCAAGTCATTGAATTTCTGTTTTGTGCATGTTATGACCATTTAACATATTAATACAGAGTTAAATATAAATCACTGCTTCGTATTCTCACAATCAAATCTGTCCCTCAGCTATTTGATTTATAAGGGAGAGCAGAAGGCTGCAAAACCACTAAAAATATGCAAATTTTGTTGTCTGCTTAAGAGTGCTAGCTGTACTTCCATAATCAAAATTTTACAAGTTTAAATGGTCCTGTCTGAAAGCTCCACATAATGAAGAAAGCAAAGAGTTCTATTCATACAAATACATCCTATTGTTACAGGACTTAAGAAGCTGTGAGGCCACCTGTTTCTTGATACACGCTATGCAGGTATATATTCTGAAAATACAGCCTAAGATAAGCTCCAGAGTTATTTAAGGAAAGAGAGGGAAGAAATCACTGTGCTATATATATTCCGCAACACAGAAGGTAACAGCAGACCAAGTGGAGGTTCTATGAAGAGAATCTCTTTAGTGTTCACTGCAGTGTGATGAGCAATCATCAGCAGGTGGAGACACCCCAGTAGGTATAGCAGACAATACTTGTGAAGGGAGAGCATGAGACAGAAGGAATATGATCAATACCCATAATGCTCTGAACTTGTGGGACACTTTAGGTAGCTTTTTTGTTCAATGGCATGTTAACTTCAACAGCAAGCATCCTTTAGAAACACTAACAGACTTTTTTTTAATTTATACACTGAGATATGGAAGTTTTGTATATCCTCTACCATACTCCAACGATATTCATGGATCCAGGTTCCTTTCCAGGACACCAGCTTACACATTTATGCCAAAGTAGTTCTCCCAAATCCTTATCCAGTAGGAGGTTTAAGAATGAACATGCAATACAAAAGACTATAAAGACATTCAGAACAAGGGAGAAGAAAAAGGTCTAATGGACGATGATGCTGCCAGTGAGCCAATGGCAATTTCTGCGTGGACAAGCACCATATTTGCTTTGTCAAAAACAACATGATTTGAGTCCATTAGCACATGGCCCAAAAACCTTCTGCTAACACAGAATTCAGATTCCATATTTCAGTTTCTTTGCATTCCCTCCTCATTCCACAGCCAAGAAATCCTTCTGGCCTGGAAGAACACAGGGGGAGACTTCTGCCTCCCTGAGTGGCAGTGGGACTTTCACCCCCAAAAATGCCAAATACACAAACAGCAAAATGTCCAACGGGGTGAATAAAGATCTGAAAACCCAAAAGAATCTGTACATGACCCATTACATATGAGCTGGCATCAGGGAAAGAGATGAATGCATAATAAATACAGCAATAGCAAGAATATTTTTAAAAGCCGCTGCGGTCCCAACAGTGATTACCTTTTCCTAAACACAGAGTCACAAACATGACTTAGGTATGTGGGGCACGCAGATCAGTCTGGATGATGGCACGCATCACACATCAATACTGAGGATACCACTCTGCCAAACAACATGTTTGGTGCAGAGACACACCAAAACCAAACATTTCCAAAATTAAGCAAGCTTTTATAGTTGTAGTGCTTCATTTTAGCTGTATCCAAGGCTCTTCTCTGGTGGCATTTTAAAAAAGTTACTGGAAGCAGCAATAGCAGGTTTCTCAGTTGCTGGTGTTTTCCCAGTCCACTCAGAGTTCTGGGATCTCAAGGATGGTGTTGCTGGTAGCTCTGATTCTGCTGCATCCATGTGGACAGATAAAGTTGCTGGAATATAAAATTGCAGGAAAGGGGGAACAGAGGAAGAGAATAGGAAAGGGCAATAAAAAAAAGTTAGAACAAGTGACTTCATGGCAAATGCCTCATATATATAATTTCTTTTACAAAACTGTTATTTATTGAGTTCCTACTAGTTTTCCATCCAAATTCCTTTGAAATACAGGTTCTTGATAGCTTTAACACCTTCACCTTAATGAGTCACACATTCAAAACTCTAGGTTCCCAGTCCACTAACTATTTCCCTTAGTCAGAGTTCCTTTGAAAACCAAGAGCTTCAGCTGTCCCATACTTAAACTCACAATCATTTATCTGAAGGTAAGTTGAACTCTTCGCAAAGAATCAATTAACCCTGTATCTGAGACTCTGAAAGTCTCTGAAGGCATGATAAATTTCAGGTTGCAAAGCTCCTTTAAAGAGGAAAACGTACCCCTCCTTCTCACACAGTAAAGGCAGTACCATGAACCTCCACATACATCCAACATGGTAAATCAGCATATTATGACAAGTAGCTACTTGCCAAGTTTGGTTGAAATCCACTCTCATTTTCTCAATACAACCACTGGTTCAAATGGGACAGATGATAATAGCACAAGAGATTTGCAGACCCATGGCTCAAACCAACAGTCACACAAATTTCCAGAAGGATTGCCAGAAACCTAGAGATATCAGAGTTTACTCCCATTCTCAGTATGCTGAAACACTCAACCCTCAAAACCAGAACAGGGCAGAGTAAAGAAGAGTAATTGC
Organism: Myiozetetes cayanensis; assembly: GCF_022539395.1. Taxonomy (NCBI): domain Eukaryota; kingdom Metazoa; phylum Chordata; class Aves; order Passeriformes; family Tyrannidae; genus Myiozetetes; species Myiozetetes cayanensis. Next base: position 21,183,250 of record NW_026087853.1, read on the forward strand.
CATAGGAGTCTTTGGGGCAAACAGATTTTTTTTAACAAGTAACTGCTTCAATACAAAACACATCTCTTCTTCATTGTAGTCTCATAACAGATAATAATTGTTTATGTGTTTTAATTACAAGTTGCATCTGCTGCTCTGTAGTGGAGGAAGGATAAACAGGCCTCAAGGATAACGAGTCTCAACTAGAGGACTGATTGCTTTGAAGTTTAAATAAAAAGTTGGTTCAATGCTTGAGGTTCCACACTCAGTAGATCTGGAACCCCAACAATGTTGCTTCTGTGTCCAAAACAGTGAGTCATTCCCATACAGCCACAACAACATAGCTGATAACGTCTAGCCCACCAACTTCTTCCATCTGAAGGTCATACGAAACGTGAAAAAAAACCCTCAAAGTCCTTAAACTAACCAATACTAAACTATGTGACCCTTGCTAGCAGCCTCCCCACTCAGGCTCTCGATCTTTGCTCATAAAAAGAAAAAAGCAAAGGACTGAAACAGGCTTCTTGCTGCTGGGTAAAGACAAAAAATGAATGCTTAGCAAGAAATACAAGAGGGAAAATTCAACAAATTGCTAGTACTCAGACTGGTCTCTGATAAGCAGTTTCACAGGCTGTTAACTGGCACCTTCTAGAAATTAGTTTTTCACAAGCTAAGTGTGAATACATGACAAGGCAGACAAAAATCTATTTATGCAGATTTTTATGCCCAACTCGTTGTAATAGCTGAACAGGATGCCAGTTACCATGTGCACGGCTACATATCTAGTGGATTGAACCACCTAGGCACTAAAACATCAGTGTAAAGATCAACAGTTGTTCACCATTTATGGCACAGCCGTCTGTACTTGTGGCCTATTCTGGCAAAGTGCAGACAGACATGACAGTCTTTATCAGATCCCTTTCAAACCACAGAATAACTACCATGAGAATAACATTTTATGCAGTATTTGTCAGACAAGCCCTACTGTGCAACGGGCGACATTATTCCAAATCTACTGTACTGCAATGGAAAGTAACTAAACCCAAGGACATTATCCATGCCTTCGAAGTCTTAGATCACTGAAAGCTCAAAGGAACTTTCTCACCACAGACTTTGTTCCTCCCTAGGCACTGGCTTTTGGTCTTTAAGCTGGATGAACCTCTGGTCTAATCCAGTACAGTCAGTCTTAACTTCCTCCAGATTTCCTTATTCTACTGCCAAACTACACACTTCTGTTTTTACCCAGTAAAAGCCTTATGCTTTAGGGCTCACACTGTCTGGTTGTGTAGTGTAGAAGACACTAATTTTCAATCTCTCTGAACATTTGCATGTTTGCCCAAATTAATTTTGATAAGTCACTTCCCGAAGTGCAAATTAATTCTGAATTTTCTACCTACTTTTTGTTGCTCTCAACAGATACCTCAGTTATGGTATTTAGGCCTGTTAGCCTCAAAGAGCAGGATTAATACCAGAAGTTTAATGCTATAACAATACAACAGAGACCTAAGGTACTCCTGCTACAGCAATGCATATTTTTTATGTTCATACAGGGGTCTCTGGCAAAAGATGCTTTACAAGAACTCATAAATACATTCATGGAAGTATGTGAGAAGACATGGAATAAACTTATTTTGCTTGGCTCCCAAATAAAACATTCTCTCTAGCTCCCTTCTCTCATTCCTACACTTAGAAAGGAAACAGCATCCACATCTCATATGCCTTTTATTAGCGTCTTCTGATTTCAGCCAAATTCAACTCAAAACTTTGAGTGGATAGTGGGGGATGAGGCGACAGGGGAAGATTTGTAGCTGCATGTTTAAGAAAGAAGCTAAATTCATCACAATGACAGGGGATAGTGTTGGCAGAGATTTGAGCTATTTATTCTTTTAGGAAAATCCTATAAAGAATGACACGAGGAAGCCTCTATCTGCAGTCTTGTTCATCACACTGGTGAGGAGTCCGATAACAGATGTATGCAGTAGCGTGATTTAGTGCCGGGAGCTGGCCCCTGATGTGTATTAATACAGCGGCAAAGCGGAACGAGCTCCTCTTCATCACTCATCTCTATAAAAGAGGTGGAATCCGAGATGGCCCGATGTTCGGCAGAGCAAGCCCATTTGTTCTGCTGACTGATGAAGCCAGCTCAGGCTGTGTCCTTCACCTCCACGGGGCACTCAGGTTGCAAAAAAGGAGATCACTGAAGCAGGACCTGGTCAACAAGTGAGACGAGAGCAGCTGGACTCAGCTAAGTAGATATTTAAAGGTGAAGAAATCCAGCACTCCATGGGCCTGCATTCTGATTCACCTGTGCTTCACCTTTTGCAAAAGAGGTAAACCACCACAAACACAAGCCTCTGTAGTCAGAAAAAGAGGCTGCCATGATTCCACAGCTACAGGGGAACCCCAGTATATGGCACTTATGTGGGGGTGAGTAGATGCATGGCAAGGGAGAAAAATCTTTATCTATCTCTTCAATATCTATCAAGCAAAAGAGTCTCCAGATAATTCTACATTATTGCAGAGTGATACAATGTATTTTTTTAGGCCTCAGTAATTCCATAGTAAGACCCCCCTTTCACAGATATAATATCAGATTTCAGTACTTTCCAAGTTACATATCCAGGTTGTGCTCCAGCTGTAATTGGGAGTCTGCTGTAGAAAGTCATCTAGGACACAGCTTCAGCTATCCAATCATAAAAGTTTCTTTTCAAAAGTCAGTATTGTAGCAAACGCTGCCCCATAGCTGTTCACTTTGCTGGGGATATTTCTAAACAGGGTCTAAGGAAGAGACATTTACCATTTCTGACCATTGCAGCACTTGTCTCTTGATGATCAGTACAAGCAAGTCCAAATTCTAGTAACTACACTCCTTCCTTATTTCGTAATACATAATTGTAATTTTCTCTCTCATCCATAAAACAAAACTTTCCAAACCCCTGTTGCTATTTCCACTGCCAAGTTCTACTCCAGATGCAGTTTCAACTCTTCAAAAAGTGTTCATTGTACAATTCGCCTAGGCAGGTAAGTACAATTTACACAGTATTTTGAAACATGTAGGCATAGAAACAGAAGCTGCCCTTATAGAAGGTGACCATCAATGCAGTACAGAATACAGTGTGAACAGTAAATGAATGGATAGGTAACAGGGGACAGTGAGATATTAGCATTCATACCAAGAAAACCTAGTATTCCAGTGCTAAAATTCTGTGGCTAGATACATGATTTTACTAACCCTGTCAACTACAGAAGTTTGAATATCCCAAAATGGAATATGCAAAAGCCAGGAAAGAATATCCTAAATAAAAAGTTGATAACAGATGACACTTCTGCTGGGCAACAGATTAATAATGTTCTTTTCTTTTTTAATATAGAACCTTTTAGACAGTTTGTAATTCAGATCTGTGACCTGGAGAGAAAGCACAACTTTCTTCCCTACTTCTTTATTTTACTGTCTAACCACTAGCCCAAGGAAGAAAGACGAACTTCATTCCTTCTATTTATCATCAGTCCCTTTGGCCTTCCCCCTGTTTTCACATCTCCATTTTTCCAATCAGCTTACCCACTACCTTGTTACTGGATTACAAGAATAATTTTTTAATGCATTAGTTGGAAGAACATGTGTTGCTTGATAGTGACATGACAGGGTAAGGTGAGAGGCCAGAAAGTAGTATCCTAAACTCCTCTGTGTTCCGCAGATTAAAACTTTCAGATTTTGATGAGTAATCAATCACTTTCGAGAAATACGCCCCATGAAAATAGACAAGCATTTTAATGACTACATCCCCAAAGCACAAAAAAGAAAAAAGTAACTATTTTCATCCAGAAGAGTAAGACAACCTCCAGGGAATAGGTGGTCTCATCCAGTGATGATAGAAAAACTGACAGATTTTTGCTCCCGTGAGTGTCTACAAATACAAAGGGCATCAGAGCCACCAGCTAATGCCAGTCCAACATTGAAGGAACACACTGTGCATACTGACCAGCTTCCTATTACCATGGACTGCATAACTTAGGACTGCAGAAATAACATCTTATGAAGAAACAGATTACTGTCCACTATACAGTGAGGCACTGTAAATTATATTAACTTAGCATAGCTACATCACCAAATATCTGTTTACTAGACAGCTTTTGATGCTATGCAAAAACACACGATATGCTCTCTCACATCTTTCATTAGTTTCAAACCAAGGTAACACTGCTTTTTGCCTATGCCACTTGGCTCAAGAGTGACACAACTTTAAAAATGCTGGCAAGTTACCTGATGTTGGGCTAGACATGGAGGCTGCAGCTGGCTTTCGTTTCCTCTTGATGTCCCTTGAATATGGTGGTCCCAGGTGGACACTTGTTTGCCTGTGGAGAAATTAAAACAAATTAAACTCTGTTCCAGTATCGCGTTTCTGTTAGACTGACCAGTCACCTCCAAATCCCACCTTCCCCTCAGTTTATCTAGGAAGTAGGACAGGGAAAAACTTCTCAAGGAAGTTTTGATCACATTCTTTGTTAATATACCATTATGCTCCCACTTCTTTTAAGAGCTCACACACATAAACTGCTCAGAAGAATAATTTCTTAGCCTTTAAAGGATCTAGTTTTGCATTAACTTTAAAATAACTCCTTGCATACATAAAGATGTAGATCAAGCAGTGATATGACACGTGTCCTACCATTACTTCTACATAAGCGTAACAAATGTCTGCAAGATTGCTTTTTAAAGAAACTGTGTGATATTTGCTCCCTTAGTCAGAAATTATTTTGCAATCTACTTAGTACTGTAGTCATCTTAGAATGTACCTATAATCCCAACAGGCCATGCATATTGTTTCCACCACAGCAGTAAGTTTGTAAAGTTAGGAATGCAAACCTGTCTCATGCATTTTCAAAATCATTATTTCCTTATCCAAGTGCTGTGAAAACAGCTGGCTTATGGTAATACAGCCTTGTGGCATCTCTAAACTGGCTGAAAGGCATAATCTGTTCCATTAATATCAACTGTTAAGTTTGAAGGCTACTGACGGCCATCGCAGTTTAATCACTTGACAATTAACAAGAAACCTGCATTGTTGGGACTGACTTGAATTGAGAACTCCTCCAAGTTCTAGATGTAGGAAGCAGAGAAGTTTAGTTCAGAAACAAGAGTCTTTACAGCAGACCAGAGAACTTTATCAAATACCATCCATAATGAATACAAATGTGTTGGGTTCAAATCCCTGCTTTGTCCAGTATAACAGTTGCTTTGGGAAGTTCCTTGGTCACTCTCAGCCTCAGATCTGATGTGCAAAATGCAGAACCACAGCGCAAATAGAATGCATTAAACACTGGGAGGTGCTTACATGGTACAAAGATTGGAACCACATAGATTTTGATGATTAAGTGATGAAAAGCTTGTTATTTTGATTTTTTTTTTAATCCTGAAAGTTTAACAAACACTTTTATCAAGTACTGAAATCTTTTACAGATAACAAAAGGAAAAGTTAATGGGTTTTTATTTCCATGTCAAAATCAATTAAAAAAAAAACCCAAACCCCATAGAGCATATTCAGAATATCTATATTTTAGATGCTGACTTTATGCAAAACCAAAGTGTGCTGTTATATCTATACAGTGTAGAGAGCAAAAAAAAATTCCCATGCCAGTCCAGTCTATAAATTGTTTGAATGCTGCTGCATCTACCTACTTACCTGCAACAAATGCACAACCACAAAATAAAAGAAATATCTACCCTTCTGTCTTCTCAAGTAAAATTCAAAAGTTCTACAAGAAGTCTACAAGATCTGTCCTCTAAATCTGACATTAAGGAACAAAAATTTTTAAACTGTGCTAAGCTTCACTGACAGCCAATTTTTCAAATTTGGGAACACACATTAATACAAACAAAGAAGTCTCCTGAGGGGATCAAACGTACCCTCAGTAAACTCGCAGATAACACTAAGTTCAGTGGGAGTACTGACCTGCTGGAAGGTAGGAAGGCTCTGCAGAGGGACCTGGATAGACTGGATCGATGGGGCAAGGACAGTGGCCTGAGGTTCAACAAGTGTCAGGTCCTTCACTCTTGCCACAATAATCCCCCACAGCACTACAGGCTGGGGCAGAGTGGCTGGAAAGCTGCACAGCAGAAAAGGACCTGGGCATGCTGGTTGACAGCCACTGAACGTGAGCCAACAGTGTGCCCAGGTGGCCAGGAAGGCCAATGACATCCTGGCTTGGATCAAGAATAGTGTGGAGAGCAAGACTAGGGAAGGAATCGTCTCCCTGTACTTGGTAAGGCTGCATCTCTAGTCTTATGTTCAGTTTTTGGCCCCTCACTACAAGAAAGACATTGAGGTGCTGGAGTGTGTCCAGAGAAGGGCAACAGAGCTGGTGAAGGGACTGGAGGGTAAGTCCTGTGAGGCGCAGCTGAGGGAGCTGGGGTTGTTTAGCCTGGAGAAAAGGAGGCTCAGGGGAGACCTTATTGCTCTCTACAACTACCTGAAAGGACGTTGTAGACAGGTTGGGGTCAGCCTCTTCTCCCAGGAACCTAGTGGCAGGACAAGAGAGTGCAGTTTCAAGCTGTGCATGGGGAAGCTCAGGTTGGATATCAGGAGGAATTTCTTCAAGAAAAGAGTTGTTAAACACTGGAATAGACTGCTTAGGGAGGTGGTGGAGTCACCATCCCTGGAGATGGTTCAAGAAACGTCTGGATGTGACACTTAGTGCCACAGTCTAGATGACAAGGTGGTGATCAAAGGTTAGACTCAATGATCTCAGAAGGTCTCTTCCAACGTAAATGATTCTGTTATTCCGTGAAATGCTTTCAAAAATACCGGCACACCTATATTCAAATCCTGTGTTTGTACACCAAACCAAATAACCTTTAAGTGACTTTGCATATCCTAAAAACTGCTTTCGTACATGACTATAATAACAGCTATATAGTATTTTAGCATAGCTATACCATGAAACATCTAAGCACACATATCCTAAGGAAAAGATTCAGGTTTTTTATTTTACATCAGTGACACAGTATTAGATTACTAACTAGATGAATACATCATTATATACAATAATCCAACTAATTTTAAATAATAATAATAAAAATGTTCTCTTTTTAATTTTACTAATTTACACGAACATTAGCCATCTGATCCTTGGTGGAGAATCACTACAGTCTAGGAGAGAATCATGCTCTATCATTTCCAAGAGACTTTATGCAATTTTTCCCAGTTCACAAATATTACAGTTAGGTTTTGAGTAAGAGCTCTTGGCTCTCAGTTACATGCTCAAACCACATCTATCCTTACCTGATAATTACACAGGGCGTTAAAAAAAAGGAAAAATGAAAACAGAAGAATCTAAAAATCCCTTCTTGTAGTGAAAGTAAAGGGAAATCATGCTCCAGCTGGAGACTGCTAGCAAGGATGTTGTATCTAGTAGCCCAGCCTCTAACACACAAAGGCTCAGAGGTCATAAATTGTCTCTGTAATATGTATTTCATTCAGGTTTATCCCTTATTGATCACCCACACTTCAGTTAGTAAATCAGGAACCTATTGATTACTCACTGGCTCTGACTGACCCGGTGGTAAAAGTGTCAGTTTCAAGTGGTTGGTGCACTTTACAGGCACCATAAATCTGCATACAGGGAATCTCCAGGTGGTAAGAACTGTGGGAGAAAAAAGAGCAGAAGACTGCATGCAGAGATGATAGTCCTCATTAAGATATGGACAGAAAAGACGACTGAGGTATAATTTATGAAATATACACATTTTTGGTAGATAGTACACTTTTCAATCTAAATTTCTAATCACTAGTTTGCTAGTATAGAGGTGTTGTATCAATAAGATAATAGAATTAGTGAATCCCATTTTAACAGCAGACTCCTACAGACAGCACTGCCATGCAAGTCAAGTCATGGGTATGCAGAGCACCCAACACAGCAGTGGACAGGCTGAACTATAAAATGTGAAAATATCACTGACAAGTTGCAGTGATGAATTAGTTCTCTTCCAAAGATGAATTTTAACAACTCTTCTGAACAGTTAAAAATTACTCTGAAGTAGAATAGAACAGGAAAGGTAGAAAGAAAATGCATATTTGTGCACTGTCACAACACCCTCTGTGAAGAAGTTTGAGACCAGAGCCTTGTGGGATGATAAGAGATCTGGGCCTAAACTGACAAACTAGAATAGCACTTACTCCATCCTTACCAGCTTTCAATCTCTTCTGCTAGACTTCCATACTTTCTTTTATGTTGCATAAACAGTAATGAGAAAATAATTCCCTGGTTTCTTTTGGACTATGGCAGATTGATCACAAGAAAAAAACAAAGCTGCAGTGCTTAATCACAGATGGAATTGCCGGGTGACCAGAGACTAATATGAAAACCTAGTTGACAATGTAGAGAAGACTGAAATTCTAACCTGGGAAGAGAAAAAGGAGAACACACTTGGAGAGACAAAGCAGGACGCAAAGTGCAGCTGTGTTGATGGCTGTAATATATTCAACTCACACCGCAGTCCCTCACTGCCAGGAGTTAGTAAATGAAAAATTACATATGTATAGGAAAAATGGCTTTATATGAAAAGTCTATAGTGTCTTTTTGACAGTGATAATATTTTTTGTAATCACAAGCTAAAGGAATTATTCAGGAAATATGGATTTATCTCTTGTTTTTAACATAGTACTTATAGTACCCAATTCTGCATGCAGGTCACGCTGGAGAAAAAACAGGCTTTGCTATGCAGAAAGCTGAAATTCATGGTAGTCTCTAATGTGTCTGAAGTAATGCTTCCTTTCTTTTCTTTTCCACATATTTATTCTATGACTTTATTTATATTTTTTTTTAATTAAAGGTAGCTGCATACACAGGACTCCTATCTCACTTCTACAATTCAAAGTCACCATGTGCTGGAACTTGCCACTATTTTACATCTACCACCGGATTTCAACAGAAAATTAGGACTGGCAATACAGTCTGTGGAGACAATACAGAGCACAAGCAGACACCAGACCACAAAAAACTTTACCGAACACCATCAGGCCCCTGAAACCTTCACTATCTGTGAAGTCTAAATTGTAGTGTGATGTCCACTCAAAGTCCAGAGTAAAAACCACCTTGATCTCACAAAGGAAGGCCTCTGAAAAGGCCCTACCAAACTAAATGTGGCAGTCTGTGGTCTTCTTGGAGGCAGAAGGCACATTGCACACTTGTGGGTGTATGCCTCTTGCTTCAATCTCACATCATTCAGTTTGTCTGCTTATACTCTTTGTTCTAACCCAATCCTTAGATGAAGCAAAGCATGTGGACTTTGTAGTAAAGGTGGGAGGCAGACATTAGTCTACTATTACACAAACAAGGGATGTTATCCTCATGTTAAAGTGAATATTAATAGAAACTGCCTTCTAACAAGGATACTGCTACTAAAACTCCCAACAACTCAGCTGTTGGTGTTGTGATGCTATATTCCCAGCAAACACAGGCCAAATGAAAGGCTCTTTCTCTAAGCCCTCAGGTGTTACCTGAGGCTGTTGATGGTGGTTTCACAAAATTAATAGTAAAAGCAGAATTTTTCCTCCTCTTTGACTACAGGAGCCAGCTGGGCACCAAAGTCTGATCTGCACATAACATGTGTAAATCCATACAAGTTGCTCACCCATGGGAGCTTTGTGTGCAAGTGGTTCTTGCCATCACATCTCACTGTAGATATTCCCTGTGCTCAGCAGTCTCCTATGCCCTGCAGTGCCTCATGGGAAAGCTTCTAGAGCACATTTTCATATTCCAAAATCACTAAAAGATCTGCTCACTTCTTAAATCGCACAAATCTTACAGGTCTTGAACAGCAGTGGTCTGTTCCCCAAGTAAGCACTGTAATGATGTGGCAATTCCAACCCTAAAAGCCCGTGTGTGGCAAATGCAAGTGAACACATTTTCCTCTTGTTTTCCATGTAAGCATTCTAAGCAGAGATTATTTGATCCCATATATTATATTCTCTATTTTCACACTGAATCACACAATATCTGTGACAGGAAGACTCCTAATATTTGCCAGACCTGCTGAGTACATAGATTTGAAATAGCAAGTAAAAAAATTTCTGAAGCCAAGGGGAATTTATTTTTCACTCCAGAGAATTAGGATTCACCAAAATGGGAGCATTAGGCCTCAGACAACTGCATGTGACACTAGGTTGATAGCTGCTGTTCATTGCATGCCTGTCAGAAGAATTCAGTTATATCCCCAATTGGAATATTAGGCAGGCTTTAGCAAAGGAAGACATGAAAGTTCTCTAACTAAATGGAAAAGGAGTTAAAAAAAAAATAGAAAGATGCCTAAAGCAGTTGACGCAGACATTTTTACATAAAGCATGTTCCTTAACGAAAAGAAAGATAAAGATGTGTGGATAGGTTCCATGGAATGAACTGGATACTTCCTGGTCAAATGGGAAAGTATGAAATTGTGAACACTTTTTCACTCCTTCAGCTGTCTCAGAAAAGCCTTGACATTGCAGGCAACCCCTGTATTTCCACACGCTTGGGTAAGAGGCAGAAACAGCAAGATCTCTGCACAGATACAGAAGTGACAGATCAAGAGTTACTTTCACGAGCATATTTCTAGAGCTGGAACTGGAATTTGAGACGTTCAAGTCTGTTCAATTTAACAGCAACACCAAACCCATGGTATGGAGCAACTGGCAGTTTATGAGAAGATCACTCATCCCTCTACATCTTTATCCCTTGTTTCAGGCAAGATAACAGATTTACTTCTAAATCAAATTAAACTCTAGATTTACAGTTAATATTAACTGAGAGTACATGCAAAACAATTTTCATTGTCTGTAGTGTTCAAATGTCTAATACAGTTCTTCAGTCTCCAACATCTACCTGCCATCCGAGGTCCTATGACCTGCAGTGGGAACATTTAATTGCATTTTTCACCACCCATAATCCTATTTTCAAGGCTAGACAAATATAAATGGCATTAGGAACAATTTATCTTCTACCTTCCTTTCTTATTCTGCCTGCCATTCAGGCTCAAATTGAAGGGACTATTGGTTCTAGGCTCTTCTGAAACTCTTACCCTGCCTCAAGGCAATAACATTCCATCAACTCATAACCTATAACATCTTCCCACCAACAAAACCACTGAATAACCAAAATCTAATTAGGTATTCAACTTCAGCCTATACAAAACCCTCTTAAGTAGGAGTTCGAGAAGAAAATTCTTTTCAGACCACTCTTTCTCCCAGAGAGGCAAATGGGCAGAGGGGAAGGAGGGAAAGGATCATTTGCGCATGCAAGTCTCTACTTGCTTGCTTTTAACAGCCTGCATCATGAAGTCGAAACCTTAACAGACAAGACATGATTAGCAAACGCTTTGTGCTCTTAAAGGAGAGTAATTATAGGCATGTGAAAAAAAGAAGACATCCCTGAGGTACTCTTCCTTGCATGCCTCCCGAGAGGCAGCAGGGCCATTAAAAATTCCATGATGAAGAGGAAAAACAGTCTGGGAACAGCCAGGAGGCAATACAGCAAATTAATACACCAGCCATCCCTTGGGAGGACTGCAAGAAAGCAGGAAACTCTCCTTGCTTCACAAAATAAAATTATACCACTAATGATAACAGTCACCACACACACAAAACGGCTTCTAATGATGGGTGTGAAATTCCCAGTGCTGTGCATACACTTTGAATGAAATCTCATCACAGACATAAATCAAGAAAGGTAATCTTGGTAGTGTACAATTTATACAGCCTTTCAAATAAGACTTCCCAAGGAATCCTCCACATAGAACCTCCTCCTTGACACTGGCAAGCCTTTCTTGAACACCCCCAACTGGGCTCTGTATTCTGGTCTTCAGCTCTACTTAAACAAAGCACTGGGGTACCAGCCCTCCAGACAAACTGCACCAAAATCCACCCTTGAAACAAAGAAAACATTTCCACAGCAGAGAAAGACTCCACCTGGGAATGTTCCTTTGGACACACTTGGTGATTGCAGAAGCTAACCAGAGAGAAGCAATTTTGCATGGCACAGTGGGCATCAGGTTGAAGATACTGGATATCCACAACAGCAAGACAATTTCTTCTCTAATGCATTTCATATTATTTCAGGGGATTGGCTTCCCACACACACACATCCCATTCTGACAAACTTCTGAGTATAGTTTCTCCAGGATGAGGTGCAAGCTGTTTCAGTTTCCTAAAGCACAACTACTGAAATGGATTCCGTCCATGGCAAAAGAGGGAGATGTTAACTGGGGCAACAGCTAAACAGAGCTTAGAGATCACCTGAACCTCCTGTAAGGAATAGGACTACTAAGTAGTAGGTTTGCTGTGTAAAGCACCTGAAGAAAAACTACTCTCAAGGAAACATTTCTGTGAAGGAACCATTTCATTTTGTGCCCTCAGCAGCATCTTTACATAAAGAAAGCACCTTGTACCAAAGAGTTCAATCCTTGCCATATACATGGGGCCACAAAACACATTCATTCTTTTCCTATTTCTTTCTCCTATAAAGGTTCTTGAGCACATTTGACACTAAAATAGTAGCTAGGTTTAGAAATCCCTTTGGAAACAGACTGGATTTGGAAAGGGCCTTCAGTAATCATCATAAAGGCAGAGATTTTGCCCAGTTTGAATTTGCAAGCAGGATTTGTCCAGCTCTCCTTTCTGGAAGACAAACTCCTATAGACCCCCAAGTAAAACACTGGAGGCACAAGAAAGGTAATGCTAGCTGAAAATGAAGAACCAATCAATTTTCTTGCTTCACAGGCAGAAAACATCCCCAGAGTGGGGCAAAAGCACAGAAAGGAACCAATTTGCTGATGCACAATCTTCTGAATTCTTTTTATTCTTGTCCAGTGGAACATTTAAGAGCTGATTTCTTCCTCCCTCCCCCTTTCCAGCTTTAACATGCTGGCTACAGCAGCATGAGGTCATGGTGCGACATCGCAAAATTCCCTGCAGAAGCCAGTGGGAGGAGAGGCTTTGTTGGGTGGGTGCCAAGCTTCCGTTCAGACACATACAACCTTAGTACATTTTTCATGCTCTATTTGCTAATTAACAAGAAAAGAAAGCCATGAAGCTGAGAGTCCAGACGTTTCTTTCAGTTTTGGTCCCTCGTACAAGCACATATGCAGAACTGTGCCCAAAGCAAGGCTTTGTCTATGTGCATGAGGAAAGAGCTCAAGGGCACCTTACCTTTAGATAGTCACCTGCAGCACAAGAACAGGAGTCACCTCTAAGGCCAACACATGAATTTAATTTAAGATTAGTCAGCAGAAGGTGTCTGAATAGTATATTAGCCCCAACTATGCAGACTCAAATATACTTAACTTTGGCCAGACCAGATCTAAATTTCAGCTATAGCAAGAGAGAGAGATATCAAACCATTAGAGGTCACCTCAGGTGAGTTCTGAATCTGCTCAGAGAGTCTATTTTAGACACTCAGGATACCAAAACGCCTCAGCATGTCACCCACCTGAGCTTGTCAGCACTTTCCCTTTCATCTTCTTCTGATTCTAATAGTGGACAACGATACTATGCCCATTTGTACCTATACAGCAGTCTTGCAGCAACTCACTGCACATTCCAGAACAGATTACAGTTGTTTCTAAATAACCTGCCTGTCTGTCGTACACTGTTTCATATACTATAAGCACTTAGGTTATTGAGACTCTCAAATAAACTGCATCAGTAGGTTTTATGCTAAGTTTGAACACAGGAAAAGCATGTTAACTTACAGTAAGGTCCATGAGTATTGTTCTGACCTGTATTGGGTCTGGCTGAGCTGGAGTTCATTTCCCCACAGTGGCCCTCACAGTGCTGTGCCTAGGCACACTGGTGCCTAGAAGGGTTTTGATAACACACTGGTGTTTTAGCTACTGCTGAGCACAGCATCAGCACTGTGATGTTCCTTTCTCAATCGAGGGCAAGACACTGGGAGGGAACACAAGTAGGCCAGCTGACCCAAACTGACCAAAGGGATATTCCAGACCATATGATGTCAGATAAAAAAGCTAAGGCAAGGAGCAGGAAGGCAGGCATTCATTGTCTCCAGTGGTAGCCAGCTGAGGAACCATCACACGTGCTGAAGCTCTGCTGCTCGGGAGTGGCCGACCATCGCTGCCCATGGGAAGTAGAGAATACACCGTGCTATCTTTCACTTCGCTTCACTTTTGCACGCGCAAGCTTCTCCTTCGCTTTTGCTTTAAATAAACTGCATTATCCCAACCCACGAGTTGTTTTCCCAGCTTAGACTCTCCCCTGTCCGGTTGGGAAGGGGACTGGTAGAGTGGCTGGGTGGGCACCTGGTGTTCATCCAAGGTCAACCCACCACAAGACCACACAGTACTACTGAAAAACACCTATGAGAGGGAAGTGAGACAACAGAGCAGAGCAGGGGAGTTACCTGGCAGTGCAGTGTGCTGGTGAGCATCTTCGGTGGGAAGCATCAGCAAGCACATCCAGAGAGTACAGAGGAGATAATGGATTGAACTGGAAAGTCAAGAGATTTTATTTAAGCAAACTGTTAAAAGAAATAGTCTCCAGATACAGTTGCTCAAATCTATTCCCTACAGTTGTTCACACAAAGGAGACCTTTCCAACACCTCAAGGGGTGAAACTAGATGAGAACAGACTCTCACTTCAGACAAAAGGCTAACACAAAGGGGGCAACAGAAAATCTCACAACAGACAGCCTTAGCACACTCCTCTTTCAACTCACTTTATTAAAAATGCTGGTTGACTAAGAGCATAAGTGCTCTACTGCTGCACGCCTTGAGCAAAATGTTTGCTTCTCTTTCAGAAAGCCTCTTGTCTACCTTCACATTGTAGAAAGAAAAGTCACTGTTACGAATGGTGCAAGCACAGAACTTCCCACAGAGCAGTTCCCATATTCCCTATGGCTGTATGTATCACTGAAACAGACCTCTAGAATACTCAGGTCCACCAGGTTCAGTTCACAAATAGCTCCCAATTCATTGCACAGCAAGTGAGCTGCCCCTTCCACTCCCAACTGACCTCACAAGCTGCCTTTGCAAACTGCTTAAAACAAACTCCTGAAATACTGCTAATCAGCCTAATCTAAGATCCTTTGTTAGACACACATTAGACAAATCCTGAAGGCATCAAATCTGCACAAGATAGTTTGTTGTAAAAGATACAATAGCCAGGACAGAATGGAATAATCTGGTCAATCAATGCACGGAGCAAACTTTGCTCAATATGTAAATAGAAGGTTTAGAGTGGTAGTTTCTCTGGGGTATCTGCATTACACTTCTATTCAGCATCTCCTCTTTATAATTCACACCTCAAGCAGGAAATTCATTTCCATCTGGTTTCCAAAGTGCTACACCAATCTCCAGAACACTTTTCTTGTATTACTAGGATAATGATGTATTCTTAAATAAGAACAAATGAACAATCTACAGCTGTAGCAGGACTCATCATATAAGCTATCTGAACTCCAGGACTCAGTACTAGGCCTTTACCCTAAACCTTTCTGAGAAACAAGATGTATCACAAAGCTACTGCCATCAGGGAGCTCCTCCTTAAGTGGGACTGTTAGTTTACTGTCAGTGAAGTAACACTGCCACTGCACAGCAGGGAGACTTGCCAGGAATGCTCTGTAGCTGATTCAAGTTCATTTAAGAAAAACAAAAGTAATTTATTTTGGTCATTTTAAAGCTCTACATAGTTATCATTCTTATCTTTAGCAATATAAAAACAGCATGTGAAATATTCCTGTTAATGGAAAATACACAGCTGTACAAAGGCCTGAAAATTATTTCTTGCCATGTATGTATTTGTAGTCACCTGAACAGGAAAACAGATTTCAGTCCTAGTGCTCACCAACCATAAAACAATCCGCAGAGGAATAGAAAGGAGCGTGCATGGCCAGGAACACTGTTACAAAACGGCTGCTCAAAGTGAAGATCCTTTTTGCTTTCTGCTATTAAGAACCTGAGCTCTTATATCTTAAGTAAAAAAGCCTCCTAGCGCTGAAGCTAAGAAAGACTTACTGGAGAATGTAAAAGTGCATACACAAGAGTTTCAGTTACAAGAATGCCTATTTTTCTTGCTTATCACCTCTTACATTTTCCTGTTACAGTTGCTATTTAACTGCACCATTTAAGCTTACCATTTTTAACCTTCTCTGTTGATGAGACTATCAAGTAGAAGCCTGAGCCAAAAAAGGCAAAACAAAGCATTTAAAAAAAGAAAAATGTTCCAATTCTTATGGAATTTTGAGAGGCCAAAGCTCCTCCTGTCAGAAAGCATTTTTCCTCCCACTTACTGTCAGAGAAGAAGGCCTACACTGACCTAAAACAGGGAGATAAACAGAAGGAGTTCAGTTTAAATAGACAGTATAATGCCTGAGAAATGGGTTGTGTTCAAAGCCCAGAAGACACATCAGTTAACAAAATGAAAAGGGACAGGGCTGCCTTACCTCGTGTGCACAGGTCACAATGTGTGGGAAATCAGAAGCCAGCACAGTTATCTTTCTAGAGAGAAGGAAACCAAGAAAATAAAAAAGGAAGAGCAGAGTCAGCTTACCTGGTTGCGATTTCTCTTCCCCATGGATGGTAACCAAAAACTGGAAGGAGGGCAGAGTCGAAAGAACAGGTGGAAGCAATGCCAGTGAACAAACATGGGGGGGAAAAAAAGGAGGGTTGGGGATAAGAAGAGAAGGGGAAGGGAAGAACAAAGATGGAGGGAGAAGGAAAAAGATTAAACATCATCAGGACTCATATTGAAAACAAGAAATTTCAAAGCCAAGGAAGAAACCTAGATATCAACAGCTGGTGAAGGCTGAACCCATTGCACTGCACTCAAGAGGTACCATCCTTACCTACCCATTCCCCAGCAAGAATAGCATTCCAGGGATATCAAGGGATAGGCACCATGACTATTTCCAGTTGCTCAATTTATGTACAATTATGACTACAATTTAAATACACTAACTGGGGAAGGAGACAGAACAACAAAGAAAGAGAAAGCAATTTCATGGCTGCCTTGTCAGCATGATTTCTCCAATCTGGGTATGCACCCATAGTGTGACTCCACACCAAAGCATTAAAAAAAATTAACATATAGGGCTTAGTCTCCTCTTACCATGCAAAAGATCTGCAGTTATGGAACATAATAAGGGAGGAGGAAAGAAAAAGCTGGCTGTAAACAAAAGGACATTTGAGCAGTGTCCACACACTGGGGCAGCAATTTCAAGTAAGAAAACAGAGAAGCCATCAGTAGAGTACTGTCTCCCATTCCATAGGTTATGCTTAAGTTACTACCCAGCTCTTCATTCCCTTCAGTCCCAGGAGGGAAGGGGACCCTATAGTTCTTCGTCCCCTCCCAAAGGTCCCCTCTACAACAGCTGTTAAGGGCCTTACTCTTTCTGGCGCGGATCACTAACAATATGACCTAGCCTCTCGGTGCCCAGATTGCTCATGGAGGTCTCCTGAAACACAAAGACAGGTAAAGATTGCAAACTCTCTTAGTGAGCAGACATAATAGCTTGCTGCTGCCACTAAGAACAAATCGTACCCCCCTGGGTCACATCCTTTCCTTACCAGCCCACTCTCAGCTAAACACATTCACTCTTTCCTTTTAGAACCTAAGCTGAGCCAATTTAACTAATTAGAATCACAGAAAATCGTTTAGTTTTATTTGTGAGGCTTGGTTTTTGTTATTTTAGGGATGATATTTGCTCGCACAGGAGCACAGAAAGAACTGGACTAGTACAAAATATGCAGCACAACAATACAGTTAAGAGCAGGAAAAATGGCTCAGAAGTGCTTCTTTCCAGGCAGTCAGGATCAGCTGGGCCAGAAACAGGCTGAGTGACAGGACACTACACTCTTCCACTAACAGCAGGGATTCACCAAGCACAGATAAATAAAATAAGGAGCAAAAGCACAAAGCTTCTGCCCTTTCTGAAAGCAGCGATTCAGCAGCAGGACCTCTAGCAGCTAAAAGGAGGTAGATCCTAGAAGAAAGGACTTGCTCTGGGAGCATGTTGCTTCCTGTGAGACGCTGCCCTGTGTATGTGCTTGATGCTGGCATACACGTACACACACAGCCTGAAGCACCAGCTGTTCATATCTGCATAGCAACTCCCTTCAAGAAGGAAGTATACTTTGCAGCAAGGGGCTGAAAATGAGGGTAAAAGTCTTTCACAGGTATGGTTCATTTGTGCCAGGTACATAGGCAAAACACACTCAAAGTTTGGGGGCAGTTGTAGCAGCAGGGGTGAAAGATGGGCTATTTGTTACAGTAGGAAAATTATTAACTTAAAGTGCCATAATGTTTAAATTTACGGTTTATTACTGTGTAAATTACAAGCCGTACTTTTGGTAATTAGCAGCTCGCTGGCGGGGAGCTCTGAATGAAACTCATTATTTATGATTACAATTTCGAGAGATGGGGAAGGGGGAGCAGTGACCTCCGCTGCAAATGACAAAGATCCCTTTAAGGTGATGAAGATGAATTAAACAAGTAAATATTATCCTTCTCATTTGGATCATTAGAGGTGTGCCGCCAGGCCCAGCCACTTGCAGGTGGCCTGAGGAACCCTACCCAAAACCAGTCTCTTGCCAGCTGAGGATTTGCATTTTAAACACTGGTTACAACTAAGCAAGGTGAGGGGAAGAAAGAAGGGGCAAACAAGGATCTTCCAAGTATAACTGAACTGAAGGCAACTGTCACACTCCTCTAGACCCTAGGCCCCTCTAACACACCTTGCTAGCAGATTCTATGGCCACTCAGCTCAGAACTTATGCCAATATTTTCAAAAGCACAAAGCACATTGCAAGAGACAAGCCAAACACAGCCAACACCTTCCTTCTCAGAAACTTCTTTACAACAAAACACAGCAGTCAATGCTCCATGATGCAGACCCAAACAAATGTATCCCTCCTTTTAAACAGTCATCTGTAGAGTATTGCTTATTCCTTTAGAAAAACATTTTGTATGTTGGTTGCCCTACATATGATAACACTAGTCAGTGGCTTTGGGTAGCTTTGTCTACATTACTGCATATACTCTTTTATTCTTCTGTCACCCCACTACAAATGCCACCACTAAAACCACCTTCCTTTGCTGCTATTAATATCAGTCAGCTTCCCTATCTAAAATTTGGCCTTCCTTCACCTTTGAGCCACCTCTCTGCCCTTGTAGTCTCAGATGAGCATGCACAAGTCTCATGCTATCACCATTTCCCCCTACGTTCTGTCTAAATGCTCTTGTTATTTACTCTCTCATTCACCTTCAGGCCTCCTTTCATACTCGTTTCAGTGCTCATCGACTGTCTTTGCCACCCCAAACATGCCTTAAAATCCACTTAGTCACTCAATCAATTTCTGAGAGCCAAAGCAGTTAAACAAATCAAACAATACACGAAACAAAAAATTTACAGGGCCACTTTCTGCAGAAGACAATTTCCATGATACCTTAGAATAGTACTTCAAGACTGATCAGTATTGGAAATACAAAATTATCATCTTTAAAAGGGCATACCTTGCCAACAAGCCTCCTCCGACCTTTTCGGAGACATCGGGCAGCAGCTCCTGGAAGGCGATTCAGGCGAGCATGAAATCCTGAAAACCAAACCCAGAAAAACTGAGCAATGAACACAGACGATTCTTCCTGACAAAACCACCAGGAAAAATCATTAGTTCAGTAATCAAATCCTCTGCTTATTGTTTTCCAGTCTCAAAGGTGTAGATTTGCCAATTTATCCACAAATCAAATAAAATCCTTATTTTTTAAAAAAGAAGACTCAAGAATGTGGGCAGCTGGTAGGAGTATTACAGTAAACTCTCCAATAGTGCAACTTTTTTTAACTGGATCATGAAAAAAATCCAAAACAGATCACCAATACCAGTTTAAAAGTAACACCTACAAATGGAACCTACTCCTCCCATCACAGAAGAAGTTCTCAAACACATGGCATTCCTGATGGATCTCACCTCTCTGAGCTGGCCGTGAGGGCAAAAGGAACGTGGAAACTGAGAGCTTGTCCAGGCCTGAGTCAATCCTCTCCACTTCAGATCGGTGTTCAGCACCCCACTTAGGAAGAAGGTTGGGGACAGTGAATCCTGGAACACATTCTCCTTCATAAAACCAATCACTTTGCTCATCATCTCCTAAAGAAACAGGATGGAATTAGCCACAAAAAACATCAATGTGCCCTATGACAATCCCTCAAAATATTGCAAATAGGAATACTTGGATGTGAAACAGCTGAAGTCTCATTAGGAATTCCTTCCTGAAGTACCTCATATTTGTATTCTGTTTCAATGATACTCAGTAACTATGGGGCCTCTCTAAATGCTTTAAACTATCCAACTCATCAGTCTACAGAATTTCCCTATAGAACAAAGTCCTCTTTATAGACCTGCCTAGGGCAGCTTTAGCACTCTGTTGCTACTGCATCTCATCAACCTTAGTTCAGTGTTGTGTGATGTCTTATGCAGAGCTCTTTCTCTGAAGTAATTACTGTGACAGTGGTAGAGGCCAATCATTTGGCACACGCTATAGGCAGTCACAGGAGAGATTTCACAAGAGGAAAAGACCAGGCTCACAGAGTAAGCAAAAGCAGCATACTCACTGATGAGAAAGATCCCTACTCTCCTAAGACAGAAGCTAAGAGAAAAACACATAACTATCAGAAATGGTCACTCTGAGTGTAAGCACTAACCATGCTGTGAGTTCCTCTCAATCAAAATTTCTTAGAATCTGTCAGAACTACAAACACTCTGCAAAACACAAGCAGCAGCAACAGAAGTCATGACAAAAGTCTCCATAAAGCTGTGTCACTAATTAACGCAGCTGCAGTCTAAAACTGAACAGCATCAGACACCACTCATAGTAAATCTGTCAGGCCAGAAACTCCCCAAGAGTGGTAGCCCATGAGCAGTGTATGAAAAAAGGAGGAGAAAGGCAAAGAACCTGATACACGTAACTTTTGAGTAGCCCACTAACAAACAGTCCTATGTAATTGAAAGGTCCTTCATCTTGCCTTAAAAAACTAACACAGCTGACTTAGGAAAAACTCTCATTTACCTACCATTAAGTCTCAGCTGAGGCATCCCCACTTACTCTCCTTTCCTCACCAAGTTACATTACTCCTGACCAAAGTCTATTATGCCTGCCCACACATCTTGCCAGAAAAAAAAAGAAAAAAGAGAAAGAAAAAAAAAAACATGCACACCCCCTAAAATAATACAAACAAACAAACAAATCCAACAGTACAAGAAAGTAAGAAAATCTCATCCTAGTACGAATGCTGCAATCTTGCACATAACAGAAGCAGCAACACACAAAACCAACTCCAATCTGCAACAGGTAGGGCAGACAGAGCATTTCAGCCCAAAGCTCTGACATTGCTTTTTATTTCTGTGATATATCAGTTGACCTACCACTTATATCTTAAAATATAAACATCCTTCTGCACCTCCTGGTAAACTAAAATTAAGTAGTGTTGCATAGTTCTTCTGAGTGGTCATAATTTGTGCAAAACTATCCCTTACAGTTTTGGGTCTATGAGCATAGTGCAGTGTCATATCTCAAATCCCTACTTTCATATTTCATGAGACAAACTTTAACAATCAGGATCATATGCAGTAATTTTCACTGTGAGAGATCCCAATGCATGTAACAAATACAAAACAAAAAACCCACCCTACAATCAAATTATAAACTAGGACCATTCTCTGTTCATAGGAGTGTGCTGGTATGTGTAATTGCAAAGATAACTCATTTAATTAGCAATAGCAAAAATATTACATGATGTAACTTCAAAAGAAGGAAGGGAAAAAATACATTAATTTAAGTATGCTGCTAACTTAAATTTCCCATTATTCAGTTTGGAATTGTACTAGAAAACTATTTCTAAGAAGATGATCTGTGACGAAAGTAATTTTGTGCTCTCCCCATCTCACTAACCATACAGACCTGTTGTTTTTTTATTTACTTTATAAATAAAAATACTCCAAATTAAAAAAAAAAGGGAAAGAAATATTTCTTATTTAGCCTGAAAGTGCAAGAATATTTTTTAACCCTTTTAAACTAACGGTTAACATATCTTGGCCAGAAAGCTATCACAGTATAAACTGTTTAAATAGATAGAGACCTGAAGACTAGGATGCCAAATCTCTCCTAGTACCTAAACAGGTAAGGCTGTAATTGGATTTTATTAATTTATCTAAGTTGCATTTCTACATGTTCTTGTATATTGAGTACTACTTCTAGTAGCAGCCAAAAGTTAATGTCTAAAACAGATTATAAAACCAGGCAAGTATATAGAGCAAGCATATAGACAAGTATATATAGAGAGTATCCGGTCTACATCAATCTTGCCTTGGGTGATGAAGTAAAATACTTCAGTCACCACTCTGCTTTATCAACTGATATACAAGTGCTCACTGATTTCAGCTCCCCCCTGAACAGCCATCAGTAAAAAGAGAAGACAAAAAAATTTTACTTTTCTGTTGCTTTTGAAGAACCAGAGGCTGGAAACAGTTATTTTTCAGCAAAGGTCAAAGTTGATATTTGAAATCCCTAATTATAGCCATGGAGATCAGATTGACCCTACAGCCTAAAATATCATCAGAAAACACGTAAGCATATTTGCTATCATTGTGTTGCCTCACTCACAGATACCCGGGACAGTAACAAGCTACTGGAAGCAGCATTTCTACTGAGCTACTGATGCTACTTTCCTTAGCACGTGTATATTCCCAGAAGAGATTTCATCCAAATCTTAGCTTGGTAAATGTAACAGAATCTGAGTGCACAGAATTGCAGGTCTCTAGGGTCACAGTCCACATGCTCCAAATATAGTCCTGAGTGCCTATATGCCTAGTACAATGTATTTCATACTTATTTCTGCCATATCTCCATAAACTGGACACTGTGCTGTCACTGATAAATAAAACCAGATTACACTTCACACTCAAAACTCCTAAGAAATAATTTCTATGACAGGCATTGAAAATACTAGGTTCAACTAATGCACACAAGGGCAAGGGAAGTACATGTATTTAAAGAAATAAAACCAATCATGTATTACTGTCATCTTCTTAGCACAATTAGGTGACTTATCAGTATAAAGTAATTTTTTTTTTCCACATCTCTTCCTACCCAAAGAGAAAACAACTAACAGATTCAGTCACTAATGGTGTGTGGACAACAACTAAGATACCTATAGAAACAAATCATAAGCTGTGTTCTTCCATTATGAGCTCTCAAATTCCCCTTGTACTTCTGTACCTTTTCGTAATAATAGCTTCTTATATTGCAAATATTGTGGATCTGATATACAAAGTATTTCAGCAGGAAGAGTGTACTGTTATCAAAATCACATTTTTGCAGCCCTCATCTCTTTTTTAACTTCTAGCCCCTCCCTGACACTGGCTTTTCTCCCACACTTCCCTCTTTGTCCCTCTTTAAACATAGACCTTTCTTTGTACTTGTAAAGAAAGGAAGAAAAATTCCCCAGCAGCACAGAAGGAAAACCACAAAACAGTTGTTACCTTGGCGGCCCTCATCATTGGTAAACAGGCCAGTATCACTGCTGCTGCATACACTGCTGGTTTCACTGGAACAAAAAAACAAAATAAAAAACCACATGGTTACAACTGTGGCAGGCACAAAACAAAAACCACTTTACTACATTCTACTAGCTTCTGCAAGACCAAAACACTTTACACGTCTCAGAAAATTGCATTTCAGATACATGACTCGCTCTACATTAACTGCTTTCTGTTATAACCTAGCAATGCTGCATCACTTGAGAAAGAGTAGAGTCCTGTATCCAGTTTAGTTCTAAGTTATCAAAAAGTAATTAATACAATGGCATTTGCCTCGGGTACTAGAATTAATAACCTAACTATGACATTGTCTGGAATACTCACCAGGAAATTAAGTGCAGTTAAAAACTCTGTCCTTGGGTCACTTAACAGCTACTGAAAACCCTCTGAAGTTCTCTACTTGAGATTCCTTTTTCTCAAAAATGTTACAATGATACACAAACCCTTCCTTCAACAGCAACTTTTATTCTGTTTGGAGTGAAGAACAGTTGGTATATTTACAACTCTTCAGCTAAATACCTTAGCACAGCACGACTTGCTGCTGCTGAATGCAACCTTATTATAGCACACTTTGCATTTACTGAAGCAGTTAAGGGAGACTCTTAATTCTTGAACAAAAGAATAAAGCTAATAATTAATGTGTAGAAAGCCATTAAATGACTGTAGAGCTGGATGAATGTACATAGTAGAAGTACATGCTCACGTCAATATCAAGTATTTGATGGCTTCAATGCTGATATTAAATCAATCCTTGGACACTTCAGGTCGTACTTCCTTCAATTTAGCCAAGACATACCAGGACAAGCAGAAACTACTTATTGCCTACTCCTGTAGCACTAAGATCTTAGATGCAAACGTGTGGTGTACCTCAGCACTAGAATTAATATCCCTTCTAGGCATGCTGTTTGAAAGTGTCTCTGGATCCCTCTTCTCCAGGGAAACTCAATCATACTAGACAGCAGTATGAACTGGAAACCCCTTGGTTCAAAAGGCAGAATGATGAGGGACCACAAAATATGTCACCCCAAAGAACTGCAGGCACACAATAAAAACACCATTCTGTGACCTTATTGTTGCTCTTAGAAAAGGCACCCTAAAGCACAGCCAAGTCAACTCATCATGCTGGATATATACAAACTCTGCATCTTCATCATTCTGTAAGAGCCATTTATACTTAAAAGATGAACAAATTGTATATCATTCTCACATTTCGGTATTTAAGTTATTATCAAGTTCCAAATTAACCCATTACAAAGCTTGGCCATTCTTTCACCCTCCCACATATACACCATAGCAATTAAGGCCAAGGACTGAAAACCATGAATTAATTGTTTCATTCCTAGCTCTCCTACCAACTCACTGTATGACCCTGGGCCAATCTCTTAGCGTGTCTGCTTTCCCTTTTGATAGCTTGGATTAACAGTCCTCATAAGCTGCAGATGTGAGGACCAAGTGACTGCTTCATGAGGGTTTTAGCATCCTCAGAGGAAAGGTGCCTGAGAAAGGAAAAAGCATTGTCAAGATTCCAGATCACATTAACAGTACTTAAAGCATCCTGTTGCATGGAGAGCTCTTCAATTCCTTATAGATAAGCATCAGTGCCAGTGCTTTACTGGAACAAACTTTCGGGGATCTCATCCTCTTCACCACCCCTTTTACACTGCAGGGCTGAACACAAACTAGACTCCTACACAAGCTTTTCTGCAGGTCCAGTAAGCACTGATTAATGACCTCCACTTGCAAAGGAGGCTACTTACCTTAACCATGAAATAATGAATGCTATTGATCCAACAAGCTACTGCTATAGAGTGTTATTGATCACCCAATCTTTGGTTAAAATGGTCCTCATTTAGCAATTTCACTGTCAGAAACACCTGGAGCAAAGCATGCTTATAATTAAATAGTTTGGGGGAGTTAAAGTGAGAGGTGATGGACAGAGATCTCAGGTTTCCCCCATTTATTCTTTTGCCTGAGCTATTGTTTGTGTCAGAAGGGATATTGATTTTCTATAAAAATAAGAAAACAAGAGGCACCGAGGGGCTGCAGAAGGTCAGGCTGGGCTGGAGAAGGAGGGGAAGCTGAACACTCTGTCTTTGTCACTTGCCTTCCAAGAGAGAGGAATTTTTTCTTTATGGAGAAACCGGCCTCCAATTCATCAGCTTAGCCAGACTCTTGAATGCCACTGCAGGCTGTCATCAAAACAGCTCCCTTCCAAAGGGTAAAGCAACTTAACTGCACACCCAGGATGAGCGATGGTTACACTCTCAGGCCAGAATATTGTAGTGATTCAGCTGGCATAGAGTTAAATATTTCTCCTAGTAGCTCTGTGGTTGTATGTTTTAGATTTGTGATCAAACTAATGCTGGTAACACTGATGTTTTAATTATTGCTGAGCAGTGCTTACACAGTGCCAGTGCTGTCTCTGTTTCTCACACTGCCCCACCAGTGAGCTGGGAAGGGACACAGATGTGACAGCTGACCCCAGCTGAATACAGGAATATTCCATACCATATGGTGTAATGCTCAGAAATAAAAACTGGGAAAAAGAAGGAGGAATCAGGGGACATTTGGAATTATGGCATTTGTGTTGCCAAATAACTGTTACAAATGATGGAGTTCTGCATTCCTGGAAATGGCAGAAGCAGTTGCCTGCTGATAGTAGGTAATTTCTTATCTTGCTTTGCTTGTGCACATAGCTTTTGCTTTACCTACTAAACCGACTTTACCTCAACCTGTGTGTTTTCTCACTTTTACTCCTCCATTTCTCTCTTCCATCCCACTGCATGGGAGTGAGCAGGCAGCTATGTGGGGCTGAGCTGCCTATCCAGTTTAATCCACAACAAACACATCAGCATTAAACCAGTAAAATCTCACAGCATTGCTGGGCCAGTAGAATCCCCAGTTCGAAAAAGTCACACTAAAAGTTCTGGCAGTTGAAAACAGATGAGAGCAACTGCCCATCATTCACTAGTAAGCACACCACTGAAAGTGATTTTTTCAGACAGCTCTTGTACTATGATTTGTTCTGCCCTCAAACCAAACCCAGACCTGGAAGTACCAACACGAGAAAGAACTTCAGCACTCAATATATAATTTGCCTTTGCTTTATTATGGCTGCAGGGAATCTCAAAGCATTAAGGGACAGAAGGGCACGCTGCTTCTAACAGTCTTAGCAGTTAACTGTCACCTTTGTACAAATATACAAATGACTACTTAAACCACTTGCTTCCTCTGTTGTTTCCACAATTATTTATAGATCAGACATTGAGTCGTGTCATTACCCAATC
Source organism: Myiozetetes cayanensis (assembly GCF_022539395.1). NCBI lineage: Eukaryota > Metazoa > Chordata > Aves > Passeriformes > Tyrannidae > Myiozetetes > Myiozetetes cayanensis. Next base: position 21,210,088 of record NW_026087853.1, read on the forward strand.
AAAACCATCATCATTTCCTCATCATGTTCTTGCACATCCTTCCTTCTCACAATTTGTGTTCACCTCTTGCCACGTTTGGCAAACAATTTCAAAGATTTCATTTCATGCACATGTTGAATCGTAACACTGCAGCTCATCTTCCTCCAGGAAAAGACTGGGAGCAGTCCCACGAGCAAACTATAAAAAACTACCTCCTCGTTACGCATTCATATTCAAGACTTTCTCAGTGAATGGGAGTGTATCGACTGAATACAACAGGGTTTTGATCTAACTTAGGATAAAAAGCCTTCTATAAAGCAGAGAAAAATACTGGATATTTCAGCGTTTGCAGGTTCATTCCTGCATAACAAAGAAAAGCAAGTGTCAGTGGAGAGGAGGAAAAAGAAGGTGAAAAAAACAACCATTCTCAATATACTGCTTAGTTTGCCTGAAAACCGTTGTGTTTGTGACACTCCCTACTGCTAGAGTTAACAGTGGTGAACCAGTTCAGTATGAAAGTTTTGTAAATCACCAGATCACCACAGATTGCTTCCAAGTCCTGCAAGCAGCATCAGTCACATTTCCTTGTGATGACAACCACACCATTCACTCCCCTAGGCGTCCAATTTTCTTCTCCCTTCCTCAGGATATGCCCTTGTCATACATCTGTGCAAAGTACTTCTCTTACTGTACCAGAAAAAAACATCTAGAGGACAGTGGGAGTGAGGTAAGCGCAGCCAGTTTCATTCTGCTGCTAGCAGCAAAGTGCTATATTTAGAGCAGCAGAGACCAAAGCATGATCCTTCACTGCCATGAGGGATACTCCTCAGTGAAGAGGATTCTATGTATTTCTCCCTCCCACTTTGACCCTCCCTAGTGAGTCATAGCAGAGATCACACATGCGGTGTGGCAGAGGTCAAATATTCCAAGCCCTAGCTTTCTGGAGAGAATCCCAAGGATTTGGCAGCAGATGGTAAGTGTCACTTGGTGCATACACTTGCACAATAATTAGTTTGAGAGCAAGGGACAACTGAGAGAGAACAAAGCTCTGACATGATGCAACAGGCTCTGACTGGTGGGGGAAAAAAAAACAAACAAACACAAAAAGCACCCCACCAAACAACTCAAGGAACACTGTCCATCACTGCCTCATCAAGGAAGGGTATCTCTCAGTCCATCACCACTGACATGTAACATTCAGGAGCTACTCAGCACATTTCTTTTCCTGGAATACTAACAAATAGCTCTGAAAAGATAACACTGCTTTTAACAACTAGTAACAAAAAGGCATCCACAAATCTCTTGCAAAGACACACTTTGCACCCACTTTTTAGCAACAATAGCCACTCTTAAAGGAAAAAAGTGACCACTTCTTTGCTACTTCCAGCCTGTAACAGTTACATACAAACTAAGCTAACCCAGTAAAAATGCAATGGAGGTTCCCTGGACCAGGACAGTGAGGACTTATTACAACCTAAGCTCTTCACAATGTCCCAGTAAATACCATTGAGAAGTTTGTGCTTCCAGCTGTTATCCACGAAGCTGTAATAACGAAGTGCCACCTGTCCACTCTGATAAACTGCAGGACCTAGACTGTCAGAACACTTAAATGAACCTTAGCATATGAACAATCATACTGGATCAAGCAGTTATACTTTCCAAATGCACTGCCCTCTGTCTGATAGGGCCTATTACAGTGGATGGTCTAAGAAAAGAACATGAGAACATGACAAATGCAGACTCCTCTGTATACCCCTCCAGCTTCTAGCTGTTAGCAGTTTAAGGACTTCCTGAGCCAGATCTTTCATCTGGGCTGTAATGTTTAACAGATCCTGATAAATCTATGCTCCACATCCCACTTTCGAACATACTTAATCTTTGACCTCCAAAATATCCTGCAGTAGAGTTCCAAATCTCATGGGTTTTTTTTGTTTTGTTTTACGTGTTTCCTCAATGTCTGCTGCTTCTTACACAGTGATAATTAGAAAATAAACAATCACATCCATTTTCTGTATGCCATTAATTAAGAAATGTCCTCCATTTGGTTCTCAGCAGTTACTTTTCTTCTAACCTGAAAAATCTCTTCAGACAGAAGCAGTTTTATAACACCAAACCTTCTACAAAAAGAATAAAAGTCACACTCGAGGGAAAAACTTCCCAAGTTTTTTGAACTCCCAAGTTTTTTTTTTAAATTCAGACCGTGACATTTAAATGTCTCGTTTTAATCCTTTCTGAAATTCTGACACAAATTCATCAAAGTTCTCCAAAACTGGACATGAAGACACACCAGACACAGGCTTATCCTGTAAGTAATGCCAAGTTCTCCTCAACGTCTTCATCAGCTCACTACATTCTCCCTATAGCTAGCCTTTCAGGACCAGATCAGAGCAGAGATGTGGAACTGCAAACAAGATGTTTAGACTGAGGTTCACACAGCACCTGCACAGAGGGCTAGCAGTAATGATGGGAGGTCTGATCTGTTCTCTATTACTGCTTATGGTAAATTTTGAAAACAAAAAACTGTGATCAGTTCATATCAATCACACAAGTGAATTTACTCTCCAAATTACAGGCCACAAGCATGCCACTTTGCAGCTGCAAGGCCACATACATTTCAGAGGACTCCTTGTGTAACAGGAGCCAGAAACATATCAGCTTTTCAACTTATCAAGGAAGCATCTCAGGACATTATACATCATTGACAGGAAAGACTTGGAAAGAATCTACAGTTTGGAAGTAGCTGAGATACTTCTCCTCTTCAAAAAGAGAGCAGCACTGAATAATTTTGATAAGAACTTCAAAAAGCAAGGCACAGGATTTACAAGCAGCTGCAAGCAAGGCAGCCATCTGACTAACATAGGGAAGAAACTGAGATCTCACCATTCTGACATGTTTTCATCTGAGCCCTGTTTCTGATCATCAGCTTCACACTCCATCCGCTCCTTCCTTCCTCCTTTGCTGAGGAAGGGCCTGTTCTCTCCTGATTCACAAAGGCCATGACTGGATGATGTCCAAGGGGCATTTTCTTTCCAGCGTGAAAGGCGCTGTTTCTTGGCTGACTTAAACCTGCAGCCCCTCTCACAGTTCCACTCTGACACCCTGAGCTTTTGCTGGAGACTGGCAGCCACCTCTGATGTCACACGTTTGACTTTCCTTCGGCGCCTGAGAGGTCGACAGGGTGCATTTTCTGTAAAGGAGTCTGACTCATGCCACAGGTGCTGTTTGCTCCTCAGGGTGGCACTAAGAGTTGGGTGTCGTTTGACCACTGCCATGTCATCAGAGTCACTGAAATTAGCTGTCAGCACCTCACGGCAATCCTTGACAGCTTCGTCCAAGCTGGACTCCGAGGCCTCGCTGTAGCAGCAGGCGTGCTCTGCCTGATGTGTGAAGTCTGAGCGTCTCTTACGACCCCGTCTCTTGCGGAGCTGACGCCGCTGCTGCCGTGGGCTTAGTGCCATCTCTTCCCATAGCTCATCCAGTTTCTTTTGTTCTGAAGTCTGCTCTAAGGCTGAGGCCAGGTCATGCACCAGTTCATCCATTGGCAACGCCTGTGAAAAATGACAGCAAACAATTACCACCAGACAAATACTGCTACCAACATATCACTGGACTGTAGTATGCTATAGCCTTTGTAACTAAGTTAGACACTTACTTTAGAGTTGCCTGGGAGGAGCCAATGCAGGACAACTACCACTTCTTGGGCTAACACTCCTTCCTTTTGCAAGGGTTAAATCCCTCTTCTAACCTTGGTGGCAGAGATCTCGCTACTGCAGCAGTTGGGTCAAGTGCTCTGTGTCTGAAAAGGCCTTAAGGTTGCATCTTTTGTGTTGAAACAGAATGCTCTGTTACACATCCTATGGGTATGGAAGCCTGCAACTAGTCTGCTACCTCGAGTACTTAAGCCACAGAGAAGGATTAGCCTGCTCGACAAACAGATTGCATCTTCCAAAAAGGAGACAAACAGCAAAGCTGAGAGTAAAAGAGATGGTAAAACAGGTAGTTTGCAGGCCAATATCACTCAACAGCAAAACAAGGCGCGCGGGACCCTGTGCTCCTTATAACAGGGTGTACGAGACCGAGCCCAAACTCCTACTGCCGAAAAATCCCATCCCTTCCACCTCAGGGCTGCCAGTGTGCCAATCCCAAAGTCCTGGGCAAATCCCTCTCCTCACAACCTCCCTCTCCCTCTCTGTGCCTTGCAGACGTGGGATTTCTCTCCCCACCGGGCTCAGAAACACAGGCACCCCCATCCCGGTGAACCACCCGCTGCCGCAGGCCGCCTCCCTTAGTCGCCAGGGACCCGGCCGCACCGACCCACTCCTCTGGGGAGAAGCTGCTGCTTTTGCCCGACAGGCTCCCGCCCCGCGGGGAACACTGTCCTCAGCGCCCTGTCCCCCTCGGCTCCCGCCAGGCCCCCTGGCCCCGCTCACCTGCCAGCGCCCCGCTCCGCCAGCCCCTCGTCAGCGCCGCTTCCGGCCTGCCCGGGCCACTTCCTCCGCCCGCTCCGCCCGCCCCGCCCGCAGGGCGGGTCCGCCGGCAGGGCGGGGGGCGGCAGTGCCGGCACCGAGCCCGCAGAGCCCTGGCGGCCGCGACGGGCCAGCCCAGCCGGGCCAGCCCAGCCGGGCCAGCCCAGCCCCCGCCCCGCCTCCGAGCCCGGGTGGCCAGTGTCCATTGCGCCTCTGTTTGTTTGCGATGCGGTTGGCGCCGCTGGTGGAGACATTACAGATCCATTACCCGCTAACGGCGCAGCCCTTCCCATATGCTTACCCACTAGTTGCTTGGTTATTTTATTTTATTTTTAATAGACAACCAATAAACTCTGTACCCAAACTCCTCCATTTCGCTGCTGGCTAATTGTGTATATCCTGAATTAAACCTCTCAGTGTTAATCCCCTCTCCTTAAGCCTTGCATCTCTTTTCCTGCCATTCCATTCCATTCCATTCCGTTCCATTCCATTCCATTCCATTCCATTCCATTCCATTCCATTCCATTCCTGCCATTCCATTTTACGTATCACCAGCAGCCATCAGAATAAAGCTCGGTGCGACCCTTCCACCATCCAGTTTTGCTTAGCAGTCCTTTTTATTTCTCAGTTTTCATGATGTTTCTTCGGGTTTGTTTGCGGGTTGGTTTTTTTGGTTGGTTGGTTGGGTTGGTTTGGGGTTTTTGTTGGTTTTGGTGGTTTTTGTGGTTTTTTTGTTGTTGTTTTGGGGGGTTTTTTTGGGGGGGGTCGTTCTTGTTGGTTTTTGGCTTGTTTTGGTTTCGGTTTGTTTTGGTTTCGGAGACATTTTTCGGAGGTTTGTGTTGGTTGGTTGTTTTTTTGTTTGAGAGGGGTGTTTGTTTTTGCAGCTCAGGTATCTGCACTCACATTCAAGCCGATACTGATTCGTTTTTGAAGTAGCGTTTTAGGAGGCAGCATACCAAAAGTTTTGCAAAAGTCCATACTTTGTAGTATTCCCTTCACTAATTTCGTAAATCCAGTCGAGAAAGTAATCAGATTTGTCTCAATGTGATTTGTTCTCTGTAAATGCATGCTGCTTCTTATTGCTCATAAATCTCCTACCCTTTGCATTTTTACTTTTTTCCCCCCACTTCCGTTTATTCCATCGTGTTGCCAGGATCAGAAGTAATTCTAAAAGGGCGGTAATTGCCAAGATCACTGCTTCCTCCCTGCTCCCCCGACCTGCGAAAGACTGGCAAGGCGCTTGCTTTTCCTCAGTCCTCTGGCACCCTCCCTAGTTTGTCAAGATACTTCAAAAATAACCGAATCCTTGAGTTTGCCATTGATTCCTGCACCCCAATAGGACAAGCTTCGTTTAGCTTTGCTGAGTTTTCTACGTGCTGTTTATCTAACCAGTCCTTTATGCTGGTCTGAGCTGTAATATTAACATTTTCATTACCTTTTATTTATCTAACAAATTTCCTTGGAAAAGAAATATTAAAAGAAGAAAAATAGTCATTAGGTAGATAATTTGTATCCCATTTCCAATAGCTGACTTGATTAAAGTTACTTTCTGTGCACCAATTTGCCTGTAAAATTCTGTCCTTTTGTCTTTTTAACCCTTTCTATGGCAGTAACTCACCTTACTTGCTGGCAGTATTTTGTTTTCCTTGCCAGTTTCCTATTGCCAATACAGGGGGTTTCTTTTTACTCTCAGATCTGAGAGCAAATCCCTCCTAAAATCTAATCCTGTTTCACCGCTGCAATCCCTTTTCATGCTTCAGGATATAAAACAGCTACAAAATGTATGGGTTAGAGAGAAACTCCCCTGATGGGAAGGTTATTCTGTAAACATCCACTTCAGAGCTTCTTAGCCCTTCATTTCAAGCAATTGGTACTGGCTGCCGTTCCAGGCAGGATAACAAACCAGACAAACAATTGTGTACAAGAAATCCTGTGTTCAGATGTCCTGGGGACATGGCAGCAGATGCCCACTCTAATTTCTCTTATTTTCCCCTCATTTTCCCAACTAGTTCTCTGCTGTTTCTGTAGGTCACCAAACTGTTCTGCAACTGGTATGAATTGTACTTCACCTGTCCATTTTTTTTCCCCCATTTTTAACACTCCAACACAAATTTCAGCAGATGTCAGCATTTGGCCTGAGTGAAGACAACAGACTGGTGTACAACAGATTAGTTGATTTTCTGGGAGAGAGATAGGGCAAAAGCAAGAGACAGGATGAAAGTGCTCTTACAATTACAAAAGTTCCAAAAACTAAGAAGGTGCAGCAGAGGAGCACTGATGTATACAGAAAATTGGGAATAGGAGTTGAAGAAACATAATGAGACAGTTGGGGTAATCTGGTTTTGAGAAGTTAATGGTATTTCTGTCCAGTATTACAAGGTTCTCCCCGACACAGGCCAGCAACAGTAAATTTTGAATCCTTGCCTGCATTCAACTTCATCTCATGTTCCTGGCAAATTCTTTACTCCCTGTGCACTTTTCGGTTGCCTATGTGGACAATGGGAACTGGCCCATCTCAGCACTAGGTTGGCTCATGAAATGCTCTGAACATACAAAATGTTCAGAACTCTTATCCCAGATGGATTGTTAGCCGTCACTAGGCTTTGTAAAGACAGATTTTTTTCCTGCCCAGAGGCTGTGGTCACCTGTGCTGCACTGTTGCTGGGCCTGGAGGCAGGAGAGGAGGTGTTAGTGGTGAGGGATTTTTCAGAGGCGAGCAGGAGAGAAAGGCTGGCTGGATGCTGGCCGCTCATCAGGCAGTGCATTGGCCCAGCTCCCTCTCGGGTGAGCAGCAGGAGCCGTATGGCCCAGTAGGACAGGGAAAGCAGCAGGGTCATTGCTCTACCCCAGCAAATGCTCTGCCTGGTCCCATGGCACTTCTCAGCAAAACCTTCCAGGGGTTAAAAGGAAAAAGAGAGACAGAAAGGGGACAAGAGACAAAGGGAGGAATAAAGTCAAAAAATGTGCCGTGAAGCTTCTTGTAGCAAAATGCGGAGAAAGTCATTTCCAACTTCTTTCATCTCGGAGATGAAGCCACTAAATAAAAGGGCAGCGCAGAACACAAGGGCTTTTAATCTGTCTCATCTCCTTCATAATAACTGCAAATTTTCCCTGGGCTCCTGGGAGTGAGCCTCTTTCCTCTGTCTTTGCCTTATCTCCCCCCTCCATATTTCACAGCCGGCTCGGCTCCCCTCACTCGGCTGCCCCCGGCCTAGTCTCCGAAAGGCCTGTGGGAGCCGCCAGCTCCCAGGGCCTCATTGTTCCCGGCTTGGGAGGAAGCTCAGGGAGGGAATTGAAGGCAAGTCAAAGGGAAACGGCATCATCGCTGCTTCATTAATGGGAACCTTTCAGCAGAAAACATATCAGAGCGAGGTCTTTTCAGAGGCAGTAATTAGCAATTTGGAGCCTTCCCCCCTCAGGAGATGCAGCTGCGATCTAACAAGTGGGAGCAGCGCTCGCCTCCTTTTACGCTTCATATTTATTGTTTTTCATTTTCTCCATCTTCCTCCCATTGTCCAGCCTCCTCCTCATGGCCAGATAAGGGCCCTTTATTAATCACTCCCTTTTAATTCTTCATTAATGATAATAACTTTCTCTGGTGTGCGAAGAGGAGTTAATCTTTCCTGGGTATTGAGAAAGGACAGGGCTGAAAGGGAGGGAGGGAGAAGTGCACGGTGGACAAGGCTGTACTGCCATGCTTCCCTCCTGCCCCACCACCCGGAAGAAGTTTCTGAAGACTTTGGCTGTCGAGTTGCGAGTTGCCCATTGGAAATTCTTGGGCTCTCAGTTTAGTCAAGCTCCGTGGGTGTGGTGGGATGTACCCTGCCTCAGGCATCCAGCCCTTACCAGAAACAAGTGTATGTGGGCCAGAGGGAGAGACCTTCTCTGCAAGTCTTTGCCAAACACTTACCAGTGTCTTGGTGTGACTAACTGGCTGTCTACTTGTCTTGCAGGAACACTCCCTCAGACACCTTCAAAGCCCAGTTTCCCAACACCCAACACTGTCCACGCTTCAACAGCACGTGAATGTCAACAGAAGTGGCATCTGGGAGGCTCTGCAGATGATAAGGCTCTCCCTGGTGCCTCTCCCTGGCAGCTGGTACAGTCTGCCTTGGATTGCTCCCTGCCTTGGATTGCTCCCATCTGGAGCTGCCAGTCCACACCTGTGGACATCTGTGTGAGGTGACTGACAGCAGGCACGCTCAGAATGGACAGCCCAGTGACAAAAGCTGGGTGAAATTGGCAGGGAGGGGAGGAGACTCTCATGGAGGCTCTGGCTATGTGTGTGAGGCAACAATCAGTGAATACCAGCCTCAAGAACACCGGGAGGACAGTGCCACAATCCAAGCATGCTTACAGAGCTCAGACTTCTTTTCCTGGTGTTTTGTACCACTGGCTTCATGGGAACCCCTGTTAGTAAAGGCCACACAACTGATCTAGTGGTTGCTTTAGTGGTGGATCTCATGGTAGCCCTTTCTGAGTAACTGGACATACCACTATCAAGAATATTTTACTATTAACAAATATGAGGAAAAAAGAGAGGAATGCCACTGTCACTAGGATAAGTGGCTCCACAACTTCACTGAGGATTGTCAGCAGTGGGAGATGCTGAGGGAAGGGAACAAATGACATGTGGGGAACCCAGGAAATTTAGTACAGGAGCTCAAGTTAATCAATCAGTTGCAGAGACAGCTCTGTGTCCTTCCCTTACACAGTGGGTCCCATCCTAGCTTTACACTCCAGTGTCATTCCATGGGTGTTGCCAAAGAAGCCAGTAACAGTTCAAATTAGTGACTCCCATGGCCCTGGAAGAATGAATCACCACATGCTCCTGTGACAGACATTAGCCCAGCATCACCAGTATCAACATGTGCTGATCTGAGGCAGTTGTCTGGCAGTGCTGGGAATGGGAGGAGAAACCAAGCTGCCAAGGGAGTCATGGCAGGAATGGAGAGAGACAGAAAAAAAAAAATAAATTTGGTGTTTTCACTTCTTTGGTGTCATTTGCAGGGCAGATATCCTGCCTGCATTCTTTTACAGACCATGGCAGTAAGGACTTTTTTCTCTACAGTCAAAGCTCTTTTCTTGGCCCAATATCAGGACTCTTGCCAAAGGCTGCGGGACAGAGCAGGTCTATTTATTTCTGGTTATTGTTTTACAAGCATCAGGTGGTGTTTGCCTAATATGCTGTGATTCTTAGCTGTATTTGAGGGTGCAGTGAAACTCAGGCCTACCTTTATGTTCCTCTGAGTAATCTGCTGCTATTGTTTGTATCTTTGGTATTCATTTAATATGGACTTTGAGGATTCCTTATAGTCCCAAAAATTAGGGATAACCTGTATTTCAATATTCTGTGACAGATCTGTACTTAATTTGCAATGTCCCTAATACACTGCAGGGAGATGTCTGAAAAAACTTTCAGGCTATGAACTTAAAGTAATATCAAAAGCGGGGCTGGCCTATCTGTAAATGTTGTATTTTAATCTCACAGTGGGTCAAGCTACTCCCATAAAACGTGGGTTGGATTTTAGGTTTTATTGTTTTCCCACAGCACCTCTACAAGAGGCCAAAAGACCTCACTTGTACACAGCAAATAGAAGAGGTTTTCAGGCTTAACAGCAACAAATTGATGTTGTATTTTAAAAAATAAATATTTAGACTCACTGAATCAGAAATTCTCTGGTCTAACACTGCTCCCCTGTACTGTCAGGCCAGCAGGGTCTACCAAATCACCTTCTCCACCCATACTGCCCCACTAGATGCTCTGCACCTTCCGGGACTGGTGCCTGCCTTCACATATCTGGCAGGGGATGGACAAAGTCTGTACAGTAGAGACTAAGTGAGTTGAAGTGAGGGGAGCCAGAAGGTTTGTGAAACCTGGTAGGTATGAACCCTCCTACCAGTATTGTGTGCTGAGTACTGAGTAGCTTGGAGCCCCTGGTGGTCTAGGGGGTAAAGGCGCCGCGCTATCACCGCGGAGACCCGGGTTCGATTCCCGGTCAGGGCCACTCCCGGGCAGGTGGGGCTCGTCAGCCCTTAAAGGCAACCCACCTACGTCCTAAGGACCTCGCTGCCACCGTCCAAGCTCGCTTGGCCCCGGCAGATGAACCTTAGGATTAAAGGGTGGGCTCAGTTCCGCGCACACTGTGTCTCACCTAAAAAATCCAATGCGCAGGCTGGAAGGTGGAAAGACCTTCCCCGGATCTTCGCTCGCGAAGACTGGCCATTATTTATTTATTATATTACTGAGTAGCAATGCAGCTCCTACCTCAGTGAGGATTCACAGGGACTCCAACGCCACTAGCAGTCAGCTGAGCAATGATCGTGTGTGGGATACATGGCTGGGACTTGTGACAGGGTGCCACTCCTGCTGATATGGCCAAGTCAAACTCTTGATTGCTGTGAAGAATACACTAAATATAGGTGTGAGGCAACATAATACAAACATGATTATTACTGTCACAGGCAAGAGACAAGGTGTCACATATGCAGAGTTCCTCCAGAAAGACATTTTAAAAATTAAATTGGCTTTACTTGGATTCCTCCATGGAAAAGACATTTAAATAGAGCAAGAAGGATGTTAATGCTGTAACTTGGAAGCAGGAACTAAATAAAAAAATAAACAGAGGCAAGCGAAGCAGAAACTAAAGAACCACTAAATGAATTACAGGATTCCCCTTAGTCTTGCAACTGAAAGCCTGGTCTTGAAGGTACTTTTATCTAGCATGTTTTCTTTTATAATTTTGCCATATTTGCCAGTTGATCAAGGACTTCTGTAGGACTGGAATGGTCTGGGTTCTTACTCTGGTCCCTGTCTACCTGCCATTGCTAATGTAAAAACAGTGACCTCTCAGATACCCAGAGGGGCACTCAGCAGTCTACCAGCCAGCCTCAGGGACCCAGCTAAATCCCCTGAGGATGTTTCACTGTTCAGAAAAGAGTACATTCACCATGGCAGCAGAGAGCTGGCAGAGGTACCAGTGATGCTGGTGAGGGCTGGAACATTGTGGATGTTAATGACGTTGGGCAGGAACTGATTGGTAGCTTGCCCTCAGCAAGAACAAGTGGTGTTTCAAAATCTATAGGCCTCAAAGCAAGCCAGAACAGCCAGGTGTAGGGATCACCCACAAGGACAGGTGAAGCCTCAAGGAGGCTGGAATTATGTCTTTTACAGTTATAATGATTGCAGGTTTTGCTTCCTGAAAGTCCTCTACAGACGCTCTTTTTCCTCTTCCACTGTCCTACATTTTGTGATTATCTGTTTGTTTGTTGCAGTGAGATCAACTAGTGCAAAGAAGAAGAGCAGCAGGTCTTACATAGAGCTGCAGGACATGCCACAGGGTCTACATAAAGTGGGCAGGCAGGTGTTGCCAGGAGGCCTTTCCTTATCTGAAAGGGAGGTAAAGGTGCTCTGTTCTCTGGGTATGTGAACTGTGCTGGGTGTTTCAGCCAGGAGCACACTTGTTGACTGGCATCCGTAGGTTGGGGTGGCCCAGATGGCTTATTTTTCAAACATGGAGCTATTATGCATAGGGGATCCATAAATGTATAGCTCTAGGAAGCAACCAAGCGGGCAGCATTTTCTGAGTAATCAGATCCCCTGCCCCAGGCTGCACTTAAGCTCTCACGGCCCTCCAGACTAACCTACAGCTATGGCTCTCCTCCCTTACCTCCATGTACTTGCTCGTTCCTCCTACCACTGCTTTCTTTCAGCACAGTGTATTTGCTGGCTCCTTGCCTCTTGCTGCTCAAGATCCAAGTAGAACTGCTGCAAGGCCCTGCCCCTTGAGCAGATCCTGCTCGCTGCCTTTCCTGGCTTTTGCCTGTTGGGTGCTGTGGCTTTCCACAGCCATTCCCCCCCTCCTCCTACCTCATGCGGTGGCCAGGGGAGCCTTCAGTGCTGACATTGCCTCCCTTCTGCAGGGCTGAGAGCACTTCATGGTAAGGAAGAAGGCAGCAGCATGGATCTGTGGGGAGGGGGAGGGGAGCAGTTCTGACAATCCCCTTCGAATTATAAACATATCCTCTTTAAATACATTTCTAAGGATAACATTTGTATTACTGCGTCCTGTGGCTGCTGATAGGGCCCTGCTTATCGCCTCGGTCTCTCCTCCTTTCTCTGGGCTCTGCTGGGAAAGGTCCCTATCTGGAGCCGAGCTGGCAATCCTCCGCCAAGCAATTGTTTCAGTCCAGGGGAAAAATTAATTTCTGCCTATCGTTAATTGAGAGAATTGTGTAGAGAGCTGGAAGGGGGGCTGGCGGGGGTAGTGGGGGATGGAGTGGGGAAGAGAGAGATCGTGTTATTAACAGTGTCCCTTTCATAACCAAATACCCTGATTTCCATCAGTGAGATGAGAGGCTCATTACAGCAAGAAGGTGATTAGAGAACTTGGAGGAGCTATCAGGCTAAGCAGGAGAGTGGCAGGGAATTCGGGAGGGACTCCCAGCAGAAGGGCAACCGCACTAGCCAACCATCCCCTCTCACCCTCATTGCCATCTCTTCCACCACTCTTCTCCATGTCAGTCCCAGTGACCCCCTACCCACATCTGAGGAAAAAGCAATTAAAAATGTCCAATGAGCAGCAGTTTTAGTGGCTAGAGAGATGCTTTATGTGGTGGTAGAGCCTGCAAACTCATAAACAAAAGCCTTCTGGAGCTGGCCCTTCCCTGATGGCCAAAGAAGAAGTGTCGGCCTCCCTCATAGCTACACAAGGAGGTCATGCATGGCTATTCTGTGTCTCTCATTAGCTGATCCCTCAACAAGTGGCCTAGGACCCCTGACTGACTCACTTACAGAAACCTTGTACAAGTGCAGGAAAACTACCTCAGACTGTACTGCGATCCAGCTTTTACACTGTTCTTTCCATGTGTGTCTCCTGAGATATTTCGCCTGTTTTAGAGGTATCACTGTTGTGACACAGCCCACCAGCCCCCAAGCCATCTCATGTACCATGTTTACGTCTTCATGAATTTGCTGTCCTTCAGCTCACAATCACTCCCCTGACAAATAGCTACAGAATCCCCTTGATTCCTGACATTGCTAGAAATAACTTTCTCCCTTTTTGTGAAGGTAAGCAGCCTTGAAAATTCATGCTGCCCACATAAACTCTAGGGGATATGAGTAGGATGAAATGTTGAACTCCCACCTTGCATGTGAATGATTCTATGAAAAAAAACAGCATTACTTTAATTTTCATTCTTTTTTTAATATAAACATTTGGCATCCCAGACAAATTTAAAGTGCACAGGAAGATAATATTCTACTAAATTAGAGTAATATAACTCATTACTACCATAGTTAATATTAGTTAATGCTTTAATTATTATGATTTTTTGTTGTTAGTCTATTGCCAATGATGTGCTTAAGACTGTCAAAAATCCTGGTTTGAGATGACAAAGGGGTCTTTGGCAAGGTCCATATTGAAGAGAAAAGCTGCAGCAGAGAAGTCAAAGTGTTGACTGAGCACTAGAAGATTGAAAAAATTATGGGGTCTGAACTCTCCTTTTCTTTTGACAAAAGCCATTCCTCTAGGCTCAAGATGAGGGGCAGATTGTCCCACTCTACAGGCTCAGGAAACTCAATCCAGCAAGATACTCTCAATAAATTGATGTGAAAAGAGAAATATTTCTCATCTAGATCATGCAGGAGACTGTGAAGGCAGACAGAAGTGCTCACTTTCACACTGTATGGAGTTCTGCATACAGTAGCACAATCTCTCCCAACTCCCAAACCAGGCAGATCTCCTACCCCTTCTTAGCCTAATCCCATCTACCCGTGACCATGTGTTGAGCTCTAGTAATCTCCAGCTCTTCAGGGAGATCCAGACAGAAGCAGAGAGAAGCAGACCCTCCACACAAGGCAAGGCCTCCCATTTAGCACCAAGTTTCATTGCTGACAAATAGAGGACATGTCCAGGAAGATATAGTGTCTTGTAAAGCTAGCTGGAGGGCACAGTGGTCACCAAGATCAATGCAATCCTTAGGAAGTTCTCTTCATTCATTTATTCCCATGAGAAAATTATTGGCAAAGAGTAAGGCCTCAATAGACAGTTAAGAGTAGGTCCAGAACCAGAGTCAGAAATCTTTGAAGCCAGAATGATTTGTGAAAGTCTGTATATTTAGCCTTTTCTCTAGCAAAGTATCCGTTTCTTGCTGTTTTCTTGTGCAAATCACCAGCAAAATGAAAATGGAGAAGAATGTTTGTAAAAAATATCTTGTACGTTGAAATGCAGAGCATGCCATCTTCTCATGCCATATTCTTCTAAAGATGCTAAAGGCTTAGCCTTGAATTTCTAGTATCACCAGTCAATTAGTTAATACAGAATCTTCCACTTGATTAATAGGTAGCTCTGGTTTAATAAAATTGTTAATAAGGCCAACATAGACTTCATGACAGCCCCTCAGCTAATCTGACCTCTGGCCAGAGAGGTTCTGGAGACAAAACGACAATAGCACAATAGCCAGTCTGACCCAGGGACTAAGCACTCAGTCCTGGGCAGCTGAACACAAATGCCCTCTCACCAAGTCTTAAAAAGCTGAGACTCCACTGAGACTGCTGTACACAGGTAGCTTTCATCTTTGGATAGGCGGTCTGAGCTATCGTTCTGCACTTACATAGCCCAGATTGCCTTCAAGTGGGGAAGTCTAGGCCTTGCATCTCAAACCAAAAATGATTAGGCATTTGCAAACGCCTCTGCTACCAGCTATTTTCTTCCTTAGACAGTATTCTGCCAGCATCTTTGTAAGGTTTCCGCAGTTAGGTCTGAGGAAGAACTTGTACAGCTGCTTCTCATCCTCTCTCTCTCCCTCTCTCTGCAGGCCATCAGAAAATAGAAAAGGGGAGAGATGTCAACCTCCAGCTCAACGCGTCCCAACTGAAGGCTTTGTAGTGTCAACTTCATGACTAGAGTCAGCTTTAAAGAAGAGAGCATAACTGAACCCCACCAAAGCTTTAGGAAATATTTCAGCAAGTAAGAAGAAAGCTCCCTCACACACACAGGGCCAGTCCTCTGAAACCCTTCCTGGTGCTCACACTGCTTGGGCACTGCTGAGTGATGTAGAGGCCACAACAGTGGTTAGGTGCAGCCCTTGAAGAGAATGGGATGAGGGTGATAGTGCTGAAAATGGGTTCATAGGGCAACTCTGTGCTCTGATGATCTCTGGTATCCCAGGAAATCCCAGAGCAGGGTAAGATGTGATAAACTCTATTCTGGCATAGTGAACATGCACTTTCCAGCATTTTTCCTCCAGTTTGGCCCAGACAAAGAAATGAGATTAGCCAAACTCATGGAGTGAAAGAGAGTGTGACACCTATACAAAGAGGGACAGGCAAACAAGCAGAGAATATGAGAGAATTTCTGGAGGAAGAGTTTGAAAAACAGAAATGTGACTACAAAGAGAGGAGAGTAAGGGTGAATTAGACAGAGAGAGATGGAGACATGGACTGTGTTTGTAGGAAAGAGCATAGGGGGAGAAAGGAGGGGGCAAAGTCCGAGGCACTTAGTGAGTTCAGAACAATCTCTATTCTCCACAGCACTTTCTGTTTAAAAAAATAAAAAAGGAATGATGGAGAAGGGGAGAGAGTCAGACAAGTTTAATGATGTGTGTTCAAAGCTCAGATTGGAAAAATGACAGAGAAAAGCAGCCTGTTTCGGCTCTAATAAATTGTTCTTTGCTGTAAGAGACGCCTGTCGCAGCATTAATACAGGGCCCTAATACACGGGTCAGGGTTAAGTAATTTTCTCCGGCAACTTAAGCGAATAATGAAGCTGGCAGCGGCTAGTGGCGCAGTGGGAGAGATGGCCCGGGCCGCCGGCACTTTGTCTTCATTTATTATGCCAGCTCTCATGATTTGGGTACTGGCTGCAGCGACGGGAAGCCTCCACCGAGGAGATATCGCTTCATTTCGGCAAGGTAATGAAAGCTGGGATGGGGGGAGGATAAACCAATTTGCTGGCTGACATAGGAAGGAGTGATTTGCAGACCTGGGTAAGGGAGGGGGGCTACCAGGCAAGAGGAAGCACAAGGCTAAACCAAGAGGGTGCTCAAGGCCCTTCCTTAGATAATGGCACCATGTGTTTGTGGGGAGGGCAATGGAGCAGGTTCAAGCAGGAGGGGATGGTGTGGCTGTAATGTGGCAAATGTCAGGACTTGACAGCATGGGGAGCAGGGAAGAGCCGCTAGGAAGAACAGTGAGGGCAGCAGAGGCTGATGGAGGAGGAAGGAGCAGGAGCAGGTCCAAGGGCTGGTAGAAGTGGTTGGTGAAGTAGGGAAGTACATATAACAGTGGGATGATGGAGGACAAGCAGAGAGCAGCCATGTGGTGGGGAGGCAGGAGTAAGAAGCAGGGTGAAAGAGAGAACAAGGGATGTTGTCCTGACATGTGGGGAAGAGAGACTGTCACAAGCAACTTGCCTAAGGCATAGATACTCAGGAACTGCAGTACTGGAGCTCACTGAAGTTTCTCCCTGCTGATCCCATCAGTCTTCTCTTGAGGAAAAACTCCAAATGAAATATAAGGCAGCCCTGCAGGCACATAGTTTCCAAGAAGAGGGAACTTCTGGCTCCTGTTCTTCAACCCCACCACATAGGCACAGGAAATCCATCTCCAAGTGTACCTCCACAAAGCAGATTAGCAGTGATCAATTTTGTGGCTTAATTCCCAAAGCACATCACTCTGACCAGCCTGGGCACACTACTTGCATGCTCACAGCCCCCTCTGATTACCCCTGCACTGCTGTCCTCTCTTTTCAACCTGAGAGGATATATGCCTAGCAGGTAGGATGGCATCTAAGTCTGCTTTAACATATCTGTGACATTCAGAGCACATCCCTACCTCCTTCAACATCCGTGCTTCCCACTCTCAAAATATTGAAGGGAAAGGAGGCAACAGAGCCCTGGCAGAGTCAAGTCTGGAACTCTTACATTTTCCTTTCCTTCCCTCCCCCTCTTCTCGATGTGGGTTAAGGATTTCCAATAAGGACCAAGTGTTGGAGGCTTAACACTGCAGTCTCTGGAGAAGCAGGCCAATTTCACACTAATCTTCCCCATGAAGGGAGAGAGCATCGGAAGCAAGAATTACATCAAAGAGAAGTTAATGCTGAGAAGCAGACGACAAAAAGGAGCTGCTTTCAGTTTCAAATGAATACACACAGCTGGATTAAGAGATCAGGCAGCTCAAAGCCTGTATCACAAGCTTTGGTACCCAGGATTTAGCCAGCAGGGAAGAGTTCTGATCTGGGCGCTCTTTTGAAAGGAGAAGAGAGTCTTTATGGAGCACTGCAGGTATTTGAGAAGAGCTGGGTAGAAGACACAGAGGCTGATCTCTTGTTCTGGCCTCCACTGACCTCTTCTAATAAATATCATGACAGACTCAGATAATGAGATAGGTTTCCACAGCATACATAGCTCCTGAAGCCTTTGATTAGCAAACAGTTACCCCATCATCTCCCTCTGCCCTGCACAGCCCTTCCTCCCACTTTGGTCTGGGGCATTGCGGTTGCATGGGGAATAACCCTCCAGGTGCTGAAATGCAGGCAGTCCTTTCCCCCATAGCAGGAGGCGTGTTCAGCTTCAAATTCAACTCTCAAAGTCAGCTGAGCTGCTGTAATATAAAACACACCCTCCAGAGGACAGGACAGCAGAGGGTGATTGCAGTAATGTGTCTGTTGTCCCATTTTAAGTGGTGCCAAAGTAAGTCCCAGCACTCTCCCCCCGCTAGGAGTCTGACAGGTGTAAATCCCACGATGAATGAAGGCACCGAGCCCTACAAAGCTGGTGTCTCTCCACGCATCTCCGCTCTGATTGACTTGTCGGCTCTCTAAGGCTGACTCTATCAGCTCCTTGCTGCCTCCAATTCCAGGCGTGATTTAGTTTGGAGATGAGAGGTGACAGTTAACATTGGTACTCGTCAGTGTAGATCAGACACAGTCACGCTGTCTTCTCCTGGCTCACTCCCTCACCTCCTCCCCTATGCTCCCCACCCCTCTAGTGTCTCCCACTCCTATCTGTTGCTCTCATTCTCCCTGCCTATCCTCATCCAGTCTGTCTGTTTACCACTATATCCTTTTGCCTCCCATCACCATTGCCAGAGCTCAACATCAGTAATTTTTCCATTCCACTTCTTTTCTGTTCCAGAATAAAGACTCCTAATGCCTTCTTCAAGGAAACATCTTTTGTGCAAAGACTAGGAACAGCTGTTTTGGCTTGTCCTTTCCAGTCCTCTGTAAAGCTAAGTGAGGAATATTTAGCAAATACTCTATCTGACAAATTTAACCTATTTCTCCACTGATGGCTTGTTTGTTCGAGTTGAATTCTCTCAAGTGTATTTGCTGTTTGAAATTCACCAAATGGTTTTGAGGAATGAATCTGGGCTTGAAGACAAAAGAAAAGAAGGATTTTGCACTTGGTGTGGGAGATTACACCTTACTTGTTTGGTGTGGAAGAGCTCTTTGTAGTCCATATCCTGTAATATCCTAGATCAGCCCTACAGCCCAGGTTTCCAACACAAATACTCAGATTTTCCAACTGGAACTCCTCCTCGATTTAAAACTTCCAGTTCATCAAACATTTTCTGCCAGTGTCACTACCTATAATCCCTTTAGAAAAAGAACACAAGGGAAAGGAATCCTACTTTTTATTACAGTTAATAGTTGCAAAAGATCTTGGATGTATTTACACAGCTCTTTTTAACCCAAGTAGCTTTCTACTCAGTGTCACTCATGGTCTCTCATTTCCCACTGCCATTCAGTTTCAGTCCCTAGTACTTTTAAGTGACAAGATTTCTTTAAGCCACACTAAAACAGGCAACCATTGCAGCATCACCAAACCGTTGCAGCACCACCAAACACTGGTTAGGTTCTTCCTTTTCAGTTCCCAATTCCCACCCTTTTAATTTTCAATAACTTCTGAGATAATTTCCAGTAGGGTATATTTTCCTCTTTTCCCAGGGATGGTCATCCATCAACACAGGCTTTACTGTGGCAGAAACTTTTCTCATAAATTTACAGGTTACTTAAGCTGGAAGCAATTGAATGGACATTTTAGGATGGCCAGAGGATACAAAATGAGCTTGACAAATTGAAGAAAATGTCTGGAAGGAAGGAAGCAGGGCCACCCCAGCAGCACACTTAGCCATCAGGTAGGAATAACACGAACAAATGCAACTCTACAACTAAACAGAAGGTGAGAGACTTGCAGAGCCACATTGCCTCAGCTCAGAACATACCACAGGCATGGTGCACTTGGAAGTGATAAAGGAGATGGGCTAAAGCTCCCTTAGCATAATCCCTCCAGTACATCTGAGCCTGAGTATTCAGCTTCACAATCATGGGTCTGGAGAAGAACCAGGTAGGTAACAGCACTACAGAAATGGATACATGGCAAAATAGCAGGTCACAAGTTGAAGAGCAATCCACATGCCAAGCTGTTGTGAAAAGGCAAACAGTGTACTGGGCTCTACAAACAAGAGAACAGCCTCTAAGGCACAAGAACTAATCCTTGTCCTCTCCTTAGTGTTAATAAGGTCTGTGTTGGACTTTTTGGCTCTTGTTCCTCACTTGACACTGAGGTTCAAGAAGAAAAGCAGACAAGCCAGAAGGCCATGGGAAGTTAAGCAAGAATGATCAGAGATCTAGAAAACCTGGCCTGCATGGAAAAGGCTGTAACCAGGTTTGCTTAGTCTAGAGAAAAAGAAGACTGGAAGAGACATGATGGCAATCTTCAAATTCACAGCAGGCTGCTTTGATGAGGCAGGGTCTTTGGAAAGTAGGAGAAATTGTAGCCTTAAACTATCATTGGGATTTAGAAAGTTCAAAGAACTTTTTAGCTGTATATGTAGTGAAGTCTAGAAATAATTTGTTTAGAAAGACCAAGTTACGTAAGCGTTTGGAAGGAACCATATATTTTGGCTGGATTAGGTGAACTTTCAGCATTCCTTCCTTCTGTATTTTCTCTGAATCTCCAAATACTTTGACAACACTCTGCTTACATGACAGAGACTAACCATAACCATAGTCCCTTCCAGAAATAAACTCCTAGCTGCAATCCTACAGTGCAGCCACACTAGCTTACGAATGATAATAATACAAGGCATTAACTAAGTTCTGTCTATGCCTCCCAGCATGGCTATGATGAAGTGAAGCAGAGAGAAGAGCCACTATACGTGTACCATGATACTGCTGAGAATCTGAAGGAATATATCCTTTTCTCTGCATGAAAGGCAAAGACCCATAATTTGGAGACTGAAGATTACCTGCCGCAGATATTGCTGAGTTTTGTGATTCTTTCTAAGTTTAGGTAATTTAATGATATATTAAGTTCTGAGGTTCAATGAGGTGTGACAGTAGTTCTGTCCAGAGATGGTGAGAAAGACAATGTTTAGAATTCACTTATCCTTTAATTCAGACTGCATGAATAATATTTACTCTAGATTATTCTGTGATCTTTTTTCTCTAAACATAAATTATTTCTGGCCTATAGAACTTCACCAAGAAGTCCCCTCTCTGCCTCTGAGAGACAAATGGAGCAACTCTGATGTACATATTCACCTCCAAGCATGAAGAGCTGTCATTCCCTGTACTGTCAAAACCCACTAGTCAAAAGCTCAAAGTGGCACTAGGTACAGCTGTCCACATCACCATCCTCCAACTACAAAAGTTTAGGGGAAGACCTTAGTGATGGGGCATATCTCCCTGTGACACACTGATGACAGCCACTGTTAGAAGATGGATATTGACCACTTGCCTACTCTACAGGAGCATTCCTGCATCTCTCGATTCTGAGGGCATGACAGCACAGTACTGTATGTTCTTTACCACCTTCCCATGCATAGTCCAAGATCCTAATACTAAACTTCAGGCTTGTCTATAGTGAGAGATGCCCATGCTCTTCTGTGGCTCACCAAGTCAGTTTGAGTCACTGAAGACATGGGAACTGACAGTGCTTCCATGTATACTCTCAAAGGTTGGGAGCTCTCAGTCCTAGCCTAGGGAACACCTTAATGAAGTGGTTGCCAGTTACAAGATGACCAAACTAGAAATTCAAGTTTAAGTGATAGAACCTTAGGAAGGCACAAACAGAATCCATGGGAAAATTCTAATACCCTGGAATTATCTAAGTCAGACTGGAGACAGAAACTTCTCACTTCTTATCTCAAAGCTCAGCAGCACTCAGCAGCCTGACTCAGGACTGTGCTCACTGCTAGGACAATTCTCAACATCATCTTAGCCTCTCCAGCCCCTATCTGCCAGAAAGCATTCTTTAATCTTCCCATTGTCCGTATCTAAATTATTTCTCTCATTTATATACCTAAATGATAGCTGTTCTCCTGTTCCATCCAAAATCCTTCTCTCCAGGAGAGAGATAGGTAACTCTCAGTCTGTATTCATCTACTTTTTCCTCATTATTTGCTCTGCTGAAGATCCCATCTCTATCTTGGGGCTCAAAGGGGACACTCAAGGGTATAGCCTGCATCTGGGAGACTTTTTACCCAGGCAGCCTCATCTTGTCCACAAGACTCCAGACAGAGGATTTGCAGAAGGAAATGGGCACTGAGTTACTGAGCCTGCCAGTTTCTCCATCAAATCAACCCCAGCAGAGCACACACACATATGATTTTTGAATGTCTGAAGGTACTCTGGTCTGTGTTGTGTTGTCAGTGTTGGGATACAACAGTAGAGGGAATTTAAAACATTTTTGAGTGGCCAAAAGCCTCTCCAGACAGGGGGCTGCTTCCTGATCCCGGCAACTTTCCAAATGCCCTGTCTTCCTGCAGGCTCCAAGTCCAGTTTGGGGAACAGCCTGAGCTTTACACTTCCTACTTTCTCTCAAAAACAGAAAGCCTCTGCCTCCCATAACCCACTGCCCACTCTTGCCTTGTGTCCATCCACTCCCCCTCCCTGCTCCAGCACCTCCCTCCCCACCTCCAGCCCGGGTGACGATCCATGAAAGCCCCCAGCAGTATGTCACAGGAGTGATAATTACATCCCCCCGCTCGCATCATGCTGCCTGCTGCTGACCTCTCACCCCTCCTCTCTTTTAATCACCCCCTGGCATCAGTCACTCTGACAGGGCAGCGGCACGAGACACGTGACCTGTCAGCCCAGGGACATGACTTATAGGGCCCGGCTGGTGGACAAAGGGAAGGGAGATAGGGAGCATAAATCTCCAGTAGGAATAAAAGAGAGTGATGGGGCATTCTGCTGGGGCCTGCGTTAGCAGATTCTCGGCCTCTTGTTATTCAGCCCAGAGTTATGGTGATGAGGCAGTGGCCGAGAGTGACACGCGCTGGTCCCAATCAACCTTGCGAAACCTGCCAAGACCTAGAGGAGCCTTAATGTCACACATGGCTGGAGAGCTTCAACGAGGTGGGTTAGGGCCAGGGGAGCAGCCAGAGCTGTCCCCAGCCACCAGAGGCATCTGACCAGCAAAAGCTTCCACAGTCAGCAAGGCACTAAGTCACTCAGAACAAGGACCCCTCTCCATCTCTACTGAGCAGGGCTGCAGCAGGATTTGAACATCAGAGTGCCCACTACTGGCTCAGGACATAGCCTTCTCCCTAACTGGCACATTCTCTCAAACTTCCCACCATGCCTCTGCTCACCAGCAGACTCCCTTGACATATATCTCCTTTTCATCTACTCCCTCACACTCACCTGTTGTTTGGTAGGATGAAATCACTGGTACATCAGCCACCTGTTGGCACTACAGGACATCTGGAGTGTCCACCAAGGAGCTGTCCTCCATCGCACCTCTGCTGTGAAAGAATTGCTCCTCATCGGACTGCAGAAACCTTTTACTTTTATATAGTGCAAAAGAGGGAGTGTCTTGCACTAGCACCTGCTATGATGGGTACGATAGTGGACAAAGGGCACCAGAAAGATCCATCTGGATCATCAAGTCCATTCTACGACAGTCACTATGCAGAGTGTCTACAGGTCATCTTGTTCGCCTCATCCATATATTTCTTAGGAGGGAAAGTGGCGAGGAAGAGCTAATGTCCCCAGCATTGCTATAACTCCCCTAGTACTTCATCTTCAGAGAAGTCAGGAACTTTAACCCAGAAGGAGTAGAAAGGAGAAGGAAGCCCAGAAACAAGAACTATGGGCTTTTGAATATACTGGAGGAGAAAATAGAGAGAGGGCAACACCTGGGAGGAAGACAGGGAAATTTTAAGAACATTTTCTTTCATTTGTTTGAAAACTGAAAGTAATATCTGAAATTGTAGCTCTTCAGCTGAAAGCCAACAACTTTGATGGCTTTTGCTTGTGCATCAGGGAACAAAGTAATGAAGCCCCTTTCCAGGTTTGAGGGTAGTTGTTCCCAACTGAACACAAGAAAGGTGAATCCTAGTAACCAGGAGGAATTCGGCTCCATAAACATATATATCTGGGAACCACCATGTCTCAGGTGCTCATAAATGTGAAAGTACTGGGGGCAGAGCGGGAAGACACTGTGCAGACCTTTTACACTGGTGCCATGTTGCCATCCTGCCCTGCACTGGCAGTGGCTCCTCTAGACTTGAGGTCTCATTTGCACAGTGAAACGTCAGCAAAGCCAGCTACTAATGTTGGCTGTTCACACTGTGAGTAAGAATCACCTCCTGACCATGTCCTGCTACACTTCCCTGAGACCTAAAAACTCATAGCATTGTGGCAGGGTATCTTCTCATTTGTAAGACATGCCACTTGCTAAAACGAGAGGTGTGCCTAGACACCGACGGTGAAGGTCTTCTTATGCCATTCCCTTAGCAAGTCCTGCTCTTGTACACCACGATGTCCCTGCACATGTCCAAGAAGAGGGGCTCCAGGCAGGGTTGTACAAATCATACAGCCTAGTGCTGCTGCCACCACTAAATGAGAGGGAGAAGTGCTGAGACCTGCTCTTGGACCAAGCAGCCACACCAGCATCCTGTGCGTGTCCTGTACCCTCCTCTCCCAGCAAGTGCCCACTGTTGCTACCCTCCTCAGTTTGCCCACCTCTGCCTGAAGCTCCCAGCCCCTGCACAACAGGAGGCAGAGATGGTTGCCTCTCACACAGAACAGACTCATCTAGGCTGGGATCTGGAGATGAGATTGACCAGGGCCAGACACTTCATCCTTCTTGAAGGTTTTTTCTCCACTGGCGACTTCCCTCTAGGCTGAGGGGGAAGCCTGAAGCCCCCAGTCTCCTCACCAGCTGGGTCTTACACTCTGAGAGAGGAGCACACCACTCCCTACCCTCCTCCCCCACATCTGCCTTTTAACGATGATGGAAGCTGCTGTCAGCGTGCAGCGACAGTAATAAACACTCTTCTTAATAACACAGGGTGTCCCTCTTATTAAAATGAATAGACTTCAGTGGTGAAGCCAGGCTGCCTGCCTTGCAGTCTGGTGTGGACAGCAACCCTCAAGCAGAGCAGTTTATCTGCTGTAATTACTACAGCAGCTTCAGCTCTAGGGTATTCCTGGTTACGGCACTGTACTGTACCCACAGGCAGAGACACGGGTGCATGGACAGACCGAGGTACCAACCAACACATGAGCACACAGAGAAATGAAGGCAGATAATTGCTTGTGTGCCTGCAAACATGTACAGAAATCTCTAAGATGCAAGGACACAGCAGAGTAGGGTTAAATGTATCCACAGCCAGGCTTTTAGACACACTAAATCCCACTGAAACCAGCAGCAGCAGCTGGTGTCACTCTTTCTACTTCTGTCATGCATAACAGGTATATTAACACATCTATGCATAAACCACACTGCATTGAAAGCAGGTAAAGGAAGGCAAATGCTTGGTCTGTGGGTGAGAATCCTCTCCTGCACCAGCTCCCAATTTATCTGCTCAATTTTTCCAGTTCCCTGATGGATGAGAGGTCGCAAAATAAATGTATTTCAGGTTTTACATACCAGTGCAACATGTTGAAAAGAACTAAGATGGCACATCCCTCATGTCCACCTTCTGGGTTTTGGATCTCAATTAATGTACTGGTTTCTCCCCCTTGAAGAAGCTGTCCATTTCCCAAGCACCAAATTCAGAGGATCTCTGTATCCCAAACACTGACTCTCTTTCACCATGGATACTGTAAGAAAACACCAAGTTCAGGATTCATGGGACAGTGTAGGATACCATCTGACATGACTGACATGCCAGTGGGTCTTTTATGTTTGAACTGGCTATTACACAGTGGTCTCTGTGCACACTTCCTGGCCTGGGAAAACAAAGCACCCCCTTCCTCTGCTGATCTAGTTTATGTTCTTAGCCTTTACTAAGCTGGTTGGTTCTGCAAATGTGCCCAATGCTGACCTAACTGAGGCTATATGTATGTGGAAGAAAAGCTGCCCAGGAAGCATTTTCCTCATTTTTTGCTCCCTGAAACTGAGATTATCCAAGGGAAAAATCTATCAGAAGGACAAATGAGAGTAGCACATCCCAACATCTGTTCTGCTGCCATCTCAGAGCAGTTCTCTGGGCTGCAGAGACCCAGTAAGACCAAATCTCATCCACTGCATCTCACGTTTCCAGGAGTGAGCACAGAGGAGCAGTGCTCAGTTATTGCATCATTTCTCCACCTCTTCAGTGCGTTAAGGCAGGTTTTTGCCTCACTGTCATAATCAGGCCACAAAGAGCTCACTTTGTGATTCATAGGATTCCAGCATTCAGGAACACCTAACTCTATCTCACCTTTCAGTGCTCCCCAGAGAAAAGCCCAGAGCAAGATATAAAGCTAGCAGTAGATTTAGCAAATTTGCCAAAGGAGTAGAATAAAAATAATCGATTCATGTGCATCCAGGAGAAGCAGCTGGCAGGATCTCACCATGAAGAACTAGACTGAGATATGTCTGCCTTTATTATCTGTGAGAGATCGTAATTACTGGCATCTGTAAGCTCTTAGAAAATATTACTGGTATGAGATATTACAATCTCACTGGTTTTGCTGATGTTTAGTACAGCACAAGAGACTAGAGCGGTGGAGCAGATAGTAAAAAAAAATGAAACAACAGATGACTAAACTGGTCTTCTTCAACCAGTGACTTCCTGGCTCAGAAGTCAAATGTACCACAACAAAGCAGTAGGCATGCTGCTTCTTCATGTTTCCCAATTCATGCATAGGCCATGTCCTGAATTGTCTGTCCTTTGCTCAGTGGAAGGTCAGCAAGGATATATCAAGGGTAGCAGTTACAAATGCAAAACAAGACAAAGTCTAATCTAAAAGGCTTCCAAAAGGCCAGTAGTATACCAGAGGCAGTGTCTGTAGCTACACAAAACCAGACTGCACCACCTCTGTCCTACAGTACTTCCACCTTTCCAGGTCATGGCAGCAATTCTCCCAAGTTCACTTACCACCAGAACTAGATTTCCAGATCCCCATGGCTTGCCTTGCTGAATCACTGCCACCAAGGTGCTACAGGTCAGGTTGGGGGTTGCCAGCAAGGCTGCTTGTCTGGGCTTTCAGAGCTGCAAGCCTGTGTCAGTGAAGAGGGCTGAGCCAGCAGACAACAAGTCAGAGGAGATGGTGGGAGATGGTGGGAGCACTGACAGAGCTCTGAGGGACAGCCTGGCTTTGCAGTCTACCTCATCCTGCCAATGCCTTATGTAAGCACAAACATTTAATCTATTTCTCACCTTAAAAAAAAAAATCAGAAGAGAAAATAATAAAGAAGAATCTTCACAAGAAGCTGAGCAGAGCTAGGAAAAGTTGCAGCACACCCTTCACCCCTGCTACTAGTGATTTTACTCAGGGGACATGCAAGCTCAACACATAGCAGGGTTGAGATGGAAGCCACATGAAGTCTATTTGTCCATTCCCAAGGCACTTCTGGCACGTTCCTGGCAGCAGCCTCGTTACAGGCTGGGTAACTCCTTTCCCTGTACAAAACCACCCTTCAGAATGGCTGGAGGGGTCCTACTGATGATGTACTGGCTGCTGCTCACCACTACATATGGAAAACACAGTACAGAAGTAAACTTTCCTTCCTGTGTTAAGAAAGCAACCGAAGCTCCATTCACCACAGTGCTGGGCCCAGGACCTCACATCAAAGAGAAGTGCTGGTGTCTGGAGTTATCAGGCTGTGTCTCATTGCCTGTCACCAAACAGCACATGGAAAATGAGCCACAGTGTTCAGAACAAAGTGTTTGTCATAAATGTGGATACCCCAGCCCCTTGAGCAGGTCTTGTGCTCCAGGTAGCCTGCAAAGGAAAATTTTGCTTGAGGATGTGGTTCACTAGTGCTGCAACGAAGTGAGACGTGGGAAAGTGGACAACCAATCATCCAGAAATCTTAGCACCAGTCACACATTTCCCTCCTTCCACTACTCTCTGCTCCAAAGCAGCATCAATATTTTGCTGGTGGTGGATTTTGCTGGAGGATTTTGCAGCATCCATCAAGCACACAGGAATTGGAGAGGCATAGGCACAGAGGGGAATTGAGACCCATTGCATGAGACCCTTTGGGACAGCCTGTCCAGAGCATGAGGAGTGAGGAGAGGACCAGCTCCTCACCAGATCCTAGAAAGCTCAGACTATGGTCCTGGCAAATCACTTTTTGAGCCTGCATAAGCTGACTGAGAGCAAAGGACTTTCGATGCTACCCAGCTGCACAGCCCTGAAGTGCTGACAAGGGTGCTGGGAGGCAATGGGAGCTTGAAAGAGCTGAGCAGCAGAATGCTGATCCCAGATAGAGACACTCTCAGTCAGCTGACATCCAGAGAAACTGAGCTAAGGAGAATTCAGGCCTATGACTTCCCTGGGCTTGCATGCTCTACAGGGCTGTGACATGTCAAGAAGCAGATGAAGAAATTATTCTGAGGAAGTGCATTTTTCTCCTATTACCCTGCAGACAAGCACATACAGATAAAGAGAGACCTCTAGTGATGCTGGAGGGACTCTGCCCAGCCTCCCCCTCCAAGCATCTCTCACAGCCAGAAACAATTGCTCTGATGAGTGTAGTAATGGCCTTTCTCCTCAGTGGGAGAAAAACACATGTCGATCACAGGAATATCTGCGCGTCCATGGAGGAGCTGGAGGGATGGTATTCAGAACAGGGGAATGATTATGCCAGACTGGAGGGGTTCAGGAAAACTGACAAATGAAAGTAAAATGGGCTCAGGTCTTGCCCACAACCTGCCTCTCTAGTTGCAGCTGTCTGAGCTCCAGGGTGGTCCTGGGATCAGGCTTATGATTCAGCATGTGGAACGTGGGTAACTGCCAGCAGTAGGAAATGACGTGCAGTTCGGCTGCAATTTGGAACATGTGCCTGAAATTTACATCCAGGCAGAGTCCAGCAGCTGCCAGCTCAGTGTGGCAAGAGGTAGGCGCAGGGAACAGCAGCTCCCTGGCTGGGCCCAGCCATACCAGGAGATGCCTCTGGTATCCCCTTTGCACAACCCTGACAGTTGCAGCATCTTGCACTCAGCTGCAGGAAGGAGTAGTTTTGGCTCTTTTTGAATTTAGCCTCAAAACCCCCAAGTGTCCAGGTGTGAACAGAAAAGATGACAGACTGGGCATAAGGGTGTGCTCATGACAAGCATCCAACACCCAGCACAGAGAGAAGGCAGGCTGTTCACATTCCCAACTCTTTGTACCAAGGGCTGGACACAAAGCCAAGAAAACTTTGTCTACTCAGACACAATAGTAGTACATTAAACTTTCCAGGTATGAAAAGGATTTGAAGAGAAACATGAGGAGAAGAGGCAAACACAGGGACAGACTTGGCTATGGCAGAGGCACAGCAACTGTGCTGTGTGATGTCAAGAACCAGACACATATACCTGTCCTGTTGTTCTCAAACCCATGGCGAGGAAAGAAATCAAGAACTCCTGTCAGCTGGAAAAGAAGGCCTCCCTTACCTGCTCCTGCCACCTTCTCTGCAGCTCTGAGCTGCAATTACTCAATTAGCAGCTCCTGTAATACCTTCCTTCCACTCAGCAGTCTCTCCTTTTGCCCAGCCAGCACGTAAATCAAAAAGCAGCAGCTCTTTCCCTGGGCTTTCTTTTTCTTGTGCTAGTCCAAACCTTGGTGACCTCCTGTTGGGAGAGGGGCAGTCATATTTTGCTGGAATGTTTTATTTTCTGGGCTGCATGAAGAGTAATTGTGGAGGGGAGGGAGAGCATGAGCACGAGAAAGCATGTACACTGCCAGCGAGGCCGATGTCCTTGTCCCACAAGGTTATGGATCCATTTTAGCTCAAATAATAATAATAATAAAGCCTCATAGAAGCAAGGGATTCATAAAACAAAACATGAGCTGGGCATTTGGCAGCAGCTGCCCACATAGTGGGAAGCACACATTCAAGTTTGGAGGCACACAAACACTCGGATTTCAAGGAGACGTCACGGTTAGTGTGTGCATGCACGTGTGCACACATGTATGCAGAGATACCTGCCACAAGTAGGTATCTCCCTTGCATAATTCATTGATGGTATTTCAGATACGCAGTGCATCAGAATGCAGAGGTGTTTTCAGGCTGAAGAGCACATGTGACCCAAACGAGAGCAACTGGCAGGTGAGAACAGCCTGCATGGTGACCTCCCCCTCCGCCCTGCTGCGTCCCACCATGCTTCCCAGCACAGCACAAATGCAGCTGCATGGGATGTTTGCACTGAACACTTCTCTTCCCTGCTTAGAGGACAAACATGAGCACAGAACAACTTACACCTGAAACAGAAGAGCCTCCCCTGCGAGAATTCAGGAAACTTTGGGGATTTGCAAGTGTTCTGATGAAATCCCCATAGGCATGTGAATATTTCCAAGTGATAAATAAGGCCCTGAGGACCAAATTCAAAACTTTTCAAGAGAAAAAACATGGTACACTTCCTTCTGCTTCACATATAGTTATCTCTAATAACAATTACTACTCCTTTCTTGTAAAAGGCATACATGACACTTTCCTGACTGCAGAGGACATCTCGCTAGCTCATTTTTAATATATCAGAACAGAGACATTTAGATCAAATGCAAAGAGAGCTGGGCTGAGTTCAGACTACCTGGTACTTTGGAGGAGTCAATTATTTAATAAACCGTGGATTAGTCAAAAAAAGTACTGAATAGGTTAGAAATTCAGCCAGTGTTGTTGAAAGATATGATCTGTTTCTTCCTGATAGGTGTTCTTGCATTAAAAAGCCCTACAGTCAACTGGGGAAGCTGAAGGCAGGATCTGAGCAGTCAGGAGGGATTTCTGTGTTTACTGGTCAGAGTGCAAAGCATTACATTACTGACCAATGTCCACAACAGCCTAGACCGTGACTTCTGCCCATCAGCATCTCCAGGCTAGAGGTAACAAACTGGAAGAGCAAAAAGGAATGGAAACCAAGGACAAGTCCAAAATTGCTTTCTAAAAGAAAGCCAGTCATCCTTAGCTGACTAGAAACTTCTGAATTAAAATTCTGAGTCCATTACCTGGGCTTTCCAAAAAAAAAAAAACAAACCAAAAATCATCAACTTGTAGAGGGTGCTGCTGAAGCTAAGCCATGACAAGGTAAAAGTGATAATGAAGTTCTGGCACCAGATCACAGCCAAGAATGATTCCAGCTGAGGCACTGTTTTCACTGGCCAAAGCACAGTCCTAAGCAAGCACCTAAGCTTACTTACCAGAGGTGGGTAGTGGTAATAGGGCCCAGACATGGCAAAGTAACAAACCAGGCCCAGGGTACATCCAGGGATCCCATCAGGAGTGACAAGAGATGGGGCTGAAGACACTGTTGCAGTATAGGTCTGAGGTCAGGAGATAAGGCCAGAGACAGGGTGAGAGAGAGACAGACCCACAGCTCAGGAAGGCAGCAAGTACCCCAGGCTGAGCTTAAATGGAGCCCCTGGGCAGAGAGTGTGGGTGGGGTTCCTAGATGAGATACAGGCAATTAAGGCCTATTGGTGCCAGCAGGATCCTGACAGTTTTGATTAATGTACAGATCCCCTCCACATGGAGCTGGATCATCCACACAAGGAGTTTATGTGCAATTGCCCTGCTGCTCTAGCTCGCCCTGAGTGGCAGCCTTCCTTACATGTTCCTGTAACATCTGTCTGCCTGCACACGATGGGGAACATGTGTTCAACATCCCTCAGGAGAGGATTTAGCACCATCTAGGCAACAGCATTAGGGAAAAAAAAAAAACCAAACTAAAAAAGTTAAAAATAAAAGTAAACCCCCTCAATTCCCTCAAACTGAATTAAAAATAATGCAAATACATTTCTATTTCTCCTGAAGAATAAAAACAAAAGGGGTTTGTAATGGGAATATCTCTTACTGTAGTGCATAACTTGCCTGCAGGAGCTGCTGATGGTATGTGGAGGATGTAAGCCCAGAAGAGGCTCCGACACTCAGGAGGCTTAGGAAAACACCCACAGTTACAGCAGGCAGGATTTTAAAGACAACATGTAATTTGTGAACCTTCCTGGTCAAGGACATGGCAATTGCTAAACACCTTGGAAGGAGGAAAACAGTAATCTCTGGGTGGCTTAGACCCTAATTGTCCATTATAGCGTTTCTTGGCCATTTTTTTCTGAAGTCTTCAATTGTGGCCACCCTGAGCACTTAGGACAAAAGTCTGTTCTCTCTGCCTGGGCAATTCCCACGCTAAGGGAGTGCTTTTTTCCCCAGCACTCCAAAAACTGCTGCAGGATCAAGAAATAAAGTGTATTTTCTGTCCTGAGGAATGAGCTGTGCAGATAGAAGAGAGCATGAAAGCAGGCAGGCAGCCAGGCACAGTGATCAGCAGAGAGGGCAAAGGCAGCACAGGGGCTTGTAAATATGTTTTGCTGTTACTTTGGAATGGCAGAGACACACCCTTGTAGGAGTAAAACCCTACAGATTGCTTTATTATTTTCAGTCCAATGAAATTAACTGAGTTGGAGGGAAAAGTGGGGCAAACAGCAGGTAGGAACAGCAGGGATAGAGGGTCCATACCATAAGAGTGTCCAGTGCTTGGGACTGCACAGACCCCTGTCCCAAGCCTGCCAAGCCGGGTGATGCCTTGGGAGCTCAGTGTGGCCAGACAAACTGTGGGTCTGTCCTCCCAGCTGCGACAGCCCCGCTGGTGCCTGGATGGAGGCCCAGCAGCAGGGCCTCTTTGGCTCAATGCAGGAAGCTGCGTGGAGGTTCCAGCTCTTGCTGCTGCTTCGCAGCATTGAGACCCCACAGAGCCCCATGCCTCTCCCTGCCTCTTCCCTGGTCCATCCTGCTCCCTTCTGCAGCACCGAGAGCAATGAGAGCCTGCGCTTGGCCCCATCCATATGCCCCATGGGATTGGAAGGAAGCAGCACGGTGACTGCCATGCCCATGGGCACATTGGTCACTTATTCTCACACTGCATTTAGTAATTTATATATCTGATGTAGGAGCCTTTGCGTGCTCCCCCCACCCCTTGTCTCCTTTCACCATCTGTCTGTTCGTTGAGAAATCTGTTCCAGCTAACCTCAAACTGACCAGCGCTTCCCTCTTCCCTGTATCCTGCCACGGGCTCCTCCAGACATTCCCAGCTCAGCTCATGGGCTTTTAGCTGACTATGCAAATGTCACCCAGCCAGCTGGTGTCTGCCTCCCAGAAACACATGTTCAAAGGCCCCCTGGACAGCCAGGGGGGAGAGGGGGCAGGTCCCTGTGCCCCGGCCCGGGGGCTGCGCAGAGAAAGTTACTTAGGCAGGAATTATTCAACAAACAGATGGGAGAAGGGAAGGAAGGTCGGGGAACACAGAAAGTAAGAGCACGGTGCATCTGTGTCAGCGTGTGTAGGTGTGAGTGTATGGGAGTCCCAGGCAAGTGTGTGGAAGTGCAAATGAAATCCCTGTGTGAGGATGGGCGGTGGTGGAAGGGGTGTGTAGGAGAGAGGTACAGATCAGGGGAGGATGTTGCTGATAGTTTTATGGCCTCCTCCTCCTAAAGATTTCTACTGTAGCATGCAAAAGGAGCTCTAACAGAACAGCATAAAGGAGACGCAGCTGTCAGAGGGCCAAACAGCAGGTCCATGAAAACAGCCCCCCAAGAGCATTACTAAAGCAAGGCAAGCCCTGGAGGGCTCATTTCTTCTTCAAGATCTCTGACTTTCCTCTTCACCTAATACACAACTATCCACCTAAGCTCTCTAGGTCTCCATTGAGGAAGAGTGTTAAGATACCAAAACTGGAGCTGAGGATTTGGGGAGGGATTTTGCACTGAACCAAGGAGAGGAGAGAGTAGAAGAGTATTGCCACAGCACCCTACTATGGCTGATAACACTCTAGGATATACATTTACAGCCAGAAGGCCATGCATATGCAGCAGTGCACCTCACCTGGGTGTCTTTGCAGGGCACAGGCTGTGGCACAGTCATTTTCTGTAGTGCTGGTAAGGAACAGGATGAACATGGTGATGCCTGCTAGGTTTTTGCCATGCATGAGGTGAGATGAAGGCTTGGAGAGAAAAGGCCAAAGCATCCACAGTTCCCTTTATGGACCACCTCAGCCAATTATCGACACCTTCAGCAGCTCTGCTGCTGCACCCAAAGGCTAGTACAGCCTTAGTTTTCAGGCAGAAAGGAAAAGTTGGGTGGCTCCATGTAGTTACATAGGGCTTTGACACTCTTTCCACCAAGCTGAGAATCTCCTTTCCTTTACCTCTTTCAGATGCTCTCCCTCATCTGACCTCAGGTGTCTGGGTAGTTATTTCTGGGTATTTACTGATAACGTTTGAGCAAGGCGACACCAAGTCACATTTAACCTTCTGTAGGTTAACTAAAAATCAGGATATTTGCACTTACTTAAAATTTAAAAAGATTCTTCCTTGTAATAGCAATTAAAACTAGAAGAAGCAAGGTACTTCTCCCCCGCCTAAATTTCTCCTGTCACAACTACTGCTCTAGTCCTCTGATAAGGACCCCTTGGGCTCCCTGGGAGAAGGCAGGATGGCAGCTCCAGATGTAGCTGACAGATGCTCTTCCTGGCCATAGGCAAGAACTGTAAAATGGTAAGCTGCCAGGAGCAGCTTAAGGAAGAAATGCAGAGTGCATGTGCAAGGGAAACCATGAGGTTACAGCATCAATACAGAGCATAGTGGGGCTGCTGGACACTGGAGACATCTCCTTTGTGTCCTGACCACAGGTGACAATGAAGCCTCTCCCTGAGTCAAGCCTAATGGTAGAGAAAATGTACACGGTATGAAAAAAACCCAGGCAGTAGAATATGCTCCTTTGCACTGAGATTAACACCAATAAAAGTAAACTGAGCTGAGTTTGTTCTCCAAAATGGACTTGAAATCTAGGGTAAAGAAACCAGCTATTCAAGGATGGAATGGACTATTTCTACTTGTATCTGTGTTCATCTCATGTGGATTAAAAAGTAGCTCCCAGGTTGTCACTGGATTTTCAAAAGACCAAAGTGGAATATGTAAATGAAAATTGACATTCCTTAGGTGTGTGTTTGACGTGGTTGGGTTCGGAACAAGAAATAAAAGTGGAGCTGTTTTTTTTTCCTGGAGAATAAATCTGGGTTATATTTACCCTGTGGCAAGGCTCAACAGAAGCAAAGCTAGGGGAAATCACAGGGCAGATCAGCAGCCTATATGATCTTCTTGTTTCACATATGCTAGATGCTGTGTCATAAATCACATAGGTTGCTATAATCCTAGAGATTATAGTGGAGATACCTCACAGGCTTAGTTCCTTCAGGATCAGGGGTTTGGGCTAAGGGGAACAAGGCAGCCTTGTATTGCCTGATGCAGTCTTCAGAGCAGAGACTTGTGAGCGCATGCTTTGGGCACTGTAAGCTGAATGTCCCTGGACAGTTTGAGGGTGAGAGAGAAGATTTTCATCACCAACCTGCTGTGTCCCTCTGAGGCCTTCAACCCAACCTCCATGGCAAGCGCAGCAGGAGCACACCACGACAAGATGCCAGGAGCATGAGATAAACAGGCGTACCAGCTTGGCCCGAAGGGCAGTGCAACCCACTAGCCTGCTCTAACAGGGAGACTGGGAGCAGCACTGACTGCAGGGTGAACAATGTTGTATGCTTTAAGGTGAATAAAGGAGAGACTGCATCCTACTTCTTCCAGGGCAAAAGAAGCAACAGCTAAATGCAACATGAAGCCAGAGCAGAAGTTACCTGCACTGCGTGCACCCACCTTTTCCTCACAGTCTTTCATAGGATCTTCGTGCCTTAGTCCTCTCCTGAGCATCTCTGCAACATTGTTGTTGCTACATGGCTTTTGCCCAGGAACTCCAATATTCTGAGTTCAGAAGTCACCCACCACACAGGTCAAGGAGACCACAAGGCTGCATCTACACCAGTGAATTTACTAGGGCACAGGCTCTAGCACTGGCACTCTTTGAACACGGGCACACTCCTGGCAGGGTGCTGCTCCCCACCAGCTTGTGCTCTCTCAGGCACAGCCTGGCTGCAATTTTTGTGGGGAGAGCATAGGCAATGCTCCATTCCACAGAGGAGAACACAGAAGGCCTTGTTGTGCTGTGGTAGGAGAGGTTTGGGACATTTCAGCATGAGCCATGCCCTACAACTTGCATTTGTTTGAATATACTTATATAACCATAACTGCAGAAGCCCACTGAACGATACCGAAGGGAGCCCATTTCAATGGGAAACTCAGAAATTGCAAACCAGTGGAATGCCCTCTGATGCCCAGGGCTGAGCCAGACCCACTAGGCAAGAGCCAGCACCTGGTGCCGTAAATCCTCAGCCTAACCATAAGACCAGAACTTGAGCATCCAGTTTAACACGAACCCAGGGAGCCATTCTCTCCTTCTGGCTGCCAGCAAGCAGTTCTGGACTGGCCTCACGAGCAGCCCTGAGCCGTGGTATGAGGAAGCCGGCAGCCCTCCCACCTGCGAGCCCAGGTGAGCGGAGTGCGGGGTTCCCACCAGGCTCCCCCATCTCTGTGGGAAGGCTGCGAGGCAGAGCGGGCGAGGAGGGGGAGTGGGCTGCGTCTCATCTCTCCTCTTCCTTTGTATGTACCTCCTGGTACGATTATTAAACGCAAATTACAAAAGATGTGACCCAAACGATCTTTATTTCTTCTTTCACGGAGCGGTGCCTGCAGGGTCCTGATTCTGAATTCCGTTTCAATTACCGATGCCATTTTAACACAAAGCGGCTTCTGTCTGCAATTACCGGCACTGACGGCGGCGCAGAGGCAGCTCCGGTGGCAGAACACAAAGCGTGGAACCTTTCGCTGTTTAGAAACTTTCATTTGCCGTGATTAAAGGCAGCAGACGCGGGAGTTGTCTCTGCAGACGCGCACGGTGCGGCACGCTCCTTCCCGGCACAGTCCCCAAGAAACCAGCCCTCAGCACTCACCTCCACGAATCACTCAGGAGGACTTTAACTGATGTTCCAGCCGATACTATGTAGACAAACTGACAGAGTTAACCCATCACGCTTTAGCTTAGCAAGGAAACGATGCTTGTACTGCTGGTAAAACCGAACTGCTTGAGCTGCAGAGCAGAGATGCCAGTACAGGCTGGGGCACAGCAAAGATGAGTGTTTTCCTTCTACACTGGCACACTAAAGCACTAGTAAAAACTTTACAGAATGCACTCTCTTCACTCATAGCTGAAATGCAGACTCCTGTAAATATAAGGCTAGGAAGTCCCATAAATTAACACAGGGATAGATGAATCCCAGAGCCAATTGAAATTAGTAACAGGATACACACACATCTGCTGGAGTTGATAATGACCTAAGACAAGAGGGGTTGACATCTGAAATCCATGCGGCTTGGACAACACCTTTGCACCTTGTTGCAAAACTGTTGGCTCCACCCACACAGTATCCTCTGGTTCTCAAGCAAAATTCACAACAACTGCTATTTGACAGCTGAAGTTGGGCACAGTGGAATCCAAAGAGCACATTTCTGTGCAGCAGCTGCACGTTGCTCCCTGCAGCTGTATCTGAAAGCCCCTGCTCTGCCTCAAGCTGGGCAGCGCCTGCATACTGACACACTGACAGCCACACAGATCACCCAGGCCCACAGTCAGGCAGGCAGATACCACCTCTGCTTTCCCCCATCATCTAGGTTAGTTTTTGCTGCTGCTTCTTCAGTATATGCAGCTGTGCTTCTTTGTCCTTCAGCCTCCTCCACAAGCTCATCTTGCTTGTGCATGAGCCTCAAGCTTATTCTCATCTTTTAGACCCTTCCCTTCCTTTCTGTCCAGCCTCCATCAATGACACCTGCTTTGTGTCCCTTTGCCCCCATTCACCACACCATCCATAACGTACCAAGCATTTTCCATGTGCTCTTTAATGCCACTGCTCTGATGAAGCTTCCACAGACCCAAGAAGAAACTGACGGCAAGTACGGATGGCTGGTGAGACCTATTGTTCACAGTTATTTTGTTACCCAGTTTGTCTTTGCCTATTCCTTGACGAGCGGTTCGTTTTTTTCACAATGTTGTCTGCACATCAGTGTACATTACCAAGCTCATGTGAGCATGGCTGCAACATGTGCAGCATGAGTTGGCAACAGAGGCAATGCTGCTTCCCAGGGAAGGCCATGCTGTGGCTCAGCACTAAGGGGTCTGAGGTGCCTAAGCTGGGTTGGTGCAGACATGGGGGAACACCAGGCAAGGAGGCCCCAGCTCTCAGAGGTGACACAGTGCTCGGCCAGAGCTGCCAGACCAGGAACAGGGGGACCCTCAGGAAGACACTGTCATCCTTCCCCTTTAAAGTCCTCCCTGAGCTTACATGAATGTAACAAGTTTTGAGATTCTTGACCACAAAATACAACTTAAATAGGTGGTGTGTCGATCAGGCACGTGGTCCGCACCCCTTTGTTGCACAACCCCAGTTTTCCAACAAGTCCCTGGGACCCCTTGGGCTGCATGGCCCCATGGGGAGTGAAACAAGGGCACTAAATCCCACAACCCTAAATGACAGCACTGGAAACATCTTTGCCCCAGCAGTGGCTGGTGTCCAACTCCGGTTGGATTTCCCAATCCCACCCGCTGACAGGGCAGCCTGTTTTGCAAGGGCTTGGACAAGCCGCTGTCCCCGGAAGGCGGCAGAGAGTGAGGAGAGGGCAATTTACAGCCATGGTTATTGAGTGGTGTGTGAGTCGTTTGTCACACTGAGCCCTGGCACCTTGTTCTACCTGTGTTGTACATGTTTTATTGGTGTTGAGCAGAGGGAGGCCGGAGCAGAGGGGAGTCTGGGAGGAAAGGCACTCAAGTGAAAAATGAACTGAGCCAAACAGGATTGAGAGAGAGAGAGAGAGAGAGACATGTAGGGGAAGGGGGTGAAGGGGCCAGATTATAAAACACAAGACAAATGTCCCCACTGGTAGCAGGGTTAGGGAGAGAGGGAGAGGGAAAAAATGGGGGGGAGCAGGGGAGGAAAAAGAAAGAGAGAATAAAGACACTGTCTTGTGGCCAGTACTGTCCTAGTGGGATCAGGGATGCACATGTAGTCAGAAAAATAATTCTCAGTTTAACAAAGCAAGAAGAGGGGGTGGGAATGGAGGAAAGCTACAGATCCAAATAGAAAGTGCCCCAGGGTCTCCAATCTGCTGGGTTTAAAGAAAAAAATCATTTTGCTTCATCCCCCTCCTTCCTCCACTGGGGAGCTGGCTCCTTCCCTGTCCCCCCAGCCACCAAAAGGAATGGGACCAGGGAGAGAGCAGAAGGTCTGTTTAGAATTTCACATCGCTTCCATCCTGCTCCCTCAGTGCTAAACTTTCA
Organism: Myiozetetes cayanensis; assembly: GCF_022539395.1. Classification (NCBI taxonomy): domain Eukaryota; kingdom Metazoa; phylum Chordata; class Aves; order Passeriformes; family Tyrannidae; genus Myiozetetes; species Myiozetetes cayanensis. Next base: position 21,249,165 of record NW_026087853.1, read on the forward strand.
AGACAAAAATCATAAAACGAGGTGCTTTGTTGGTGCGGCAGATTCAGAGATCTTCCTGTTAGGAACAAGAAAGGGAAGAGAGAGACAGAGACTGAGACAGAGAGATAGCTAGATGGAGGGCTGGCTTTGTGCTTGCAACAAGCCACTAAAGGTGCATTTTTAATTAAATTTATACAAAATGTGTCAGTTTTATCTCTGTGTTTCAAACCTGACTCTTTTCTATCAAAGTAAAGTATTGATCTTCACTGCCCCGAAGCTACCTGACTGAATTAAACAGAATAAATAGAAGGAGGACTGAAAGGGCTTAGAAACAACTGCAGAGAGGCGAATGTTTAATGGCTCCACAGTCATTTGCTGCAATTAAAAAACAAAACCGTTTAGAGGGGCTGTTAACACCTTGAAGTCTGAAAATCCTCACTTCAAAAAAGCCCCAAAACAGCTTCCAGGCAAAACATTTTAATTGCCATAAATACTTCCAACCTCAGCCATCACTGGTGCGTTTGCACATTGTACAGATAGACAAACAGATCCCTGGGCCCAACAAGACAGAACCTGCCCAGTTGGTGAGATACAGGTATTCTTTATATGGCACAGAGACACCTCCTGCCAAGGAAAGGTATGTATCCACTACGACCCATATATATATCCACTTTATGTAAGAAAAAACCACATTTATCTGAGAAGTTAAGGATAAATGTTTTAGAACCACACAAGTATTCCAGGGCCATTTGCCTAACGTGATGTTGCCTATATTGAACAATTTCTCCAAATTGGTCCTACTCAATTGCATGTCACACAAGTAGGCATCTTACAGAGCTCTCTCTCTGCCTGCCTCATGTCACAAGAAGCTGTCACAGACAGTGTGACACAATGTCATAACCAGTCCCACTTGCTGGGGCTGGGGTACCCTGTGACAAGAGCCTATAGCCCCTGGAACGGGCAGGGCCTGCAATTTAAAGGCTCTGGACCATCATGTGACTTCAAAAACCAACCAACCAATCAACCAACCAACCTCCCTGCTCCATATTTGCTGGGGTAATCTTAAGGTAGCATGGTACTGTATGACTTACCAAAGCCTTTCTGAATGGCCCATGCATCTCTCAGCATGGAGATTTCCCATCCCTATTTTGTGGTCATCTTTTACTGGACTTGGCAGAACTTGATTTTGGGGACTCCAGAGAGAGAGACATCATTTTGTTGAAGAGCCCTATCGGCTTCAGACTTCCAGAGATTGCACTGGAAAACAGTCCAAGACATTCACAACTCATCCTGTTCTCTGGTTATATCTGGGACAAGGGGAGCAGCCTTATAGTAGGAAGCTGTTTTTGCAGGAGATGATTACAGTTTCCTATCTCAGCAGGGGTACTAGCAGGTGGGCAGTGCCCTGTGCTGTTCCTGCGCGAGATGTTTTGTACAGAGATTGTGAAGTTTTACTTTGTATTTATGAAAATCTGGAAGGAGATCTGTAGCCTGAAACCAGCTTTTGGTTGAAAAACAAAATAAACAAATATATTGACCTTGTGCATCATTTCAGTTAGTGAAGTAATGTGACTGCAACACTGAACAGGGGGCTGGATTGAGTTCCTAACTATGCCACAGTCCCACCGTGGGACCCTGGAGAACTTGCATTATCAGCCTGCAGTTCTGGTCCCTGTGTATGAAATGAAGAGCATCCAGTCCCCTTCACACACGGACAGACAGGGTCTTAAGTCTTGGGCACCATGTGTTTGAAAGCCGTGAAAGTGAGTAGGAGTGTCTCCATGGGGCACAGAGCAATACAGAGGGGCAATACTAGAGATGGCTTTAAAAGAGACAGCTCAGATCCCTAAAGAGGATTTACAGCATTCAGTGAGGAAAGTCTAGGCTGCTTCTTGCCCCTCTGGTTAGATGGGGTTTGCTGTCTGGACTAGCTCTGAGTAAGCTCAGGTATAGCTACAATAGCCTGAACTATTATCACTCATTTATCAGGCTGGTTCACCAAGCCCTACAGCCATCTGTACATGCAACCCCGCTGGCCACAGGGAGCCACAAGCTTAGATCCAGTTTGGCTTTGGAGCTCAAAGAACTGAAATTCTTTGGCAATTTCCTAAGGCGCTTTTCTGGCTTTGTGAGTAGTTCTGCTGATCAGGGTAAGGAGCAGAGCAGCCTGTCACATGGACTCCAAGTCCATCTCTTTTGGCTGATTCAAAATGTCCCACAACACCAAAAACAGTGCCCCTCATCATTTGAGGGCCAAAAAACATCCTGAGAATTTTCCTTACTTGGGTCTAAAGGAGGAATGATTTTTGTTGAAGGAGCAGGGTCAGATAATAAAAACTCTGATCAGTTATTAGTTTGTCAGTTTAGGCAAGTGAACCCTGCATTTTCTCATCTTTTAAACATTTTGTTCAACATTAAATAACGATGAAGAGATTTTCTGTAAGCAACAGGACATTTCACACAGAAGCAACAGCACAAATGTCACCATACCCAATTCTTGCCTGTGATTGTTACAGAATCACATTTTTAAAGGATCTGTGAAGCCATATGCATACATTTGTATTGTGGCAGCTCCCTCACCAACATCTGAACTGCAGGTTAATGCTCATCCCAGTTAGCTGCAATACTCACAAGCAACAGAAGCAGAGGGACAGAAGCCAGCATGGCTCTGCTTGACAGGATTTCAGAGCTACGCTCTCACTTGAGCATCAGGAAGTTCTGCCCTATACCCTTCCTGGGCCTGCAGCCTCTCAGGGGTGAAACAGCCCTATAAATCTGAGCCAGTTGCCATATTCTGTAGCAGAGGGTACATACGCATTCAGTCAACCTGCAACTTGTGCATCTGAAATGAACCATTTGGGAACCAAAGAAGATGCCATTTTAGCGCTAAGGTTGAATACTCCTGCTGCTTATGGCCAAGCTCCTGCTGCTGCACTTCAGGGCATTTTGCTTTGTTACGGACCCCTGATTAACACTTCCTAAGCATTTCGGCCCACACTCCAGTCACTTTGCAGATTGCAATGAATGCAGATTTGAGTTTATGGGTTCATAAAAGTGTGAATTAGCACAACAATTTTCTCCCAGCCTATTTGCACAGCCCCTCCTTGAGTGACCTGTCCCTTCAGACAACACAAATATTTCAGCTCAAGCAAACTGCCCGGTGAGGCATTTTTAATAGGCTAGAAGGAGATCTGTGTCCCCAGGAAGCAGTGCCTGTGGGAGCACAGAGCAGGAGCATCACTGTGAAGACCAGCACTTGCATTTTTTGACAGGACTATAAAGCATTGAGAAACAAACTCCTCCAGCCGCTGTAGGAACTGCACGGATCCCAGCAGCCCTGGCAGTGCCACTTGTACAAGCTCTGAGCCTGGCATTGCTGTTGCCACCTCTGCTAAGCAGAGAGAGGTGAGCAGACCTCCCCTGACTGTCTTGCACTGGTGCAGTGTAGTCACACAACCCTGCATCAATACACTGGGCCAGATATAGAGACCCCAAAATGAGCACCCTCACAGTGCCTCACGGCTGTGTTTCTCCTCACAACACACGTGCCTCTACTCTGGCATCCCATATCTTTGGGCTGTGGAAAACACTGTCACCCAGTAATCTGCCTCTTTTCCTGCTCTCTCCATATCAATGGTGTTATCAGTCCTATCTCTGCATGGAGGAGGGGCTGGCTGACCAAATTTCTTTAATTAAAAGAAAAAGGATCAGGTTTATTTCAGATAAGCAGGCAGGATTAAAATAGACAGAAAGAATAGACAAGGGGTAGCTGTCAGCACTCCAGCTGATCCAGTGTGATTATTAATAACGATAAGCAGGAGAAGAGGGCTAATAAAAGGATAATGAAGTGGTCCTGAAAGTAACAGGAGATTGAGCCTGATAAGAGGGCCCAGGGCCCGTAGCTGTTCAGGCCCCAGTGAGGTCTGCACAGAACAACTTGCTGGGGCAGACTCAGGTAGTAGGGCTCTAGGTGGAAAGGTTTCATCTCCCCAGGGACTGCGGCAGAGAGATTAACGGACTCAGAAGCTCTGGATGTCCATGTCACGCAGCATTCATGACTCAGTCAGTCAGGATGCTTCCCAGGCTGTGACTGCAAGGAGTGCAGGTCATCCCCCTGAATAAAGTGTGGTCCTGGGAGGACTGGTCTCACCAGGGCAGCCAACTGTGTATCCCCCATGTGCACAGCCTGGGCCTGGGGTGCCACATTTCAAAAGGAAGTGCAAGTGGGAGAAGCTGCTGAGGTATGGGGGCAGTTGCTGGGAGAGCACAGAAGCAGTGTGGGGCATCTCTGCCCTGTCTAGGGATCACCCACCACTCTGGTTTTTCCTGGCTCTATCAGGTCTCCAGGCCAGGAAAGTGTCCCGTATCTCAGGTAGTCATCCAAAAAGGTGGAAGGATGTGGCTGCAGAAAGAGCAGCCCGTGGAGGGCTGGCTCTGGGTGCCCTTTCCCAAGGGAAAGCTCACATGCAGATCATGAAGCACAGACAAAAAACTGCCACAACCTGGAAACAATACAGTGCACCCACCTGTACTAGCTTGATACAGCTCTTGGCAGTGGTCTGGGTCAGTCAGGGGGAAATAAGGTGTGGAAAATTATTTCCCAGGAGCCATTAAACAGAGAATGGCATCCCACCTAACAGCAAATACAACCTCCGTCCTCTCTGTTGAAGGGAATCAAATCATCTGTAGAGATGCAGTGGGAAACCAAGGACTCAGAACCTCACAGCAAGCCACAGAACAAGTCAGATGGCTGGTGAAGGGAGGACTCAGTCAGGGAACGCTGTGGGAGGAATTAAGGATGTTTGGGAAAACTGGATTAGTTTCCAATCAAATTGATCTCTTTTCTATCCAAAGACCCCCTTCTCCCTCCCAAGTCTAGAGCTTCTCTCCTTCTTCAGAGGGAGAAATACTGTGAGCTGGGCTGTGCCATCCCACCCATGCCAGCAGGCAGGCGGGGGCTGGGCACGTTGTGCTGTAGCAGCCTCACAGCCCCCACCTTCAGCCACAGGCAGCAGCGCACAAGGCCTGAGAGAGGAGCTGGGAATACAGGCTCTGGCTCACACTGCCTGGCGCTGCGCTCCCGCCACTCCAGGTCACCGCGGCAGATGCTGGGAGCATATGCCATGAATTAATTCCACTTTCCATGAGATGCTTTGAAGAGAGGAACGGCAGTGCCTTTCCAACTTATTAACATAGGAGCTCCCCCCCACCTCCCATCACTTTGTCACACGTAATAAAACAGCCAGACAGAGCCCCTTTAAGAGGTTCTTTAATGGAAAGTTGCTGGCTCTGGCTTGCTTTCAGCTTTTATTTCCTACATTTTTTTCAGTGCTGCCTAAGCTGTCTCAGCTCAATATTCCCCAGTCACTGACAAACTGCACTCTAGTAAGGCATCTCCACCAAGAAAGTCTATAAATATCAAATGTATTATTATAAGCAAAACCAGAGATTCCTAAAACTGATAGAACCTAGACTTAATTTTTCCTTTATGTCTTTCTTTTACTTTATCTGTGATGAGGCTTGCCATATGCCCAGTATTGCTCTATTGAGCGCTGAGTCTGCCAGAGGCTACCTGCAGGTAGATATTTACACCCATCCAGAATCTCAGCAAGTCCTTGGGCAGACACCCCAGATCAGCTTCCTCAGCAATGTATGAACAGAGCAGAACAAAAAATAAGCAGGACACAAGACTATCTACACTGAATTGTCATCTTTGAAATGAAGATAGAAAACACCAAGTATATGAAAGCTTTGTTTGAATTGGGAGCCTGAGGTTCCTCGTTTCTAACCCTGATTTTGTCAAAGATTCATTGTGTGGCCCTGGGCACATGACTGCACCTTGCTTTACCCCTCTACAGGGTCTGTGGAGACCAACAAGGGATTACTGTCTATGCCTCAGCTAGGCACAGCCCAGAGGGCTGTTCCAAGATCCTGGGAACTGGGCGCACTCTTTTGAAAACTGCTCTTGCTTCTCTCCTCACCTGAGGCTCAGCCAGAGCTACACCTTTTCAGGCTACACCCGCCATTTCCTCCTTTGCATCCTCTTTCCATGGGACTTGTCAGAAATGCAGGTTCCTGAGGCAGCTTTGTTACAGCCAATACACACTGGTGCATCAGTGAGCCAAGAGCTGGCCTGGGCATGCAAAAGCAGGTCATTATTTCTTTTTAAAAAGGACAGTAAGAGGCATGTGTTCTCCTCTGACAGCACCAGGACTTGAGAAAGTCTCGGGTCTCTGTCATCCTCCCAGCACTGCAACCAGCACACAGCTGTGGAAGGAAGGTGGGTGGGAACAGCTTGCAGGAGAAAGGCCAGAAGCCAGACACCCACCTCCCCTTCTCCAGCTGGGGAAGGAATTGAAGAGACATGGAAACAAGTCTCAGTCTATTAAGTTTATTGAAGGAAATTAAAGAGACAACTTGATCACTGTGCACATAAATACTGAAGCAAGAAGAAAATACATGACAGGATGGCTTGATTGGAAAGGTGAAAGCAAGCAGTCTCAGGGAACAGAAGATGAAACTCAAAAACTGACCCTAAAAATAAAGCAGATTTTAAACCATAAGGGCAATCATCTATTAAAAACGAACGAGGAGTGAGTTTCAAATATACTGTCTGCCTTTCTAAAAGACAGGCAAGGCTCAGCCACTGGACTCTGCCATGGCCTGTATTATAGCAGGTCAGAGTAAATGATCAAAGCTACCTCTTCCTACCTTAAAATAGATGAGGCTGACACTTTCTTCAAGCCCTTCTCTCAAACTCTACTTGGGTATTTGCTGGGCTCCCAAGGTCCCAGACTGGGCACAGACCTGGCCCACACAACTTGCCTCTCTCCACAGAGTATCCCTCCCAGGGCCCCCAGCCAGAAGGGGGTAGCCAATTTTTTTTTCCTCTCAGAGTGGCTTGTTGGGTTTCTCTGATTTATTAAAGTATTTTAGTTTGCTGAATTTAATTTTTTTTCCTGGAATGTAGGAAGCATTCTAAATTCTTTGGCCAAGAACCGTAGGTGTCACACAGAAATAGATGCTAGCGCAGCTGGGAAGTTTCTGCTCATACCAAAACAGGTTTCTCTGCTCGGGGAAGGACATTTGGATTATCCTCCATACACTGGCCTCCCTTCTGTCTCACCTAGTTTTTTAGTTACAGGAGAGATTTCTTGCTTGTAAAAAGCTTTGTGTGTCCTTATGACAGATAAACCTCCACTTATTTTTGTGGCCCCAGACTGGGACCCAACTGCTTCCCTCTTATTGGTAGAGTTGTTTGGTTTATCAGCTCTGATCTGAAATTCTGCAGGGTACTGAATTCACAGTGAGTTATTTGACTTGTCTCCTGCTGTCACAAAAATGGAAATGCAGTACTCTATCAGACTGACCAAACAAGCCAAGAAGAACAGCACAGCAAGCTTCCTCCCAAGCACCTGCACTGCCCCCCCGAAGTATACAGCAAGATTCTCCAATGGGATGAGGCTTTGAAGGACGTTGGCTTAGGAAGTAATGTTACTGTTTCCTGCAAATAATGACCACAGTTCTATAGGGACAAGGTATTAACAGCTAAATGGGTTTTTCTTTAGATGACAATAAGAGTGGGTCACTTAGTTCCAAGGAGGCACACACCAGGGAGTTACCTTTTTTGAGAGCATCAGGTTCCATTCTTTCACACCCATGGAATAAACAGTATTTTCTTTGCAAACTACCTATTGCCTGAAGCGATCTCCATTCAGGCTGTGGTTTCATGTGATTGCAAAAGCTAAGTGGGGTTATGCCTGGTCAGAATTTAGCTGGGAAACCTCAGGGTAAAAAGAGGTGCTGAAAGAAGTGGTGTTGGCAGTTTAATAGGTGATGCTTCCTGAGTCAATACAGAGGTAATGTTCCAACAAAGGGGTTAAATTAGCAGGGAAAGGCTGGAGGCTGCTGGATGAAATGTAAACCAGATATCCTGACAACTTGTGGTGTCTGTTGTGAAGAAGATGGTAACCTCAATGTCCTAGTGTATTGGGTCTGGATGAGATAGAGTTCATTTCCCCCATAAGCTTCTCTGATAACCATCACTACAAACCACACTCCATTGGAAGATGGTCCACTCCAGAGAGGTTGTGTTTTCATGGAGGAAAGATCAACCACTGCAGTTATCTGTAAAGCTGCTATTGAGGTGGAGCGACTGTATATAAGTTAATATTTTATGGTGTTTGGAATTCTTCATCTCTTTTGACAAGAAAGATTCTTATTACAAAGTACCCAAAACTTCTCCCAAGACATTTTTTCTGTGAAGACAAGATCCTATTTATTTTCATGTCTGAAGTAAGGTCTCAAATACAAACAAGTAAATACAAAATTGAAGTGCTAAGCTATTTACAGGGGATGCATGTATGAGATGTCTTTTGTGCCAGTACTCTATGGCAAACTGAGGTGGTCCTCTCTCTCAGATTGTCCCAGGTCCCACTCAGTCACTAGTTCTGAGGACACCTCTGTGAAGAGATGGTCCCAATCCCAGCGGTCATCATCCTACCAAGAGGAAAAAGACAAACATACTGAAATGTGACCGGTGACACCTGAAGTTCTCTGAACAATGCCAGACATTCAGCAAAGAGAGAAAGTAAATGGTAACAGCCCTGACCAGGGTAGTTACAGATTCAGTTGGCTAGAACAGGAATACTAGCCAAAATGAAATGTGAATCCCTGCTACAATTTAAAAATGTTGACAGAATTATTCATGTTCCAAAACTCCATAAAGGACAGATTTTTTGATACTTGTTAATATTAGATACACCCTGGCAGGTCATAAAGAGAAGCCATAAAAATCTTCCACCCTTCTGCTGAAGCATGTGCAGTTCAAAGCTGCAGCAATCTTTTGTTGCAAGTCCTGAGCTCCTGCCCACCCAGTTGTACTGAGGTTGTTTTGCCCTGCTTTAAAACCCCTTTGCTCAAACCCCAAATGCTTTCTGCCTTTGTCCCACTGTACTGTTCTGTAGAACCACCTGTAGCTCACAGTGGCTACCAAAGGACAATACACAACAGAGGACTGTTTCTGCAGGGATCTGTGACAGTACTAGGCTCTTTACATTTTCCTTACTAGCTCCTTCATGTTGAAGGCGGCCAATCATAGTGATGCCATAAACTCACACTGAGAAAGCACTATATATCTTTAAAATCATTTGCTGGGGAAATGAAACCTTTTACAGCTTGAACAAGCTCTCTCTTCTCCACTCCACCAACAAAGGCTTACTACTACAGTCTGAGAAACATAAGAAGCTTTTACATTGTTGGTGTTTCCACAAAAGAAAGACTCACCTCTCGTAGTTCATGCTCTGGAGCCAAAACTTTGGTGAGGAGCTTCAGGTCTACCTCCCCATCCTATGAAGACACAGAGTCAGTCTTACAGACATTGAGAAAGCAGACACCCTCATTTAACCAGATAGGTCTTGCTAGAGATCGGCACATTTGCCTCATAAGGGTCACATACTTGGAACAGAACAGCAGCAGGAGCCTCATCTGAGCAGCAGATACCATAACACATTATTTACAGACAAATGAGCACAAAAGTCACACTGTAGAGAGGAACAAACTTATAGGCAGACTGCAAGAAGTTTGGATTGTAAAATACTGTGTATTTTGTGCAGCTGAGTATCACAATGGAGGATGCTGGGCTCCTGGAAGGAGAGGGAGTCACACTGGTCAACCCATAGCAACATTCACTTACCAGAGTCTGAAAGGCAGCATACTTCATTAAATCTTTGTCCAGGTCTTGGTAGGTCAGCACTCGGTTCACCTGTACACTGCAACCAGAAAGGGTCAAAGAACAAGCCTCGGTCAGTTGAAAGCACAAGTGAGGAAAAGGGTGGCATGAATAATAGTCTGGTGACGCCCACCTTGAGTGTCCACATCACCCCTGTAGACTCCTGAAATGGATGTACCCAGACAGAAGCACATCTCAGTCAGCAAATGAACAGTCATTGACAAATCTGTGTATCAGGTTGTACACATGAACAAAATTAGAATGTAGAACAACCACGAACTCCCTCAGAGAAACCAGATGCCAAAAAGAAGATCCACAGACTAGCTGTAAAAGCTACAAAGAGGACTGTAGTGAGCCTTCAAACAGCCACAGCACCACAGCAAAGGAGGCTCTGAGAGAAACACCATATAAGCTACAGAACAGAAGGGACTTAGTGATTTTCATGTCTGAGCTGAGTCAGAGCTATCAAATACGGTATCTTAAAATGTAGTATTCCAAGAAAACATGGTGTAGGGAGATGATATAGTGTCGTACCACACTTGGCTTCACAGGTGATAAAACACTGTAGAAAAGACCTATATTAATTGAATTTACTTGTGTTTGTCCATGAAAATCATCTGTATTTTCTACTGCTGGAAAACTATGAATATAAGAGGATCAGACAGCATTACTTAAAAAAAAAAAAAAAAAAAAAGAAGAGAAAAAGAAATGTGTTCTAGTGAGAAACACAGTAATTTTAAACTTACTACTATAAAGTGTAAATTATTTTTGTTAATAGCTATATAATTACAATGATTACTCCACACTTGTGATAGAGGCATCTGTGGTAAGGAGTAAGATATCCCATCCCTGCAAATAAGGGTCAACAGAAATCCCAGTCTGTGATCTTGGCAATAGAACCAACAGAGAAGATTTTCCTCATATGTTTAGGACAAAACCCCAAAAACTTTCATTCTTAAAAGCTAACCCCAAGGCGACTCTGATAGCACCTTCAAACAACAGGATTGTGCTTTGCAAATTAACTATGTACTTGAGTAAGAAGGATATCCTGTGGAGGGCAAAGCAGCCTACGACCACACATCATCAAAATGTGTGTAGCAATGCATGTGTAGGAGGCATTTGAGGTTATACATGCAACCTTTAACCAAGCAATTCCTCACTTTGAGAGTTTGATTTTGCAATATCAAATATGTTATTCTAATGTAGTTTTTTTTATAAAGAGGGAGAATATGCAGTAATTGCTTTTTTGCGTAATAGGAAACAAGAAGTTTGCTCTGTTCAGCTTGGAGCCCTGCTGCCACAAAACACAGCACCAAATCCTGCTGAATGGCACTGCTGCCAACATCCAGAGGCATGAAGTGGGTTTAATTTCACTAGCCAGTTCACACAGCTGATGAGAGCCTCAAGAGTACCTGGCAGTGCTCTTACCTGGGGGGAGCTGCCACTTGCATGGCCAGGTCTTCCTCCTGGACTTCCTCCAAATCAGGGATCACAGGAATGTCTGCAACAAGAGAAAGCAGCACCAGTAAGTGGGGAGTGTTGTGCTCTGCTCTCCTCTCACTGAAGATAAAGGTTCCCTTGCTTCACAGATATGAAGCAGCCTGTTCCTTATCAAAGGAAAATGCAAAGGAGTTATTTACCAATAATTAAAAATATATTGCTTAATATTAAAACAAGGTAATAAAACTTTGAAGCTTGGGGTCACAAAAAAAAAATCTTCCAAGAGGAGCAGATCAGTCCAGGTAGGACTCTGTAGGCCATGGACCATGCATTTGAACACAATGGTGAAGCTGAATAAAGCTGCTTGCATTAAACCTTGCTGCCTACTTGCCATCACCAGCTGGCAGGAATTTGCTTGTTATATCATTTGCTTGTTATCATTTGCTCAGCCATCAGTCACCTAGAGTCTGTTAGAAATGAAATGCGGGGCAGAAACCAAGAGAAGCTATGTAAACCTGCATGTTGAAGGAACTGCTAGTGGGGTCTCAGGCTGTGTAGACCTTCCCAATAGCTGAGGAAGAAAGTGCTAGTGCTCTAGCAGACATAAACATCAGGGAAGATGCACCTAGTTGCATTGTCACAAGCCTCTTCGTGATTTCCAGTGTGACCCTGGAATGGGTGAAGGTCACTGGGTATTCCTAGCACAAGAACTGTGGTTACTCCAGCTAAAAAGGATGCTACAAACAAAAGAATTGAGGAGAGGAGGAAGAACTGACTGAACACTGAGTCCTGATAAAGGAGTAAGGCTCTGAGAACATTATATGGTTTGTGATTTTACAAAGTATTATAAAAAGTTAGACGGTAAAAAAGGAGAGGAAGAGAAGGGAAAGTAACTGGAGGCACAAAACAAGAACAGAGTATACTAACACAGAGCATCTTTAAAGACTCAAGGCCACAGAGGCTCTCCAGAGACCTTGAGCCCTCAGACCACACATAAGCTGGTGGTTTGGCTCAGGGAAGAGGTTTCACTTGCCCAGCTTACAGGTGGAGTTGGCTCCTTCAGTGCTGGAGCGAGCAGGCAGCTCCCGGCTCTGCCAGCAGCACAGCCATGCCACTGCTGGATGGCAGCAGGCAGCTGGGCCTGGCTTTGCCACGTTTTTCAGCCCAGGCTGAGATGAATATTCAGGAGCTGGAGAGACATTCCCACCTATGGTGCTGAGGGCTCTGGGCAGGGTCTTCCTGAGAAGCCCCTCGTCCAGCTGCCTGTCAGAGCTGCGCAGGCTCTCAGCTGCCCTCCCTTGCTGAACATCCATCGTGTCCCCCCACTTGGTGGCCAGGAGGCAGCCCTGGCCCAGCTGTAGCAGGGCATGGGTCAGCCCGGGCCTTACCGCAGTGGCCATCCAGAGCTGGCCACACAGTGGGATTTCTCACTAATTGGCTGCCTGGTGAAAGGCTGAGCAGGACAGGGGTTGTCGCAAGAGCCTGGCCACAGCAAAAGGAGTGACAGCTTGGCCGGCCTCAGCAGAGCTGTGCCTTCTAGCTCCCCAACCACCCAAGGAGCAGGTGCCTGCAAAGCAGCTCTCCAACTGCAGCAAACTTCCCAAAGACATTTAAAGGGAAACTGCAGCAACAGCTCCCAGGCTGTCCCTGAGATGGAAGAGGCATGTGCAAGAAAGGCCTCACCTGTGCATCACTGGTCTAAGGCAGGGAAGGAAGTTCCATGCAGATGTGTCCTGTTAAGTCCAGGCAAACGAGCACAGCAATGAGAAACCACCTAACCTCTCCTGAGCTAATTTATCCTTTTCATCAGGAGACTATGAATCATTCTCAGCAAACATAAGTAAATTAAGAACTACCTGGGAACAGAGCTGTCTTTACCCATCAAGCACATTTGCTGTAGCAGGAGAAGGTCAGGATCCTTATCCTCTTTTGACAGCAGAAATGTGGAAGGTGTTTGCAGCAAACTGAATTTCTTCACTCATTTCTTATTTTGGCAGCTATTTCTAGAGTCTCTTCTTCCCAGTTCCCTTTTGGTTTTGTTCATCTCTTTTTGCATTAGAAAAAGCTGTAAACTTAGAGCCTGGTCAGTGATGTCCCCTCCATTTTGCAGGTTCCCAAATACTCCTGAGTTCTCCAGTGCTGATTTTATCTCACTGCCACTGAATTCCATGGAGAGATTTCTAAACCCCTTTCAGAGCATGACCTCCACTCTATATTAGCAAAATCTAGGTGATCACGTAGGAATTCTTTCCAAAAGAAATTCAAGGTTCTGATACTTTATAGACACTTTGAAAATATTTCACACAGAAGAGCTGCAAACACTCTGGGGGCTCCTGCCAGCCCCTCCAACAAAGTCCACCACACACTTGTTCTTACTGCAAAGTGTGGATGTCTTGCCCATTTCTAGGCAGAAGCAATGCCCTTTAGGACTGTCGAGCTAACACGAAACAGAACAGAAATGCCAAAAATCTTAAGAAAATATCAGCTCCCTGGGATAACTGCTATCAGTGGCAAATCAGCCCTGAAATATTTAAGTCTGTATTTCACTTGTTACTCATAATTTCCTCTTCCCTCTGCCAATTCCCATGGTGCCACTTCTCCACAATCCCGCTTCCTTCTCTCTCTCTACAGTTTGCAAAGTGCCTTCATTGTCATTTTATCATCAGGGACCCAACATCTCCCCTCACTCACTCTCCAGCCGCCTAATTGGTTTTGTTGCTCTTCTTGGGACTCGGATCTTTTTTCCCTGTAAGCTGTGGTAACACAGCCAAGTCAAGGCCTATGTCAGCTGCAAGGCAAAGAAGCACACGGGCTATCGTGCTGCCAGAGAGTAGACATAGGGTGTACTTTTAATATTCCCATTAGCTGCAGTGAGGCTTTACATATAACATTAGTATATGCAGAAATGTTCATGGGACGATGTCCTCCCAGTCTTGTGCATTTTTCCAAAAGCAAGGTTATATTACAAACTCCCACTCTGTGTGCTTTGCTCTGTGACCCACATTTTAACTCTCATGTTCAGTGGGGGGGGGGATTTAGATAATTTTCCATAAACCTGTGGTTTTGGTGCTGAACCTTGACACATACTTTACTGGCCAGGCTCTCATGCCCACACAGGCAAACCTTAGAAATAACTGCACAAAAGGACACACCAGGTCACTGCAATGAAGTGAACAAATGGCCTGTGCAATGATGAGTGAGCACCATGATGCCAAAATGATGAGTGCTAGATGACAAATGCAAACTCCCCTCCACCTGCCAGATGCTGCTGAATAAGGGTGAACAAAGAGTGAAACCAAAAGGACTGTATTCAGACAGAAGTTATGGTGGGGCAGGAGACACCAGTACCAAATGTTGGCTAACCGTGGAGTTAAGTCACTGCACCAAACTGATTCCCTCAGAACATCTAAGTTCCAGCATGTAAGTAAGAACAATGGTTTTATTGCAATAGTTAAACTGAGTTGGTATTACACAAAAGAGCTTCATGACTAAATTATGGGAAAGCACCAATTACACAAGGCAGAAGTGTGTGAATGGTAGGAGGAAAAGAGAGAGGGGAAAGACTTTGGGTGACGCATGCTACATGCAGATAGTCAAACAATAGGCAAGGAACAGCAGCTTTTTAAGTCATAAAGAAAGGAGGGCTTTATGTGTTCATATTAAAGTATATGCAGTAATCATCATCTTTTTTACCTCTTAGCAAATAATTTACTGACAGGCAAAGATAACAACCACAGAATGCAACAAGCAGCAGGTGAGAGAACCTGCACCAACCCAATACCCAGCTGCTCCTGCAAGTTGGTGAATTGTACTTCCCCTCCCAAGCAGGGCTGATTTTTGATTTAGTAGCAACAGCTGCAGGCTGGGTCTCATAAAATCAGTGCAAACTCACAGCAAGATCTGGTCCTTGTCCCAAAGAACTAAGTTCTCTGTTAGATACAAGACAGCATAAATGGGGACAGACAGAATCTGTTCCAGGTCAGGCAATAAATCAGCAGCTAAGATGGATCTAGAAGCCATATCCCAGGTCAGGCCTGCAGTTAGTCAGCAGTGTGGTTGCTGCTTCTTTCTTGAACTGCTTTAAGTCTCCTGAGCCAACATCCTGACACAAACAAAACAAACAAACAAACAAATCCCAACAACAACAAAAACCCCAAAAAACCAAACCAAACCAACCAAAAAAAAGACTTAATCTCACATTGTCTGATTCACTTCCCCCAGCTAGGTGAGTTTTTCAAAGACCAATTCAGAATGGACACTCTTGTGGTGGAGACTGTGCTGCCCTCCCTGTCAACACAACACCATACCCGAAAAACAGAAAGAGGGTAAGTGGCTTCTGGATCTGGCAGTCCTCTGTACCCAAGCAGGTATAAGAATGAAACTAACTTTAAAGTTGCTTGCTCATAAAATGTAAAACTGAAATAATTACAGTATCTCTACTGCTGCAAAACTTTGTTTTACTGAATGCTGTTACCTTCAGCATCACGTTTGGGGAATTTTAAACAGGCAAATGGAAGGTCTGATTGAAGATGAAGTTAAGTGAAAGAAATTGGTCTCATTTAGCACATGACAGGATTCATCTGTGTTCCCAAGTCCACTGAGGTAGCATCATGGGCGTTTCATATTCATGAGCTGCTGCGACACTGTGTCCCCTCATTTACAAAGCACCGTGTTCAGCAAATTCTGTCCCTGTGGACACTCTGTGCATTTCATGGTCTTGTCAGAGAGACATCAAACACTTCAGTAACCAAACACCAGAAAATGGCTTTAATTAGTGCATCTCAATGCAATAAATATTTTTTCTCTCTAAATGGAAAAATGGAGAATTTAAAAAAAAAAAAAAAAAGAAAGAAAAAAGTGGAAAGCAACAGGCAAAAAATCTTCAAAAAACCATAAAGAACAAGGGACACAGGCAGCTTCTGCTGAACACACAAACAAGCTTGCAGCCTCTTGGAAGGTTTCTCAGGAGAGCAGCAGACAACTGGAGAGGATAAAGAACACTTCTTTGGATGCTTGGACATTAATTTCATAGGGATGCCTTTCCCTGACTGAAGTTGCCCTACTAGTAGGCCAACACAGAACAGTGTACCTGCCTGATCAGCCAGCAGGGAGATGAAAACACTAGACTGAAAAGAAGGCAGTACCACAGCTACCAGGGCACTGCCTAAAAAGCTGAGACAAGCAGAAGGTAATCTGAGTGTCCCATGTCCCAAAGCATCCTTCTCAGAAGAGAACGGTAACAGCACAGTCTGGCCAAGCTGATGGGAAAAGTCACCCTGTGAGCAGGTGCCAGAGGATTCACAGGATCTAGGGAAGGTCATGCAGCAGATTCAGTACCGGCCCTACAGCCTTGCCTTAAAAGATATGTGTTTGCTTTGCATAATACTGTATCTCAGCTAGATGGATGACTGGCCGTGGGGTCAGGTGGGCCATGAGACACTCTACTTGCTTCAACAGTGTAGTGCTTTCATGGACTACCTGTGTGGCATCGCTTCTTCCACACCTGACAGCTTGCTGGGAACATGGACCAGGCATATCTGCTAGTTCCCAAGGCTGCTACTGACACAAAGGCTCTGCTCAGTTTAAATCTCTGTGAAGTGTGAGGAGAGATGGGGCACAGAACAGCCTTGTCAGACGAGTCGCTGGGCTCAGTGCAGGGCTTCACAAGGAGTAATACATGGCTTGTATAGTGCAAGAAATAGGAGCAGACACTGATGGCTTTAAAGGTGAGGCATCTCTTAATGCCTAGGTTTGTTCACCAGCAGCAGAAGACAGGAGAAATGGGAGGCCAGGCCCAAGAGCTGGAGTCCACCACATTCCCGAGATTATCAGCATTTAGAATGATAACACAGTTCTCAGCCTTACCAACAGCCCCTCCTTCCTTCCCAGTAATACCTGTTTTCCTCTTTTCCTCTGTTCCTTTGCAATATTCCCCTGCTGAAACATACTCAGCAGGTAGTGGGGCAGCAGATGAGAAGGCACGAGGTGCCCTGAGAGGGTCTGGTGAACTCAGAAACACAAAACCCTCTTCAGCAATGCTGGAGCTAAGAGATTTTGTATAAGAACATTACTGGGGCAGGGAAAGCAGCTTCTCAGGATGCTCCTGTGGAAGTATGTTCAGAAGCAGGCGTGTCTGAATCTATTTCATCCTCTTCATGTTATGCTGCAAAAACAAGACAAACTACATTTCTTTTGTGCTAAATCCTTAGGTTTTTTTTTTATTTTTTTCTTATATATATTTATTAAAAAATGCCTCTTTGATCGGCAGCACCCATGACACTTCCACATCCAGAGACTCCTCAGAAGCCTCCCTCCCTCCACACAAGGCCACCGCTGCTGACAGCCAGCCAGGTTTGATCAGAGCCACTAAGAATCGGATTTTCATAAGACAGATGAGGAATCTTACTGCTGCACTCTCTCATATCTGATGAGAAACTGAGGAGGAGGGGGGACTGGTCCTGAGGGAATGACACTACAATCAAGGGCTATGCGGTTCTCTCTCTGTCCCTCCACTGCTGCAATTTTCAAAGGAGTTTGCCTCAGGCAGTTTTAAATGATGGTGTCTCAATTCTGTAATCATCTTTCAAGAGCTTTTTCTTAAAGGGTATTTTAGGTAAACCTAGTCCGTCAATTACACTTACGGACTCAGCAATCACAGATCCAATATGACTGTGTATCAGCCATATCGCAGAATTTAGCAACGGAAGATGCTTACCCGGACTGTGATTTTCAGCCCCCAACAAGCTGCGTGTGCTCCCTTGTAACTAAGGTGCCCACTGCCCCTTGGCCAGTGGTCTGCTGCTTCAAATAGAACCTCAGACAATCTCTTGGGACATATTCTCTGCTCTCCCCTGACCACTGTAGCTGTCAAGAGGAAGGTTTTTTTGAACACCAGAGGTTCTATATCATAACATCAGCAGTTCGTGGAGGAGTTCAAACTGGCCTGGACCAACAGTTCAGTGGAATCCATCAGGTTGGGCAGAGTCTACCCTTCAGTGACCTTGCACAGAGACTCGGGGTAGTGCATTGGAAGAGCAGCCAAGGGGAGGACTGTGGTGTGCTGACAGAGCCACACACAAAGCCACAATGCAAAACCCCAGAAACTCAACAATCACTGACCCTCTCTGCCCCAGAACCCTCTATTCAGCCCATCCATACCACTTCCGAAACACCATGGTTTTCATTCTTTCTCCATTTCATTGATGCTCAGAACTTTTCATCCATTTAGCTCTCCCCAAATCACTCCATCGCTGCCTTCTGAGCCTATGAAGTACCCACTGGCCATATCCTTGACTGTTCCTGCAAATTCCACCTTCTCTTACTCTCATGCTCAGCCAATGCAGCTGTCCTTGCAGCTCATGGTCCCTGGGATCCACCAGCATTCAGTGTGTTCCGTAAAAACAGCAGCTTACCAGGTAACTGGCAAAATTGATAAGGAATTACAGAGCCAACAATAACCCTCACTGTGCTCTAGTCTCAGCGATGTTTGGAGCAATATCATGATTGGTGCATATTCTCATGCAGCTCAAGAGGTGCTGGATATTATATGGCTGCGAATATCTCCCACCTGATGGACAGACATCATTCCCCAGAAGGATGTGGGGACCATGGCATATGCCCACTTCCCCCTCAGTTGTTCACAGAGCCTGGACTCCCATCCTGTTCAAATGCAAAGCTGCTGACACATGCCAGAAGGGTAAGAAGTCCTTCTAGAGGTTTAACATTGTAGAGAGAGGTCTAATCATCAGCTCTGCTTCCTTGAGGAGCTTCCCAGCAGGCAGGAAGGGGTTTTGCCTTGAGGGCACAGAACCAGTGACTGTCTCTCGGCAGCCTTCCTCACCTGCAGGTCAGGTTTGAGTTGTCTATGTAACATATTCAGGCTTTCATTTCAATCAGCTGTCTCATTCACACACACTATCTGCTTTAAAATATCAAGCCACTGTTCCTACAGACAGAGAATCACATATCTCATGCCAGTCTTCCAAGCCCTGTTCTAGGAGCTATGCATCCAAGGGTAAGAGAGAAGGCAGAAAGGGACTTCTGAAGATGGTGTAATAGTCTATGTGGGAAGAATAGCTGGGAGAGAGATTACAACCTCAGCTAACAAGCCCCTGTAGAGTGCTGAGGAGAAAAATCCAAGGGCAATGTAGTGAGGAGAAAGACATCTGGGGGATTGCAACTCAACAGTGCAGAACTGGTGGACAAGAAAGGAACAACAAAGAAAGTTCTCAACAGAAGGATAAAGCTGACTGCTGAGTGGGGAGGAATGCCAGCATTTCTTGCCCCAACAGGAAACAGCCCTTTGTATCTGCATGCTGGAAATAAACACACAAGCAGAATAAAGCCCTCTATACCCTGATGGAGAAAGGAGCAAAGGGAAGCCCTTCAGTGTGAGCTCGGTTCTCCTGTCTTCCCTCCCACCTCATGAAAAAGAACAGTCTGCACTGGGCAGAAGCTCTTGGCTACTACAGAAAAGGAAGCAGTTCTCTGCAGATAGCACATACTGAATTCCACCAATAGTTTCACATTTCCCATCTCATGAAGCTTCCCTGCCATACAGAACTCAGTCACTGCTGCTCATTTCCCCAGCTGACATGGACAGAAAATTGAGCAATTACCCTTAAACTCCTCTCTCTCAGATTGCCCAGATTGCTACATACAAAGCATTAAGGCCCCAATTGCCCCTGGCCAAAAGTGACTCAACTAGGCCTGTCCTTTAGGAATTAAACACTCTATGTTGCTTGCAGAGGTTTATTATTCCTCGAGTTGTGATGCATTAAATCCTGCTAAAGCAGGTTTCCCACCATGCAGAGGACCTGGCCCCCCGTGACAAAGTCTAGTGGGACACATACCCACCTAACAAAGGTGCATTATCCATTTGCTGTGCCTGCGTAGTAGTATGTACCAGCATGTGTTCACGAGGATGCTGTAAGAACCTAGCTAGCAACTAGACACTCCAGAGCTACTTTTGGAGAGACACTGCTCTTTTTCAAAACAGTCTTTCCAACTTGGGAGTTTTACAGGAGCAAATGGAGCTTTTAGTCAAACACAAGTCTTTGCTTTCCTACGACCCAATACTGGCACCTCTTTAAAGAGGCTCTCTTGTTTTGGACTAGCCTTTAATGAAAGAGAAATATAAAACAGAGAAAATGAATTCTGAGCATGACCTGAGCCAAGGTACTTCACTGCTAGTATCTCAGTGGTTTGTATTGTGCAGTATGAATGACTTGGCACCTTCTGGATTTCCCTATGCAACTGTAATGAATGGCTGAGACTCCAGATTGTTCCATGCATGTCTCTGTCTGGCTCACCCACTTACAATCTCCCATATTATTTCAGTCTTTCCACACAGCCTGAGAAGTGTTTGTCCTCTCCCAAACTCCCACAGAGGTGAGGAATCAGAGGTTATTTCATATACAGGCCAGGAGCACTGAAAGAATTCTACTTTTATTTCTGAAACTACAAGGCATATCAAGCCCAAAAGGCTCCACTTGGCTGTACAACCTTCCCTCTATTTTCCACGTGCCAAACTGTGCTCTCCCTAGGCCCTATGCTTTTTTAACACTTTGTCAAATGGACTCCAAATTCTGAGCCTCTGGGGGTTAGTGATGCATAAGCGATCACCACTGAGCACATTTCAAATTCACAAGAACACCTTTTTAAGGGCATATAGTTTTGTCCTTCATTCTTCTAATGAAAAGGTTGGATGGGGGACGAACAATGTTAATGGAATGGTACAGCTCAGCTTTCTAATAGGTTAAAGGAAGGCGATCCAAATGTATTGGTTGACAGCAGCAATCATTACACAACTGCGCCTGTTCATATTAAGGTGTACAAGCTAACACATTATGCAGCACAAAATAACCGTGACCCATCCTTGGGGATCCATACACCAATGTCTTGATTTTTGTATGTTTAGAATCTAAGCTTTACTGTTACAGTTAAGGACACAAACTCAAGTGCAATTCTGTACAAAGCAGAGGCTGATACAGCTCAATTTACTGCACAGACACGACCAGTGCATTGCTACTCTCTGCCTTCTTCACTAGGTAGTTAGTTGTATCTCTCTGCTTATTAAAAAAAAAGTAATTTTATTCAGGTTCTGCAGTTTATTTATTTGTCACTTCTCTTCACTACTCTCTTCACTGCAATTCCTGAGCCCACATGGAAAACTCCTCTCCAGGAACAGCTTGCTTAATCTCCCTGTAGAAATAGGACCACAAGCCTACAGTGCATGGATCCATTTAGGGATTTTCCATATGCAAATTAGACCCACAACCCAGCGTGTATCACTGTACCAGAAACTGTCTGGGTAGGAACCATATCAGATTAGTAGGCTCTTTCTTCTAACACACAGATTTAATCCAAAGCTGAACTCTAGTTTGCAAACAATCCAAATTCGACTGTTAACCATAGGTTAGGCACAGATAAAGAACTGAAGCATATTAGGATTCAACACGTCTTCAGACCACACTGTGCGTCAATTCTATTCTATCTTTATTACCCAAGGTCTTGGAGTGCTGAAAGTCACATGCTGCAAACAAACATTTGGCAAGCATTTTTATGCCTGGTTAGCAAAGACAGTTTTTATACTACGAGAACATGACCACAGTTCAACAAAAAGGACAGCACATATGCAAACAAAGAGCTGTTCAGAACAGACTATCAGCCTCAGTGACATACGCTGAAATTTAAGAAGCCCAAGAAAATTCCCATGGGGAAAATTTAGTCTGTTCTGAAGATGCCAGTGCTATAAAGGTGCCACTTCTGGCAATCATCTGTTGAAATGCTTAATCTGTCTGGAAGACCCAAATAAGTCTTCATTTAATCTCATTAACCATACTGATGTCTGATCCTTTGTGACTCCAGGTAATTCCTCTGATGCTTGATGATATTTTATAGATGCAACTTTTTATACACTGTATAAGATTCCTAGTCCTTGAAAACTGAGGTAGCTCCCAGGGACTTTAATGAATTTCTATGCTTGAAACAGTTATATAGTGCTTGTCTTGAAAATCATACTGTGGATTTTTCCTGAGATTTTTCTTGACTCATCCAGTCCTAGAAGAGCAGGTGATATACACTATAAAGAAAACTAGTGCTAAGTCAGGAGTCCAATAGATTTCACAGCAGCCTGTACAGGGATGGGTTGGGATTACCCACCGTTTCTTATGTTTAGTTTATCATCTATGATCTTGGGTTAGAGTAAACAGATTTTTTTAAATTAAAAATTCAATTATGACAGAGATCTCAGGAGAGTGGTGCAGGCACTTGTCTTGTTGGGAACAAGACAAGGATGTTGCATAAAACAGGAGAGAGGCTTTATGCAGAGCATACTATCACCTAACTTGGGACAGCAGTGAATTCTTTGCCCGCTCTTAACCTTTTATTGCGCTTTTAGCTCTCTTTTTGCCCCAGTCCACTATTTTCTTGTGGAGGTAATCACAGAGAGAAGTGTCCTCAACACTTTCCTTCTTTCCAAGGGTCTTTTATAATTGGATGGGGAGATGGAGAGACCTAAGCAACTTCCACATTTGTTTACCCTCAGAGTGGTTCGTTTCTTCGCAATTTCTTACAAGATGCCTCTGCTACTTTAGTGGAGAGCCCCCAGACATGCATGAAAGCACTTCTTGTAGTCAAGTATGTGATACCTTACCTCCTCCATCATCTGATGCCTCCAGGCTCTGCTGTCTGAGACGATGGCTGCAGCAAAACACATGGAAGACTTTCAATTGCAAACCCAGAAAAGCATCTTTTTGTGTCCCCTTCCTTCCCACCAATCCTCATGACCTGTCAAGGGGAGAGTTCCCAGATATGCTTAAACAGCAGACTGACCTTCCACACCCCTCATTGCTGGGCTCAGCAGAAATCTCAGCTTAAGCAACATGCCTTGTACCTAAGACAAACCTCTAGGCTGCAGTCAGTAGGGCCTGCAGTGGGTTTGGGAGGAAAGCAGTTTCTTTCTAATTTTCTTTCTTTCTGTTATATGGGAGTGACAGAGACATCACCTACTCCACATCCAGGGACTACAGAATGACCAGCCCTGCCCCATGCCAGGACACATGGCATGAATTCATGACACGCTCTGCGCACTTCCAAATTCTGGTCTTCACATTCTGGTGCTTAGTGGCACGTGCCCCTTCTCTGGGAGATCAAATATGAAAGTCATGGAAGAAGTCTCAGCAACAATGGAAACTTACTCTTCTACTTCTTCTGCATGCTTTCTTCCTGACCTGCAAGACAAGAAAGGCCTATGCTTAGAAAAGGCTAGAGAAAATTAAAAAATTGCATCTTTCCCTACATAATTTCCCTGTTATTCTGCAAAACAGTTTCCTGCACCAGGTCTGATATAACACACTGAGTGACCACTAAACCAGTGTTATCAAAAAGTCCCTGAGTACAATAGATTGATGAAAAACCATTTGGATCCTAAAAGACAGCCATGACCAAATACAGCAAGAATCACACTCCCTGGTTTTTTCGCTTCTCAGATACTTTTTCACCCCCTCTGCCATCAGTTGCAGGTAAAGCTTGCCTTACCTGAGTAGAGAGATTGATGCTTTAAGGAGTGAAAAAAGTGCTATATTTTGTCTACCTACAAGGAAGGTTCTACCTCCCCCTGGTTATACATAAAGATTTTCTGGTTGCCTTTTAGGTTAGAAGTCCCACCCGAGTTGGCCAAGTTCAGGTCAGACACGCAGTCACTGCGAAAAATCAGGGCTGATCTGGCTGAGTTAACAGCAGTTCATAATAACATGGCGGGGGAGGCACTGGCAATGGCAGCTCCCTTGCTCTCCACCCCAGCAAGCCCAGAAGTAATTCAGTCCCGATTAGGAACGCTTGTTCAATATTCAAAATGTAAAACATGGAGGTTGCTGAACCAGCACTTTGAAAAGTTAATTAAATGCCAGATTTCTTTTTAGCAGATACTCCATCACTCACTGATTGCTTTGGCCATTTTGGAGAGTGAAGTTTCATCTCTATGTGTTGGGAATAAATATTCTCCCCTCTGCTGAAGTCAGGGTGCTAGGATAAAGAATAAATGGGGCTCTCCCTACCACGTGCACTGTTCCAGGGCACACCAAGATGTAAGAGAAGTTGCTTCACTGCCTTGCACTCTTCCTTTCAAAGCAATTCTGGGACATGGGACAGCCCTCTCCTCATCTGCTCTCTGCTCTAGCAAGTCACGATCTTCATCAGCTCTCCTATGAATAATCTGTTCTTCTAAGAGCAAGGAGCAGGACACAGAGGATGTCTAGCTATAAGAAGAAGAGGTATAAGGAGAAGAAAGTCCTTTGTCTCCACTGCTCTCCCTGGAGCTTGCAGTCTGTAAGAAGTTAAAAATTACACTGAATCGGTGATCTGAGCCCAGTAATATCCACCACTATAATCAGAACTGCAGGACTGCGGGTGACATCTGCACTTGGGCTTTCAGCTGTATCTGCACCCTCTGTTCAGAGACAGAAATGCAATAGAGCTGGGGAGTTTAGGAAAGAGCTCTTCCAGAGAGGATGAACTGTTCAGCTCCATCCTTCTCCTCAGTGGTAGTACAAAGCACTTTTTGTGAACCCCCAACACTATGGAGAAAGAAGGAGATGGCTTCAGAGAGTCCACCACCAGCTCTCACTGGAGTTTAGACTCTGAAAGGACAGAGGTGGAAAGATGATGCAAGATTCTACTATCCCTTCCTTATGCCTTCACAGAACTGATTCCCACACACTGCCTTGCCCTCAATGAGCTGAAACATCCCAATTTATGGCATTGCACAGCCTTGCACAGTGTGATGATTTCCTGGGGGTTAAATCCAACCTTTTCTTAGCATGATTCCATTATTCTTGCTAATTGTCCAACCCCAAATAACACTCTTTTCCTCAGCACTCACACTTCTTACATCTTTACTCATCTCCTGTCTCCAGGCAGGAGTGAAACACACCACATGTTTATACTTCCCAGGAGAAGGTCACTCCTGCTATCCCTGTAAGCAACTTCTGTTTCTTTTTCCTAAGCTCCCTGTCATAACAGATATCCAGGTGGCCCACAGGGAAGGCAGTCATATGTTAGTCCTAGAGGCAGAGACTACTTCGCTCATGTTTTGAGACTTAAGCTTTCTCAACTTTTCCTTGTGTTAGGAAAGGACTTACTCAGGACAATAAACAAATACCTAATTATGAAACAGCTGCACTATATTGGAAAAAATAGTAATTTGGGGAACAAATTAATCAGATGGGAGGGGGGACAGTAGTGACTCCTATAATCCCAGAGCCCAGATGTTAGAACACTCTCCTGTCAAACAAAACCATTCCTTTTCTCTCTAGGGCAAGTAAAAGGCCCATGGTCAGCCCGCCCAGGAGAACATCTTTGTCCCTTTGCCACAGGGCCTGACGGTGGCAGTGGGTGATGCAAGTCTCTCGTGCTGACAGTCCTGTGGTTTATACAGAGCATTTAAATACCAATTACACTAGAGCAGGAATGAGAAATTACTTCTTCTGTTTAGGGGAGACATCTGCTTCCAGTCACCTGTACTAAATATGTTTGTTAATATATGAATTGGAATAGCATTATTTGATGAAACTGGCATTCCAAAGCAGCTGATAAGTTCACAAGTAGAAAACTATCCCAGAAATATAGTATGAAGCTTCTGGAGCACAGGAAGAAATTGCAGGTTTTACACTCCCTGTGGCCTTAATGATTGAGCTATTGAGCAAAAAAGATACCAGGCAGTCTACTATTTCCCTAATTTTTTATAAGGTTTCTTTTCATTTTGCTTGATGCCAAATTACTTTTTAATTCCTTGTTTTGGATTGGGGAAGAAAAAAATCACATTTTTCATTTGTTCCTGACTAGTCTTTTGCTTTTTTGGCCAAATTGCAATACCTAAATTTACCTAACAAAGCGACTCTGAGAGAAAAGACAAGCTTTGTCTTGTGTCCTAAGGTTAAAAACCTTGAAGGCAATAAAAGAAATCATTCAGTCTTCAAAAGGTGCCCCTACTCCAACTATGTCCATTCCATAAACTTAGCTGAGGGCTAAGCTATACATGGAGATAGTATTCCTGCAGAGCCAGTCACCTGCTTGTCTCTTTGCTCTCCAGGTACTACATGAAGCCTCACAAGATTTCTTCATGAAGCCATCGCATTGCTTTAAGCACTGTGAGCAACTCTTCCTGACAACACTTTCAGCTCACCAGTGCCAATTGCAACACATTGAGACCAACATTTCATCCTTCAGGAATATCAGGCCTGGGTACACAGCACCCTCTTCATTCACCTCGTGGTCACAGCTTTCTAGTGATGAGTGAAAGCAGACATGGAATGAACCCAACTGCAAACTCAAACCAGCATATACAGATTTCCTACTCCTTTCTCATGTTCTCAGCAACACAAAGTGCACTGCCCTCCTTTGCTGCAGCAGCAGGCACAGCGTAGGGAGGGCAGCAACAAGCACCTACAAAATGAGCAACTGAATATGAACTACAGATACACTCACTCAAGTAAGGACAAACAAACCAGTATAATCCCAGGAGCAGTGCTCAGAAACGCATTCAGTCAGTATTATATACCAGCCATCCCCAGCTTTTGTGAGGCAGCGATACCATTCATTCCTTCTCATAAATGCATTTTTCTGAAGTGCCAAAGAACATGGACCAACTTTATCACCTGGACAGATCCGTTTAACCTCCCTTTCCCTGTAAGACTGTCAGTGCTCCCAAACATAACCATAATCCAAGAATATTCCCTACAGTTTTGGCCAACTGTTTACCCCCTCTCTATTTCAGGGTGTTGAATAGTTTGTAAACTGGGTGGAAGATCCTGAAAGACCCCCTTGTAACCCCATGGTATGTAACTCATAGTACAGAATACCTATTACTCTCTTAACTATGTCTGGGGGTAGAAGATACAGATCTGCTCTCACTCTTGAGAGTGGTCTTTGTTCAGTTCTGGCCAGGAGGAGTCCTTCCTCCACATTAATTGGAAGGGGTTAAACCTCAAACCCAAGGCTTTACCCCCACGCACACCCCTAATGTATAGCTGAGCTGCTTTGGAGCTACCTGCAACTTCAATGCTGAAGGGTGAAAGGCAGTTCTAATGTAGACATAATCTCTGTTAAACTGTTTCTTTCTCATTTAATGGACTACCACGGAGATCTAAATGGAGATAAAGTAGCAGGGCTCAGAGAACAGCCAGGATGCTATCTTTATGCAGTATGACAGTGTGCAGTGGTTAATTAGACACCGTTAACCTATTTTAGCAGAGGACATAACTGGGATGAACGGGGGGAAATGTCCTTGAAATCTTTTAATGTCCACAGCTCATGAGAGCTTCAGACACACTTGAGTCCTACACCGAGCCACCGCCAGGCTTCTAGGAGGTCACTGCGCTGGATCCGAGGCTCTCTGCCGCGGCCCAGGAGGTGCGAGGGCGGGCAGCGCAGCTAAGGAGAAGGGAAGCACTTATGACAGCTTGTTAAAACGAACACGGGGGCGGCTGGGCAGGGACACCCGGTACAGCGCGGCGGAGCAGCAGACAGAGCGGGAGCTCGGGCAGCCCCGGCCGGCCCGGCGCTCCCTCCCGGCCCGGCGCGCCCCGCCCCGCCCCGCGGCCGAGCCCGCGCTCCCCGGGCCCGCTACCGGCCCGCGACCGCCCTCTGCCGGGCACCGCGCGGAGGCCGGGCCCGCCGCCGCCAGCGCCGAGCGAGCCGAGCGCCGCGGCCGGGGTGTCACCGACTGACAGCGAGCCGTCACAGCCGCCACCTGCCACCTGCCGGCTGTCCCGGGCCGGGACAGACCCCCGCAGGGGCCGCGAGTCCATACCCAGGGGCATTTCCGTCATTTTACAGGGCAGCGAGGGGAGAAATTCATCTGCCCGTGTGTGTGTATGTTTCCTGGCATGTCTCAACCAACTTCTCTTATGAATCACACGGAATCAGAAGGCCTCTCCAAGCACCCCTCTTGCTAAAAGAATGAAATGGGGGGGAAATGATGTGATGTTCAGAGATACATTTTGTTTGGAGAGAGCACGGCGATCAAAGTGCGGGCAGAGATGGGCTGGGTGCGTGGAAAGTGAGTCACCAGCCAGCATTCTGCCTCGTGCTTCCATCCAGAACCATACCCAGTTCAATGCTTGAATCAGCCTGCAGGGACCCACGAAGCCTTTTGCCTCTAGCACAAAGACTGTAATTCAGGCCTAGGCCTGAGGGAGGACGGGAAAAAAAGATTACAAAGGACATTGTACTCTCTTGCTCAAGTATTTCTTTAGTGCCCATCATTACAGTGAGTGGGTGGTGAGCTAGGAGTTGCAGCTTGTTCAATAGCCTAAGGCACAACTAAGTTACACATCCAATATGACGCACAAGTGCTAACTGATCAGTTCTGCAGGCTCTCCAAGTGTGTGTTTGCTGAGGCACAGGAAAAGAAACACCAACACTGTATGTAAACTAGAACTGCCGCCTGTGCTGGAAAACAGGACCAAAAGACGTGTTCTCAGCTATTCCAGTGCACCTTTCTTGCGCTCTGATCAGTTGTTCAAGTTTCCACCCCCTCTCACTGGACTCTGGCATCCTGGAAAAGCCAGGTCTTCCTTGATTAAATTAGGGAGTTTAATCTTCACATCTACAATCAAGGCAAGTTTTGCCATTTATTTCAGCAGAGCGAACACTACTATGAGCCTTTATTTTTATCACAGGATGTCACCTCACAGTCCTCCACTTCCAAGCCCTGGGGTGCATGGCTATCTCTATCTTCACAATGGGGTTTTGAGCAGAAACATTTTTTAAACTGTAATGGTCCTACTTTCTGGCTCCTTACAGGGTCCCTGGGCTGCCTAGACCACATGCTGAGCGCACTGCCCCAGAACACGGCCCTGAGTAGGAAGGATGCAGCAATGAACAGGCATACTCTGTGGCACGGGATCTGACAGACACAGCAGCTAGCAGGCTCCAGCTGAAATGGGCTTGTGAGGCACTTAATCAATCTCTAGCTGAAGTGTTTTTGTTTCTCCTCAGGTCCTAATACATGGGCTTACTTAACAGAAACAACAAAGGACGAAAGCTCTGGCAAACAGGACTTTTAGGAACTGGCACAAAGTACAAGCTGACAGTGTGTTCACGGGGGTCACTGAACCTCAGCCTACTCACTGCATCATTCTCATAACAGATGTTCCCAGGGTTCCCCCACTCACTCACTGTTAGGCTCGCTGACCGGCAGAGCTGTTCAGGGCTCCCACTGAGCAACAGAAAAAAACAACAACACTCAATACAAATTCCTGCTGTGTGGGAAAACAGCACTGCAGTTTCTAGAGGTATCTGCCACACATCTTTGGTCCCTGAGAACAGGGGCTCTTCTCCAAGTAATCACGTCCTCAGTCTCCAGTAAGCACAAGGGCCAACTCTCACACCAAAAGACTCTTGAGGTTACAGTTTCCATTTAAAGGGAAAAGCACACTTTCGATCCTCAAGGCTACAAGAAAGGACAGCTAAAGGAGACAGAACTAGAACGCAAGAAAAAGTATCTAAGGCTGTTAGGTTTTCTTTCAAATCTCACAATAGAGAACAAACTCATGATTCTGAAGTCAAAGACCTTTCACTCATCACTGGCCTCACTGAAAACATTTACATGAAAAACACTAGAAAGAACTAGGTGTTTATTACTGAATGGCACCTTGTGCTGTCATCTGACAGCAACAGCTTCTGAAAGAAGATATTTTAAAAACCTGGAATAAGAACTTGAGAATAGTAGAGGGGTTATATGGGGAGGGGAGCTGAAGGAGGGGGAAACAGAGCCAAGCAAGTAGATCAGGTCATCTTAGGTCTCCTTCCACAGGTAAACTGCATTAAGCTAGACTTCACAGCCGATTTAGAGGTGACCTACAATGGCCAGACAAGGTTTTAGCCTTCGCTTTGACAGATACAAAAGGGTTGCAAGCTGCATGTGTTCTTCAAGAAGACTTTGCTTTTCTTAAACTAGAAATATTTGGGACAGCAATGATAGCATCCTCTGAATTTGCTTAAAAATTTCTTGGAGATGCAGAGAACTAAGGAAGGAAGATGCTTTGTCCGCAATCAGAAAAAAAATCAAAGAGACTTCACCCTGAGCATATTCTGCCACCTCAGCAACTTACATGGACTGTTACCAAAAGCGTCACACTCCTGTTCTGTTTTTGTCATGCTGGCTTCATTTTCTAGGAGAGGCAGAAGCTGCAATCATACTAGTCCTTCCATTGCCCAGTATCTTTCTGGAAAAAAAAGTCAGAGAAAACTTCACTAACTGGGAAAAAAATAAAAACAAATCTAGGTTAAAAATAAAAAGGAAAAAGAAAAAAGGTAAAAAAAAAGCAAAACTCTTCTTCCAGGCTCCTCTGGCACTGCAAAGACAGAAATGGGCACGAGTCTAACATTTTCCCTTTGCAGGAAACCCTTGCAGGTCATGCTAAGCTGGTTTAAAAAGAAAAAAAATGCCCCACCAGAGCCAGGGCACTGAGGAATTCTCAGGTGACTCTTCTGTCTTTTAGGGACTTTTCTTTTTCTACTAGTTATCTTTATTGAGTCTAAACAGAAACACCAAGGAGAGCTCACCCCAGCAATGACACGAAGGGACAAGAGGACAGGAGCTTTTTAGCATTCCTGGAACATCCAGCCTATTAAAAAAAAAAAAAAAAAAAGGAAAAAGAAAAGCGGAGGGGGGCAGGGACAGGGAGGAAAAAACCCACCCTGGGCCTGCACATTGCAGTTTACCACCATCTTGATGTCCTTGATGCGTGCCGATGGCATGGAGGTGGCTGGCACCGGATCAGCCCAAGAGAAGGAATGAGAGGCCAATGGAGATTTATGTGAGGAGAGTGAGATGGACAAGGTAAAATTGTCAGGAGGAGTTGTTAGAAAGTAAAATATATTGTGACAATTCCACTCCTGCCGTTCATCAATAAACTGACAGATCATTTAGTGTCAATTAGGAGTGATAGATGGACAAGTCCCCATGATCCTGGGCCAAAATTAATGGCTGGGAGGGAGAGGGTGATTGAAAATGACGGCTGACATTGAGAGGAAAGTCCTGAAGGTCCCCAAGGGGCCATTACTTGCCTCATTCCCTTGCAGATCAATGCAGGGACAAACCCAAAAACAGACACTTCAAGACAAAACTTAATCAGACTTCCTTTTCTTTCTTCTCCTTCTAAGTTGTGCCCCCTCACTTGGCAGCCTTGATCCTCTGTGCCTATATTCTTCACATCACTGAGAACATCCACAGATGGCTGCAAGATGCAGAGCGAGGCTGATGTCTCCTGTGCAGCCAGACGTCTGGCTCCCCGCCTTACATGGCAGTGTCACAGGGAAATCCAGCCTGAGATTCACCTCAACACTGCTGGACTGGGAGTAGAGGGCAGAAGCAATGACAAGCTTGTGCCAGATGGAGAAACTCATGAGCACTTTACTACTCCCAGGTGCAACACAGGAATGACTGGAGGTTCTATAACCAGGCACTCTCAGGGGTCACTTCTTATAGATAGAACACAAGACAGTTTAAGCCCATATTTTTGAAACAGGAGGTTTTTAACTTTACTTACCTCTAGAGACCTTGAATCATAAAACCCCTTAATATCTTAAATAACTTTCCTCCAGCCCCAGGGTGCAATCTCACCATTGCCCACCCTCCAGAGCCCTAAATGGTATCTGCAGAGGGGCTCAGTTACCCTGCTCTAAAGGTCATCCCAACTGCATCCTCTTCCTTCCTACAGGCCCTTAATATTCACCCTCTTTGTAAATGCATTCCTGAACACTGTACCACCACCACTTCTGTCCCAAAATACTTCAGCATGGTCATTTTCCTAAAAAGCCTTGATTATTCCAACTCTGTGTGACCTATCAGTCAGAAAGGGGACATTTCAGCTGTAGCTGAAGCACCTGTTGCTAAACTGCCATGATCCACGTAGAAGAAAGGAGGTACATATGCAGGCACTGGAAGGGACTTCCTACTGAAAGCAGCGCTTGTGTTTGCTTGCAGGGCCACCTGAAATGAACTGTGTTTATTACAGAACAACCCTAGCTGCTGTGTACAAAGCTGTAGAAATTTTAGGGGGCTCATTGCAAAACCAAAGGAATCCAGCATCCAGGTAAACAGAAAGAGTCCCAAGAAGCAAAGAAATAAAGATCCTGCTAGAGAGGAAACTGA
This sequence comes from Myiozetetes cayanensis, assembly GCF_022539395.1. Classification (NCBI taxonomy): domain Eukaryota; kingdom Metazoa; phylum Chordata; class Aves; order Passeriformes; family Tyrannidae; genus Myiozetetes; species Myiozetetes cayanensis. The sequence goes on from NW_026087853.1 coordinate 21,281,474, forward strand.
AGAATTCTATCAGTCAAGTCAGAGATATGAGATCGGAAGAAGTTGGAACTAAATGGATCCTGGAAGCACTCCTCCTTTATCAAATCCTCACTCGTATGCAAAACCCTTTTCCTTTTCCCACTGGCAGGCACTTTGTGCTTCTTTCCTTTGATGTGTGAGATAACCTGATAATAAACCTCTGCTTTGCTTGTCACAAGTGTCAACACTGATGTCATTAGGGACATCAGCACAGTATTCAGAATGGCACTTGGGCTCCATCCAGTGGTTAGAGAGCTGCTTCCGTAGCAAAACCCAGCTGTAATTACTATTATCTCAGCAGGATACAAGGCCCCAAGTGGCTGCCTAAATTCTTGGTTGGTCCCCTTTCCGCTAATATTGGGGCTAGAATGTTGCTGGGGCAGCAATGGGACTGCCTCTTCTCATAGAGAATTATTCTTCTGAGTAAAAATTTAACTAGATAAGGCAGATTCAGGTACTGATGGCCTGTCAGCATGGAAAATGAATTTTCTGTCACTACTTTGCACCATTTATTTGCTGATTGCAAAGGACCAGACTGGGGGTTTGCTCAGACACTTACCTGCAGTCTTCATCATTATCCAGTTTTACCAAATGGGACTCCTAGCAATGACAGCAGTTCTGCAGATGTACTAAGAGTCCAAAGTAATCTTTCCATGCATGGCTTTTAAAAACTTGAGTAAAAGAGCATTTTGATAGTTTTCGGCAATTTAAGTATCTGACACTTGTGAATTATATGGGCACTCAGGATAAAACACTTTATCTCACTTGTACACCACCTGTGATAATTAACTTAAAAAATAATTATAGGTTGGAAAACTCCTCATCTTTCTATCTTGCAAAAGTCTGAGAGAGCAGGAGTCTGATGGAAATAATCAGCAAGATGGTGAGAAGATCTGCAAGTTTACCTAAGCATGACAAGACCTGAGTAGGTGAGGGATGAAGAGGGAGCAGCAGAGGTAGAAAAACAGAAAAACAGGTTGCAAGCTACATTCTCTAACATGTGCCAAATGGAAACAAAAAAACCCCCACATTTTTAAGTGATCACTTCACACTGATAAGACTCAGAACTAGAAATACAGCAGAAAAGGATTCCTGCAGGAAAATCAACACATGCAGTGGCATCTGGCTGAATCTGTCAGAAACAGAACTAAGAGCTAAGACTTCAAATGGAGAAACAATAACACATAAATGGCTACAAAATCATTGCAAGAGTGGCTGCAGTATCGCATCTGACTCTACACAACACAGAAAATCTAACTGTAGCCACTCTGCTCATCCTTCCTTTCCAAGTAAACACACGAAAAAATCAGATTTTAACATTGTCAGTTCTGAAAATCTAATTACTTCTAACAGAAAAATTCCCAAGTGTAGGCTCAGTTACACTGGCATAAAAGTGCTTAAACCTACATCAGATGTATCAACAGAAGCATGTTATTCTAACTACATCTACACTAGTGAAATTGGAGCAAGTTAACTTGATGGGCTTCCAAACTGAGTCAAATTGGTTGAAAAGTTGTGGGGAGATAGAGCCTGAGAAAACAGAAACAACAAAGCTACAGCAACATTGGTATGACATCAGCCGATGACTCAGACTTTTCACATGAAGGCTTTACCCTGGGATATGTCACAAAGACAGCCCTACAGGCCAGCATCTCAGACTTTTTTAAGAGAGAGAAGAAGAGAGACCAGCTTCAGGAGAATACACAGCTGAAGGAAAGAGGGGAACTAGTCGTACCTCATATGACTGAAGAAAATCAGAACAAACTTCTCCTTCATGAAATTTATCCAATAAAAACTCTTAACACAAATGAAAAGAACACTATCAGATATGACACAGTACCATATGCATGACTGAGCAAGGGGCGCATCTTGATCTCATGTCTCTGCAGAGTCTCACATGCAGAAAGGTCTGCAGCCCTACAGAATCTCCTGTTCTGCTTCTTCAGCTGAATTGCATCCAACATCATAGAAGCATTTACTCCAGACACCTAAAATGTCTGTAAGCCATGCAGTTGAGATCTGGGGAAGCACCACTGACAGCTACTGCTGCAAATCTCCTGGATAAGGCTAATGTCAAACAATGGAAAACATGGTAAAGTAGCACGTGGGACAGTGCTGTCACATTAGGAATCTGTACACTGTCCTTTGGGGCACATTAGACACAGCCCTGACTAAGTATTACCTCCAGTCCAGTCCTTCTCCTAGTCAACAGTTACATAACTTCTTTTTCCTAAACAATGAGATTCACCTTTGTTCTCTGCTGTCACATTTCCATAAAGCTTCTGCTTGATCCTACAAAATTGAGGATCATTGGTGGCACTTTTTTAATACACTGAGGCGGATGCAACTTTGCAATGGCAACGTCTAGCTGCAGCCAGCCTATGAAAAATAACTATTATCAGGGATAAACTGGAGAGGAACAGGAGTTCAGGCTGAGATCTTTATTCCTTTGCTTTATTTCAGTCTCCAGATTATTTATTTTTCAGAGACAAACAGAGTGACAATTTTCCTAGAAAACTACTGTTTCCCAGAAAGGCTACCCCAGAATACAGACCACCTTTCTCACCTCCCAATAGTGACTGTATAAGAGGTTTCTGGATGTCCTCATCCATTCTCAGAGTTCCAAAGAAGAAAATACATAATTGTTCATAGATCAGACTGCCTCCAAAGTATATATTAAGGCATATACACTCTTATTAAAGGCCTTTAAGTACACAAGCAATCTCACACCACTACATGGCTGAGCCCTTCAGCTCTGTGAATATGAAATACATCAGTATAATTTCATAGCTTGGAAAACAACAAATGGTTTGAAAGCAAGTCATCTCCTCCCAGTCTGAACTGTCCTTTAGTTTTCATACGTATTCTATTACCATGTGCAGATATTTCCTTTACCTTAGGTGTCCTTCATAAGCATCAGGTTTCTCAACATATACTCTACAATTTATATACTTTTTTCCTCCCATCTCTTCTTGATGACCATTTCTATCCGTCTCCATTATAACATAACCCCATACACACATAAACATTGACAAATTTCACCTTTACTGTCGAGGCTGATCATTAAATCTTGATGTGTTCATTGCACTCATAAGTGGGGCGCTGTCATGTGTCACTCTCTTGGAAAGGATGGAACCAGTCAAAACCTCCCACCTCAGCTCCTGCATTTAACATGCTTATTATGTTCTTGACTACTTCCAGGTACTGTACCAGGTAAGGAATACACTGCCTATGGCAAATAGTGATATGTACACAGTTCTGAGTCTCACCAAGTCAATTAACCAATGGAACCAAGCAAGAGCAATAATTCAAACAGCTTGAAGGAGCTACATTGGTATTGGAGACGGAAGCCATTTAAAAGACCCACAAAAACTGTTCCAATATCTCTGACAGTAAAGTCCAGCTAGTGATGTTCACTTAATCCACACCTAAGCCCCTCTTAATAAGGAAAGAGGTGAGGACTCACTTGATAGGTGCCATTACAGGATCATCTGCCCAGCCTCCTTGCCGGCGTGGTGGTTTAGGTGGTGGACCCTTTAATAAAGTGAAGAGACACGTTACAGACAGCTCCAGTCAAGGCAAAGTCAAGCCAACTGAGACACCAGGTCTACACATACTAATGTAACACTTTACCAAATAACAGATGGACAGATAGTGTTTAAAATGCTGTTTATTAACAAAATAAAAGGAGGACATATATTACAGGACAGGTTTTTAAGCATCTCTGTAAGAAAAAGTTGCATCACTCTAATCAGGATCTTGACAAATTTCAGGTCTGTGTGCCTTTGACTTGTCCAGGACACACAGGACTGCAGCAGACTGATCCACAGAGGATGTGCTCTCCTGGCAAAATAGGGTTCACTGGGAACTTGTTCATTACTGTTGCCCACATAGCAGTGGGAGGTATTATGTTACGTCTTTCCTAGGGTACAAGACAGCATGCTTTAGACATCTTGTTTTAGATGAGGAATTGTTCCAAAAAAGTATGCTTTTGTCCACTGCCTAGAATAGGAGAATAGATGCTAAGTTCAAATACAGTGAGCCATACCAAACACTTCCAAAGTTAGTTAGGATGAATCCCACCCCTGCCAACACTGAAATCTAAAGGGGAAGTTCATCTGGAGCTTAAAGACACTCCCTGCTATTTTCTTGCATTGTCTTGTGTGGCACTCTGCCATATGGCAAGAGAAAACGGGAATTCAGCTTGGGGCTTAGGATGGGAATTTTCAAATGGGGCCATGAATTCCCACTATGTGGGAGCTGCCCTTTGCCTTTACAGTTTTGGATTCAGTTCCCTCAGCCTGAGGCACCTTGTGCAGCAGTGACTTGTGTTCTGCATGACAGGCAGTGGTGGAAGCAGAGAGGCAAGGTGAGCCCAGTTTATACAGTTCCCAATTGATGGTGCCCAATGATCAAAGATAGATTACAGGGGATGGTGAAGGGATCATCATGAGAAAGAATGTTTGGGTAAAAGATGTTGAAAACAGGGAAAAGATGGTAACAGCCAAAGAATGGTAAGGGGACAGGTGGCTCCCACAGCTTTTATTAAGAAAGTGAATGAGTGGGATGACTCCTGAGGATTTGAGACTTCAGAGACAACCCTGCATGTGTGATGGGGTCAACCCTGAGTCCAAGCAAATCACCTCTCACCACACATAAGGAAGGGGTTGAGCTAGCTCCTGATGGTAGGGGTCTCCCATGTTTATTTCTTGAAGTAGAAGCACTGTTTGTGACTGTGGGAAATTAAGAGACCCTGCCAGGGGCAGCCACTGCCTGCTGCAGGGAGGGAGCATGACCCTGCATAGCTCCCTGATAGGAGCAAAAATAGTCATCCTCCAAAAATAAACAGGGAGCAGGAATGAGGCAGGAGCTGCAGTCCCAAAATACCAACTTTCTTCAGCAAAGGGAGCACAGGAGGGCAGAGGGACAGACAGGGAGCGTGAAATGCAGGAAACAGCCTCCTTATATGGGCTCATCCGTAGGGGACAGAGCTCAGTCGACTGGAATGACCATGTCACAGAATGTGAAGCCTTCAGGGGCCCAAGTGAATGGAGTTTTCTGATCTTTAAATGATTCCCCCAGATTCTTAAGATGCCAAACCAGAGAAGAGGCTACAGTGCCAAAAAAGGAGCATTTTGAATTCAGTTGATCTGGACACACCCAGAGCCCAGGAAAAAGGGGGAAAACACACCACATATGGGTGTGCATGCCCACATAAACATCCCTATTCCCATTACACACACCCCTACCTCAAAAACACACTCCCTCCCACGCAGACCCTTCCTGTGCAAACAACCCCTCTCCCCTCACACTATTCCTCTGATAGCCAGCAAGCCACGTTTCCAACACACAGCCTCACAACTCCTTGCAAAGGTGCACAGAGATACACAAATTGCACCAAAGAACCTGGGCCATAAAGCTGAGGGAAAATGCAGCATTTCCAGGGCGTTTCAATGCATTTACATTAATTTCCTCATCATCAAAACTAGCCTTAAGACCAAAGATATCTCAACTGGGGCACACCAGATCAGAGGGTGATGAGACTGACTGCTCCAGCCTTTGCACAGGGCATGACTCCATGGCATCTAGGGGTTTGATTCCAATGTCTTGCCAACGTTTTAACGTGTTCCCATTGATCATACACACCAGGCAACCCTGAATGTCTGTCAGGCCCTGACAAACACCTCACACAGATCTGTTATTGCTCTTGCAATAAATCAGGTAATTCTTTCTGAATTGCCTACAGGAGCACTAGCAACAGGAAAGGCAATGTTAACTGTCAGCTGAGGATAAATAGCTTTTCTTTGTTAGTTGCCTGGAAAGTGCTGTAATAAGGTCACATTCCACATGCGCTTTTGTCAAGTAAATAAACTTACCTTCATATACTTTCACATTTCCAAAACCTCAGTATAATTTACAATTGAGAATGCAATGTTGTGCATTGCCATAATATGGTGACTGGTAGGGACTTTGCAGCTGCAACCAAGAGCTTGAGGCAGAAAGTGGGACAAATGTCAACCCCTGAGAGATCAGAGCAGAAACAGAGGACCCTGTTCTTCTGTAATGCAGCAAATGTGCTCCTGAACACACCTTTTTGGTGAAAAAAACTGGAGAATTTAAATGATCAGAACTTGTTGGTACCTACTGTAACACCCTAGGCATGATTTTTATGTATGTTCCCAAATGCAAAGCTGAGCTATACACCTAAACAGTTTGGTGTTCGAAACATTGAGATTCCACCGACTCCTGACAGCAGTGTTCTCTCTCAGCTCTTGCTGCTCAGTCTCTATCACGGCATTAATTAATCACTTTCTTGCTGTGGTTTGCCTTTATACTTCACTTTTATCAGTTATTTATCTCCAGGAGATTTCCTGTACTTTAGTTTCTGTAGATTGTCCCCTTTTTCAAGGAAAATTGCCACGGTCTGAGTTTTTTTGTTTTGTTTTGTTTTGTTCTTTTCCTCAGAAACTCAGTTCACCATTTTTGTGATGGCACTTTTCCAGTATTTCTCAGGCCACCCTCCTTACCAACACTTTCATGCTACCTCCATAATCAGTGTTTTATCTCTCCCTTTGAAAAATGACTGGCCTGAATTCCATCTCTCCTGCATTAAAGCAGAAACTCTACCTTCTTCTTTATCTGTAGTCAGGACCTTTCTTATCAGACAGATGCAGAATTCTAATTTGGCTTCTTCATTAAGGCAGAAATTTCCAGGCTACTTGTCAGATCACGTCTGAAGTTCTGAAGGTGCCAGTTGGATGCTGCTTCCCTCATGGAAGCAGCTATCCTGTATGTCTCTGGATCCCGAAGGTCCAACAAAGTTTCTTTCAGGACCTACCACAACAGAGACAGATTATGGACATGTTGGGTCCCTCAGATTCTCAGATGGGTCTGGAAATATGGATTAATTTACCTTCATCAACATGAAACTCCTTTGAAACACTGAGCATTCTGTGCAGGGATGCAGGGACTCAAATGACATTGACAGCGTGTAACAGAGGACACACAATTTTTCTATCATGTAATACATCTCTTAAAATTTATAGGATCTATGTTTTCCCAATATACAAACACTGAGAGATTATATATGGATGTAGGTGTCTTGTTTTTATCCAGTATTGACCATGGAGTGGAAAGAAAGAAGTATGGCCAGTCTCAAGGTTCCTCTTCTCCAGCAAGATGCCTGAGGCTCCTCTGACTGAAGAAAGGCAAACCTCAACAAACAGGTCTGATGAATTAGTTTTGACTGCTGCCAATTAAGAAACTGTAAGTCAAATAGCCCCACTGCTTCCAAGCAGCCACCTAACACAATCTATACTGATCTCAGAGCATATATGATAACAAAAAGGGATCAATTCCCAGACCTATGCAAGCCTGGGTTTTTTTGCAAAGAACAGCCCATCTCTGCTAGCTCTCTTTATCATGTCCACATATGGTTCAAATAGTGTATCTGATTTTAAATGAATACCCTCCAAGGACTTCTGCATGTCTTGCATACCCGGTAGAAAATACTGGATTTCCATTTCATCCACAAACTGACCTTCTTCATGGTCACTGGCTTTCCTTTTACTAGAGAAAGTGCTCTTGAGCCAGGAAAAGTGCTTGGGAGGAACTTCAAATATTCTCTGTCATCTATCAGAGCAGGTAAAGGAGCAGCTCATATTGTTAAAAAGCTATCAAGAACTTCTCCCCTAAAACAGTGGTCAGCTATCTAATCAGCTCACATGTGCACCTGCTGGGAAATCTGTCACCTCTCTGGCATTTGGCATCTTGACCTATCTCAGGAGTTACTGCTCTCTCCTGCATGAAAACAGTGAATCAGTACACAACAATTTGATTCTCTGAGCAAGTGGTCACCAGGTAGAATCCTCTCACAACCCACAGTTACAGGGAAGTGCCCCTCCAGCCTTTCTAGGCATGAACATCACTCAAACAGTTTGATAATACCTTGTGCTACATACTGTCAGACATATCCCCATCCACCTCCACCCTTCCTACTGTTCTTCTGTTGCCTTCAAGTGGGTCCAGGAGCACTCAAAGCATGAAATACAAGTATGGAAAAGGAAAAGCTTTTATTAAATTATTTTTTATGAGATTGCCCCTAATCCACATCAAGGTTGCCAAGCAGGGAGGATACTACTAGAAAGGCTGGGAAACATGGCTGACTAGAAAAGCTATTTCAGAAGATGTCATCAAAAAGCTACAAGATAAGCTCAGAAAGCTGAAAATAACTGCCCTGCTGGCCAGCCACTCGGGGTGCACAGGGCATAGGCAGTGCAAGGCCTTGGGGAGCTCCAGGCCATGCACTGCTGGGGCTCACACTGGGGAAGTTGGCCTAATTAGGGAACAAAAGTTCAGCTGCATTTTTGAGATTCCTCCTGGAGAATCTGGCCAATTTCCAGATGAGAGGTCCCCAGGAACAGGCTGGGAGTCCAGCATTTCTACAAGTAACCAGAAGACCTCTGGAAAAAAACCCCATGCAATCCCTGTATAATGGAAACAGGTAAAAAACCCAGTGCTCCTTTGGATACTGGTTCCCTTTAGTGGAGGGTGTTTATTAGCACAGTGCAAGAATCCAAACAGATGACAGAAACTCTGGGACCTGGAGGGACAAATGTAGCTCAGGACTAACAAGCAAATGGGAGGGCATTCACAATGTGCAACAGCTACAGGAAATTTTGCCTCAGGAAACACTCCCAGGTTCTCAGAAATGCCAGTTGCTTCAAGAGCTATCTACTGCCAGTCCACCCTACTCCCAGTTGCATGCCTAAGGCAGCAAACTCCTGGCAACGTTCAGTACACAAAATGCAACTAGCTCCTGGTGAAGGCTCCTCTACAAGGTGAAGATCACAGGGGAAAGCAGGATGCTAGAGAAAAACAATGCAGTCAGACTGTAAGGTCTTTGGGAATGGGAAACTTCTGTTCCAGTCACACACCAACACTCTCTAGATCTTACTGCAATGCAAACTGTAGATACAGAAGTGGCTGTAAGTGACTGCATTACAATTGTAACTTCTCAGGTCATGTACTCTCTGAACTAGAGCAGCAGGACAGCACCTAAACCACTGTGATTATTTTTAAACAAATAAGGTCCCCCAGTAAGTGCCCAACTGAGTGCAGCCAGCGCTGGGTCCTCGGTCACACGTTTTTAAGTTTAAGGGAACATGGGCAAGAGCACTTGGGGGGTAGCTGCTGTGCAGAACCAGACCAGACCAGACAGTGGAATGAGTTTGGAGCTGGGTGCCAACCACTGTGCAAGGTTAAGAACTGGGTCAGGAAAATACCGCTCTGATTAAAGGCCCTGATCATACCAAGCCCCAGGCCATGTCTACACCACAGGTGCAGACATACCTACAAGCAGGATTCATGTGAGTCAGCTCAGGTCTGGAAATGGTCTTGTTTTGGGTACTTCTGGTAACCAAGTTGGTACCTCCCCAGGTAGAGGGCAGGTTGCTTCTCACCAGGGGATCTCTGCATCACTCTGCACTATATGTTTGGATGCAAACACACTCACTCAATCAACCCCACAGAACTGGGTAACCTAGCAACATAAGAACACAAATAGCTTTATATTTCAGATACTTAAGGTTTTTTGATAGTTATTCTTCCAAAAAACATTCACTGAAATCAATTGTTCCTGATATGTTGCCTTAAACTATAAAGCAACAGCCCGTTTTTTCTACCTAAATGTTATAAAAGCACTGGCAACTAGAACTACAGGACTAGAACTTCAGCCCCCACTGGAAATGTCGCATTTTTAAATCCTCTTTCCAACTGTTGCCTTAAAGCATGTCATCACTCAAAACACTGAGTGAAACAGAGCCACAGAGGTCAGCATCCACCTATATAAGAGTCAGAAATCAAGCGCTGTCCCTGTTTTAGTCCATGAAGGACCTTGAGACTATCTGTGGCATGTCTGTCAAAGCACAGACAGAGAATGAGGTCCCAGCTGAACTCATTGGGACTGGAACATATGTCTTCCCACCCAAATGTTGTTGCTTTCAGTTAGAAAGTCCTTCCCTGTGGCACCAAAATCCTTTTGGTTCCATCTGCAAAGCAGAGCAGCTTCAGGAGAAAGGACTGAGAGCCTTCTCCGACCCAGAACAGCTCATAGCTTTGTCATTATATTATCTATGGAAGTGGGAAACATTACTTGATACATCTTTCTCAGAGGAGGAAGAGAACAATAAAATCAGTGTTTTCCAGTTTAGAAAGGAAATAGCAGGTTTAATCTTTATGTATAAAGTGTGCTGCTTCAAGATCTAAATGAACACCTCAATCCCTGGAAGTCCCCAAAGTCAAGGAAAAGCCCTTCTCCACTTCTGAAGGCTACACAAAACACAGGATGGGGATCAGGATCACTCACTGGTAGGGCAGGAACGTGCTCCCAGAACTCTCAGAATGGGGCCAGAACTGGACAGAGGAACAGTTTCAGACACAGTGCAGTTTCCAGCTACTCTTTAACACCCTAACAGATCCACCAGCCCATCCTGAGATTATCTACATATTAAGCAGGCACCCAATAAAAGCTATGGATTTTGCTATGAAGATAAGGCATCTAAACCTGTGGATATGTGTTCAGGGAATCTGTATAAAGCTCTAGCCCTCCTTTCACACAGGGACTAAAGGAAACTAGTGGAGAGACTTCTACAAGGCCCCAGAGCAAATCCATGGCAAAGCCAGGAAAAGAACCCAGCAAAATCTCGGCTCACAGCCATGTTCATACTCCTCATGCCTATTCTGCCTCTGCAAATTAACTGAAATATTAGGATACACCCTGTATTTTACCATTGATCAGCCTTACAGCCTTTGGCTACATGTCCCAGGCAGCCTTGGAAGGTGCAGCCAAATGAGTGATTCAATTGCAAAAATTCAGATCCAAGATGAGTGGTTTGCCAGGGGATGCAAAACAAGTTTCAGAGCAGGCAGATGGCTGGAGGGCAGCACTTCAGCAGGTATGTTCACATCAACAGCCCAGAAGCGGCTGTTTGTTGGTATCCACGCAGCCACAAAGTTATCTTCAGCACAGCAAGAGGAAAGGGACCAAATCCAGGAAGAGTTCAGATTGTAACACTCAGCATAGCCCAAAGGGAGTTCAGAGAAGGGTTATATGAGCCATCGGGGGGACGAAGGAGCCAACTTCGGACAAATGATTCAAGAAGCCAAGTATTTCAGCTTGGCCAGGCAATGACTAAGGGAGGGATATATTGCAACAAGATTTGGATCATACTTTATAATATAAAGTTCCACTAACAATTGGTTTGGAACAGACTTACAATACAATTAACAGAAGTTTGTGAGCATATAGTATTGTAAATTACAAGCAGCTTACTGATCAGTCAGATTTCTCAACGCTCAGTTAACTATTTTATACCTTTTACAGGCTTTTACAAATGGAAAAATACTGTAACGTATGACTGTGATGCTTAAGAGCATAAGCCTGAATAAAGGACACAGGAATTATCCAAACAAGAGGGGTTTCAAAGCAGGGATCCCTTCATACTAAGGAAAATCTCCTTGCCAGGCACCATTGCATAACACCCCTGAAGCGATAACAATTGCTCATGTGGAAGAGTCACATCAGTTTAGTTATTTTAATGAAATTTAGCAGCCAGGAGCAAGAAGGCGCCTGTGGCATGTGACCAGTCAGCATTCAACAGCAGACTTTGGGAATCAATGACTTAGGGCACTGTATGGAGGTGGAATTAGTTCCAGTGAAATGACTGTAAGGACTGGTTCCAGTGAGGGGGGGAGGAGATTATATCAATTATCAGGAAAAATTTCTATTAGGCAACCAGTCCCCAAAACTATATCCATCAGTGGGAGGTCTCTTTGCCTGATAAATGGAAAAGTGCTCTGGGCATAGTCCTGAACCATCCATTACTGCCAAATAAACCCAGTGGATATTTCCTATAATATCATCTCTTATACTACCATGAGAAAACTGAGCTAATTTGAATAGTCTTGACTCCTTGTGATGAGTATACCCTTCTGAGGCCAGAATTAATGAGATGGGTGATACGGTTTTCTTTTCTGGGCTTTAAATTTCACAAATGAATCTACTATGCTATCCATACTGAGGTGGTGCTTCAGCAGGAGGAATTGAAGAGTACAGAAGAAGGTGCTTTAATTGTCTAACATATACAGAGAGCAACTCAAGGCAGGAAAAATTAGGCAACACCCATTCCACAGTTATGAAGAGTGCAAGGCCCAAAGACTTTAACAGAAACAGGTAGAAGTTCTCAGGTTGTTCTGAACAGCGTCATCCTGGCTTCTAATGCTAAATGAATGCTGCGTATATTTTAGCTTTGCTGCATGATGAGAAAGGGTATGTGTATTCCTTCTCCCCGTATAACAGGAGCCTGGTAAGAAGCATTATGACATCCTATGAACTACACACATTGGCATTCCAGAGATGGCACAATAAAAAGACTCATAGAAAATACAAAGGCACACATCCTTGTTACTACTGGCTGGCCTTCTCCCCTAGGACACCAGCAAGACTTCATCATCCCTGAAGACAAGTTTTCATGTTATGGGAGCGAGCTAACCATACTGGACAGCAATCTAGGCTCAGTCAGATTTTGTATTCTATTAACTAATTGCTGTCCTGACTTTTAAATGAGAATAGAGCATCTTTCCAGTGGCCACATATACATCTGTGACCTCTAAAGAAGATGCAGCAGCTGATAAAAGTAGCTGTTACAAAGATAATTAAAAACCTGTCAGCAACAGGAAAAGAGGATGCAGGAAAGGCACTGCATCTGAGGCAAACTTTGCCTCATTCTCCAGTACTAGAGTACCTTTTTAAGGTAGACTCCAGACACATATTAGGTTAGTCCTACTAGTCCCCTTCAGAGAAGCCAGCATCTACCTAGAAAGCCTCTAGTCTTACATGGTCAACCTTTTCCTCAGAGTCTTCATCCTAGAAGGATCAGGAGGGAAAAAGAGAGAAAGAAGTTAAAAGGAAGCACTATGGAAGCCAGCACAAAATAGCTTGAAGAACGACATTTCTGGCTGTCCTGCAGCACATGCTTCGCCACCTTATTCACTTGAACAAAGCACAAAATTGATCCCACCATTGTCATTTATGCATAAACCGACTGATGATACTTAAAGCAGGAATGTTTGACTGCAATGGCAGGAAAGTCTGACAGTAGCAGACCTTGAAAAGAAACATGAGCAAGAAGAGAACAGACTTAGTTCATTCTCCCTATAGAATGAAAAAACCCAAATTATTCAAGTGCGTAGGATGCCTGAAAGATTTGTATGGATAGCCACTGCAGCCATGCCAGAGACCAGAAATTATGCTGGACCAGTCACACCAGAGGTTATATAGTGTAGTAGGCTGCAGCCTTTTTTAGGAGCTGCTGTTTCTCAAGACAACCTCAGATCCTTGCCTGGGAGCAGGAGCTGTAGCAGTTAGCATAAGACAGGCATAGCTGACAACAGTGTTCACTTTAGCAGATGCTCTATAGCTAACACTGTAGTACAGGGGAGTAGCTTGGTTGTGGGGTAGATGAGTAACTCAAGGAAAGCAGTCTGTTAATCACTGTGAAAGCTGCAAACTGGTTGAGAACCTTTTAAATGAGCAGACTGTCAGCACCACCAGTGGCAAAAACCACTGTTGTCAAGACACCAAATGCAAGGAGGCGATTAAGAACCAGGTAAGCTCTATGCTATTCTAGAAATCACAGTGTTCAGAATCACCCAGGGAGAGAATCTAGGGTATCCTAGATGGACTGCACCAGGTGTACGCATATGACAGCTGGAAAAACTCCACTAACCCACCTGATTCTTCTTCTTCTGCATCATCTCTCCTGTGGACCACAGAAGCCATGTGATTCATAACTTGCATATATCTCTGATTAAAGTGGTTTGGTATCTGAGTTCACCTACTGTCTGTCTTGTCATCTGTTCTCATGGTCTTACTAGGGCAAGAGCAGAGGGAGGCTACATGCAGGTTAGGACAGCTGGAGTACAAAAGTATCCATATCAATGAGCAGCATGAATGAGGTCAGATTTACCCAACTGGTAAAAATCTGTTGGAAGTGTGTATCTGTCAGCCAGGGACTCACTTGATCCCACATCCAAACGCAGAAAGGCTTCTGTGGGGCCCAACGTGACCTAAGCTTCTCTGGATGTACAGAGTCCGAGCGGTCTAAGACTTACACTAGCACAGGGGAAAATCCAGCTGGTCAACACATGTTAGAAAAGCATTTAAATAACTACTTCTTTGAGCAGTCTTCCACGTGGATTTCACTCTCAGCAATTCATTTTTTTTTTTATTGTTTATTCATTTGGGTTAGATAATGGAATCCTATTTTAAAGATGCCTGGATGTCAGCCTAAAGAATCACTGCCAGGAGTGTTTGTAAATTGGGTGGTAAAGTCCAGATAGCTGCTTTGCAAAATTCACCTGTGGGAACATCCTTGCAATGTACAGTGGAGATGGCCCAAGCTTTCATCTGTCTACATGAAAGTACCCTGATTAAGGTATTTTTTACAGCACAGAAATGCTTACTTTTTAACTATCACCCAAGGACCACAGCTACAAAGGCAAGCTCACAAATGCCAGGTAGGATAACAAGAGAAAAACATACTTTCAGAATTGAAAGTATAGAGCCTTTTCCCAGCTGTGGTGAAACATGGAGAAGAGAACCAGCAGGGAACTTGATTTCTGGGAAAATCCTGATTTAAAGTGATCTTGTCCTACATGTGTGTAGATACTATCAACATAGTCTGGAAAATCCTCATTTTGGAGGCTGACATATTGCATATTAAAGTAGTCTCTGCTCAAAGGATCTACAAAGTGCCATCAGACACACACTGGAAAAATCATATTGAGGTTGTAAGAGTAGAAATCAGGGAACTCTTGAACAAGGTCCCAAGGGAATCCTGTCACCACAGGATGAAGAGAAAACAGACTCTGGAAACAAGATAACATTGCAATATTTCTGCATACAGATTTCTTATAGAACAACAAATAGTTCACTCTCGATGAGATAACAGAAAAGTCTGCTGATACATTTTTAAAATTTTTCCACTCAGCTTTCCAAATCAATCTCATTGAGAGCCCCAAACCTGGCCAAACATTGTCTTCTGGTGGATGTCATCAAGAATTCAGGCTTTTGGGTGCAGTGATGTTAGAGCCAGGAAATAGGTTTGACTTTCGTTCTACAGAAGTGTCCAGAAGTCCTGTTAGGATGAGCTAGCAAAGATCTTCAACAGATTTCATTATATGATCTGTCCCTCCCATTATAAAAATAACTTGGTCAGCTTGAGTCTCTCCCATTTTGTCAGAAACTTGATAGCATCAGAATGAGTAAATGTAACAGATCAAGCCAGGGGATGGGTAAGGCCTCTCTCCCTCTGAAAACAAATGTTTGAAATGTGGAGTTCTGGCATGTAGCTAGCAGATTTATCTCTAGGAATTCCCACTTAAAGCACATTCCCCTGGGTGCGCAAGAAGTGCCTGCCAATTTGCCAAGGAGCTCTGAAGGCAAGGTACATGCACAGCCTTTGCTGCAGGAGGATGCATCAATTACAGCAAATAATCATGTTCCTTCTTGCCTCGCAAAATAAGATGTAGCAGCAGCGTTGTTAGTACTTGTACTTCTGAAAAGGCAGGAATGCTCTGCATGTCAGATGGCAAACTGTGAGCCTTGTGACCTTTTGTGAGCCCCTTGAGGAGACAGAGGTCTATATTTGAAGACAATGCAGGCACTTCCACACAGGAATGGGAATTATCAAATAGAGACCCGGACAGAGGAATTACAGATTTGCTGCTATAGTTAAGAATATTATTGTGGGAGATATATACACATAACAGGCGCTGAGAAGATACTGAGATATCAGACTGTTTTCATAGAGCTTGAGGGAAGTATATTAGGCTACAAGGCACAAGACACTGCAGTTATGCCCTAGGGAAGGAAGGGAGTTTTAACAACACATTTGTGAGCAAAAGGCACACAGTTTGGAGTCTCTTTTGGAAGGGGGAGACCAGGTCAAGGAGAGATCAGCAGTAACCTGATAAGATCTATGCTCCAAGTCAGATGATTTGCCTATTGACTTCAAAACAAAGATCCTTTTAATTACATTAATTGTTCTCCCTCAAAGAGAATTTCCTTGTAATAAGCCCAAATGTTGAAACATGGATAGACAGGCACTTTTTGCATCCTTCAAGCAAGCTGCTCTGCCTGGAAAAGACTTTCTGGATATTTCTCAGTGCCATGAAAAGACCAGAACAATGGCACAAATGGTACGTTTATACCAGAAATTTGAGCTGGGTGGAAACTGAGTGGATTGGCATGGAATTAAAATAGGAAGAGTCAAAGTAAATTAAGCCAGTTTTAAAACTCTGAGGAACCTCTGAAGGTAGAATCGCCATCCTGAATGTGAAACTGCATATGAAATTGTGAATATGGCAAAGGTTTAAGACAAACCCCTTTGTCTTCAAAATCAGTAATAAGAATAAAACCTCTTGTGCTGAAATTAATTACATGAGGCCTACTCCACTAGTGCCAGTTCCAGAAAAAAACCAGAAAGGACTGTTTTTTATTTGCATTTCTTTTGGGAAGATTCCTTCAAAAGGTTTCAAGATGACCAGATCGCTGAGACATCCATTGTAACAGCTGATCCCACCACTTAACAGCAAGCCAAGGCCAAGCTTCCAGAAAAGTAAAAGGTGATTTCCAATCTAGGGTGAAGGAAAAAACAATATTAGTTCTATTAAATGCTCACTTTGATATCAAATATGGTCATGTATGAAAAGCCTCCAATTCCTCAGCAAAGGAAAAGCTGTGGATTATTTATAGTGGATTTTGTCTCTCCTCCAGTAGCTCCGAGGTTTTCAATTAACAGAAACATTTAGCAACAAAGACCTGTCTGAAGAGAAACTACTGACACAAACGATTCTTCCTGGTGGTTCAGATCCAGTAATAACATATTTGAAAGTTCTAAGGCGTGGAAGGCCTCACCCTTCTGCTGCTGAAAAGCTCACTGCTTTCAAACAGAGCACTGTAACTATTTCTTAGTCCTTTTCAGGGGTGCCCAAGGATTGGAGGACCTATGATCTCTTCCCAGCTAAATGGCTGTGATGCGATACACCAAGCACAACTGCAGTAACTTCCAGTCAACCAGCTGTATCCTTACGTAACACCCCAGTCTCTTTCGAACCAGGGAATCAGCCTATAAACTAGGACGGCCAGTTCCAGTAAGACAACAATCTGACAGTGAGCCACCCTAATCTGGAGGCCAACCAATGATTACACCCCCTTAAACGACCACCTGGTTTCTTTAAGACTGTTTTTACCTATGAGGCCCATGGTTATTTCTATTTCTTAAATTACGCCTTCTCCATATTCCCGCACAGAATCCATCCTAAATGAGTACAGCACACCTGAGGAGGGGAGAATGAGTAGGTGGGAGGTTCTCCACTATGTCTACTAAAAGAAAAGCACATACTTTCTCCAGAAAAAAAAGCCTGCTCTATGAGGCATTACTGTATGCTAAGGCATTACAGTGTATTTTCAACAGCATCCCAGGATCTCCAAGGAATTATTCCCCCCCAGCAAACCGTTTCAGCACAGATGGCTGGGACACAGTGTAATAGTAAAGTTTTGTCACAGCACAGAGGATCAGGGAGTAGCCAATCCCAAGACAGAAGGCCCCAGGGCTCTGAGCAGAGCAGCTTGAAGCACACTTGGAGCCAAGGTGGCCAGCAGGACAAAACAGGTTTGAAATTTAAAGAAGCCAAGAACATGTTATGCTGGAGACTATGACTGGCACTGCAAAAAGTTAAGGATCACCTCATGTAGACAATTATCACTGTCATCACTAAGGTGGAACTCTCATGACACTCTAGTCCCTCTGAAGATACCAGGGAGCAAAATCTCTATGTCATTTCTTGAGAAGTGCTCTTTCCAGCTGGAGAGGCCTGTGGAGAAGCCATGCTAACATCTGAGAGCAAACTTCCAGTAGAATTTGAGCATTCTGCAGCACTAAGCAAGAAAGTGAATCGAAACAGTTCAGATCTCATATTTCTGGATACAAGAGGATGTTGCCTCACTCTCCTGAGAAAGAGGGCTTCCAGACCCCCTTCTACCATTTGAAGATGTACTGATAGAGCAGATTCTGAACAACAGTTTTCCTCCAAAGACAAGTGGGAACTGAGTTTGCACATTATTACCCACAAGACAAAGCCTCAGATGCTGCAAAGTTGGATCCTAGAATGACCTCTGTAGCCTGTGCACGGAGGAAAGGAAACAGAGCATCACTACACAAACTTCCTAGTGATCACATCAGATACTGTACTCTGGCTCTAGTAAAAGCAAAGCACAAAAGCATCTGTTTACCTGTACTTTGTCCTGCTTCCATAGACAGTGGCAAAACTGGTCACAAAATGATGTGCCTGCTCGTATTTTAATTCTGGGAATCAAAATATTGGGAAGATACGCATGCACAGGAGGGAGAGACCCCACATTCTGTGTGATACTACTCTCCATACTTCACAGGAGAGACTGTAGCCCTAAATATGGTCCTGTGTGAAAACTACACATCCTGCAAAGGGCAACACCAGGAAAGGGACCGGGCAGTCACATGTGTCCCAACTCTAAGGACAAAAAACTTTAAAGGACAGAGCACAACACGCAGGAAAGGATCTCAGAAGAAATGAAGACTCCTCCGCTGGAGACACCAGCAGGATAAATGACAGGTTCTTCTGACAGTACACCCACCTCTCCAAGAGAAGCAGACGGGGAATTCTTCCTGATGAGATTTTCATCTGCCAAGAGGTCCTGCCGGGCTCGACGGCCCATCTTTAGTATCTGGAGCGCAGGGGGAGATACGAAGGAGCGGAGGGCACACGGTTATTGATAAAAGCTGTTCCAGGGCAGGGGGAGAAGGCGAGACACGGCTGTGCCGCCGCGCCATGCCCCGCGGCGAAGCGCGGTGCCCTCACACGCGGTGCGAAGGCACCACAGCCGCAGGAGTTCCCCCCGCCGCCGCCTCCCGGCCCACCGGCCGGCCCACGGCAGCCAGACCGGGCGGGCCGACTCCGGGGGCGGCCCACGCCGCCGCCCCGCCGAGTGCCCTCCCGGCCCCGCGCCCGTCCCGGACCGCCGAAAGGCCCCGCGGCTCCGCTCGGAGAGGCCGGGCCTCCCGGACCCGCTCACCCCGGCCACGCCGCCCCGCCGCGGCGCCTCCGCTCGCCCGGGCTCGGGCTCAGCCTCAGCCTCCATCTGCCGCCGCCGCCGGGGCTTCCGGCGCACAGCCCGCCCCGCCGCCCCGGCAACCGCGGCCCGGCAACCGCACCGGAGCGCCCCGCTGGGAGCCCCGGGCAGCCACAGCAACATCCAGCGCCCTGGCAATCCCAGAACCTTGGCCTGGCCACCGGTGACAGCAGTGCTGCAATACGTCATGCAGGTACTCTGTTACCCGGGCTTAATCCCACGTGCAGCGGGGCAGGTCAGGAACAGCCTGCCACTCTGCCTTCTACAGCTTTTTGCCGTAGACACTTTTTAAGTTCCCACTAAGGCAAATAATCCCAGCCTTGTCCGTCTCCTCACAGAGGCTCCTGCCAAGTCTCCTGATCGCTTCTGATGCTCTTCCCAGTTCTCTCTGGCGCTCTAACACTGCTTTCCAGATGGGGCAGCCGGTCTCCAGAGCACAAGTGGAGGCAGTCCCGAGGATCAAATATAAGCACAACGATCATTACACACGTGCCTCGTAAGCGTGAGTTGTGCAGAGATTTCCACTGAGCTGCATAAAACGTCTCCAGTCTGCTTCTTGACTGGACAGATGTACAGATTAATTGTAAACAGATCTGGTTTTAGCTCCACATGTTAAATAAACATTCAGTTTTCCAGTGCTTTGTTCATTTGCTTATATTTTTTCTGGTATCTCACATTCCTCAGAATCTTCAACCATCCTCATTAACCTAAATAATTGTCATTTATTCTGCTGCTACAATAAAGAACTGTGCCACACCACAAACTACATTGTTAACACTTCGCCATGATGAAAATTGACTGTGTAACCCTAAACTTTTAAGCCTTCCAAGAAAACCTATTACTAAAGGCACCAGATCTCACTCCATACCTGCTTAGCTTTAGTAGCAGCTCATGGTTTGGCTGAGGAACTTTCAGAAGTCTAAATAAATTGTATTAAATAATTCTCTTTTTTCCATTTCTTACTGACATGTTCAAGTAGTTGTTCTGTGATGATCTAAGGATTAAGTGAAATAAGATTTGTGGGCAGAGGTAATAATTTTTTATTAGACCAACTGATATAGCTGGAAAAAAACATACAAGAAGTGTTTCTGTGCCTGAAAGCTTGTGTGTTTTTTCCAGCTATATCAATTGGCCTAATAAAAGATATTATCTCTCTTTACAAACCTTGACGTGTTTAAGGAATTCAGTAAGTGAGACATGATTTTCCTTTTTTAAAGCCAGGCTTGTTGGGCTTTATGAAATGATGATCTTCTAGATACTTTGTGCTTGTTTTAATTACAGATTCAAGTGTTCATGAAGTATAGAGGGCAGTTTTCACCTAGCCCATGCTTCACCACCAGGGCCACGGGAATATGCCCCTGCATTTCCCAGTTCCCATCCACTCCTACAAAGAGCTGCTGCAACAATGCAGCTACACAGATGCCAGGAGATAGAGGGGACTGTGGGTCTGGGGTTACAGTAACCACTGCAAGATGTGCTAGTACAGGCATACACTTACAGCTGACCTTGATCAGAAAAACAGCATCCCAAGAAGAGCATGATAGCACCCAGAGCAATGTCTGCTAAAGCTGGAGGGCACCCCTGGGGTGGGAATCCTTGGGTAGGAGTGCATCGCCAGCATTGTGGCCCCAAACAGGTAGCTGGCAGGGTGTTCCTACTGGAGGCAGGGTAGAGACAATACCAGGTGTCATCCTGGACAGACAGATCATGAAGCAGCAGGACCAGCAGGTTCACCTGTTTGGAACTGCCCTCTCTCTCCAAGCTCCACCTCGCAATTCCTCTGGGTCCCCATCCCAGACACCACCCCACCTCCACTTCCCAGCTCCCCTCAAGACGCTTGCTGCCCACCCCAGGGACAGAAGTCTCAGGCCAATAGAAGAAGGGCAGAATCCATGTGCAGGAAAGAAAACATTTAAGCACTTGGGGAATTGAGCCTTGCCTCAGAACTTTGACTTCTGACTTAAGAGATTCTCAATGGGAGAGAAGAGCAGATGTGTAGAAAAAATGAAACCCAAAATCTGTCCTGCCTCGAGTCCCTCCAGACCCAATTTATTGAAATGGAGTTTGTCATCCACCCTGACACAGTTCTGCCTGCTTGGGGAGGGCAACAGGGAAAAAGGAGTTTTTATTCATTGTTTCATAGTGTGGCTCAAATGGATCTTGCTTGCTTTAAGCATTGGGGTCACCTTTTCTGAATAGTTTAATTCTCCTCTGCCCTACTGGTGAAACCACAGGTAGCATTTGACCTTGGGCCTAGAACAGCTCCACTCAACCGAGAAGGAGCCAGGTAACAGGACAAATGTCTGGTGCTGCTGTGATTGCCCAAAGCCATTTTTTGTGCTTGCTTCCTGTCCAGTTCAGGTCTCTGGTGCCAGGGTTTCTCCTTCCCAGTGTACAGTTCCAGGTGTATTCTCAGGTCTCAGTCTGCCTTACTTGTTCGGTTTTGCCCTCACTATAAATCACACTGCTGCCACCCCCTCCCATCTGAACAGCAAGTAAGAACTACGCAAGCATTCCTTTCACGAACAAGTTCTCACATCTAAGCATGGACTCTCTCCATCTGGTTTCAACCCAAACTTGATCACGCAGAATAGGACTAACAGAGTCCCCCACTAGCACTGTTTACTGTTGATTACCCCTTGGCTGGACAGATGTATGAATAGAGCTTGTGTCTGGTCCTCCTACCCATGAGAAAGCCATAAGAGTCTGGGAAAGCAATCACACTTGAGCATTCCCATATGCTTCTGGTCCTAGACCACCTTTAGAGAGAGGGCACACATGTGCAGTTAAAGCTGCAGCTATGGTGGAAAGCTGACATGGTAGCACAATGACCACTTTATTCAGAGTTGCCAAAGGTTTTGTTAAGTAGCTCCCTGGCAGCAGTAAGATTTATGGGATGCAGGGCAATTCCAGTAGTAACAAGTGACACAGTGCTGCGCCTTTCTTCCTCACCCAATCCTCACGTCAGGCGGCCAGCCAGATTCCTGATTTTGACATGAGCCAATTCATTAAAAACAGTAAGCTTCCACTGGGAAGCAAAGTGCTCGGCAAAAACTGCTGCTGTAGCCTGCTCCACACTAGCAGCACACTGGCAGCTCCAAGCATCTCAATTTGATTTCTCTGCAGTTTGTTCTCCATGCACCTCGAAGTATTTACCTCGTCTCTATGGGGTTTTGCAGGAGGGAAACAACTGCAAATATTCTGTTATTTCTGTGGGTTCCAGAACAAAATCTCCTAACAATTGCAAAGCTCCAAACAAGAGGTTTCTCCTTCTGGAAGGTAGAAGGGACTTTGACAGGCAGCAAAGGCCCACGCATTTGCCTGTCTCGATCTCCACGAGAACAGATGCTGTTCGGGTTACATCAACCCCAGCTCAGATTGTCAAACCCCAACCAGAGTTGCCAAGTGTGAAATATATTTCCTATGACACTCACATGTTCAGTAGCCCTGTCAGGCTCTCCCTCAGCCTAGCTGGATTCCAGCATGTCCAAGATGTGCAACCTCTTAGTGACTGCTACTTGCAGCCACCAGTGTTGGTTCCAGTGAATGTCAGACCACAGAGATTCCACACCTCTCTCATCCCACAGAGCAACACCTGGAGCAGAAAGTGAGTGGCCCAATACAGGAACCAGCACCACACCTACATCTGCTATAATTTCCAAGCAGTAAGTCCCCACTGTCAAGTTGTAACAGAAAAATCTGATTGGAGCCATTAACAACATAAACTTACATTTTGTACTATTGCATTTCATCCAATTTCTACTGTGTCAGCCTTCAAATTTGCTTACACCCAGTCCTCCCCTGTATTGACAATGCCTCCCAGTTTTAGATAAGCAGCCAATTTCATTAGCACATCTATTTTGGCGTGCCAAGATCATTAATAAAAACTGGGCCCAGGACCAGCCTCTGAGGAACTCTCTTAATTTCTTATAATTTCTGTACTTATCTCCATCTTAACTAATAATTCACCATGCAGCACTGTAGTAAATGGATTGCTGAAGTCCAAAGCAATCAGTTCTACTGCACTTAGTGTGACCTCCAACCTAATGCAGGACAGAGGAGGTCCTAGTGTGGAAAAGCATCCAAAATTCATTTGGGAAATGCCTGGGGAGCTCTAGAAACATCCATCCCAATCTACGTTAAAATATTCCATAGATTGTTAACGTCAGCACTCAGAATTTGCACCTTACTCCAAGTTGTGATTTGCCTGACATCATCTTAAAGCCACTAGATCTTGTTACATCTTTGTCTGCTGCATCAAGGAGCTCAAATTCCTCTTCCCCAAGCAAAGCACAAGCGAACAGTGAGCAGCCCAGTCTTGTCTCCTCAGAGCTGCAGGGAATGGGCTCAGCAGGCATCCAGCACCCCCAGCTGCCCCATGGATCAACCTCTTCCACACTCTGAGTGAGCCCATGGCCTCTGGGCTGGCAGTACTCTCCCAGCCCCAGGCCCCTGAACATATAGGCGAGGGAAGGCTCCCTGCAGCTGTGCCTGGTGTTTCCAGCTGCGCTGTTGCTGGACACCACCGCTCCAGGCACAGGGGCCACATGCCCCTGGGGCCCACCTCTCCCAGAGCATGAAGATCCAGGACTTGCTTCTGCAGAGAGCTCTACCCAGCTCCCACATCGCCCACAGCCCCTCAGCAGCTGTGCCTGCCCCACTTCCCCAACACATCACCAGACCACTGGCAGTGCTTCGAGCGGCTCCCATGGTTGGGAAGGCACAAAGCTGCCACCTGGCCCCAGGAGCCTGGCCGGCTCAGGGGCTGCCCCTCTGCTGGCCCCAGGAGAAGCGCTGGGGAGTGGGGCCGAGAGTCCCTGCTCACCTGGGGCAGGGTCCAAGTGAGGGCATAAGGGCTCTCGCTCGCTCCAGGGGCCGGGAACGCCTCCCTGGTGTTCAGCGCAGCGGGCGCGGGCAGGGCATGGAGGAGGGAGGCCGGTGCGGCGGGTGGCCGTGGTGAGAACATGCCCCGGCAGAGGGGCCCGAACAGGCCCGGGTTATGGGTGCTGACCCCGGCTGGGGCCGGTGCTGTGTCTCTCGCGTGTGGTCCTGGCCCCCTCCGAGGGCGGCGGGTGCCGCAGCAGCCCCGTCCCTTCAGCGAGGGCTGCCGTGAAAGAGACCCCGCAGGGCTCTCTGTCCACCTGCCTTCCGGGCCGCGGGGCATCGCCCTGACCCTGACCCTGCCCCTGCCCGCCACCGTCACTGTGCCCGCGGGGCCACGCACGGCCGCCAGCCACGCCGCAGCCCCCCGTCCGCAGCGCGGCGCCCGGGCCCCGCCGCCCGGCGCCTCCCTCCCTCCCCCGGAAAGAAACCACATCAGGAAAGTATTCGGGGTATTTTTAGCGGCTTTTAATGCGATTTCGCAGCTGGAAGAGGGAGGGGCCTTCCCGCGCCACCCGGACCACCGCGAAGGACCCGCCCGCGCCCCCCAGTAGGGGGCGCCCGCGCGCCGCCGCCGGTGCGGTGCGGCGGCCACGTCGGAGGGCGCGCGGGGCCGGCCTGCGCGGAGGGCCCGGGCGCGCGGGGCCAGGCGGCCCCGGCGGCGCGAGGGGCGGCGGCGGGGCCAGGGGGCGGCGGGGGCCTCGCGGCTGCCGGAGCCATTAGCGAGGGGCCGGCGCGGGCGAAGGCCGGGCTTGGAGCTCGCTTCCCCGCCCCGAGCCCCGTCCCGGGGACGTCATGGGAGGGAGGTATAAAATTTCAGCGGCGGGGCCGGGGGAGCGGCAGTGTGCGCGGGCCGGCCGGTGCGGTGCGCGGTCGGCTTACGGCGGCCGGCGCAACCCGCGGGCGCAGCGGACGGCCCGGCAGCAGCGCTCCCGGCCGGGCGAGGGGGGCCGCGGTGCCGCGCTCCCGGACGGCGAGGGCCGGGCGGCGGGCGATGTAGGGCGCGGGGCCCGGCGGGGGCATGAATGGTGCAGCGAGAGGGGCGGGCGCGGCGCTCCCCCCGCGGCGGCGGGGCGGCGCGGGCCGCTGACACGTGCGGCGGCGCGGCGCGGCGGGGCGCCCCCGGCTCCGCGGGGCGCGGGGCGGCGCATGGGGAAGGAGCGCGGCGCGGCGAGGCACGGCGCCTGCCGCTTCTCCTTGCGGAGCGCTGCCAGCTCTTCCTGGAAGTCCTGAGTCGCGCACGGCGCAGTGAGTTCATGCACCTCCTCGCCAAGCCTCAGCCTGCGGGATTTGGGGAGGCTGCCGCCAGCACACCGCCCGGTCACCCGCGCTCTCTCGCCGCTGCCCGGGGGTCTCTACCGGGGGTCCCGGCCGCCGCCGCCTCGCACATGAAGATGTACGTGCAAAGGGCTCTGGTGCTGCTCTCCCTACTGAGCTTCGCCACCGTGAGCCTCTCGCTGTCCTCCTGCACCACCTTGGACCTGGATCACATCAAGAAGAAGAGGGTGGAGGCCATCCGGGGGCAAATCCTGAGCAAACTGCGGCTCACCAGCCCTCCAGAGACTGTGGGGCCAGCCCATGTGCCCTACCAGATCCTGGCCCTCTATAACAGCACTCGGGAGCTGCTGGAGGAGATGGAGGAGGAGAAGGAGGAGAGCTGCTCTCAGGACAACACCGAGTCCGAATACTATGCCAAAGAGATTCATAAATTTGACATGATCCAGGGCCTCCCCGAGCACAGTAAGTGCGGGGCTCCCCCCGTGCCGGCCGGGGTGCCGCGCCCGCGGGGCAGGCTGCCCGGGATACCGGGCGCGGAGGAGGGGCGGCCGGCCGGGCCCGAGGGGCGCCGGGCCCCCGTGGAAGGGGCCGCTTTCCCGGCAGAGCGGAGGCGGGCGGGGGGCGCGTCTCTGCCTGACCGTGCGCTCGGGTGCGGGGGCCGGGGCCGGGGGGAAGCCGCGGTGTGACGGCGGCGCTCGGACCACCGGCAGGACGGCGCGGGGCTCGGGCGGCGGTGGGTGGCGGGGGCCGGGATCAGCATCTGCCCGTACCCCGGCCGGCAGCGGCGAGCGGAACCCGTGCCCTGAAATCTGGAGAAGGCGGGAGGGGAAGCCGTGAGGTGGGAAGGCAGCAGGGGAGGAGGCAGCGCGGGTGTCGGGGTGAACGCTGCGCACCGGGCTGGGAGGAGGCGCAGGTCTGGTGTTTGGGTGACGAGCAGGTAGAGGAACTCCTCCTCGCTGAAGCTCCAGCGACTGCCGCAGAGAGACAGGCAACCTGTCCGGTCCGTGCAGCGCCCGCGCCGGCAGTAGAGAAGGTGGAGAGGCACTTTGAAGAGACTGTGCTTGGAGGACACTGACGAGGATATTATTCCGCTAGTGTGAGGGTTCAGAGAGCGAGTAGAGAACCCGGGTGCTGAGCAGGTGTAAACCAGACTGTGATGTGAAAGGGACTCCCAGGAGGACATAGGCATTGGGGAAACACGGCAGATGTTGAGCAGGTGCGGAGCAGATGATGAGCAGGCCCAGATGTGGACGCTAAACAGATTCAGGTGCAGAAGCTGAGCAGATGCAAAGAGAGACTGAGCAGACATGAACCCAAAGCAGACTGCAGATGCTGAGCACATGTAGGCACAAGCAGTCATTTTGGGCTGTGCTTGGGATTCTTTGGGATTGGCAGATGCAGTCATACCACCATCCAGGGTGTTCTGTGACTTAGTGCAGTCCTGGGGACACGATTTGAACATCAGCAGTTTTGGGGAGGAGCTGTGACTTGGTGTAGGCAGTCTCAGAATGCAGTTACTCTGCCAGGTTTATGTTAATCTTGACATATGATGAGTTGGAATAAGAGCTACAATGTGGTAATGCAACAAATTTTACTTAATCTCTAACAGACTGCACTCCATGTGGTTATATGATTAGCTCGTAGCTCAGGAGACACCAAGACTCAAGGAACAGAAAGTGCACAGGGTATAGCAGCTTACCTGTATTTCAACATTTTTTACCTACCGAAGTGTCATTTATGAAATTCTAAACATATAGGGAAACCCAAGTGTCTGCAAAATAGTACAGCCATGCTACACACCCCTGTGTTTTGGGGAAGGAAACTGAAAGCAAAACAGCAGAAGATGAAGTCAGAGGAGTGAATTTAGATAAGATTGAGGGGAAATAGAAATGAAAAAGTGATGCAGAAGAAGGAACGGTGAGCAGGGACTGTGGGCTGGGGAAAATTCCTATGTAAATGAATGATTCTGTCCCATGTCCCCATAAGACACTGGAGCAGTGAGTTCAAAAGACTAAGTAGTGCTGAGATTAAATTTCTGAGAGTGGGTAGTGTAGATGCCACCACTCAGAACTTTAGAATTTGGTCACACGAGGAGAGACTAGCTCCAGACATATCGTGGTGTCAAGCGTTCCTTTTGAAACCTGGGGAGTTTCATTGCTTACACCATGGCTGAATTTGGCCCTGTGTCTTCAGAAGTGGCTGATGTTCAACTTTCCCATGACTCTGTCACTGTGCCAGGCAGTGATCTCAGAGCATGCTCTGAGCCAAAGCCAGTCTCCTCTGGGGGGGAGGGAGAGGGGAGGACCGCTCCATTGAAGGAACTGCAAGGATGATACAGACAAGTCTGAAATGCGTGCACACTCACACGAACTGTTCTAGCTCCAGATTATTAGTCAAGCGGCTCATTGGCTCAAAGAACCCGTATTTCTCAAAGTCTGAAGGCTCCAAAGTGAGAAGAGCTGAGGAGCAAAATGAGGAAGTATATCCTTCTAGGAAGGACAGATATTCAGGACCAGGTTCCCCATCCCTTCTCTGAGCTGTTTGATGACTCATGGAATAGTCTTCCTCCTGTGCCTCTCAGGCACATTGCCTGAATTATAAGGGACTTTCTTTCAGAGAATAACTCCCTTTTGATTAGCCATTCACTTTAGGGATCTCCTAAAACTTATAGGGATCAGACTCCCTTAACCATTGACTTGGTTATATTCAAGCTTGGAGAGCATCTGCAACAGTCCTGCAAATGGCTTTTTGCTTACCTTCCTGAGGAAAAACACATGCCATTTTCCAAGGCAGCTTGAAACACAAGGCAATTAAAGTCATGGGTCACTGGGGCCAAGCATCTCTTCCCTCCAAACCTGCCACCTGCAGAGTTCCAGATGGATCAGTTTTTTTCCTCCAAAGTTATGCAGCTTTGGCAGGAAACACCTTGGTGATTCAGTGGTGTAATACAGAGGAAGGCAATACCTGCTCACAGACAACCTGCCTTCTTATCAAACTCAAACTGCACAGCCATCAGCCTTCCTGGGGCTTGCCAGAAGCAGCAGGCATTTCTGCTGGATCGGCAGCACGTGGTGAACCTGCACCTTGTCGACAGCAGTGATAGGAAGATGGAAGCTTGCAAAAGAACCTGCTTCCTGTATCACATTATCCACACTAAGAGGCTACTGGTCTCATCATTTGTGCAGTGAACAGCTCTGGGCTACACAGTAATAGCAGGGTCTCATTGTGAGGATGCATCCTGTCATATCAGACATAGCATGGCATGGCTGCACAAGGTGTCACAGATTCACTGTCTCCAGGCTTGGTTACTGCTACTGAGTGTTATGGAGTGGAAGAGCTTGCAGAAATACCGCCTTCAGGCTTTGTTCTGTGCTGGTAGGTGAACATGTCTGGATTCCGGTGTGATTAACACACCTCAGCTGGGACTGGACCAAGTTCCCTGAAAAATCCCCTTGCTGCCTTTGCCTGTGACCTCGTGCAAAAAAAACTGCCTCAAAGTTGTCAGTTTCTTGGGAATGAGACCTTTATCCTGAACACCCTGCTATGAGAAGCAGGTTCCAGCGTCACAGTGGTTCAGAGTGAAACACAGGTCACAGGTCCATCTCCACATCACTGAGGGCTTGTTCCCAGGGTACAGAGAGAACATGAAGCTTCATAGGGAGGGCAAGAGAGCTGTTACTGTTTTCACTGGGAAGGTCTCCCAAGACCAGCACTCTAAAAGTGGAGTAAGTAGGTAGAAAGTAATGTGGGGACAGTAGGCGAAATACAGTAGATATAGTAATGTCTTGCCACCACGGCTGCCTAATATAGCAAAAAGTCTTAAGGAGATGATACACTGTAAATTATTTGTCTCTCATCTGCACTGTGCTGTAGGACCAGATTTGCAGTCTCTAAATAGACTGTCAGATAAATCACTACTGTTGGAAACATACTGAGCTTGACTGACCACTGGTCTGATATAGAAAGGCGTTTCTGATGATTTTTGAGACGCCCCTTATGGACAGGCCAGTCTGAAATGGAAGGGCATGTTGCTAACAAGACCGTTAATAGGGCCAGGAGTGCAAGACAGCTTCAAGAAGTATTAAAACACAGTATCTGCCTAGGTCTAAGACACAGAATAGTTATCGGTGTTAGACTTCAGCTAGGAAGATGTCTTTGGCATTTAATGAGATCTTGGGTTTAATGAGAGCTTGGGTTTTCTGCTGGGCTTTTCTGTGGCATCAAACCTAGAACTGGTCATGGGTGGAGTCCCCACAGCGGGTGGCTATGTGTGGCTTGGCATACTCTGCACTGCAGGGATGTTGGGCTGAGTACACCAGCTCGTGGCTGCAGTGGGGTTTGGTCTCCTGGGATTAGTGAACAGCCATCTCTTCAATAACAGCCATAGACTTTCCCATATGGGAAAGCTGTTCTATTCAGTAGCACTGATGACAACCTCCTCCAGTTAAAGCCCAGTGTGAGCATGTGGTCATTGGCTTATTGAGTAAAATTTCAGCACCCTAAGAACACATCCTTGAAAACTGGCAGGTGTGCTGAATCTGAGTGTAGCACAAGAGGAAAATCTTCACCTCCATTGATGTGTTTCTGGAAGTGCATCTGTGTTGCTCAAATCAGAATTTGGCATGGGAGGTGAACCCGTACGCTCTGTTGCTGTTTTACACTAGCCCATCTTCAGAAGCTGTTTCTCAGGGCGGATGATGGTGGTGTGAAAAGAGGGGCCTGCAGAACTCCAGGAATGTAATTTGAAGGTTACTCCAGCTAGGGCTTCTCATCTGTTTGTCAGAGGCTGGAACCATGTCTGGGAACAGGTGATAGTTTATCTGTCTGGTTTTGTTTGTTTAGAAACAAACATCAGCTGATACAGAGAGCCCTGTGTTGCACTGGACATCAGTCAGAGGTCATATGAGAGGCTCTGTAGGGCTGCAAACAAACCTGCATGTGGGCGTAGAGCAGGAGCTGCTCTGTCTTTCTTGTCTGCAGGAAGCCTTCGTGATGCTAGAGCCTTGAAGGCTAACCAGGTCAGTAGGAAAGGAACAACAGCAACAACAAAGATGTCCACGAGACCAGAATGGTCCCACTGAAGAGCCTTATTTTCTCTTGAGGACTCTTGACCTCATAGCTTTTACCTACTCTTTTTTTGGAGCATATGCAAAATGGGTTTTTGTGTTTAGCAGGCACGCATGAAGGCAGAGAATTGCTGTGTTACTTACTGCTCATGTGTCTGATGTCTATGGGCCTAGCACTATTCATTAATTCATTCTCCAGGTCATGACTAAGAGCTGATCTTAAAACCCAGTTCTTTAAGTACACATTGGATAGTTGCGCTCCTAAAGAGTCTTCTGTGCCTCATGCTTTGTGGACATTGGCTGGCTTCCATTCTAGGAGACAGTGTCAAGGTTTGTTAAGATTAGGATTCAACAGCAATGGGATCACCTCCTATGTGGCTTCATGTCTCCATCATGAGCAGAATCACACCATCCTCATTTTATTGGGAATAGGCCCCACTAACTGCAGGTGAGGTTACCCCATTGTCTGGGCTGGGGTTGTCATTTTAGATGCAGCTGACTCATGAGCATTAGCAACCCATTTGATGAGTAGTTAAGAGACAATAATAAACATACTGTGGTCAATCTCTACTGATTCTCTGTCTTGTGGCATTAAAATAACAGTTGCAGTAGTGGGTATATTTGCAAAATGTTGCAATGTAGAGGAAATGTGCGTGAATTCATCCTGTGTTATGTTCATCTAGATAGCCATGCTTCACAGGTGGCAAGATGTTTCAATGAGAGGTCTCTACTGGAAAGCTCTTTCTTAATATTTATTTGAGATCCTGCCCCTCAGAGCTCTGGTTCTCAGTCTCTCTCTATTTCTTTCTCCTAGATGAGCTGGGCATTTGTCCAAAAGGTGTCACCTCCAATGTGTTCCGCTTTAATGTGTCTTCAGCAGAGAAGAACAGCACCAACTTATTCCGGGCTGAGTTTCGTGTGCTGCGTGTGCCCAACCCAAGCTCTAAACGCAGTGAGCAACGCATCGAGCTTTTCCAGGTAGGTGTTGTTATTACCTTCCCCAGTGCCTGAGCCCAGTGTAGCTTGGCTTCTTAATGGTTGCCTCAGTTGATATGTGCAGAGCCACAGAAGAGAGGGAGAAGAAATTGAATGCTGTAACCCAGGCTTCTTCCAGCATATGTAGTGATAGTCACCTTTCTTCCTTTTTACAGTGTGATGCTGTCCTTTTCCCACTCATATTGGCTGTCTGCGTTGGGCATCCTGGCATGGGGCCCACCACAGCTCTTTGCTGCACTGAGAAGGGGTTTGGAAGGGGAGCTCCTCATGCCTGGAGCAGCCCTGACCCTTCTGTCACATCTGCATGCATTGGTCCCTTGGCAGTTTTGTTCCTTTGGCTCACACAGTACAATTGGTACTAATCCAACGGGTGGAGCTCTCTGTCTTGTCTCCGACTTACTAGAAAAGTAGTGCTTGCTTTCAATGTTTCCTTCAGCAGCAGCTCCTCAGGGACACAATTCAGGTTACTGTTAATCCAGGTACTTATCTGGAGCTTGCTTTGAATTTATGGACTCCTCTGGCAGATTAAGGTCTGGTTCAGGCTTGGAAGTAGTCTTAGGCCAGAGTGGACCACCCAACTACTGGTACAGTTTAGCATCCAGGCAGCACATTCCCACAGGCTCATGTCCATCCACTTTGCTGTAAGAGTGCCTCTAAAATGGCCCTGTGTGTGGTTGGTTTTGAGAACTTCCTGGAAGCTTCAAAGATCAGAGCAATTCTCCACTAGATGACACAACTGACAAGGAGGCGATCTCAGAGCTTCTGTGTAGGTTCAGTGCTCTGTGGAGTCAACCTGGTGTCCCACAGAACAGGTTGTGGTTGTCTGGAAATGGGAAGAGATGTCAGAATAGAGAGAGAGGTCTCCAAACCTGATCAACCCTGGTGTGCTTTGATAGAAGTTGAAGAGTGAAGAAAACCTGAAAACACCACAGTGAGGAGTCAGTAAATAGGCTTCCTGGGCAAGGGATCTGTGGCCAGATGCTCTATTGTCCATTGGTGGTTCTACTCTGACTTCCAGATCCACATCCCACAGGTGTATACTGAAACAAACCCATCCCTTAGATCAATTGCTTTGTGCTTCTGCCTCTGGATGTGTGCCCCAAAACAATGCTGAATCGAGATAGGCTGCTTAAGACACAGAAATCAGGGTTGTGTAGTTCTCTGGACTTCAGGTTGATTTGAAGCTTGTACTTCTTACCTGTGCCTGGGTATTCCTGGTGTCTCACTTGCCAGGACCAACCTTCTGAATTAGATTTTAGCAAGTGGAAGATAAAAATCTGAAGACTATCCCTTTCTTACGCATGGCACTGGCTGATTTTTTCTACCACTCCTCCTGACACAGATCCTTCGTCCGGATGAGCACATAGCGAAGCAGCGGTACCTCAGTGGCAGGAATGTGCAGACACGGGGCTCCCCTGAGTGGCTGTCCTTTGATGTCACCGAGACTGTGCGTGAGTGGCTTCTGCACAGAGGTAGGGGTCTTAGCTGGACCGGGTGCCAAGGCATCCATAGAAATACGGATCCATGTTGACAGGAGTATCTCTCTGCTCCCCTTGTTGCAGGAGCTTGGTTCACATTGAGGAAAGCTTCTTTCAGTCTGAGAACAAGCCTTCCTCCAGAGAGCTTCCTCAATCTGTGACGTTTGCTAGATTCCCAGCTCTGCCCTGGAGGCCCCGCTTTGTAGCTCTGTGGGCTGAGTCAGAACTGGAGGAGGAAACTCTTTTTACTGAGAGATGCTGAAACTTCTTTTGGTTCAATTCTAAGCTCAGAGGGGACGCCTCTGCTTGTCTAGACTATAATCTGCAATACTTAGAAAATAAGGAATGCTCTGCTTTAATTTTCATGTGGATTAGAGCAAATATAGTAGGGGGAAAAGCAGCAAGGATCCTGGCTTATTTAGCTGTTTACAGCTTGTCAGGTATAAAGGTGAGGAAATACCAGAAGCTGATATACATAGACACATGGAGGCTTTACCACTGCAGAGAACGTACCTCTGCCACCACTGGGCAGCCCAACAGATAGTTATGGGGCAGCTCCTAGCAAGAACACTGACCCCATTCACAGCCGGAGCATAAGGCATCATGACTCACAGCTGGACTGGCCTCACAGATAGAAGCTAGGTGCCACTGAAGACTGGAATGTAGGTACTGGCAAGCAGCTGCTCCCTGGAAGGGTAAGCTGTGGGCTTGCAGGCTCCTCCTCTTTCAAGCAGTCTTAAGTTGTGTCCTGATGGCTGGAGTTCAGGGCTGGAACTGCAGTGAGCTCTGGGCAGGCACACTAGCTGACAAGACATCAGAGAGTATATATAGTGCTGAGGAAAAAAGGTGCTAGGCACCTTGTCAATGCCCCGGGGAGCCAGATGTTTTAATTCATGGCACAGCATAAAAAAGGAGCTTTCATAAGAATCTTATGTTCCTTTAGTCAGGCCCACACAGCATGACTGGTCCAGGAAGTTATTATGAAAATCAACTTGCCTCTGGAAAGTCTATGTGACTTAGACCGCTAGCAGTTCAACAAAACAGGAGGTTGCAGCTGCTGAGAAAAATGCTTCCAATGAAATTACTTGTCCATATCCAACTTGCTTATTTTCAGATCTCTCCTTCAGACACTAGCCAGAAGCCAGATAATAGAGAGGTACTGAGGATGGCAAAACTGATCTAACAGACAACCACAAGCCAGCTATTCAAAATATTTTTTTCCAGTGGAGCTCCTTGAAGCTCACAAAGTCAAAATTTATGCTGAGTAGCCTAAAAAAAATGTAACCAGGAGCACTCTTCTTACCTGCCCAGAAAGTTCCCTTTAGCAAGAACAAGGCTTTTGGCACAGATGAAATTGGAGGATTTTGCTTCCTTATTCTCCTTTCCAAAGCAGCAACCTCAACTCTGATAACATCCCTGACTTTGAAACCAGCCCACTGTCTAGGAATTAGCACAGTACATGTCCTCCGTGAAACTTCCTTGTGCCAGGAGCTGTTGCAGCTGCGAAAGACTGTTTCTCACAAAGTCATCTTTTTTGCAGAGTCCAACCTTGGCCTGGAAATTAGCATACACTGTCCTTGCCATACTTTTCAGCCCAACGGGGACATCTTGGAGAGTTTGCATGAGGTCCTGGAGATCAAGTTCAAAGGTGATAAAGAGCTGGGTCAAGGGAGGCTGTTGGGGAAGGGAAAGCCTGGAGCATCTGAAGAAAAAAAGAGGTCTTGCTTTGCATATTTGAGCATTTTACATTTTCTAACGTCTTAAAGCATACACATCGGGTTTGCATGTTCATTATATGGGCATATCCACTATATACATAGGTTACAAAAGGAAGAAAGTAAAAGCAGGTTGAGTGGGCTTGCTCGAGTGTCTGCAGAAAGGAATAATTTTGTATTTCAGTGTCTCTCTGGGAAGTTCAGCTTGGTTCCTTCTCAGGTTTCCACAGAGGCTCTGCTTTCCAGTTAGGGTGACTGAAACACACGGAAGTTAGGCATCCTGTGTGAGGTGGCTCAGAGAGTCAGTGGCTTGGCTGGCCTAAGAACTAGGAACCTCCTGGCTTGCAGCCCTGGGCAGCAGCCACTGGCCCCCACAGGCTTAATTTCTGAGGCTGTTCTGCCGAGTGCCAATTATCTGACATCTTCTTTAAACCATTCATCTTTCTGCCTGTCCTGGGACCAAAGCCAGGAGTGAGTGGGACGGATTAATGGCCCCACCAGCAGTTTGCAAATGGTAAAACAGGTGGCCTGTAAGCCTCTACTTCAGGCCTGCAGCAGTCAGATGCACCAGAAATAAAAGGGTTCCCTGTGAGGGAAGAAGTCCCAGAGTAAGTGGACATGGTGCCTGAATCCCTTTCATCTGGTTCAAGAGAGTGTTAAAAGCATTGAAAAGTCTTGTTGCATCCTCCACTTCCATGCTGATTTCTTTTTTGTGGATCCTCTTTTTCTCTGAAGGCATTGACAGTGAGGATGACTATGGCCGTGGGGACTTGGGCCGCCTGAAGAAGCAGAAGGACTTGCATAATCCCCACCTCATCTTGATGATGTTACCCCCACATCGACTGGAGAGCCCAGTGTTGGGAGGCCAGAGAAAGAAACGGGCCCTAGATACCAACTACTGTTTCCGGTAAGTGAGAATCATGCCTGGATCCTGTGCCTGAGGTGGGTAAGCCTGGTGAGACTCCATGCCTCCAGGAAAGGCAGAGCTCTCCCAAGGGGGTTGTGTGTCACCATGGTGCCAGAAGGGCCACATAAGGAGCACATCTCAGCCAGCTATTCCCGTGGTGTCCAAGAAAGGGATGCTGGCCAGTTCAGCAGAGTTGCAATGTGCTTCTGGATCAAAGAGACTTGCAAGCACCTTCCTGGAGCCCTGTGTGGGCAGGGATCTGTAGTAGCGCCCTACTAGTTGCTAGAGCAGCTGGGTGCTGCCTCCCTGGGGTGGTGGGCAAGCAGGCACAAGCTGTGCCAGGCTGCTGAGCTGCCCCACTACCACTTGCCTGTGCCACTCCTCCGCACTTGGCGCACGCAAACACCATGTCCCACTGGGTACTTGTCCTTCTGCTTGGGAAGCTGCATCTTGCAGTCGCATATAAGGCCCCCATTTGCATTCATTGTGTTCCAATACTGTGTTTCAGGAACCTGGAGGAGAACTGCTGCGTGCGCCCTCTGTACATTGACTTCCGACAGGACCTTGGCTGGAAGTGGGTCCATGAGCCTAAGGGCTACTTTGCTAACTTTTGTTCGGGCCCTTGTCCGTACCTCCGCAGCGCAGACACCACTCACAGCACGGTACATCCTGTATATTATCCTGTCAAGGCTTATGGCTGTGTTTCCCCCTTCCTCCCTATGTCTGTTCAATTATCTAGTCTCTTCAAAGCAGCAAAAGCAGTTCAGATCAATATTTGTAAAAACCATTCCAAGGAAACTGCAGAAAAAAGCCTAGGTGGTTCAGGAGGGAGAATGTGCTTCCTTTGGAGTCAATACTGAGTACGAGCTTTCAGGCAAATGTTGAGGAGAAGGATGCTGTTTTTTATCTCTTGGATAAGATGTGAAACAGCAGGACTGATGGTTTTAGGGTACTTATGTGGCAGTGGCCACAGTATTAACTGAACTGTTCACATCAAACATCAATTCTGCCTAATTTTTTCCTGCAGTTTGCACTGAATAGAGGATTTCTCTATGCTCTGTGTGAGGCTATAATGCAAAACTGTTGTGCAGTGGCACAGGCCTACCATCTACTATCACAGGGGCAGCTGTAGCCCGAAAGTGAAGGGAAATCCATGTCCCTGTCTAGACGTGAACACAACCATTCAGTAAGATTTCCTTTCTGCACAGGTGTCCTTTCCAGTAGGATTTATACCTGACCTACAGCAGGGAAGAACCTACTAAGCAGTGAGATTTGTGAGAAAAAACTGTCAGAAAGCAATGTCTTTAGGTAACTTACACACAATCTCTCTTTAACATGAGTAGACTGGTCAGTCTTTGGGAAGAATACAATCTGAGCCTGGCTAGAGTGGAAGAAAATAAAAGCAACAGAAAAGCACAGGCATTGGAAAAGTATCAAGAGAAGAAGACAGACTAAGGATCAGACAGTCCACTGCTGAAGCAGGAAAAGCCAGAGGAAAATCCTGTGCTGCTGCCTGCAGAAGAGAAAAGGCAGCCATCCAGATAATACAACAGCTCACTAGCAGCTTACCTTCAGATTTCACTAAAAGAGTTATTGGAAAAAGCAGATTCAGCTGAAGAATGGATGACTAGGTAAAGATGATATTGCAGAAGAGATGCTAACATGTTCTTGACAGCTTGAGAGTCTGCACAGCAGTAAGGTTCACTGAAGCTCAAGGACTAATATCAGTGGGAACAGCTGATCTGTGGGAAAGAAGGAGTGAACAGATGCTGGGCATTAAGCACAAGAAAAAGCAAGGGAATGAACAGCTTTGAAAGGGTAATGGGCATGTAGCTTTACCATCTGGTTGTCCTGAGAAGCTCTCTAGTAGATAACCGGCCAGAATCAGTGTGAGAGAAAGTAGATTTTAGGATGGTTCCTAATGTTCTGTTCTTGAGCAAGAAAGGAAACAATCAAGCATTAAGGTCAGTGAAGTGATTATAGAAACCTTTAGAACAATATAGTGGCTGACAGCTTGCCAGCACCAGCTAGGAAGAACATGATGAAAAGAAGACTTCTCACCAGTCTGTTTAACCCGCTGTTGAGTAGAGTAACCCCAGAGCATGTGGTATAGCCAGGGGTACTTTGCTTATTATCCCAGAGAGTTTTTACCACAACTGTGATTACATGGATCTGGATGATAGAACAGGATGTATCCTTAGCATTTCCCATCCCCAAAGACTGTAAAGTAGTTAAAATACAATGTGCCAGACCCTGTCGTTTATACCAGATAAGCACTAAAGAGACCACAGTAGAGCAGGTGAGATCATGTTTTGGCCCCACAACTCAAGAAGCTGCTTACTGCTGCTTACTGCAGAGAAATGGTCACCTCTGGCAAGAAACATGGCAACTGCTCTGTAGTGGTTACATGGCTGCAGTGTACAGTCATCTGTGGGCTGGGGCCAGCTGGGAGGAAGAATCCAGTGGGGTCCCACAGGACACTCTCCTGGCTCCAGCATTACAGTGTAATGACTTGGAGGATGGAGTGGAGGGGGAAGGCATCAGACAGTTCAAAGCTGGGAGGGAATTGTGGATACTTGAGAGGACTGGCATCCATCCAGTGCTATCTGGAGATGCTGGTTGAAATAAGCAGCACTGACACTCTTTCTTCTGGTTTCTTTATAGAATCCAAGAAAACGTGGCCCCAGGCTGGTTACACCCAGCCTTGTTAAAAGCAAAAATTGTGACATTCTGCTGTACCAAATTAGAGATGAAAGGAGACAACTACTTATACTCCTTCAACCCTTAGGCATCAGTCACAGAGAGCAAGGCTGTTACAGTTAATAAACAAAGTTGTAAAAGTCAGGCCAGGGCAGGTGAGACCCTTTAGAAGCAGACCATGATCAAGAAGTGATGGGGGAGTATTCCTCAATTCAGGGAAATACCCTCTGATGAGCATAGTCCAAACCCCTGGAGGCCTATTGACTTTGCAGCCCCGTCCTGTCCTCAACTAACTTAAACATATTCCTGACTTTGTCACCACATTTACTTTGTTTCTGCAGGTGCTGGGTTTATACAACACGCTGAACCCTGAGGCATCTGCTTCACCCTGCTGTGTGCCCCAGGACCTGGAGCCGCTCACTATCTTGTACTATGTTGGGAGGACCCCCAAAGTGGAGCAGCTCTCCAACATGGTGGTGAAATCCTGCAAGTGCAGCTGAAAAGGCCCCCTGGCCAACCCAAAGCCAAGAGAAAAACTGTCAGCACCCACTCTCCTGCTCCCAGGCTAACACAAAGAGAACTGGGGGTCAGAGACTATGCATGCTGAGGGCCAAGTGCCAAATCCTGTGGCTTGTAAAGTCTGGCAGCCCTTGGGGATCTCTTCTGGAACACTTCTTGGTTGTCTTGGCAGTGCAGCGTTCCTTCTAGGAGTTACTTTGGTGACACAAAGGCCACGCTCTCCAAAATGGCTGGACAGTTGGTGCGGAAGTGAAGGATAAGGTGAAGGAACTGCTGTGTATTTGAATGCTGGGTGGTTGAGCTGGGAAAACAAGAGAATGAAAAAGCAGGTGCAAGGGGGAATGGAAATGGGGAGATGTTTTCTATTCTAGCTTTAGCTGTCTTAAGACCTCAGCCCTCCCTGCTGGCCTGAAGTACTAAAGGTTTTCCCTGTTGGAGGAAACCTTGCAAGTTTCTTTAGAGAAGGCAAATGCACCAAGATGGAAAGCTGCTGAGAGAAGAAACGCTCAAGAGATACACTTAAGACTTTTGTTCCTCAGAGCTGTGATCCAAGAATCTTGCAACTGAAACCATGCCTGCCAGACCTCTTAAGTTCAGTTGACAGATCCTGCCTATTGGTTTCCAAATGCAAACTGCAAGGCTCCCAGCCAGCCTACTGAGGGTGGGCAAATACAAGGAAAGAGGGTGCTGAGTCCATTTTCAGAGGGACTGGTGTCTCCATTCAGCTCTTTCACCTTCCTGGAGTTTCTAAGAGATGGTTTCGGGTCAGGCAGGAGCAATACCTGTGGGTACCTGAATATTGGGCCCATTCATTTGTGATCTGACATACCCTGAGGACCTCTTGTCTGTTGTGGTTTGTGAGGTGCTTTGGGGTGTTCTGCACCTGTTCTGCATGATGACCTGAACAGGACCCAGGTTTCACCTGCCAAGACTTAAAAAATAGTAATCTCAAAAACTTTGCAAAAAATAAATATTTTGGGGGGAGATGCTAATTTTTTCCACAAGCAAGTTGTTTGTTGGAGAGTTAGATGATTTGCCATTTTTAAAGTGCTACCACTGTGACATACTCAGTCAAAAGTTTTTGCCCTTTCCAAAATGTCTCTTCAAAGGCACAGATAGAATTTAGGTTGGCAGGAGAATCCCAGTATGGAAATTCCTTGTTACCCTCAAACTGTGCCTGGTGTATATGTGCCCTGTCTCACCCTAGTCCTTCAGACATGTATATTACCTCTGGCATCTGCTTTTGATAGATTCATATAAAACTCCCTTCAAATGTAAAACACTTCCAACAATACTGTTTAAATACCCAGGGTGGTGCAGCTGACAAATGTCCTATGTCCATTTGAATATATATGGTCTGCCAGTATAGACCTGTACATACACACCCTTCCTCCTCATGTACCATGAACATTCCAGATGCTCATAAAAAAGATGACACATGTTGCCCAGGCAGGAAATCAGTGTACTCTTTTAAATGG
This sequence comes from Myiozetetes cayanensis, assembly GCF_022539395.1. NCBI lineage: Eukaryota > Metazoa > Chordata > Aves > Passeriformes > Tyrannidae > Myiozetetes > Myiozetetes cayanensis. The sequence continues at coordinate 21,321,741 of NW_026087853.1, forward strand.
GCTTTTTCAGCCATAGATACTCCCAGAGGTAAAAATCTCTGGTGCTTGCATGCCACATGAGACTCAGAGGCTGTCTCTGATTCCCCAAACTACAACTACACAGTCATATTCTAGAGACCACAGAGGTTCCTCCCTGTCCCCTCCCAATTCCTGGTCCCCAGCAACTGAGTGTAAAATGACACCTAGCTGGTTAATCGCTTGTGGCCAGGGCTCTCCAGGGTCAGCTCATAAATTCAGCTCTTCCATCAAGCCCTTCACAATAGTGGCTGCTTCCTAATACCGCATGTGAGGCTGCCATAACATGTAAACTCAAACGTCTTAAACTGTAAACAACCCTTCCTGCACTATCACCCGCTGGCTAGAGGTTAGCAAGGGTGGGTCAGTGGAGGGAGCCTGCCAACCCATGTGATGTTCTGGCTGGGGCACACATGCTCTGACAGAGGCGCTCCCCAACACTTGGCTTCATCCCTTTCATCTCTCTGAGGCTCCCTGACCCGCGTCACTGGTGTGATGATGAAAGGTGCGGCTCTGATCAGTCCTGCAGCAGGTATTGGCTGTGCCCTATACAGCCCTCATGCCCATGCTTCCCTGCCACCTGCTTAGGAGGGATCAAATAAATATATTACAACTACACTGCCATGCTGATAGGCCAGAAATTTAGTGGCTGCAATGGGGGTGGAGAAAATCCAGATGCCTATTGGCATAGGAATTCTCTCTGATCTCCTTTTAGTAGCAGCCCCTAGGGAGGTTTTGGTTTACAAGCTGCATTTTGGTCATTGTTCCTCCTGAACCCTGGGCTGGCTCTGCTCCCCATCCCCTTGAAGGGCTTCCTTGATAGTAAAGTGGGGGAAAAAACCCCAAACAAATGGGGAGGGGGAGCCGCAAAGGGTTGAGCTAGAACACTTGCACAGCTGAAAGTCCTACATGGCACTTGGAACACATTGGAATCACCCACGGATTAAGCCTGTCAGCCCCTTGGGGTGGGTTTGTCTTTCTGGCCTTTGTTCACTGCTGTTCCTCAGTGGCAGGAAGGGGTGGCAGAAGAATCAAGCCTTTTGCCTCTTGACAAGAGGCAAAATGGCAATTGGGGAGAAGAGTGTTGGTGTGTCCAACCGGTGTGGACACAAGTACACTCATGGCTACAGTAATCTTTGAAATCAGACACGTTTCAGTTACTGCTTCTCTGTCCAGCCTTCTGTTTCCCTAGCAACATTTGAGAATTAGATTTGTAAGACAGGCTCCAAAATAATTTTCTTAAAATTAAAATAGCATTTCTAGGGGTGTTCTAGCTATAATTCAGCAACAAACTGTACTAGCTACATGGCGTTTAGTAACTGATTGAATACTCTTCTGGGTGCAGGCATACCAAAATGTTTCAGGACAATTGTGTGAGAAGGCAGAGGGCAATTTTCTATATGCTGTTACTAGCTAGCAAATTGAAGAAGACAATGGGAAAGAAAAAGTGGGATCTTCATTGCCAACACTGAATACAGCTCTCAACAGTTCCCTTTTTGTTTGCAGAAACAAACAAAAGCCGATGAAAACAAGCCCAGCACACTTTGTCTCTTTAACAAAGATCAATGGTCAGAAAGAGTGAAAAAAACCTATTCTGTAGTGCCATAAGGCAGATCCTGCACAGATGATCAAACCACCATCTGTGTAGTCCCTGTTTCTCTGTGGCAAACTATTATAGCATGTAAAAGGCTTATACCTTGCTTTTCAGGCTGTAGTGTATTGTAGACCTCAGAGAGGATCACTGTTTCAGTGAGTACAGGAAGATACACTTACACTTCAGCAAAGAACAGTCTTTGCACACTAAATGTGTCCCTGGTCTTTGGGTTGGATGATCTCTAGCTATCTCACTGCATTTACATAAAGCACATCCCTGTTGCCACTGTGTGAACTGAGATATGCTGCTTTCCATAACCAACATACATCAATACACTCAGTCAAAAAGATGGACTGTGCCCAAAAGTAATATAAGATACAGAGGACAAATATACTTGTCCACTACTCTGGCAATAACATAGCTCTGTTCTGCTTAGTCCTGTCTCACATCCCTCTATTGTAGCTGCCAAATTTTCATTTTCTCCATTCACGCATCCTTACCTTTCAGCGTTGCTCTGAAGGTTTCCTTACCTGTGACTAGAGTGTCCTCATCAGAGCATATACAGGTCTTCTGGCTCAAGACTACTGAGCAAATGAAATCACTACAGCCATCCCACGACAGAAGAGGATCCACTGCAGTGTGTCAGGAGGCAGACATCTTCAGTATGGTCTCAGATCCAACGCAGGGCAGGTTCAGTATCACAGCGTGACCAGGGTGCAGCTCTAAGGCCAGCTCCATTGTGCAGAAAAGGCTTCTTGTCCACTCCAAGTGTTTTTAATGGCATACAGAACATCATATCTATAGTACTGGCTTGTCTTCTCTAATAGGTGATTGAAAGACAATGAAATCAACCAAGAGGATAAAGTTTTCAATACATACAGAGACAGCAGCGCTCTATCTACGCACTTGCAAAACTAGACTAATTTGTGGTTTTATGGGTTGACTATAAACTTGAATTGTGGTTTAAAGTAACAGCAGCAATTTTGATATAGCACAAGGAGGAAAATATGCCTTCTAATTCTTTAAAGATAACATCTATTAAATTTTTACTTTTACATTCAGAACCACTAGAAAAAAGTTATATATGGTTAAAAGCTATATAAAATTATTATGTTTAGCAAAAGAACACCTGGACTTTCAGATCTCTGCTTTACCAATGTTTTCTTTTGTATACAGGAAGTCATTTAAACTCTGGTTCAGTTTTGATGCAATTCCAGAAGTGAGAGATGGAAACAACTAAGATGGAAGCAACTAAGTTCAGTGTCTCTTGTCCTTTTTTGAAGAGAGGCTTCAGATGCCCTGTACAAACGCAAGATCCATTGTCATGCAACAAGTCAATGTAGAAGAGATGAGACAGTTTACTCACTGGAAAATAGACTGTCTTAGAAATGAATTCTGGTACAGCAACAAGAAATACAGCAAATGAAGATTGCTAATTAATGGTTGCCATTACCTAAACGATAGTAATGCATTTGAGATGCCACTAATGCCCATAATTTCAGAAAGAATGTGGTACAGCACTGCTTCACAGTGTGTCACAGATGTCACAGTGTATTTCCAGGAAAAAACAATTTCCAAGATTACAGACCTCAGTTATTCGTCTGCTTTTAGAACACCCTTATCTAGGGCTAGGTTGCTTTGGGAAGATGCAAAGATGATGGTCTGAAGACATTCAATCAAGCATTTGTTGGAGAGTGTGGGCCCCATAGTGGGCCCAGTATGATTTGAAGAAAAATACACTTAGGGATAAGGACCTTTCTAGCTAGTACAGAATAAGTTTATTTACAGCTGTGGTTTGTGGCAAAAAAAACCCCATAACATAATTAGTTTCCCACATCCTGCATACTTAGTGAACAGCTTTCAGGCAGAAAGTCTGTCCCTTATGGTTTATGCTGGTATTGTTGAACTATTACCCAGGAATACCAATCTTCAAGTGGTACCTTCTGAAGACAAAGACTGATTTCTCCCCCTTTCAGAGGCGTAGTGGTCTTTGTGCAGGGTGATATTCTTTGTCTCTCATTCCACTTAGTTGACTAGGCAGGATCATAGAATCACAGAATTGTTTGGGTTGGAAGGGACCTTAAAGATCATCCAGTTCCAACTCCCCTGCCATGGCAGGAGTCACTAGACCAGGTTCCTCAGAGCTCTATCCAGCCTGGCCTTGAACGCCTCCAGGGACAGGGCATCCACAACTTCTCTGGGCAACCTGTTCCAGTGCCTCACCACCCTCACAGTAAAGAATGTTTTCCTAATAACTAATCTAAACTTACTCTCTTTTAATTTAAATCCATTCCCTTTTATCCTGTCACTTTTGTGACATACTCTTGTAAAAGGTCCCTGTCTGTCTTTCTTGTAGGCTTCCTTCAGGTACTGGAAGGCTGCAGTTAGGTCATTCCTAAGCTGTCTCTTTTCCAGGCTGACAAACCCAATTCTCTCAGCCTTTCCTCATAGGTAAGGTGCTCCATCCCTCTAATCACCTTGCTGGCATTCCTCTGGACTCACTCCAACAGCTTGATACCCTTCTTGTGCTCAGGACCACAGAGCTGGACACAGCACAGAATGGAGTAGAGGGGCAGAATCACCTCCCCAGACCTGCTGTCCACACTTTTTTTGATGCAGCTCGGGATATCTTTGGCTTTCACGGCTGCAAGTGCACATTGCTGGGTCATGTCCAGCCTCTTACCCACCAGCATCCCCAAGTCCTTCTCAGCAGGGCCACTCTCAATCTATTTACCCCCCAGCCTGTACTGATACCAGGGGTTGCCCTGACCCAGGTGCAGCACCTTATACTTGGGTCTTGTTAAGACTCTTGAGATTCCCATGGGCCCACTTTTCAAGCTTGTCAAGGTCTTCTGGATGGCATCCCATCCTTCAGCTGTGAGGGAAAAAAAGGAAGATGATACCTCATTGCTGACCATAGAGACCAATGCAAGAAATAATTAACAAGTAGGTATTGGGCCTGCTGCAGAAAGCAAAGGTTTTTGGCAGACCTTTGTCTGGTCTGCCAACAGTCAGCCATTTCTCACTACCTGTTTAGATACTCATTCATCAGATACAGAAATCAGCATGAGGCATTGTAATAATATACCATGGTCAGTGCACGTACACCATTTGATGAAAGAAGCCAGCTGGGTGATGTCAAACCAGAGACTTCCTGCCATTTTTCAGGAAGGATTTCTTTTTTCTTCTGAAGTTATTATCCTCTTCAGGAAGCAGACAAAACAAAGATTTGCTGTTCAGCCAGGGGCAAATCTTACAGGATTTGTGCAATGCACATGGTGTAATGACTGGGGAATGTCTTGGTAACCATGTTCTGGTCCTTTCTTCAAACAAAAAATTGGTCTTTTGAAGTGCTGAAGGCCTCTTGCAGGTAGGCTAGATGCTTCGGAGATATCCATTGTTTTCAAGGATTTGTAAGAAACTCCACTTGTGGAGGAAAGCAGTAGCAGACAAATCTGACTCACAAGAGTCTTTGGAAGACACCCAGCTTGCAACAAGCTGCCTTGCATGACACAATTTGACATCTGGAGACTTGCTACAGAAATTTCTTAAGTATGGTTCAGGATCTGAAGATCTCATTTGGACACCACCATGCTAAGTGCTCTATCATGCTGATCTGAAGAACTAGAAACAAATGAACAGAACAACAAAGAGAAAACAAAGGAGATGGCAATAAAATCTCAGGGAAGTATGGTGTGGCAACAGTTACAATGTGCTAACACATTTTATATTGTCCTAATTTTTATCCATTTCACCTGCCTTCAGCCAAGTCATCATGTAAAAGACCTAAAAAACTTGCTGGGCCAAGATTTGGCAGGAAGAGTCAACAATCTTTATTCTTAGATATTTTTCAAAAGAAATTTTTAGTAAACATATGGAGGCCTAAGTTTTGTAGGTCTGTGGACAAGAAAAAAAGATTCCTAGCTGGTATCATGGACAAAATGTATTCCACATTGAATTTCTGGAATTAGAAATGGTGGTGAAGACACATGGAGAAGAGGGCAGACAACCCCAATTTAAACAGGGGGAGCAACTGGAAGCAAAAGTAACGAGTGGCACCAGTGGGATGCCTACAACTTCATTACCTTGCCAGCAGATTGACAGCTGTCCATCTGCACCTTGAAGAATGGCAGACATCCTAGATGTATTAAATACATTATATTAAATGTATCTGACACAACATGACCCTTTCAGAAGATCATATAAATAAGGCAAAACCACTTGAAATCCATGAGGTGAACCCTGTGCAGTAATTACTGGAAACAATATGGAAAAATCCCTTGTCATGTTTCCTCCCAATCTCAGGAAAAACACAATTTTATAGGAAAACAAGGGAGTGACAGTTTGGACTTGGCAGTACAGGAACTTTTCAAAGATTCCTTCCTGACTTTTGACATGATAGTAGTCAAGACACAGGGATTTATTCAATCATCCCAAAACATATTTTGGGGAGATTTTATGATTTTCAACATAACTACACTAAGTACAGTAACTTGTCTCCTCTTAGTGTGCAGGAAAGAGACTACACTTTATCCCTGCTATAACTATGGTGAAATAAGATTTTATAAAATACTCTTGCAGAGGCACCAGATTGAACAAATGTTCTGGGGTTGTCTTCTGCTGCATATCAGAACAGGAGCAGGCAAAAGCTAAGCAGAGTGCTGAAATTGCTTTTAGAGATAACAGCACCTCTTTCAGCTGCCTCAAACAAATGATAAAAATCTTGTTAATAAAAGATGCATCTTTAACAGCCCCTAAATTCTTAATGATTACATCAAATTTGGTTTTTTAAGGCCGATTTGTTTGTCTGAGAGCTTAGATAAACAAGCCACTTCTTTTCAAAGAATATAAGATTTCCCAAGCTCATTGTGTATGCTGTAGGCATGAACCTGTAGAGAAGAGGCCCTGTTAAGTATACTCTTCTCCCTAGGGAACCACTGTGATTCACTGAATACCACTGGCAAAGGCTTCACTCCAGGGTCTCCATACTGATCAGTGATTCTTTCCTTTAAATTGGAAACAGCAGTGAAAACTCTTTCTCAACGAGGGCCATTAAAATCCTTTTTTGTTAAGGTAACAGACAGAGCAGACTCTTCAGGGCAGACTTGGTGTCTTCTCACCTTTAGTTCAGTGGAGTTTGTCCTCCTGCATTACAACTACACAGGGAGACTCAGAATCCAACAGTTTTGAGATCAGTCTGTGTTTCCTAACTGCTCATCTCTAAGTCATCAGGGATACTTCATTCTGGGGAAAAGACAGCATGTTCTAAAGTGGGAAGAAACCAGTTACCAGATTGTGTGTTGTGGTTGTGCACATTCACCTTGAAGGTGGCTCTGCACTTGAGCTCTTTGGAAGACAAAGATGGCAAGAAATTAAATGTAAATGAATAAGATAACTTAAGAGCTTCAGTTACTGGAAAGTATTTTCTTTTTCATATTTATGTGATTAACCATTTGCAAACATCATATTATGGATGACTTCCATATAGCAACCTAATTTCCACCAGAATCACAATTTGCCTACAGGTGGACCTTCTTGTCCTTTATGCTCTTTTAAAAGCTTCATCATTCTGACAGGCTCTGCAATATCTAGTGCCCAACCAGATGAAAGTGTAGACAAGCTGCATGTGACAACTTGGCAGATGCCAGCAAGGGAGACTTTTCTTAGGGAACTCAACACCACAGAGTGAAGTCAGGTGGAACATGCCACTGTCATGGAAGGTAGCTTTGTCTTGGCTGTTCTAGTAGTCTGTACTGCAACTGTCAAAATAAAACATCCATACAAAGTCAGAGCAAAGACCATCTAGCCCAGCTCTCAGCAGTGATCAACAGCCCACGCCTGATAGATAAGCTAAAAATCAGAAAAACCCATTGTAAGACTTCCCTAGAATAGTCACTTGAAATGTCTTAGAAACTTCCTGCTTGTTTTTTTTCAGTTTTAATATTGAATATGCCCTAATAGAGTACTTTTTCATGGATTTGTCTACTTTTCAAACCACATAGGCCTTTTTGTATTCACGTCTTGTAACAAGGAGTATCACAGGTCAAGTACGTTCTGTGAAAAAGAGCTGCCACTCTCCCCCACCTTTCTCTTTTTCCTTTGAAGTTTATATCTGTTAGTTTCATTTGATGGTCCTACTTCTAGTGGACATGATTGTAAGCAATTATTCCTTTTTCAGCTCCCTTACATTCCTCCTTGCCCATCTCTTTTCCAATTAACCACTTTCTGCATGAAGAGAACTATGAATGTAAAGGTCTTGGTATAAGCAACCTCAATTCTGTAAAGCTATAAAAGGGCCTCCCAATGTTTGGTGCAAACAAGGATGTCTCAGCTCTAGAAACATAAGGTTCTAGAAAGAAGAAAAGGAATTCAAGTCCCATATTTAAGTAAAGCCTCAGAAGCTTCTTTTGGAAGAAACTTATGACAGATCCACAGGAATAATGCATTCAGAAAGGAAATAGTATGAAGAGGATTAATCAGCCATTCACTGCCACCAAAAATCCAACTATTTAAACACCAGCAAATAACCTATCCAGATTTAAACAGTGAGCCCAGGATTATTGCGAGCAGCAAATGTAGGACTGACTGAGTTAAAAAGTCCTTGGCAGTTTTATCAAGTAAACCTTTACAAAAATAAGTCAGGAGCCAGACTATTTTGTTTCCAGCAAATAATTCAAAATTACTGGAACTGTTGTATTAGTACAAGGTATGGGCCTGAAAGAATGAGGGCTGAGAATCCAAGTATGTTCTGTTAAGTCATCTGTAAGTCAATGATCTCCTTCACAGACAAAGAAGAAGAATGGTCTATCATTGCCAGCCGTTCAACTCCATGCATATTGAGACTCCGTATTTTGGTATGAAGAAGAGACACAGCACTGAAATTCCTATTAATAAACAAAGGTCTTGATACCAAAACCTCCTTTCACAGTGTGGAGCCAGCATTGGAGATATGTATATCAACCTTTCAAGCATCACAATGAGGAGCATTTCCAACAAACCATGATTGTCCAAAAACATTCTATTCTCAAGACTAGATAATTTTATTATGTCTTGTTGGCATCCAAGACTAAGTGGTCTATCTAATGTCATGTGTTCTCCCACTGGTGTCATTCACATGACTTGTGAGCCTGTTTTAAAGGCCAAGATAAAACATGTAAAAGGGAACTTAATACTTCATGTATTGAGTACAAGTCAGCTCTTCTGGAGAGGAGAATCTAATACTCCTCCCTTAATTTTTATGTTGTAGTATGCTCATCAGCTAAACACAGCACAAGATGCTGCATGAACTCTGCATTGTCTCAGCCTCCAGGACTCTGATGTACACATTACTCCTTTCAAGACTGATTCTCTGTCATTAGAACATTAGAAGTGATGCAAACATCACAGACGAGGAGAATCCCTCAATTACATTATTCAATGTCACCACTGAACCAGATTCTGAATGACTGTTGGGGCATTCTACTGGTAATTTTCTTCTCTCACAGTAAAGAAAGGCACTTTTGATGAAACTCATTGATGAATACAGGGAAGTAAGTATCAAAAAAAGAAGAGAAAAATAATCTGCACTTGAGGAACACATATATAACTCTACTCCCCTGTGCAACTATTATAAATCTAAAATGCTTTGCTATTCTACTTTCCACCCTTGCACTAGAAAACACTTCCTGTAAAATGCCTCCTCTCCCAAGTTGTGTGGGAAACAGTTCTATGCCTTCCCACTGAATCTCTTAACTGAAGCACGCTCTGAGAGGTTTTTGAAAAGGGACAGACATGGAGGTAGCAGAGTTGTGAAGAGACAAAATCATATGTTATCTTTCAGTAACAGCACTCACCATGCACAAAGACATATAGGGACTCCAGGCTGAGGAATATGGGGAGATGGAAAAAATAAGAGACTGGAATCACAAGATTTGTTCCTGATTCTCTATTGCACATGGTCTCAATGTAACAGCGTTTGTGCTCAGAGCTGGGATCGGCAGATGCCCAGAGTAAAGGAATACTGCTATGTCCTTTGATGCTGTGGCTGCCCTAACATATCCTGAGGATGAACAGCAGTTTAAAGTCTAGGTGTTTGGCTTCAGGTAAACGACCAGTCTTGATACCCCTGGGTTTTTTTGTATTTGTTGGAAACAGAAGAAAAATTTTCCAGGGGCAAAGGATGCAAGGCTTCACTCTCCTGATGCTGACAACATTTGTCCCTTCAAAATGATGGTCTTAGACTGCACTGTGCATTTTTCTGAATATTTAAAAAATCTTAGAGACAGGATGTTTGATGTACTGCTACTAAGTCATCACAGTTAGAGGTGTGGGGTGGGCCACACCTAACATGCAATGCAAAGAAGTTCAGAGAACATGACTATAACCAAGTACAAATCATTATCCCAAAATGAGTGGGCGGGAGATTGGCAAAGCTGCAAAACAATTAACCTGTGTTCATAATAAGTCAGGATTAATTGGTAATTTTCTTGACAAAGATGTAACAATGCTGCTTCTGCCAATAATTCTCATAAGACAATCACCTTTCCTGGGCTAACTGCATTTAAATCTCTATCCTTCAAACACCTCTATAGTTTTCAGTGGCGACTGTGATAACCTAAAAAAACAAACTAGAGAACAAAAACAGACATAGAGAGTTCCACAAGGATGTATATTTCACTAATCATGAGCCAACAATTTGATGCACCAGTAGAAACATCTGGAGCCCCTGGTGGTCTAGTGGTAAAGGCGCTGCGCTATCACCGCCGAGACCCGGGTTCGATTCCTGGTCAGGGCCACTCCCGGGCAGGTGGGGCTCATTAGCCCTTAAAGGCAACCCACCTACGTCCTAAGGACCTCACTGCCACCATCCAAGCTCGCTTGGCCCCGGCAGATGAACCTTAGGATTAAAGGGTGGGCTCAGTTCCGCGCACACTGTGTCTCACCTAAAAAATCCAATGCGCAGGCTGGAAGGTGTAAAGACCTTCCCCGGATCTTCGCTTGCGAAGACTGGCCATTATTAGAAACATCTATCTTTGAGATCCATGGGTGGAATTCAATGATTACAGACAGAAGGGACAGGATCTGAAAGTAACTTCACAAGATTTTACAAATCTCTTGGTCAGTGATGATATGTGATGGCAGCACAGGAGGCAGAAAAGTGCTGTAGAGATTCATGAAGAACACAGCTGAAAAAAATGCAAAGAAAGTGAACAGGATCATGACTGTCTAATCGAAATAAAAGATAAGCCAGTGAAGGAAGCAGCTATATCAGAGAGCTGTATTTTGGACAAGTGAAGTATTCAATGTGTTTCATATGTGTGAGTGGAACAGAAATAGAAAAATGCACATTCTGTCCTATGAATTCATGCCTGAAGCAAGTGATGGTGAAAGTAGTGGGGTATGAACATAATTATTTAATCTTCTCTCTATCTATCTGGTCTCGAGTGACAGAAAATATGCAGAATCCAAGAGTGGACCTGAACACAATCATTTCAAGAGAAAATACTTTCCCCTTCTGGCATGGTTTCTTCTGTCAGCCCTTTGAGTTGATCATTATCTACCTGCCAACACATTAGAATGATCTCTTAACACTGACTATACAGGCTATAAATGACAGGGCAGCTGTGGAATAAGAAAGGAGATCAAATAGGATGTTGAATCCAATCTCAGAGGACTCTGATACAAGCAAAGGGAAATTCTGTACCCTTTGAGAATTGAAATTATACTCCTTGGTGTTGGACAAGGCAGAAATTGCAAAATACTGAGTTGTCCTTTATCTGGGCACTAACAAAGAACCAGAGCTGAAGTTGCTTCCTGTTCATTTTAAAGATCTCTCCAATACGTTTTCCAGCTGCTGATGTTGTTTTCTAACACAAGCAAACTAATTTTCATAACATTAGGCAAATTTTAACTGGAGTGCTTCACCAAGCCACTACTGTAACTGATAAGAGCCACCTGGGCCTTAGGGTTCAAGCTCGGGTCTGAAAATATCAGCCAATTTAAAAAGTTTATAAAGCCTAAACAGAAATCAAAACACAAAAATAAGCCACACAGAACAGAAGCATCCAACAGTGAAATGTAAAGACAGATTTAAAATCCTGTCCAGTATAATGACAACAAATATTTTGGGGGTGTGAATTAGTAACTGAAATTACAACCAAAACAAACAAATGAAATTACTTTATTCAAACCGATCATTTCTATGGTTCTGTGCCAGAATTCAAGACAGTAACAAACACAGATGTCTCCAGTCATATGCTCTAATATTTTTCTCTGCTGATGGTTGCCATGTGATGAAAGCACAGAATCTTGGCTGTTACCAGACCAGGACAGACTGAAATGGCTGAGCAAATGAGATTTTATGTTCAAACCTGGACCTCAGGAAGAACAGCTGGAGGAAAGATCTCTTGTCTTACAGAAAGATCTCCCAGTTAGTGATCACAAAGAGGTGGATGGAAGGGACCCAAAGACTCAGCAGCAGAAGCTCTCAGAGGCAATCATTCACCTCAGTGTGCAGGTGTATCACCAAAATCTGCTTCCAGAGATGTTCAGGTACTCTCTTCAGTGGGTTTTCCTCTCACCAAGGCCTCCTCTTCTCTCTTTTCTGGCTGTTAGGGGAGTGCGGTGGTATGAAGTCAGTGCTGCTTTTTCCTTTGCTCCATACTTGAAGCAACACTCTGGATTCCTCACCTGGTGTTGTGTGTTAATCCTTCTCTGCGAGCAGAGGCTGGAAAAAAACAAAGTTTTTTTACTCAAAGATTTTCAGTAATCATGGAGGACTGATACGTGTGGAAAAACTGCGGTACTGCTCTGCACGTCTCGGCCATCACCAGAAATCTGGGTCTCCCTATCACACAACTCCTCTCTGTCCTAATAGATGAGACCACAATTCAGTATAACAAAACTTAACTTCATAAGCTACTGTGTGAAAACACAGTCTTTGTATTCCTCCTGAACACCAGAATACCTTCTTCACTCTTTGCTTCTGACTCACATGACTCATCTATTCACATGCATCCTCCTCTAAATCCTTCTCCCACATCAGTATGCTTTGTCTTTTTTCTTTGGGTCTTTTACTCATTTCCTTGTATGGGAGTCTACTTCCCCACTCCAACACATGCTGAGGACCTTGGTGCAGGAGAGATGGGGGTATGAGAAGGCTGATCTTTAAAAGAAACCAAATGGGGATAAGGAAAAAAAACTTTTCTTCCTGTTATTATAAAGATATATTTTTGACTTGTACATGCTGCAACATTCTCCTATTTAGGCATGTTATGGGGAAAAGTCAATATCATCTTCACCTTTTTTTACTTAAACATCCTTAGACAGTCCTTTAAAAAGAAAACTCCAAAACACTTAGAAATGTACAAAGTTTATTTTTGACAGTTTGCATTTTGCAGCTAATCTAGTAGGTAAAGCTTGTCCCGTGTATTGGCACATTGGCTTGCTCCTAAACATAAGTGACATTTGTTGAGAGCTGTTTATTAAAAATATTGCTGTATTTTAAAAAATACACTCTCCTTGAGAGTCCAGCACAGAGCCAAACATCACAGAGCACAGAGGACCTGGAAAGATGTTTAGAAAGCAGGATTGCCAGCTATGTCACTGCACAGAAAGTTTGGAAACTGAATTAGAAATCAAACTGTCAACCATGTGTATTAAGATAGGATACCAGTCCAGAAACTTATCCCTTGGCAATATGCTGAAATAAAGGAAACAAAGGCACATGAGAGGCAGCCAACTTCAACCTCATTTCCCTCTTTTGAAGAGACTTTTGAGCTTTCCTATTCCTACAGAAATGCACAGTACAGTTTGTCTTTTCTCACAAACTGAATTAAAATCACTTTGCTCGAGCTCTTGTATGGCTGCCTTAAGGACTGAGCACAGAGAGGAGCATTCCTAGGTCTATAAGCAAATATATAGGTTCCTAACATGAGTGCAGCTCACAGCCAATACAATAATTTCATAAATATTACTGTATATAATTCTATGAAGTTTTATAATTTCAAAGCTACTGGTGAGCATTTCACTTCCTCTTCTGGTTGAGTAAGTGGAATGGGGAAAAAGCTCATTCCTGACAGAAGCCGACATTAAGGGTTGATTCTCTCCAGTGATAAGAGTTATTGCAGTGAATCACCACGTACAACAGAATGAATTTCCTTTATTCTCTGCCTGCCAGGAGGTGTTAAAGTATCTGCCCATATGTCTGTCCACGTGTTTACACATCATTATGTCATACATGACTGCACCTCAAAAACTCAGAACAGTCACACAGTGGGAAGGATTACCTCAGTTTTATGGATATGATTCTGAGTTACAAGGAAGTTGTGTAAAGTCATTTACATTAACAAGAGTTGTATAAAGTCATTTAAGAGATAACTGCACACTAAAATTCAGTGCCATATAGACTTCCCCAGTACAGATGTACACAGCCTTGGTCACACACCAGCACCTAATCTACTGTGCTTCCAAGCTGCAGGAATGAGACAGAGCAGAGCACTAGGCGAGATGATAGTATTGGGTCAGGAACCCATGCTAATATTTTTAAGAGCTAGTTTGGGCTGTTTCATCATATCCGCAGAAAGTTAGCGGGAGAACTGAGAAGCATGTTGAAGTCTCATGAATCCAAATGTTAAAAGCAGGAACTTTCTTTCTCCCTGAAAAGCTAGGATTATCTTAGAAGTTCAGATTTTTTTTTTTATCCCAGAGCAGAGGGAATTTCTAATCCAAGTGATGCCCAGCATTCTCTTGATAATATACAGTGCAACTAAGAAAGGCAATAAATAAATGGGGTTTATTTATATCCATGACTGACTGACACTAGCAAGCCAGGACAGCTGACAACAGAAAGCCAGCCCTCCCTCCCCCATATTTTGGGCACAATTTCAACCTGCCTTGCTGGACCAGGCAGGCCAGAGAAAGAAGCAAGTCCGAGTCATGAAAATTTTCTTGGGGGCATGGGAGGCGGGGAGGGGGGAGGTGTGGGTGTGTGTAGGGGGAGCGTGATATATGTGTGTGACACAGTACATGCAACTGTCACAAACAGTATAAACAACTGTATTCCAGTGAAATATACCTGTACAAAAAGAGCAGTGAGCAGACTCATTGACAAGAGAGAAACAGCAGTGGAAGTCAGCATGAGCCTTCCTGCTTCCCATTTTAAAGAGACTGTGTCTTTAACACACACACACACACCCTGACTGCTAATGCCCTTCTGTACTTGATGGCCTTCATTCTGGTATCTCTCATTCACCTTCTTACTCCCTGGATTGTGGTTCTCTTTTCTCTGGCTCTTCCCCACATTTCATTTCATAACTTCAGACACTCCTTTTACCCTATTCACACACATTTTGGCTTCTATTTTTAGTTCTCAATAAAATAATGCCAGATTAAAACAAAATCCAATTTGGATGGGCAAAATCATCCTCTCTATAGGTAGCTTAATGCCAGAGGGCCAGATGTGAGACAGAAATAGCCAAGATATTATATAACCTCTCCCCAGTCTTTGCACACCTGGTCTTGAATGACATTTTCAACACAGCAAGAAAATACAGGCAGTTCGTCACAACCTCACTACTGAGAACAAGCAATGATCAGCCGCCAGTCAGGCAAAAATGCCAATTGCCTGAAGTCATTACTTATCCTGCTTCAGAGTTTTCTTTGAGTCTGTCAGAAGTGAAGGATCCTAAAATTCAAGCTGGGTTCTAGTTCTTAAACAAGGAAGCCAATTTCTAGAGACTGTTCTTTCCTTTTTCTCCTGCTTTCCCAGAAGTCCTGACACTTGGAAAGTCCTTTCAGTGGCATGAGATCAGTAGCAACAGGAAAAAGCTCCTTCCTCTCATAAAAGAAAGGCAAAAGGGTGAGTAAAGGTATGAGAGGCAGGCTGCTCTCACAGGTTAAGGAATAAATGTAATTTCTGATCATTAGAAGAGAACACCAACCCTCAGATCTACCTGAGAGGCCATGGCTGAGTTGGACATTACTGTCTTAACATCATCTGAGAAGGGCCTGGAATGCTGCTTCTGGCAGAACTTTACACTCTGCTGAGATGTAATGAGACATATAGAGTTTTTCATAACCAGATAAACTCAAACATAGTCATGTCCTGTTGATGACTTGTATCTATTTTAAAGGTACTGATTAGAAACATCAATATTTGCTCATTGCTAGTCATAAGGTAATGTTCCCTGCCCCTTCAAATAATATTATGAAATGGGGTTAGGAGAAGGTCTTTCTTAACTCTCATCCTTTCCCTTCTGGTCCATCTGGTACTACAGGCTTGTGTGTCATTATCTGACCTGGGACTGATGCAACAACTAAAGCAGGGAGAGGAACTATTTTTTCCCCTTCCTCTTTGCCCCCTTTATAAAACTGAGGAAGTCATTAAGGGTAAGAGAGAGACGATCCAGGGTGTTTTGGTGATGCATGAAAGAACAATGGATTTAGGAAGATAATTATAAGAACAAATGTGAAACTAAATATCCTTTCATTGTGACTGATTCTTTGCCCTCCCAAAAAGGGAGGCACAAGAGTAGGATTCAACACAGGTTCTACTGCTTTCCAAAATATGATAGAATGGACCAATTCTGTTTCTTAATAATCCTTTCTCTGCATGGAGACAGCACTACAGAGAGATGCTGACAGAATGTTAACTGTTAACGAAAGGCTGCAGGGTGAGAGGCTGCACCGGAAAAATATGATGCAAAGTGCTGGATATGACACCAGAGTTCCCTCTTCAGTGACCCACCCAGGGCTTCTCAGCCAGACAGGTGCGTCTGGAAGGATTTATGTGAAAGAGCTCATCATTACTCCATTCCTGGACTAGGGAAAGTAATGAGGTGATATCAAAAGTTGCTCTTCTGTGTCATAAGATATCTTGTGCCTGAGATGCCCAAGTAGTCTGAGGTAGAGGTTACTTGAGGTGCCCATTTGAAGGTCACCTTTTAAAGTGAAGACCACTTGTGCAGTCAGTCACAGCAACAACAGAGAGAACCAGGAAGGTGGCAAATGAAGACTGGAATTAACAGGATTAGTGAGACGGAGGAGGCGTACCAGCAATGTGCTGTGCAGAAACCTGAGTGATTTCTTTTCCCAGCTGCTCCAGCTGAAATCATAGCCAAGGTTCTTCTTGGGAATGTGGCAACAATGTAAAAATAAATACACTGGTGTTCAACAATCTACTGCCTTCTGAGGCTGCAGGAAACCTGGCATAAGCTGAGGAAGCCTGGACAAGGCTGGGCAGCTGAGAATTCCACCCTAGTGCAACAAATGGCTGGGAGTCTGAAACAGGCCATGCACAGTGGTAACAGTACATATTCAGTCCCATTCCTACCCTTTGTCATTCAAGAGAGTTGAGAGACATGGGGTGATAAAAGAATCTCCAAATTCCAGGCATTTTTTTTCTGTTTAGATCTGGCAAACAAGATGAAGTGATTGTATGTGTCTTGTTTAAATGCCTGCTGTATTTACTTGCCTTTTTTTTTTTTTTTGGTGCAGAACAATTTTAAAGTTTGTACTTTTGCACACCTGCTAAACTAATCTCTTTTTTTCCTTAGGCTCACATAAAAGAGGCTGCATTTAAGGCATAATATTAATTCAAGCAGTAGACAAGGGTAGACAACAGCCAGTCAAGGCTTAGCACAACCAACGTTAACTCCAATTTCAGATCTCCAACAACTAGACATACAGTAACATGACCTTCTTTTGAAGGACCATACAGTAATCTCGGATATAAAAAATTTCAGAAATACACAGTCTTCCTGTAGATTTTCTGTAAAAGGAAACAAATCTGGAGCATGCTAGATGGTGAGAAGAGGAAGTACAAAAGTTCTCCTTACTGTCACTAGTTTGCAAGCAGGCTCCATTCATTGCTCTGTACTGGACAACACTGCTTGTACATTCATCATATTTGGATGGCATTCATACACTGCTCTCCACCTTAGCCTAAAGAAGAAAATCACTAGAGAAAACAAAGAACAGCAACCTGTTTTCTGCATGGAGCAGCTCCAAACCAGATTATTAATCCCCATATTCTTCGACTAGTCTCTTGGCAGTTCAGGATCCAGTTTTAAGCCCTTAAGGATTTACACTTTATTTCAAAGAGCTGCATACTTTCAGGACTCGGCATTCATGCAGATTTGGAGGCCAGGTGAATGTCCAAAATAAACAGACAACTGTGCATCACCCTGCAACTAAGCTGAGACACAGACCTAGGAATCACAGGGAATAAAATCAAGTCTATACCAACTAGCTCAAGAAGTTTCCTCCCTAGTTTCAGACTGAGTTTTGACATTCACTTGTAGGATGTATTCTCAAGGGAACTAAAACACAAATAAATTAGTTTTGGACTCATGTTTTAAAACAGACTAGGAAGAGATCCAAGACCCTGCATAAATTAAGGGTCTTCACTGCTGTCAAACTCGAAATGCGTATTACCAATTTTTACCTCCCCTAATCGGTAATTCTAATGTTTTTTCTCTCCTCCCAGCAAACACAGTGGAAAAGTTATATGGTCATTAGTAATATAAGCATTAGCACAATAAAACTGCATCACTGTTAATCAGTCTGAGTATGAAAAGGTGAAAGTCCTATCAAGTTTGGAGCCAGGCATCAGTCTTGCCTAGTTTTAATCATGATTCATATTTGTTTGTTATTATATAGGCTATTAGTGCATTATGGTTTTACCATACCAAAACAGAACCCCAGAAGCATTCTGTGTTCTGAAGTTTGAAAATAAAAAATTCCCAAACTCTCAAGAAGCTGTCAGGAAATGAAGGGGAAAAGCCTAAAGACAGAACATAGATATGAGAACACTCATACAGCAACTCAACATTTGCTGTTAACTTTGCAAATGAGAATGAGAATCGCGTTCTGAGTTGGAAGGGACCCACAGGGATCATCAAGTGAATGGCCCATACAGGAATCAAACCCTCAAAACAGATAAAATCAACTTGTGCATCTACTCCACAACTACACTGAAGGGTTATCCATACTTTCAGATTGTTCTTGTCTCCAGGCTCTTGCAGACAAGAGTACAGCTCAGGAACAGAGAGGCTGCTGTTATGTTTTCATAAAGTACTCTTCACGCTCTATGTTCCCTAAAACCTGCTTTGTGTTAGTATTTTCAAAAAGGACAAATAATAAATATAATTAATTTCTAACTACGAGGTCCTATATAAGCCACAGAACTTCCTTGATGTTACTTTACAGTTGTTCAAAACCTCAGTTCTTGTGGAAAAATTATATCTGTTTCACCTAGACCTTCACTTTCTTGAGAAAATGAATTCACACTGACTTCTACTCTCCGTTTATGCCAAAGGATCTGTCCTCAAGAGCTTGAGTCCACTGCACAAGTGTCTACAACTGCTATTCTACAGTTGCAGCACTAACCACCAGTGAACTGTTTTTTGGATAATCTGGTTAAAAGTTTCCATACTGCCTGACTCTCTCTTCTGTTGAGCATCCTCCTGACTTTTGGTTAGATGATGACTTGTGACACCTTTATGCTGCTTCTCCACAGAGGCCTACAACTATTCTCAGATAGGCTGTTAGAGAAGAAGGCCTATTCAAGCTTCTCAGACATTTTTGAGTATTTGTGTGTGAGTTTATACAGAGGTTCTGCCTGGTTCCTCTTTTATCTCTGCAACTTTTCAGAACCTTCTATCTTTAAATGCTTGCAGTTTATTCTTTATGATTTGTATGTCCAACCTCTCTAGTTGGTATCTAGGATACTAAATACATGTGAGACAGTAACCCCAAATAAGCTGCTGCTGAGGGGAAATTGGGGCCCTAGAGTAAGCAATCAATGGAGAGTGAAGAAGAAAAACAGCTGTTCCTGCAGCAAGGACCAGAGTAGTTTCTGAGACACACAAACTGGGCACAGAAGCCTCTGACACATACCAGTGGCGTGGTGCAAAGCTGAAGACAATATCATTCCCCAGTTTCCAAGAACAAACATTCTGCTCTAGTTAGCTTAATCATCGAAATACTTAGCACTGCTCGTGCAGCTATATACCTCTTCTGGCAAGAAGGAAGCTTTGAGTGACCCACTCATCATGGTTCTGCTAGCCTACCCTTAGCCAAACTAGGGCTTTATATAAGCCCTGACACTCTTAGCTACATGGCAGGCTAAACCCTTTGTTTGAGCTTCAGAGAAGATAAGTTTAGTACAGTACAGCAAGTCTAGTCCTACAGGAGGAAACCATGAGCTGAAGTTCTCAGTTCTCACTGGATTACAAGTATTCACAGAGAAGGTGACTACCCTGAACTTTGTAGCTGTTATCTACATTATATTCTTTCTCCAGCTCTGGCTGTTGTCTTCCTGCATTAATACAATCAACAATCCTCATGCATGCACCGAATAAATATTCACAGAAATGGGGAAGGACATCAAAATGCTACTTACAGTTATCATGGACACACATAACAACAGTACCCAAAGGAGATGTAAAGATTCTCTTGCAAAAGTTAAAACTACAGGGGAACAACTATGACAGTGCTCTTCAAAGTGTGAAAAAGAAGGCAGAATTCAGCACAAAACACCTTCCTGTAAGTCAACTAAACAAACAAGTTTCTTCGATATATTGAGAACTCCATTTTTACATTTACTTGCTAATTTGTCTGTAACCTTACTTAATATACTGAACTAAAAACAACTTGAGCTATATAGTAGACCAGAACTTCTGCCTCAGTTATACAGATACTAAAGGGTTGACATAATTTCATTTATTTTGATAATCCCATCATACACCAGAATACACGTTCCAATGTGCCACTGGGTCTTTTTTATTGACTATGGCTCTTCACCCTATAAAATTTATGGTAGGAGTTTTTGCCAGGTGGTAAAGTGTGGGAGTCAGTTTGGAACTGTACATTAAGTGCATTAGATAAAGGATCAGCAATAAAATCACCAACATTAATAATGAAAATGTAATCTTTAAATTTCAGAGATAAATATCCAAGAGATGAACTGGGTAGTTCACCCCTACAAAAACTTTTCTTTCAGCCTATGAAAATACACAGATCACTGCATTAGTGATACTCAAGTCATGTTTTCGAGGTTTCACAGCAAAACAAAAGGTCAGAAATGCAATTTTTCAAAGCATTCTAGAACATACTTTGTCCATATATTCCATTATAGCACTATCACAAATTACTATGGGCCATGGATAATATGGGTTCCTGAAGACTACACTTGACCTGCCAACAGGTCTACATCAATGAAAAATGGATTTAGGCCCTCATTTGCTGAGAACTTAACAGCATATAAACCTGTTTGAACTAATTAGTCACTAGGGAACAATGAAGATTTGATTCTGTAAGTCTCTGATTTTCCTTTGGGAACTTTCACCTCTACTGATTGACTTCACTATGCAGCTGACTCACAAGTCTCAGCTATGTCTTTCTGAAGTCCAGGGCTTTTCTGCAAGACTGAAGAAAAATTTAAAGAACGTTCCAACCCTATATTACAGGCCAAGCTTAAACAACAGAGCATCTTGAGCCAAAGCCTAGAGCAAAGAGGAGCCATTTTAGCCAAGGTGCTTTTTTTTTTCCCCAGCCATATTTTAAGGAATCTTCCTCTTCCAACTCTATGAAACTCAGCCTTTGCTCCCTTCTGTTTAGCCTTTTTTAAACCCAGAAAGAATAAATTCCCTGCACAGCTGAACCCAGACTGTTACCTAGGAACCATTACATGCAGAGGAGGCAGCTGTGTTTCTTCTTGCTGAGAAGGTTTTTTCCTCGCCAGTTCTTGAAAAAGATTAAAGCATCCCAGCATGCCCACCCCCACTTGCATGGTCTTTGGCACTGGCACTCACCTGTGGAATTTGTCCCTAGCTCACAGGATGCAGAACTGTGAAGGCTCTTCTGGAATCCGTTCAGTTTCTTTTCAGTGGAGGTCACCCTAAGAGGTAAAAGCATCAAATCAGACAGCGATAAGAAGTGATATACCAAGGAAGAACGAACCTCTCAAACAAAAAACTGAGAATTCTCTCCATTTACATAATCTCACTGGGATTGTAACTATGAAGCTGTGCCTGAATATGGTATGAAACAGGCAGTGACAGCAACTGAATCAAAAAAGGATGAAAGACAGACGAAAACTCAAGCCACCAGCAAGACTTCCATGTGATAAAAACACTTAATTGTTTCACGTGCCTTAGAAGCTGGTTCTGGAGAATAAAGAACATAGTAAAAGGTATTGCACCACCAAGGTACTACTTGTAATTACAAGAAGTAATGCTGTTGTCATCTTATTCCAGCAATTTGAACTAAAGTGATTAAGCAACCTTTAAACAGAAATGCATATGCTGTCAAAAACATGCCAAATTCACAGTTAAGTCTTTGCATCTTGCCTCAGCAGAGAGAGCTCATCTAGGCAAAGTTTCTCACTTATCTTGGAAACTGGGACCCCTGGGATGCATACAATTTCCAGTAGTCCAGTGCCATTCCTCAAGCATTCCTTAATGGAAATCCTGCATTGATCTCAGCATTTGACTTACAGCAAAAGTATATTCTGTGGACTACAACTGCACTTACTTTAACTTACAGATTCATTACCAAACTGACACCACGTCTTCCTACATAAAAATTGGGTCTACTCAAAAGGGAAGGGCAAGCTATACAGCTGCAAGGATCTATTCTGTTCTTATAATCTCTACAATTATCCATCTATTCTTGGTTTGTCCTCTCCTCCTTTATTCCTCCTTGCCTTTCTTTCTTCCTGCCCAATTCCATTCTGATCACTGCAGACTTCTGCACGTACACTCATCTCTACCAGTCCTTCTCCTTCACTCCTTCAGCTCTGCAGAGTTACAGTTACTGTCAGCTCTTTCCCAAAAAAGCATTGTAATCTCCAATCCCCATGTGATGCCCTGACAACTAACAGACCCAGACACACATGTGCAGTTTCTATAGTTTTATCTGAAACCTTTTGTTTTCAGATTTCAAGGTCAGCAAGTAATCCAGGTGTTCCTGACAGCTAAAAGGCTAGTGAGGGACTCCTGTAATTTATCTCAGCAGGATTTCAGTGAAATAAATTGGAGTCCATACAGGAAGGGGGAGGAATCAGATACATTTGTGTAACACAATCCCTTACTTCAGTCAGCCTTAATTGCAAATGCTATTGTCAAATGAAGGGCCTGTTCCCGTGTTTATTGTCTCTTGGAGAGAATTTTGGATCTGTATTTATGGCATCTTTTCGTGCTGATACTGCGTGGTCCTTCTGGAAGCTAAGAATCCAGATGGATCTTTATGCTTCTTACATAGATATTCCCTGCTCATAATTAGCTACTCCACTTCATTAACACAGCACAACTGACAGTCAAATTCAGCTCACCCTTCTGTAGGTAGAATGCAAGACTAGTGGTTGAAAATGTCATCAAGAACACCGGCAAGTATAACAGCAACATAAAAGCAAAACAGAGAACAGTCACATTTCTACCTTAAAGCGTGGCTTCTATCCTCTCTACAGACTTAACTCGTCTTCTCTGCCTACCCACAATGTATCCGGATTCTTGCAGTTTCAGCTGTCACCCCCAGACAGCTCACTCTCAGCATTGCTCCTGGGATCTCACCCCTCACATTCTCTGTTGTGTCCTGATGGAAGCTTCAGTGCCAGAACATATTCACTGCTTAAACTGACTTAATCCCTTTCCACTTTCTTCCTCCTTGGGTTGGCTGAAATCCAACTGCCTTTCTCAGTTTCCTGCTTTTTAATGTCCATGTCGCTTTTGCTTCCAGTTCTCCAATTGCTATATTCTCCATTTCTCCTTCTTCAATACTAACAATAACACTGTCTGCACTGTCCTCTCCATTTAAATATCTGTCACTGCCCTTTTCTGTCTCTTATACAGCTAACCCCTCCTTGATACTCAAAGTTCCTTCATTTAGGCACTAGACCAGCCCTAAGCTGCTCAGCCTTGGACTGCAAATTTGTTCCACAAGTGACAGAGAAATACTTTCTTGACTAAATTTTGAACACCTTTGTTCTAACAACCTATTCCTGGGGTCTTCCGAATGCATTTAAAGATCCAGTGGAACCAGACAGAATTGACACTAACAAATTCATATCACAAAAAGCCCAGGTTTAACAAAAGGACAGCAACAGAATTACAATTCCAGCGCCAGAGAGGTTTGTTCCTCTTTGTTGTTCTTGGACAGGGTGTCCCTGCATGTGTATCTGTGTGTATGATCTGAGGCTAGCCAAGGGCTATGAGCTACAGGTCTAGTAAGCCCAGCTGTGTCAGGGTGTTAAATCAAGGCAAGTCTCTCAGATGCACTGCTTTTGCTGCCAAAAATGTCTAAGGGTCAGGCAGCCTCATTAACCCAGCTACTCAGGAGCTGAAAAAACAAGCGTGCCGCAGTACAGCAGTAGCAAAAGGTAAAAAGGTTCCAGTAACAGTTACATGCTTGTTCTCCTGCTGCCTGTCCTCTTTTCAGTGGGCCCTCAGTTTACATATGTGATGTACATGGCTCACTTAAGACACTTCATGCATACCTGTGAATGAGCACACATGGACAAGACAGGATATAAACCAGAACCATAGTGTTTTAGAGGGCTTACTCTGTGACCATCATCTACTTCTGGCACATTTGCTAGGCTTGGCCACACTGTCCTAGAAAAGATGGCTACTGCTGTGTCCAACTGCAATCAGGACTCTTCCCTGCCCTGGGATGGATTTCCTGATCCCTGGAGAAATGCATCTCCTCTACCCTATTTCTGTACTAGTTACAATAGAGAAGAACTTTGGCTCTTCTATTGCTGGCACCGCACAAAACAATTACACAAGGGAGAACAAGGCAGAAAGATTTTTGTGCTGTGGTGTTGGGACTTGAAGGGAATATTTGTTTCAAAACGCTTCCTGAATAGAGTTATGAATGACATTTACAGCAATGTTCACTACAAGAAATTATGCCATGCTGACCAAATATCCCCAACAGTTTGTGATGTTTCAGCCAACTACTGATAAACTTGGTGACCTTCTTGGTCTCTCCTACCCTGGTAACATCTTGAACTATATGCTCCTTTTCTCTACCTAGCATTTCCTCTCTTTATATACAGTGGTCTAACATTGACAGATGAATTTTTATGAGATCTTTGACTGATGGTTCTGTTCACAGGTTCTTCAAAGCCTTGCTCTACTTGATGCTGTCACAGTTAGAGAGCAGGTTTCTGAAAAGTTACTAGTGCAGAAATTTGTATTTACTATGACTCAGTCAATCCTAAAAGCAGAGAGATTCTTCTTCTACCATCTGTACCAGTTCACTCTGGGTTCTGACAGTTGAGCTAATATATTTTTCTATTTTGCATGCTGTCATTAGTAATGTGAAGATTCCATACATCAAATGCTGCTCCCAGGGACATCTGCTTCATTCCATGGCTTATGAATACCGTATCTGTGATCTGTCACAAAATGTTGCTCTCAGCTATCAGCAGTCTTTTCATGGTTCACAGACCTGCCAATAGTAGTGGCAACTAGAGCACTGGGGAAAGGTCACAGTCTGACTCTTAGAAAGAAAGAAGAGCTTGTTGTGCTAGCTGTCCAAAAACTGTCTTTCTACTTGTGATATGAGGACATTTAATCAAAACTATGGAGCCCCATGAGACCATTTTATGGGACTACATTTCAGCATAGAGCTGCATATTAAACCATTTCTCCCAATTAGTTCTTTTTCTGCACCTTAATATGGGCCCCAGTTTTCCACTGTGTTAGTTTAAGCAAGGAGTCTGCTTTGGACACAATCCATTATAAAGTCAACCTACCACCATTTACAAGTTGAGAAACTAAGAAAACAAGAGAGGCCAGGAACTGAAAAGACAAGACTGAATTGTCTGGCTGTTCCATTACTTTTTTCCTTTATGTTTCAATCAGGGAAGTGTCCAAGTTACTAGATAGTTTTTGAATTAGTCAGTAATGTTCATCTTTAGCATCTCATTCTGTTTGTAGTTGAGTTTTCTACTTCTTATTTCTTCCTCTTCTGGAAGCCATGTGTGCTGGCTGGGAGAGAATTGATAACGCATGCAAGGAGGAGATAGGTCAAAGAGACAAAGTTGATTTTAGTTTTTCTTCACAGTCCAGACTCTGGAGAAATTCTACAAACAACTTCAAAAAGATTATCTTTATTAAGATGTTAAACAAAAGCCAGGCAGTGCGAGAGCAGACACAAATAAGGTCTAACTTACTGAAATATATGGGGGGAAAAGAAGAAAAGCAAGAGCTTTAACAACAGAATGGGATTAGTTTCAGTGAGTCTTGTGGAAATAATACATAGCACTAAGATCCTATTTCAGGAAAGAGATCAACAAGACAGCCAAGAAGTATCAGGGGGTGAGAGAGGGCAGCAAATCAAAAGTGACCAAAGAGACAAATGAAAAAGCCAAAAAGATGTTACGGAGAGGGACATTTACCATGTCATAACCTAAGGATATGGTAGTCCCACACTGGAAAAGTACAATTCTGAGTACCACAATGCAAGCACTCTGATAAACTGAAGAAAATACAGTCAATTCAAAACAACTAAGGACTTGACAGGTGGAACTAGTATCTGAGGTGAATAAAACCTCAACAAGTCTAAGCAACATTAGGTGACTCCAGGAAGTAGAAGGATATTCAAAAGATGGAAAGTATTCATAAGGGAAAGTGTTCAGGGTGGTTCAGGAAGGAGGAACACGGTACAAAAGGATGAAACAAAGGAAAAATTCAGATAGCACATCAGGAGAAACTAGCTGATAATAAGCTTGTCTAGATTCTTAAATAGACTGTTATTGCACACAGTGGAGTTTCTACCACTGGACTTTTTCTGAAAGCAGACTACACATGGTGTCTGAGGATACTTCATACAAAATAATCAGAGACTGCAGAAAACAGGTTGGAGCATGCAAGACATCTTTTTCTTCTCTAATCTGTATTCCTTTGACACAGAGGCTTCTCTCCATTCACCCCCCTGCCAATGCATATCGGGTCTTTTCCTGATAACAATGAATGGATTAAATTAGACTGAGACATAGCAGCTTTTAAATGATCAGCTGGAAATATATGCTGGAAATATGGCCGGGCACTGCTGTTTTCCATGTAAGTGAAAAAATGTTACTGCAAGATCCCATGAATGGCAAGAATGGGTTTGGAGCCTTATGTTGGAGACTGAAAGGCAACTTGGAAAGTATTTCCGGAGTGGCTCCTTGCAGCCTTCGATACTTGGATTCGTTTTCTGAAATTCTGAAGGAATCTTTTGCTTTTTTTCTCCCTTCTGTGCATTTTTGGTGCTGAACTTTTTCCGGTTTTCCCACACTCCTGCCTGTCACAGAGCAGAAACCACAAAAATGCAGCAAAGTAAAGTCTGTCCAAGGAGCTGCAATTCCATCTCACAAGGATAAACATTTCCTCTGCCAAGAAGTGAGCACAGCACACCGGCATCTTCAAATACACATCCCTGCTGCCCAGCAGAGAAACCCACTGACACAGCCTGTCACCTGTACTAACATGAGCTACCCAACATAAAAGAAACCAGATAGCAAACCTACCAGCATATACCTGCCAGACCTCACGATCACATCATTTGCTGAGCTGACAAAGTCCACTAACACTTTGTTTTCTTTTTAAATAGATTTGGAGGATTAATTCAGTGTGCTATCTCTTAAGATGGCAAGCGTACAGGCAGGAAATACATGAACGTCCCCAAAGCAGTTCTGTTCAAGTTCCTTAAATATGCCTTGCTGTTCCAAATGGGATTCACACACACGGACTGTGCCCTAGCATCTTCCTAAGGTGTCTTTCATTAGTAATCTTTTACTAAGTAAAACTTCTCTCTTTAAACAGGAGGGGAACTGAGAGTCAGGAAACCTCACAGGAACTTGCTCTGAAAGCTTTACAACTCTGCTGGCTCTAGAGTAAGTACAAGGGCAGAAGTTATGAATGCAATTTTTTAGAATTAAATAAGTCTGAGGATAGATGAGGAAGAACTCAATGAAGGATTTAGTCTAAAGCAATTGTGTCATTTAAGCAGAGATAAACAAAGAGCTGAGGAAGCTGAAAACCCAGAAGTCTTGCTCACATTTTCTCATAATGCACAAAAGAGAAGACACATATAGAAATGGAAAGGAAGAAAACTTAAAATCAAGTAGCATCATTTCATGGTGAATATTTTTGTTTGTTTTTAAAGATAACACATGTCAAATCCATCCATCTAACTTAGAATAGCAAGCACTATATAATTAAAGCTTTCTAAAAGTTAAAAGAAGGATTTCAACAGATAATGAGGAAAGCTATCATTACATCAGGCACAGTATAAACACTTTAAATGAAATAAACACTTGTGCTTGAAGACCTAAGTCAAACATGGTATGTTACATTTATGGAAAAACTTGGTTCAAGGGCAGATAAGCTTGTTAAAGATATTGGATTGCTTTGTTGTTTTGTTTTGGGGTTTTTCTTGGTACCCTCTTCTGACCCATCAGATTCAAGCCCCCATCAAAGATTAAACATGGAGCGACTCAAGTGCCTAAACACAGATGTCTACTACCATACTTCATACTCTAAAGTTATTTGAGGCCTCTGCATGGGACTGGCAGATACAACACAAGATCTACAGAAGACCTGTACTCACCTGGAACAGCAGTTGGAGGTCAGGTGGAATAGCCCTGGCCATCTAGAATGTCACTAGCAACCTGTATTTAGGTTACTGAGCCCCACCTTGGAATCAATCTGGCAGTTCCTATGTTCTCATGTTTGTATTACAGTTTTACCTTCCTTACCACTGTGAAACACAAAACTGCAACATAATGCACAGATTTCAGTACGCACACCTTAAGTTACTCTGAGATCTATCTTGGACAGCACAGCGGACATCAGTCAAAGTCAGATGCAGATAGGTTCTTCTCCGATATTTATTTTTGGGAAAACCAGTGCCAACTCCCTGTTGTGGATGGAAGAGATAAAACTTACTTGGAAATCCTCTGGGCTGCAGCCTTTCTGATCACTGCCTGTCTGTGGTTTGTTGGAGGCTTTGGAACCAGCTGAGGAGGTGTACTCTGGGATGGCATCACTTTGTGCAAACTGGTTGCTTTTTGGATACTACAAGTGGCACTTGATGTCTTGTGGGCATCAGAGCCAGCTGGCATAGATATATGGCTGGTGCTGGGTTGTGAGTAGTTGGCAAAGAGAGCCTGGGTAAAAAAACAAAACAAAACAAAACATAGTAATTGGTGATTACCTCTGTGAACATTGCTGAGAACGCTGATGGAGGTGGGTGACATTTTTGTCTGGTGGGATAACATCTGTCTGGTGAAGGCATGGGACTCTCCCAGGGCTCGAGGGAGACTCCCATGCATAAAAAGAAGAGTTAAGTGGTCAAATCCATAAAGTAGTTTTTAGAGCTGAATTTTATGCCTTTAGAAGCTGGGACTACCTTCTAGGAATGCAGATAACCTCATTACTGCCACAAAATTATACTATTCTGGATTAAAAAACGTGAGGTTTAATCCTTAATCTAACCTTGCAGTGGGCTTCCACCCACAAAGAAGTAAAGCTTTCATTATGTTGACTGACTTTCTTCATTTATTTTGCTAAATTACTCTTTATGTGGGAGGTGGAATTGAGATACAATTCTAGGAAAGAAAAAGGTTGTAGGGTAGATGTTCCAATGTCAGTTATTTAGTCTAACCCTGTACTTGGAACAACAGAAAGCCTCTAGAGTACTTTTTTCTGAAAAAGGGACTTTAGGTTCACCTCTGACAAAAAAAGAAATCTCCAGTAATATTACAGGACAAAAAATATTTCTATTCTATAGCACGTGGGAGAGTAATGTTGGATATTTGACACAGGGAACAAAAGAACCTGCATGTTATGACACACTGGAGAACTGAGCTGTGGACTGGCAAAGCAGGGAGTGGAGAATGTTGCCCTATAGGAGTTCTGCAGACTGCTAAACTCTCTTCAGAAAGAAGCAACCTGCCGGGAGTTCTGCCTTGTCTTTCCTCGAAGTCAGTCAGATTCCCAGCGCAGAGGCAGTACCGTAACCTTGCAGTTTGGCAGCTAGAGGTCAGTGATAGGAGATGAGGGGAATAGCTGAGCCCTTGCCAGTTACCTCAGTGTGACCCCGGGAGCAGTGCCCTTCACTGAGTTCGTGCTCAGTTTCTTCTCTGGTGGAAAATACACAAAGCCACAGCGAGTGGGCTCCAGGCTCCAGAGAAAACCACAGTCTGAGAGCTGGCTGAGTCTCAGCATACAGACAGGAAAAGCCCCTCTCCCCCGCAATTCTCTGGCAAATAGCAGGGCTAGTGGTGTGTGGGAAGGCGTTTCTGACAGGGAGAGCTCTAGGGAGAAAAGGAAGTGCAGAAGCCAAAACAGGCCTGTTTCCTAAGTAAAGCTTACTGACAAGATGCCCTTGGGCTCTCAACCCTCCTTAACTTCTCCCTTCCCTAAAGCTCTTGATTGCAGCTTTCAGATTTTGAATTAACTAGCTAATACAAGTGCAGAAGTCTGGAAAATAGCAGTCACACCCCACAAAATAAACTAAAATGGAACTTGGTTTAGTCTCTTGCATCTTAGAGCCTGACACATCATGGGGTTGGGATGGAGACCCTCAAGTCACTGCTCCCACTTCTTCCTCAGGGGTGGCATCTCACTGTGCTCTTTGG
This sequence comes from Myiozetetes cayanensis, assembly GCF_022539395.1. NCBI lineage: Eukaryota > Metazoa > Chordata > Aves > Passeriformes > Tyrannidae > Myiozetetes > Myiozetetes cayanensis. The sequence goes on from NW_026087853.1 coordinate 21,351,962, forward strand.
TATTATGCATCTTCCCTGTAAGTTCTTTTTCTTGCTATTAAAGTCACTAAGATCCTGGAGCCAAAAAAGCGTACAGTCACAACCCCTTCCCTGAGTTAATATGCAGTGGCAAGGAGATCCATGACTCTGAAGAAACAGCAAGCATGGATGCTCTAACAAAGTCTGATCAGCAAAACCTGGGCTCAAATCTGCCTTAAGAAAGGTCATGGATGTTTTTCATGGGGTAACAGACTTCCAAAAAGGCCTTTGAGTCTACACTGTGCTAAGATTCTGGCTGTTTTCCAGGCAAGGATGGGGTGACTGGAAGCTGACATGGACCATGGCTTCTGGATTCAGCTACAAAGTATACTGCCCTGCTGTGAACTCCGTGGGGACAGGACAGGAAATCAGGAGAAGCTACTGTGCAAATAAAGAGGGCAGCTGGGGAGAGCAGAGCCTGGCCACACAAAGGAAGGGTTGGGAAGACAATTCAGCACATCTAAAAAATAGGATACAAAACTCATTACTCAGGATTCTGAAGGCTAAGGGTCTAGGGAGAGCAGAAGCTCAGCCTAGCCTTAAAAGACACAGTCCTGAAGCAGGCAGAACTCTACATCTATTGCTGCTGCAAGTAAAATCTTTCAATCACACTTTGCAGGCTGGCAGATTTAACCTGATGTCAAGGACACATTTATTACCCTAACAAGTTCTTAGGGCTGCAAATCTGAAAAACAGTAAGAAAGCTATAAGACTTTTTAGCTAAAAATCTTCTAAGGCAATAGTGAGTTAATTCTCTTACACAATTCTTTGTGGAGGTAGGACAGCATTAATCCTGTCTTGCCCATGAAGAATGTTAGCACTGACAGAGAAAGTGCTTTTCCCAAACCCACAGACTGAGCAATACAAAAAGCTAGGCTGAAATGTCTGAAAAGCTGTGAAAAGATCCTAACTTCCAATACCATATTCACCTCATTAGACCACACCTCTCCTTGCTTCCAAATCTACACAGGGATACCATACACAAAGTGTTAGCTGTACAAAAAAGAGTAGTTTCTAATTAGAAAATCTCAACATGTAGAGCTTGTAAGTAAAGACAATGCACATCTAAGAGTATCAGCCAGCAGTAGCTAAGCTCGGGCTGTTAGTGATTAAAAGCAGAAAGGTACTGTAGTACTTTGAAGAAAAGCAGATATATTAATGATCTTCAAAAACAGAAGGAATGTTCTTGGCACTTACCATTCCTGTATCTAACACCCATCCCTAGCACAGTAATGGAACAAATGTTGCAAGCAAAAACATGTTCATTGTGTGACCAGAGGAGGTAATGAAGCTCATTTCCTGTTAATCTGTCTTACAGTATCTAATACAAAGCATACCCCAAATTATGCCTCCCTTCATGGGTCTTGGGCATTCTTGTGTTGATTTTCTGCTGTCTAATTAGGAATGGTCTCATGCTGCAGCCTTTACCTTAATGGGAACAGTAGTTTAATCCCCTTCCCAGATATACAGCTCTTTATTTTAATGAAATTTGTATGAAACATAGTTTTGAGATTTCTATCCCATAGTCATTCACTTTCAGTTGGATCAGCAAGTCTGAAAAACATAAGACTCAGCAGTGTATGAGAACTGACAGACAGATGCCCACACACATGAACTGCATAAAGATCCATGCAGCTACTTCCAAATCACAAGATTTTGGTGCTAGAAACTGAGAGGTTTATAAGCAATAAACAATAACAAGGATTTAAGTTTAAAAAAGAAAAATAAAGTAAACCCAACGAAGTAAACCCCACCACTTTTAGAAAAGCAACTGTGTTTCAGATAACATTGCAAAAATACGGAGAATTAATAGGCTTAGAAGACCTTTCCAGTCATATAAACAGTTTAGCGAAAATTCTTTTGAATACATACTAATGCATTCAGTTAAATCAGTTTGAATGGAACAATCAGTGGAGTTGAAAATTCACAGAGTGGCAATAAAGAACAGACTTGAAATGTACTATTAACTACCATTGTGTTAAACTGCAGTAAGAGGAGCGTCTTGGGGTCATTAGGAAATTTCAGGAAGGGCAAACTCATGGTATGCACAGACTATCCGGAGGCATGTCCTCCTTAGCAAATTCTTCAGAGCGAGGATAAAATGCACTAAAATCAATTGACTTGGTGTCTTCTCCTTTATCTCCCTCTTGGTACTGATAGGTCTCTGGGACAAGGATTGGGCTCTATCATTGTATTGGAAAGACAGTTAATACATCTGGGCATTATCACAATTCTAGTAACAGTGATAGGATCAGAAACATGGGGACAAAATTTCAGCTGGTATAAATCAGCACAGACTACTGGTTTCAGGATGGTTGTTCTTTTTACTTAGACTGAGACTTTGACTCATCAGCATCACAAGACTCAAATAGGAAAAATGGCAGTTAGCACATTTAGTGGGAAAACAATCTGAGGGAGAAAGCTGCAAAACAAGAATGAACAAGAAACTGAAGGAAAGAGATACTGCAAATCTGACAGCAGTTAAATATATAACAGTTTAGAAAACAGTTTAATGATGTTTAAGGCAGTATTCAGAGTCCCTGTGTCCTCAAACAGGAATAATGTAGTTCTAGGAATACTAGGAATATTATTCTGAGTACTCAACATTCCCAGTCAGATCTAAATAAAGTCTAAGGATTTCAAAAGAGAGTCACAAACATCGAAAGAAAAAAATTTGCTGAACTCCATAAAATGAGGAATATTTCAGAGAACATACTATTTTTAAATGACTGAGAGCAGGCTTGTTTAAGATTAACTTAGCCCAACGTTCTACAGCCTAAAATCTACTTAAACTTCTCATTGAAAATGTAATCACACAACTGCCCACACAACTCACTAACATGATTCATGTCTTGTTTAGCATAAGCCTTTCTGATGTAAGCAGGACTGATGGGGATCATCCCACCATATGATTGTACTTTTCTTGTTTTAATTTAACTTTTTTCCCATGTGAAATGTTTGGCATAAAATTCTAAACCCAGTAGATGCTAGGCTAAGCAGACAGAACATAGCCACACAGAGAAAAAGGAACCTCCCTCACAGCTAATGGCATCTTTCCAGTACAGGAAACAATTAGAGAGTAAACAATGAGGGTGTATTAACTGTCTTGCCAACTGCAGCAGTGATACTAACATTTAGGTCATAACATGTCACATGAAGTCTCCATTAAACATTAAAAATACTGCTATAAGCCTGTTTTTCTTGTCTTTTGGTTTGATTTTGTAATTTTTGTTCCTTGATTTTACTAATATCCAATTTAAGCTTCTTGTCTCCACTTTCAAACTCTTCCCCTTTCTATTTTCTTCTCTTTTCTCAGAGTGCTGTCTCTGTTCCTGATCCATGTCATTCTACCTATTTGTCAGATTCTCATCCGGTCAGTTTGGTGGTGTTCTTTTTGTCCAATGAACGAAGTACCTATTCTGTCATCAAAGATCTATTTCTACCATACTGCACCGAATGAACTAACTTCCCCATACAATGAGTGAAAACTGTTGGTTATTATTCCTCTTCCTCCTCCTACACAGAATCTGCTACTCTGCAAATTGTTAAATGCCTGGAGAAATCATCATCATTCTTAAGTGTCTGGAAAGTGGTCTCAACCAAGAGCGGGTGCTGGAACAAGGAAGCACACAACAAGCCTTCATGATAAGATACATCCACTGCATGGTAGATGGGGCTATTCCTATTACACAGATACTTGACTAGAAAAGCCTGTGCTTTCTAATGCATCCATCTCATCTCCAGCATATTAAATTGGTTAATGTACAGGAGGAAGTATTTGCCTGTGTTATTAATCATGGTGCTTCTGTTATTTGTTCACATATATATATATACAGTCATACATATGATTAGTCCCTTTGTCACAGACAGAGGGAAAGGCTGGCATCTACTCATATTGCATGGTCATGTCACACTCAGGGTGTGCCTTCAGATATATTAATGAATAGATGTACTTCAGCTACTGACAAATGGCTATCCTGCCTTCTAACCGTAATAAGAACTCCTACAATCAGATGAAACATGCTCGGAGATATCTTGGATGCATTCCCCAAAGCAGAGAGATCATGACACTCTTTCAAGTGATAGGCCTTTCCATCTTGCGGGATATATTTCTTCTGTTGAGAGGAGGCTGATGAACTTGAATACAGCAGGCAAGACAACAAAGGATGGAGTAGATCTCAATACATGGGAAGGAACAGAAGGGAAAGAGCAGGCAATGGAAGATAGGTAGCATAGGTGACACTGACTAGGAAATGTGTAAAGCAATGCAGGTTAGGATAAGCTACATCACCTGTGGCTAAAAAGAGAGGATAAATGAGGGCCAGCATGAAAGGTGGGGCAGAAGTCAAAGCAGTGTGAGTGGGAAGACGTAGGGCAGGGAACACATAAGCAGCAGAAAAGAGAAGGTAGTTCTTGGAAAGGCCAAGTCAAAGGACTGAAATCTGAGAACCTAAGTAAGAGGACAGTGACAGGAAGATAGAGAGGGTGCAGGTGACAGACAGATGAAGATGAGGATAGTGCTGTGACTAGCAGGGGCATCAGAGGATCAATGCAACTGTGACTTGAAGAGGAGGGCTGGCTGGCTGGCTCCATACAATGTCGACTGGGAGAGGAAGTGTCCAAGGGGCAATCATTTCATTAAGATGTGATTTTCACGACAGAAAGTCTGAAAGCCCTCAAGTTCAGCAAATACCTTTTTTCATTAATGGCAAATGAAATGCACTGCTCAGTGCAGCCTGAGTCCTTAAGCATGGCAATGGCCTCTCCAAACTGCTTGGCTCTGAAGGAGAAGGGAGAGAGAGAAAGGAGGGGAACGTTGTGGGTGTAAGAGAAGGTTTAACAAAGAATTACTTTAACAGAAACTCCTGAGTAATGGCTCTGCCCAGGCCAAGAATAACATCAGCTCAATGTCAGCAATTAGAAGAGGGCTCAGCCAGGCCCCATGGCCAGCTCCAGCCTCTTCACAGGCACAAGCCATTTTACAGCCCTTTTCTGAGCTCATGAGCAGCCCCAAGTGCCCACCCATGAATTAAGATGAAAGGAAGACCTCCTGCTTGGAGGAGGAACAAGACAACTGTAGGTGAGGGAAGTTGAGGATGGAAACTGCATAGCTAAGTAAGGGCCTTAAAAGAAGGAGTGCAAGGAGCAAAAGCAGAAGGGCCTCTCCTTCAAGATGCTCCCAGAAAAGGATGAGGGCAATTTGCCTACAGCCTTTCTCAAAGACCCTGACTAATGACTCACTTGCTTCACAGAAGGGAGAGTGGGTGTTTGGACCTCCATGTGTTAAATCTGTTCACAGGAGTCCAGTCATACCAGACTGCCCAGCAAACAGCTCCATACTAAGGGAGACCAAACTCTTTTGAGTGAAGCTTTGTTCACCCAAAGACTTCTTTAACTTTAGCAGGGAAGCCTTTTGGACATCACTCAGAATACATCTTTCTATGCATAATAACAAAGTAAGGTAACAAATGTATCAATGAAGTCACTGTAACCTTGGAAGGTTCCACAGGAAGGATGGAAATGCTGTTCCAAACACAGTGGTCCACCTTTGGCATCTAGGTGTCAGCCAGAACATCATTAATACAAGCCCTTTTTCATATTTCCTCTAGTTCTTAAGATGCCAATGCAATGGAAGAAGCTATTGGGAACTACAGCACCAAAATGCTATTAAAATCACTGCAGGTAATATTAATTTCTTTGAAACCCACTTTAAAAGCTACTTTCTTCACAAAAGTTGTGCCACGTGTACTGCCTTCTGGGTTTGTTCTGCACATGTAAGACTCAATCAGCACTGCTACATCCCAGGCGGGATTTTTTCTTAGTTACCTGTTGCCGTGTTTGGTTTTGCTCCAACAATTGTCGTGACTGAAGTTTCTGCTGCTGAAGTTGCTGCACAGCAAAATGAAGCTGATAGTTGGGATGTGCCAGTGGACTCTCTGTCACCTTGTTGTAGACACTGTTCTCCACCTCTCTGTCACAGGCAAAATGATGATTCTCCAGAGCCCTGAGAAAAGAAGAGCCATCATATTTTCACTATTCCCACCTACAAGGCACTGCTGCTTCAAAAAACCCCCTTAATACTTAGCCAGCTATGAATTTACAGCAAATGGCTTTAGCAAGCACAACACCTGCTAGAGGTGCCATGTGCCAAATGCAGTCTTGCTAAACACTTTAATGAATTCCAGTCTGGGACTATCTTACTGGACATTTTCTTGAAGAGAACCAAGAAAAAGAGAGTAAGAATTCTAAACTGGAACATTTCTGTGGCTGATCAGCAGTGATAAGAGGCAGAGTTGCAGCAGGAAAAGAGCTAAGGATTCCCATCACTAATGAGACATTTATTTGGATTTGTAGATATTTTAATATACTAACACAAGGCTTACACTAAGCACACACATGCTGCAATGAGAGTGGAATAGAAGAAAGACACACAGTACAATATCCACAGAAGATAAATGACTGGCTGGGTGAGGTTGCAACTAGAGTACATGTTGACTCCATACAGTTACAATCCAAAAGACCTGAGATAAGCAAAGACAGTCTCATTTCTTTCATCATTAGAGTAATGCAAGCCTTTCCCAGAGGACAAAAGGTCTCCTGCAAAGAGACAGGAGCGCTTACAACCCAGGCTTACACAGTGGGAGTTCAGCTGTGGCCTGCAACATGATAAGTACCAAAAGGAGCTCACTGGCTTGCTTTGAAGTTTGTAAGCCTTGGTGAGAAGGCAGCAGCAACACACAAGGCCAAGGGGCTTTGCAGAGAGCAGGTGGCCGACTGACAGGACCACAAGGTGTCCTGAAGAGGCTACAATGGCCCAGCAACTCGCACATTCTGTGCTCACAAGACAGGATGCCATATGACCTACTGAATCCTGACGCTCTTGCTAATAAAACCCTCAATCCTCAATGCCTGAGTTTCCCAAGTTTCTGTTATCATTGTCATTTATCTCTCAGCCACTCCTTCCAAGTATTTCCTTTGGATTCTCAGGGCAGACTTCCCTTGTATTTCCTATCCTCATCATAAATAACTAGGATGTAAAAGATAATTGATGTCTTTTATGCCACAATTTGGAGTGTAAGTCATGGTTTTAGCAAGGGAGTTAACTGCAATCTCTTTGCTTCAGGATCCTATTGAAACTTTCAACCTACATTCTTTGAACATGTCACAGCTTCCCTTGAATGTGTTGCTCCTTCCTCCACAAACTTTTTCATCATTGCAAACCCTTAAAATATTCAGAAAAATTTTTCAAACAAGACCAGAGACAACTGCTAGCCCTATCTCCTCTCCCTCAAAAATAACCTTTCAAAGTAAACTGAGGACAAGGACTCCAAACACTAAAGGGTCACTCTACATACTCAGTTCCTCAGCAACAAAAGAGTGTGATAATCCAGGAGAAAAGGAGTTCAGCAGCATCTTCACCTTCCACCCTCTGGGCCTTCCCTTGCTTGGAGCACCACTACTACTTTTGCTCTTATGGGCCATGGCCTGTAGGTAGCTTTCTCTAGACTTAACCTGTTCAAGGGATCCCACCTATATTTCTTCATTCCTTTGCTTCCACACTACCCCAGTGCACCAATGGATAAACGACTTGCTCCCTGCTACCTTGTGCTAGAAGATTCTCAGTCTTTCAGTTCTTTTTCTTTCACCACTACTTGGAAAACTGACAACTGTAATGTTGCTGACAGTACTGAGGACTTGAAACTCAAGGTCTGAAGCTGGCTTTGTGGTTAACCTTGGAAGAGCTGCTTCTCTCTTCTGAACCCACCTCCCCTCTTCTGCCCCAGTTATGGAGTCATGATCCTCTCTACTACTGTGGTTTTACCTGCAGGTGCTCAGCTCTGGATCCATCCATGTGTGTGTAGTGCTGGTACCCCAACACTGTTGCCTGGTAGGCACGGGATGCCACAAAATGCACAACACTAAAGTAGGACAGGACAAGGAACAAAGAATCTTTGAAATTATCCCCAGCTGTCTCTCCCCAATCCCTCCAGCTCATCTGCTGGGTTATCAGCAGGTTGCTGTCACCTGGACTCAACCCTCATCCCAAGGGTCATATCTGCTCCTTCCACTGCATAGATACAGACTCCACCATCCACCCTGATGTTACAGCTCATTGGATTTTCCTTTATGAGAAGCAGCTGGACTCTCTGTTATCCTTCCAGTAAAGTCAGGTCATGCTAACAGGTGAAATGCACAAAGGACTGTGCTCAGACTAGGATGCAGTCTTTGGGAGATGGCTGGGCATAACTGCAGACCAGCCTTTGAAACAAACATTGCACCACATACAAAGCTGAAGAGCATTCAGGAGCTTCATCAAAGTCACGTTAGTGCTCAGTAAACAGCCTGATTAATTCCTCATCAGAACTTATAAGAGATTATGATCTTCAATACCTCTGTTTTGAACTAAACAACTGTATTTGTCTATTTGGCTAGAATAACTTTTTCGCACCAGCTTTTCTCAGTTGAGAAAATTAGGATAAATTCTGTTAAAATGCTTCTAAATAAAGTAAGCCAACATAGGATAAAGGGGTAAATCTTCTGGATTTTGTAACTAGTTAAAACACATTAAACCAGAGCTAGAATAAATGGAGAGTTTCCACAACAGAAGGCAATTACCACTGAGGTCCCAACAAGAACCTGCGCAATGATCTCTACTTTTCAAACATTTCTAAGTGATCTGGGGGAAAAAATAGTGAAATAAGAAGAAAAAAAAAAAAGTCTGCTGGTAAAAAACTGAAAGTCACTGAGAACTGTGAAAGAAACACCACGTTACTGAATAATCAGAGATTACATAGGTAGATGGCATTCATTTTAATAACTATGAAGTCATGTACCCAGGGAAACACAATCCTAGTTTTACACAGTGACAGACTTTGAACTAGTGTATTGGGTTTCTGTGGCCATGTTTTGGTAGCAGGGGGCTACAGGGGTGGTTTCTGTGAGAAGCTGCTGGAAGCTTCCCCCATGTCCTGCAAAGCCAGTGCCAGACAGCTCTAGGATGGACCCACTGCTAGCCAAGGCTGAGCCAGTCAGGAATGATAGCAACAGCTCTGTGATAACATATTTAAGAAGCAGAAAAAAGTTATTATGCAGATGAAAATTGCAGCTAGAGAAGAGTGGAGTGAGACCATGGGAACAATAATGCAGACACCAAGGTCAGTGGAGAAGGAGGGGGAGGAGATCCCCAGGCACCAGAGCTGAGATTCCCCTGCAGCCCGTGGTGCAGACCATGGTGAAGCAGCTGTGCCCCTGCAGCTGACGGAGGACCATGGAGGTGCAGAGATTGCCCTGCAGCCCATGGAGAAGACCCACACTGGAACAGGGGCCTGGCAGGGACCTGCTGACCTGTGGAGAGAGGAGCCCATGCTGTAGCAGGTTTTCCTGGTAGGATTTGTGGCCTTGTGGGGGACCCACATTGGAGCAGCCTGTGCCTGAAGGACTGTGTCCCATGGAAAAGTGACCCACGTTGCAGCAATTTATGAAGAACTGTTGCCCGTGGGATGGACTCACGCTGGAGAAGTTCATGAAGGACTGTCTCCCTGGGAGGGAACCCCACGGGGAGCAGGGGAAGGACTCTTCTCTCTGAGCAGTGGCAGAAACAACAACTGACCCTCATTCCCCATCTTCCTGCACTGCTGGGGGAGGGGAGGTAGAACTTGGAAGGACAGAGGGATGGGGGGAAGGTGTTTTTAAGATATATTTTACTTCTCACTATCCTGTTCTGATTCTGCTAGTAATAAATGTAATTAATATCCCCACTTCGAGCCTGTTTTGCCCATGACAGTAATCGGTGAGTGATCTCTCCTGGTCCTTTACACCTGAAAGCTTTGGTATATTTTCTCTCCCCTGTCAAATTGCAGAGGGAAAGTGAAAGAGTGGCTTTGGTGGGTACCTGGCATCCAGCCAGGGTCAATGCACTACAACTAGTTATTTTATTCAGGATGGAGACCTTATAACTATAGCCGTAATAGAATTTTTCTATGCAAACATCACTAAAATCCTCTCAAAAAGCAAATTCAGTGTTAGGAATTACAAGGAAAGGCATAGAGAACAAAAACACTAATACTACTATGCTACCATATAAACCAAAATTGCATACATCTCTTGCATACTGAGGACGATTATAACCCCTGTCCCTCCTCCCTTCTCAAAAAGCACACAGTAGAACTGGAAAAAGTACACAGAAATGCTGTAGAGATGATCAAAGGTAAGGAACAACTTATATTTTGAGGAGTGACTTAATAAATAGGGACTCTTCAGCTTGGAAAAATGACAACTGAAAAAATAGGAAATACATCTATAAAATCACAAGCTTCAAATGACATGGTACAAAACATAGGAAAAACTGAATGAAGTCATCAGGTGGGCAGGTTAAAACAAACAGAAGGAGGTAGTTTTTCTCATAACACATAATTAAATTATGGATGCCTTCTTACTATGGGAACTTAAGGATGCCAAAAATTTAAAGGCTTTCAAAAATGATTAGACAACTCACAGAAGGAAGAGCCACTATTTATATACAAAGATATCATTTCCTGGCCAGAAAATTGTTGATTATAGAGTCCCAGAGAATACTGGGGAAGTATGACCATTCTGTAGCATCACCCAGGGCTCTTCCCACAGAATCTTCCATGGGCCCTGTCTGAGCAGGCCATCGAACTGCAAAAATGCAGCCAGTGTTGTTTATGCATCAGGGGTCTGAAACTAAACCCGTTTCAGGTTTAAGAAAGAAGTCAGAGAATTCAGTCAAGCACTCTTTAAGGTATTCATTCAAATTATATGATTAATTCTAGAAGCTAATGTCTGTTCCAACTGCTCTCATATCTACTTTCAGCTCAGAACCTGCAATATCTAAAATTCATCCTTTAATCCAAAAGAATGCTTGAGAAGCTAAAGACTGAGTGATTATCTCTAAAATGTAAAAGTCAACACAAAATAGAGGAGGCAAAACTGATGTTAATGAAACTCCACTAAAATTGAGCCTGCTGATAGTCAAACTGCTTTGTGCCACATGTACAACATACAGTGTTTGCAATGTGAGGGCCACTGCCTAAACGGCAAAACTTTATTACCATTTCCCTGATCTGCACTTCTTTTGTTTTGAGATATCTGGCAAAGGATGAACTGTTATGCAATTACAAAAACTTGAAGACTGATTTTTAAAAATGCACCAACGTTCCGTTCCTGCCTTTCTCCAACCTTTGTCCTTTATTCAATGAATCTCAAATGCCTTCATTTGGTTTCTAACCTGTTTTAACCCACTTTTTCTGTTTTAACCATATATGATCTATATAGCCCAAAATAAATTCTTTAAGACATAATATTGCCCAGATAAGCTTAGCTTAAATTAACCAGGAAAGCACCATTGAAACTACATTATTAAATCTTCAGGAAGAACTACATTTAAAATGACCAAATAAAACCACAATAACTTTGGCTAACATATTCTTGCAGCACAGTCTCATACACAACTCCCTGCAGTTCCAATACCTTCTCTCCACGTGACACAACACAAGAGAACTTACTTTTTTTCTAGATACTATATTGAAAATGCTGTTGCTTGCCTAAATAGATTTTGCCCTCATGCCCGGCAGAATCCTTCTGGGTTAAATATACTTCTGTTGGCTTCTAGGAGTTTTGCTTCTTTATAGACAGAAATCAACATAAACACATTATGTTGCATTTATGCATTATGTTCCAAAACATAACTTCAAACCTTCTATAATATAAACATTCAATACTTGACAATAGAAGGGCGGTGTATTTGCCAGTCTTAAGATCACTTTTGTAAAGAAATGTTTCATCTGCAGTTTTGGGAAGTCCTCACATAACATGTTATCAAATGCTAATATTACATCTAAGGCAAATATTTGTTCTGGTAGTGAACGGGGCTTAGGATCTAAAACTCAGTACACTGCTGCCAGAGACACGCTCCAGTTCTCAGTCTATTTCCCATGTTCACAGGAATGCATCATGGAGCATCTCCTATACTGTCGGATGATTTATCAAAGCATGACAACACCATTGCACCCCTAAGGAGAAGCTGGCTCTTCTGCCAACTGGCTCAGCACCATAATGAAGGCTGGAAAAAAGCTGTAGAGGACCTCACATTTTAGCAGATACTAAAGAGCGCACATGTTAGGAAGAGTATATAAATACCTCAAACTCAAGTAAAAGCTTTTTCGCAATTCACGTTATTTTAGGCAAAGCCAAAAATAGCCAAAACCCCACGCCCCCAATGGAAATAAAGATTGTAGAGTCAATAATTCAGGATTATTGCTTGAACATCAACTGACTGATTATTCAGTTCTTCACATGTACAGACAACTGAGCTAGGCAGAGATGCACACACACACAAATGTGAAATAGAATTTCCTGCCTGTGCCACCAGAAAAGATTTGGTTTCATTCTGTCAGCCAGGCTGGTTGTGAGCAATCTTCTCACAGCTTGCTCAGGATTATTTTTGAGTTGCTTAGTTTAGAGACCTGGCCAGGATTCAGGCCTTCACTGTGTACAGGAAATCTCAGCTTTTGGCATTATGGCCCATCCTTTGTAAGCAAGATTCTGTCCTTCCAGCAGCTCTTCAGGCTACTCAGTGTTTTTGGCAAGAAACCCACTGTGTTCCTTTCTTTCAACAGAGTTTTCAGAAAGGCTGGGCCAGCATTCCTTCTTCCTCTTCACTTACAGCAAAACCTCCCTGCTGCAGTTTTTTGCATCACAAAAGATACAGGTTTGCTTCTGAAACCATTTTCAGGGAGATGTCAACACATCTCCATGCAATTATGACTGGAACCCAGTCAAAAAGATTTGAAGGGAATTCCAAGGACTAAAGTTGTAGACAAGACTAGAGCCCAGAACACCAGTTACTGAGAATCTCATAGTTGTAAAGAACTATATGACATACAGCAAGTCTGTACTAAAAGAATGACACTGGTAACTAGCAATGATAACCCACACTTCCAGCACCCACCACTTCCAAGGAACTTATTCAAACATCTGACAAAGCAGGGTTTACTATAACACAGGCACTGCTGGGATGAGTAATACCATTATTAAAAGATAACAGTAGAGAACAGCACAAAGAAAAATATTTACTAAAGTGAAACTATGAGAAAATAATCAGGAGAGAGGACAGCAATGCAAGAATAGAAGGGTTTAGAATATAACTTTTAATGTGTAATTTACCTACAAACTGTGTTTAAAGCTTCCAATGGTCCCCCCAAAAATTAAGGATTTTAGTCTCATAAATACTACACATCAGGCTTCCATTTATATTTCGACTGAAGCCTTCTTTCAATGGCACAGCTGGGCACTTGTTTGATACCAGCTCCTGTGTGGCAGGCAAAAATACCAATCCACAAAGTACACCCGTGTTCCCCATATATCACTCACTAAGCAGGCACTTTTGAAGTATTTGAAAAGTGGCTACATCCCATTGAAAGGCAGTGCAAACTAGGCTTAAATTACTTGTGTAAATGAAGCTTCAGCATTCTTGAAGAATATTCCTCTATGTTTAACCCTGTTTTCTGTGAACTGATAGGATCACAGCAGGAATCAGTAGAGCTGTAGGCCTAGCAAACTCAGAAAAGAATTATCTTCCTTTTAAAGAAGGAAACAAGCTGACAACGAAAGTCTTTTGCATCTTTTCCTGTCAAGGCTGGAGCTTAGGATGAATAAGGGCCATTGCTGGCAATAAGGGAAACCAGTGCATTTAGAAATCACTGGTCCCATCTTGCCATAGAATGTCAGACAATCTTGGGCAGCAGTTTCTTTCCCACAGGGCATTCAGGTGGCATGACAAGTCTAGAAAGCTTTCAGTACAAATCCTCTGTGAGCACCAGCTGCTAGAAAGTAGTTGGCATAGCAACTAATGATTCTGTCTAGTGTGGCAGCTCCCAGGATCCTGCTGACTTATGCTCAGGCACTCAGAAAAACACAGAACATTTTCTTTGGCACACCACATGCTTCTTCCATCCTTAACAATAGGCCCTAGACTGGGGCTGGCTATGGAGCAATGATAAACAGAGTGGGATAGAGCCCAGGATGCTGGGGGTCTGGCTGGGATGCAGGACTGTTGGGCCTCTCACAGGGCCACTTGCCTCCAGGCCCTTCTTTGTCTTTCTCCCTCTTTCCCTCCCCTCAGCTTCAAAAGCAATAAATTAAAAATTGAAAAACACTGCAACAAGTCTTTGAGAATAGTTTGCTCTTGGCCTCTACTGTTATCAGGAGTGTCTATGAAAGAGTGACTTTGGTGCAGTTTAGTTAGCAAGAGTCTATATTTTAGCATGGGTTGTAGCTCTCACTGCTGGACCATGCAAGCCTCTAAAAGATCCCTGCTTTGTAACATAGCAGGAGCTATGTTACTAACGTAAAGAAAAATAGCTTCCCAAAACACCAGGGTCACACAAAGCATTTTTAATATTCCTAAAAGAGCTCAGCCTGGAGCTTCAAAGATCTGAGGCACAGGGAGCTGTCCAGAACTTGCCATGGTGCAGGTCCATAGAGACAGGGAAGGGGCAGGAGGCAGCTGTCCCGTATAAAATAAGGGTGCCAGCACCTGACCCACAGTCTGCTTTTGTGCTCTGCAAGAGAAGCCAAGAAAAGCTTCTGAAGTTAATGAGCAGCTTTTTAAGGCTGCATTGGCACTATAAACTTGTGGAACTGCATTCTGGGTTCAAATCCAGTTCAAAGTGACAAGTACAGTCTCCCATGGTAGAAGAGTTGCAGAGATGTAGTAGAGTTTCTGTCCCAGACCATCAATTAAACTTTCCCTTCTTAGTGATGAGGCATCTTGAAACAGTTTCAGCCCTAGTTTTTCAGCTCCCCACTTTCCCATCAGCTCAAGCTACACCACGATCTCTTACCATCAGTATCTTTGTGCCATGAGACAACAGAAGATGTACAAGGTCCCCGTGAAAAGCCTTGAGAGTGAGTTGGTTTAGGCAAAGAACATGAGAAGTTTTGTGGATTTAACTAAAATTTCCAGATCCATTCACAGGTTAACTGTAATAGTTACCAGAGGCATAATTCAAGCATCCCAGCACATTTTAATATGCATAATATCTAGCAAATGTCAGGAGTCCCCCTCTGCTATTCTTACAATTCCCCCTTTCAGCTGAGAGAATTGATGTTGTTACAAGAATTTTATTCAGAAACAAAGATGTGAGCAAAAGCATCCAACTCATCTCCTTGTGGTGCAGGATTAGCACATATTTCAGTGGCTGTAGGAGTCCATGTGTCACACTCAGCTGCACAACTCCACGGGCAGGTATGCATTCAGTGTCAAGAATTTTCTCTGAGATTCCCAATTAAACTTTTATTTTCTCTGTTTCATTGTCTGACATTCCTCTTATTTCAGGACTAAACCTTCACTACCAGAGCTATGCCTCCTTTTAGCTCAGCCAGCCTTGGCACACTTAACTCCCTTCTTTTTCCTCAGCTCAGTCCTTTCTGGCCTTGATTGCATATTGCTTTTCTGTGAACTTTTTCCACTTTATTATTCCAGATGTGCATGCACAATAGCTATACAAGGAAAGGCCACTGCCTTCTTGCTCCTTCACTTTATTCTATGAGTACTATCAAAGTCCATGGGCTTCCTTCTTTTCTGGTATATGCTGCTGTATAATTTATTTCCTGCTCCCTGGCTTCTGAAAATAACTTGCTGTTTTCCTGCCATTGAAAAACCTGGGTTTTGGAGCAAAAGTATTTTCTTATAACCAAGGCAATGCAGATCTGGAATTTAGTGCATTTTACATCTTAGGTCTCCATATGCAGACAAGGTCATGAATGTTGTGTCTAACCTGCTAGGTTAGAAATGAGATGCATCAAAATAGCCTTGTGACAGTCTAGCAGGGGAAGGGCAGGGTGAGAAACAATGGAGCACTGAAAAACCTCTGCAGGCAAGGCCTAACCTATCTCTACTATTCCTGGATTTTGGTGGCATTATCAACCTCTTACTTTAAGAAGCACTAAATTTGCCACTCTCAGTAAATTAAATGAAATATTTACACTTTAGTGGAGCCAATTTTTGTCAGGCCCACCGTCTTTGGCACCATGCCAGTTACAAAATACTGTCAGTCTCTGTAATCTGAGAAATACTTGGCAGGCAAACAACATTGTATTTTATTTCTTCTCTTTACACATGGCAGCTTTGAAATTCACTAGCAGAAAGGTTAAATCAAGAAGATAAATAACAGCCAGCTAGCTGCAAACTTCCAGTGTCTTTGTCCTATTGTGGCTCATCAGGTCAATGGAGAAGCAATGAAGGCAACTGAGCATATCTCTGCCAAGTGATCTAAAAATCACATATCCTTTCTACCCTCAATTAGTGCAAACACAGGGGTGAGCTTTACTGAGTGGAAGGTGGTTTTGACTTCATGTTTCTTGCATGTATTTCCACACCTGCAAGTACAGTCAGAGCCTGCAAAAATATTTTAACAGAAAGACATACACACAGTAAGACTAAAACAGAGATCTGGTATAATTTCACTCTCATAAGGAAGTTTTGGGGAAGATTACCAGCTTAACTTTGACATGCACACCCCACTCTACCCCCAATTTTAAAGTATTAATTAATTAATACTTCAAACAAAGCAGGTGGACTCAATGAATTTACCTCACTGTATTGTCTAGATCCTTTTTGACAGTAAATCATTCAGACACAGAACATGTGTTAAGTGCCATCTTAAATCTGATCACTTGTCCTAGCCCAGGCAGACTCTATGGGGTGAATATACACACACCACAGAATTCAAAGTAACAGAAACTTAGGTGCAGTATTGCATCACTTAGAGATGGGAAAGGTATTCCTCACTGAAGAGGTTCCAGTGTAAAATTCTAGCATGAATCAAGTGGATCAACTTGATGAACATGATTTTTAATTATGTTCTCCTACTTTTCCTCTTTCACTGTAAAAAAGTATATTGAAAACCAAACTGGAACAGACTTAAACGCTCTATTTATTTCTAGCCATAATGCCTTTTTTTAGTGCTTTATGCAAGCAGACTTTGCTTTTTATGGGTGGATAGCAGCAGTAGCACATGATGAAAACAGTAAATGGTCACTGCTATCTGTCTAGAATATCCTTATGACTAGGTCTGTAATTAAAATCACTAACCTCTCCTGCAAACCAATATTCCTTACCTCTCCCTAGAGAGGCAGGGGTTAATTCAGGACCACTAAATTAGCTCTGCACCCTGTAATGACTCCTTTGAAAAGCCACTCATGAAGTTTACAGGGAAAGAGTGAGAGCGTAGCTCTGTCCCAGCCAACATTTGGTTCCTATTACAGTGAATAAATCTCCCCCTCCTCCTTTTCTTTTCTTTTTTTCACCCTTTTTATATTAAAAGTCCATCAAACACATTTTTTCTCTTTCATATTTTCCATTAAGTTTCCTCCAACACAGGCCTTCCCAGAGTGTGGTGCTCCTTGCTATCTGTGCTCAAGCAGCAGCTGCAAGATCCCAATGAATAAGAAAATGGGGAATGAAGAAAATACCTCAGGCTCCTTCTCCAAGTCCCAAGAGGCAAGTGAAAAATTACAATTGGGCTAAACTGGTGAAATCTAGAGTACTTGAGAAGAATAAACAAACAAATAAAACGCCTAGCTGTTGAGTTTTGCAGGGTTAGGATTCATGAGATGGAGGAAAGTACTTACAGCACTGTCCCTGCCCAGAGCTAGATACCCCTGCCACCATCAGCCTCCCAAAATACACACCACAGGGCCTTAAGGACATCCCCAGGGTTGTGCTGGCCAGGTCCCACACCACTGAAGGCCCAAATGAATTTTCCAGTTCTATACAACCATGCAGTAGAGACATCTCATGCACCTAACTCTGGGTGTTTGTTGTCTAAATATGAGTACACAGAAAAACCTTTAAAGAACGTGTCAAGCCTCTAGATTACACAAAATTTGCACTGAAATTCATGAAAGCAACCAAGTTTGCTTGACATCCAGTAGACCTATCACCTTCTTATGTGGTAGATGAAGATTCTCTTATGAGAGTCTCTTAGAGAAGACTTGATAAATCTGGTAGCTTAGATGGTCTGTCTACGAGAACAATGCATGCTGAATATACAGTTCCCTGACACTGTGTCTGTAAATTTCAAGCCCCAGAATCATAGCCAGATAACAGAAGTTCAGAAAAGCTCTACAGCTCTACATTTATAATATATATACCTAAAGGAAAAGCCAGAATCTGTTCAGCACTTCCAGAGAAAGCACCTACAAATTGACCTAATCATAGATTGTGGAGTCACCTGAGAGCTAGCTGGACACAGTCATATTAAGATAAATTTTCCAGGCAAAGGAGGTAGAGTAGCAGCATGACACTGATAAGATTAATCTGCTGCATTACCATTCAATAACACAATTAAAGCTGTATAATATTTAGCTGCTAAAAAAACCACAAAACAAGAACTGAAGGTCACTCCTTTGGGTCCTTGCTGTGAGGCTGTATGCTTGTGGTTAACAGTCTCTTGTTTTTGAGTAATTCCCCAAGCACTGATAAAAGGGCAGAGTAAAGGTCCTCAAGAGACCTCTTCTCTTAAACAACTGAAATTTATCAACCTAGCTCCAACGCAGTGAAGCTAAACTAGTTTCCCAGTAAAAAGACAGACTTACACAGTCCCTTAGGCCCGATGGCACTTATATGCTGACTAAGGAGGTGCCTTTAGCTTTCTTATCTTCCCCATTTTATAAATCAATTCTGTATGTATAGATCGTTTCTGCTTTCCTTGTCCCTCAAGTAGATGTATAAGGTAACAATGTATAACATGAAATAGACTGTATATGAGTGTGATCTCCCACCTGTTAAACTGAAATTTTTTCCTCCTCAGGTTCCTTTTACAGTTTTGTTATGCTGGAGTTAAGGAAAAAATTCCTTTACTTTCTCCTCCTGTAAAAAGATCCACTCACCTGCTGTGGCTCCCTGAACATTTAACAACAGGTTAGAAAAAGAAGGGGAAGAAGTAACTGTGTCTATGTCAGCACATACTTTCTTAAGTCTATAACATGAGTTGTTACCTATTGAAGAAGCTGACCCAGCCACTGTATATGCTGCATAGGCAAGACCATCCTATCATACACATGGTAGGAAATTAAACAAAACAAAACAAAAAAAAGAAAAAAAAAGGCTATTTATACAGAGACCACAGATAGATACTACAGAAAAAGCAATATACACACTTTCAGCTATCCTAAGAGCAGCATGGCACACTGACACCAAAGCAATAATAGGGTTGTGGTGCTAGCTGATTTTCTTTCTGAAGCCTCATTGATGGTCACAAAGTATTGTATTTGTAGTTTAAAAGGTAAGCGTTATTTTTCACTCACTCCACCCAACTTCCTTAGAGGTAACATATGATATATTATGGAAGTGTTCATTATTTTGACCAAGGTAGCACAAATTACTAGCAATGCTTTTCTCAAGCTAAAACTGACAGAAGTTTTTCAGGTCTGTAGTGTTCTTTTTAAGAATCTTCCACAGATACTCTACTTGCAGAAAACTACTCTTCAGAAAAGAACAAATATTTTGTTAATAGTGAAAACTTAGCCCAAAAAATAACTTCAGAACTGAATGGCAGGTTCAATTTTGATTTAGATGTTATACATTTTTAATATGGAACGACAAAATATTTTAGAAATTCTGCAGTCAGTACTAGTACAAAAAGGAAAACAAACAGTGCCATCTCCTTCCCAAAACTTCCGATGCACCTGTCTCCCTCTATTGCTTCCAGAAATGGGTGTGACATACCAGATTTCGATTATAAAGAACTGCAAGAAAAGAGTGGAAAGACTTCTATTTATAAAGCCTTACCTGGAAAAGCTAGTACTGCAGAGCAAGAATCTCCCAATTTTTTGACATTTTGTCCTCCAAGGAATAATACCACAGAAGCATACTGCCTTGCCAGAAAAGACCATTCCAGCTTACAATGATTTTGGCCTCCTTGCTGGTCTTTTGTTTTAAGCTATACAGATATAGTTCCCATTGCACTCCTACTATTGGGATCTATCTAACTCTACACCTGAAAACAAAGCTCACTTTCCAGCATTTCCAGTAATCCAATGTTTTAACAAGAAAAATCACAGAGGAGTTCATATTGTCATAAAGAAATTCAGTATTAGTGAAATAAACTGAGTTACAGCATCTTATTTCTGGCAGAGAAGAGTTAGGTGAATAAAAGGGAAACTCCCAGCTATCTGCCTCCAGGAGATATAGCAGAGTGGTGTCTGTTCCTGCTTTAACGGAGACTTTACATGAAACCTTAGTTTAGCCACTGCATTTCTGTCTCTCTCAATCCCCATTGGAAAAGTGATCTAGTCTCTCTAGACTCAGCAAGGAGTTTTGGGACACCACAGATGTAAATCTCTGCCCATTTTATGTAGGCATTACAGGACAAAAGATTAAAATGACTGATTATTTTGAGAGCAGACAAAGCAGAGGAGGTAAGGAAGCAGCAATTAGAAAGGCAAAAAAACCTGAAGTGAAATAAATTTATTACTCTAATAGGCCCAAGCAAGTGCAAGGTGCTTCACTGACATGTGGCACAAGGCACTCAAAGCATAAAATATAACAAAACAACCTTACTGCTAATGCCCCCACTCTTGGCTTAATTAAATTTATTTTATTTCCTTCTCTCCATTCTGGCAGTGTAAAGAAGAATACACTGCATGAAGGCTGGGGGCACAAGTGCTGCATAGGGCTGAATGCAGCATACCTGGCAGCTGCTAAAACAGAACATTAAAGTCTCCGCTCCCTTTGAACACCCATCAGGCAAGAATCACTCCTCCCCTTCAGCTTCTTTAGGAGTTCATACACTTAACCACTTTAGCATGTTTAGCAGTTCTGCAGGCACTTCCAAGGCAGGTGGTGCAGTGGAAAATTGTGGGAGAGTCCCAAATCACTCAATTGTCTCCTCTTTCCCCAGCAGGCAGCAACACACGTGCTGACCAAGCAGACCAGCTGACAGAACACAATTAAACACAGAGAACAGGAAATTTGTGATTAAACCTCTGAAACTACAGAAAAGGCTCAAGCTTACCTCAGTAAACTGGGTCAAGAAAATCTTTCTCCAGGAAACTGATAAATCTGATGACAGATAAAGTCTGTCATTAGAGGAAGATGAGTAAAAGGATGTTCTCATAATTATATTTTATAGTACTAAGAGATGAGATAGCACACTCTAAAAGGCAGTTCCCAAACTTGTCTAGTATTCATTAAAAGATCCCTCTCTGTCAGACCTTTTCTGCAGATGTTCAAGTTGCACAAAACTTACTTGGATCACCCAGTGCCTGAAGTCTTTTACATGACATTTCTATCTGCCTACAACTTCAGGCTAGGAGTCAGAGACTATAAGCTCTAGTTTTATTTGTGGCACCTAGAAAAAAAGCTTTTAGATTCTCTCCATTTGAACAGGCACCCATATCTGTCACGTTTCCTCCTCCAGCATGGACAGAAGAGTCTACAATGCAGTTGTGACAGCCTGGCTGGTCATCCCAACTGCATACTCTATCCGTCTTCTCTCCTTGAGGTTTGAGAAGAATACGAATCTAGGGATGGTGCTGTTTCCTTAGGGATTCAACTTGCTGGATTCATTAAGGACTGATTTTGGGATAAGTCTTTCAATTGCTAAGTCTTTTGGACTGTATATGGGTGTTGAATATTTCTACTGACTCCGGAAACCAAAAGCCAAGAGTAGGTATCTTCAGAGGAAGTGCAATAGCTTTCACAGGAATTTGTGGTTAAACATGAAAAAAAGTTATGCAATCCTATATTCCAGTCCAACCCAATCCCTTTTTCTAGAGCCAAAGTGGAATTGTTTCCTATGAGTACAGAGAAAATTGTATAATTAGTCAGAAACTCCCAGACTCAGGAACACAGATGGGAATCATGGAATCACTACCTCAGGAATTTCATCAAGTGATTTCATGTAATTCTGAACATGAGCACATCAAAGATGCAGACGCTAAACCCTTAAAAGGACAGACTAAAATGTTCCAACTACTTGTGGAATAATATCCTTTAAAGACTCCCCTCCTAGTACAGATAAGGCACATCAAGAGATGACAATAACAACAGTGTCCAATAAGAAATCTTACAATATTATAAACTGCTTCTTTGTACTTGATGCCTTTCATGTTTCAGTAAGTATTCTAAGTAGAGTAGACTTGTCTCAAAGGCCACATTTCACAGAAAGGTACATTTCACAGAAAAACTGATCTGTAGTAGAGAAAATAGAATCCAACCATGGCCTCCAGAAGGCTCAAGGTGAACATAGCAACATTTGCTAAGAGAACCTTCATGTTGTG
Organism: Myiozetetes cayanensis; assembly: GCF_022539395.1. NCBI lineage: Eukaryota > Metazoa > Chordata > Aves > Passeriformes > Tyrannidae > Myiozetetes > Myiozetetes cayanensis. The sequence continues at coordinate 21,374,288 of NW_026087853.1, forward strand.
TACTGTATTTAAGGCTCTTGAGACTAGTTGGAGTATAAGACACTAAGCAAGCTCTCACATAGAAGTAACAGTGTTAGAAAAAGCCTGAAACTAAATGACAAGAGTAGTTGTTTCCTAGTTTTGCTACCTAACAATACACACCATAAACACCACAGTGAGATTTGGATAAACAATATCCAAACAACTATGCATTTTGCAGCAACAATCAGGACAGTTCACAATTGAAGTTACATGATATCAAGAGTTTAGATAATTTCAGAAGGAGATATACTAACAGCAAAATATCCAGCACCACATTTCTTTTCCCTTTCAGAAATGCTTCTCAGGAACACAATGTTTACACTCATACTCAGGTTCTGCAATGCTTTAGAGATCATAATATGGTAACTTTTTTTTTCTATTTAGAAAATATCAATAAAGAAAACCATTGCACTACATGAATCACATTGTGTCTCTTGCATCTCAAAACAACCTAGAAATCGGTGCATTAATTTTGTTCTCTTTACACAGATAGTAGAGGATACTTTCATATTTAAATCATTTGGGTAAGTATCAGCAGCAGGAAAGTAGAATTTCAGAAACAAATGAAAACATGACTCTGACCTTTGCAAAAAACAAAATCAGTTATGCAAACAATGTCCTGAAGAAAAAAAACCAAAATATTTAAATGACTAAAAATTGATTGGATCCAAGTTTCTTGAAATATACCAGAATAATCCAATTATTAAAACTGAGTTTTCAAAATTATTTTATTAGTACCTATTATTTTATTTAATACTTTAAAATGTATTATATGTGTTTATATGTATAAATTAAAATTTTTAAAATATTTTTGAACTTTGATAATAGACAAAATTATTATTCCTGTGAATTTTTAAATGAAACTAATTGTACATTAAAACATAGCTCCTTCTTGAGGCTTTTCAACTCTGAAGAAAGATAAGCATATTGTCGATATTCAAAACCAAATTCTATGAAAGGCAGCTTTTCCAAAAAATCTTAATAGACAGCCTTTTTTGGAACTGTTCATAAGGGATAACCAAGCTCCCTTGATTTGTTGGTATGGAATTTTGAAAACAGAAGGCTAGTGGAATCACTGTCAGTAGAAACTAAAAGCTTATTCTCTTGGAAAATATTCTGGATATATCATAAGAAGTTCTTTATTGGAAAGAGATGTGTTTATCAAGGCACCACATTTTAAGAGCAGCAGCGTCTATGAAGAATCACTTTTGGGGCTAAGAGTTTCAAGAGCCTGCACTTAGATGTTCCTCATACACTGTTTTCTTTATTGATTTCTTCACAAAAGAAGAGATTGTGTTCTCTTTGCCATGTTGACTGCCTGAATTGGAAAGCCTTTCATTGCTGTTCAAATTATCATCCACCAGGAGATATTTCAGAGAAGTCAAAATCCTTAGCATCATGCAACTGTCAAAGAATCTTACACCCAAGAGTCTAGTGGAGCCAAGATGAGAATTTTACTGAACAGAACACTTTCTAACAAGTTATTTCAAGTTTTTTCTAACACCACAGTTTGAGATCTTCTAGGAAACAACTACGGGAGGTAGAAGTCACTACACTAAGGAGTATATTGTCTTTAATGAGTAACAAAAAATTCTAATTTCAAATTCAGAATATGAATGTGAAAAGTGAAAAGTTTTTCTGATCTAAGTACCAGCAGCAAGAAACAAAATTCCTAAATTTACTCATTTTTAAGTCTCAGCATCTCCAACTTTTCAAAATGCTAAGAGGTGTCAGCTTATCTTCATTTTACTCATCAGGATCTTTATTCTGGTACCAAAAAAGAAACAGATGGTCCAAAACTCGAGGTTTCCTTCTCCTTTTCACATGGTCTACCAAACATGAAAGTTTTCTGAGCTGAATTTTGAAGAAATCTCATATTTTCAACACCAAAGACAGAAGATTCTATTTTTTTTCCCAACAACAAGCAAATAAAGAATTCTTTATGCATACAAAAGGTTTGGACCACATAAGTCACAGCCCTTTTGCTCCAAAGGATGAATCTTGCCCAGGCTAAGCACCCCTGACAGACAGCTGCCAATAGCATGTGCAGTACTGCCAGATCTTCGACTAACTTTTCAGTTAAATCCCACATGCCAGATAGCAGAAAGATAGAAAGGGTAGTGAAAGACATTTACTGAACCAGATGCAATCTGAAATTCAAGCAAAGAAGTCAAGCAACATAGAATCATATAACGTCTTGAGTTGGAAGGGACCCAGAAGGATCATCGAGTCCAACTCCTGGCCCTGCACAGGATGGCCCCAAGAATCTCTCCATGTGCCTGAGAGTGTTGTCCAAATGCTTCTTGAACTCTGGCAGGCTTGGCGCTGTGACCACTTCCCTGGGGAGCCTGTTTCAGTGCCCAACCACCCAGCAGCTGCAACATAAAAAATGTCTTTGATAACGTTCTCTTACTTTGAAACTCCTTTTACTTAAGGTTCTTGTCTCAGTGCCAGTTTTAAGTAGATTTGGATTAGCCAGGCTGGCTTGGCATCTCCCCACCTGGTTTGCTGTGAACAGTACTTGGATAAGAAATGTTAATAAAAATGCAGTGTGTGCAATAAGAGCATATCTGGAAACTGGCATCATGAAGCACTATCTATTTTTTTTTTCTCCTTCTCCCCTCCCTTTTTTTTTTTTAAAGAAGATATCTTTCAACTATTGTTACAGAATGAAATCCTAGAAACAAGTTTCCTCATTTTGATAAAGGATTCTTGGTATTTCCATCCTGACATTGCATAGCCTAGCTTTAACAGTGCACTTAAAAACCTTCGTAATTGGCACTGGTTCTGGACAATCTAATAACAAGCTTTTCTAAGCGACCAAAATGCTTTCTTGCTCATTACCAACCAAAGTTCTCTTACTCAGAGCATTTTGGTCAAACTAGTCAATGGCTGATAGTATCCACTGTTAGGTAAAGACTCAAAGTACTACTAACACAATATACATACACATGAGATAGTCGAAAGGATCACCAAGCAAAGCTGTCACCAAATAGAGAAACTGAAATAATCCTGACTTTTTTACATTTTCCCCTCCTTCTTTTTTAAAAAGAGGTTTTTGTCAAACACTGAATCCCTGCATGCTCACAAACAGCTGCTGTTTGATACCTGCAGCCTGGAGAAACCCTGGAGAATAACAGGCTGACACGGAGCCAAAAGAATGCAATTCAGAAACTCTGGTGTCAGCTACAAAACTTCACCAGCCTGAAAGCTAGGGGAAATCAGGCAAAAGCAGGATCTTCTCAGGAAAGGCCCACTAATACTTTCAGGGATAGAAAAGGGGTTTCTTTGTGCTTTTGCAGGGAATTCCCACTTATATCACAGTACAAAACACCAAAAAGGATGCCATGCTCATCCTGAGCAAGCCAAGCTAAAGCGTGACCTCGAGCTGGATGGAAAAAATGAATGTGCATTGGTGGTGGAAACTCCACTGTACAATGGAAGGTAGCTCCAAAACAAATCCTAGCAGGAAGGAAAACCCTTTGGCCCTTTTTGCTACCTCCTGCTGTGGCATTTGTACTTGGTCACTGAAACCCTTAACTCAGCTGAGCTTGATTCCAGGCCCTTTGGCTGCTGACTTCAGAGGGTTGTCCAGGAACTGCCCCACATGAGGGCTGCCTTCTAGACAGGCTTTCTACATGGATCTCAGATCACACTCTACTTCCAGTATCTGACAGGCAACATAATCCTGATTAATTTCTCTTTCTCAGCTGCACAACACCAATGTCTTCAACACAGCTGTTCAACACCTTTGCTCTCACCAGTAATCAAACTCCCCTTTAACACTACCCTATAGACACCTCCATTTTCTTGAGGTGAAAAGGTACAGAGCAGACCTGCAAACCTCCAAAATATTCACAACAACTTCAATACAGTGCTGGAGAGCAGGAGGCAAATGAAGGAAGAGTTGCTAACCCCACCTTGTCTTTCATAAGCCTAGCTTACAAAGGGGACTTCCATTTTTATAAAGCAGCATTCTGTATATCTGGCAGGGAGGATACAGAACATGCAGCTCCAAGATTTCGAAGTATGACCCACAGGAATAGCACAGTTCAAAGATGGGCCCATTCAATCCCTTTGTTCTTAGGCCAGATGGACCTGCCCTAAGATCAATGCCAGAAAGGACACTCTTCTGGGAAACTTCCCAATGCCCTTCTCAGCTGTACAATGTGAACTAATTTCAACAGCTATGGCATGGTAGCACAGCTTTCATTTATACCTCACTACCTGCAGGGCCAATCAATGTATAAAACTTGAGATCCTTGTGTGAGAACAGTCATAGATGGATAAAAACATTATTTAAAAAAGATCTAAAAAAGAGGAAAAACCAGACATTTGTGGGATTCCCTGACAGCTCTTTGCTGAAGGAAGGGCTGGGCTGGAAAAAACAGGGCCCCAGGTTTCTGCCAAGCTGTCTGAGGCCCGTCCTTTCCAAATAGCTCAAAGAAACAGCCAAGGCTCCCTTGTAACCCTTTCAGAACTTCTCTAGAGAGTGAGGCTGCTGAAGCCAGAGCCACTCTCACAGAGCACCAGACTACAGGGTTCCCTCATTCCTAGGCCATAAGCAGCAGAGTAGATCTCCCCCATGGGAGCTACAGGCACATTAACCCTCTGAATACCACTCTGGAAAACAACTATTTTAATGGGAGATTTAAATAAATGCAGAGGAAAAGCAGATCTGCTGGTCACTTTGCAACATGAAATACCTAGAACCTACACAGCATTTTTCAAAGACGTCCAAAATCAGGGATAACAGGGAGAGATTACAAGTCAAGTAGCGCAAGACACTAAAAGATTACAACTCGTTCTATATTGAATTAGGTATTTAATAGAACAGAAAACAGCAAGTAACTTCCATCACAGCCAACAAAATCCACCCATGGCAGCTGGAAGCAGGAAAAGGAGAGTTCACTACTGAAGAAATGGAAAAAAAGAAAAAGAAAAAAAAAACCTGAAAAAATGAACTGCCTATACCTGTTGCTCTGTTTGACATTTACTGCAATAATCAAAGAAAAACAAGTGCATATTAATAAAAATGTCAGTCTTTAGCATGGTCAGAAGCCAACAAGATACTGGTATACATAAGTTGAGTTAGAAAATAAAGATACACTAGTATTACTTACATGAAACTAATGTTTTACTCCTACTTGATGCACTGTTTTCATTTCTTGTCATCTCTATAAAGATAGCCAGACCATTATTAGAGAGCCAGAAAGATTTCCATTTAGAATTTGAAAAGAATAGGACTGTTTAGTTTAGGAGAGACAAACAAGAAGGGAGATGATAGAAAGATAGAGGATAAATAGTGCAGAAAATAAATCAAGCCTTTCTGTTTGCCTTCAAGTAATCTTATTACAGGTACAGAGCCTTTCACCAAATTTGGAAAAAAATTAAAAATGGAAACTTTTGCATAATATGAAATTCACCTGTGGAACTCACTGCTACAGCTCAACAAGACTATATATTTTGCAGAAAGTAGAAATATATGATTAACAACAACATCCGCACGAGACTACACACAACACAGTATTGTGAGAACTACAAGCCAGCTGCTTGCTGTTGGAGGGCAAAATCAAGTTTTCCCCCAGACAGGGAATTTCTCTGCTGCCCATCAGAACGTTCTCTGTGCTTCTACTGATGATGACGGTGATAGCTGCTCCGAAGCACAGCGTATGAGAACTAGAGAGACTAGTAGCCCAGTCATATGTTTACGTTAGAATAAGGTCAATGTGGGGAGGCAGCTGTAATGAGAAAACCCAAAACTATTATTCAGTATTGGTTTGGCAGAAGGTACAAGACCCCCATCACTCCCATCCACCTGTCAGTATGGGCTGTTTGCTTGGAACAGGAAGAAAGATTCTCATCTCTTCTCTGAAAGGAAGTCACGCAGTCAAAACGAAACCTGCCCCCCTTCAATTTTTATTTGCAAAAATCATAATTGTCCAAGGCCAGCAGATACAGGTAATGCAGACGCTGTGGTGCCTGTGCTCAGCCACAGCCCATCCAAGGGAAGCACCAGGCTGCAGCTCTAGCAAAGCCTCCCAGAAGCAGCTGAGCAGAGAGTCCACACTCACACAACTCCACTGGTGCCCTGTTCTGCCCTGCTGAGAGGCCCCAGTTCTCGCCTCCGGCTCACAGCCCCAGCACTGGCTCCTACAGTCTCCCTCCAGGCAGCACAAACCCCCTTTGCCTCTGGAAAGGGTCCTGTGATTAATCTCACTTATTACCTTGGAAAAGTAACAGTGCAGCGGCTGCCAGCCAAGTCCGACTCAACAGTGTCTGGGGAGCTGAGGCTGCAGGGCCAGGCCTCAGACTGTCTGGGCAAGTCACGAGCTTTCTGCCTTTCCTCTCCTGGAGGCTCCAGACAGTCAGAGCCAAGGCCTAGCTGTGGGAAGCAGGGATCCTGCAGGACTGTGCCAATCCATGGTGCTGAGGCTCAGGGCAATTTCCAAGCAGGATGGAGAGCAATTGGCCCTGACATCACAAGTTTCCTTAGTGTGACCAAAATATATATATAAAAAAAAAAATACAAGGTAAGCCATGCATTTCTGAAGTTTAAGTCAGCCAATTCACTTCCACAAGTCAGCCAGTTAACAAGTTATCACTGGTGACCCAGGAATATGTGTGTGGAAAAAAAATAAAAAAAATATAAGAGGTTGTTGGGGTAGGAGAAGGCTGTTATAGGCACAAATATTCACGGTTGCATGAGTAGAGAAAGAACATGCACAAACTACAAACAGAATGAGTTGCAAGAACATACAGCTACCCAGGCAGTAGTTCTATGTTTTGCCTGCCCTCCTCAAACCTCCTCTGAGCAGAAGGTAATAATATAAAACTCTAAATTCAGGGCTCTCAGAAGTGCTGCCTCTCAAGGACCGTAGGCAGAATCAACATGACAGAGCTGCCAAGGCAATGCAGACAGAGGTACCAGAAAAATCACTCAGTTACTCCTCTGCCACAAATAAAGAAATTATTTTAGGCATTAAGGTAAGAGAAGAGGGAGGAGAACAAGCACTGTGGGGAAAAAGGAACAGACATGTGGCTATGCTAGCAGAGGGCTGGACTCAGTGCTGTTGGGCTGCTGCTGCTCTGGCACTTGTGTGCTGCTTAGCCAGGGAGGTGTTACGGTCAATGTCGTTTGCTCAAACTGAACTGAGGGCTTACTGTGTACCCTCAGTGCTTGCTGCTTTCCCCCTTCATTTCCTCCAGAAGCATCAGGGCAGCAGAGCCTCCAAGTTCCCTTACACCTAGATGCTGTGCAAACAAATAGGCTCCCAACACTTGGCAAATGCAGCCCAGGACAGCAGTCAGGCAGCCTCGCCTTTGCAAGAAACTGCAGGGAGCTCAAAACAAATGATATGGAAGAGAATAAAAGTCACTATCAACTCAGAACTACAAGGCAACACACATGTAACACAATTAGCCTATGATTGCTGTCTGGGGTCTTTCTGGTAAAACTCAAAGATTCAGTGAAACTGGAGAAGCCAAATACACCACTGCAGAAAAAACTCTTAGAAGACATCTGGGATTCTTCCTCACAAGTCCAAAGAATATATACTTAGTAGGACCAGAACAGAATATCTGAAATCTAGAACGTGTAGTACCTGTACCCCTAGCAGTAAATGAAGTAATTCTTGGAGGAGAAATCCACTGTCTCTTTCAAAAAACAAGTGGCATAACAGTTGCAAATTCCAGTGCCAGAAGCTTCTAGTAACCTCTGTCCACTGTTCCCACTATTAGAGGTAATGCAGCAATTTGCCAACAGGTACTTGAAAGTTAGTTTATGTTCTGAATCAACAAGCTTCACTCTGTTAAACAGCTGATTTTTTACCTTTATTATGCATTCAAGAGAATGCTTTATCAAGAGCAGTTCTAGGACGGTCTTGGCTTCAGTGACTGATAGTTTCACTGAATAACGAGGAATCACTTTCATATTTGTGGTCCTTAGATTACATTATTAAAATTGTGATAAAACAATACATGGCAACCTTAAATACTTCTACTACAAAACATGTAATCATGTTTAGTGCCTTTACAGCACAATGTAAAGGGGTGACAACCCTACCCAAATAATTGAGTGAGAACTCAACTGAGACAGAACTGAAACAGGGCACTGAGACACGACTAGGATTAGAGAGGGAGAAAACAGATTTGGCATAACTTCAATGATGTACAGAGGGCAACAAAGACAGGTCTGCAGTAAATGTGGCAGATGCTGACAGCTATGTTACAGAAGTCAAAAGTAAGCCCACATACAACTTGCAATATCTCACCTCTTGTGGAGCTCTGCAGGCTTCTTTGAGGTGCAGCAAAAGGCTAAGCCATCATTTGAGTGGGAATAGCGCCAATGCTTATAGAAAGTAACAAAAAAAAAAATCTCAAAATGCACAGCAGTGCAGATTTATAAAATAACATTTTAACATACCCAGAACTGTCCTCTGTCTCCATTTTACAAACCCAAGATCTCCTTTGCCTTTTGGCTAGTGGACTACTAATTTGGCACCTCACCTCATACAGCCAAAAGAATTCAACAAAAGGAGTCCTTCTGAGAAACATTTAGATAAGTCAGTACTGGGAGAGTGGGAATTAAAGGGGAGAAAGATTTGTCAACAAGAATAGTCCAAATCCTATAGACTGCAAACATCAACCCAAAATTTTCAAACAAACCTCAGCAGCACTAAAATGGCTTAGATTTACCACAGAGCCATACAAAAACTGTAAGGACTGCATTTCAAAGGCAGATATTTGAACTGGAGCCAAGTGCAAGCCAGATAAGAAACCCATTTACAAAACATTTTCATCCTTGCCGAATTCTGTAACTGATAGACCAGAACCTTAATGGAACAAAACAAAGCTTTTCTTCAGTTACCCAGCACTGAGCACAGGCTGACACCCATCAGATGACCCTCTGTGAACTGCTTGCTCCAACGTAACTAATCAAGTAGCAAAAAAGGCATTTACAATACAAGATAGCAATCTCCATATATCATGACCTTGATATTCCTTTTGGAATTCTCTCATAAAATAAAAGTTCACAGACCAAGTAATCTAGCACTCCTTCAAGAATCTTTTTTTTCCTTTCCAGATTTACATAAAACTTTTAACTCCCAGGATTCTGGTCATTCAATAAAAGCATCCATAAAGATACAATAATTCAATAAAGAGTTTTAAGACATCTATCTGTCACTTTCTCTAAGGATAAAAAACAGAGCAACTGAAGTACTGAAAGACTAAATGATTCATAAAAGGTTTGAAGATGGAATCTCTTATCAGTTGTGACTGGAAAATTCTGAAGCATTTTCAGATCGCTGTAGAAAATAAAACAAATTTTAACTAAAGGCATTAAACTATGCACACAGTGCTAGATGAGGCACAGCCCTGGAAGTCATTCAGAGCAGAGTTTGGGACATTAAGTGGTGGGGTTTACAGCTATGTCTGTGAGCCCATGAAAAGGTGCAAGCAGAGTCAAAAAAAAGAAAGGAAGCTCTAGCACAGCCTGTATGCTGCTGATCTCCCAAGTTGTGTAAGAAGAAAACACAGTTTACACCTATTGGATAGGTTCTTTATTTGGATTAGGTAATAGCTTGCCTGGCTGGGCTCCAAGAGCGGAATCACTACCACCTCTCTCAATAACTTTAAACCCCAGAGGCAAACATTGTCCTGGAACAGAAACAGGCCAGGAATTCATTTCTCACATTCTTCTTCTTTAGGCAGGGTAAAAAGCAGTGACTGATGAAACAAGAAAAATTTTACTTGAGCTTTCCAAATCCCATTACAATTTCCTATTGAAGGAGCCATTTGGGAAAGGATGACCACTTAGGTCACATGCCTTCTGCACTGTGTTTCTCCCTCTCTCACCTCCCTCCATTTTCCAGTATCATTCAGATGCCAATGACAAGAACCGGTGTTTTCATGTGCACACTGCTTTCCAGTCCTAAACTCATGGGCTGGAGAAGCTCTGCTTCATTATTCTGTTTTAAAAGACAAAAATGAAAGCTTAAGCAAAGGAATAAATAATATTTACTGGAGTGGCAACGGAAGAACTCAAATCTCCAGCAGTTCTGGGCTTGTATTCAGCCTAATTAACACAGCAAGCTTGACTTGCTCTCAGTGTACAAGATCCAGACTCCTGTGAGTACATCTTGCTGCTCTTTCAATCCCAGGAAGAATGGTTTTACTGCAGAATCACAGTCCTCTGCCCTGATTCCCATGAGCATATCAGCTATAAATTCAAATTCCAATGTCCAAAATTAATACAGAGCGTAAAGAAGCCACCTGGAAAAGAAAATCTAATAAACACTGCTCTATCTATGCTATTCCATCTTTGAACAATCGAAACTTGATATTCACAGAAAAGGATGAAGATGAGGACATAGTGGAGATTGCTGCAGCATCAGACCTAGGTTTGTATTCTACATATATGTCTCAACACCAGCAAACCTGAACTTACAGGTGCAGAGAAATCAAAGACAGACATTTCCCTCTCATTCTTCATGTTCATCTGGGCCCTTATTTCACCATGAACCTGACAGCTCTGGCAACATAACTATTTTCATAGGCCTAGATTCCAGAACCAAGAAGAACCACTACTAAGCTCTTTAATAGAATCATGGAATTGTTTATGCTGGAAAATACCTTTAAGATCCTCAAATCCAACCTTAACACTACCAAATCCACCACTAAACCATGTCTCTGAGTGCCACATCTACACATTTTTTAAATACTTCCAAGTGACTCCACCATCTCCTGGGTAGCCTGTTCCAATGCTTGACAACCTTTTTGGTGAAGAATTTTTTTCCAATATCTAATTTAAACTTCTCCTGGTGGAACGTGAAGCCATTCCTCTTGTCCTATTGCTTGTCATTTGGGAGATGAGACCAACACACACCTTGCTACAACCTCCTTGCAGGCAGTTATCCAGAGCAATACAGTGTTCCCCCCAAGACTCCTTTTCTCCAGGCTAAACAACCCCAGCTCCCTCAGCCACTCCTCAAACTTGTGCTCTAGACCCTTCACCAGCTCCACTGACTACTCTTCTCTGGACACACTACAGCATCTAAGCAAGAAGCCAAACACAAATTACAAATGAGCTCCTGAGTGCATTGCATTCTTCTTCAAAAAGCTAGAGCAGCAATTTTAACTTACCTGACTGCTGAAGATCTTTTGTCAGCTCTATGAGTGTCTGACTGAACAGCCCACAGTGACCCTCTTTTGTTGAGTGGTGACCGGTAGTTCTGTGGGGCAGCTGCATTCCCCTTGCTTATAGCTCCACTTGCCAAGTTCAGGTTTGTTAACTAAAGAGGCAAAAAAAACAGAACAAAAACAAACCCAAACAAACTATCAGAAACAATTAAAAGCTGAGAAAAGAGCAAAAGGTATCACTATGTAAACGGGATAGAGCATGTACTCAGAAAAGTGAAACTGCTAGAAAAGGGGAAATCTTCAGATGCAAAAAACCTGTGCTAATTGCATAAAGCAGTGGAAGAGATGACACCAACAGCCATTCTGCTTGAGATGAATTCAAATGCCAGCATGAAAATTAGAACCCTTCCATTCACAGAAGAACAAAGAGGGGGCAAAAATCCCAAAGTAAGAAAGCAGCATCACGTTCCTGCCATGTGAAAAATTAAATCCATGCACAATAATCAAAAGCTAGAAGCTCACATTACATTGAGCAGAGAACAGAGTATCTCTCCAGTCATCATGAACTGCGTAACTAAGCCAACCACAGGCACCTGTCCTCCCCATACCCCTCTCTATACATCCATACAGGCACAATGCAAAAGCATATGTACCTTGGATATAAAATTCAAAACCAAACTTGACCACACACAAAAGAAACTTCTCACCCAACCACTTGCAAACTGTTCACACAAGGAAACACACTAAAATCATATTAGGTGTATGTTTGCTAGATCAAGCTCTAGAGAAGTTATCTGTGAGTTTTTAACCATGTAATATGTGTTTGTTTCTTTCTCTGAGCATTCTTTTTGAGTTACTTATCTTCTTGAAGGACCAAGCTGCAGGCAGATGCTATCTGTTGATGTACTGAAGAAAGCCTAAATGCACAACACAATGGATCTACTACAGCAGTGTAATGGTTTACATTTGGGGGGAAAAAAAAATGAAGGTCACAAACCACTACAAACATTGAAAAGCTAACTTTGCAAAGGCTTCCCAGTCAAGCCCTGCCAGAATTAAGTTTATGACTCCTTTAATTACATGATCATGTGGTACTTTTTAGCAGTGAAAACACCCAGTTGTGCACCAAGATCAGGGTCAAACAGCAACCAAAACTTACCTATGTTGGTCCTCCTCACTTCGGTGGCAACTGGAAGGCATATAGCCAATGAAACACTGGACACAGACAGAAGAGTCCAACTAGCCCTGCATCTGCCCTAGATCTCAAAGGTGATGGTTATTGAGTCACTTAAAGGTGTGACTTAACTTCAGCATAGCTTAATAATGCTCTTTTACCAGAATTTGTGCACAATTACTTGAACGAGTACAAACCAGCTTCATTACAATAAATACACTCATACTTAAAATGGGCTTGTTCAGGACCACAAAACTCATATCTTCTCATGGAACTCCAGAACATGAACTAACATTGCAACTGAAGTAGGCTGCCACTGCTTTTGTGGTTTAGTAGTACAAGGCCCCTAAGCATTTTTTACGTTCAGAAATCTTTAATTCCTACTTCAATTCTGGACAAAATTAAGTTCTAGTGGTTATACACTAGGCTTTTGCCCGCTTCTCCAAAAGCAGCCAGCAACTTTCATCGCATCCCTTCTCAGCTCTATCCTTTCTCATTCTTGCTTCTCATCTATGTGTCATTATTCTCTACTAGTCAGTTCCAGCTTCTGCATTTCAGGTATCGTTCTCCTTGGTTTTCTCAGTACAGTTCATTCTGACAGACTTGCAGCACTGGCCTCCCTACTAGTTCTGGCCTATGAGACACACCATTTCAGATCTGAAATTTTCCACAGGAGTAGTTACTTGATCTGTTTTTCCACACTTCCCTTTTTAATTCCTCACATATCCTATTATCCAAGTGGTTCTAGTTTTATTCCCCTCCCTAGTCCATTCGTTTTGCCAACTGTTCTTCCATCTGAATGGTTCTCAATGTCTTCTCCCAAATTATGTCCAGGCACAAATTTCACAGCCTCCTTCTCCTAGCTGTTCTCCATACCTTGGCAGAATTCCAACCCCTTCAGTATTGAAGTCAGATAGGTCCCCAACCCATCAAGGACCAGGCCACTGAGAACATAGGAGAAAAGGAGTACACTAGGGGTACAAATACAGAGAAATTCAGTTTATCATGCTCAGTGGGGAGGGAACCTTCAGGAAGTTGAGAAGGTCTAGCAGGTATTTTTTCATTTGGTATATTTCACTTGAAGCTTTTCAAACAACTACTGTGCAAGCAACCTTGGACAAAACTTTAAATTTCAAATTACTATTTCAAAGCATGGGAGATCCAGAGATTTAAACTAAAAGTTCTGCAGATATTAAAATGCACAAAATATTTTTTTTAATCCAGCCTTGGTTTTGTCTGGAATAATTCACCTTGCCTGGAGTGTTCTGAACACTGAACAATAAACACAGAAAACATGAATCCAAACAGATGAAGTTTCAGAGCACTACAACTAAAGACAAGATCTTACAGTGGGACATATCAGGCAAGCTTAGTAATGGGCAGTGCTATCCACCTTATATGGAAAATAGCACTAGGTATCATTTTGGTCCCCCACCTCACCCTTAAATGTTGTTGTGTTCTGCAAAATTAATTTAAAATTTAAAGTTTCTTCATTGCAATAACAGAAAGCTTCAATTTAGGTTTAGTTCTGATTGTGCCAGGCACTATACAAATACCTAACAATGACAGTTGCTGGCCATAAAGAGTTTATTGTCTGAAGAGAAGCAAGAATGGTAATGATGCAAACACAAAGGGCAACATGGTAAATGAAATAGGTTATATATAATTCTTAGCTTGTCAGCAACAGTGACCAAAACTTTGCTAACACATTTTCTCTTCTCATCATTCTGATACTAAGAACCATTTAGTCTGATGAATTACTGCCTCAGTCCTGCTCTATTATTGTGACATGCTTACATGCTTTCCTCTTTAATACTGTATCTTGTTTATTTGAAAGCTGTCTCTCCAAGCAAAGCAGGTGAGCAAATAGCTTAGCATAGGTAGTAGGGATATTTCACACATTCCAGATAGACAGGTGTTTAAAGTACAGGAGATTAAACACAGGCAAGGGATTCAGAATGAGAGAGAGAACATCAGCAAGGTTTAGATGCAGCCAGTCCAGCCAGATGGGTGTTACTGCTTGTTACTGTGCCATGCACTGAGACATTTCAGCTGCTATAATTAGCTTGCCAGGATGTTGCATTGGAGGATTGCTGAGACACCCCCAACACATCAGTGCTCAGCAGGGGCTTCATTTTACAGTCTTCATGTGCACCTGATGGAACTGCATTCTTCCTTTCACAGAGACAAATCAGTTGGTATTTTGGTGTAAAAGAAGGTAATGTATAGCACCTGGACCTAAACAGTCATAAAGAAGAGCTTGTAGCTTCAGAAATTGTAATAATGGAGCAAAAACCAAACAAATTAAAAAAATATCCCCAAACCCTAGAAAGTCAGGCTAGCAGGCTCAACAGAGAAGGTGGTTATTAGTGTGGATCTGCAAGAATAAAGTTATTTTTCACACTGAGTTGCAACAAGATGGGTTCAAACTCTCTTGCTTGCTAAGACTCCTGTTCTTCATTAGCAGCAATGGACTTCAGAGTATTTTTCCTGACACTGAGTATGACAGGAGACCTATGTGTGCTGCAGTGCACACTTCAAGCATCCCTATTTTCAAACATCTCTCCTCACATGAATACATTCTTCATGGAGTTTGTAAAAGGCAAGTCAATACATAGCTAAAACCTCCCAAGACAGAAAGATTAATAAAATTTTGCCACAATTTTTTAACTGTCTGGGACAGCAAAAACATCAGAAGCTGAAAGAAACATGCTGACAAAAGATCACCATGGGATAGTAAATACTAAAGAATTCTCAGGGAAGGAGAAAAGCCCACTTGATGTACTTCTATTTAACATATAACATGAAGAAATGAGGGAGGGGGAAGAACATGTGGGTTGTCACAGCCATATCAATAAATAGAGCCCTGTGTTAGAAACAGCACATACATGCACTGTTATACTTACTTCAGAACAATGCTAATAAGCCAAAAGACAAATTATTGCATAATGCTAAAATGCTTTTTGTCCTGGGTTACATGAAAATTCTGGTATCACCTTTCTTTCCTTTTTCCTCCAAATATGCCTTTTTGGTGTTTTGCCTTTAGAGAGACTGAACTGCTAGAGATTTACTTACTCAAACATTCGACCACATGCAGTGACCACCCAGGTGCTGTAAGAGACTGGACTATCAGTGCTCATGGCTCAATCAGCACTGTGCTTTGATAACAATGTGCAGAGTGGCCACCCAGGCCAGGGGCTGAAGGCGTGCACATCCAACACCTCAGCCTACAAGGTGGGTGTTAAACAAGATAAGGACAGAGGCAAACCCGAAGAGGTGGGGTAGTGTTTCTTTTACCTTACAGAGATGACTCAGCTATGATAACTCCACCAAACATTCACATCTAGCCTGAAGGTATTCATCTCTTTTTGATGAGCCATAATGGACTCAGCTGCAAAATCTTAGAAGGTGTCAAAGACTCCCTAGTATCCCATGACTCACAGTATTACATCATCCAGTGCAAAATTCCCTGCTTCAGGGGAGATATTGGAGGCATTCCCACCTGAACCTGAGTGTATATAAGTTTTGAGGCTTCAACCATCACCTTGACAGATCCAGACTGCAACCACCACTTCAACCAATAACATCGAAATCACAACAACCAAGTCTTGTCATGGATCCAACAAGTGTCTTGTGGATCCTTCCAGTCACCTGGGGGTCCACAGTCCTGCCCCGACTGCATGACCTGGCACTGCAGCCTCACTACAGGTGCCACAGCAGCGTCTGCTGGTATCAAATCCCATTATCCACTATTTCCTGCCAGCACTGACTCTCCAACTTTCCTGCCAGGTTTTCCAGGCGTGGGGGAGGCAAACCATGTGGCAGGGCAGCCATCTTGTCTCTGTCCTGTGGCCGTGGCTTTTTCCTGGGCTGAGGAGGCCAGCCGCCACCTTGATTTGGTCTGGTGGGTGGGCTCGGGAAGTTCCTCCTCATCAGTTGGTTTAACCCAGTTTTATCAGTATTGCCATTAGCAGTCGTCTTGGTACTAAGTTATTTTTTCACATACATCCGAGCATATTTGGTATCTCTCTCTCTGTATTGGAGAAACAGGGATATTGAATCAGAGGGAGGAGACTTCTGTCCGGGAGTCTCTGCCTCTCCAAACTGTCTCAAAACAAGACACTTTTTTACATTTATTTTTAAGTGTTACAAGGTAAGTTAATGACTGCAATCACAGGGAACAGTCAGAAGAATAGCTTAGTATCTTTAGCTTTTCTGATCTACATTATACTAGTCCTTCCAGAGTTTCCATTATCGTATTCAATAATCTTGTTTCTATAATAAAGTTAGCATTTTCTTTTTGATCTTCTCTAATGGTTCAAAGAAGCTAAATCGGTGAATTATAACAATGACCAAAAAAAAAAAACAACAAACCCCAACCAATAACCAGTGTTACAGATCAGCCTCCACAGATCCAGGAAAAGCCTCCTGAAAGCCTGAGTGTTTCCTTTGCTAGTTTACAGGAGTCAACCAGGGTGAATAGGTTGACACATCATCACTAGAAGTTGTTATTCTGCCCCTCTTGGCAGGCAGTGAAAAAGTGACCTAAATTTTCATTACCAACATCCTGAACAGCAGATCCTGAGTTTCACTGGACTATGTGTTCTCTCACTGAGCAAGCAGTACATACAGAAATTGCCTACTTGACCTTCCCCTGCTGGCAGTTTTAGCAATTTTCTGGTAGAAGCCAGTCATATCCTGTTGCCTATAAAGTGCTGGGGATTGGAGATCTACAAAGTCTAAAGATCATTTCTCTTACTTGGAGCCACACTTGCATCCCCTCCAGTTCACACGTCTCACATGTCCATTTTGATCTTTCTGATTGGTGAGGAAAAGATTTCCAGAGTTCAAGCCATATCTCAAACATCAAGGCTAACAGATATGCCAAAAGAATGCAGTAATCATAGGCCTACTTTGTCTCTTCCAAAAAAGTCTTCAAAATAATAAAAAGTTCACAGCCAGAAACAGGAGAAGTCAAAGTTTTCAGCACAATGTAACCTATCAACAAGTTTCAAAGGTATATATAAATGAACAGTTTATTGAGAAACTTTTTTGTTTAAAGATTGGACAAGCATCATGGTAAGATGCACATAAGATCACTGCTACTCTACCTTATGATCAGACCAGAATCTCTAAGTTTTGATGTGTCACACAGGACAAGGTGACATTGTAAGCTCAAAGAGGGAACCATTCCACCTGAAAACTGAAAATGTGCAAAATGTCTCATCATTTGTAATGGGTAAAAATAGACTGAAGGGCTGAGAATACACGTGCTCTCTATGCACATGTATCCATATGTTTACTCAGTCTGACTCCCTCAAGAACCCTTCAGTCAAGCCTAATTCTCCATTTTATTACTTACTGTTCATCCAGCATGCCACCTTTATCCAATAGCTTGTAAATGAAATGTGTTTTTTCTTTCATTACCTGGCTTCCTTGTCACTATAGTTGATAGTCACTTCCTTATCACTACAGTCAAGCATTCCTCAGACAGATACCCCTAAGGCTTTCAAGATCAGTAATGAAGGGGAAGAGTAAGAACTTTTTCTTTGGGAAAAAAAAATAATTTTGCTATATTCTTTCAGTTATATTTTTCTTTCTTCAGCCTTCAGAGATGACTATGACTAGATGCTATAACAGTGTAAATACTCACTGTTAATCTCTCCTATCCGCACTCTATGTTGTATTTTCTTGGCTTTACCACAGAGCTCCCATGTACATCTGTGATCTAGGACAGGCTAGCATGACTTGGTCTAACAGCACAAAGGTCTGCCAGTACTACTGGAAACAGTCCAGCTGCCTTGCCTTTCTTAATGCAACAAGATACTGAAGGCCATCCCAGTATGAGAAAAAAAGACCACACTCTCTTAAGAGGCAAAGGAAACCCCAAACCATAAACAAAACACACACACAATCACTGTCTGAATAGTGGCACAAAATATACCACTACAAATTCCGTGAAGAAACCATGCAATACAGATCTTTCTAGAACCACATTTTTGTTACCAAGGCCATCTTACTGACCACACCCCTTACTAAAGCACCCTCATTTTATGTACATACTTAAATTTGCAGGAGGAACCAGCCAGAAGAGAACTGGGGCTAGCAGGCTAGGAAGTGTGAAATCTGTGTGTGTACCAAGGCTGATCTGGCCAAAGGCCTGTGACATTCCTTCCCTGCTCTCTGAGCCTACCAGCTTACAGGATATACATATGCATACAGAACACAACTGTTCCAGTCTCCAGAAAATGTTCCAGACAAAGACCTGCCAGAGACATTCCTGGGAAACCTGACAAACTTGCAAATTCCTTTGTAGTGTCTCCAGCATATGCATTCATTTAACAATGAAAAAAGAAAACCCAAGTTAGTGTTCCTGCTGTGGATGGCTGAACTCCTCTCTTCCTTCTCCTGAAAAAGTCAGGCTTTCATTTAGACACTCTCTGCCTCAGAACTTCCCAGTGGGAGTGATTTTTATAAGGCACAATCCTGCCAGAAGTTTGATGATCAGGGTATAATCTTTCCCAACCTGAGTTCTGGCTGCTCAGCCTGGCCTGTTTGGTGACTATCTACACATGTTACTGCATCATAACAAAACCCTCTCCTCCTATTCCCTTTGAAGCCTCAGAGCAAAAGGGGTTCAATTTGAGCACTGCAGAAACTACACTGGTATTTTCACTTTCTACAGCCTCTGCTGAGACCTACCAGTTACATTACTGCTGATGCTACAAATCAGTAGTAGTAAAAGTAATTCCAGCTTCTGTGTAAACAGCCTGGGTGAGAAAGGGATGGGGCCCTACACCAGTATAGAGATGTGTGAACAAGAAGAGAAGAATGCCCCTCAGACTGCATCTCCTGCTTCTTGCTCCTCTTCCTACAGTAAGATTTATTTCTTTACACTTCCCTTCCTCTCCATCAGTGGAAGGGTAAAAACCAATGAAATGGTTACATAAGGAAAATAATCTGATTAAGACTCAGATAAAGTGGGTTGAGTCAAAGTAAGAGCTTACCACTGAAAAAAACACAAAACACACCACCTCAGTGGGAAAGCATCCCCACCACATTTCTGTAACTATCTGCTGCACCCTAAGTTTATTGGTCTTGTTTGCAGTCACCATGTTGTGCTATTCAGCTCTAGAAATGAAAGATGCCCACTGGGTCCTGTACAGTGTCTTTTGGCAGACTGGCAGTTTCCTTTGTGGCACTCTTCTGTTGAGGATAAGGCAGGCCAGGGTACCACGCTGCAAAGACAGGTAAAAGAGGAGTGGTGTGGCTTCCAGTATTGTTGTAGCTGATGTTAAGATGAAGCTCAATATTTTGGGATTCCTGTGGCACATTTCCACAACATCCCTCTGGGACACCATAATATTCCTTTCAATTCTTCCTCACTCTCTCTCCCTAGTCCTAAGGTTTAGTAAACTCCTCTGCTTCTTGCTAATTTCCACCTTCTGTCCAAATAAAAACTGCAGAATAAGAAAAGTGCCCCATCCTCCTATGGATCTGTCAGTATGTTTGCAGGAATCCTGGCTGGTGGATCTTGGGTACTGACTGTTTGCATAGCAGAGATGGAGGCAGCTGCATAGCCCTTGCCTGGGTGGTCTGATGTTATCTGTGATTAAACTCCTCAACTGTAAGAATTGATGCTATTCCTGATGATAGCTGGGACCTGAAATCTCACACTCTCCCTCACAGAGAGGGTCAGAGCTCCCACCGCATTTCCCCTCCTTCTCTTCCGTCCTCCTCCTCCTGGTGAAGCTGGCCAGTTCAACACATTCTTCAGTTCACTAGCATTAATAACTAAAAAGTACTACAGCCTGGTGGATATCAACTGTAGCCTTGCCCACCAGGAAGTGATAGGGACCTCACACAGATACAACATTGCAGAAGAACACCTTTTTGCCTTACAACACACTTCAGAGAGAAGTAGCATGCTATTCACAAAGAAAAAAACCCTTTTGTATCCAGGATCAAGCCACCTGCCTCTAGATCTACACACATGCTGTGCATTTTAATGTCCTCTCTGTAGAAAGTCCTGCAATGCAAGCACATGGAAATATTTTATGCTAAACACAAATGAAATTTAAAATTTAGACTTTAGAATTAATGTTTGGTAAGAAACACAGCAGAGAGAAAAGTAGCTTGGATTATTTTGGTCACAGTCTTCATCCATCTGTCTATCATGAAAGGCCAGCAGCTAACAGTAAGTACAAGCAAAAAAATACCCTCTTAGCTCAGCTGTCCAGAAGTCACATAGCAGCCACTAAGATCCCTAGATCACAAATCAAGGCAAGAAAGGCAATTAAGTCCCTATCCAATGAAAGGGGCTTATGAAACTCCATCTTCAGGTCTCAACTCAACACCAATGTACCTGCCTTGATTCTCCAATTGTACTGTTGCTATCATAGGCTCATGCAGGGCAACGGGAAAACTGAGCAACAAAATTTCAGGACAATGGAAAAACTGTATTGTGAACATGCTGACAACACTGTGGGTGAACTACTATACTGCGCATACTGACAAACACATCAGCACTCTGCAAAAATAATTAGCAATCATCCGATTGACATAACTAGGGAAATCACTAATTTGAGATACTGATGTTCTCACAAGTGTCTCAGTAACCCACTTCCCATAAAGAAAATATTTAGCTTGGCTACACTAAAGCAATGTCGCAAAGAAAATCTCAAATATGGAAGCAGCAGCATAGCCCACGTTCTTCAGTATAAAAGATAAAAGGTCAGTTCAGAGCAATGGCCCAGATGGAAGATGGAAGAAATTTAAGCTTCCATGCATCTAACAAAGCATCGTATTGATAAGGAAAATGAATTTGTTACTTCTGTATGTTAAAACCTAGGGATCTATAATTTGCAAAATGTTCATTATTCTGTCTGAGGTAACTGCAGCCTTTTAAGTTTTCAGCCTTAATGGTATCCTATTGCAGGGAGTTTCAGAAGGTAAGTATATTCTGCGACAATAACTATTCACTTTTATTATAATTTTTATTCCAGTATCTTTCTACTAAACTCAATATCCTCTTCTTATTATGAGAAACATGAATAAAATCAACTTTATTTATCTTGTCTTCCACTGCTCTGTATAAGTCCTTCATGCCCATCTCCTCCCCAAACAAACTTAATATTTTCACTTCCTCATTAAAATTTCATCTTGCAGTTGATTATTCCAGTCATTCATCTGTGAATCCCAGCTATTTTTTCCCGAATTCACTTAAGGAATGGTAATCAGAATTGAAAACAGTTTTTCAAGGGAGATTATGCAATTCATGCTTATGTAATTACATACTATTTCCTATCCTGTTCCTTAAACAATTAAAAACTTTTGTTTGCTGCCTTTACTGCTTGACTTAGAACAGGTATCTCCACTGAGCTTTCCAAAATAAAACTCATTTTTTCTTTCCTAAAGAAATAATCTTTAGATTAGTCATTTCAGTGGTTAAAATCATTGATTGTCATATTATTTGTAAACACTGAACTTCATCTGCCAGTATGTTGTCCAATTGATGAAGCTATTAAATTTCTTAGTTTTACTAATAATAATCAACAAAAGAACACAGATGTACTGACAAATTGTTAGGAGGTAGGCTCAAGTCTGAGTTTACAGCACATCCCTAACTTCAGGCTCATTGAACACTGGGACTCTTGCAGGCCACATTATAATGAAGGACAACAAGTTATGTCATGTAGTAAACATGAGCTCCACAAGCCTGTGTTCACATGGATGAACAGTACAGAGTAGTTAATCTACTGTAAATTCACACTCCATATTACCTTGCAACAACTTGTTTTTATTTTCATTCTTTAGGTAATAAAATGCCAGTCCTTGTGAACCTCCTCCTTTCAAACATTTAATTTTACATTCCATGTACATTCCGTATTCTGTATCTTCAGTTATCCACTTGCATGTAGCAAACTGACTAGTTGCTCTTTTGCTTGTTGTCTGGGGGTTTTTTTGATCTATAATAAAACTTTCCAGATGCCTTGCTGGCTTAACAGTCCTTGCTAAAAACTTGTAAAAAACTTTTTAAAGAGTTTGAATTGTTCCACTGAATGTTATTTTTCTCAGTTCAAAGAATTCCAATAGGTAAGACATGGGTTGGGTGTTTCGGGTTAGGGTTTTGTGGTATGTTTCCTTTGCAGGTTTTTCCCCTGACTTACGTTTATCTCTGTGAATTAAAATTCTATTTCTATTTAATATATATCTCCTAGTGAAGCAAGATTCATGACTTTAATTTATAGGAAAGTTAAAAGGATCCTTATTACAGAAAGGTACATATATGGCCTTTCTGTCCTCTATACCAGTTTTATGACTGATTGTACCTTTCAGTAGAAACTTTGCCACTTCACTGTTGTGTTTCTGAACTCCTGAATGTATATCATCCAGCCACAGAAGTCTCACAAAACATTTTTTCTTATCTTTTTTACTAGGAGCTTAACTTCATTACCCGGCAAGAAAATGTATCTCCTCTTTACCTACTACAGTGAAAAATAACGCAAAAGAAATTATTTAGTACCTCTAATGCCCCCATCCTTCAAATTTATTTTTCTATAGACCTAGACTATCTTCCCACTGCATTAATAAATTTATCTATCAATGGTATATTTCAAGAAATCTGATTTCCTTTGGCACTGCCACGTGTCTCCCTGGCAAATATCCACATCATTCACAAGTCTGCTGCCTATGATATCTTCAAGATCTTTCCTCCCCACATCCTCCTAACTTACAAGCAAGAAGCAGTACACATTGCAGCTAGTTCCAAATTAGACTCTTGTTCACTGCTAATTAATATACATATTCTGACTGGCTAAGCAGCAGCCCAGAGCAGATATGTTGAACTCCACTTGATTTTAGCCCTCAACTGAAAGACTCTTATGGATCTTGCACTTCTATGCACTTAACATCTTTCACAAGACAGCCAAGAACATACTATATTTAAGACTAATGTAGCTGAAACAAGGAATTTCAGCAGGGGCTTTCTTACTCGTTTTCTTATGACCTTTTGAGATCAGATACTCCTTATTATCCTACTCAAGTAGGACTTACCAGGTTAATGCTGGATCCTCAAAGGCACATTTTCCATAGAGATCTCTGTGTTGCTTGCTCCCAGACATACCAGGCAGTTAACTAGAGGCATACCTTTTTATTTTTGGATGCTGTGGAATACTATAATTAGACGGTGCATAATTTAGGCAAAAATTAGGCAGTGCTTGAAAGATATGTTATGGATAGAGGTACATAACTCCCACACTTGTCATAATCTCAAAATTAGTTTTACTACAGATTTTATGTTATCACAAAAACATCATAAATCTGTGATTTTAAATAAATGTAATGGAATAAAATTCCTCAGAAGTAAAAGCTAACATTTGTTGTTAACAGCTATATTTAACAATAAATACTCTTCCTAGAAACTACAGTGTATGCATTAATTTTTAATGCTGAGTATTTATCATAAAATCATAGTATAATTTGGGTTGGAAGGGACCATAAAGATCATTTAATTCCAGTTTCTACCAACATGGGCAGAGATACTTTCCACTAGACCAGGTTGCACAGAGGGCCCTATTGAACCTGTCCTCGAATTCTTACAGGGATGGGGCATCCACAATTTCTCTGGGCAACCTCTTCCAGTGTCTCAAGACCTTCACAGTAAAGGATTTCTTTCTAATATCAAGTGTCAAGTTCAAAGCCATTCCCCCTTGTCCTATCAATATGTACCCTTGTAAAAAGTCTCTCTCCAGCTTTCCTGTAGACCCCTTTTAGGTACTGAAAGGTCACAATAAGATCACCTCAGAGCCTTCTCCAGGTTGAACAATCCCAACTCTCTCAGCCTCAGAGGAGAGGTGCTTCACCCCTCTGATCATCTTGGTGGCCTTCCTCTGAACTCGCTCCAACAGATCGATGTCCTTCCTGTGCTGGGGACTGCAGAGCTGGACACACTACTCCAGATGGGGTTTCACAGAGTAGAGGGGCAGAATCACCTCCCTGGACCTGCTGTCCACACTTTTTTTGATGCAGCCCAGGATACAATCGGCTTTCTGGGCTGCAAATGCACACTGCTGGGTCACGTCCAGCCTCTTACCCACCAGCACCCCCAAGTCCTTCTCAGCAGGGCCGCTCTCAATCTGTTCACCCCCCTGCCTGTACTGATACCACAGGTTGCCCTGACTCAGGTGCAGCATTTCGTGTTTAGTCTTGTTAAGTCTCATGAGATTCCTATAGGCTCACTCCTCAAGCTTGTCCAGGTCCCTCTGAATGGCCATCCCGCTGAGGGTGCACCTGATGCCACTATGTCACTGATAAAGACACGGAATAGCACTGGTCCTGATACAGACCATATCCTTCATAACAGAACTGAAGATTGTCAAAACAAATGTGTCCTTAAGGCAACATCTTTCCCTCTGTTACCATTAAAGACAGCTACAAAAGTTACCCAAACAACTTCTCCTCTTCTAGTCTGAGACAGAATAATACTGCTCCACTTTTCTCTCTATTCACCTCTCATTCATTCCTGCAACTGGGCGGTGAGGCATTGTACAGTGATGCAAAGGAATTAAGTAATGATTCTTAAGGATTCTAGATCAATTTTTCTATTGTATAGCGCTGTGAAGGCACTCTTGTTTTCTGCAGGTTGCAAGAATAAGGATGCACTAATGATACTTGATACAATATAACGGAAAATATTTTTTAAAAACACAAATTAATAAAAGGCAAAATGTTCTCTCACACACTTTGTGAGACAGTTTGTGAGGACTGAAAACTGAGTACAATGGAATAAAACCACACATCAGTAAAGTTTTACCTTCCTACCATCTCCACCTCCCACATACTAAGAACTGCACACTCTGAGTGTCAGTGTGAAGTTCCCATCTGGTTTTTCAGAAGTGGATACGGCCGTCAAGACAGAAAGCTGATGTAATCATAAAAATCTTGTTTTCTTAAAAGACAGATTTTAAACATCTTATTCAAAGTCCATCAGATACTTACACTTAAAATTTTGCCTTTGAACATGAACATTTCAGAAGTCAATAATAAAATATAAATAACATTAATAAAATTATATCCATAAAAGTAAATCAATAATAGACTAATTCAATATAGAGGCTAGAAAACAAGAGTGTAAGAGAGGAAATTTAAAACAGGTGCTTTGGACATCATCATTCCAAGCACAACTGAGGGTACATTCCTGGGAACCCCAGAGACCCACGCTAGTGCACGGACACTAGAAGCAATTCTCACAAAAGTGGGAATGGAAAAGAAGCATCCCAGCTGCTCTTGGAAGGGGGTGTGCATTTCAGAGCACCCAGCCCCCAAAATACACCTGGGCACAACAAAGGGAATCAAGGCACAGACAGAGACATTCAACTCTCACATAGTTCTTGGCCTTTTAAAAGAAACAGTCTACAGCAACTGTAGTATTTTCAAATGTCACCATTTCATATACCCCTTCAAATAAATGATCCTAATCTTATCATGAAACATAATTAAATTGAAATATCAAGTCCCTTTCATACAGGTATTTACAAACAAAGCAGACTAACTGCAAGTTTCTGGAATGGTTTTAAACAGTTGTACTATTTTTATTATTTAGGTAAGTAATGTTCTTTTCCAGGGATCATCTTCAAACCAATTTATTTTAGAATGCTTTTGTTAAAATACTATCATATTTCAAGTGGTGTAAACAGAGGACTGAAAAGGGGGAAAACAACAATTCAGAATCTCCTGTCTAGAAATGTATAGGAAAGTAGTGTCCTGTTTAACTAAATCACCCTGTTATGAGACCTATCTCTAACCTTCTCTCAGTTTTCAATCCCTTAATTGTCTTGTCCCAAAGCCATCAGTGTCCTGTCACAGAATCCCCAAACACTCCCATCTCAAGCCTTTCCCCTTTTCAGCCCAGACCAAGAGTCTTTTGACCTCCCCGTTCTCTCTGGCAGTTTACTAAGTCCTCTATCACATCTTCCTGTCTTTTCTGCCTCCATCTTCCCCTTCCTGGTTCAAACCAAATCCATGATATCTATCATTCTGCAAATTGCCTTCCAAACTGCCAGCCTACTCTGCAATGCCTGCATTTCTATTTATTCAATCCCTCTGCTTCAAATCCACACCATGCCTAGCAGCTCAAAACCAGGTTGCCCTGGTTCCAGGTTCCTCAACAATTCCTGTAGAGGCACTTGCCGTCATACTATTATGCTTTTATTGTATGCTGATACCTCTTACTGCCCTTCATTGTCATGGCAGCCCTGTCTACTCACAAAACCCCTTGGTCCTTATTGCAAAACAGGCTTTAAAAGTCAGGCTGGATGAAAAAAAATAATCAGCATGACTCTGTAAGACACAAGAATAGAATGCATCTAGGGTAAAAACAAAGCCCAAATAGTAACTTGTATGTGTTAGCTATGTCCATCAGGCTTTCTGAACTTTCTAAAACATCGTTTTTTCAAGTGTGATCAAAATAATGGTGTCAGCTTAGAATAACTATGTGGCATAAATTCAGTACTGAAGAATCAGATCACCTTAAAAACTGTCCTCAACTAAATCTGAATTGTCATACTAAACAAGCTTCAGATTTCATTTCTCCAAAGGGATCATTTAAAAAACATGGCCAGGAGAACCACAGTAGAGAGCAGATGTGTAGAACTGAAAGGATGCAAGCTCAGGAAGGAAACTCAGTGTCAGATAGAACTCCAGCCATAAACTTTCCATTGACTCGTGAATTCCTTTCTATATGGATCTTTTTCATGATGACAGAGGATGAGATTCAACTCAAGTCATGTTTCTATATTTCACTACTGAAGCAAAGCCTATGAAAACACTGTATAGCCAAATACAAAATATATCAGTCAGAAAACCTACAGTGTCTAGTAGGAGCTGAGTTGTCTATTGTTTGCTTGTCACAAAGAATTAGCACCTCCATTCTCCTACTATGCGTTTCCCATCTCTTCCATGCTTAAGTATCTTGGAAGAACTCAGAAGCAAAAAGCAATGCAGACACATTTACTATGACCAACATATTTCCAGAGTTATCCCTGTACTTCATAGCCTATTTCAGACTTGTGCATACCTACACTGATTGACTGAGGGCTAAACAGATTTCAGCTGCCACCAGAATATGCTCCTTTGTCACCCAAATAGCTGTGCCCAGGAAGCTACACTGCCCTTCCCATGCAGATCTCTGTGAATTCCTCTCTAAATTCCCCCTTCTATTCTTTCTAATTTAACTAGCAGTGATTAGCCATAGTAGGAATAGAGAAGTTTAAAAATCATTTCATAGCTGCACAAATGGCTGCAAGAAGACACTGTGGTTTCTCCAGATAGACCTAAGAAACCAAAGCAGTAAGAGCAGAATGGGTAATGAATGGTTTTAGGGAAAAAGTCTAGGAATTTATTTTTTAAAGTTCCTTTCTGAAAAGACTGAAATGTAATAGATGAATTTCAAATTTTTTCCCAAATATTTGTTTAGATACTAACTTTTATCCAAGGACGCAGTTTCCATCACATATTTAACTTTCAACAAATCAGTATTTCCTGATTGAAAATGTTTCACTACCAAGTTTTTTTGAAAAGTTTTACTGAGAAAGTTTAACTTAAAACCAGCTGAGAACCAGACTGACAGCTCTGAGCACTACTGGACAAGCAAACAAGAACAATTTGCCTAAATAGGATCTGTCCTGATACAAGATCAGTTCTCAGCATCACAAGTATATTCAGTGCTCACATTGTCTGCTGAGTCCATCAACATGAAGGGGCTGTGCTTTTCTGACTTATCTGTTAAAAGGTGAAGACCTATCTGCAAAGCAAAATCCTTCAGCTTCCTAGAGTTATAAATGCATCCCACATTTTGAAATAAATATACTGTCAATCAGGTAACAGATATTAAAAATCCAAATATATATCAATAAAACTGAAAGCAGCAAAAAAAAAAAGCAAATAGCAGCAGCTGTTGCAACTATTAAACCTGCCTCAGAAAGCTTAGCAAAACATAAATTTAAAACAATACTTCCAAAACCAAAGAATTAGAAAGAAGACATTTGAAATGTTTGTCTCTAGCAGATAAAGAGAAAAAAAATATTTTCCAAGGCAAAATGCATGTTCTGGACAATCTCCAGTTGGCAGCTTAATTAACTAAGAAATGTCCAACTTGAACACCTTTGATGAGCACAACTATAGCATATGATGAAGAAAAAAAAGTGTATGTTTGTAGCCATTTAGGACATAACTCAAAAAGAAATACGAAACTAAGTGAAATTCTACCAGAACTCAATGTAAGTTTGATATATATCACCATGTTTAACAAAGGATTATCATTTCCCATGTTAGTAAGCACTTCATTATGTCTTTACAATGTTACTGGAATGTAGAATTTACATCAGAACGCATTGTGCAGACTTTCATTCCCAGCATTGTGATGACACACTGGAGCAATGAGGAAGCAAATTGCATGGAAGCACAAATCTGAAAAGACTTGGTTTTATTGTTTCACAAGACAAGGCGTGGATTTCATTTTTATACCATATTTTCTAATCCTCTGCCCAGTCTCACTTTCTCCTATAAAAGGACCTCAGCAACTTTCTCATCATCTCACAGAAAATCAAAATTCTGGTTACTGTAAACACTTCAAAACAACAAGATGACAGTACCAATTTTCATGAGATTTACTCCTTACAGCATGTCTCAGCCCAGCCCAGTGCTGACACAGAAGCCTGTAACAACCTTCTCTCTTGCACAGGGACTCCAGCTTTAGTGCTTACATACCTGCTGTGTAAGGAGACTGATGTGGCTTGGTGGAGAATACTGACAGGCTGCTTGCTTTTCTGCCAAGTGCTGCAGTTCCGCTGCTGCCATACCGGGGCCGTGACATTTGCCCTGGGAAGAAGTATATTCGGTTTCTTTTTGCATCCTGGCTGAGCCCACACGCTGCCCATTTGAACTGCGATGGCACAAACCTATCAAACAAACATTTTGATATGCTTAGCCAGCGCTATGTCAGACTCTCTCAGCCTGCTGATCACAGAGACAAAAAAGCAAATATGCTACTAGAAGAATACAGAAGAATTCAGAATACCTCTATTCTTCATGGGTATTGCCTCCATGAGCAATTATCAACTCCAGACCCATATTCTCTTTATGATAATGTATCTAGTGGCACCCTATTCCAGAGAACATTGGCTACTGTTACCCAAGTTAAATCTATAATGTTTTTGCCTAAAGGCAAATGGGTCTCTTCAATGAAGCTATTCAGTTGGGAAGTAAGATTTATTTTAATGCCAGAAAACTCACAGTCTTCAACTTCCTCCTGAGGGGAAGAGGAGAAGCAGGCACTGATCTCTTCTCTGTGGTGACCAGTGACAGAACCCGAGGGAACGGCCTGAAGTTGCGTCAGGGAAGGTTTAGGTTGGATATTAGAAAAAAGGTTCTTCACCCAGAAGGTGGTTGGGCACTGGAACAGGCTCCCCAGGGAAGTGGTCACAGCACCAAGCCTGACAGAGTTCAAGAAGTGTTTGGATGATACTCTCAGGCACATGGTGTGACTTTTGGGTATGGTCCTGTGCAGGGCCAAGAGCTGGACTCAATGATCCTTTTGGGTCCCTCCTAAGTCTCTACAGTCTGTGATTCTGTTGCCAATATATATAACAAACCTAGTGAACGTGTCCTGACCCTGACACACAATCTAAAACAAATATATACCATCATTCAAAATACAAAAAAATAAGTATTATCAGGACCACAGCTCTTAGCCTATGTGTGGTTCCCAAAACTTTCCTATTAGATTATAGTCTGCATCCAAATTCCTACAGTTTCTTCTACCCTTCAGATTCCTTACACTCTAAATTTGCATTGCTCAACTATGTTCTATCCCAGCATGACAGATGAGAGGTCTCTAAATCTTGGGTTTCGGACACTCTTGGATATGGCAGTGCTGAAAACCCTACAGAATGAGATACAGTAATGAGTCATGCAGATCTTTCCTTTTTGGAGGTCTTGACACACCTTTAAGTATTCAACACCTACAAGGTTTCATTACAAGATTTCTACGCTCGATAGAAGCCAGAGAACTAAGAACAGCACACAGAGGACAGGACTTCTGCTAATAAAAACAATATTAAAAAATTGCTGAAATCAGGTAAAATCACTAAAGTAAAATTATTTCAGTAATATAATAAAGAAAATATACAATACATAATTTCTCAGCTCTTTTTGGAACAAGTTCAAAGGCTGAGTTCAAAGCACAAGACTGAAGGGAGACTTTATCACTCTCTAGAACTACCTGAAAGGAGGTTGTAGTGAGGTGGGGGTTAGCCTCTTCTCCCAAGTAACACAACAAGAGGAAATGCCCTCAAGTTGCACTGGGCAAAGTTTAGATTGGATATTAGGAAAAATTTCTTCACCAAAAGGATTGTCAAGTACTGGAACAAGCTGCACAGGGAAGTGGTTGAGTCACCATCCAGGGAGGTATTTAAGACCCATAGATGGGGTTCTTAGGGACACAGTTTAGTGGGGGACTTGGTAGGACTTGATGAAGGATTGTTTGACTTAAGGAGCTTAAAGGTCTCTTCCAACCTAAATGATTGCCTGTTCATCTGGTCAATAAGAGGGCATCTCTGGCAAACAAGGGCTGCATCCTGTACTCTTACTTCCCGGGAGAAATTTAGCACCATTCAACAAGATTAAATTCTGGAAACATAACATTTTTACCTACTCCAGAAGAGAGATTACACCATCTGTGTATTCAACTAGCAGGTTACCCATCCCAGAACACTCACCTACTTTTGCAGAGGATGGTCGGGACAATCTTTGGCTGTAGATCTGAGCAGCTCTCTGAAAAGATGAGAACGGACCAATGGTGTAGCTACCAGGACGACACCGATGTAACCCTGCAAGGCTACAGGTCTCACTGGACACTGGGTTTGTGAAGACAGAAGAGCTGTCAGGAGCTGTGCTCTGCAAGGAGGGTAGTGGGGGTGGGGACTGAATCAGTCTGGGAGCAACTGGAGGAGCCAGCAATGAATGGTGACCATCCACCTGCAAATTTTCAGAGGCCGCAGGCTGAGATGGTACCCAGGAACTGGTACTTCTCTGGAACGTGGCACCAGAAACAGAGGAAGAAGTACTAGAACGGCTGCATCGAGGTAATTTCACTTCAGCATTTAAAGAGAAGATGGGTCCTTCCGGAACTACAGAAAGATAATGAATGCACTATATGAGAAAAAGCTGCTTTTTAAGTCCTTCCATAATATCAACACACATATGCTTCTACTCAGACATATTAACCTTACCTACCAGCAAAGGCAAGGTTCTACATGATAAATTTCCTCTTTCAAAGCCTGCCATATCTAGATCTTCCCCCCACAGAGGGGCAGCTAATTCTTTCCTAGTGCCCACTTTACAGTACCTTCTACTGTGTTTAAAAGTAAAACCTGAAGAATCTTCCCCAAAATTGGGCATTTGAATCTCTCAGTTTGAACGCAAAGGTTCCAATCTTTCTCTAAGACTCTATTAGAAACAGTATATACCTTTGATATTTTTTCTTGATGATGACTTAAGCCAGTTCACTTACAGTTTGATTTAACTTCTTTGGGTTTATAGCCTTTTAGTGCTCCTTCTGCAGGCACATCTGCAACTGAACTTTTGGGATGATCACCCTTT
The DNA here is from genome assembly GCF_022539395.1 of Myiozetetes cayanensis. Lineage (NCBI taxonomy): Eukaryota > Metazoa > Chordata > Aves > Passeriformes > Tyrannidae > Myiozetetes > Myiozetetes cayanensis. Next base: position 21,406,284 of record NW_026087853.1, read on the forward strand.
ATTTTTTCCACCACCTCAGGATGCTCTATAACAAAATCAAGGAGTTACAAAGTAGAACATTGCAAACTGTGGTATCAGCAGAACAAGACTACAGAATTAACCTTGCCATAACAGACTTTCTTGCTAATATTTCCTGTAGACCACGCAGCTTTACTGATGACAATTTAGCTGTCATATACAGTAGCATGGACTACTAGATATATGTCTGGCACTGCTCTTGCTTCCATGAAATGCCTAATCAGGCTCAAATGTACAGTTTCTGCCCTCTAGTCAGTATGCTCACTGTAGGCAGCACAATTCAGGCCTTGATTTCTTTCATCCCTTTCTTTGATTTCAGGTTTCTATGTTCATTTTAATTCTTACTGGCTTCAGTTTGCACATTCTCATTTCAGTCACGAGCCACCATATCTAGTTCCTTATAAATGCTAGTCAAGATTCATTCCATTTCACTTCAGGCAACAAAGTTAGGAGTGCAGTTACTCTAGTCTTCACATAACAGTGAGTTAAAAAGATATGCAACCTCAAAACTTAATAACATTGTGGAGGAGTTGTTCTCTTTTCACAGACTGAAGTTAAACTGGATTTGTTTCAGCAACATCATCTCAGAATTGCCTGCAAAACTTACCACCTTGGGGCTGCTTCTCTGACTGGCGACTGCTGTTGCTGTGTTTTGTGCTTGTGGATTTTGCTCCTAGGAAGATACTTGCTGATTTGTTTTTGTGTGTGTAAAATGTCAGTACTTCCTCCAGGTCACTTTCACTACAATAAAGAGAGAAGAATGGATGTAGAGTGAGGATGCTAAGCTTTTTCGAATTCATGTAAAAGACAAGACATGATAAGGAGACTGAAGAGCTGAGTGGAAAAAAAAGGGTGAGACCAGATAAGCTAATGCCTTGCTCAGTTATGCAGGGTAAGAGCAGAAGGAAAGTAACATGCCTTGGTTAAACCTGAGAATCCAACAGAAATGCCATCATCTTAAGCAGTAGAAAATTCAAGCCCTGACAGGATAAATAAAGAGCAAGTAAACACTCCAAACACATTTGGGGAGATCAACTCAACAGGAGAGATTCCATTCATGGTTAAATTTGTGAATCTTCCCCAGGTGCTCTTTAGAACAAGCAGCTATCATTTCACGAGACAATTCAACTCAGCCTCTGTTTTACAGTCATTAGTAGTTTCTACTCAGCAGTGGAGGGAGAAGAGGAAAGAGAAGGGAAAAGCTTGTTAATAAGCCAAAATTGCAGGACAAATAGAGCAGGCAATATTTTCGTGAAACTTAGAAAACTTGCATATGTTTCTCATTTTCTTTACAAGAAGAAAGCACAACTGCCCCAGTATCCTAAACATCTATTGGTCCCAAATCAGTATCATTTACTTGGCCATTCTTATTAGAGCTCATGCAAGCTGTAATTCTAATTTTTTTTTATTTGCTTTCCTTTTGCTTTATAGTGTTGCCTCAGCACTAGTGAATGGCTACATGGCAGAGCAAACACTGAAAGCACAACATATAGTGCCAGTAACACTACAAGAAAACGTAACACAGGAATATAAATTAGAATAGCAGCAGTTAGAATCCTTCAAAATATCCTCTGCATATCACATGTAAAAAAGTTTTATCTAGCCTGAGCTTTGGTAAAAGCAATGTTTAAAGCTGATACATTGGAGTTTGGACCTTCAGGGCATGCTGCAAAGTTCACCTTTTCTCCCAAACCAATAAGAATAGAGGTGAAAAGGAAATATAAGAATGACAAGTTGTTGGTGAAAAGGTGCTGTAAGCTTTTAAGTGAAGTTAGCAATATAAGTATATGCTTTTACAATACACTAAGGACATTCAGAATCAATGGTCGTAGCATACGTGTAACTAAACACAATGCCATCCATGTGGTATTAAAGTTAGAGAGTCAATGAGACAATCTCAATTAAAAAGCAACATTTTTCACCTATTTTCTCCACTGTACTGAAGAACAAACAAAAGTGGAAATTTATCCCCTCTGCTTTGCTCCAAACGACTAGCTTACTGATTTAAACTTCAAGCACAGTGCCAAGTAGTGTCAGATACCAGAGTTTTCAAATATACCTGATACTTAATAAGAAACAAAAGGTCATCATTAGGAATCGTCTGATCATTGGCAAAGCATGCTTAATCACTCAGGCAAATGACCCAGCAAAAATCTCCAGCCCCAGCCTAGACTGTGCATCAGGCCACAACAGCATGATAGCCAGTAACATGGAAACAGAGGAGTATGCAGTTCTGTCCCATACAGTCACCTCCTAGCTTTTCTGACAAAAAAGAAAATGACCTGCACTATGACACAACAGACATTTTAGTGGCCAGAAAGGTCAGAGAACCAAGAACATGCCATGGGCCTATGTAATATGCTTTTCTAGCTAGAGGAGTAGATCCTGTGGTGTATGGTAGTCAGACATCTTTATCTGAAAAGCTACAACATTTTTCTGGGAGCCTATAAATCTGTTGCAGTAATGATTCCATCAATTATATTAGCAAAAGGCAAAATTACTTGTTTTCATGAGAATGTATCATAAAGAGAGACTGTGAAACCTCCTGACATTAGTTAAGACATCTCAGACATCATCCACTTCTAATTATTCACCAAGAGCACTACCCAACAGAGAAGAAGAAAGAATGTTTTCATAACTGGTCATGAAAAAGCAGTGACCATCAATCTTCCTAGAGAAAACAGATGAGTATTAAAAAAGGCAGGTAAACTCTACCTGTCCAGATATTGACATGGGTCATTGCCCATATAAGCACATAATATATAGGTGAAATAATGGAGTCAAGAGGAATTACTTTTTGTGCTCAAGAATCAGAGACTTAGGAAAAGTAACTGCGGTTCACTGAACAATTTCAGACCTCTCCATAGTCAGACAGCTACAGTAACCCTTGGTTTTCATGCAATGCTACAGGCCTTAAGCAATACTTCACAAAATCACAGATTATGCTGACTTAGGAGGGACCCAAAAAGATCAAGTCCAACTTTTGGCCCTGCACAGGACTATCCCCAAGAGTCACACCACGTGCCTGAGAGAGTCATCCAAATGCTTCTTGAAGTCTGTCAGGCTTAGTGCTGTGACCACTTCCCTGGCAAGCCAGTTCCAGCACTCAACCATCCTCTTGGTGAAGACCCCTTTTCTAATATCCAACCTCCCCTGACACAACTTCAGGCCCTCCCCTCAGATTCTGTCACTGGTCACCACAAAGAAGAGACCAGTGCCTGCCCTTCCTCTTCCCATCATGAGAAAGTTGTACACTGCAACAAAGTGTCCCCTCAGTCTCTTCTCCAATACTTAACTATTTTCAAAATATGCTACCTACCAGACTCTTTTAAGGCAGATAAAGTTCAGAGACAGAAAATGCTGCTATTTCATTGTGAAAGTAACTGCTTGCAGGCCAAATTAGAGGCCTAACTCCCATCCTTGCTCATCTCCAGACCTGAGACTTCCTGAAGAAAGGCAACAAGCATGAGAGCAGAAAACTTAAGCATCAGAGCCATAACTACTGCTTGGCCTCAGCAACTCAAAAGTATTGCCATATTCCAAAGTATTGCCATATTTACTCCAGCATCACAGAAAAGGAGACCATTAGTTCACCAGCATCTGTCTGAAATTCACACAGACCAGGGCAACCACTGTTGTCCTTTCGGAAGCTAATTAATGGTCAAAACATCTATTTTTTGTCCTTCTCTATGCACCAGACGCTGATGTTACAAGTGTTTGGCTGCTGGAAGGAAGACGAGAAAAGACAAGTTTTCTATCCCCCATAAGGAAGAGGTCCTACAGTCAGTAAAGGTATCTAAATGCCTTTAGATCCATCAAATCATCTTTAGAATAACCTCATCACCTTCAGGGCTTGGAGATCCTTTATCAAAGCAAATAAAATCTATTCTTACCTTGCTTTGGTAATAAAGTTCTGAAAACCTTCAGGATTCACTCCCTCCTCCTCCTCTTCCTGTTTCTTTTTTGATCTTTTCTGAACCATCTGCTCTGTTTCCTGTTAAAAGCAGTATCAGTAAGTGTCTCTATGTTCCATGGCATATCTACAGCTCCAAGAATACAAAAAACAGTTGTACAGGATCTAAGAAAAAGAACGTCAACTCCAAAGAGCCAAATTATAAGTATTTCACTACGCGCAGCAGCATGAATAAGTACAGAGAGCCCCAGAGACAGCATCCTAAGCATACACTAAACTCTTCATTCTTCCACCTGACATAATTTATTTGCTGAGAAAAGATCAAGCCTTCATAAATATGTGCTGTTCCTTCAAACACCCTCTTTGCTGGGACATAAGGAACTATGGAGGAGAAAACAAATTAAAATCATTATTTACAGATATTAGGTCCCCTCTCTACTTTTGCTGTTTATGTCACAAATAGAGTTCGTCAAAATCGCTTTTATTTCAGCATTTGTCCCAAAAGTAGACAGATATTCAAGAAGGAGGGAAAAAATATAAAATTATACTAAAGAAACTGAATCAAGGATGTCTATTGATGACATCCACATTTTCCACTGTAAACTAATATTTCTCTTGAGTTAATCTCTTTTGTCATGCAGCCAATTGCTGAGGGCTTACATACATACCAAAACCACACCGCTTTAGCAAAAACTAAGAAAGTAAAACTGTACAGGCTGTGGCAAACATGCACTTCTACACTAAAATATACCGGAGTAAGTGGTAAGCCTTTGCATGTGAAAATGAAGCAGGCTCTGAGATACAAATGATCTATTTTACACAAGTAGAACTGGCTGACACTAGAGGTTGTATTGATACAAATATTTTTATTCATTAAAAAAACCTTCAGGCCTGTCTAAAATACCAATACCAGTTTAAAAGGTATCTCTGACCAGATCTCCACTTCATTTCTGCCTGCTGGTACCCTGAGTATTGCCAGAACAAAACACAGATCTTTTGAAAGATAACTCAAGACAGGGAAGAAAAAGCTGATATGGAACATGTCTCTACCCTTGACTACTTAAGTAAATGTCTGGAATATATGCCATCCTTTTTACTTAGTTTGCTGGAGGTAGCCTTTTTTTCTTCTGTGTCATTACAGAAGATATACAGCGGCTAGTAGGAATCCCTACTAAATCCAAAGTTACAAGCCAATGAAAGAAGTCTATATATTGGAATCAGACATCAAAAAACCTCACAGCCTAACCGTCTCTCAGTGGCTTAAACATGTATGCCCCAAAAACATCAAGTGATATGTTCTCACTTGTTCTGAGAAAATATGTTTATGCACTGATTTACTCCCAGTTGCACAGCTTTATTTTGTGAATTTACTCAAGAGTTAGCAGAAAATCCTAACGTTTGAATACAATTTGAGTGGAAATTATATTCAAAGCAGCTGAATTGTTCACTCACCACAGAGCCACCCAAGTGTTTTGTGGTTACTCCCAACACAGTAATTCAGTGAGCATTAGGCATACAAGGCACTCCCTGGAACAGATTTGGTTCAATACCAGCCTTGCTTAGACAGATCAAGTTACCAGATGTCAATTCTGACTAGCTAAGATAAGTGAACATCCTCTCTCCTAACAATTAGAAGCTTGGAGGCCTCAAAGCAAAATTTCAATTTTGCTTGTTCTAACACTAAAGAAATGCTAGGGGGAAAAGGAAAGGGAAGTTGCCCTTGCAAAGCAAGGAGTAACATGAGACCACTATGCTAAGAACAGCATCTTCTATGTCTAAAGATGTGATAATTATTTAAATTATGACCTATGTGTCCTTAACATTGAGCACACAGCATCCCTTACTACAAAGAGGTAGTAGTCCCTCCATATACTAAACAAATAGTAAAATACATAATTTCATAACGTTCTATACAAAAAAGTTATCTCTAAAGAAGTGCCATACAAATAAGAAGCGGGAAGAGCCATTACAAAGCACTAGAATTGAAGACAAGGCAAAGAAAGAGCAAACTGCCAATTAAATTCCCCTTCATTTCTGCACTTCTTTTAATGCATATGATTGACTGCATAAATAATGTACTAATACTGTTGTCTATCTGACAATTTGAACAGCAAAGTACCATTACTGGATGCACAGCTGCAAGCAGACCATGTAAGTGACAGAACAATGCCTTTGAAACGGCCTGCAGGAAATACTTCAGAAGAAGAGAACAGAAACCAAAAGAGATACCAAAAGAAAAATTAGGAAAAAAATCAGTCACCTTGTTATAACAGATTATGAACTCTCCCAGCTGGCGAGCCAGGAGACGACGACGATCACTTAGTCCTAAACGACGGCTGGGGAGCAGCAGCCTCAAGGACTGACGGAGATTGCTGGCAGCTCGCTTCAGAAAGCGGATCACCAGCTCCTGCAAGCAAGAGAGATGGAGTTAACCATGGACAATCTGCAAGATGTGGGGAGGAGAGATACTACAGCAGCTAATGGGTGGCAAGAAGTAAAGATAGTGTCCTGGGAAAACAAGATGAAATTGGTAGACAAAAGCATTCTGCAATATGTGTTTTTAGTATAGCTCTACAAATACAAGGTGGGAGAGGAAAACAGTGTGCCTTGCCTGAGGTAGTCAGAATTTTGAATATTTGAGAAGTGCTTGTTTGAAAAGCATGATAAAGGAAAAAACAAAATAGCCAAGAAGCAAAATCAACACAGAACGACCTGTAAAGTCCAATATCTTAGGAGAATGTTTCCAAAAAAGAACTTACAATGTGTTAAAGGAGGCCTGTCATAAGGTGTACTGACATAAAACCCTCTCAGCACTACCACAGGGAAGGAGATCTTTGTCAGAAATCTCCACAGATATCACTCCACTGGGGTAGCCTCATTTCATCCCTTTATATATATATCCACTATTGCCACATTCTCTCCACAGTAACATATGACTACATCTACAGCTGTGTAATTCCAGTCCCTCATCATGTCTGTTTGACCTCTGGTGGGGGAAACATATGGCAAGGCAGATCCTAAGGCAAGATGTATCCTATGGGTGTTTTGAACCCTTTCTGTCTCCCCTCTGGATTTGCTTTTGCTTAGGAGCTCTATTAATGCATAAATGAGCAGCCTCACAGCCAAACTATTGGATTTCACAGCTCGCCTCTCACTGCCATTACTCCAAGCTGGTTTGATCTGTTATTTTAAACATTATTTTTCACAGTACAGCAGACAAAGTGACTCTCAAAAAGCCAGTTTTAATTTCCACTTGGAAAGAGCAGAGGTAACATTTTCCACTGAGTTGACTGATTATTCTTGACATGCAATTTTATCTCTGAACTGCATTGGCTGTTTCCCTGCAACATGCACTCAGTGAAAATACATTTGAATATGCAGAAAGCTCAAGAGCCTATTGTACACAGCTCTTTTAGGGAGGTTTGTGAGAGTATCTGGGCTTGCTGCACTCTTTAAAATGCATACACATCAAACATAGGGCCTTAAAACACTGCCTAGAAAAATTCATCACTTTTATTTTCTCTTCTCAGTGGCTTTTACTTTAATTTCCTCTACCTAGAATGCAAGGAAGATTCCTAAGTGCAGATGTCTGGATACAGTAAAACAGTGCATAGGAGAGAAAGCTTAACTGGGTACCTGCTCTATTTGAATAGATATATATTTTGTTTAATGCAGTAGAAACCAGATCCTGACAAGTAATCTTAAAGAATCTTTAAGAGAAGAATTCAAGAGCAGGTAAGCTCAGAAATCAATGAAGGAGAACCGTCAAAAGATCTGAGCAGTGTGAACGCCAACCACACTCCAGTCACTAAGAGCTGTGTACTCTTGCTCTGAGGTCAGTCAGCAGTCCTTCCTCATCTGTATATTAAAAATACAGCACTGGTAGCTGGACAAAGATAGACAACCACTACCTCAGTTGGACTTCTATTCTTGCAAGGATGGGAACAGACCTCAAAATTCTCAAGGCAGATTTCAGCCTGGCTTTTCAGTCTGGCCAACACAAAGCTTCTTACCATTTGCTCATCCTCTTTGGCAGCCCAGGTAGGATTCTGGATCTGGTCGCCAGCCTCCTTCATGAGTCGGAACTGAACATGCTGTAGATAGGCAGAGAAAGCCGTACGGGCTTGCACTTTGCTGCGGGCCAAAAGAACCAATCAGCAATATTCAGAGTAGGAATGGGAAGAATTACAGAAGTCAGGCACAGCTTATGGTCCCAAGTGCATTAATGCTGATGCTCAAATAAAGGGGGACACCTTCACCCCCACCAGCATTTTCAAGCAGACTTTCAGTTCACCAAGACAGGGTAGGTATTGCAGGAGATATGAAAGATAGCAGACACTCTTAACTTCTAAGATAATTTCTAAAAATGGAATGCTCTTCCTGCCTTTTACAGCCTTAGTTACTCTCTTCCAAAAGGCAGTAACATGAACATCAGTGAAACTGTGTATTTTTAAACCAAATTCAAGGCTCTGCTGGGCCTCTGTCTTCACAAACATTTTGAACACCACAACAACAGACCATAAAATAAACAAAGGGCTTGGTACTGGTGCCAGAGTTACAACAAAGGCCCTGTAATTCCCACTGGAAATGAAAGAATTAAATCTGTGAAAGTGAGCTCCTCCCCTGCTGGCCTAGGGACACAAGCCAAATTTCATTGAGCAAGGCACCACTGAAGAATGAAAGATCAGCAGCAAAATGTGCTGTGCAGCTGGCTGAACATGCTGGGAAGCTGTGAGTATGAACTGAGGAAAGAACTGGGAGTGACACATCACTTCTCATTCCCTCACAATGGTAGTCACTTTAGCATATGCATTTGTTGTGAGAGAAATTGCTGAAAGCTTTACCTAATTCTGTTCACTGTCATCATGGTCTAAATCCTGTCCTCAAGCATTCTGTTCTCCCAGTCTCTGCTCTTCCTCATACTTTTCCCCATAGTTGCTAAAAGCTTTTCATAAGGATGTAGCAGCTTTAGTGTCAGTGACAGATTCATTCCTCTTTCTATCACCAGCAGTGTCCTAACATTTTCTATTAAATTATTAAGTTTCATCTCAAAATAAACCAGACTTCTGAATCCATTACTTTCCTGGAATATTACTCCAGAACTTACTGTTTTTGTAATTAGGAACCTTCTTTTACTACCCAGCCCAGCTTCATTCATGAGCAGTTTATATTTGCATTTTCTTTCTCCACCTTGAATGTATTTATGAACAGAAATTACACCCTTTCATAGTTTTCATTTTATTAGGGTGAACTATCCACATCTTTCAGTGTCTTCTAACAAAGCACCCACACTGGTGGCATGATGAGATTAGCAGCTCACCCCAGCCTGCTCCAGTCACAATTTACCTTCCAGGAACATGGGCGATAGCGTCTGTATACAATACTCCACAGGAAGTCTCAGAAGTATGTCAAGTGATAAACCCTAAACCACATTTGGTGTTTTTTTGCATGAGCTAGAGCTCTGCAAACCTCCTGTGATCAACCAGCATCCAAGATATTTTTCCTTATAATTAATTTCCAGTTGATGAATATCCAGCTGACAGAATTTCTTTTGCAAATTATTACTTCTTAAAAGCATACCCTTGCAACTTTGTGCTACTGAATTTCATCCTAGTTATATTATTCCTATCCACAAGGCCATGCAGTTTTTCTCATACTTATTCCACTACTTTCCTCTCATGGTAATAATTCCCAAATCTTTTCTATCATTAGATTTCTATCTAATGAAATCTTTTTCATTAGCACATTTCTACATTTAGTGTCATTCTTGACTTGATTATTAAAATCAACCTCAGACTGATTCCTGAGGAATCTCACTATACTTTCTCTACTTGTTCTCTGCTTCTTTGGAATATTCTCAGATATATATATATATGATCCTCATGACTCTATGTACTTGAGTCTATGAAATATCATGAAAAACTCCATGCAGCAATTTAGCCTTTCTGGTTTACAGTTTTCCACAGAAATCATACAACATAGTAGCACTTAGAGAGATCAATTTAGGTAAGAATTGAAGTTAAACTAAAATACATCGGAAGTATGCATCTGCTTAATCACCAACTTTTGATGCTTCTAGAAGACCACACCAGGCCAAAGAGAGGCTAAGCAAATGAGAAGTTCACAAAAGTCTCAAACTACCATCCTCTGTGGGTAGCTATACCTGTACCAGCAACTAAAACCTGATGAAAATACCTGGTTACAATGCCTGTGTTTCAGGAACTTCAGTGAACTCCAGTAGCACCTCTGAGCTCTGTATGCTGCTAGTCACCACACGTACCTTATTATTCCACATGTGTGGAACATTAGAAGAACATGGAATCCTAGCTAAGAACTAATGCTGTCTACATCAGGCCACACTATATCAGAAAAGGCTCTTCCCCTCAGAGCTCTCTAGGGCTGCAGGTTTGTTTTAGGTGCAACTCAAATATCTCATGATAAGGAGTTCAATTAGAAATTAAGGAGCCCCTGTTATCAGCATCAGCACAATGATACAGTTCTTTGCCTGCACCTGATACTTCTATGACTAAAAACAGAAGATGATCCTTGTATAACAGTGCATCTCCTATCATGTGTGAGATATTGAAACCTGAGGTCTTAAACATAGGAATATATAAATCCCTTTTCATTTTATTTCCTTGGAAATGGCACAGTTGGGGGAACAAGTTTCATTTGACTGTCATCTCTTTATCAGTAACACCCAATGTGTGGAAGGTAGAGAAATTTCCTCATCAGGGTGACTGAAGGAGAAGGAAGTCCTACCACTTACAAAAACTGACCACAACAGGTCTGGTTTCTCTTGAATGAAAATTTCATTACTTCAGCTCCTCTGCCTGTTGAACCCACAAGCAGAGCTTTCATCAGTGACAGATCAGATGGGGCCAAGCCCAGCACAATCCTGGAACATGAGGTCAACCACAAGCCTTACACGCCTCTGTGGGGAATCCCAACAGTGCTGGGTGCTGACCAAGATTCTGCCAGGAACACCAGACAGAACTTACATTCTTGTCAGGAGTCAGTTCTATATATATGTAGATATAGACACAGTGTTGCTATGTTCATCCTCAAAACAGGTTTCAGAGTTTTCCCTGTCACAACAACGCATGTCCTTGCTACAATAAGACATCAGAATAATCCCCAAATCCACTGGATAATCCATAATTTCTCTCAGAAACTAAAGTAAAGGAAGTAACAACAAGATGCCTTTTTTCTCTCTAGTTTTGGACAATTTTCACAGAAAATATAATATTGTTTCTTGTCTTAGAAGGTCTAAAATCCTCTTACACAAATATACATGATCAAGCTTTCTTTTTAGCCTTTCTGTCCATCTGCAATTAGACAGTTTTTCTATCCACATTCAAGTGGAGGATCATACTTCAAAACATGTAGTAGGATCCTGGTTGGTGTTACTTCACAAAATCTCCTCCAGCACCTCTCTTTTCCAAGCAACAGAGCCAGGCATCAGAATATACTCTGTTCTACAACGTCATACTCAACAACATGCAATGAGATGTTTCAGTCATTAGCCACTCTCAAATAACCTCCTAATCTTGCTCTCAAGAAGGCAATGACCTTGAGCAAAAATTATTACCAGAGGTAAAAATTCTATCAAAAACAAAAATGAGAAAACTAATTTTATAGAGAGAAAGTACTGAGATCAGCACTGACATATTCTTACCCAAGCTTTCTTGGAAAATTTAACATATATATCTATATCCTCTTCTTGGCAAATGCAAAGAATGAGAAGATAAATTTTAGAATTCAGTAGCAGGCATACTGCATTAAGACAGAGGCATTTTAGAAGTCTGAATTGACAAAAAAAAAAAAAAAAAACCAAAAAAACCAACCAGGTTACATCGCTAGATTAAAGAATAGCAATGGAAACTATGGGTTTTGCTTTATGCTGATCCAGCAGGTCAGACATTTAGGTAAGCTGTCATATTGGGCAATAATCTCCCTTCTGTGCCAACGAGTTGTTAAGGCAGACAACAGTAAGACAAAAATCCAGGTCCCTTTTCTAACGTCTCATCTCCTCACACTTATAACGCGACACTAAATGTACATACTCTGTATTTTAACCAGTGTGAGCTGCAATTCAAAGCTAAAGGCAAAATGCAGAAATCTCTCACCTCAGGTTTCCATGCTTTTGAAGAATCTGAAGCAAGTTAAACTGAGATTCTGAGCCTAGTTTTTGCAGAAACTGCTCTTCTCCATCTCCAGTTTTTTTGTCAAGTTTTTTTGGCAACCTCTCCTTACAAGTAATTTTCACTGAGTCAGGGAGCTTTGGCTTGTTTTTCACCTGGGTGTCCGAAACAGAGCAAACAGTTCTATCTAGCTCTTCATCTTCATCTGCATCCACCTCCTCTTCCTCCTCACCTTCTGTGTCTGACTTGAGGGACAGCTTTGCTGATTCTGATGTGCCTGTAGTAGAGGAGAAATCACCTATGCTAGTTAAAAAAAAAAAAAATTAAGAAGTAGAGAGGACTTTCCTTTGGTTTACCCCTAAACTCTTTTCTGCTAGAAGGACAGAACACCACCATTACAGAACAAAATCTTAAGTATCACTGCCCTATATTATCCTTTCTGTCTTTCTGCTTGTGCATCAAACAGTTGAGAAGCCCCTTTTCCCAATATCAGAAAAGACAGACCAAGATTCTTTACAAATTAAAAAAAAAACCAACCACCACAAAATCAAAGAGACAAAGGCATTTTCCTATATTTTATCCTGATTCTTACATGTTTACTGACACGTATATACGCCCATACTTGACATATATATACACTCATTTTTTGTATTTTGTGTGTCAAATAAACCAAAGCTACAAAATCTAAACTTCCACATGTGTCAATACAGATCATACAGCTTAACATACCAGCAAAAATAATTTTCTAACGTACAGTCTCTCCCACTGTAGTCAGTATCACACAGCTACCAGAAAGAGTTTAGATACTGGTTTTGGGAACAGTCACCTGTGAGGATCATTCGCATCTGTACCCTTGTAAGTTTTTTTAACATCTGTTTGGGTAAGAAGGATTTCTCTTTCCAACTGCTTAGAATCACTGCTGTGTAGGAGAACCAATCTGCAAGGTCCCATCTTTCTCTGAAAAGCCAGAGAACTACAGAGGCACATATACAGTTGAATTTTTCACTCCAAATGTAACCACAAGCTCAGCTCCAAGCAAGTACTGATTCCCTTTAATCATATACACGGCGATGCGGAAAGGTGGGAATGAAATTTTAGGCACTAAAAAACAAGAAGCTCAGAAGAGGAATGAAGTGAAAACTATTAACACTTGAAACCAGAACAACTCCATTCACACACATTACAAATGAAGAAGTCTTTTACTTGTTTTCCTTTGACTAGCTGCTCATCTAAAACTCTAGCCATGCATACCTGATGATCTCATTTGTGCTGCTCTAGCCTTGCCATGACATCGCCGACGCTTCCGTAACTCCAGTGAAATAAGCTTTCTCTCATAAAACAGAGCATGAGAGTCCACAGCTTCCATCCTCATATCCAGCCTTCCATTAAGACCTGCTCTGGGAAGCATAGTACAGAGACATCCCTCAATCTCTCTTTGTACTTCTCTTCCTGATGATACAAGAGACCTAGTAGATCAAATTTCTTCAAGAAACTTTCTTTCCTGATACAGGGAAGAAATATTTATTATCAGTCTAACTCTGCTCTATTTAACCCTACAAATGTTTGCAGAGAGTCTTGCAAGTACTTTACAGAACATCATCTCTCAAAGCCCCAAGATGCACTTATCTACTGTCATGCTTTCGTGATTGAGTAGTATCTGCCCATCAGCAGGTGGACATCAGCAGCAACTCCAAGGCACAATTAATAGGGAAAAGTGAATTTCAAGAGTACAAAACAATGGAGGGGAATGGAAAGAGAGCACATGGACCTCAGTCCAGTCATCTGACCCATTTATATAGATAGTTTGTTCTTCACTATTTGGTCAGAAATAAGAATTTTAATATAATCTAAGTGGAAAATGTCAAACTTTCTACAAGTCCTGCCTAAACCAAGGGATAAGGAGCTCTGTCAGATTTCTTAAGGAAAACATACAAAAGAAACAACTTTCTGCCAGCACACAAAGTTCCAGAAAAGTGCTCTCTATGATTTAAGTGTGAACATCAACAAAAAATTCTTGTTGCTTCATTTATCTTTTAGATCTAACAAACTGAATACATGGGTATATAAAGCCCCAAACCCTCATGCACTATGGGATCTTTTGAGATAACTCAATGATGAGGCTTATAAATATGGCAGGAATACCAAAGCAGGAAGTCTAAGAAGAGCAATTTTAAGGTCCAATCCAAAATGAGCTCTCCACATACAGGTATATGCTTTTCTCACTGTATTTGTTTTTCTAAAATTTCTAAAATCCATATTCTAAAATATGGATTTCAGGTAGAAAAGGTGTTGACCCACAGGTTGAAAGATGAAGTTCTGCAAATTTAAATTTAGAAAATAAATCCAAAGAAGTACAAGTTATTTAATTAAGAAACCATTTACCGGGATCTTCCAGTGATGAAGTCTCTTTTCATCTTGCCCCTATAAACGGAAAAAAAATCAAAAATTACCTTCCATTCTGAATAAGCCTGGATTAAAAAGCCTACATAGTCTATCATATGTACAAAGAAAAGACCAAATTTACAGAGTCACTTGTGAGTACTACGTTAAAGGAGGAAAAAAAAAAAAAAGAGCTCCAAGGAGGAAATCTGAGCAGCTGTACTAGAACTGATGCTTACATTTGTCAGGCTTAAGTTGGAGAAAGTGTCATTTAGAACTATTCTTTAGACACATCCCTGAATGTACACAGAGAAAAAAAAAATTATACACTGCTCATGCAGGAAGAGCTTCTGTAAATATTGTCTCCTTTTTCAGCCTCCTTATCCTTACTTGGTAATTATTTTATAGTGGATCTCAAATTTGGATAAGAAGAACTGTTGAGAAGGAAGGGCATTAAAGATACTTTACATGAGGACAAGCTGTAATGAAACTTGAAATTTGAAACAAAAGGTAAGCAAAGACCACCTATAATCCCTTCATAGAGAAATCTATGTGCTTGAAGTTTTCTCATGTCTATAGCAACCTTTGTACTCCAGTGATTCCCATGACTTTTGTGTGTTGTCCTTTGTATCCCTGGATTCAGAACTATAACACATAAATATGAGAAACCTCCACAGTCATCTCACACACATAGAAGAGATAAGCAACTATCACCACCCCTGTAAATCACAGGCTGATGCTTATTGGATAAGTGAGGAATCAATCCTTTTCACGATGTTTGTGCCCTTTGCCTCTCTCCCAAACAGAAAAGCTTTCTACCTGTCCTTAAACAGACGTGTAGCCAGCATGTAGTTCATTGATGTCTTGTGCTCTAAAAATGATCTAGAAAAACAAAATACAGGATTATCAAGAAAGAGCTCAACACAATGAAAGGCAGCATAACACAGAAATAAATGACCTGTAAAAAACATCCCAGAACTGGATTCAGATGACATGCTGTACCATAACAGAAAAGAGGAAAGGAGGAGAGCTATCTTTTTCAGCTGAAGTCCCTGGTGATGCAAGAGACAGAAAACATTACAGATTGGAAAAATAAAATTCGAAAAGTGTAACATAGTATCACTTTCAGAATGAGTGAGTCCTATATGGCATTTAGGGCCTAATGACAAGACTACATAGTATGCAGCTCTGGGATGTAAAAGCAGATAGCCATAATGGATTATCTGAAAGGAAGACATTTTTATTCTAACAGAAAAGCAACACCAGAAGCAATGTTTGACAGCTTTCCATAGGGTGCAGTTAGGCAAAGCAGCAGCTGATAAAAACAAGGGATCAGAGAAAAGCATCCTCAACACTAAATTAAGCTCTACCAAAACTTTCAATATGTCTTTTTGATTGCCAGGATGGTTGATCTACATATACCCAACATAGAATATCCCTCAACACAGAGCATTAGTGTTAGCCCTACTGGATTTTTATTTTTACCCATAAAGGTCCCATGTTAATGGGGTAGGGAATATCCGGATGAAGCCTCCTCTCCGTTCATTTTCCTCTTTCACTCGTCGAAGAACTTTTATCTGGAAAAAAAAGAAAGAAAAAGAAAATAGCCAGCAAAAGAGATAAAAATAAAAAATGAACCTTACAAAAATCTCTGAGTTTCAGCCAGTGGGCTGGGTACATATGACATTCTTAAAAAATTTTGTCTTGCATTTAAATTCCAAAGGAGCCTATCACTGCTTCAAGCATATAGGTATGCCTGGCATAAATGAGGGCAAGGATAGGACCAGCAGTAAAAGTCAACAATTCTGTTTTAAAACGTATTCTTCTTCTGTCATGTTTTTCATATACATGCACTTGCTCTTTGTTGAGCAAATAACCCCACATACTGAATAAAAGCCAAAGTAAATAAAAGCGATATAATAGGCTACTTACCTCCTCCATGGACAGGCCTACCACAGAGCTGCTGTGCTTTCCTGTTGCTTTTTCCCTGCCTAAGGGCATCGAGCTTTTAACTTCAGCATCACTGGCAGACAGAGGACGGGTTCGCTGTAGAGACAGTGTGAATCCAGGTTTTTCTCTTTCCCCCTCTCAATTTCCTTATTAAAAAAGTTACATTCAAATCCAGGACCCCATTCCCAACAGGATCGACACTCCAGAGCACCACAGCCAGAATTCACAATTCCACACTCCAGCTGTTGAAGAGTCCACACCTCAGACAGCACTAAGTGTGAGCATTCACATCCTTAGATTTTAGCACAGCAGGACTTACAATTCACACATCGGTGCCAGTATTTACGCCCCTGTCCCCTTCCAGGAAAACATGAGACATACTGAAAAGCAAAGTCAGGATGTCATACAGAAAAAATCTCACCCAAGGGGCACTAGAGCCAGCATCCACAGAATCCAGATACACTTAGATTCACACATCAGTGGTACCAGAACCCTGATTCTCTGTTCTAATTGTGTAGCTACAGTAGAACAACAGAACTGTAATTCACTGATTAGATTAATACTGCAGGGAAAAGTTCACTACCTGTTATTCTTTTGTTGCTGTACTGCTAGGATATCAGCTTACTATTTCTTGCACTTAAGAGACAGATCCTGTATATATACACAGACACATTTTTAAAAATTTGAAAAATAATTTGCACACAGTCTCACTAAGCTTATTCTTAACCTGATGGGTAGTTGTGACCTATTCTAACAAAAGGACAGGAATTCAAAATGTCTTCAAATTATCAGGATTATAAAATCTTCAAATCTGAGTAAGACCAAAATCTCTGAACTTATTCTCAAGTACATTTAAGTTAGCCTTAGGCTCAGTTCATTAAAAATAGCATTTAAAGACTCTAGCTGAGAAAGTCTCAGGCATTTATACTAAATTCAAATTTTCTTTTAGCTCTATACTGAGCAAAGAATGCACAGAGGGCATTTTTAATCTAGAAAGAAAAAAAAAGTGACAGAAACCTTAAGCTGGATAAGTCCAGAGGAATATTCCATACTACTCAGACACAAATAAAATCCATGGCACGATCAGGTTGTATCTTTATTTGTAAGGACTATTGGAATTGAATTTCATTCTCTCTATTTAATTAGATATTGCAAGTGGCTATGCGATCTGTACATGAAGCAACAGCAAAAGCAACAGGCATTGCACTACAATAGGTTACACTGCAGTGACTGGCACAGAAAGATACAAAGATAAAACAGACAGACTGTGCCAGCTAAAACATTTTCTTAAGTCTAATTAAAACTGATTTTAAAAAATAAGAGAAAATTACACAATCTGGATGAGAAGGTAGGAGACACAAGCATTTGCAGAAGAAATAAAAATGCCAGTAACCAGACAGGATTGCCTGATGCTGTAGATGATACTAAGCTGAAAGGCTTTAGTCTTTCTTCCTAAGCTTTCCTCCATTTCAAATTCACAGCTCAACAACTTTGTTTCCTCTAAAATCTCCTGATAGGTAACCTTCTCTTAAAAACCATTTCCTGGCACTATCACGACAATCATTATCATGTGAGAACTGCTGCTCAAAGAGATTATTACAGAAATTTTTCATCCTATTAGATGAGCTACTTTACTAAAGGAACACTTGAATACAATGGAGATGATTTCATTAATTACAAACAGAAAATATATGCCTACATATTGCTAGCTCTGGCGCCTACCTGAGAACACAACTACACTGCTGTCAAAATGCTAGAGAAAAACTCTTAACTTTACCAGGCTTCCTGCACAAACACTTTTTTCAGTGTTTCACTACAGAATACCCTCTGCCTGTAGCACAGAAATGTCTCCAGCTTCACAAAGACCTTGTTTCCTCTTTGAACCAGCTTATCTTTAGAAGTATAGATAAATCTAACCGCTCTGGTGTATCTCCAAATTCTGCAAGTATCCCTGGTTCCCACATCATGATTCTAATTTTACTAAGCACTGACAGCTCTTGGCACAAAGATCCTTCCTATTCTCTACAAAACCTCATTATTCAATAAGACTCTTTCCACTAAGCCTCAGCTAAACTTACACAGAATGACATAAATAGCAGTGCATAGAACAAATTAGGTTCTCAAGATGATTCCATCTGTCCTACCTTCCCTGCCTGCTGGGAAACCTTATAAAAAACCAAATTAGAATAATTCCTATTACATTCATGCAGGAAGCCCAGCAGCAAAATAATACCTACCATGTCCCCACACAGCCAGGTGCTTAGAATTGTAAACTAACATTGATTTGTCCATATGGTTTGCATGAAGAGTGCCAAATATGACATTCAGAAAGGCAGATCAGTCTGACTTACGCTAACAACAGTCCATATTTTTCCATTAAATTTAAGAAATCCTTCTTATCTCTATTTTAAGCCAGTTCACTCTCAAATTTTTGCAGTGTCCCTCAGATGACTGTCTCACAGAAAATTATTACTTCTTTTATAGGGCCTCTTGAATTTTGTCTGTGCAGATTCACCTGTGCTTTCCTTATCATTCAGACTTATTCCATCCCCTACAGTACACAAGACAAAAATTCCTCCTCGTCCCTTTTGGTGTGACACTCTTATTTGCTGCTGTGTTTAACAGCTTCTCATTGGTTTTTGCACTTTCCTTTTCAATGCCTACCTACTGTGCTGCCACTGTCTTCATCATTTGATGATCAGAGTGACAGCTTTATCTTTAAACATCTCTATTAATTTCTTCAAAATGCAGTTCAGAAATACTTGTAGTCTCTCAGCGTATCTCACCTACTTTTTTTTTTTAAGTTGCTACTAGTGTTTTAAGTATTTTTCCAACATTTGCTTTTGCCACATAGAAACATATGTCAGTCCATCTTCTTTTGTTGACTTTCCTTCACCCTGCACCTGGCTACTCTAGTCGTAAAATATAGTTAGGGACTAATTGTGCCAAAAGCATTGTACAAGGTAATGTTTGAAAGTGTGTCCCGTATACTGGTGCCGGGAGCTGAAGGGTACTTACCAATCTGGTGTTTGCTGTTTGTGACTGTGCAGACGCAGGACGCTGCAAGAGACACACAGAAAGAATAAAAACCTTTGTGTTATCCAAGACACCATCTCTCTGCCTGAGTAGCAGAGGAGTGGCAAGTACCCTAAGCAAAATAGCATAAGCAAAGGGTGGTGAGGCACTGGAACAGGTTGCCCAGAGAAGTTGTGGATGCCCCATCCCTGGAAGTGTTCAAGGCCATGCTGGATGAGCCTTGGAGCAACCCAGTCTAGTAGAAGGTGTCCCTGTCCACAGCACAGGGGTTGGAACTTGATGATCTCTAAGGTCCCTTCCAACCCAAACCATTCTACGATTCTATGATAACTGAAGTGCAGAGATACAGCTAACGACTTCTGCCATCTCAGTTCAGATCTTCCTCATATCCTGCACAAATGTATCCTGTCCTCATTCCAAACACAGCACTAATCCTAACCTCAGATGTGCTCAGCTGTGCAGAATGCATCTGGACATGCAATTTTCAGAAGCACACAGAAAAGAGCTCTGAACTACGCTACGATGACCAAAATTGATATTTTTGTGAGATAAGAGTCTCTTAGATAAAAATATTTAATAGTTATTAAGCAGAAGCAGACGCTGTCTAGTAGAACTGTTCATAAAACAAAGAGGATTAAAAAAAAGTAATAATCCTGAAATTCCACAAGGAATTCCATTTAAACAGCTCAACAACATTCCAGTTCTTGCGGAGAAACAAAATACTATTTAGCATTCTGAAACAAGCGTAGAAACATCATCAGAATGTCAGAAAGTACCCTGTATTGCTGATCTGGCATCAGGTCCACAAGCAAGACCAGTTTAATGACAGAGGCAGGTTCAAAAGGAAACAATTATCATAGGAGCTTAGATTTTTCTTGTCTTCAGTGGTATTCAGGCTGTCTCCTCTTCTCCAATGCCCAAGAGGTGCAACTGGTGTGAGAAAGGCTTCTCAAGAGACTAATCTATCATTTCCAGCTGTACTACTGACAAGTTCTTCTCTACAGCTGGTCTATACAAAACAGGTCAAGGCCCATTGATTGCTTACAATTAACTAAAAGAGCTCCAACCCAAATCAACAAGATTACAAAGGAAGAAGCTAAATTGTTCATTTCCCTAGAGGGAGAAATGCTCAGAGAGTCAAACCAAAAGAATTGCACAAGAAACTTGCAGTTCAGTCTGCTGAAACTGAGAAAACACAGTAACTATCTCAGGGTAGTTATTCAAGAGAGTCTCTCAAGAGCACTGGTATCAGCATTTCTTTCCCAAGCAACAGTTTTACAATGATTAAAGACAGTCTGTGTGAAAACCAAAACTCAAGACTTCATGAAGGAGGAAAGAAAAACAAAAGAGGTTCAAGGTACGCTTTGCAACTGGGAATTGGAACAGGTATCAAAGATCCAACAATCTGAGATAAAATGCATTAATCAAAGAACAAGTCAAAAGATTTATGAATAATGGAAATATCTAAACACCTATTTAGCCATGGAATTTCCATTTAGGTACATTAGAAAAACATGTTATAAAACTTTATGGCTGCATCATAACCCTGTTCCTATTAAACAGAGGTAGTGGGGACACCTGTCCCAAAAGATAAATTAATCCCACTTCATAACCACTGCTCTCTCACATGAATCTTTGTTCATTTCAACTGGTCAGGCTTTACATCTCTTTGTGGGTTTTTCTTAAGCAAAATAAAGTTTAAATCCTCCTTAAAATTCAATGCTTCCCAGTAGCATAATTTTCTGCGACTGTCTTGTATAATTTTTTTCAGATAAAAGATGTCAAATCATCAGGATCTGATCACATTACTCTAAGAGAGAAGGGTACTTTTTCTGGAATGGTTCCTAATTTATCTGATGTACCTTTTGTCTGCTACAAAGATTACCTATATAGTCAATGGGATCTGTATTGAAACCACTATCTATTAAATTGGCCTTAGAAGTTTTGGACTCAGGCATGCATCCTGTAGATACTCAAATCCCATCTTACCAGCTATTCATCTCTCTCCCAGTGACTAAAGACTCCGAGTTTTACAAGAAACAAAACACTGCAACTTCTCTGAGTCTTCCCTATACTAAAATGGACAGTGTATTGGTACCCTGTCACTCAACAAAAACGACCTATCATTTCCTAACTGAACTTGAGCTACTAAGCCACGTTCATGTCCCTCACAGCAGCTGTCAGGGTGCACCATTTGCCTATTTGCCTGAGGAGAAATGTGTTTAAAGTCCAAGTGATGTATCAGATCTCCTTGCTTTTTGTGAGTGCTCCATTTCCGCAGATATTTATGGAATCCATTTCCTAGCCAAAAACAGATAGAGAACAACTGCCGTTCAGCATTACAGTGTTAAGAAAGCACTAGCTCAGCAGAAAAGGCAATGGGCAGTCACAGCAAGCCACATGAGGCCTCAATCCAATGATCCATGAGAGAGGAAGTGAGAGATTCCATCAGAGTGGGAAAAAAGTCTTAAATTTCAAATGCAAGAAGCTCTTTTGGCCTAGAAGGAGGTCTTGGAGACATTCATAAAGCTCTAGGTTTCTGGAAGCTTGTTACGCACAACAAAATGAAAGCAGGTGAATAACTCAGGTGCATAACTGAGGTGCATCCCCTGAGTCTCTTAGAATCATAGAATGGTTTGGGTTGGAAGGCACCTTAAAGATCATCTAGCTCCAATGCCCCTGCCACGGGCAGGGAACCTTCCACTAGACCAGGGTGCCCAGAGTTCTATCCAGCCTGGTCTTGAACACCTCCAGGGATGGGGATTCCACAAACTCTCTGGACATGTTTCAGTGCCTCACCACCCACACAGTTAAAAATTTCTTCTTCTGTAGTTATGCTAGAAATCTAGATAATCTCACTCACTGCCCCTCTCACCAGTGAGTCAAATTCAATGAGAATGACTTTTTGCCATCCTTCCCACCTCTGGTTTGTTAAAAATCACTTACTTGCATCTTCTGGTATGGATTTCTCCTGACAGATTCAGCTGAATGATAAATGGTCCGGCTTGACCGCTGGCCTGGATCCTGGCACACGAAGCCTATGGGCATCAGGAGCCACATGAGAACTTTCAGACAGGCAAACCCTGACATATAAACCTAGCATTCCTGTTCACAATTTCAGTCTGTACACAACCTTCTTGTCCTGCCCAAGAACCAATAAGGATGCTTTCCATTTCTATACCTTGCTTTGTTTAATCACAAATTGTACCTTGCATTACATTTTTTAAATAAAAACTGTAACTTGCTTCAAAACCACCTTAAAAAGAGTAATGTCTTCAAATATGAAACTGGAGACTCCTAATACCACCTAAGCATCACAGTCAGACAGATTATCCTGAAGTTGAAGTATACACATACCACTTCCCACTGCTACATACAACTGCTTTCCTTAACTGGAGTTTGCCTCCATTATACTCATCTACTAACATGCAGCTCCTAAACCTATCTTTCATTGGTTTTAAATAAGGGAAGGATTGAATGAGCTTTTTGTTACACTTACCTACAAGAGTGAACATATCTGAGAGCATGCTAGCTTTGATCTTCAGGTCCAAAGGAGCATCACTGTCCCCACATGCAACAGAGGACAAGAGAAATTATTTGTCTGGCATTAAATGAGAAGAAAGCATCAGCATCCAGCGTATCTTCCAATACAGTTTCTTTGTACTGATTCTTAACAGAGGCAAAAACAACATGGGAAGAAAACTAGGCAATTTTCACATACATAGGTAAAGATCAAACAGCAACAGATTAATCTGTTTATCCTTTTTCCACATCTTTTAGTGTCCTAATGCACCCATGTACAGCTTTGTTTTAGCTCTGCTTAGCTAAAGACAATTTCTTTGAATGTATCTATGTTACATTTCATGAAGTAGATAAAAGCTGCTGGCATAGAATTCTTAAAAACCACAATTAACTATGTCTCTTTCACATTAAATCATGATTGAGAGATCTACAAAAATAAATCCCCAATTTTCATTAGAGTGCAAGGGTTGGCAGAAGAGTCAAGACAACACTAACTCTTTAGATTTTAGCTAAAGACAATACTAGGCCAAACATTTGAGCCCGAGCATTCATCTACATACTCAATATAATGACTGAACTCTGCTTGGACTCCATAATCTTAAAGCTTCTATCAGCCAAGCAGACTGAAATCCCACACAACAGTCTGTAAAGTTTCAAAATCCATCTATGATGGGAGATTATGAAGTGTTAACAATGATGACAGACTGTGGAAAAGAAATAATTAAAAAGAAATGGAATCCCAGTTGGGCACCTTCAAAACCTATTGCTGCAACAAGTTTGTTTATGCAAAGGAAAAAGCAAAAGATTATCCTCTCTACCAATCAGCAGTGGAACAAATAACCTGCAGGTATCATGAAATCATGCCCTCCTAGGACCATAAGTTTCAACAACAACCATTTCCAGCAAAAGTGTTCATAAGAAACTGGAAATCACTTACCAGGCCAATGATGGAGACAGGTTCACTTCCAACAGCCAGGGTTTGAGAGTGTCATCGATAAGGACATCAAAACCATACAGTTCTGAAAACACAGTAGACACTCAAAGTTCATCTTACTGCATTTTTAAGCATTCAGGTAAGGTGCAACACTAGTCTCTATCAGGTCATTCCTATTAAGTAATTTATGTTAAATCCAGTGAACTCTCTAGGGCTAAACAAATAACATTCCACAAGGAGGACTTTTCACTTCCTCAGAATCAAGATTAAATACATTCTGTCTGTGGGAGAGAGAAGAGAACAAAGAAGGAGTCTTAGGGAAGTATTACATAGAAAAATAAACTATTTGCTGCCCACAAATTGTAGTTAATGCAAAACTCTACTACTTGCTTTCAAGTAGAATTGACACACACAGTAGGTTCAATCTACTTCTTCCACTGGACCCTGGAAACAACAGAACTTCATTCTCCTCTTCACTTTTATTCCCTATATTCATTGTTCCAGTCAGCTAGAGAAAATTTGCTTCTTTCAAGCATCAGTTTCTTTTCAATTATTCCTGTATATTTTCTACAGTATCCCCAAGAGATTACAGACTTCTTGGCAGCTCCATCTACACGGAAAACCTCCCATGGACAACCCGTTAGCTTATTGACAGCTTGCCACTTCGCTGCAAACCACGATAGAAATATTTTTTCTTTAGTGTCTAAAACATTCTACAACATATTACATCTGCTAGATGTGTACTGCTCTACACAGCTCAGACTGAAGCCAGCTTCCCATTCCAAGACTGATTTTAATATCTCACTCTATACACACCTTCTCTCTAGTTTGGAAGGAGTTGCAAGAAGGATGCTACATAAAAATGACTGTAAATCAGAAGTTGCCATTTATGCAATTCCCTCTTCCAGCATTAAGAAATACAGTTAATGAGCACCAGGGCAACTTAGACAATTTTTTTTTTTTTTTTTCAAAACACCACAGAGCAGGGTACAGCAGAATAGGAGGATTTCCATGGACTTAACCAGTTCCATAGTGACTGGTAAAAGCAGTTTGCCATGCTGCTTTCCTTGAATTCTGGCCTTGGCCTCGAGTCACCTGCCTGACGTTAATGCTGGCTCTGGGGAGCTGGACTGCTTGACAAGATCTTCATATGCAGACAGCTGTGCAAAAGCTCATGTATCTTATAATGGGAAGTTAATGAGCTGTGGGGGGGGGGACTTGGAAGGGGAGGAAATGGCAACAGAGTGAGCATTGCGTGCTCACTTTCTAGACTCTGTAGCCAGACACTGAGTGGGAAGCAAAACAGCAGAGACTTAGAGTTGGTTCACTCCAAAGAAATGAGGCTGAATCTGCATTTGGCTCTCTTGCTCCCCAGACAGGAAAGGCTGCAGTAGAGAGGAAAGGAGGAGGTGGGGATTTTAAGTGTAAATATTAGCAAAGCACTTTGACCAGGGGAAACTTCTGATGATTTTAATACGTTATTTCAGAATACAATCTCTGATTTGGTGAAGACCCACAACTCTTAATGGCATAGAAAACTCCAGTGGATAGGCAGCTCATGCCCAAGACAGAGAAGCCAATGAGTGGGCCTGTGGCAGCTGCTGATCTACAACCTCCTAGCCCCAGTCAGGAAGCAGCACATTTTGTTTTGACTAGCTGTTGCTTCTTTTGCTGCTGGCCATTCCCTTCCTTTGCCCCTCAAAGAATCTTTGCTACATTTTGGCTCCTCTGACCTGGTCCTCCTCTCCCACACAATTCTCTTGCAAATCACTTGCTCTTTAAACTTCCATTTTTTCCCACCCAGTTACTCACTCTGTCCACTTTTACAAATACACATGGGAAACCTCTTGACCTCAGCTAGCCCCGACCATGCTGCTAGAGCTTTACATTCCTTTCCCTTGTGTCTGCCTTGTTTATTAGGATAGTAAGCTCTTCAGGGTATCCCTGTTGACTCAATTCATCAGACTTCTAATGTCATCTGCAATGCCTCAGGGTCTCCTAGGAAGACTCCACTGATGCTCCATAATGCCCCAAGGTTTATGTATTCTAGGTCATGTCTACAACCCCTA
The DNA here is from genome assembly GCF_022539395.1 of Myiozetetes cayanensis. Classification (NCBI taxonomy): domain Eukaryota; kingdom Metazoa; phylum Chordata; class Aves; order Passeriformes; family Tyrannidae; genus Myiozetetes; species Myiozetetes cayanensis. The sequence continues at coordinate 21,432,249 of NW_026087853.1, forward strand.
GACAGATGTCTCTGCTACCTCACAGCACCAGGAGCTATGCAATATCCATGTTCTGGAAACAGAATCAAGCCTCACAGGTTCCACATAGGACTTAGCACAAAAATGTGCTTAACAGTCAGAAGTTTACATAGAAATATGTCCTTGGCCCTCTTCCACACTTAGAAAAGACACTACCTACATTAAACACAGAAGAAAGTAGTAGTATCCTTTCCACTATGAAACTCCACTATCATTTGTAAAAATAAATACATAGGCAGGACAAAGATGTGGAGTCACATGACCATAGCAAGATCAAAAGTATATCCTCTGCAATTACCACCCTAACCAGGACTGTCATTTCCCTCTGTAGAGAGAGTAAAGAAAACAGAATGACTGAAAAATATGCTTCATTCTGTGGCGACAGTACGTTCATAACATCCCACCTACCCACCTAGTGCCACTGTTGTTAGTCAGAGAAGAAAAGAAGAAACCAAGATACCAAGTTTCCACAGTGCCTTCCCTTGCTCCCCTCCTCTTGCTACTACAATCCACAAAAACATGTTTCACCACTGCAGTTTGCTGAAGAGACTGGAATTATATCTGAAGGTACCAGCTGTTGCCAAAACACAGCAGAACAGCCTGCCTCTCCCCTCTAACCCCCATAGAGAAGGCATTGCTGACCAAGCTTCCCATCCTCCCAAAAGAAGGCCTAGCTTCAGACTGAAGTCTAACGGCAGCAGTTCAGCCAGAGATTTTTTTGCCAGTAACATAATTTAAGACTAAGAGGAAGGCTAGAGATATGGTCTCAAGCTTTTTGGTTCTGATAAACTTCCATGTATTCCAAGTTTAACTTATAATCCTGTCCAAGACTGCACTGGCACTCCCTTTCACAAAATATCCCCAAAGAATTTGTTATTCTCTCTAAGTCTAGAAAGTAAGTCACAAGTGATAGCATGGTAGCACAAACAAATTTTTCATGATTTTGCATAGAATGAATAAACTCAGTTCCTAGGGGGTCACTGTAATTCTGGTCTTTGTTTGCAGTTTGTTCCCTGGGGAAAAAAGCAGCTTTACTGCAAAGTACATATTTTGCAACTGAATGGAGATAACCTGAAGTTATGAAAGGACACACACAGAGTGAAAAAAAAAATTGCAAAGCAGGCATCTCCTCTGGTTTTATAATAAAAACCTGATCATCTGATTTTATGCAAAAGCATATTTACAGACATTCCTAATGCAAGGAATTACATCTTTGCCACTGGAATTCAGGTCTTCCCTTTTTCCTTCCTACTTCTGTGCTTATGTAAAGGTATCCTGCAGGCTGTGCTTACAGACAACATGAATAAAGGTGTTAGAGAAGATAACTGTGCTACGATTTCATCCAAAGCAACAACCAGTCAGTGCCAGGGAGAAAAACTTGCAAGAGTACAGTGATGGTCATACTGCTTTGCTGAACATGCTGCCAAAATTAAGGCTTCAGAGACTACACAGTATTTTGTAAATCAACCCCAATCCTTTCACCTTGTGATGGTACAGTACCTGTTTCAACTCAGCTACAGGGACATGAACAAATCTACATGTTGGGGGCTATCACAGTCAGGTCCTAAATCATTCCTGTTACTCTTACAAAAGACCTGCATAATAATTTATGCTTTGATAAGCAAGAGGCCACACTGTCATATCAAGTAATAAAACAGAAGACTCTACTCTAGACACTAAAAGCTTTGGGGAAAGTACTGATGCTGTAGTCTTGTGCAGGAATTTGCCTTGCACTCTAACTAATACAGCTTAATTCCCTTTTTTATAGAGCTTTATTTTAACAGATAAAGGTTTTATCTCAAAGTATTATGACAGGAAAGGATCTAGCAAGAGGGGACAAAATTATTCCACATGTTGTTGTTCTTGTCTACACCATGAGATGCAGCCTGCATCTGCCAGAGTTTGTCATACTAGCTTGGCCAAATGTGTGATTGCCTCACTTTTGTGCACTATAGGTAACCAGAGAAGGCCCATCACTCATGACTTCTCAACTTTCTTTCTTTCTACTGAAGCCTGAAGGACACTTAGTCCCATTCCAAATAAAAGTCTTCAGAAGTTGATTAACTTCAGAGTACATACATAGAGTCATAGAATAACTCAAGTTGGAAGGAACCCAAAAGGAACACCAAGTTCAACTCCCTGCTCCTTGCAGGATTACCTTAGACTAAACCATATGACTAGGAGCATCATCCAAACACTCCCTGAACTCTGACAGGAGTTCTGTTGTGATCACTTCCCTGAGGAGCCTGTTCCAGTGACTGACCACCCTCTCAGTAAAGAGCCTTTTCCTAATGCCCCATCTGAACTTCCCCTGATGCAGCTTCATTCCATTTTCTTGTGTCCTATCACTGGTCACCAGAGAGTAGATCAACACCTCCCCCTCCAGTGCCCTCCTTGAGAAAGTTGTAGATTGCAATGAGGTCACCCCTCAGACTTTTCCGAGATCAACAAGCCAAATGACCTCAGCCACTCCTTGTCAGTCCTGTCCTCAAGACCTTTCACCATCTTGTCTGTTCTCCTTCTACATAAACCACTACTTTCTCTGGTGAAGAGAAGATTACAGCTGATCTGAGCTCATTACCTATACCAAAATCAGACTCAGAATCATCCTTCAACTCTGAAATCAGAAAAGCTAATAAGGCCACCTTCAAGGCTAACATCCAAGAACAGGAGTCTTGGTGCAAACTGGGTTGCCTTTATAATCCTAATCTTACTGGGTAAATAAATTATCACCCACGAAAGAGAAACATTTTCAACCCAGTGTGTGATATCATAGTTAGCAAAGAGGTTAATATCCCAGAAACCATTTTTGGACATCATTTAACTTCCCTTATGACACAGAGGAACATAAGAGTAGATGTGCAGCTGCTTGGTCCTCCACAAACTTAGGTGCCTAAATTAACAAAATATAGTAGCAGGTAGATCAAAATAAAAGTCAGCTGACTCCATAGATAGATGGGTACATGAGGCAAAGGAGAAAGAGAGAATCTTTCCTGACCTTATTACCCCACATTCTTCTGATTTTAAGTTCCTAAACTCCAAGAACCTTAGCTGCAAGAAAAATGGGAGACAAGAATAATCTGGTGTTCCTTACTTTCGTGTTCTTGTCTATCTGCCAAAGACCTTATTGTCACTACAAGAACCAGTATCAGCAGATACTACATTTCTATAGTAGCTATGACTAAAAGACCTATTCTTTGACGTAATTTTACCTCTTCAAATTTAACACAACTGTCAGCTGAGCCTGAAGATAAAGTTACATGACAAAACCTACTTTGCTCATTAGATTATCAAAATACCTGTCTTGAAAGGTACAGACCTCCTGAATCCGATCATAGCTAGAGGACTCTAAGGACAACCTTTTTCAGATTCCAAATGGCATCTTTACATACCAGCTTTAAAGCAAAGACTGATGGTAAGGCTATAAAAATAGAACAGATTAAGCTTTGCAAAAAAGGTAAGGGTGGGGAATCTCTGTTCATGTGGCATGTCATCTAAGAAAGCAGAAAAACATAGGGAATATGCATGGTATATGTATGGCTGACCCAAGTCACTATACAGGGACTTAACCTCATGTCAAGCAAGTGTATACAGAAATTCCTTAAGAACATCAAACTTTTAGTGCTCTGCAAAAGTCATCATGGAACAGGTCAGCACTACAAAAGGCTTCCCCCAAATAGGTCAACTGCTACTACTAAGAAAAGAAAACGTTCATGAAGAACAGCAACCATAGGTGGTTGAGAAACTGGTGATTAGATACAATGTAGACTTTTTTAAGCATTTAGCTCCAGGTCAGCACCACTCAAGTAGTACAATAGATTATTGTTTGTTCTATAGCATCTTAATGTAAATGTGATTACAAGCATAAGCCTGACCAATTTGGCCTTAGGACACAGAAGCAGCTAAATAAGAAACTCATTGCTTTAGTGGGATCAATACGCCCATTACCCTACCCTGGCTTCTTGATTGCAGAATAGCTCAAGTGTCACAGCTGGCTTGACTAGAACTGTGAACGAATCAGGGGACTTAAATCTATTGCTTTTTCAGGCTCATGTTTCAGTGAGTGCAGAAAATCCAGTGCTACACTGGATGCTGACAAAAATACGTGCTGCACACAAGTGCCTTCATTTCATGCCCTGCTAAACCATCCTACAGGGAGATTTTTCAGACTGACTGAAAGTAGGCCTCACTGCCTTTTCTAGCCTACCCAGAAGTGCTTACTTCAGGAGGCAGAATAATGCAGTCTCTAATTGGCTTGGGCATAAGCATCGCTATTGTACCTCCTGTTCCCACACTGAGACGTCACATCCCTCGATGTCAGTGCAAAATTTAGCTTTCTCTTAAAGAAGGCTTCAGAGGTAACCGACAACTCAACTGCTTACCAACTTCAGGACAATGCAGTGGTTTGGAGACCTGCAGGATACTCTCCTCTGGAGATACTTACTCATTAAGACAGGCTTTACTAGGAGCTTAATTTTACATGAGGTATTATTAGCTAATTATGAAGAACAAAATAGAGGTTTGAGATCACTTGGTTAATAACAGTGCATGAACAAGGCAACAAAATCATGTAGTACTTGCACTGCTTTCTGTGATGCACTTCAGAAGACCAAAACTGAGCATCCCAAGTCTTCTGAAAACTGATTATTACTAGAATGCAGTAAACAGCCCACATTACATAGCCAAAATGGGACTCACTACAATCTTTCCACAAAGTGTCAGCAGCACTCCACTTTGGCATTAGAAAAAGAATCATCCTGACCTACCACTCTCACTTTCTAGGCAAGCATTGGTAGCTGAAATCAGACTATCTTCCCAGTCTTATTTTAGAAAATGAAGAAGGCATGAATTAATTCTTTTCCTTTAAATATAGAAAACAAGTACATTACACACTAAAACATCTACTTGGAAAAGGACTGAAGGGACCACTAAATTGTTGAAGTGGTCAACCTCATCTACATAAATAATAGTTATCATTTAATTTTTAGCAAGAAGGTGGCAATTGTGCAGGAATCCTATTCCCTAGAATAGCTTTATAAAAACTAGAGTAGAATACACAGTTATATTTTTTAGAAGTTTTCCAAACAAGGCCCACCTCTGCATCTGAATCTCAGAGAAGGTTTCTGAAGTCTGAGATACTTTTCAAATGATCAGCCCTTCTCAGGGCACACATGGTTCGCACCCAGAATGAAAAAAGAAAACAAAAAGACTTGTGAGACTCTGCATGCTGGCCTTGAAATCTTCATTCCCAGTTTTCTCCTTCACATTAACAGCTATGCACTGAGCCATTCTGAACATCTCCAAGTAGAAAGTGTCTTTTTTTACAACAGGGTTAAAAGTGGCACAACCAAAGAGTGTCAGAACAAGAAACACTGATGACAAATGAGCCATGCAGCATGACAACAGTTCAAATCCTGGGACAAGGACCACCACTTTTAATTGTGGGGGAAGGTGGCAAAAAGTACTGAGCTCTGGAAATGCCTAAGGCTCCCTAGGGAAGCAGTATGGCTCCTACTTAAGCTCTCTTTCCTGGGAAGCTCTTAATTTATGTTTACACTGAAATAGATGGAACAAAACAGTTTATTTGTGGGGGAGCATCTAAGAGGGTGGTTAGTGCAGCCCTGGGGAGGCAGCAGGAAGTGGGATAACCTCAGAGCCAGGCCCAGTAGAAAGTACACGAGGAACATTTGTTTCCACATACACAGCTCAGAGGAACTGAGAGACACAACTGAGGGAGGAAAAGGGAGAAGCCAAAAAAGAGGTAGTTAAAGTTTCTTTGGTGTGCTTATTTTTTTTAAAATCCTGTTGTCGATAGTTCAGCAGTAACCAAAAAAGTGCTATTTCACTGAAACTATTATTTAATTCACAAATCTCCATGCATGACAAGGTCCTTCAACTTCAAACAAAGACATCAGGTTCTGTCTCATCACCTCCACATATCTAAAGATAACAGCATTTATACAGGAGTGTTGAAAGCTACAAAAGTGTCAGTATCTAAAAGTGCAGTGCAAGGACCACATAAATGGATTTACTTTACCTGTTGCAGCTAATTTACCTGATACCTAAACACAGGATAGCTTAAGCCAAGCTTGGCTTTCGGTTTAAGCATTGACTGGGACTCCATCTTTGTGCATGTATCCACATGAGCAAAGGATAGCTACGAGCAGAAGGAGGCCTTTTCAGGGAAGGCTGGGAAGCAGCCACTGGAAAGTGGGAGAAGGCACACTGTGGTACCAGCCGCTGCTTTCTGGACCTCGTCCCAGCATCTGCTGCCAGCGAGCTCTCAAATCCCTTTGCCAGCACATAGTTGTGCATCCAGCGCCTGCCAGGAATGGGCTCTGACGCCACCCTGCGGCGGTCTCGCACACGCACAAACCATTCACCACCACCATCATTCCAGGCACCGCGTTTCACGTTTCTCCCAAGTCGTCAGACGCACGTAGGAAAATGCAGAACTACATCGTGTCAGGTGGTACAATGGAAAATATAAATGCTGTAAAAGTTGTTTAATCACCCAACAGCAATCCTTTGAGAGGGCACTAGTGGGTCAGTAACTTCAACTTTCCAGCACTTCCCCAGTTGCCTTTCAAGTCCTTTTTCATCATCCCATTTTCATTTTCTAGCACGAGATTTTGATGACTGACAATGGTACAGGGTCAATCAAGATCCAACATCCCCTGCCCTCACAGAGGCCTATGAGAAGAAATAAAACCAAAGCAGTTTCCAGCTTCCTAGCATTATGAATTGCATATTTCTCTAGCATCACAAAGCTGCAAGTTTCAAACAGTAGTCAAGAGCCAATCAACAAAGATGTCCCCAATGCCTTACCAAAGCAGCTGCCACGATGTGAAAGAAAACTTTTACAAGCCGAGGCAATGGACAGCTCAGCAGAAACTACAGTCTTGATAATCAGGTCTTCCACATTGGCCATCAGTGCTGCAAGGAGGGGAGGGGAGAAAAAAAAGGAAAAAGTAGATTGTGAAGTAAAATAAAACATAATATCTAGAAAGGCATGAGAATATGCGTATGGACAGATACCTCTGTGAATCAAAGCATGTAAGAGCCTATGGATGACAAAGAAATCCATGCAAGCATAAGTATATAGATACATGCAAAAGTATGCTAGTGCAAAAATACTCACAAATGAGAATGATAAATGTACAGTGTAGGTAAGCAGAAACATATGGCAAATACATCAGCACAAGTCAGCTGGAATATGGCCACTGCCCACTCAGCGTATCAGGAAGGATTAAACAAGAGTGGGTTAGTGAGATAAACCCTTAAATTACAAAAAATAAGCCATAGTCTCCAAGATATAAAATTTTTTCTTGTGGACTTTTATAAAATAACTGTTCTGTGATGTTGCACCTTCCTCTAAAGCAGCTGTTTCTATACCAAAGTTCATAAATCTTTTCAAAATTACATGACTGGTGACAGCTTCCAGTCCTGCTGACCCATAGATAACCTGCAGTAAGAAAGCACTCTGTAGCTCCTGCAGGAGCCTATGAAGAGAGCTCAGGAACAGGAGTCTAAGCAGACAGAGGGAGCAAAAGGCAAGAAATGATGGACATTAGATGCAGACCTGGATTCTACACTGGACTTGGGATGAGTCATGCGACAGAAAGAACACCACACTTAGTTTCTGTTTTCAAGGACAAGCAGTAGAGAAGCGAGAGGAGGGAATGAACAAATACTGGAGTCCTGCTCTCAAAAGTTACTGGGATGAAAGGACATCTTCCCCACCCCCAAAGGAAGCACAAGCAACTCCACACAGACATTTGGTAATTCCTGCTTCAAAGAGCATGTTCTACAAACCACTTGACTAGAGAGTTTACTTTAGGCCTACAATTGCTATTTCTCATGCTCAGAGGATGACATGCAGGGACCTGAACAATTACAGGAGCATGCAAGCAAATTCAGATGTGAACTTCTGTGCTAGAAGACAAGTGAAGCCAACACAGCATGGAAACATCACAGTGCACATAAACATTCTAGAGCACAGAAACCTTGCCAGACAAGACAAGGCCAGCACGTTCCAGCCAGCATTCTACCTCCCTATTACCAGAACCAGATGCATCAGAAAAAGGTGCAAGAAGCCTTTTAATGTGTAGTTAAAGAAACCTGTTTGCATTGCTCAGCAGTTTACTTAATAATTAGGAGGGTACATTTTATATTTCGGGTTGGGGTGAGGTGTGGAAATGTATCAATATAAATACCTATGTGCTCACAGCTTGCTGCATACATATTGTGCGAGTGATTGGACAGCCATGCACGCACATGATGGAGGAAAAAGCCTACTTCCATCTGAAAGCCAGATTCAAACCCCTTTCTCCAACATCTAAGTGTTCCCTGGCAACATTTGCAATATGGGCCATAGCTGCTATCAGTAGTTTAACTGATGCCTCAGTATCACAGGTAATTCATCCCTTAAAGGATATACCCGGATTCTGCTCTGCAGATGCATTTACTCCCAGCAGACCTGGCAAAGGTGTGGAAGAGGGAGCTATTTTATATGAAACACAGACTGAAATGAAAACACTCAGCAAAAACCTGAGCCATGGAAAGATGACACCACATCCAAGAGTCATTCAAACTGGCATAGTTCTCCAGAGGTTGGTCACTCATCAGACTGAACAGGCCATGGGAGCAGTAGAGGGAGGGAAGCTTTTAGAAGGAATGGAATGACCTTAAGAAACGGGAAATGTAGGTAAAACATTAAGAAACACACTCTGAGAAAGTCTCAGAATACTATTTGCAAAAAGGAAGGGGTTAGGCCTCATCTCTGGGAATTAGGAATAAATGCATAGCTCTAATGCTAGAATAAGGAACAATGCTTCCCTCCACCCTTCTCTGGTGCTAACTGGGACTCACTGGGGCTCTTCCTTGACTTTTTAGGGTTCACACTAGTGAGATGATTAAGATTCAACAAAGGAATAAAAGAACAAGATCTGTACTGACCTGCAGTGTCTCTCCCCTCTTGTTTTAAGTACCTCAGCATTGCACTCATGCTCCACTTGTTTCCATAATCCTCTACTTCAGGATCATCACAGCTAAAAATAAAAGAAAAAAGCAGATTGACAACACTGGCCTACCTCTATGGATCAGCATTAAACCAACTTAGCTAAATTGACCAAACCTCTAGAGATCAAGTTCCATTTTTCAGCCAAGTACCTGACATAATCTCCACTCTTCTTATTGACACTGTAGTTGGTCAGATGCATGAACTGGTTTTTAATGTTCTTAGATGCCTGGTCATACCTCACTGTTGCAAACCTGTAAAGAGGGATAAAGATTCAGAGTCTTTCTTGAACAAGTGGCATGCTTGCTAGATACAGCAAGCATGTCACTACAGACCACTACACAGACCACTCATCAGCAACAGCTAGGGACAGAATGTGTGCAGTGAGACTTTATTAAATGAAACCTCTCCACACAAAAAAAATATAGTTCATCCTCAAGGGACACATCCAGGTGCATTTAGTCTGTTTTTCAATGTCTTAGAGAAGGAAGTTTTTTCTCCTAGGAGCTTTCACAGTTTAACAGTGTACATATCATGCTAGACATTTTTTTTTGACTTCTTAAATTCGTGGTCCCTGGATTTTCTGGCCAAATAGGCCACTTTGCTTTAGACAGTAAATGTCACAATAGGACCTACCATGAATTCTTAAGATCCACTGGTTCTGGGAAACACACACATTTGGAGCAATCACACTACGTAGGCATACCACATTCAGTATTTCCTGAAGTCTCATACAGGCATAGGTCAGTTTTTGTGTACTCTATATGGACATCTTAGGAAAGAGTGGAAACATTTCTACCATCAACAACTACACAGCCTACAATTGCCAATCCACTTTCTCAAGAGGCATCCAGGAAACCAGATACAACCTAAAAGCCAGACCAATTTGTCCAATAAGGCAGCATCTGCTCCAAGATTCTGTCATTCTTAGGGACTATGCAGCCCTGCATATCTCAAATATGTCACCTAGCTGAGTACAGGGAAAGGAATTGTAGGAAAGATCACAATGAGGAGCAAGACACTGCTACAAGCTTATCTGGGCTCCATATGAACGCTGCTACAGCCAACAATTAGACAGTAAAATCAGCCTGTTTACTGTGGAAACAGTGGTAACCTCCTGATTGAAAGGTATTACCTATACTGTAACCAAGGACTCCACCACCACTCCCTTAGCCATGCACTAATGTTTGTGTTGAAATCAATCAAATAATTGATTCAACTGAAAAATAGCTCAGGAATTTTTTTTTTTTTGAGGTGCAGGCAGAGGGTATAGAATGTAAAAGGGAGAAGGATGACAAAGAACAAAGCTAGATCAGCTCCCTGATCTGGTTACAAAGTTAAAACTTTATAAGCATTTTTTCCCTATTTTTCCAGTGGTTACTGGAGCTATCCAATCTCCAAACTCTTTCATCAGCTATCCACTTTGATTTTACCTGTACAAGAGCATCTGTGCTGCACAGCAGGCCATCTAAAGCCAGCCTTTTTTACTGAACTATGTATTAAACCAGATCAGGCCACTGCATGGGTACAGAAATGCTTGTGGTGACACAACACAGCAGACATCACAAGCCTCTAAAAGAGCACAGGAATAGAGCACAAAATTGCACTGAAACAATTTAGTAATCTTATTAACAGGACATCTCTTTAAGAAGAATGAATGCTGAAACAATATAAGCTTCTGGGGGAGTAGAAGGAGCTTCCTGCAACCAACTGCTAATTGCTCATGCTGCCCCTCCACCGCTTTGCAGCCAGAGGAGAATTGATCATATACCTGCGCCGGAAAAGGAAAGGGTCAAAATGAGAATGGGAACAGCAGTCTGCAAGAGTTTTCTCACACAAAAAGTCCTCAGGAAGGACCCATGCCAATTTGAAGTGTATAAAATTACATCTTGTGCAGAAGTTGCTTTCTAAATCTGTAGTTGCATGATCAGCCTTTGTCAACCTACAGATGTACTGCAGCTGAAAGCTCATCACCTGCTGAGATGTGCACTCCAGCCACTATACTTCATCTGTTTCAGAAATTACGTAGCCATAGGCAAGTCAGATCACTTCACAGATCTGACTGAACAACCACACGAGCACATTACAGAAGAATACCAATTAACTTTCAATCAGATGCAGGTACATCCTCTTTCAAACATAAAGGACAGTGTTAGGATACAGTCAGGACAAAGTGGGCAGTGCCTCCATTTAGGATCAGGTCACCAAACAACTTAAAAAAAAAAAATCAAACATTAAGCAGATGATAATACTATTTGTGGTGACATTTGCAAAATCTTATATCTAGACAAGGGCAGGCTATCAAGCCAAATATAATGTAACAGAATAGAGGCAGTTGGAAACGACCTGCAATGATCATCCAGCCCAACAGCAATCATTTTCTTATGCTGCATGTAATCCTGATTCAATACTGATTTTAGGCCTCAGACTTTGTGGAAAAATAAATGAAACAAAAAATTGAGAGAAGAATGCAGGGCATCTGGTTGGAAGAATGACCAGTATAAGACACTGATAATCATTAGAGATCTAACACCAAGCATGTTCCAGTTCAAAAAAAACAAAACCAAACAAAAAAACACACAAACAACAACCAAAACCCAAAACAAATTAATGAGAGGAAAAACACCTTCACTCTTGACAATCCTCCTGTCCCACAACAGCTTAAGATGCCAATGTCTCAAAAGAGAAAAAGGTGAGTAAGAAAGGGTAAAGTCAAACACATGCTACCTAAAGAACCCTCGGCAAGAGGAAAAGTATGTACCAAGGAGGGAAGGGTTAGCTGCAAGAAAAGGGGAGTAGGTACGGGTGAAGCCTCAGTGCAGGAAAAAGGAGTGTTCAAGGAGAATGGAAGGGGGAGAGAGGAAGGGAAATTTGGATCACCTGGTTATGCAATGAAGTTAATGTTTAGAAAATAATGCATCTCCACTTTGTTTTATTAATAATCATCTCTCTTTATCCTTCCTCTATTATTTTCTGTAGTTCAGAAGAATCTGAACTATACAAAGACATCTCACAAGTTACAACAACAACAAAAAAAATCATTTAGAAAGAACTGCCAGAAAACCAAAGACTTTATTTCTCGGTGAAAATGAAGCTGCTACTGCCCTCACTTAGTAGTCATTTTGAGAAATTTTGCACCATATTTTTCTCAGCTTTAACTACATATGAAATCAGAGCATCTGGCAACAGGAAAGGGTTTGGAAGTTTGGATTCCCTTTCCACATATTTCCACAGCTTAAAGTATTTGAATTTCTTTTCAATTTAACTGAATGTTTCCAGGATTTAGCACTTCTGTTTTGAAAACAGTGACAACAGTCCTACCATATATTTTGTTTTTAATTATGATTTCATTATCTCCATCTTAACAATAATTTATTGAAAGCATACTGAAAGCATTTGTTGATTATTTACTTTCAGTCAGATCCTGGAAGATACTGAGCACAAACAGTAAGCCATTTCAGGAAGTCATGGCTCCCTCGGTACTTCAAAGCAGAGAGCATTTAGGTTTACCATGCTTCTCAGCTTATGTTTTTAACTGTTCATACTCAGAAATATGAGAACATAAACCCTGGCAGACACAGACAATATGCTAGACAACAGTATTTCTGTACCTTGTAACTGCTTGCATTACCTTCCTTCTACAGAACCCTACAGAGCCCATCCTTAATTATTAGGTGGTCTGAGCTCCATGCCCACAGAATTTACATTTCCATGGGGACTGACTATTCAGAAGGTATTTCACTGTGTTCCAGAGTTCTCAGTACAAAAACTTGCACTTTTATTAGGATGTTACCATCTTACAGGATATCATGGGGCCACCTCAGCAATGCATCAAAAAACCCCAAAACAAAACATTTAGTGACTCAAATCTCTACTTTCAAAAATCCCCCAAGCTTTATGCAACATAATCCAGTGCTGGCTTTAATATATTCACCCAGAGCTAGTCTGACTAGCCTCATGCTAAGTGCAAGTCTGCAAATGGAAAATACAAGTTATTTCTAGAGCTTCTATCAATAGCCTGTGGATGTCAGAATGGTAACAGATCACAAGTACAACGCTGGCAATGGTCCACACTCCTTATACTTGTGTTTTGCACTTGCTTTAGATGGAAGAGTGTTACTACTTCTGAAATACCAGCTACTATTACTTTCAGTACTCTATAGCTCTATAGCTTTTCATTTTATACTTTACTGTACCTTTCTTCCACTGTATTAACTAGGCTACTCATCCACCACACTTGCTCTCTCCAGGAAAGAAAAGGAACTTGCATGCCACAGAATGTCTTACTTCCACAGAAATTTACAAGCTATTTTTAGAGAAACCAAAGTCATAGAAAAAGGCCTTATAGTAAGAGTGAAAAGTAGGAAACCTCCAATGTTTGTAAAATCTTCAAGGTGTTAACCTGAGATTAGAATAAACTCTTGAGAAATCTTACAATCTTGCAGAAGATGATTTCATTTCAGGGATATGCTTTCTTCCGATTTTATTCCAGGCCACTACTAAGAATAGAATATGTGTCACTTAAAAGATAAGGGCCAAGATCCTAAAAGCAATTCAGAAACTATACACTAAGTGGGTACAGAAAATCAAGGGTGAGTTTGATGTTTTCCCAGTAACAAAATTTACCACAAGCATATGCTGCAATTTCTGCATGAGCTATTTTCATAAACACTAAAGGCTTCATGCCCAGGTGTCTCAGATTGCTTTAATCCAGCCAAAGTGATGAAGGCACAAGTAAGTGAGTCCAGATCATCATCTGCCAGGATAGGACTGTTTCAAGCCAAAGCATTACTCGTGGATGCTGCTATGTGGGAGCCTGAAATTAGACAGGAGTCCAAGAGTACTCTTAAACCAGAGGCTGATTGTCCACATGTGGAGGCACATCTTCAGCCAAAAGAGTCTATTTTATCAAGTGAAACTCTTCTAAACACTATCTTCTGCTTACTAATACCATCTCTTCTTGCTTTGCTTCAAGCAACTGTCATTTTCCCTCACTGTGATCTGTTCCTGTCCAAGTTCTGGACTACTCCATAGGCCTTGCAATGCACACTTGACAGGCACTGATGATGTGTGTGGGCTGAATGGTTCAACAACTGGATTCATAATGCTTTTAATTCTTACAAAGAATTTTCCTGTAGGACTTGTCAAGTGAAAAAAAAAATTTAGGACAAGGAGAAGTTTTCCACTATTAGACAGAAAGGTTTTCTGCCACTTCACTGCATTCTTCTGACCCCACTTCACCTAAACCAGAAGTTCTTACTGTTAACAATGTGAAGTCTTATGCAGGTAGCCAAGAAAGGAACAGATGTCTGTTCCATATCCACCATCAGAAAGGTATCAACTCTGTTTTGGCCTGAATTCAGATTTGCTTTCTCCATAATGCAAGTTCTAATCACCAGTTTTCAAAGTTGAATCACTGAACTTTCTTTAACCTGCCAATGTGCTTAGAGAGTGTACAGAAGAAACAGGTAGAGGATGCAAGAGGAATAGTCCCCTATCACAATATCAACCTGGTTCATCTCTATGATATGTATTACTCAGAGATATTACAGCTTACAGCAGCAAGAACACAGGAAGCACCTTCCTATGTCCTGTTGTTATGTACTGCTTGTATTCACTGTCTAAACTGAACAACGTGATATTCATTTTCACTAACTTGTTTGCCTGGCCTTACTGCTCAAAGATCCTCCCCTTGTAATGAATCTTGTCCTTTTAAAATATGAGGAAATGGATAAGTTAAGAAAATTAAAGTACACGTATTAACATGGCATACAAGAGATTAGATTCCAAAAGCCTCTACGCAGAAATATTGTAGGAGAGCTTCTATCCCAAAACAACAGCTGGAAACAGGAAAGGTTAAACTGAGGTTGACTGTACACTGCTCAGCTTCCACACAAACTGCTGTCAGTAATAGAGTCTCCTAGGCAGATGTAGCAGCAATCATATTGTGTGAATAGTCCTGGCAGCCTCTCTCCCTTTCACTGCAGCTTCTCTTTCCCCAGCAGGACAGAGGAGACGTCCTTCATTTCTGAATTCGAAACTTAGAACAGAGAAGTGACACTCTTACTTTCCATTGTTCTGACACACCTCCCCACGTCTCAGCTGGTCACAGCCAAGTCACACTGGCATATGTCAGCTTGAATGAAAACAACAACCGGTTCTCTATACCAGCAACTACACACTGCTACAGAGCTCACCTTCAACAGTAGCACATTTGCCTTCCCTCTGATTGTACTTTCTCCTGGAGACAGAGAAAGAGCAATCAGAAGGGTGGCAGTAATAGCAGCAGGTAGCCAAGGTAGTACAAAACCAAGGGAGAAACCTTTATTAATTCCTTCACACTTCAGAACTAGTCTCAACCTCCAGACTAACAGTATATTACCTAGAGACATCCCAGCTCTCTGCCTCCCTGTCACACTTCACTGTCACCTTTGGTATTCAGAATCTGACAGATCACTGCTCTCCTTCCCCTTCTTCTAAGAGTTCATTATAAGCCTAATAAACAAGCTTGAGCTCCACCTTCAATAAACCACCTACTCCACAAGTGACATGCAAGCTTTTTCCCAGCTTACTTAGCAAACTGCAAAACACTTCAAAGTTCACACTGGAAAATCCCCAAATCCGCCCCACAAAACTTCGACCCTAATCCACACCACACACTGCCTTAACCCAAAGAAACCACCCTTTTACTGTCACAGCTTCAGGCAAGATATTGCCTGAGGTATTGTACACCACTCTTTGCCTTATCTCCAGCATTAATTCAGGAAATTGACCACAAGACAAAGTTTTGCAAGTAATTTTGAAAACATGTAAACTGGATCATTAAATATTTATAGAAGATGTTACATGGTTTTATATGAAGCTTGGTAGCTATGTAATGCTTAGTTGAGGCATCTAGTCAGGGCCTGGGAAAGGAGCAGGAGAAGATAAAAGACCCCAGAGTGGGAAGAAGGAAAGAATAGTTAATCCCTTTTCTCTCAAACAAGTGCTACAGAAATTATAAACTTTTCCATGACTGTACACAGAGTTCCTGCATAAATGCCCTGGAAATAGTCAGTGTAGTGTTTCTACAAGCATGCTCCTCACATTTTATGCCTGGAGTTGCTTTCCCAGTCCCTCATGTCCCACACACAGACATTAGACTTTAGTTTCCCTGTTAGTCTACTAGCTGCCACTTTGTTTACAGTACAGGATGGAAAAAACAAGTCTAAAGACCATCACAGTCCCCTTATCTCCAACATTAGTATTTTTCACAGCATTCATCTGATACGTGAGCTAGCAACTGAACAGAAGCTAAAGCTTGTAAGAGAATTACTAAACATAAAAAGAAGTTTTGATGACACCTCTATGATGGTAGTTTCTCCAACCAAAGCTGAATAAAGTTACTCAAACAGTTCTATGTTAAAGAACAAGATCCAGGAATAGTTTTACCAGACGTCTACAGGAACAGGTAAAAAAAAGATTTTTTTTTTCCCTTTATCTTTTTCACAACAAATTTGCATGTTTTCAATTTATGCATTGCCATAGTAGGATTTTGAACCTATAGAGCATAACGAAACACCATGAGGGTGACAAAGCATGGCACAGGTTTCCCAGAAAGGTTGTGGTGTCTCCCTCCTTAGAGATATTCAAAAGCCATCTGCACATTGGTTCTGAGCAACCAGACCCAGGTGGTCCTGACTGAGCAAGGGGTTGGATCAGATCCCTTACCACGTCAGCCACTCTGTGATTTGGTGTTAAACATTCTCTAGTTCAGACTGCCACCAAGAGTTGACCAGCCTTTATGATTTTTAGTACCCTGTCTGTTAAGCACAACAGTAGGGTCATGTAGTTATACAAATATATATATATATATATATATATAAAAATAAAATATACACCCAGTTATGCCCAAGTCCACTACTCAAAGACTCAGAATGGTGGGAGAGGAGGAATAATCTGAGCAATGAAATATGAGGAGAAGTCTATGGAAGAGATAAAAAAACAATTTGCTAATTAGTATTTTAGTCATCTTTCCTTCAGAATTTCCTAAAACATGACATCAAGAAGACAGTTTGCTGGAGCTGACAAAGCACACATCGTTTTACTGGGCATGCTAGGTCAGTACTATAATTATATCTCTACAAGATACACAAATATGGCTCAAAGAGCCATTTTTCCACTTTTTTTCTTAACAAGTCTTTCAACCAGAAGAGCAGTTTTGATCATGCTCAACAAGAGCAAGTTGATCAAAAATAAAACTATTGTACAAGAACCACATCCTATGCCACAGAGAAGTGCCTAGCTACCTGCCATGGAAATCAGATTTAACAAGGCCATGACTTAAATATAATAAAAAAAAATTTTTAAATACTTATATTGCCCATATATATAAAAATATCTATAGTAAGCTTAACTGCAACTCTCAAACAGTAGCAGACTGAGGCACAACTACCCCATTTTACAGAAGAACAGTCAAGGTACAAAACATGTATTAGGTAACAGGTGTCCATGTAAGTAGTAAATTTCTATTAAGAGACACGTACAGATAGACAGATAGATCTTAATTAAAAACTAAGGTAGCAACATAAAGTCTCCTGGCTTGAGGCACTATCTACTGGCCCAAAGTCCAGCAGGTACATCTAGAAAATAACACTGCTCCACAGCTTCTGTGCAAGACAATGTCTACTGAGTGGTTGTAGCCCATCCCAGGTGTCCATGTAGAAGTGAGTTACACTCCCCAAGGAGCAGAGGCCTTTTGGGCAGAGCTTACTGCAAGGGGGATGGGGCTACTGCAGCCTGCTTGGCCAGCTCTGGCCTAAGTGCAGCCTGTGAGCCAATGTGAATTCCTTGGCTCAAAGTGAACACCTGAATTCTTCGGAAGTCACAGGAATCCAGCACAAAAAAGGCAAATATCCCAGAGGGGCAGTGTTAATTAGGAAGCCAGGCTACCGAAGGAGGGGTGCCACAAGGCTGAGTGGTGTGAGCTCAGGTGGCAGCATGGCAGCTGGTGGCAGCTGCTGTCTAACCCCAGAGTGAACTCTCGTGTTCCTCTGGAAAAACTCCCCAGTCTGCTGCTTCTTGGGCCCTTCGCAAGAACATTTGGTTTTCAGCTCAGTTTTCCTTTTTTTTTTTTTTTTTTCCCCTCTCTAATCTATTTTTCAGATTCAGTGTAAATCTGAATGAGAAGTTCCTGCTGGGCTAGGACCCTTCCAGCTATTCAAGCTCAGAAATAGGGCTGCCTAAACAAGGTAGTTTAGCAAAAAGAGTAGATTATAGAAAAGTCCCCTCAAAACAAGGAGACATCTCACTACAAACTCCCCACACTAAGTGTCAAGCCCCCATTATGCCAGCAGGTACCAAGCAAGACAGGTCCACCAAGCTCCTTTCTGTCCCATAAGGAAGTACACAGAAGGAAGGCATGTTAGACAGGAGAGAGAGTTGGCAAAACAGGGAAGGCTCACAAACAGCACAAGTTATTCCTGGCGCTATGTTCTCTTCAGCTGTAATTCAGGCACAAGTCAGGCTTGTTACTCTCTACTTGCATGAACGCCCCTCCAAAAACCAGCATAATCCATCAGTTCAGCAGCTGGCTCTAAGAGCTGCCTTTGGACTCCCCGATAACTGGCCTTGGTAAGTCACCTTCAAAAGCATGTCAAAGTTTATAATTAAGACTGCAGTTTACTAACAATGTACCTCTTATTCAAAATAGGACACAAAAGGTATGCAATATATTTATTATCTCACCTGTTTTGGAAGTCTCAAATAAATAATACTACCTAGATGCATGTATGATCAGATGACTGAGTTACACCTTCAGGCAAACCTGGACCAAGCTTGCCATGACCATTTAATTTTCCAAACCTATACCTTCAATGCAAAGGTCCCAGCTACAATTCTCCAGGTTGTGAATCACAGACGACCAACTTAGATTATATTTGTCCTTTTCAAGTGGAAAGTTACTAAATATCTGCCAATTGAACAGCTGCACCCTTTGTCTACTTTTTATTATGTACTAGAAAAATGTTCAACACATTTTTCAATCCAACAGGAGGATCTTAAGTCAGCTGGTGCCACAACAAAAGCTGAAGCTGAATTTTAATACACGTCTGGGTACATATCCTTCCCATCTCCTTCAGAGGAAACTTTTCTCGCTCTTCCACACGGAAAGTGAAACACAAGGTACAGATGCTGGATCCATAATCCCTTACTTCTCCTCAGCTCTGGAGCCTCAAATTCTACTCTAGATCGTGTCACGACAAGTCTAGCTGTGCGAAAAGAAACTAAGCCTAATGAAGTATCTAATTAAACATCACGAATGTGTGTTATACCAAGTCTGTTCCTTTTAAAGATGACAACATCTTACTGTTTTCTGATAAGGTCACCAACTTTACTGAAACAGTCAGGTTCTTCTATGCAAAGCATAACACTGGAGGGGAACATGACCTTTCAGACAAAGAAAAAATGAAAAAAAAGAAATAATTAAGAGAACAACCCAAAAGGTCACCCTTACTGCACTTCAGAGACTACCTGCCTTCAGAAAGCAAACTCAAAACATGGAAGTCACAATAGTGCACCAAATGCACTAGCAGAGGTTGCAAAACTAGATTCTTTTGTTCTGCTAGTGATTTTCACCTTAGATTGCTTCAATACAACCTTTGATTCCAGACCCTGATATTACCTCCCAATTCTCTGCTACACTGTTTAAGAGTAGAAGTAATTTGTAAGTTTTTTTTCTTAAGCAAGGAATTAAGAACAGCTTCCACTCCAAGGTTAAAACATTTCTCTCTCCATGCACAACTTAAGTTCTGTCCTAGCTTTAAACCAAAGCATTACATGTGAGGCAATAAAAGGGTCTCTCCTAGCACTCAACTTGGAGTCAAATGGAATGCAAAAAGGCTAAATAGGAAGCGATAATCCAGTAGCTCCAGGTTCCTTATCTCTCATCAACCGAATCTGCAAATCCAGGGCATGGGGAAAAATCCAAATGGCTAAAGCTAAAGACCACTAGTGCCATCTGGAGGCCATACAGAACAGCCCACCTAATGTCTTGTCAATCTCTGCTCACCTTGAATGTTGTCCTCCAAAGAGAGCTTGGACAGCATTTGCTGCACGAACACACCAACTCTACAGTCACAGAAGATGGGAAAAGCTTAAGAGTAATTAAAGATACTGGTTGCAATAAGCTTATACCTATCATGTGAAACCAGTCAACTACAAGGCTTTTGCTGTAGCTGACACTTCAGCTGAAACTGCTCAGTGGGGAGTTGAAGTTTAGTAACAGAACCTGAGCTGCTGTCCAGAGTCAGGACCTCGGAAGAGAGATAACATCTCATTATTTCCTCTGTACCAGTTTCCCCATTGTACTGTTCGAATTGACCTATACCACAGCACATACTAAGATACCTAATACCCCATTTAGTCTCCATATACTATCTACCTCTCACAGAGAGCTGTAAGATGGGATGCAACTTGAAGGAAAGGATAACTATCATTAGTAATACCGTGGTGTCCTGTTCCACTTCCCATGTATGTCAACACCATGTACTTCAGATTTCATTATCATTTAAACAAATGGAACCTAAACACACATAAAACTGTTCAGGATTTCAGAACGCCGAAAAGTGATTTGCAAGTATTACTGCCACAGGGGATCTTAGCAAGATGGAGAGTCCAGAACTGTTGAGACTGATGCTTCTGGATGCACACCCAGAAAGAAAGTTTAAGTTAAATGCTCAGGGTTAACCACAACACTGTTTCAAGCTCTAGAACTGAATACTCTGACTGTCAAGGGAACAAAGGAATTCAGCCAGACAGCATCCAGATTATCAAGCATGGACTCTGGCTCACAAATTATCACAGAATCATAGAATATCCAGAGTTGGAAGGGACTCACAAGGGTCATCAAAACCCAATGCCTGGTCCCAACAGGACAGCCCAAAGACTCACATCACGTTACCTGAAAGTGTTGTCAAAACACTCCTTGAACTCTGTCAGTCTTGGTGCTGTGACTACTTCCCTGGGGAGCCTGTTCCAGTGCCCAATCACACTTCGGGTGAAGAACCTTTTCCTAACATCCAACCTAAACCTCCCCTAAGAACAGATCTAACTGTTGTGTTCAACTCCTTAATGCATGGGTATAAAGACAGAGCCAGACTTTTCTCAAAGGTGCATAGCAGAAGGACGAGAGGCAACAGTCAAACTACAACAAGGAAAATTCTGGTTAGGTATAAAAAATGCAGACACAGTGAGAATGATCAAATGTTGAAACAGGTTGTCAGGAAAACTATAGAATCTCGATTCTTGGAAGATATTACAAACTTTATGGTGTAAGGTCACAGAGCACGTGCACAAACTTTGAAGGTCTTAAAAAGGAGGCTGGACTAAAGAACTCCAGACTTCCCTTCCCACCCAAAGAATTTGATGATTCTGCCTTAAGGGATTCACTAGAACTTTCTAATCACTGTATTTCAGTAAGAAGAATATACTTATTTCCTTCCTCATTTTCTTCCCCAGATCTCTAGTATGACTAGAATTGTTAAAACAAAAAAAACCAAAACACCCACCCACCCATACACATCCCCATTTACACTTCCTCTTTCCCCATCCCAAGGAAAACATGTTACTCTACTGTGAGAGATAAAAATGCACACTTATCCTCAGAGTAGAACATTTGTTTATACAGATGGATTTTTCCAGAAGTAAATTCCTTTGTTACAACAAGATCAGTAGAACCACCTTTAAGACATTAATGATGGTGCACAAGAGCTATTTTGAAGGCCTGCTACGCACTGCCCATTCTGAGAACGTTCTGGCAAAAACTCTTTCTTCCCCTCCTCTTCACTTTCCAAAAACATGCAATATTAGCAATTAACAATTTAATTGCCAATTCCCAAGAGAAAAGTCTTGCATGCCACATATGTTTAAGGTTCCCTTCGTAGAGTGAATATAGTTGTCAAGCTTTCCACTGATGAAGATGAGCTTCTCTGTTCTGCCTCCCTTTAGGGAAACAATTTGTTCACATTATCTTTGAAGACAGAGGCACATCACAACACACCTGAAGGGTATTCATGTATTTAAAGGGTGGTATTTCTTGTGGGATCATTATTAATATATTCTTTGGGATTCATTATCTTCTTTGGATAAAGATAATTTGGATTGAGTATCTACCCAAGTCAGAATCATGGCAGGCACAAACCCTAGAGATATTAATTCTGAACACATCATATGTGCTTATAAGACAGATACAGCATTACTTAAAACTGTTGCAGAAGACAGTCCTATGGTGCTCTTTTCTCTAACATCACTATAGTTAAAATTCTGATCTGTTGGAAATTCACAGGGGTGATTGCTCCAAATTTACTCCTTACAGCACCAAGCCTGTCTGAGCTCAAGAAGCATTTGGACAATGCTCTCAGGCACATGGTGCAATTCTTGGGGTGTCCTGCACAGGGCCAGCAGTCAGACTCTATGATCCCAATGGGTACCTTCCAAATCACCATATTCTATGATTTAGCTAAACTTGTATGATGAAGAGAAACAGGTCCTTTTGGTAGATAAGTACACTTCCTGGGGAATTTTTGTTATCTTTCATGAAGTACGTGCAGAGGAAAACTGGTATCTTGCAAAGTAAAAAAAACAGTGAACTAGTCTAAACCCATTTACTGGATACTGCAGAAAATACAAATACTGACCTAGTATATGGAAGAGTGGTTTAAAGTATTGAAACAATCACCAATACAGCCATCAACAGTTCATCATCAAGTGCAGGTACACTGAAATAGAAGAATTGTCCCTACCTGGCCAATCCTTCCTCATAGAGATAGATGACAAGTGGATCGTAGGATGTAACCAGAACATAGAGCCGCACATCAAATTTGAAATCTGAAATACAGTTGTCAGGAGTCAGTGACTGCAAGTATCTTTGAGACATCATGTCCAGTTGAGAAATTTCAACAGACCCTGAGAGCAATAAACCATTATCTGCTGCTGACATGGGTGCCTGAAGCTTTCCCAGTTGAAAAGCTTACAGGTTTTAACAAACTCTCTAGTTACATTTTTCTGGTACTAGTCAAAGCTAGACCACTCAAGTTATTCAACTAAATTACTGCAAATGTTGAAGAGATCCTCAGATGCAGGCTGGGGGAAGAGAGAAAAGCAATTCCTAAGCACACTCACCATCTATGAGCAAGGGGTTGCTGATGTAACGAGAAACCAGGATGTTGTCTTCCACGACAATCTGGCTTGGCTGAAGAGGAACAGAGAATTCAAAAGTGAAAAAACAGGAGGCTTAAGGAATAAGATGACAACTAGATCAAATCCATCATTTTTTCCAGCCTTGCCCTCCTAAAGCCACCCTGTACCAATCGCTATGTCTGGGGAGGGAAGAAATAAAAATAAAAAACTTAACAGTCAGTCACAACATATTTAAGGTAATTAGATCATAATCAGAAGTCTGGGAACAATTACATTGCCAAAAAAACCTGTCCATTGAATCTTCCAGTGTAATGTTCCTTAGAGTAGAATACAGATTTAGCAGCCACGTGACAAATAAGCAGGAAAAAAGACATATCTAAGAAGTGATTGTTATTCTGTTTGCTCCTCAAGGGTTAACCAAACACATAAAGGAGGGATTTAGAAGACACTGGAAGGTGTATGTAGCTACAGTTGGTAAGGAAGTCACAAGTGAAGAAAATGACTCCTCAACTTGTGATCTTTATAACAAATCCTGGGCTAGTATCCAACCTTTTTGCCTACATGAGTAAATACCATCTACTGAGGCTCAGTTCAGGGCTCCTGTAACAGGAAGAAGCTACCCTTTGGGCTCAGAACAGAAAGCTCTAACTGTGACAAATATACATTGCAATGTCATGGGATCTGCTGAAAAGGCTTTTTTTTTTTACTTTTTGCTGTATGCAAGTCTCTCTTGGGACCAGTTTTACTAGTCGTACAAACAGTTTCTTGTACATTTTCTTGCCTTCAGTCTGCGAAAGAGCCAAGATAACCACAATTCTGCCTTTATCCAATTTTGCGTGTGTTCAGCCACAACACCAGCATCATGAGCACGAAACCTAAGCATACAAAGTGCACATATACAGTGTGAGGGAACAAGCTAAACTTCCTTCAGTACATCCCACAAAAGTGACAGCCTGTTCTACTATGGATTAGAGAAATGCAAAGGTTTGTTATTTTGTTAGTGGGGGAGGGTGGTTGTTACTTTTAAAAACATGATGAGATTCTAGAAGACACTTCTTTAATGGTATCACACTGAAGGAAACTGGTTTGTGGGCTAAACTAGCTGAAGTGTTTCTGGAACAGAGATACACAAAGGGATATTGGTCCCAGAAGGGTCTTTTCCCCAGGTCATGGTGAACTGCCATATGAGCCTGAGGTCATTTCTCCCTTTCAAGCAAAGAAAAAACTGAGTGCAGCTCTGGAAATACTTACCTCATACACTTGGCGAATTGCTCCCTTATTTTATGGGAAATGATCCAAGTAGAGAACAGATGAGGCAGCATGACCCCTTCAGTGCAGGGAAGGCGAAGGGGGTTCAAATGAGTGGGAAAAAAAATTACTCAACAGTCAGTTTCACTGCTGAGAATATTTACTGGAATCCCCTCGTGTTTGGCTCCTGTTCAGATGTATTTGTTACCTATGACAACCTAACTCCCTGCAAAGCCCAACAAGAGCAGAAGACACTATAACCAGCATGTTGAGTTCAAAGAACTACCCTCATTACACCTCAAGAAGGGCACACTGGCCTTTAGATAACAGCTTAAAGACTGATATACTTCCTACTGTATAAGGTTTGCTTTTAACTGGTCTTTTTAATGAGAAAGAGGGAGGCAAGGGGTCTGTTTGAGGACTGTTTAGGTCACACAGGGAAACAACTAAGAAGACTTCTGGAAAACTTTCCAAGGCCAGCCTACTGTCAGCCACAAGGAGAGCATGAAGCAGCACAGTTTCCCAAACTCTCTCAGGGAGTATAACTTACTCTTAATAAGCTAAGACTTGAAGGTAGATTGCAATATAAGCATAGCATACAAAGAAATAGATTGCTTTTGGTTTCACAGCACATGCCCAGGTAAGCTCTGCCAGCTGCTCAGGGCTCTTGAACTGCTCACCAGCATATGGTTGAAATTCACAGTATGGACAGTGTCTGGTTATGTTGGTCTGGAAGCCAACGTAGTTTCAAACACAGTGTTACTGAAGAGCATTCCTTTTGCTGAACACTTACATTGTTTATCAGGTAGACACCTCGACCCCTCGAAGAGGCCACAGGCTTCACTATCCATGGCCCTCTGTCCTTAGAATAGGTATCTGGTTAAAGGAAAACAGCACAAGTCTGAAATATCTTCCATTTTGCTTATTTGCAGAGAAACAAGAATCAAGAATGTTGTCTACAGTAAAGAGAACTCCATAACGAGACTAAAGTCTGCTTTTTGGATGTCTTATTTTACCTCTTGTGACTCATTGCAATTATTACAGCCTCTCCCTGAAGTCCTTCCTGCTGCTCTGATAGATTCTGTTCCTAAGCCCTATGCCTCCTTTTGGCATTTCTCTCTTCAGTTCTCCCAGACATTAGTCAAGGATATTGTGAAGTTGATCACCAACAACCCTGTGCACATAAAGCTCAATTTTCGAGCCTTTGGCTCACATCAGCTTCTTGAGGACTTATGCAGGCACAGAGTAAACAGCAGAAAGAAATCATGTGGGCTTTTTCCACTGTCTTTCCAGTTTTCTTTAATTTTGTTACCTTAAACACTGGCATAATATTAAAAGTATATTAAAAGTAATTCCCTTTCCTCCACCCAGTTATTTTGCTTTAGGTTTGGGCATCACCAGCCATTAACTTACTGCAGAAGTCCTGGTACTCTGTTGGGAGGATAAAGGTCTGAGGTAAGATATGGAATGTCTTGAATCCATGGGTCAGCTGCATACGAGTGACGTTTCTGTATAGTCTGTCCTTTCGTGTCAGTTCATACGACCTGAAGTCCCAAAACAAGAGATTGCATCTATTTTTTCCCCAACATTACAGCAACCCTTTATCCTAGATGCTAAAGTACCTGTAGCCCTGTAAGTTGTCTAAACCCTAACCTGCAACTACTCATGGGTTTTACTGTCTCTGTCCTATGGCTGTATTTAATATCATTTGTAGCACTTCTTGAAATTCCAAAGACAGAAATTCCAACACAGTAAACTGTTGGAATGGTGGTTGCAAACCTTAAAATGGGACATGTGACTATCTCTGTAACTGAAAACCCAAAGTCCCAAGTTATTTTACTTACATCATCAAATAAAGAAAATAAAATTAAAAATGCAATAAATCCAATATTTGGGCTACAGACAAGCACTTCACCCAAATACTATCTCCCCCAAACCCCAAAGACCATTTAGAATGAAGACAGTATGTTCCACAGGCCCAGTATGCTGGGACTTTCTCTTGTATACTCTATTTTTTAAGGTATCTATATTCAAAGTTTTCCAAATCATCACAGAGATATTCAGCAAAACATGATATCAAGGCCTTACCTAGGGAAATGATTGACTTTCTGAATATCTGTTAGGGAACGCAGCAAGTAGGGCTTCAAGTGTGATCCTGTCCACATGAGATTATAATCGCTGCTATTAGGGTGAACCTAAAAAGCAACATAAACACACACACAAAAACACAGAACTAATGAAAAGCAACACCACTGGTCCTTAGGTCTACGAGACCAAAGTAGTTCTAGTTTAAGACCATGTCCTCTACTCATCCCTAATATAAGGGCAACTCCAGCCAAACTCCTGCGCCAAGCTGTTTCTGTCTTGGGAAATAACCATGTCACATGGTTTTGTGAGTTTGTTCTTTTCAAAGACTATTTAAAACCAATTTTTAAAGTGTTTTATATCTCTTCAGGAAACTTGTGAGACCAATTCCTTAACTTAGTGTTATTCAGAAAAAAATCTACCCTAAACACACTTCTCAAACTGCCATTAGCTGCATACAGGAGACTTTTTAGAGAAAGACAGGTGATGGAAGAGAAATGTGAAACACTATACCAATACTTCTGCGAGCTTGTAAAGGCTGAGAGATTAATTCCTTCAGATCTTTCCCAAGGTATGAGATGAGGCTTTAAAAGCAAAAAGATTAAAAACACATGACCAAACTTCAGCATCCCTTTTTCCCTAATTTTGCAGGTTCAAGACTAAAGGGTAGTCCTTTGAGAGTGCAGAATCATGACATATTTTCAGTCTGACCGTCAGAGTACTTTAAAAAAAAAAAAAAAAAACCAAAACAAACCAACAAACAAACCAAAACAAACCCTCAAAGGGGTCCACAGCAGCTTCCTGCTTCTAACCCTGCGGAGTAGGAAAAAAAAAACAACAACAAAACAGCCAACCCACACACAACAAAACACAAAAAACCCCCAGAACATCATCATCATCACCTCCCAGCCCAGCACATAAACACATCAGAATTTCATGGTACTCGCCTCATGGAATCCATGGGCAGTCAGAATACTTCGAACCAGCCGGCTGTCTGTTCGCACTATCTTGTAGGACATGTGGTAGCGCTCTGTTAAGAGGCAAAGAGACATGATATTAGAGTCTACACCTAGAAGAATAAACCAAAGTTAATCATGCTACCAAAGAGAAAAAGACTCAGCATAGTAGGACTGCACTTAATTCACAGAGAGTAACAGCACATAACAGGGAAAGGGTGATAGGAAATGCCTATCCATCTATCCATCTTTTGGAGCATTAACTCCAATGATGCCACTGAACATCAATCCTTAGTTAAAAATTGTTGCACCACTGAACCCTATCATATTAAAATAGAGCACAGGACATCCTAACAAATACCAGGAGTATTTTTTTTAAAACAACCCTTTAGATAGACTGCTTTATAATACTACAAAAATGATTTTAGCTCTTTCTTCTCTATTCAAGATTAGTATTTCTAGTAACCATGCCTTATGCCCCTTATTGACACGGCTAGCTTGTATGATCACCTTTTAGACCAGAACAACCCAAAATCAAACACTTAATTTTTGTTTACGTCTCATCCACCTGTATTGATCTTCCAACAAATACCTGCAAAATGTATCAGGATATAAAGTGAATAGGACAAGGAGATAAAAAGATAAAATCAATACCCAAGTAGAAAGTCATAAAAACAAAAGCAGTAAACTCTACTGGACGTATAAGGTAAACTGAAAGCAAATAGCAAGACTAGAGGCCAGTTGTCATACAAAAGAATGTGGCAATCCCTAAAAGTTCCAAGAGAGAAGAGATGGAAATTGCAATGCTAGAATGACTTGAAATGGTACTTTAAAAATTAGTTCAAACTGAGAATAAAAAGGTGAAGATTAGATTAAACCTCAGGAAATATGTTCTACCAACAAAAATAAGTCAAAAGAGTAAGAAGTATCATAATCTGGGACCAGACAAAGCAGAAGGAAACTTTATGAGTTGCACTATTCAGCAGTAGACTTGTTAAACCACTTGAGAAAAAGCAGAAGAGACCCCACACTCGAGTTAGAATATGAGTTACAATTACCATCGGCTTCTGCCACCATCCAAGTATGTTTTTAACTCACATGAAAAGGATCAGGAGTTTCCATATATAAATCACCTTCTCCACCCCTTACCCCAGAGAGCCAGAAGCATTTCTGCTTGGATAGGATATTAGAAATGAAGGCATCAATTACCTAAGAAAGGAAGAAGCAAGAGAGGAAAGAAGTGTCACCACCTTCACAGAAAGGACTTTAAGGTTTTCTCCAACTCAGCGCATCCAGAATGAGCACCCAGCTGTACACAGCCAAAAGTACTAACTCTCTCAATCCAAAGTGATTGTTTTTAACAAGGTAGCCTCTTATTTAGAAGCTCTCCCGTATTTGACACAAAACAGGTTTGGTCTCCCAGTTCAAGTGCTGCCAGTAATCATTTTGCTAATGGCCTTCTCTCACTTGTGAGGCTGTAGATGCACAGATGTGTTACTACAGCTTATTGCTGTTCATACAACTGTGGGGCTAGCTGCTTTATTTCCCATGAAAACCCCTGAAAACTCACTGCAGTGACTGATTTTAAAGTTCTTAGCTACAGTGAATTTATACTCTAGTTCTAAATTCTAGCACAGCTTCCACATTCAATTTGCAAGCAGACAGTTCCAACTCACAACACATCAAGAACCAATGGAGAGACAAATACGGACACTTGTCACAGTCCAACTGTACACATTCACCAGTGGATCAAGCATTTCTGAACATCTCAGTGCTCAGAGACAAGAGAGGATTGCAATTTCCTTCCTACCACGTCCTCTTCCACACCACAAAGAGAAGAGATTTTCACCTCATGCCTTCAGGCCAAAACCTGCCACACAGTAACACCTACCTCCAATGAGGCGGAGGTAACTGTCCTTGGTCAGAATGGCTTCAGCATGAAATACCAAGACTGGGATCCGCCTGCAGCCACCACCGGTCCACTTGATACATGGATGATCCCTGAAATGACAACGCGGTCAGTATAAGCAACTGCTGAGCCTCATACATGCAGCAGTTACTTAAAATGAGGACACAGCAATTCTCCATACTTGCCAATGTTTGCCTGCCTAGCCTCTGGGCAGGACACAGGCAAACACACCATGGAAAATAACGGAAGAACAGCGAGGAGGATTGTAAACACAGCTAAGTGATTTGCAGCTTGGGTGTGGAAAAATACATGTAACATTCAAATTGTTGTCTATTCTTGTGTGTTTGACAAGTAGAACATCTGTGTGGTAATGGATTTACCATATGTAGAAAGGAAAAAATCCTGTCAAAGATGGACTGGTGAAGGAAAAGAAGAAAACAGCCCAAATGTTATAGAAACAAAAGTTTTTAATGTTGTTTAAACATATCTTAAAATGGTCTTTTGTATTTCTGTAAAGTCACTGCTTCTTCTTCCCGACACCCCCTGCAAAGAACTCTTATCTCCCACGCAGGAATGTCCTGGGAAGATATCCTGAGGTCTTCTCATTGGCCTTTGTTAACCCCTTCCTATTGGTTATTAACTCTTTACCTGATTGGTTTTTCTGTAAGACCCTGAGACTGTAATTGGTTCTTTTTTAATCCCCCTAAAAGCCTTATAAGCCCCCATTCCCACAATAAACTCCTCTTTCCGTCACCCAGGACCTGAAGGCTCCCCCTCCAACCCATCCTTGTACATCTCTGGTCAGATAACACAGGACTCCAATAGACTTTGAGGCACCCTACTGAACATGCCTGAAATTTCTCTCCTGCTGTGGGAAAGGTCAAAGCATAGTGGTAAGCTACACCTACAAGAATCTCTGAAAAACAGGTGTGAATAGCAGCTTCAAGTGACTCTCTAGCAAGGACCAAGCTCCACAGTGCCTGTGTCCCTGCCTGCGTGCCTCTGCCCAGGTGCTGCTTTGGGGATCCCACAGTCAGCAAGGTAGCGAAAATAAATTTACTCTCTGCATTTCAACCTTGGTTTTGTGGTTGCTCCCAAGCCCTGCCTATGCTGACTTGCATATACACACACACACACACACTCTAGGCATCTGTGTCAGTTCCAGGTCCCACCCTAGCTGGATACCAGGTACCCATCAAAGCCACTCTATCACTCCCCTTTGCAACTGGATAGGTGAGGAAAAAATAAAATGACAGGCTCACAAGTAGAGATAAGGGCAAGGAGAGATCACTCACCAATTACCATCACAGGCAAAACAGACTCAGCTTGGGGAAATTAGCTGAACTTATTACCTAAGTCAAACAAATCTTAAAAACACCTTCCTCACCACCCTCCCCCCTTCCCAGGCTTAACATTATTCACAATTTTCTACTTCCTCCCCCACAGAGGCAAAGGGAGACAGTGAATGGGGGTTACAGTCAGTTCATCATATGTTGCTTCTGCCACTGCTCAGGGAGAGGAGTCCATACTCTGCTCCAACATGGGGTCCCTCCCACAGGAGACAGTCCTCCACAAACTTCCCCAGTGCAAGTCCTTCCCACAGGCTACATTCTTCATGAACTGCTCCAGCATGGATACCTTTCCACAGGGTGCAGTCCTTCAAAAACAGGCTGCTATAGCGTGGAGTTCCATGGGGTCACAAGTCCTGCCAGTAAACTTGCTCCAGCATGGGGTCCTCTCTCTACGAGTCCACAGGTTCCTCCCAGGAGCCTATTCCAGCACAGGCCTTCCACAGGGTCACAACTTTCTTTTGGGCATCCACCTGCTCTGGTGTGGGCCTCCTCCATGGACAGCCTGCCCCACTGTGGTCTTTACCACAGGCTGCAGAGGAACCTCAGCTCCAGTGCCTGGCGAACCTCCTCTCCCTCTTTCTTGGTGTCTGCAGAGCTGTTCCCCTCACGTATTCTCTCTCTTCTCTGAGCACAATTACCTCTGCACAATAACTTTTTTCCTTCATAAATGTTATCACAGAGACACTACTACCATCACTGATGGGCTCAGCCTTGGCCAGCACCAGGTCCATCTTGGAGCTGGCTGGCATTGGCTCTGTCAGACATGGAAGAAGCTTCCTGCAGCTTCCCACAGAAGCCACCCTGTAGCTCATCTGCTAACCCGGCCACGTAAACTCAATATAGCATCCTTGGTACTCAGCTATAAAGGGAACCTTCCAGATCACCCTCTTTTTGGGTTCTCACCAGCCTGAGTTCTGTTTAAATTCGTATTTATTTTACTGAGTATAATTTGGGAGAAATCTCATGAACTTTCACAGCTACAGTTCTCTGAATGTACAGCCTGAAAACAGGATCTATAATTCAGGATAAACCACAATTGCTGGTATCCACAGAACCAGCCCTTGCAATGCAGGTTTCAGACTCCAGTTTCAGAACTGCAAATCAGTGCAGCCTGCCTGGTTGTAATCCTGGACTCTGAAGTGCCCAGAAAAGCACTAATGCAGAGTTGGAGAGACTAGAACAAGATTGGCTCAACACAATGGATAAATTTGTGTGTTCTTCCCTTTTAATTCCTGTGAGATACAGTGGAATGCAAGTCCAGATTCAAGAACAATGTCCCCAGTCCGCCACTCAAGCCACAGGCTCTGGGATACGGTCATCACTTCTGTGCAAAACAAACAAGACAGCATTCAGAACTACTATCTCCTCAGAGGAATTAAGAACACATCAAAGACATTAAGATCTGTCACATCAAATTGTAAGATCACCCAAAGGAAACCTGTCAACCTTCCTAAGCAAATAAAACAGGCTGCTGTGCAAGGAACATAAACCATGAAAAAGTTAACCAAAACCAGAGACTGAGGGGTTGGGGAGACATCTTCATCTACACTAACAAGAAGAAATACAAAGACTGGCAGAGATACACAGAAGCATTTGTCTACAGAATGTGCAAGATCATTGTCTGCCAAAGGTTTGGAGAAATTAGAGAAGACAAAACACTTCCAACACTAAAAACACATGAACAAAGATAAAAGGGCAATTTTCTGATGGTGGTGGTGCATCTCCACCCCACCTTTTCCTAGAGCTAGGACAAGGACTCTTAAGTGTAGCCTTGGTCTCTTAACCAACTTATTACCATTATCACCCAGACAAATTAACTTCACAGCTCTCCCATGTGTTTCCACTACCTCTAAAAAATAGTTAAAAAAACCCCAAAACCTACTACTGGGGAGTAATTAGCTGTTAAGACTGGAAGGGACCCAAGAAGCTTCCAGAATTTACACTACAAGCCAGAGCCTTATGTAAGTGGGAAATGAGCTGAGGCAAAAGGACAGGAGTTTATATTAAGCTTGTCCTGAGGATTTGCAGCAAGGCTCAATCCTCCCACTGACAGTCATTCATTCCTAGCATAACCCTTGGCCACTTGATGCAGACACACTATTAAAGTTACATTCTAGGTGAAGTCAGTTCTGGACCTTTCCATCCATGAGGATCTACCAAGTCCAAGCCAACCACTTGGTATGAACTGAAATTCCTCTAAATGCCTGAAGTTGCTGCAGTTTGCAACTGGGCACTCAGGCACAACATGCACCCAAACGAAAACTAACAGGACATGTTACAGCTGAAAGAGAAAAGGGATGCCACTCTGGCAAAGAATAAGGGAGCCACTTCTTCATAAGCAAAGATAAAAAAGGTTACTAAAAAGAGCTGGAACAAACATAATTACTTATACTAGTAAGTAACATGAACTCTAGGAGTTGAGTTCTCATAAGGCAGTTTTTAAAAAGACATAAAACATCGTATATCATTCTACTGTATAGATTTCTATTCTCTGCAGCAGTAAAAGCTAAAACAAAACAAAAGAAACAAACAAAAGAAAAAAAAAAAAGGACATAATCAAAAAAGTTCCCAGCTTAGGAACATGACAGAAAGAAATCAATGAAACTACAGACTTCAGAGCAGCTAAGGAAAAGCTGCAAGTCCAACCCTGGTGAATATGGTGGTCTTTTAGGCTACAAATGTAGGCAGTCTGCCCAGAGGCCTGAGACCCAAACCAACCATCTTCCGCTTTATAGGCAGGAGGGTAAGAAATGCATCTGTCTTTTCAGATTAGTAAAAATCCTTCAGGAAGCACAGGCACACAGAAACAGTTCAAAGGGTTTTTCCCTACTTACTCCAGTGCATCTATAGCATCTTCCTCCTCCTCCTCCTCTGAGGATGAGCCACTTTCCTCGAGATCTTTAGCCATCCCGATTGGCATTTCCTCTGGCAGTTTTCATACAGCCCAGTCTCAGTAGCCACCAAGACTCCTTCCTGGAAATTCAAGGGCTCTTGGAAGGAGTGGTCACCTGCAAAAAAGATTAAAAGCATGAATGCACAGCTGAGCAGAGCAGCGAGAGAAACGAAATAACTCCCGCTCCCTGCCAGTACATATTTCTCACAGGACAATGAGCGTGCTACAGGCTGTAAATCACCTCCCAGCCAGGACAGTACAGGAAGAAGCATCACCTTCTAAGAGATTATTCCCCACCTGCCCGCGAGAGCCCCTCGAGCGCGTACCGGTGAAGCACGGCCCTGCCCGGCCCGGCCCTGCCCTGCCTCTAGCCGCAGACCCGCGCCAGGTCGGCCCGGCCCAACGGGAAACGCCTGCCGAGAACAGCCCGCCGCCCGGGGCCAGACGGGCACCGTAACGCCTCCACCGGCGCGGGAGCGGACCTGCGGCCTCAGGGTCGGCTGCGGCCCGGCCTACCCCACGCCAGGCCGAGCACGGCGACCTCCGGCGACCCCAGAAGCCGCAAGAAGGCCGGGACCCGCACGGCAGCGGGTGGCTGTGCCGGCCGTACCTGCCCCGCGCGGCGGGCCGAGCGCACCCGGCGGGCCCGGCCCCTCCCGCCGCTTCCCCGTTACCACAACAACCGACGGGCGGCCGCCCCGCCCCCCGCGCAGGCGCCCCCCCGCCTCACTGCGCAGGCGCGCTCACCGCCCCCCCACACACAGTGTCCGCGGGGGGGCGGGGCCGGGCCCCGGGGAGAGGCGGGGCCGCATCCCGCTCTGCGAGGGATCCGATTGGCGGGGGTGTCCCTGACGTCACGTGGCGCGCGCGTGGAGCGGCGCGCAGCGTCCAATCGCAGCGCGGGGCGGTGTCGCGCGCGGGGCGGTGCGGGAGCGCCACCGGTAACGGGCCGGGGCCGGGGCCGGGGCCGGGCGCGCGAGGATGAGCCGGTTCCTGAGCGTGCTGCGCAGCTGGCTCGTCATGGTGTCCGTCATCGCCGCCGGGAACACCCTGCAGAGCTTCCGCGATCACGGCTTCCTCTCGGAGAAGCTGTACACCGCCAGCCCCGGCCTCGGTAAGGGCAGCGCCGGCCGCACCGGCGCCTGCAGCTCTGCTTGCAGCCACGGGCTTTGGGCTCTCCTCGGGTCCCACCTGTGGGGCCCGGGAGCCGCCTGCTGCTCCGCGCCGGCGGGACTGGGGGTGGCAGGCGGGGCCGTGTATGGTCTCCATTTGCTCCTTCCTTCCTTGCACAGTGAACGGGCTCCAGGCTCGGACCTTCGGCGTCTGGACTCTGCTGTCGTCGGTGATCCGCTGCCTCTGCGCCATCGACATCCGCAACAGGACGTATGTAAAGCAGTGCCCGATTGGTTTGCTTGCTAGTCACAGCCTGAGCAGCTAGCTTAGAGGGCAGCGCAGAGAAGGTGGGGAATCAAAAGCTTTTTCTGAACTTCCTATAGTGTTGACAGCCTTCCCTTGTAAAAGCTTAAATAGCAGTGCAGGATTTGTGTGATAGCAGCTGCTCCCCTCTGCCTCCGAGGGGACAGCCTGCGTACTTGATTTCTGTTCTTAGCTCAAGCAGAAATCAGTAGATCTGAGAGCTTCTGTCACAAATTTCTGAGCTCCAGCTTGGAAAGCATTTTCTAATGGTGTTTCTGTTCTGTTGATGAAGCAATTGCTAATGCTGTGGTCTGACTGATGCTCAGTACTTTTTGTTCTATGACAGCTCAGGTGAAGACTGTGGCAGGTTGAGGCGCCCCCTTCCAGTGGCCTTAACCATTGCCTTTTTCCACACGCTCTTACTTGGGGTGGAGGACAAAGCCTGAGGTGCAGCCTGGTGCTGAGGTGGGAGGCAGGCCATTTCTCCCTTTGCTAACAGAAATGTTTCTGAGAGGGATTTCCAAGCAGGCTGACTCAGGGTCTGTGCTAGGCAAAGCCTTTATTGGAGATTCCTAGAACACGCTCTTTTGTTACCACTTCCCTCAGCCCCACAGCAGAAGTCACTGTTCATCTGGCAGCACATCCTTGGATTGCCTAGGCTTGTCTGAGATAGAGAGGTGCAGGGATTCAGTTAATGGTATTTGGCATTGTCACTACCCCCAAAACCCACATAAGTCGGTTGTTCCTTTGCGGGATTTGATCTTGCATCTCTCGGACCTGCTCCCTTTCATCAGCTTAGGGCCCTAGAGCATAGCAGAGCACAGGTGGGAAGATATGTTGGGTGATGATGCCAAGTCCTGTCACCCTAAATTCTCTGCTCACCCAGTTCTCACTCTTTTTTTGTGGTTGCATGTAGTTCTCACTTCACTAGTGCCCTATTCTTGCTCTCCTCTCTTCACCTGCCTTCAGGCCAGATAATGCCTGTGACTTCCAATGCACTGTTGAACACTCTGCCCCATTCTCCCCTCGACTGTTGCCCAGGGAGTTTTTGCACCTCACTAGGCAAGGGACCAAGTACCCTCTGTGCTGCCAGTGAGGGCAGAGTGGACAGCATGCAGGTTTGCGTCTTTTCCACTCAACCATACTCACGCCCATAGTATGATATAATAACCTGCTTTCTTCTGCTCTCCAACAGCCTTTATCACATCACGCTCTTTACCTTCTTTTTGGCCCTTGCTCACTTCCTCTCCGAGGTCTTCATTTACCGCACTGCAGCCTTGACAATTGGAGTTATGGCACCCCTCATGGTAGCAAGTAAGTATTGCTCTGTATTCTCCCCCAACAAACTCTCCTTGGACCTATGAACCCCCAGAAAAACTCCCCATGCAGCTACAGGCTAAGGGCAGGGAGGGGATGGTGGGAGAGAATGCCTCATCTCTTGTCCAGCATTTGCTACACAACTCATCCTGTATCTCCATCACAGGTTTTTCTATTATGGGGATGCTGATTGGGCTGCAGTACCTGGAGGTAGAAGCACTGTCACAAAACAAGAAGAAAAACTGAAGATGAAGGCTCTTTATAGGTCAGCGTCATCTTCTGTCTTCACTGCCAGACTTCAACTAAAGCTCGGCTGAACTTCTCCAGGACACCAGTCCCAGTGGTGGATCAGTGTTGGACTCTGTCAATCACTGTTCATTACCAAGTCTTTTTTTCTTGTCCGTGCAACATTACAACTGACTGATGTCAAAGATGCAAAGGAGTTTGTGTCAGGCTTGTGGGGGGCACTTGGTGACTGACTCCCTGGATAGAGGCAAAGTCTCAGGCATGCCCAGTGCACTAAGGACTTCTCTCCCACTGTAACTGTAGGGAGAAGGTGCAGGGCTACCCAGGATTCACTGAACACTTTGGACCAGAGAGAGAGAATAGGTGCTATCCTTGGCACTGCTGTGTAACTTGCATGTGTGTGTTTGTCAGGGGCCATTTCTAATAAATGACAAAACTGCAGCACGCTATGTTTGTCTTTCTGCTACACAGAAGTGGGTGGAGGATTAGAGCCGACAGCAGCTTCTACTGTATGTTGCAGGATACATCATCTCTTTTTACAGCAAACCTACCTTTGCCTGACTCCTTTCCACAAAGTTCCATGTCTGACTGCTCACAACACACACATGAAGAGGGCTGTTGCAGCTCTCCCTTCCACAGCACGCTGGTGAAAGCAAATTTGAACTGTGTGCATCTGTGAGCAAGGACTGAGCTACCTGTGTAGCGAACTATAAATGTAGAAGATGGAGAAAACAGGAACAGGTTGCTTAGACCTAGACAAAATAATGCCCAAAACAGTGGACTGCACACAGAAAGTAGGAAAGAACCAGCAGGAACTCCTAGCTGGGAAGACAATTCACATACACAAGAAAGAGAGGAAAAACACAGAAGGGAAGAAAAGAGCACAGCAGTAGCACTGGGCAGAAAGATGATTTTTCCATTCTGCAAAACATTTCATACTATTAAAAGAGCCACATGTAGATTGTTTCAAATATTTAATATGAATGTGTCAGGTTTCATTGTACACTTCAAATGTTTTTACATTAAAACTTCTATTTAAAATCATTCTAAACCCCCATCCTCAATCCCAAACTACCAAAGATAGGACTTTAATCATAGAATATGCTGAATTGGAAGGGACCTATCAGAATCAAGTCCAACACCTGGCCATGGGCAGGATACCCCAGGAGTCACATCATATGCCTGATAGCATTGTCCAAACACTTCTTGAACTCAGGCAGGCTGTATCAAAATGCAATATATCAAAAGACTGTTATAATTTCACGCAAAATATGTTTTGTCAAAAATGGTATGTCGGGAGTATTTTTAACTGTTTTACCTCAGTACAGTTTTTGTCCCCTCCCTCAAATGATAAATGAATAACTGCATGATTTAAGGAGTATAAGGACACTTAATGTCTCCACCAGGGTTGGGATGCTGAAAAGGAAGGAGAAAGTGATGTAAGGATCTGCATTTATGTTTAGAAGATACACAGTATACAGATGGGTAATGTCTATAAGACACAAATGCTGATAAGAGGGCAGCTTCCACTCTGGAGCAAATCTGGATTCCCATCATACCCCTCTCTATGGCTGTGAAGAGCAACACAGCCTTGGCTGGTTTTCTCAAAATAACACTTCACAAAAGTTTTTATGTACTCTTGAAACATGCAAAAGGCACTTTTTTATTAAGATGGAAGACAGTCAAACTTGTGGTTTGACTCACTTCTGTTACTAATGTAGTGATGAGCTAGTCTTAGGTTGCAGAACTAGTCCTTGCCTCCAGGTAGAAGGAGGCATATTGCTATCTCTCAATTACTCCTAATATGTAGGGACATCAGGCTAACCCCAGTGAATTCTGAGCAGAGGTTTATCCAAACTAAGAGTGCTTCATCTGGGAAAGTCAAGTAACACAAAGAGAGCTGTCAGTGGCTGGTGCATTGCATTGCACTTGCTGGTGATGTACTGAGGCCTCCACCATCACCTGTGCAACAGAGGATCACAGGCACCGAGGCAGACCAATCTCTCTTCCCAAGAGCCATCTGAAAGCTCTTGCAGGTCTACTCACAAAGCATGGTCCAGCTGCTGCATTTCATGTCCCAGTTGGCCTGTGAGAGGAGACACAGCCACACGCAACGTGCCACCCTCATGTGGCCAGGGCCAGCCTGGTACTGTGGCTTTTCTCAGCACGTGTGCTTTTTCCAAGCATACATGGTGGGATGAGGTGGGACACAGTGGATTTTCCCAACTTTTTTTCCCAAGCAGCAAAGTCTCCAAAATAGCAAGATGCAAAGGTATAAGTGAAGAGAGCAGCCCCCTTCTTGTTTTGCTCTTTCATTCTCCACAAGCAGTTCACTGGACTCCTGTCCTGATGCTTCCTCCCGTTTATGAGGCGCATGTCACAGGAGGGTGGTGCAGGTAGCAAAGATGGGAATGAGGGGGGGGCTGCATCTCCCAGCTCTGCCACCCCTCCATTTCACAGCCTTGATTCCTCAAGAACTATGGGATTAGTGTAAGCTTCTGGCAACACTTTCTGCAAGTCAGACAGAAAAAACAATATGGTTAGGATCCTGGGTGGCCACACCCAGGCTTCAGAGGCATCAGCTGGCCAGAGCCTGCCTAATTTTTAACTCCCTGCTAGTATGCAGAAGTCCCCAAAAAGAATCACCATCCGCAGAGAGTGCAGCTGGTTCCCTCTTCCTTCTCCAGACACTTTGACTGCCCAAACAAGGGTCACTGGAGCAGCAGGGCAGTGCAAGGGTCCAAATTCCATTAGGCTACTTGCTTGTAGTCCTCAAAGCACTGCTAATATACTGTGGAGCTGATACCTCCAATGGCACCAGCCCCACAACCGGCTCACCAACAACACTTCACTGTGACACAAGCTCAGCCTCGAAGCAGTGAATTGCAGGGCTAGTTCCCTGGGCAAGGGAAGGCAGTGGGAACTCCCTCATGCCATGAGGCAACACAGTGTCTGTGCAAACATCAGAGAGAACCTGCATCCTGTGCCTCCTCAGGAGGCTCAGCACAAAACTCTGTGTCCTTCCTCTGGCACGTCTGAGGCCTCAGCTCCCAGACACATTGCGGGTTTTGCTCATCTTCAAGTCTTTTCGTCCCCACCCACACTGCCCATTCAGGACTGGCACCCTCTGTCCTGCTTCTTCCCTATCCCCAGCTTGGATTTATGGCTGGGATAATTCCACAGAGTTATGCCTTCTTCAAAGTTCCTCACTCGTATCTTAGAGAGCAAACATAAACAGGTTTTTTTTCTCCATAAATCCTGTAGAAGAACTAGCCTGATTACTCAAAACCTTAAGATGGAAGGAGCTGTAGAGTTATTTCCCAGAGGAAAAGCAAGGAAAACAGAGACTGCTGCCCAGTTACCACCACTTTCACAATTCCAGTTCAGCCTTCCTGGCTGGAGCTTGATTAGCTCTTCTGAGCCTTCTGGATTAAACCTGAGACTTCTCCCAGGGGATTTCTGATACCTCTCCAAGTTCTGATTCTGCCCAGCTGTCACCAATTCAGAAGACAGCATGCAGACTTGTAAGGGTGAATGTGGAGTTTCCTGCAGCCTGGGCTCTGAGTTTACTCACTGTGGGGTTAGACTGACGTCTGAGGCAGAAGTCAGAGGTGCGTGAGAAAGAGGATCACATCCCCAGCGCAGTTTAAGAGAAGTCCAGGCAGCATGGAAGCAAGAGATATGAAAGAGTTTCACTTTGCGTAGACTCTTACACAAACTGCAGGTGAAAAGGTTTTATAGAGGTCAGCAGCAATATCCCAAAG
Organism: Myiozetetes cayanensis; assembly: GCF_022539395.1. Lineage (NCBI taxonomy): Eukaryota > Metazoa > Chordata > Aves > Passeriformes > Tyrannidae > Myiozetetes > Myiozetetes cayanensis. Next base: position 21,472,647 of record NW_026087853.1, read on the forward strand.
CAAAGGAGTGAGATCAGGAAAGCTTCAAAGAGATGTCTGGAAGTGAAAGCTGGGAAGCAAAAGCCAGGAAGTGCAAAGAGGTAACTTCTACAAGCAGGAGGGGTAGGGGAATGCATGCAGTAATGCCACACGTAGGAATAAGGCGAAAACTGCATTTAGACTTGGGAAACTCCACTAGAATGCACTTATGGAAGCACTTTAGCAACTCTGAAGAGGCTCCCCAAGAACCTCTGGTGCCTGAGCACCACTCACCTGCTGTGGAGCTACAGGAGCAGAGTTTTAGAAGATCAGCCAGTTTGCAAGGCTCCACCACCTTAGGAAAGGAAGGCTGCTCTCACAGCTGGCAGTCACAGTACTGGAAAAGGGCATAGAGATGGCCTGCCTATGGCTTTGGGACAGATGGAAAAGGCTATTTGCCACACAGAAAACAAGAAAGGGAGAAGGGAAGTTTGGAAAGCAGAGCATGGGTACACATTGTTCATGCCTGCTATACAAAATTACAGCATTTTTTTATTGGCACTATTTCACTAGAGACTAAGCATGGTACAGCTTCCAAGGGAATCCAGCAAGCTACTGAGGGGGGATGCTTGTCCTAATGCCCTAAGCCAGCCTCTAAATCACACTAAATTGGAAGGAAAAGCAACATGATTTTGGGTGTTTCACTGCAATCCATCAGATGAATCTTTGCATCCAGGCAAACATACAACCAGGAAAAAAGGTATTTGGCACTGATCAAGTCCTGACTTATCCTCTGTCATCAAGAATATGTTTTTCACACACACAAAAATCAATTTATCTTCTACTCTATTAGATGGGCAGATAGGAATCTCAAGTGCCCTGAACACACATAAATCAAATCTGCAAGTTTCAAAGAGGCCTAGCAAAGCCCAGTCTGAACAAAAAGACAGTCCTGCCGTTTTATAATCCTGCACTCTAAATGATAGCTGCTTTCCTAAAAGCTCTCAAAGCTTAAAAGTATTTCCAAACATAGCCTAAGACTTTCCTCGAACAATTCAATCTTAAGTCAAATGAAACCAAAGCTTAAAAGTATTTCCAAGCAAACATAGCCTGAGACTTGAACAATTCAATCCTAAATCAAAACAACCTGTGTCAGATCAGCAAAGGTGCTTTTCCAAAATGCAAAGAAACAATGACAGAAGGTTTGCATGGATGCTGGAAACCAGGAGGAAATGAGCCCAGGCAGTACACAGTATATTCATGATTATAATGTGTGTGCTGAATCAACTGACACTACTATGAAACCTTAAGGCACAACGTTGGAATCGCCTCAGATGCACTTACAACACAGGGAGCACATAAAGAGTCTCATTATCATGTAAAATGGGCGCTTGATTCAAATGTCCTGAGATTGGAAAGCTAACCCAGATGAAGCTCTGGGAACTGAGGTAGACAAAAGTGGAAGGATTGTTGGGACCACGCTACAGTTTTATTAATAGAGGACAAGGAGTACACAATGCCACTAGGCTAATTTAATCTACTAACTGCAACATCTGTTTAATTATAACCATTAGCAGATGAGAGCACTGATAGAAGACAACCTGCTACACAGCCAATGGCACAGTGCTTCAGTGGGAAGTGTGAGGACTGCACAACTCTACAGCTCTGCATGATCTGGAAGCTCACAACTGACTCTGAGTGTCACTCTTCTCCTTGCAACAACTACAGATTCACAGAATTGTTTAGGTTGGAAAAGACCTTAAGATCACCGAGTCCAACTATTAACCCAGCACTGCCAAATCCACCACTAAACCGTGCCTCCTAAGTGCCACATCTACATGTCTTATAAATACCCCCAGGGATGATGATGCAACCTCTTCCTTGGGCAGTCTGTTCCAATGCTTGACAACTTTTTCAGTGAAGAAATTTTTCCTAATATCCAATCTAAACTTTACATGGTGCAAACTGAAGTTGTTTCCTCTTGTCCTGTCACCTGTAAGTTGGGAGAAGAGACCAACCCCCACCTTGCTACAACCTCCTTTCACGTAGTTGTAGAGTGCAAAAAGGTCTCCCTTGAGCCTCCTTTTCTCCAGGCTAAACACCCACAGCTCCCTCAGCTGCTCCTCATAAGACTTGTGCTCCTGACCCTTCACCAGCTTCATTGCCCTTCTCTGGACATGCTCCAGCACCTCAGTCTGTCTTGTCTGAACATAGTACAAGAGGTGCAGCCTCACTGAGTATAGGGAGATGATCCCTTCCCTAGTCCTGCTGGTCACACTGTTTCTGACACAAGCCTGGATGCCACTGGCTTTCTTGGCCAACTGGGCACACTGCTGGCTCATGTTCAGCAGCGGTCAACCAACAGCCCCAGGTCCTTTTCCAATAGGCAACTTTCCAACCACTCTTCCCCAAGACTGCAGTGCTGCATGTGGTTGTTGTGACCCAAGTGCAGGACTCAGCACTTTATCTTGTTGAATCTCGTGTAGTCGACCTCAGCTCATGGATCCAGCCTGTACAGATCCCTCTGCAGAGCCTTCCTACTCTCCAGAAGATCAACACTCCTGCCCAGCTTGGTGTTGTCTGCAAACTGAGGGTACACTTGATCTCCTTGTCCAGTTCATTGATAAAGATATTAAAAAGGGCTGGCCCCAATACTGAGCCTTAGGGAACATCAGTAGTGACTGGGTGCCAGCTGGATGTAACTCCATTCACCACCACTCTCTGGGCTCAGCCATCCAGTCAGATTTCTACCCAGAAAACATTGTACCTGCCCAAGGCATGAGCAGCCAGTTTCTCCAGGAAAATCCTGTGGGAAACGGTGTCAAAGCCTTTACTAAATCCAGGTAGACTACATTCACAGCCTTTCCCTCATTCACTAAGTGGGTCGCCCTGTCATATAAGGAGATCAGGTTAGTCAAGCAGGATCTGCCTTTCCTTGGGACTTGTTAGGACCTCATTGCTGCACAGCTGAAAAATCAATAATGGATAATAATCTGAGGGTTGTACCAGGGGAGGAAGCTTTCTCTTCACATCTTTAACATGGGCCTCAGGAAAGCAGCCAAATTCCCTAAGAAGTAGGTCCCAGTCTGCATACTGGGCCTTCTGTTTAGAAGGGAATCTCCAATTAAGATGACCAGTCTTTACAGAAGCAGTTTTGACACAGGGCATCAATACCTGAGCCTAATACTTGAGCTTTGCTTGCAGTGTCTGTTTGGCAACTGACATGTCAGTGGTAACACTGGTAACTGCTCCAAGTTAAGTCTGCTGACAAAGGTGATGACATAAACTTCAGCCATCAAAAAAGTTCCAGTATACCCCAAGTGGGTTTGCCCAGCTCATGCAGCTACAGCTCCTCAACTACTTGGTCCCAAATCAACACCACACGTGCACCCTTCTAAAACTGCCAGACTGCAGCATGGAGACAGCTTCAGAAGCACTCCACCTGGAGAAGAATTTTTCCCTGCCCATGGGACTCTTACTCACACTTCCATCAAAGCATAGCAGCTTCACGGTCCCCATCCTAGCAGGATTAAGTCTGGATTTCCCAATGAATTCACTCTGGTTTTGCCTGTTAGTCCTTGAAAAGCAAAGGTAGCATGGTTAACTTGGCAGATCAGCCAGTCGTGTGAAGCAGAGGACAGTGAGTAATAAAGCATACCACCCCAAGCAACAGCTGAGCAAATGCCAAGTGCCACCAAGATTCACAGACCAGCAAGCACAGAGCTTTAAAATTTTTGGGCATTCTTATATCAAATGGCACCAACCCAATGACTCTGTTACTGCTAGATGTTTTTAAACTTCCTTCTTGTTGGCCATGCACCCTGGCTGTGATCGAAGCCCACTCTTTACAGGGTTCTGGATATCACCTCCAGCCAAGAAACTGGACTGTAAAAGTAATGTCAAAGAAGAGTCTCCAAATGTCTATACCTCCTCTCCCCAAGAACTGACTGACAATTTAGTTCTCCATTTGATCTAGCACGAGGCTTTGCCTTGCTGCGCCTATTTGAATCTCTGTGACTATCCAATATGAGTCTGGTGGGATCTGCACGTTGTTGTTGGATGCTGTCTTGTCTTTCCTCTCAGGTGAGTACCTGAGAAGGCCAGAAAGATTCTTGGTACTCTATGGCCATTGCTGTCACCCCAGAAGTGCCATTGGCTTGGTGCCTGTGCCACCCCCTGAGTGTTCAGAGAAGTAGATTAGTGCAATTCTCATACCTTGCTGTATAAGCTAGTGAGCAGGAGTGGGAATTGATGGGTTACAGTTACAAGCTACAGTCCCATAATCCATGATCTGATTGCTGCCTTGGAGTCTCTGTAACAACAGTCACAAGTCACCATCCCTGAAAATATGAAGGCAAGTAGGGAAGGAAATGAAAATGGGGCAAAATAAGAAATAGGCAAAGGAAGAAACCAGTAAAATCACCCAAGCATGTGTAAGGCAGCTGTGCCACACAGAAAAGCTCCAATACCTTACTCCATCAGAACTCTCCACAAAAGCAGCACACATGCCCAAGCCCAGCTGGCTGATCCCTGGCTGAGCCATCCATTTAAGTGCCAAATACCAGATTTAGCCTACCTTCAGTAGATTGAGCACCTGCGGTTGGTTGTTAAGCTTGAAAAGTAGCCAGGTGAGCTCAGGCACATGGAGACCACATTTGGGACTATGGAGGGTGTCCATTATGACTTCCTCAAAGCATGACTCTTGGGGGAAGGAGTCTTGACTGACTGAGACCTGTTACCTCACACACATCTCTCTGGTTCTTACTACTGTCAGTTCTGGAGGCTTTTAGGATTATAAAAATGACACCCGTGCCACCTTTGCTCTGGTCTCAATGCTCTTCCCCCTCCAGCAGCAAGGTCTTACAATAGTATTTAGACTGAAGGATTTATACTAAAAATGGCTTAAGCAAAAATGTACAATTCGTCTGGTGAGAGAAATGTCTGACAAACAGAAAGGACCTTAGTACTAGTATGCCTCACCTTCACTGCCAAATGACCTTGGGTACTTTCCTGGGCCTTCCACATACATGTTATGATTTAACTCACTATGCCACCAGCACCTCTCATTACAGCCCTGCTGCCTTAGGGCTTGCAGAGGATGGTTTGGCCTTACAATTCATCTTCTGCCTTTGACTTCAGAACAGTTAATGGAAGGATACAAGCAAATGGGTGTGTATCAAAACAGACTGGTCTTTACTCCAGCTCAGCTTAGCTAAGTGTGTTGCAGTTAGCTGCATTCACACTAGGGAGAGCAGTTGTCTTCTAGCTTGGTCCTGTAGACCATAATGCTCACCACTGCTAAAATCAACCAAAGTTGTAAGACTCAAAGCAGAAAAAGAAGGAGAAATAATATTTAAGTTATTAAATGGGGGGGAGGGAGGGGCTTGCGGTGACACGGTAGGGTGGGGGATGGGTAAGTTTAGGGTGAGTAGTGGGTTTTTCTGGGGGTTAGGGGGTTTGGGCTGGGCAGGGGCCATGGGAGGTGCCCCAGCCCCGGGTGCATGCAGAGACCCCTTACATGTGTGCCCACCCCGCCCAGGGGTATGTCAGGATCACTTCTGTTCCAGCATTGTTGCAGTGAGAGTGGGATGTGATGGGCTTGGCTTGCCTGCGGCTTCTGCCCAGGAATGGTTTGTTTTGGGATTATAGCATCTTGGAAGGGGGTTTAGGGCAAGGAGATGTCCCTGGGTTAGAGTGTAGGAGGCTGTGGGGGAAAAGTAAGGAGGGAAGGGCTTGTCCAAACAATTTCAGTGGGGAGAGGCCTGTATGCCCTTATGAGGTTGAGAGCTGTGCTGGCGGTGGTATTTGCCTCCGGTAGGGTCTCTCGTGCCAGACAGGTCAAAACTAAAGGGTCAGATAAAGTGTGTCCATGGGCAGGATGGGCTCACTAGACTTCTGGCAGTCATCCTAGGAGAAGGACAACCCTAATTTCAAACCTGGGCAGATGGAGCTCGCTTAGCCCTGTAAGACCATCCATCCGAGAGAAGGATACTCTAAATTCAAATCTACATCCTGAGGACCTCACTGTCACCGTCCAAGCTTGCTAGGCCCTGGCAGATGAACCTCAGGAGTAAAGAGTGGGACCAGTTCTGCACAAGCTGTGCCTCACCTAAAAAATCCACTGCGCAAGCTTGAGGGTTACAGTGGAGGGGAGGGGACTCCTATATCCAAATTGGATAAGTTGTACAGCCTTTTTTCATCCAACTAGTGTAGAATTATATGTACAAGAACTACTCAAGGTAGCATCAACTCCCTTATCCTACCCTCTCAGACAGTTCAGTAAAAATAAAATCAAAATAAAAATTAAAAAGCATGTATTTTGTAATTGAAAATCCACCTTCCTGAGCAACTGGTCAGAGAAGACTTGCTTCTTGGACTTTCTGGTCTTTCTCCAGACTGGACTGGTTAGATTCTCTGGATGAGGACAGCACTGTCTTCTGAACAGAGCTGACTCCAGCCAGCAGAGAACTGAGACTTACACACTTTGCTAGTCATGGTCACTGATGGCTTCCTGAACACTGAGTAGATATCTCTGCTAATGTCATAGAAAAGGAGCCCAGAGCAATAAGGAAAATAGCCTCAACCAACCAGTCCCCTCCCTTTCCCTGCAGGAAAAGCTTCTAAAAGTATCTGTGCAATGAGTTCACTAGAGGTCCCCTCCCACATGCAAACAGCTGCATTTATTACACAGCATGTCACAGGGACATCATAGCCGAGTTCTGCTGTGCAGATAAAAACTAGTAGCTTTGTCCTCAGCACTCTGCAAAGTGTGAGGAGCCAGGCTGCTCAAGCCCTCATTCGGGCTTTGTAACCCAGCTTCCTCCAGTCACATACACTGAACCCCACTTGGCAGCTAATGGCAAGGAATAAGAAGAATAACCCTAGGTGCCTAGAACTATTTACTCAGCTCTAACAAAGGGCAAAGCACTGAAGGATCAGGGTCTCAGGGGAGAAAAGTGAGCACAGCACTGCTCTACATCTGGCCCTAGCCAATATTAAGATGTGTGAAGCCCTGCAGACTCACAGAGAACCAGAGCCTACAGATTCTGCATGACAGTGAGCAAAAACAGGCCTCAGCAGCTGGCAGAGCTGGAATTACATCCACCTGTCTGAAAATGCCAACAAGGAGCTTCCCCACAAGCCAGACCCTTTCCTAGAAAGGAGATAGGTTGCATGTTGTCCTGAGCTAGTAACAGGGGCACAGGAGGGGTCGAGGGGGGTTTTACTCACTGTCTGTTCATTTTCCAAATTGGCCTGCTGTCTTCGAAGATCAGCCTTAATGAATGCTGGAACAGAGGGAGGAAGAGAGACATGAAGGCAGTTAAGTCACCATGCAGAGACCAAATCAATTTTCCCAGGACCCAAAGGAGCAGCAGAAGCCCCTTCTGTTATGTTACAGTGAGCAAAGGACCATGTTACAGTGAGCAAGGAAAACCATTCTCCTGGATGAGGCTGAGGGCATTTCTGAAACAAGCAGGATACAGATTCCTTATTGCAGCATGCAGAAGGTGCAACCTTGAAACCCTACCAGCAGCCAGAGCAAGAAGCCTTGGATCTTCTTTGTAACACAGACTAAATGCTTAAAGAAGAACAACAGCATTGCTACAGGACTGCTATGTGGGTTCTGCCCTTTCCTGCAGACACCATGGCACACAAAAGACCTTCAACTCATATGCCAAGCCCAAGGGGAAAAGTCAAAGCAGAAGAACACTGAAAATTCTAATTACCTGTCATAATGGTCCCCAGCAACAGGAAGGAACAAAGAAAGAGGTTTCCTGCCTTCGTTCCAAAGTGATCCATGATTTGCCCTTGGCCAATGGTGAAGGCAATACCAAAAATCTACAAACAAACAAAGCCAGTGTCGAGCTGTACCGTTATTATAAAGTAGCCCAAACAGCTTCCCAGCTTTACCAAAGTATCAGAGCATACAGACCAGCCAAATAGTTGCCCTAGTGAGGCTAAAGTTTGGTTATAAACACATCCAGAGGCACCTCCTGAGGCAGCTGATGGGATGACAAATGACCCTTAAGATTGGAATCCCACCTCTCACTGGAGAAGAGCAAGGTCCTAGGCTGCTAGGAGCAATGTTGGAAAAGGCAAGGGTGACTGGCATCCTGATGGATTTTCTTAAACAGAAACAGAATGTTTCTGTTTGCCACTACAGAAACGCTATGAGGAACATAAATCAAAAAGCCAGGTTTTGGGGTGCTTAGACCTACAGCACATTACATAAAAATGGACAAGAAACAGAAGTCAAGGCTTGGAACTACAATTTAATCTCTGCCTAAAAAGGGGCAAGCAAAGGGAAGACAGCACACCTACCTGTGCTGAGACATTAAGGAGCCCTGATGATGTTCCTTCTGATTCTGGGTACGTCAACTCTGCAGCAAACTCAAAGCCCAGTGGAAGGTATCCTGTCATGAAAAACCTGTAAAGAAGTACATAGAAAGGAAGACTCAGCAACTGCCAGAAGGAAGACTGAAGAGGCAGAGCTCTAAGGTGCATCACCCCCAGCACGGTCAAACAGCCACTTTGGCCAACATGCTTTTCATTCTTGTCCCTTGGTCATCTATTGGGCTGCAGTATCCCTGGTTTTCCAAATGTTTCCACTTGATTGCCTGGAACAATTAAGGCAGCTGAGCAGGGTCACAATAGGGTCCCTGACTCGAATGAAACACATACAAGTGAGAGATGGAAAGAGCAGATAATTTTTTCCTTAAACCATGCAGGAGCCATGCACATGCTACATCTCTCCCCAGTCCCTCACACACCACAATCTTGGCCTCCCTACTCATCCTCTAGTGTGTTGAGGAAAGCAGCTTGCACATGAACTTACCCCAGCATGCCAGCAGTCACAAAGACCACCCAGAGATGGCCTAGGCTCAGAGTGAAGGTGTAGATTATCATTCCCACCAGAGACATGATATAGACGACTAGTGTTGTCTGTCTGCAAGAAAAACCAGTCAGATTTTTATTTAATCCAGTCCTCCTTGTTGCCCGCAAATCTTGGTACAGCTTGTAGCACATGGTTAAAAAAAAATTTAAAAGAAGTTGTACAGCTCTCTTGCCACTCCTACCAGAGACAGAGGTACTGGACTGACAGAGAGCATGGAAGGACCTGTGTACACAGTAGAGCAGAAGAAGGAAAATCCTACCATGGACTGACAGGTGCTTCATCATGTACTGTACATGCCACTTGGCAGGGAGAACAAAAGCCAAATAAAACAAATCACTAATCTTTCACGGGCACCCCTTGTACTACAACCAGTTAAACATGCAGGAGCTAAGGAGATGGAGCACTCTCAAGCAGGAAAAGCAAAGGAAAGAGGTGTCAACGCTGCTACAGTCTTATGGGCATGTATTTTTCAGTGCTGTCCAAAACAGCTTCGTTGCTGCTTCTTTCTGTTGTTTAAACTGCCTGCTGTATTTGGAGGGTGACGTGCAAGCCAGGTTGCCCTCACAGCCTCACCCTGGAGCCATGGGATAGTGCTAGTTCCACAGCCAACTGCGGCTGAGCCACAAGCTCTTGTCCCTGTGCAGAGGAGACAAAGAGACCTTGTGCTCAGGAAGCATGCCAGGCAGATCCTGGGAACAGCCAAACCTACAGCCAGGACACGCGAGGATCATCAGTGGACTCAGTACTGTGAGACACACGCAGCAGTCCAGGCTAGCCTTACAAGATCCAAAACGTTTAGCAATTGTCCTCCCTGACTAGACACCAAGGAAACCCTTACCACATCAAAAAGACCAAGGCTCTTTCTAGTACAAGAAGCAGCTAGTAGCTCTTCGGAGTACATAGTTTTTAGGAGGGAAAGGAGAATCCCTTACCTGACTGAAATTCCACCAGGATTTTGATAGTCAAGCAGTTATCAGAGTTAATAAAACCTTTTTGCCATCGTCTTTTAGGAAGAAGTTAAAGGTATAGCCATGAGCTGCTTGTGTACTTTCTACCAAATTTTAGTCTTAATCCATTAAAGAATGTGTTTTATACCAGTTCCTAGAATTCTACTGAAGAAACTAAAACTCAAACTATTTTCACTTTTCCTTTTTAATGCAAATGACCACTGCCAAAAATCCAACTCCAAGTGGGTAGCCAGTATTATAAAATGTGTAACAAAATGCTTCCAGTACACCTGATTACTAGAGATAAATCCAGACTATTCTAGCTAAGGTTCTGTTCTCCCTGACTGCTGCAATGACTGCAGTCAGTGGGGTCACACCCATATGTCAATTCTTATCCAAATACAGACTTTAGAAGCTAATTTCAGGCTTCAGCTATTGATCCATCCTTACAAAGGTTCACCAGACACATTTATTGTATTGAAAGACTAAACATTTTGCTGTGACAAGTAATTTTGTTGTGTACCAAAGGAGTAGTTAAATCCCTTAACCTCCAGAATATGTTCTTTCCAATGTTTTCACAGAGGAAAAAAGTCATCTGTGAAGGTAGTATAAAGGGATGGCTTACTTCTGTTATAATTCACTGCAGAGAGCTGCTACATGGCTGGCACACAGCCTGGAGGCTGCAGAAGAAGAGCTAAAAGATTGACTGGGCAATTAAAGAACAGCCCCAGAAAGTCAAAGAGATACAAGTAAAAGCCTTTTTCTGCTCAATACAGGTTCCTCAGATATCTCCCATGAGTTCTTATGTCTCCCAAGCCTTAACAAGCAGCCGTGGAGAAAAGAGGTGATTAGGAAAGGACCTCAAAGCTAGAAGTAGAGCTCTGTGCTTGGGCTACCCAGACCATAGCAGTAGTAAAAGACACAGCAGTGCTAAAATACAGGCCTCCAAGAGGTGGCTGTGACCCTAAGAAGTTTAGTCGTTGCCAGCAGTGACACTCAGCTGGGTTTTGTTGGCTTTTTTTTTCTCCCCACGGCCCGTTTTTGGCTCAGTGCAGAGGTCTTAGGAGTCACACAAAGTCTCACTCAGTTTCCTAAGCTTATGATTCAAGTATTCCGCGTGATTTGTATCTGATTCTGTCATGACAGTTGCCAAAAGTTGCACTTGGCCCCTCATCTCCAAGCAAAGGTGATGAACACGATAGTGACCAGATGTGGTTGGGACTTTGTTTCACATTGATGCTATGTCGTTAGTCAAGGTGCAAGAAAGAAGTTCCCAGAACATGCAGTGCACCACTGAGAACTAGAGCAGGCAGGCTCACAGAAGCAGACAGCTCTTGAAGGTGTTCTCCACTGAAACTGCAGAAGTAAACGGGGGGCACAACAGAGCAAACTGATCTTGCCATGGGTACCTCAGCTAATGCACTTTAGCTGGATCTAGGGGACTAGAGTTTTCCTTGCTGACCTCACTAAATCATTAGGACTGCAGAAGGATAAAATGTATCAACAGACCCTTGTGAAAAAATAAGACCACAGGTTTGAGTGCTGTGGGAATCGCAGACCAGGAAGTGCCCTGGGGCCACTCGCCTGAGCTCTGCCTGCTCACCACAGTCTCCCACGGGAGCTGAACAGACAGCCCTGGAAGCAACTCCTGCCACAGGAAACAGTCTCAAGCACATAAGCAGACTTCTGCTAGACCAGACTTTAGCAAGACCTTGCTCCCCCGAGCATACCACTGATGACAAAAAAGGAGATTTAGTACTCAACAGTCCAAGCTAGACACAAAAATTTTAAGAGGGTTTAACTGAAATACTGGTAGACACTGGTGCATAGGAAAACAAAGAAACCGCTGGGGAAAGACAGTGGGGCAGGGTGTTACTCAGGAAATGGCCTTTGTCACCACATATGCTAGATGACAAGAATGCTCTGTGACCCTGGGGGCACTAGGACATGGAAAGAATGCCCAGTTTAGCTTAATAAGCCTCTTATCATAGCCATAAATCTTACGAGAGGGAGAAAAGCACAAAGGAGAAGCAGATTCACAGAGGGCATTGGCACTGCAATCTGCTGTTTTTAGCAACCTGTTCCCATGATGGTTTCATAGGGACTCTGGATGGTTTTATAGGGACTCCGGAAAACTGATAGTCTACTTACCAGGCTGCCTAGTGCAGTGTGTATAAGTTAGGAGGTTAGGCATCCTGCTACATCACCTTAGGAAAGCTGGAGTTAACCCAACTCTGTACCCTGGGGTTTGGGAATGAAGCCCCATGCATCCATGTGGAAGCATTGCTCCAAAGGCACTGGTGCCAAGTCTCAGTGGCACAGTCAGAGGAAGATCTGTGAAGGAGCCAACATGCTTGTCACTTAAATGAACCTAACCTGCCCTGACACTCATCTGCCCTCCCACTCACATTCCCTACCCTTCTGAAGAGGCAAATTAAAGAGCTCACGCAAGGGACTGTGAGAAAAGAGAGACCTTGGAAGAAAAAAGCCAGACAGGGCCAGCATGAGCAGGGAACAGGACTGAAATGAAGAACACAACTCCCGCTGTTCAATCAACTCCAGAGGAAGCCTCAGAATAAGGAACAGGCATGGCCCAGCCCAGCCTTGTCTCAGAAGGTCATTTGGACAAGGAAAGCCAAAGTGACAGGACCAGACTGCAGCTGTGAAAACACGAGTCAAGCAACATCTGAAGCAACAAATGAACAAGTGGGGGAGGGAGGGGGTAGGGGCACAGCCACGTGCAACAGCTGCTCTCTGGGATGTTGTGTGCAGCTCCAGAATGCTCTACTGTTGACTGGGATGATAGATGGCCTCCACAGGCTTTGCCATGAGGACAGCACATTACAGGCTGTGCAAAACCCTGAACAAAGGCTTTGTCCCTATGCTCCCAGAAGAATCCCATTGCTGAAGCCACTGAGGTGTCAGACACCAGAGAAGAGATGAATTGGAGAAGGCTGGTTTCATCTTCACCACCCCCTCATCCTTTGACACTTGGTTTTATGCCACTTTCTTCCTGTATAAAGGTCATAAAAAAGGATAGCCTTGGTAAATTGTTTATATAAAATATATGAAAGGACAGGGCAAAGACATTAGCACAACATAAGGACTAACCTGGGAAAGGGCTACAACAAGGTGGCCCAAATTTCTAGTCAGTCTAGGCTGAGAGAGATCATTCACCTTTCAGTGGAAGAGATCCAAGCACCCCATTCTCCATTATCCAAGTCTTTCCTCCTCTCCCAAATTTTAATGCACTTTGGACCTATACAGACCTAAGTTCAAAACATCGCTTGGGGTCCTCTGCCTAGTCAGTGGAGAGAGACGGATATTTCTGATGTCTTGACTTAGAGAGATGCAGTAATGAAAGTGGAGAGTGCTGACTGCAACCAGCTGGATGTGAGGCCATGGGAACACTGCACTTGAAACCAAAGCATGGCCAAAGAGCAGTGATGATTAATTCAGTCCCCAAATACCTCATTCTGAGCCAGACTCCCCTACAAATAGCAATACACCCAGCAGTCTCCAGGTGTCACAACCCCATCCCTCCTCTGAGACAGGAACCTGAAGGATGCACAAGGAGCCCCATTTAACTTTATGTCAAAACTTTAAAAGTCTTTTCATAAATGATTCAATGATTCTAAAATGTGTTCATTTGAAGAGCTGGGCTGCTCTCAACAAGCCACACCACCAGAGACAACCCTAGTTCTGGCACTGCTTGCTCATCACTATGTAACTCATGTATTTATTTTTATTGACCAAATTTGCGCCTGCTAATTCCAAAAGCAAGAATGGAGCAGGGGCTGCTGCAGGGATTTGCCTGCCAAATAAGAGCAAGAATGAAAGGCCATTTGATGCTCAAGCATGACAGATGGAGAAAGCCTGACTTAGCACAGCTTCACCCTTTCAAGGAACTGCTGATGGTACAGTAAAGATCAAACACACATGTAGAGCTCTGCAATTCCTTCTGTTATTAACCTTCCCTTGCTCCCCTCAATCACAGCTGGATCCCATTCATTTGCTTCCCTCTCTCTCCAAGCTGACTAAAAAAAGGACTTGATATCTCTCCTTCCTGATTTTCATGTGCTTACCACTTCATTCTTGACACTATCTCAGCAATGGAGGGAAGGGGGAGGGTACCTACCTAGAACATCTGGCATCTTGACAGTTTTTTTAAATAGACGTTTAAATGGGGCTAAATAAAGACTCTGTAGCACTCTGAAAAAAAAATGTGCTAGTTTCACAGAATTCCATTTCGTGGTCTGCAATGGAGAACAAATTCTTAGCAGTGTTTTTCTTCACCTAAGGTTAAATCTATCCCCAGAGAGTCCCTGGGATCTGTAGGATAAATTCTCATAGTCCTATTTTTCTGCACTGTTAGCCAGCTCTGCCTATTTACGTGGTCCCTCCATGGAAGCAGGGGACGTGGAACAAATACAGGATTTGTGTTTTTTTCCCCTCTCCCATTCTGCCAAATTTCAAGTCCCAGCTCTGCCTGGTGAGCAACAAAGCTCTTCAAGCTTCTGTGCCACAACCTAGCCTCACTTATGGAGAATCAGGAAGATCATCCAGTCTAGCAGTCCCAGTTGAGGCTACCTTACCACTAGCCCTGGGCTGGAAAGAGACACAAGTTACATTGAATGGTTAGCTAGTGCAGTTCTGAGAGTTCTAACAGTTGTGTTTCTATTTTCCAGGACTGCCAAATGAGAACTCAGTGCCACACAACCATCTAGAAACAGCAACAAATGACCTACCAGTCTCTGTATTAGTCATCTAGCCCTCTTTCCTATCACCCAGGAGTCCTCACCTACCATTCATTCTTATTAGAGAAGCCAATTTTCTCTCTATTTTTGATCCCTGTACTTTACAGCTAGGGCCAGAGGCCACTTCAGAAGTTGCAAGCCCACAGCTAGCCAGATTAATCTAAGCTGTCTACCATGAGAATATACCTTTCTGGCCCAAGATACCAGGTAGGATAATGGCAGTAGGACTCACCCAGATGAAAAGCTGCTGCAAAGAAAAGAACCCCAAAACTGCCTTCAGCTCATCACCAGCAAATCACCAGTAAAGCCCTGTCCCACCAACCTGCTCAGACAATAGGTTATAGCACAGTTCTCAAAGCCAGCAGGGAAACCAAAAAGCTGATTATAGGGACCCCAGTATAAGACACAGGAGGCTCTCTACATCCCCCATCAATGTAGTCTCATTGACTACAGAGGTCCGTCAATGACATCTGAGTGCCTGAGGACTGGGAGCTGCAGGATAAGCAAAGACTTAACCGTCCCTTTGCAGGTGGCAGGGTATGCTGGCCAGACCTGCCTTCCCAACCCGCCAGGCAGCAAACTCAGAATAATCCACCAGCAATCCCAATAACCCTTAGCCTGCCCTAAATACAGCAACGCACCCTCACACAATGCCTCTGGGCACTGGATTCAATGTGCCTTTTATTAAGCTGGACAAAGATTCACAGAAGCTGGTTTGTAAAGGCTGAGAAATGGTCTGGTACTGTCTTGATTCTGCTTGTGCCAAGAACTCTCTCATCCCTGACAAAGCAGCTGCTGGGCCACCTCATCCTCTCCCTATGCCTGCCTAGGGCCACTGAAACCAGAACTCGTATGGGCCCAGTAGAGACTAACACACAGCTCCAAACTTCACTTTAGACTAACTGGATTTTGAAGAACCATATTTTTCCCTACAAATCCTCCCAATGATTGAGCCCCCAGACTCACATAGTATGGGGGAAGAGCACAGTCACCAGGGACACAGAGGCAAACAAGGGACTTACTTGTAGGTTTTGGTTCTGTCCAACCAGATGCCGGAGATCAGAGCCCCAACCATCCCTGACAGTACAATGGTGAGTCCAATCCTGCCAGCATTCACCTCCTCCCCCTGTGGTGAGACACACACACACACTCACACAAATGCAGGTGCTAAGTCATAGCCGACAAAAAGCAAAGATCAGAAAATCCAGAGAGGAAGAGACACCGAAGTTAGCCTCCATACATATTTTCTGCTGGTTACACACTAACTGGAACTAGCCTTTGCAAGAACACTTTTGGGCCCACTATGAGCCACTGCATTCTGGTCCAGTGTGAAAAGTGGTTTGGCACTTCTCTCTGAGCCACCCAGAGAAAAAAGTGTGCACTGGTCAGCATGAACAGATACTCTCAGAGGAGTCAGCATAAACTCTATGAAGCTTGCTCTCTGGTGTTAGGATTTGAGCCAGATTGACTAGGAAATATTGGGACCCACTATAAGGCAGCACAGAAAGGAGTTCTCTGGCATGCAGCTCCAGCAGTAAGCTCTACAGTAGCTCAGGTACTAAAGCACTTCACTCCACCAGAGCACCAGTGTGGGCAGCCTCCTGGAACAGATCTCCTAGCAGAAATCATAGTCAGGAACAAAGTCAATTGCTGGAAGATTTTCTCAGTAGTAAACATTTTCATTCAGGGTCTAAAGGAGTTGCCTTTCCTAGAGCTCACGAGCTGTCTTTGCTAGAGCTCACCAGCTTTTGCATGGGGTGGTGTAAAGAGAAAAAGGAATCAACGCTCCCTTTCAGCCAATGTGTGCCAGAGCCAGCCAGAAGTGCTGTGACATTGCATTTCTCACAGGCTCTCCTTTGGCAGCTAGTGCTAGACAACAGCAAGCATCAGAGGGCCGTGAGGGTTGGATACACTTACTGGGTAGTGATGGATCACCATGCGGTTCAGCAGAGTGGACAGGGCGTAGAAACAACCTACATTCAGACCTAAGAGGGGGATAAAAATGCAGTACATTCAGAGCCTGCTACTCTCCTGCTGGGTTGTGAAAGGGTAGAAATGCAGAGAGAGGAATTTTGGAAGCATTGATCCAGTACAAGGCTGCAGAGTCTCAGGAGACTCAGCCAGACTGGATAGACATAAAAATAAATACAGACATTCAGGCCTCAGCATGCAGGAGGAAGCACCCTGCAGTTTCAGGATGGTTCTTACTTTAGCAGCTAGAGGAAGGGCTGTGCACATTCTGTTAGTGGAAGGTCTTGCTATGCCCTCACGGGTTCTCAACCCTCCCTCACATCCAGATCCATCTTTACCATTGGAGTTTTCTCCTTCCCTCCTAGCCAAGTCAGAATACTAGAAAAGCACCTGCCTCAGCATCACACCTTTAACAAAGACCTGGGATTCAATTAACAACAGCGTCATTGACCTGTGAGTTTTCCTTCTAGAGAAGAGCCTGATAGCATTCTCCCTGCTGACAGCCAGTAAAAAAATATTCTCTCTAAGCCAAGTAACACCAGAAGGCAAGCAGAAGCAGAGCTGATGGTGAAGCACAGACAGCACTACCCCCAGGCACCTGGTATGTGTATGTCTGCATGGGAAAATCTTGCATTTTAAAAGATATCACTGAGGCCTAAAAAAAACTAACTGTGAAAGTAATTTTATTTCTGAAAGGGAAGTTAGATTAACTGTTACAGGCATCGGCCAGCTGGTGAAGGTTTCTCAGTATCACCCAAGGAGAGAATGAAACTCTTGGGGTGATACTGGTCAAGCCCCGTTCAGACACACTGCTCCAGCTTGTAGGCAACTCTCTTTGGTTAAATACCTTCTCAAAAGGGTGCAAAATCCAAGAGCTTTGCTTAGAGTAGGCAAGAACATACACATGTGCACTGAACCAGCAGTACTGCAATGGTTACACTCTCACCTTGGGTGATACTGAGAAACCTTCACCAGGTGGATGAGGTCTGTAACAGTCAGCATAACTTTCTTCTCAGAAAGTCATTTACATTTGCAGTTAGTTTCTCTTCAAGGCTTCAGTGATCCTGAAGTAGGGGGGTGGGATGGGGACACAGATTTCACCACTGTAGCTCACACATCTATAGGCTCCATAAGGAGGCACGGTTTTAAAAAATCTGGCATAGATGCCTGAAATCCTGACAGAACAGATATGTGTCAAGTTCCCACTTCCTACTTTTCCTCTTTCAGCCTCTGCTAAAAGCAGAAACTCACAATAATGATACAGAAGTGGAGTCTAGCAGGCAGAGCTTTGACACAGGGAACAAACTCCTGAGCTCCCCTAACCCTGAAGTCCTCTAGCTCCCCTGATCCTTAAGTACTCAGCAATCCTGTGCCTAGCCCAGTCTTTCACTGAACACTGAATACCCGTTGCACTGCACAGCTCATGGAGCACTATGAGGAGCCACAAGATTGGCAGCTGGAGGGGACACCACACTTCCTTCACACACCATCTCTGACAACATTACAATTTACTGTGAGGGTGGTAAGGCACTGGAACAGGTTGCCCAGAGAAGTTGTGGATGCCCCATACCTGGAAGTGTTCAAGGCCATACTAGACATGGCTCTGAGCAACTCAGTCTAGTGGAAGGTGTCCCTGCTCACAGCATGGGGGTTAGAACTAAATGACCATTAAGGTCCCTTCCAACCCAAACCATCCTATGATTAAGCAAAGGTCACTCCACAGCTTCATGGCACACACAATAGCTGAAGACTCTCCTTCAAGCGATCCTAAATAAGCCAACTGTCTGTGACAATGCTTTCTGCTCCAAAACCATGTGACAGAAGGTTACAGGAGAGGCTAGTAAGTTGAATGATATGCTCTTCAGGCAGGAGGAATCTACCCAATGCTTTCCAAGGGTTACTCGAGAAGGCTGGAAACTCCAGCAGAGCCAGCAGCCAGAGATGGGGGAGAACAGTTGGAGATCTCACAGCAAGGAGGCGCCCTCTACCCTTGAAAGCTGTCTTTTTGAACACTTTGCCATAGCAAACAGTTCTAGAGACCCTAATTCAGCTTCATCCTATCTCCACCTCTGGATCACCCCACTCACTAGGAGACATCACAAACTACAGTGCCAGGACATGGGAGTGTGGCAAATCAGCACAGTCCCTTTGCTGCTTCACTTCAAAGCTGGGCATGAACATAGACCAGTCATTTGTGTACCTCTACTTCTCACCCAGCCAAGAGGACAGTAGCCTTGTGAAAATAGCCAGATGCTGCTCTAGTAGTTGATGCTGTCAGTACAAAAGCTTCACAGCAGCTCTGTGATGCATATGATTTACAAGACTGAGAAGGGCCCCTGCTTCCAAGCTGGGCAGAAAGTAATGCAGAGTTGGCAGCAACACTTGGCACCATAGTCAGACAAAATATTCTAAGAATCAAGACATTGTGCCAAATTTGCATATGCGAGGGTTGGCAAAAGTTGTAGGCGCTTTGTATGTCACAGTTGCTCAGTGAAGTTTCACTGAGAATTACAGCTGTTTGAATGCCCATAAAACAGGCAACGGTTGTTTCCAACAAGGCAGTGGTCATTTGCCCATGCAGATGAGGAAAATCAGAACTAGTAGCTGGAAGCAGGACATCTGAAGGTCCAGCCCCAGCTGATTCATTAGTTACCATGGTTTGCTTGTAACGTGCTGTAGAAGAGCATTTTTGAGACCTCACAGTGTCTCCTCTATTTTATATAGGCCAAAACAGGGAAGTTTATTGCCTATGGCTCCAAAAGGAGCCCTTATTAAGCCTCAGATTAGAACCCAGGTCTTCCGTAGGTAAGCAGCCTATTGCTTACATGCCAGGCTCCTGGTTTCTTATCTTCACCCATGTAAGCCTCCAGGACAACGGTTCCTTATGCAGATCTTGCTGCCCTGCCTCCTCCTCACTGCCCCACCACCTTTCCAAACCCTGATGCTTTGAGACCGTCTCATCATTCTCACTTTACCAGCCTTTCCCAGACTTTCCCACCCTTTCCTGCCTACTGCCTCCCAGTAGCAACATGTTCTCCAATGCAGAGCCCAATTCAATAAACTCAGACATTTCTTAATGTCCATTCCATGTTATGCCTCAGCTTCATGGAAGCAATGTCAGCAGCCTTGGGGAAAAGGCTGTCTAAGGGTTTTCCTCAAAAACAGTTCACTAGTACTGACATAGAAGCAGTGCCGCCAGTGTTGCCAGCACTGCAGGTCTTACGGCACGAAAGGAATTGATGGCTGCTAGTAATATCAAGCTCTTAGAGGTCTGCAGACCTGTTCTGACCTGGCATCATGGAAGGATCCCCGTTCTCTCTACAGCCAGGGGAAATGAAAAAGCAGCAGGTTTCCCCCTCGCTCTCCTGGCATGCACTGTGATAACACAAAAGCTGAGAGGTTGCAGGTATCTTTGTTGTTAGCTAAGCAGGATGACTCAGTTGTACTCATGTGGCTGCAGACGTCTTAAATCTTGGCCAACATAACTTTTGACTTTAGTAGGAAAAACTGTCCCCATTTTAAAGCCAGAGAAGTTTTAAAAAAAGTTCCACTGCATAGTTCCCTCTCTGAGTAACAGTCACCATCTCAAGTCAAGCTGTAGATTGACATGACACTGACACAGAGAGAAACAAAATAAATGCACAGACCAGCAGGAACAAAAAATAAATTATGAGCCACTGAAACAGCTTTTCCACATTGTTTCTGACTGCTGGAAGGGAATTATCCAGGAAGATCAGATTCTAAACATGCTCTTCCATACTGAGACCCCTTCTCTTTCCTCTAGGACTTGTTTATGCCTATTAAAATAAATGCTTTCACCTTCCCTTTCCCTGAGGGATAACTGTGTACTGAGCAAACGACACAATCCAACTTTAGACATACTCTGCCTGACAGTTTTTTTCTGTCTTCACTTTCTGAGAGGGCATTATGTGCTATGGGGAAAAAAAAAAGCCAAAACAAGCAGCTGCAATGCAAACCAGTAGAGTTTAAGAGCAATCTGAGAGGGGCATTTCTAAAAGTCTATTGCACTGAGAAAGAAGGAAGCATAGAATTCAACAACGCCAAAGATCATTAGCACCTTCAGGAGGTTCAAAGCCAATATCTCTTTCTCTCCAACCTGGTTACTCATCCGCCAGGTCCTTCAGATACAGTTGCTGGCATAATGGTAGAACTTTCAGCAATATTTAACCTTCAACCTGAGGAGCTTCCATAGCAAGATGGTAGAAAGAGTAAGGACACAACTCCCTGCAGGCTAGCTGGCTACAGTATAACTTATTATGCAGCCAGGCACAGACTACAATGGCCTTTCTGCTAAAGAGAAAAATACTGTTCTTTATGCCAGTTCAGCATCAGGGAGTAGATTCAACACAGCACATTGCCCTCAGAGAAACAGACCGAGACTGCTAAAGAGAAGCGAGCAGCAAATTCAGAGTGCAAGGACAGATGGCATAAGAAGATGGTCTCCAGCCTTTCCTTCCATTTGTTTCATAGGGACTGCCTAGGAAACTGATGAAGTCTGCACATCTGCACAGTCCACATGACCTCTACTGGGATGCCTGGCAGTCATAACCTTGCCTTGGGAAATGACTTTCACTCAGTGCTGTGACGTGCACTTAGACACTTCAATATATTTCTCAGGTAAGCACTTAGATTGGCTCATTGCAAGTAACTAAATGACTAGGAAAAAAGAACAGGTTAGGGAAAAAAGAACAGGATAAGGAAATCCCCTGAACAAAAGCGGTCAAAGACTGGGAGAACAGTAGTGGAAGTATTTTGTCCTCTGTGTACTTCTTTGCTTGTATTCTTCTCTAGGCATTGCTTGTAACTACTGCTGACAGTGAGCTATAAGGATTCCTAGTCTGTGGCAGGACAGCTATCTTCATGCTCCCCTAAAACAACTCAGGCCAGTTACTGCTCCAGCAGAGCACAGAGAGGGAGAGAGAAGGAGTGATAACTACAAAAAGGAGAAAGGCCAGACCTTACCGTAAGTGACCATAAGCAGCAAAAAGTTGGCATTGCGGAGCAGACGGAGGATTGATTGCACGTAGGAATATTCTGCTGTTGGTCTTGACTGGATCGAGGCCTGAGCTCGGCTTGGAGGGTTTGGGGGCTTCTCCTTGAAGACTGAAACCAGACAAAAAGTATACTTGTTTGTAATGGTGTCATCGGGGGGCCTGAGTGCACACTGTGGGTAGAGCCATTTGAGGGATGGCAAAGAGACTAGCAAAACCAAGTGTACAAAACACATAGCCTGTGAAGTGTCCAGTGCCTGGTGAGCAATGACCTATGCCAGGTTTTATTTCAGGCCTGGCACTTTTTAGGCTGGTCAAGCCATCTGCTGTCCCTTACTAGCATTAGTGTCCAGAATTGACAGACACTGGCAATTCTGCTGTGTCAGGTGCCAGACAGCCATTTTTGTACCTTGCCTATTCCCTGCTCCAGATTCTTTGAAGTCTACATCTGATTCTGCCACCAGCAACGTGAACAAATTGGCAAGAGGAGCATATCCAAAAAATTCCATGGAGTTCAGTAGACAAAGTCTGCTTTCCAGTGAGCATGTCAGTCTTTCATGCTAAAGATCTGGCTTCTACTTCCTGGATTAAGCATGAAGTAGGAGAATTGCACCTCTAGTGTCCTCTTGCTGCCCTCAGTGCTTCCTTCTGTCCACTCATAACTAGTTACCTTTTTTTCTCTTAGGAACAGCTTGTTCCTGTGATGCCATATAACCTGCCTCTTTCTCTCTATCCTGAAGGGGTCATCAAGTCCAAGGCCCAGCACTCTGTTTGCAGGGAAGATGACTGTGAAACTTAAAAGACTTCTGTTGGCTTTTAAAGGACTTACTCATGCCAGGGTTTTATTAAGCAGGCAAAGGATGAAATTAACAATTTGGCAGGCTCACTGACAATCTCTTATACTCCCCTCCACATGTGCAGTTCATCAAGGACTTGAAGTAACAAGACAGGGAATTGCATGACCCTGACAGCTGCATGCTTACTCACCAGATGACCTTCCCCACCCATTTCCCGGCACACAGCCCCCACACACACATAGGCTGATCTTCTCAGTCCCACCTGGTTTCCTGTGCATGCTCCCACCTCCTTACCTAGGATGACCAGGATGAACAGGGCTGATGCCACACCTGCTGTCATGAAGAACATGATGCTGATGTGGTAGGCCAGCTTCTCCACATCCTCCACATTAGGAATCAGAACTGGAGGAACTAGAAAGCCCACAGCGATGCCAAGCTGAGCAAGAGAAGAGAGAGAGAGGATAAACAGAGGCATGACATGAAACCACAATACTGCCACCACCCTACACCTCAGTAAAGGCTCAACTGAGCCTAATCCAATTTCACAACCAAGATGAAAACCTTCTTTACTACCCAAAAATTAAGAGACAAAGGCAGCTACCCCTTGCAATTAGGCCATAAGAAAGGTTCCCCCATTGCACTTACAACAGTCAGGATATTCAAGGCAAGGTTTTACAGCAGAATTGAGCAGAATGAATACTTGCCTCCATTGAAATGGAGGTCTGGCTTCCCTTGATCTCTCCCATGCATGTATGTTCCTGTCCACACACACATCCCACTGCCTTACCTTGCACCTGCTCTGATGATGGCCACTTTACCCGGTAATCCAATTTTGCTCATTAAAAATGGCAGAAAACAAGACCATCAAAACCCACCACAATTTTTACCGGGTTAATGAGTTGAAATAAATTATTTTCCAACCAGACAAGTGCAAGGAGAAAGGGCCAACAGAGAAACCTGTCCACTTTTAATAAGTGAGATATTAATCTTGCTCAGTCACTGTATGACACTGTTACAAATGAGCACCCTCCCAAGACAAGACTCACCCTATGACCACCAGGAGAACCTAGAAAAACATCAAGGTTGAAAGCAAAGGAAGTGCTGACAGCACATATCCTATACACTGAGGTTGCTTTCATGATGGGGCTTGGCAACTGCCCCTGGTAAAATGCTCTGAAGCACTACAAGAAGAAACCTCTGCAGCTACAGTCTCTACTGTGCCAAAAGCCCCCCATATGTCCAGCTGAGAAGCTCCTGCAGTGGCAGCATGCAGCCTGGTGGAGACATTAGGCCTTTTAACTCCACAGCTGTTTCTCCAATTCAGCAACAAAGTGATGTAGCACCACAGGCTTTGCCACACACATTGCAATAAGAGCGATTGACAGTGGCACAGACCTTCATTGCCACCCTCAAATGGAAGAGAGAAGAAATCACTGCTTTAGTGCCTAGGAGCACACTCTTCTCATCATAAAGTGGGAGCCAAAGTGCACTCAGCATATTCAAGAGTACTCTAAACTGCAGAGGAACCTACAAAAGCCATTTTCCCCCCACTCCTTGAGTTACACTGTTTGTGCCTGTGTTTCAATCACCATTTGGTTTCAAAGGACTGTGTATTTACCTGTTCCCCTGACTCTTCCCAAGCATTTGCACGCATCTTGGTCATCTGAAAAAGAGGCATGCTAAAACTCAGCTCTTGCTTGCTCTCAAGGCTCTGCACACTCACCCATGTTTGGGGAAAAAAACATTTTTTTGTTGTTTAGCAACACCCTCACTTAGCAACATAGGCCTGATTTAGGCCTGTATTTGCTGTGGGGGACAGTGACCAGGCACACACAAGAGCATCCAATAATTGGAATGACTGAGAAGGCACCCAAGAAAGAGAGATACCAGGTGGCCATGCAGCCATTCTCATTCTTGCTTGAAACAGAGATTTCCAATCTCTGTTGCAGGCTACAATATTTGCCAGGAGGTAGGAAATCACTAACAGTACCAGAGTACTGCTAACTGAACCAAGACTGACTAGCAGCATAAAAAAACAGTGGTTATTCATGCTACACCAATACAACCTCTATAAAGCCAGTGAACTCATCACACTAAGAGTAAATGAGGATATAGTCAAAAGTCCACTGCATTTAGTGTTTCCTTATGGGTAAAATTAGATCGATAGGAATCAATTAACATGACCATGACTCATTGTTCCAGAGCAACGGACTGGAGAGGATACTGTTTATGCCTCACAGCCAACTTAACAGCAACAACACAGCCCCACCAGGCAACTGCTGCCCTAAAGAAGGATTCTGCAGTGCTCAATTTATTCACAGTCATTGGAAAGGGTCCATTACCTTACAGGTATAGAAAGCAAGGACTAAGAAAGGCGAGTACTATGCTGCCCATAAACCACATCGAAGCACATCAGCTACACAGATCAGATGTCCCAAGAGCCCCGTAACCCAGGCATGAGCTCAGACATGTTGCCCAGGCTGCCTTCTAGTGAAACCTCCTTGTGCTTTCTCCATGCTTTCTCTGTCATCTCTCCATGTTTCTCTAATGCCTTATTTTGGAAGACTCACTCACTGGCCAGATAAAAATCTCAGACCAAATACATTTCAGTTGCCATGCAGCTGAAGCATCTCTGGCAGCTGAGATGAAAATCAGCTTGTGCCATCCAGCCCCAGAAAACTCTCCACAAAGTTCCTACTCCTCCATCCAGCTGATGGATTTTTGAGACATGAAGAATGCTCATGTTTCAAAAAGAGATATCTGCTACCCTCAGACACCCTATCTAGCTTACAAACAAGTAATTTTCAACCATGTCTGGCCAAACTTCTCCTGTATCAAACAGTGTGCCCTCCACTGGGACCTGGACTAGCCTGGCTAAGGATCAGCAACAGATATCTGTGCTAAATTTATTCTTGGTGCTGGGACGTTGCAGGGAGTCAGTGGGAATAGCCACCAAGAGATTACAGATGTGCCCCACCAGTTCAGGGCACTGTCAGGAATGAGAACATGTGAGCCTCAGTTACACAGACTGAAGACAGATGAAAGTTGTGCTGTCAAGTCAAGCTTGGACTGAAAGACCTCAGGACAAAACTTAAACCACGAGGTAAGATAAACCTTCCGAACACCCACACGGCACAGGTAGCCCCTGACACAGGACCAAACTTGCCAGAGCTCAGCTTTGTTCAGAGATAGTCTATCCTCAGCCTCTTGTCACAGCAAGTCAGACCAGCTCTCCTCCTCTGCACTGCCCACTATCAGTGAGCACAACTACAAGTGGCTTAGAGGCTTCAAGCTCTGATCCTCCTCAGATTGCATGCCTCCCCTCCTCTGCACAAGTCTGTAGCTGCACAGAAAGAGTAACTGTATTAAACACAGAAGCTCATAGAGGGCAAAAGCCTGCTTGTCTCTGCGGTGCATTTATTTTGCTCTGCTTGTGGCCAAGTGCAGGCCTGTGGCTCTGGTGTGCATGGTCAGCCCAGGACAGAGCCACTCTGGGCTTCACTCCTATCTCCATAGCATTCCCAAAGGTTCAACCTTTGAGGAAGAGACTCTCAACATAGCTCCTTTCCATTCAACAGAAAAGTCCTATTGCCTCTTACAGATCAGGTCTCACGTGCTCCCTACACCCTTTAACAAATAAGGTCTATAAATATCTTTCTGGAAATTGATCCTTTGTCTTACCACTGTTTAATTCTTGGAAGAACTAGGCTGGATTCCTGTGCTACATGCTTCTTGGCCTCCTCTCTGCAATCACATGCTAGCCACATGAGCTGCTGAACAGCAGCAAAACAACAGGAGAGGAGGGGAGATCATGCTTTATTCTGACTTTTGACGTAAGTTTCTCCAGGGCCACAGCTGAGATGTCTTCCGGTCTCCCTCTAGCTGTTCCTTTCTGAAAAAGGATCTATCTGATATACCTAGCAGAGAAGGTACTGAGTGTCTGTTGTGCAAGTTGTTTGGAAATCCTTTACTTGGAGGTCCTACAGTCATCATTTACCCAATGGGACACACACTTACTCGGCTTTTTTGGACACTACTTGTTGCCTTTTCAGAAGACCTGAGCAATTTTTCTAAGTATAAATGGATATTTTGTCCTCTCTCTTCTCCTTCCAAAAGAAAGAAACCACTTTTATCCATTAAGAGTTCATTATACTTTTGATAGTAGAAGGAACAAAAAAATCATAGCAACAAGAACTACATTTTATATTTCAGAGCAACTGATGCTATTAATTCTATGAAGATGAATCTCCTTGACCTAACCAAAACTGAAGATTTCATGAGGGATACTCACAAACCCTGGATTATTCATAGTGTTTTTATCAATGAAGACAAGCTCTCAACAACATGAGGAATATTACACTGCACATACTTTACCTTTCATGAGGAGATTTTTAGCCTCGTTCTCAGCAGGCCAGTACCCACATCACCATCAGCCCACAGACAACACTGTAACTGATTAACCAGAAAATTCAAAAGATAACTTAGAAAGGGAAAAATAACTTTTCTCCCTTCTCCACACCTTTCAAATGAGGAAAAATAAAACAATGTAAAACTAAGGTTGGTTCTACAACTAATCTGTTCTACTCTTCTTACAAAGACCATCAGTCATAAGGGATCACAGTGTAGTCTCTCTTACCAGCATCTCCAAACTTTATACAGGCAAAAAGGAGTCCAAGATCTACAGAGATAGGCTCTAGTTCCCAAAATTTAGCACATCACTCAACATCCTCATACTCAAAAACCCCCAGGACTGTCCTGATCTCCAAGGATCTCTCCTCAGGAACCAGGCTGCTGGCACTTTATTTTAAAAAGGCTTTGGAGTAGTTTTTAAACAGACTATCAGGGAAGTCAACAATGACAGCAAAGTGCACCGTACAGATGACTTTTTCTTAAAGGCTGGTAAACGATAGAAGGAATGTATTTCCTACCTGAATTTTGTCAAGAACCAGTCACAACAACATCATATTTGAGATTCAAGTGTATACAAGAACAGGCAACAAAACCAAGAGCAAGCAGCTAAGAAGATGGTACAAATGTACCCAAAGTTTTGAAATGCAAAATGAGATCTCTAAGTTTAGGTGATTGTACACTCAAAGTCTGCTGAAGGAAGATAATCAGTGGTGTATCAGCATAAAAACTGTAAATGAATGATCGATGGAAGAGTGGAGGGTGGGAGGTGGACCTCCACCTCAAAAAAAAACTAAGAATCAGCAACAGGAATACAAAAGCCCTATAAAATTCCATAACAAATGGAGACCACCAAATCCAGAAGGTCAATTAAAATGTTAAAAGACAGAAAGAGAGAGATGCTGCAAAAGCAAAAAATATACAACAGTAAGAAATTTTGACAATGCCCTTGCAAGCTAAATAAGCGTCATGACAGGGATGATGCAGAGACTGCAATTTTTGGATTCCATAAATACTCTTTTCTGAGGAGAACTTATAAGAGGCAGCACAATTTGTGATTTAGACCTAGAGCAGCACAGTGTGACTACAATCAATATTACAGAATGGTTCTGCACTGCACTCAAATTCAGCTTCCTTGCAGCAGTGACAAAAAAAAACACCCTCCAAAGCACTATAGCAATATATAACTCACAAGAGGAAGCTGCCTAAGAGGAAAGAAGTGTGTTAAAAGGAAATTTAAAAACAACAAAAAAACCCAAACTAAAAGTTAAATGCTTGCAAGTGGCATTCAGACTGTGCAAAGATACTGCATCAGAGGCTCATTGTAAGCCCAGAGAATATTAGCAAAATATTTTAGAACAGAATAAAGGAACTACAGTTAAGTAAAAAACAAAAATTAAAAAACCAAAACCACAAGCAAACAAAAAAAACCAAGAACATAACCTAACTTAAAAATTGGACATTATTCCTTCAAGCAAAGAAAAATGACAGCAAGCTGGACCAATCTGAAGTAAAACCATAATTAAACCAAAAAAGCCAGTAGAACAGCTTTACAAACAAAGTCAAAACTCTTAAAACACAACAAAATCAGGAAACATGACAGAAGGTCTGTAGAGCCAAAAAATAATCACTGGGGAAGGAGAACATTCAAGAAGGAGGAAGTCTTGGACCAGCATTCATGACATGATATTTACTGGAGGTTTCCACATCAATAGAACCTCTTCATATAGCAAAAGTCAGAAGCATTATGAGTGGAAGATATGAAACTATTTATTTCAACTAATTTCTTCTATGAAGCATCAGGACTACCTGGTATTCATCCAGGAGTTCAAAAGAACAAGTCAGCAGAAAATCCACACCACTCACACACAAACACACCAAACTGCTACCAAACGACTCAATTATCAGATAATCAAATCAGAAATGGAGGAAGGGAAAGTGATGTGAATTTTTAAGAGACCTAGCACAGGCAGGAGTCCCAGAAAAGCCCAGGGCCAACAGCCTGCTGGTTTGGCCAAGTGGGCAGAAACTGCAACAATCAAAAGATTCTAGATAATGCACTGATAAACACCAACACAACAGGTTTTTCAGACACCATGATTTCTACACAGTCTTAGCAAGTTTCCAAGACAAGACTTTGGAGGATACATTCCACATCACACCTGGATCATCCAGAATATGCTTCTTCCATACCACTGAGAGCAAAATTAAAAGAGGCTGTCGAAATCCAGAGAGTCAGGAAGTCAATGTACATATTTGCACAGCTTGTATTTGCAGAGCTTAGACAAATTTCTTGAAGTGTTTTAAGAAGCAGAAAGGAAGTTGTGAAAGGAAAAATTATAATCCAGCCTTGTGATGAGATAAGACAGGGCTTAGGCTCTTTTTACTCTCCCATTGATATGGAAGACAATTTTTTTCAAACTGCACTTGCACAATCAAAGCTTTCTGTAAGTAGAGCAAACTCCCTTCTGCATCACACTTCTGCTTCTGTGGTATCATCTCATAATGCTTCATATGATGCAATACTGTACAGTGATCTATGCAAGTCATTCAGGGCCTGTCAGCCTTGAATGCACCTTCCCCCAGTTTGCTGGGAAATAAACAAAATACAGGGGAAAAAGCAGCAGCAGATAAGAGAGAGAACAAAGTAGAGAGAGGTTTCAGCTCTGACAACTACCTCAGCTGCTGCTGTAATCCTCAGTGAGAATACAATACTTTGGTCAAGGACCTATGACAGTCACCGAACACAGCCAGTTCCAGGGATCTCTCAGGGCAGGTGCTGAGAGTGCCACAGTGCAGGCCCTCCCAGCAGAAACACTGCAGACATTCGTTTAAACTCGCATGAAGAACTTAACCCAAAACCCAACACTTTGATGAGGGAGAAGGGGGAGCTGCCTTTGGTGTATGGCTGGGAACAGAGCACCAGATGAAATGGGTAGAAAAAAGTTCATTTCAGGCTTCCATATCCATTTATAGAAAACCACATTGCTATTTGGTCAGCACGCCCTCCCACAATGAGCCACATCCAGGATCTTGGAGAGCTGGCCACGTTGCACTCCTTGTGATCCAAGTGCTCTGATCCACCCTGCCCTTCCTTATAGAGGGAGAAAGGAGACAGGGCTGAAGAATGTCAACCATTAACTACTGCCACTACAAGCTCCTCTCTGTTCCTTGCTAAAATCTTCTCTATTCTAACAGCTAAAACTCTGGGAGATACAGGGTCAAGCTATGGAGGGCAGTGAGGCAGATCACCACCTGCCTGTATTTCTAACAGGGATCAAATCTCATCTGCAGGGATGGGGAGCCTTCAGCAGATACAGAACAGCCAAAGAGATCTAGAAGTCCACTTGAGACTGGAAGGCAGGAATTCCATAGGACATGCTCCATTTCCACAATGCTTCTTAGACTTTCAGATACTCCCCTCCCTGAAGGACAAAAGGTACAGAAAAGAGTTATCAGGGAGGCATCAGACAAGCACATGCTCAGCAAAAACAGCACTACAGGCTCACCAGCACAAAACCAATGGCTATTCACATGTTGCAGACCAATTACACAGGAAAACCCACCCCACCCATGACCCCAGGCAGACTCTTTCCCCCAGTTCAGAATAAAAGGAAAGGATCCACCAGAAGTGAAAAAGAGAGTATCTCCCTGAATTTCATTCACAGCTTATCATCCAGTTTGTCTACTTCAAAAGCCACCACCTAATCAGTGCTAGACTGGCATTCCCAATAGGCTGTAGATATCACCTAAAAGCTCTTCCTCAGGTAGTTTCTGTTACTGGAAGCCCTAAATCTCTGAAGTCACACAGCAGTTGCATCAGAACAGGGACAGACCTGAGGATCAATAAGGTGCTATGTCATTTTTCCCCAGAGGCAGAGCTTATGAGGCTGAAGTTTTCTTTCCTCCCAAACCACATCTCCACCTTCTATCAACCCATGCTAAAAAAACCCCAAAACTAGGGCAAAATCACTGAAAAAAATATCATTTAACGTCCCCACATCTTTATTCCTACCAGCTGCTTGTTTCTCTTTGTCAAAACAGCAAGAACCAGGAACAAGATCTCTCTCAATCAAAAAATCCCCCAATACCGGTGGTAAAGCAATACAAAGTCAAACCCACACATGTTCTTTCTTTGTCTGTGTGCAGCACAGTTATACACTTCTCTGCATGATGCCCATGTCCCTTGCCTATCAGGTGACAACATGGAGATAAACTAGTAAGAGAGAGATGTGCCTAAAATCCAGGTCCAGCAGTCCAGCAGGCACCATGGTAACTGAAGAAGAGAGCTGGTACCTGGCCACCAGACTCCAGCTTAGAAATTTCAAAAAGCCATGAGAATTTAACTCATTATCTAACCATCCCCACCGCCGTGTTAGTTCTGTCATGCCACAGCACCATGCGTGTCCTCATCGCCAAAAGACAGAAGAGCAAATGTGCTAAAGGAAGGAGCAAGACCTGCTGCTCCAACAAGCACATACAACCAAATGCTATTATCTCAGGAAAGCGTTTCTTCCCACTGTGGTCCTGTCACCAGAGAGAATGAGGCACAGTCTCTCTCCAATGTAGATGTTAGAAGTCTGTTCAGACCTCTCAGGCTGGTCTGAAGCAGGAACTGGAACCAGCTGATGAATCAATACACCCAAATGGAAGCAGCATGGCCTTACGCAAACAGCTCTCCCCTACCCACCTCTTGTGTGGGGGGCTTCATGTAGACATCCAGCACCGAGCTCTTCCACAGTAACACTGCTGACGTAGCAGGCACACTACTACTGACAGATGTATTTCAGAAGCATGTCAGACAAATTCCTCCCAATATTCAAACAAATCTGAAGGACATTAGTGAACCCTCTGTAACTCTTCTGCTTATTTACCCCAGAAATTAAGCCTGAGCAGGAGTCCCCATATAGATTTTTCCTAGTCTTGCAGGCAATGAAAAGCCAGTAATATTTTAATAATACTAATATATTAATGCCAAAGCATCCAACATGCAAACTCCATTCTATACTTACCCTTACATGAACTTCCAGGAACAAGGAAAAATAATAGAAAAACACCTATGTATCTTCTTGTTAGAACGTAGAAAAGAAAAATACCAAGAAAATCAGCAGTGAGTAAACAAGTGAATGTGATCACCTCCTCCAAAAGGGTTCTAGAAGCTCTCCAGCATGTATTCAAGCGTGCTTAATGTAACCTTTTTTTACACTTCAGATACCACAGCCAACACAGGGCCAGAAACAAGTGAGGTGATTCTAATACCCTACTAGGGATTGTTTGACTTTTTAGAAGATATTTAACACCTGATCTGATTGATTCAATGATTTACTGTTCAGGGCCAACTTTGAACCTAAAGATTACCATCACTCAGCAAGCAGTATCCTGAGGAGATGTGGCCTTGGCAGACCCAGACGAGCCAGCAGGCAGGGCTCTCCTCAGCACAGTGCTGCTGTCAGGACAGCACTGCTGAAGTGCAGCCTAAGGCCAAGAGGGCAGAAGCAGGAAGAGGGCAGGTATAGCAAATAAATAAGCAGTGACACTGCCCCACTTCTTCATGTAGTCACTTGCAATTCTTGATGGAGAGGAACAACAATGCTTGGTATTCAGTAACAATAATAATAATTAAAATAAGTGACATGGCAAGGGAAGGAAAACCATATAGTTGTAGAGGAATGAGCATACTTGCCATACTAACATACTGCAATTACAAAACCACTCTATTATACCCTTTGCCAACACTCCCTAACACACAGTCTTTAACTGCAGTCAGGAAAACTGGATGCCTCTATTTCTAACCCCTGCCCAACATCACCAGTAAACAAAATAGATACTTTTCATTCACCCTGATTCTGCACCACAGGACCCTTGACTACGGGAATTAATAGGTCTTTCCTATGGAGTGTGCTCTGCCTTTAACCACTGCTATTTCTGACTTCTCTAATTCTGTATGAAGAAAGTCTGAGCTTACAAAGAAAAGACTATGTCCTGAACTGAAGTCTCATGGTCATGTCAGTTCAACTGCCAGAGCAGTGTGAAGCACCAAAAGTGTAGCCAAAGTTTGCTTTTCACAACCGTTATACTAAGCTGCTTCTTTTAGGATGGTGAGGATTCCACACAGGCATATAGTACAGGCTGACAGCTTCATTGTTTAGATTTCTTATGCGCACTGTTGAGTAACTCCATCTGAATAATTTTTAAAAGTCTGACAGCAAAACTCTGAGTTACTTATTTGCTAATGCCAAGTTAGATACCTTCCACTCTAAAGATTCATTTAAAAACACATAAAACCCAGCCCACTAGAATGACTGATAAGGGCAAAAAGGAAAACTTAGATGCTCTCAGAGAAAGATAAATATGTTTCCTCCTTTCAAAATGTAACAGTCTCCTTAATTCCCTAGTGCTGTTCTGCAAATTTCAGTTCTTCAAATACCATCTCCAAGCATTCACCTCTTTTTGCCTCAGCAGTACTTCAATAAATACAGAAACGCAGGAAGAAGCCTGCATTAGAAGCTACCAGAATTGCAAACCATTCAAATCTGAACGGCAGCCACTCACAGGCTGAATGGTCCAGAGTGGTGCACAGTCACATGTAGGGGAGTACACTGGGTGTCAAAGCAAGGGGAACAGGTCCAGGCTATCAGCTAATGCCAGGTTCTGCTTCCCTCTTCTTCCTGTCAGGGCTGCAGAGCCACATTCATCCACTTATGCCCCATTGCATCAGTATTGGCCTATCTGCTTTATTCAACTGGTATGAGCGGGTGTTCCAGTGCAAGGGTCAAGAAGCTGTTCTCCTGATCCTTTCAAAGCTATGTAAAATGCAACTGCTTTGAAAAAGCAGTGGAAACTCTGTATCTACTTTTAAGAGGTATGAAAGTGCTAAAGTCCTTTTCCTCCAGGGCTCAGTGACAAGTACTGTTTTCAGCAGACAGATAATCTCCTTTGTCCCATCCAGCTGTCAGCAGGAAGAGGATATTGCAGTGTCAAGTCCAGAGGCAACTGCAGATCCGAGGCTTGAAGGACACTGCCTTAAAGCATGTTTCTCAGCACTGTGCATTTCCCTCCATCCCATCCATGCTTTTACTAAATCACAACCCTGGACTGGAGATTCATAGACACGGAAAGAGGAGGGCACTGGAGAAGACCCCGAGTCAAACACCTCTCAAATCCAGAATAATATCCAACCCCCACGCTGCCCTGAACTTTGTAGACTTAGGTCCCACTTGCCTCTGTCGTCACCATCAAGCCCACAGTGGCATCCTTCCAGGTATCAGCTGCATTTCCCGGCGGGAATTTCCTGTAAGTGCCTCTTATCTCTGCTGCTGCCCTCCTGGCCCTGTGCATCTCTTCGCGCCCCCTGGTTCTCCCCCTTAGCACTCCCAGTCTCCCAACAGGTGGCTGACAGCCGGCCCCACAATGCCTGGCCAGCCGGGGAGCAGATGCTCATTACCTGGTTCCCGAAGACCGCGATGGAGCAGGCGGTGGAGACTTCGTGGGAGCCAAACCAGACAGAGGCGATGCGCGAGGGCATGCCCAGGATGAAGACCTGGGCCAGGGCACAGATGACCTGCCCCAGGACGGTGACGGGGAAGAGGTGCGGCTTCATGCTGCCCAGCTTCACCCAGGCGCCCACGGCATTGAGGGCTGAGCCAGCCAGCGCGATGAGGCGCAGACCCCTCTTGTCCAGCAGCCAAGCGACAGGGAAGAGCAGGGGGATGTAGGCGAGCATGTAGCTCATGGAGAGCCAGTCGATGGCGAAGGCGCTCACGTCGTAGAAGCGCACGAAGACGTTGTTGATGCTGCCGTACTGGATCCACTGGAAGGCGTTGCACAGGGAGTAGCTGCTGAAGAGCAGCAGCACTGCCCAGCGACGCCGGGACAGCTGCACCTCGGCGGGGGCAGCAGCAGCGGCTCCCCGCCACAGCCGACTGACTCGGCGCCCCGGCCGGCTCCTGCAACACCATGCTGGCACCGCAGGCCGCGCTCGGCTCGGGTCCCCGCCGGCACTACCTGCCCCGGCCACCA
Organism: Myiozetetes cayanensis; assembly: GCF_022539395.1. Taxonomy (NCBI): domain Eukaryota; kingdom Metazoa; phylum Chordata; class Aves; order Passeriformes; family Tyrannidae; genus Myiozetetes; species Myiozetetes cayanensis. Next base: position 21,507,411 of record NW_026087853.1, read on the forward strand.
CCGCCGGGCTCTCTGGCGGCCGCCGCACTGGGAGGCGCTGACGCCCCCGCCCGGCCCGGCCCGGCCCGGCCCTCCCCGCCCGCCGCCCCGCCCCGCCCCGCCCCGCCCTGCCGCGGGGCCTGGAAGGGCCCGGCCGCCCGGGAGGGCACGGACAGGCCCTTCGGCACTGCCCAGCCCCGCCGAGCCGCCGGCCTGGCGTTACAAGGCCCCGGGGCACGAGAGGCTGCAGCCGGCAGCGATGAACGGGCTGACCAGAACTGTGCCCTGGGGGAGGCTGTGCCCGACACCGCCAGAGGTGCCAGGGTGGAGTCCTGGGGGAGGAACCGGTTTGTGTTTCGATTGGGTTGGCTTCTGGTTGTTTTTTTGGTGCCATGGCACACTAGAGAGTGAAAACATCCAGTGAAGTGAAAATTAAAACATCTCAACGCAACTGAAGCAAATGAGCCAAAAGTGATGTTTGTGTCCATCCTCACGGGGAACTCGCAGTTAATGAGTCAGCCCTTGTTTTCCCATTACTTTAGCAACACGCCACTGGCAGATGCCTGCCTGGAGATCACTTATGATCTACAGTTCATTTAATTAACATCATGTTACCTGAATTGCATAACCGTTCCTCAGCGCAAGGACACAAGGTTGCCAGTGTTGTTTCAGCTCTCTTACAGCACTTAACAGACCGATCAAAATTAATTTGGAAAAATGGGAGCAGTGTCTTTAGGATATTGTATTCCTGAAAGAAAGACTTGAGTCAGAGAATGAAAAAGTGAAGTTTTTCTGGCTTGTATTTACTTGGTAGCTACATTATAATGTCGTTCTTTTACATACTTGGTGGAACTTGTGGGATGCTCTTCACAGTGGTACAACATGGTCATAATGTAGCCCTTTCACATAATAAATAGGAAAGACAAACTCAGAAGCCAAACTCAGAAAAGAGGTTTTCAGTCCCATTTATTATTAAGTTAGGTAACCAAAGTTACTCTAAGCTCTACACAGAGATAACAGAAAGAACAGAATAATTTGTTCTAATAAATTTGTAATTTTAATAGTATCAGGAATGTAATGAGTGATAGTGGTGCAAAGAGGGCAGAGGTGAAAAAAGAAAGCTGGAAAAAGACTATCATGGTCCAACAGCTGCTTAATCTGAGAACTGTGAGGTTATAACAGTAAAATAATACATAAAATTAACTTTTAGGTTCATCAGGTTTTAAAAGGCCTTTATAAAATTCTCAGCAATATTATACAGAAATCGAAGTTACACAGAGATAATCACTATCATTTATTAAAGAGCAGTTGAAAAGCAGAGGTAAGTAAAGAAATACACAGGCAATTTTTAGGATGGCAAACTGGGTTTGCTCAGAGGACTATCATTTATTAATAGTTCCTTAAGCAGAGCAAAGAACAAAATTTGCTGATTTTGCAGACATTATTGAGTTACTAAAGCCTAACTTAAATATGTCATCTCCATGCCGTATTTAGTTCTGTAGCTCTAGCTATCTGTAGCTGGAAGTGTTATCACAGTCCATGGCATCTTTAATTTGTAAACTGAGGTAAACACAGGATAATGGAGTTAGGAAGTGAATGGCATGTGCCCTAGTCAAAGTTCTCTGGGCAGCAAAGAGGAAGATATCTATGACTGAATGTGGTTTTCAGACTTAAGTCACAGAAAAAGAATAAGCAGAAAGAGTATAAAGAAAAAATATTATGAGTTAAGGAGACACTGACACACATCAGGAAAACACTGACAACAGTTAAATTTCTTTACACGTGACTAAAGAAACAGCACACTTGTAGACAGATCTCTAGATATATGGGAGACAATTAAGAAACACACATTTGATCCTTTGCCTCCCACCAGCCCTACTCCAGACTGGGCTCAGAAACAGTCTATCATCTTGTGTTTTGTTTTAGCCCCACCTTGAGCTCCTAAATTTCTCTCAAAAATCCTTAGTTTTTTTCATTATCAACATAGTCTGTAGCAAGTCAGAGCCTGCCAAGCAACGAGTCATTTGCTCCAATGTCTTAATCCTACCAGAAAAGTAAACTGGTAAATCAAGAATGACTAAAACACAGACCCTGCTGAAAATAACACCTGAAAACAGATGCATGAAAGCAGTGCCCAGCCTGTCAATTGATTTTGATCCAGACAGGGAAGGAACCCTGCCTACCCAAAGCCTATTCAGACAAGTATTTTTCATACCTATAGGCCTACACTTCCCAGAACTCCTATCCTCTGATTTGAAGGCTGATTTGTTTTGCTTCTGTTTCTGTAAACTGTTCAATCACCCCTTTACAGAATTTGCCAATTTCTGGACTAAAATAAAACCCCTGTGCTTTGCATTTCTTCCTCTCTCCATTGCCACATCTGTTTCTACTCACATGAGCCTCTTTTCCTTCTTGAAGCAACAGAGCAGCTGCTTTTGGATTTCCCTCATCAGGCATCTTTATATAAAATTTCTTAGCCATGAAAAATTATTTATATTTCAGGACAACCCCTTGAAGTGGATTTTAAAGCTAGAGGGAAATCTCCTTTACATGGAGATTAAAGTAAGTGCTAAAAGCTTATAGAATCCTGTAGCCAAAAGTATCTGTGAGGATGGGAAGGCATTAAACCAGAGGCAGAAGAAAGACCCACATTAAATGTAATGGTACAAGCCATCAGATAGAGCCTAACCTCTCTATAATCTTCTTCCCTACTGATGTCAAGAAATCCAACATCTGATTCTTTTGGAATATATGCTGCCTTTGTGACCAGTGAGTACATGAAATTCCTTTACGTTCTGTAAGGACCAAAGAACTTGCCTTGCAACAAGACTGTTATTCTCAAAGCCCACACAATAAGTATAAATGCTAGGGATGATGGTGGCAATGATAATCCAGCTTCCTGATTTCTGGATGGCAACAGGGCTCAATGACAAGCAAGATGATATGAATGGGTGGTGGAAATTGGCTTGGAAGTTGCACAGAAGGCACAGTAGAAAATCATTGTGAAAATAATAATTCCTTGTGTCTTTTCTATCCCATACTGGATCAGAGGTCCAAGGAGTAGGTGGACAAAAAACAAAACTTGCTCGGGAAAAGCAGGTATTTGAGGATCTACTGAATCTTCCATTTTTGCAGTTGTTTAGGTTCCATTTAAATGGGAAGTATCTAAGCTCAAAGGATGACAGGATGTACTTTGATTTCAAACTCACAGCCTTATAATTTCTGTCTCTAAATTTTATCACTGCACTTACAAAGCCTAACTAGTGCAGCTCTTAGGCAGCTCTATTGCATTTTGACTGATAGTGTTTAGGCCCAGAGGAGCTGTCAGCAGATATCCCATACAACCTTTCACAACAGACATCACAGGGAAGACTACAAGCTCTTTGTTAGTGGAGGGAGAAGGTTTCATGCTGGGTTCAAATTGCTTTAGTGGAATTCTTCAGAGGTCAGGTAGTTGTATCATAATACCAAATGTCGAGACTGGAATAGCTGGCAGAGCCACTTACGTCTGGGTCCCGCTTGGATGCAGTGCTCAGCTGGAGACACACGGTGCAGTCCGGGCTGGCAGGGCTGCGGCGCTGGACAAAGTCAGCAGTGTTCCCCTACGAAGCAGGGAAGGCTAAGAGCCCTCTGCTGGCACCTATAGCTTTCTGCATTCCAAGAGCCACGAGAAATCAGGAGCCAGTATACAGCTTATAAATGCCCTGAGTTAGTTTATTACTGTAGATTAGATACACCATAAACCCTTAAGAATCTTCCCTGTTACATTTCCAGTGTAGAAATCTGGGTACATGGACACTGATGAACAACTCCACTCATTACAGCGCAGCATGCAACCTATGCAGCACTCAAAATTTTGCAAAAATTACCTTCCTCTACACAAAACACAATGGCTTGGTTGCACAGTCTAAAATCTCATCTAGAGAAGACTGCAGACCTCAGAACCACCAAAGCTGTGCAGGGGCTAACTGAGCACCAAACCTATCTTGTTCAAAATTTAAAGCCTTTCAAAAGTATAATTCAAGGAAGGGAAATAATGTTTTGCTCCCCTTCAGCATATTTTATGTGTAGCTCTTGCTCTCTAAAAGCTTCACTGGGGATGTATCACCTGTATCTGTTTTACAGGGGCACAAAGAGTTACAGTAATTTGCCTGGGTGATTTGGCTGTGGTCCTGCCAGGGGCGTGACAGTTTTTCCAGTCTGACACCGTCCAGCCTGGGCTGGACAACAGCAGCCTGAAATACCACCTCTTTGAAAATCCAATCTCCCTGTTCAAAGCCTAGCTTTAACACAGCAATGGCCTTAATTTAACTCTGTCTAGCTCAGGTGTGATGTTTGTGTGGATAAATCTTATAGGTCTGAACTGCAAAGAGTACAGCATGACTGAAGGGCTAATATTCACTGCTGCCTTCTTGCAGAAAGAAAAAGGTGCAAAAAGGAGTGTGCAGCATGGAAGACCACTTGCATGCATGGTATCTCAGAAGTGCCAGTTTTTGGTCAGTGCACACCTCTCCAGACACAGGGTAGTTACGCTACTTCTGCATGGCTTTCTGCAAACAGATATCACTTGCTCTGCCCCATTCTCTGATCTGGCCGGATGAGAACCGGCTCTAACCCAAAAACTGTGTAACTGTGGTTAGTCTGCCGTGCTTCTTGAGTATCTCAGCCCAGCTCTCTTTTCAAAACCCTTGCTGTTGAAAAGCTGTGGAGATACAAACAGCTGCATGGAAAGCTGTGCATAAGCTCACTGGAGCAAACCCACCTCACTCCTCTGCTGTGTACCAGGCACTCACATGGGACATGAAGATCAGAGTAAAAGAAGTGAAAAAGATCCAGTTAGACTCAAAACTCAGCCACGGTCTAGATTTACATCCCCAGTCCAGATCAGGTTCACAGATTAACCCCAAATTCCAAAGCTCGAAGTTTATAAGCCCTTCTTACTCAGCATCCTCCAGCCTCCATCTAAGTGAGTCATATTAGTTCAGACTAATGACATAAAAAAGGTTTTCATCTTCTATTTCTTGCAGTTGACATTAATTAATACTAAAAGAGTGCTGGAAATGTGCATGGTCTCATCTGCTGAACTCAGGCAGGTGCCTCTTCTTTCTCCCACTCACACTGCAGCAAAAGAGACAAACCTGGGAAAAGTCCTGAGGATCATGACACCAAACCATCGCTGTTACGAGGGCAGAAAAATTGATTGTATCTTAGGAAAAAAGCACAGAGTTGGTGCAGAAGTTGGGAGGAATGTGTGCTCTCTCTGCATGGATGTCTCTGAAGCAGTAGGACTTTAAGGAGCTTGTCTCTGCAACCTCAGCTGCAAGAAAAATTACAGTCTCATGTAATTTTGTAAGTCTGCCCTGGCAAGTGATGAATATACATTCCCTACCATTTAGTTGGGTAGATTTTTTGATTAACCTAAAAAATCTTTATGTATACACATGTTGCTCAAATCCCCTCCACATCATTAATCAATAAGGTGGCAAAGCAGAACACAGACAAAGTGAGCACAGTGCTGTTTGCTAGGAAAAGTCTCACCATTTCATGTCATGCTTTGCTTTTTCTCTTCTTGACAGCTTGTGATTTATAAAAATGCTATGTCTCTTAGCGGTGATTCCCAATCTTCTTTGATCTGTGTGTGCTGAAATATTAGCATCCAGGCAGAAATTCTTGTATGACAAGTGCTGCTTTGTACACCATGATCACTGTAAGAAACAGAGAGAAGCTTTTTGTGGGCTTCTGCTTTGGTCCAGTATGCAGGAGATATCCTTTTGCTGATGCAGGCTGGCAGCTCTAATAGAAGTGAATTCTGAGATGGGATTTGTAAAACAAGTGCATACATACTTTGGAGCCACAGCAAAATGGGCAACAGAGCTGCTTACTCTGTCAGACTAAAGATGTACCCCTACTTCTCTTCTGACTCGATGCAAACTGTGCTTGCATATTACCCTTCTTCTGCCCCTCAAGAGGAAAAATTCACATGTGAATCAATTTAGAGAAAGGGCATCACAGTAATGACAGCTGGGCTCATAACAGCCCCATACAGTGGGATGAATGCACCTTCCCCTGGACTGGCTGGCTCTGTGTCTCTTGGCACCTGCCATCTGCCACATTGGGAGCCTGCAGCTGAGCTGAGGAGTATGAAGCAGAAAGGGAATACCAATAAAAGATTGCCCTGGGCTTCCCATTGGGAGAGATATGTTAAGATTATGTCAGCACTGAATGTCCTATCTTTATTTATCTTACCATAAAAGCATGCCTGAAATGCTGATACGGAGGGCTTGTAAAGTGCTGAGCCTGTGCTTTTAGGGAGACGGAAAGGGAGAAAGTTATAAAACCCTCCATGCTTTCAAACTTGCTATTCTTCTGCACAGTTGCCAGGATGCCTTGATCCGTGGGAGGTATTGAAATTCGGTAAAGACCATAAAGGAAAATTTAACTCTCTTGTTCCCTGGTTGCCTTCTCCACCCTCTGATTGTATAAACAGATGTTTGCCACACATTTCTGTTTTCTCTGCAGAGAAGACGCCAGTCGGCAGGTGAATGTGGAGGTAACGGTCACTAAGGCTTGAAAAGCACCCTCAGCAGCTGCCTCCCAGTGTCACATTCCACCTGCCCTCGGTTCCAGCTGACTGTCCTGTCTGCAGCAGAGCCCCAGGAACATGGCTGCTGGGCACAAATACAGCCCGAGTGCTTCTACAAAAGCCTTCCTGGATGTCAAAACACTGAAATCCACCATTCTTATCTCAGGTCTTGGTGAAGATGATTATGGTTAATCAGGGCTGCAGTCAGATCTGTTTATTTTAGCAAGTAGCTCCCTCCACCTGTGATGCTTCTCGGGCTCAGCCCCCACATCCAGGGCAGTGATGCCTGCAAACAGCTCTGCAAGCCCCTCAAGAGCTGGTGAAGGTGGGGAACACCAAGCCAAGATCCCCATACCCTCACCAACAGCAGAAACATGCTGGGACCACAAAGCAGAACAGGTCCCTGGACCAAGAACAAGGTCCTCGGCTAAGGGAGACCATAAACTCGCTTTTCCACTTGGTCACGGACATCCCCTTCAGGCAGCCTTACCCAGCCCTTACCATCACAGACATTAGCCTTGAGCCTCCCAGTTCTCCCTCTAGTCTGGCAACAGCCAGGCTAACAACCTTCAAACCGGCTCTGCCAAGAAGCGTGCGGGTGCAGGCTGGGAGCGCTCAGCTTTCGCCCAGCAGAGGCCAGCACGCACGCAGTGTTTCGGCAGGCTGTGCTCGCAGAGGAGCCGTCTTGCTCCCTCACTGGCCTTCCCCGGCTGGGAAAGAGTCTCTCAGCCTCCTTTGAGCCCTCATCTATATACTGCTTCGAGAGAGGTTTTCAGTGAGGGACGGATAGGGCAATAGACAGGCAGTGACATCCTGCTGGAGTAGGGACAGGCTGCCACAGGACCAGCCATCACCCGGTTTATCCAGTTGTGTTCCCAGAAGCATCCCCTTCCCTTGGAACAGCCAGCACCACAGTGGTCCTGGAGGCTGGGCATGGCCAGATAACACAACACTTGAGAAATGCCAGACGCCATGGAAATGAATTTCGAAAGGAATTGCACTGCTGGTAGGAGCAGATAATTGACAGCAATCAGGGATGATTGTCCTGGCCACCTCCCTGCCCTTTGCTCCTCTTTTAGGCTCATCTTTTAGTTCATTTGAGAACAGAGAGGGCCACATCAAAGGACAAGCACTTGGCTACTTAGAAATCTAAAAGAAGGTATGTGAAGAGTGGATTGTAGAGGCCCAGAGCCCAGGAAAAAGAAGCAAGAGACAGCACCGGTACAGAAGTGAAAGAATCTCCTCACACAGCCTAAACAAGCAGCTTTGTGCAGCTCTGCAAATAGCCTCAGGAAAAGATCTTTTTCTCAGCCACTGTTTGAAAGGGCTGATGGCCCTGAAAGGATATGTTGTCCCCTGCTGCTTGTGTGATAAGGAAGTTCCCCCAGGAGACCCATTCTTCATAACAAAGAGAGACTGCCTATGAGACACCTCACAATCACTATAAGCAAACAGAAGTCAAAACAGGCTTGAACTGTGCAGATCATCTTCTGTGATCAGGTTTTTGAGGGCAAGACCGGGGCAGAGACAAGTCAGATTGGAAGATATGTCTCCTAGCACCAGCCAACACCCAGTGTTTGGCCAAAACGGCTGAGCGTAGAGCTGCTAGGAGGCCTTCCAGCTCACAGCCAGCCATGCAGAGGAGGGACAGCTTAACTGATGATGCCAAGAATATTGTTTAGGTTTTGGAGAGGATGTTGTTGCAAACCCGTCTTCCAGTCTCACCACTTACCGCTTATTTTCGTTCTGAGTCGCAGTAATAAGTCTGAGACATTACCAGTGAGTAGTCTAGCAATTCTGTGAACCCCACCCAGCATGAAGGATCTCAGACCTCGACAGCTCTGCAGCAAAAATATTGGCTTCATGTCTGCGTGGGCATAGTTGACATCTACATCAGTGTAGGACTCTCCCCACCTGCAGCTAAAACCAAGCTTAGCATTTCATAGCCATGAGAAAACACAAAGGGCGCAGCAAGGATGGATACCTCTCGTTGTAGGTGATACTGTGTTGTCAGTGCAAACTTTGCTAGGGTTCTGTTGCATCCTCCAGTGAGGAGCATGAGCCTGCAGTTCCCTCCACAGCAAACCCCAGGAAAGGTAGCTGTAGCTTTTTTCTCTGACTGTAACCCAGAAAACATGGAAGCATCAGAGCCCTAAGGAACAGCAAGTGGAAAATCCAGGAGAAAATCCACCAGAAGCTGAACGAGCAGAAGCAGAGCCTGTAAAGACAAAGACCTCTAGAGCTGGGATCAGTTGTCTCTCTCAGGCTTAAAAGGACAAATCCCAGAGAAAGGCACTTTGGGAAGGGCCCGTGTAGCCTGAGTGACTCAAAGCATGGCTTGTGCAAGGATCAGCAGCTCTATTTGTTGGATCAGTGGATGGGGTGAAGCCTATTGGTGGTGTAAGACACTGAAATTGTTCTTGTATTCTGCATGACCTGTATGCAGAAACCCAGCTGCCTGGCTGGAATAACCACCATCCTTCCCTGTGTGTGCACATCACCCTCGGGGCAGGGGGCAGACCCACATAGACAAGGAGGGCCAGTGCAATCGCCCATTGCCTCAGCACTACTTCTGTAGGGTGGTGATGCCCTGGCCCACATGCTGACATTAGGTGTCTATGACCATGGTGCTTCCCATGCTGGCACAGAAACTGGAGGCAGGAAGTTCACGAGCCCCTGAACATACCATGGAAGGAGAATTTGCAGTGCTATCTGTGCCTCTCCTGAGGACAACTTGCTGAGGCATGGCAGTATTTTTGGTTATCCTCCTGCTGAGTGCAAATCAGAGAGAAAATAGGTGCAGCACAGCACATTACAGACTTATCCAACAGCTCTTGTGGGCTATGATGATGGGCCAAACCCCATGAAATATGCTGCTTCTTTGTGCCTGAAAGAAGGATATCTACAAATTTAGTCTATTTTTCTCATTTAAAAGCCTGTGTCAGCAGCACTGCTTGTGGTACCCTGCTGAAAAAATTGCAGCTGATGCTCCTTGAAGATGGCAGCAGTCCTGAGCCACCATCAGCAACAGGGCCTGCGCTGGCAGGTGGGCTTCAGCTTTGTGTAGGTGACTGCTGGCTGGTGGGGTGTAAGGCACAGAGACCATCTGTACGGACCAGCTTGTGTTTCCAGTAGATCAGACCCAGCAATACCAACCTAATCTTCTCTGACCTTTCAGGTTTCATCTGTTTCAATGCATGAGGTAGTGCAGGAGTCTTTGGAGCTATGACTGGCAGGCAAGGGGAAACAGCATAGGCTACAGCTGCATACCTTATCAGGGTGCCCTGGAACAAGAGTCCTGCTAGGTCCTGCTTTTCCTTTGCACTCCAGCACAGCACTTCCCTCCAAGCCTGAGGGCTCCACCAGCCCACCAAGAGCTGCCTGTGAGCTGACATGACATGGCAGTGCACCTCCATACATGCAAGGGGAACATGTGGAGGCATAGCCATCAGTAGCAGGGAGCCAAGAGGGTCAGTAGGGAAGAGATCTGTGATGTTACGTGGCACGTCAGATTCATTAGCCAAGTCCAGCCCTGCAGCAAGGAGGGACCCATCCTCCCCAGGGACCCCATCACCCCACAAACCATTGCTCCTCAGCCTGCCCAGCCTATGCACATGGGCCCCCATTCTAAATGTGAGGCTGCAGTTGCTGGCCTTGGATTTGACCTCTGCACATGCAAGACTCCAAGCTCTCCCCATCCTCCTGCCTGTGTCTTCACTGTATCATGTCAAGATTGACTCAGGTCTTATTTTGGAAACAAAGAGTTAAGAATTTCAATCTTTATTTTACAAAAATAAACCAGTTTTTCCCTGATACTATGTGGCCCCCAACCTTGCTCCCGTTCCTCTTCCTGTAGCTCCGGCTGTTGCGTGTCATATCCAGCCACGCTTACGGAGGCTGTCAGTGCTGCACGCTCTTGTGAGTGTGCCCAAACAAGCACCGGAGAAGGGGGTTGGTGCCCTTTTGTGACTGCCTCCTCATCCCAGGATCCAAGCTGGAAACTGTCCAAAGATGCTTTGTGGTGGCTCTGCCATTTCTGCACAGGGACTAAGTCTTAGGCAAGTCACTCAGAGTAGACACTTTAAGAAGTGCCCAATTCCTTCCCTTGGATGGAAAAGCGAGCCCCACAAAGTTACTTCTTGACATTAGTGGAGCTGGCAGGCTGCCATCGTACTTCCAGCTCAGTGCTGGAAGCGTGGGGAGCTAATGTGGGGCTGGTGAAAGGAGTGTGTGGCGTAAAGCACTTCTGGAGGTGGTGGAGGGGATGTCAGGATGGAGCAGAGTGGTTCATGGGAGCTCAGCATCGAGGTGAAGTGCTTCATCTCCTCTGTCAGCTGCTTGATCTCCCGGCGCAGGGCAGCGTTCTGCCTCTCCAAGTCTTCGCTCTCCTGAGGACACAAAACCACAGGGGTTTCCTCAGTGTGGGAGCTGCAGGGATGAGCTAAGGACATGGGGGTTGCAGTCCTGCGCCTCTCTGCCCCACAGAATTTCCAGAATGACATATTTCTGGTAAATTCGTCACAGAGCCTCGCCTGGGCAAACCCTCCTCCCCCAGCTGGCCAGGCCGGGTGCAAGTGCAATGCCGGCGGCCCCAGACATGCTCCCCAGTGCCGGCTTACGAGAAGTGACTGTGGCTTGCTCCCGCCCAGGCTTTCTCGCTCCCTCTCATGCACACGCACATCTCCGGGTGCTTCCCGGGCAGCCCAGCCCCCGGGGAGAGCGAGCTGAATAACCGCCGTCTTTAACCAGAAAACCACCTGTCACAGGAAACCTGTCATTGCCCTGGAAAGAAGAGACTCACTGCTTCCTGCTAGCAGCCGGGGAAAGCAGTGGCACGGTGGGGAGGAGGGGGAGACACTTGAGTCAGAAGAAAAGAGAAACTGAGGCCTCAGAAGAACTGAATTAATACTGTTATTAATGAGAATAACAACAAAGGGGTTAATAAAGATGCTAAGCCTCGTCTCAACGATACTGAGAGCATCGACGCCTTTGCCACCTCGCCTTCTGAAGTTCAGCTAGCTCCAGGTTGGAGCATTGCAGGCACTAACTGGCCATGGAGCCAACAGCCTGGGCAGGACCAGAGGAGAGAGGTAGGATGCAGCAGCAGACTTTGCAAACTCAGCTGAGACAGCTAAAGTGGGACCCAGCACTTTGAGGCCCTGGAAAGCTGCACCATTACCTTGCCAAAGTGAACATGTCATCCCCCTGCTCGCCCCTCTGCTGCCTCGCTGACTTCTAATGGCACCTGCTCTCTGCACACAGCTGAAATGCACCTACCAGTTACATCTGCTGTCGCTGCAGGAGCTCACACAGCATCTCAAGGACATGACCAAATGCTTTGGAAACCACGACTGCTGTCGAACTCAGGAACTGATGGGAATCACCCGGGGCTGGGATCCCCAGCATCGCCATGACTCATTCCTCTCAAAACACAAACTACAAAACCCTGGGGCAGATGGAGCTGCTGGCTCCTTTCATACCACCACAGCTCAAGCTGAGCCATGCTCTTCTGGGTAGAACCACATCAAAGAACCAAAGTCCCTAATTCAGAATTGACCAAAGGCAAAGAACACTCAGGGAATAAACCCAGGAGCAGCAGGAGTTCACTATCCAGCAGGAAATGGAAAAAAAACCTAGCAGAAACTCACCATCCATCCTCTACTTGCTTCTCTGCATTTTTACATCTGCCTGTGAGGACCCAGGACTTAGCCCTGCTGCTCCCATCCCCATGGGAAGGCAAGGACTGTGTGCTATCAATGCCAGTTGAGCAATAGTAATCTCATATGCAAATGGTTTGTTATCTGCTCTAGGAAAAGTAGTCCAATTCTTGGTGAACAACTAGGCGGGATTTTCCTAGGGAAGGAACAAAGCCCATATTTACCTCTAGGATTACCTTGGAGAGAGCACTGACCCCACGGAAAGGGTGTTTTGTCACAGCTCTCAGGCACAGTCACTCAGAGCCACTGCTGCTGGCAGATGTAATTCAACCAGTCTAGAGCCATGTCAGCTCTAGAATAATCATCACTGACTGAGAAAAGAGTGAAATCTCTGTCTTAAACCCAGCTCCAACCATGGGTTGAGGCCACTATGTAAGGAGGAATGTTCAGGACCGGATTCTCAAGAATTATTCCCAAAAATTTGCATATGGGGGAATATGAAGACCGCTAAGTCAAAGGATGGTTTTTTAAACATGAGCTCAACTACAACTTTTCAAAGGACAGCCAACCTAGTGCAGAGATAAAGATGGTCTCTGTTCAGTGCATGTTGGGTGTTCTTCATCCTACCTGCCAGTAGTCCAAAACATATGGGACTGCACTTACCAATGTGCAAAATTCAGAAGATCCCAGCCCCTGTGCTCTGACACTGACCACATACTCCTGCCCAAACACACACAGCCAGAAGTGGCCATCCCTTCTGAAAAGCAGACATCTAATTCTTCACACCAAGAAGAGCTGCAAAGGTGCCCACAGTGCCACAGAAAAGCACCCTTGTATGCTGTCGCATCTCTGCATAAATGATGGCATGAATTGCAAACCCAGGGAGATTCAACCCAGGTGAGACCGTGCTTTCAAACAGCTTCTGAGTGACTCAGTCAGAAGAGGCTGGAAAAGGAAATCAGTAATGAAAGACTGAGAGATAAAGATGGATTCAAAACTAGGGGCAAAACTAAATGCTTCTGTGGCAGTCGTCCTGGGCTGTGTGCTCTCGCTGCAAGTGCTAACTCCTACATCTTGCCCTGGCCTCGGTTCTCCTGTCCTGCCTCCACTGAGCATCTCCACTCCGAGCCGCAGGGGAAAAGCACATTGTGTCCTCTGTGAGCCCTCAGTACTGAGGAAAAAGAAGAGTGGGAGTGCTCACCAAGTGCAGTGTGTCCGCTTTCTGGGTCTGCCTCAGGCGGCTCTTCTGGGCAGCGATACGATTCTTCTCCCTCCTTTGGACCTTCCTCATGTCATCAGAAGAGTCCTAGGGAAACAAGCCATAGAAATAACTGGGGCATTCCCTCCCTCACCCTTCTCCTGCAGGGCAGTAAGTGGGAAGGGAACACAACAGATAACATGACTGAAGCACAGGACATGAGATACACACCCTCCATACCAGGATAAAGCCATAGCCCAGGGACGTGATGCTTTTGGCACCCTCATTGCCAGGAGGGGCACATCTGATACCCGTGGGCATCCCAGTACTCCTGGGAAATGACCACTCTCCCTTCACTAACACCCAGGGCCGGGGATATGGATTGATGGACCAGAGTAAGGACCTCCTTCTGGAAGAGAAACAATTGAATTCTTGTACAGAAAACCTTTCCCTTCCCTGTCTCTCTGCAGGGTAATGGCAATGTGGACATTTCAGATTCTTGGATAAACCCTTTTTTCCAAAGATACAACCTGTGTTTTCCTCCTTTCACCCCTGTGAGTTCCTCCCCTCTTCATCATCCTCCTCCCTCAGGCTTTATTTTTTGTGGACCCTCTCAATGCAATGTGGCCCTTGCTTTGTTTGACTAGACAGACTCAGAGCATTTGGGTTTAACCCAGATCTCATTTGCTTCAGCTCTCTGGTCTCTGTGCTTGCTCTTTCCTGGATTCCCTTGGTTAGCAATGCCTGTAATGCTGACTGCAACACTTCCTTGGGCAGGGGAGAACAGGTCTCCAGGCTCCAAGTCACGAGATTCCCAGACCAGCCATTCTCTGCTGAGATCTGGTCCTTCTACTGCCTTATGACAGTTGAAACTGTCAAACAGTCTCTTTCATCTTCTATTTTCATATTGCACTGCCCCTTTTGTGGACTCTTTAACATTCACACCACCACTTCTCCACAAGACTACAAAAGTCAGCCACAAAAGTTATCTTCCCAGCCCATCAATCTGTCCACATCCTCTCCCCCATCCCCCCACCGAGGATTTTTTTTTCCTTGAACTTAACCGTTTTGTCCTTGCTTTCAAGTCCCTGAAAATGTCTCAGATACAGCATCTCACATATTCTTCATGAAGTTCAGTCACCATCCTTTTGCAAACCCTGTGCTTTATCCCTTTCTCTACAAGGATGCCTCCTCATCCTTTGTTGCAAACCAAAAATCATCTGCTCTGATCATCCCCAAGATTTCTGAGCAAAGTCTCAGGTACTTGCCATTTGTTGCCAGCCTTAGAGAAATGGCAAATGACAGATATAATAAAGTTTAGCCAGAAAAGGTAGTGGGAACACCTTGGATTTGTGTCAGTATCTGTCAGCAAAAGACCTGCATTAAAGTATGCCATGCAACAAAACAAAATCCCTCTGTCAAGCATTACTGAGATGAAAGATCTCTGAGGCTGAACAGAAAAGAAAGCAGACCCAAAGCGTCAGGGCTTTTCTGAGTCCCAAATGCTGTTCACAGGAGCAGGAAGCAGGCAGGCTGCCCCTGAGCTACTCCAGCTCATGGCCAGGAGGTGCCTGCTTAGGCTCCTTGCCAGAGCACCAGCTCTCATGATGAAGCTTCCTGCCTGCCTGGCATGTGTTGCAGGACTCACCATGCCTAGGGTCCTGGCCCCCCAGTTGCTCCTGGCATAGCACCAGGTAACCAGGCCTTCTCTATCCTCCTTTACCCGCTTCAGTGGCAGGGGCTCCTGCCAGAGTCCTTGACTGAGCCCTGGATCCCTCTCCCCACAGCCGTTCTTAGAAAGCTCTGCCATGTTGCGCTGTGAAAACACCAACAGTGGGTGCCACCCTACCTCCCACCCACCCAGGGCCCATGCCAAAGGACTCTCCATCTGGGGAGACCTGGGAAAGGTCCCTGTTTTACCTGCTTGCTGGGAGGGGGAGACTGGCTGAAGCTGCTGGAATCACTGCTGTCGGAGCTGTGGGGCATGGCTCCTGTCTCTGGCTCCCAGGGTCTCTTCAGCTTCCTTTGTGCTCTTGGTGTTCCTGCCTTCTGTCTTGCTTCTCTGCCTCTCTCCTACCCTCCTCTGAGATGGCCCTTGGCTTCCCTGCTCTCACCTGTCCCAGAGGCACACTGTCCTTCTGCCCAACACTCCCTACACTTTCGCTGCCTCTCCTCTGAGCCTCTGCACCTTCCCTTTAGGTCTCAGCCTCCTGTGGTTTCTCAGAACCTCGGGGATGTAAGCTGAAAGTCACGTGGCCGGAAACTTTAAGGCAAAGAAGAAAAGTTACAGAAGAAAAAAAAATTAATTAAAAAGAAGAAGAAAAAAAAGCACATCTGGGAAAAATGAACTTCAAAATAGCCTGAAAAACCCCCGAAAAACACCTTCAGGCAGTTGAAAAACAACAAGATGGGTTTTCTCTGAGACAAACAGCAGAGATGGAAAGGAAGAAAAGCCCCAGCTCTGGCTGTGAAACTTGGACCCTCAAAGGAGGGCAGTGCGGAGGAGGTGCTGCTGGGGGCCCCAGAAATTCCAGGGGCACTGCATGTCGTGCCAGCCCCATGCAGGCAGGGGGTCAGTCCAGGCCCAGGCAGCCTAGGCCACCCCAAGCCAGCTGGGGAAATTCCCAGGCAGCCACCCACCTTCCCACCACCCACCCACCCCCTCCTGCCATCCCTGACACCCTCAGCAGGTGCCACATAAATGCTGTTTGTGTGGATAGCTCGCATGGGTACGATGAAGCACCAGTCCTATCTAAGAAGAAGGCTCAGGATCATAGAACATTTGAACTGGATTTGGTAGGACTAGTATTTCCTATAAGCAAAGCTATTTAGCACTTTAGAGCATTCAACAGTATGTCACCACTGGCCCATAAGGGTCGTTAACCCTGGCAGACAAACTACCCTGGCCACAGATGATCTATGGATCAGCTGGTACAGACAGCAGCAAGGAGAAGTTGCTTTGCATCCCTTTGTTTGTCCCCTGTGGGGATGTGTCCCCTTGGGCTGTGCTCTGTGGGACTACTTCCATCCTGAGCACAAACCTCAGACTGAAGACATGCAAGCAGCCCTTGGAACAGCAGTGCTTCAGTGCTAGTGGCTCTGGAGGTGACAATGCAGGAGTGTTAAACCAGGGACCATTTATTTTCTGATCTGCTCATGTTAGCAGATCCAGCAGGATGAACCAGGGCCACGTGCCAACACAGCCTCTCTACCCACAGACAGGAGCACATATCTTTGGAATGACTATGTTTTCGCTTGCGCCATAAGGAGCAGATACAGAAACAGGCATGAACCTATCCACAGTAACCCTCTCCTGTGGAAAGCAGCAATTCCCAGTTCCTCCTTACTGGTTTTTGTTGCATATTGGTATTTTGTTTGAGTTTCTCCTGCCTAAAGGAGGAGCAGCTAGCAAGTCTCAGCAGCAGAGCATCAGCAAGAGCACTTGAGATGCAGTGGTCACTACAGCAAGAGTATTGGCAGCTTTGGGTCTGCAGCCACACTGCAGCACAGAAAGCACACGTGCTTGGAACACAGTGCAGACTCGCATGGGCATTGCTGGCATTTCTTCCCGTCCTTGCCACGACTCATAGAGCCAACACATGGGCAAATGTGGGGCTGAAGAAGAACTGCTTGGGGCTGGCTGCAGTCTGGGTAGCTTGGTGAAATTGCCTGGCTTAGCTCCAGTAGCAAAACTGCTCCATTTTGACCCATTTCCCTCTTTAGAAACATCCTGTGACACTGGTGCTCTGCCCTTGGCTCTACTATCTGAACATTTTACAGCTATGAGTGTATTTTTTCCCCTGGTGAGCTGTAGAGAAATGTTAGGATCCACTACACTTTCTAACATGGCTGCAAGGGTTTGGTTGCTTGGCATGAACCACCATGAGGGACCTGATCTCCTGGCAGTACCATATCTCCTGGTAAAAGCCCTGTAGCAGGCAGGGCTCCTCTGGTGTGGCTGGCTCCAGGAATGGAGTAGCCAAAGGCATCGGTGAGATGAGGGGCATTGAGTCTCAAGGCACCAGATAGCAGCACAACTGTTGAAGGATCCATTCACTTGCTGCATTGCTACACTTCCTCTGAACTCTGCAACCCTGAGCGGCACTTCCTTTCCAGGAAGCACGGTCTGGATTCCCACTCTCCTGAGGAAACCACACTCCTCTGCTGGCGAGTGGGTCTCAGAGACTGCCTGGCCCATCCTGCTCGACATGTTGCTGTTGCTTAGGGCAGGATGGAGAGAGCTCCTTCCTCAGAGAAAAATATCATTTTTCCATTATTGGGAAAAAAAAATGAATTCCATCCTTTTGTATCTAGAAAGACCAGTAACTGAAAGGAGGCAATAGGAAAGGTGGTGGCTGTGTTGGCAGGAGGTGATGCAGGGAAGCTGGGTGTCCTGGCAGGAGCTGGACAGTCTGTGCAAAACTGTCCAGAATGTGTCTATGGCAAAAGCTATTCTTTGATCCACAGGAAGAAACTTTTGACCTGCACCTTGGTTTGCCCAGAGCTGGGCTTTTATTGACAACTGATGGAGACACCTCAGGACAGAGTGACAGCAGAGGAGAGGGCTTGGACACTTGGTCTTGCTGAGCGGGACTAAGAGAACATCCCTTTTCCTGCCTTGCCCAAACACACTCCTTGCCCTCAAGCTAGCTATGATGCTAATGAATTCCTGTCACTTATGAGTGAATAAGTGTGCTGTGAGACAGGATCTCCTGGTGGGAAGATGGCAGAGCCTTCACAGTGCTCCTCTGGGCTCGGCAGGACCCATGTTGTCTCCTCACAGGCAGTGCCCCATGCCATTCCTCTGGTCAGAGATGCAATCCCCCAACCCAGAGCAGCAGAAACCACCATATGGCTCCACCAGCACCTGCTCACAGCTCTGTGGGAGCTGCCCTTGGCACCTGCTGCAGGCTGGGGAGCTGATTTCCTGCTGCCCCTCCCCAGGCTCTCCCCTGCTATGAGGGGGAGCCTCAGAAGGCAGTCTCCTAATCTTGGTGCTTGACACAGGTGACTAAATTCACAGTGAATAACATCCCCTGAGTTTCTCTCTGGGATCATTTAGGTTTCTTGATCTTGATCACAGTAGCAGTGAAATCACTCTCAGTGGCATTGGATGAACCCACAAGTGTTAGGTTGCTGCCATACCAGCAGCCTGATGGAGAAGGGATAGTTCCAGAGAGTCTTAGAGGAAGTATGGGGCCATCCAGTCCTGCATTTGTCCTGTCTGAATAAGAGCAGGCTTAAGGGAGTCCTTTTCTCCCGGGACAGAGTGATTGCAGGGACTCTGGAGGCTGGGCTTAATGTGATCTCAACTGCTGAAGAAATGGTTTGAAAGCAGCAAGATGCAGTTCAGCAAGAACAAATGCAAATGTAAAGCAAAGCGAGATGCAGGGAGAAGATCTGGGGAATAACCAACCAGGGCAGCAGAACAGCAGGGAAAAATCCGGGGGTTGCAGAGCATTGAAAACCAAAGCTTTGCCAGCAGCACGGAGGTGTCACAAAGGAGCTGGGTACTGGCTTGGGGTGCAGGGACAAGGCAGGGGAGATCACTGCCCTGTACTGCCTGTGCAGGGCCAGGACCCATTCAGAGTCCCAGATCCAGAAGTGGAATAGTCCAGAAGAAAACAATACAAAGGATAAATACATAGAAATATTGCCCTAAGAGAAAGGAGTGAAGAAGTTGGGTCCATTTAGCCTAGAAAAGAGAAGTTTTGAGGGTGGGAAGTGGGTGGGGAGGAAGGAGCAGTCTTTCATATGTTGTAATGGAAAGGGTGGTCAATTGGTTTCTGTGCAGCCAGAGCAGGGTAAGAAGCAGAAAGCTCCAACTGCAGCAGGAAAGGTGCAGATCTGAGGTTCAAAGCAAGATGAACATAGGAAGACCTTGGGATGGGCAGTTCAGGAAAGTTACTCAAGCCCTCCACATGAAGTGGCTGGGAACAAACCTCTATAGGAGAGGGTAGAGGTTGAATCCTGCCTATGTAGGATGGATTATATTATGAGTTATGTTTCCAGGGTTTAAATAAGGAAAAAATAAAATTAAAAAAGAAAAAAAAAAAAAGAAAAAAAAAAAGAGGGGCTCATCAGAGACCAGAGAGCACATGGGCCATTTCTTAGCCTGGGCTGCAGCCAGCACCTTTGCCTCCAAAGTCCATGTCCCCCTGTGCAACTAGCTTCCTCAGCACAGGTGGGTGCAGGAGTTTCGTTTCGAGCCCTCTCGCTTGCTGCAGGCTTAGGACAGCAACATTCAAAACTGCATCTCACCCCATCCATCTCACTCATCTTGTTTGCACAACCATTCAGTGCATTGTGCTATTTAAAAATCAAGGCTAGAGCAGCTACCAACTTCAGCCTCCTGTAAACCACTGAGGTTGTTTCTCCTTCACATGTAGCATTTTATGCAAATAATTTCTTACAATATTTGGACAATTGCAGCAATTTCCTTATCACTCCTTATCATGAGTTTGAAGACCTTTGTGTAGAAATCAGTGCTGATAAGAGATGTTAAGCAAATGTCTGTGTTGAACAAAGTCCCTGCTCTCAACCAGATGCTTCTTCCATGTCTTGCTCTGTCAGCATATATTGGACCTGTCTCTGATGTGGGCAGCTTCCCCAGGCTCAGTCACCAGGGCTATTTCATCCTGGCTGATGGAGTGAGTGTGAGAGGGAGGTTGTGCCAGGATTGCTCAAGAATAGTCCCACCAAATTCACCCCAACCAACAGAGAGCAAACGCTCATCATACCAACACTTTCAATCCTTACTGGATGCAACCTGCCAGGAAACAGGTACTTTACACCCAGAATGTCTGATAAATGACAAGTACCGTAAATCAAGCACTCAAAAGTATGGAAATCCCAGACTTAATTCCCTTAAACACACTGCATTTACACCCTCATGCCAAGCAACATGCTGTGTTCTGTAACTTCATGACCAGCTAAGGTTTCTTCCCTGGGATGGCTGTGTTACCTTCATTGCTGTCCTGCAGTCAGGGCCTGCTCCAACATCCTGCTTTTCCATTTCTTCATGGATTCCTTCTAGTGCTCATTGCTTCAGTGCTGAGTGAGTTCTTCATGGTTATTAGTTAATCTATCTTCTCAGCCACCTTTTCAGGTTCGGGATGGGAGGTGGAGTTATCCCTATTTAACAGGTGCAAAAGAAGAGACAAAGAGAGATTTAGGTCATAAGTACTCATTCATTTTGTTTTGAACATGTTTTGAACCAACTAGAATCTAAATTTTTCAGTGGTTTTGGCCCTATATAACACTTAATTTAATCAAACCCCAGATCCTCATGTCTGTGACTGCAGCTGCAAACTTTTAGCACTTCTGTAAAGCAGCTCTGCCAAATGAGGAAGACGTGGCTGCTCCTGTGAAAGCTCTTGCTTATGTGGCTCACCGACTCACAGAGTAACTTCGAGGCAGGGGTAGACACAGACCCAACTCTCCAGGGAGGCACCAACTGTCTACCAAGACACTCTCCTTTCTTGCTGCAATCCCTTGCTTCACCAGTTGCATGGGAGTTTCCCACCCCTGCTAAGAAAGGATGCAGCCTAGCTGACCAGCTCTTCGCTCCCTCCAGCCAAGGTCCAGCCTGGGTGCTGAAGAGGTGGCAATCCAGGGCAAAATGCAGGAAGTGATCATATACACAAGACAGTGGAAGTTAGGTTGCCCAGGCAAACCCATTTCTGGCAATTTCTAGCTCTTTGGTACTTGGCTTTGCCAGTTTTAAGGAGGGGGTTTTGAATGTCATTAGTAATGCTTTCTTTGGTCCATATTTTAAAAGAAGGAAGCTATAGAAAGGAAATGCCAAATGTGTTAGCTTTCCAGATATAGACAACAAGCTCCAAGTAGCTGGGGTACATCTCACCCCACTAGAGGGGGAAGGCAAGCCTGGCTAGAGCTCTCAGCTGAAGCACTGGCAGGAGGTTGTCAGGGTCAGACTTCCAGCACATACTGGAGTTTCTGTGTCAAGCTACAGATTTATTAGAGTTCACTCCAGGCTATTTTGAAGAGGTGAACCACATTCTCTTGTCCTCTACAAATAGACTGGTTGGGTAATTAGTTGAGCAACCTCTAATCTTCTCCTGGTAAGGACTTTGCAGCTCATGAGCAAGTACTCAGGTGTGCACTTACAGGAGTCTCCAGGTTAGCAGATCCCAAACCCTGGTAGAGTATATCTATCTAAGGCAAAACTTTCTCTCACTGCTGTCTTCACAGGCCCTGTCTAGCTTCTGGGAAATGGTCAGGAGTGGACCAGATCACTCAGCCGCACTTGGGACACCGAAAAGGCTCAGTTGCCAGACACCCCCCAGTCAACAAGGGTTTCTTTGCTTCCGCTGCCTGGGCTGAGCCCACCAGTTGAACTATCCAAGCGCATGGACGGGGTGTGCAGAGGGTGCAGATGTTGTCTGACGGTTTGACTCATCTCGGTGGCAGTCTCGTTCGGTGATGACGGGGAAGGCCCAAAGAGGAAGGGCAGTGACCCGTTTAACCAGAAGTGCTGATCCACCCAGGGGTAGGCTCACTGGTGCTGGTAAGCAGCCATAGCCCCAGCTTCCTTCATGCTGTCCAGCATGTGCATTTCCAAGCTACCACAAGAGCAGGAGAGGAGCATGTGGCTGTCCAGCCCTGCCACAGTGGCAGCAGGACCCAACCCTGGGCCTCTGCTAGTGCTGCAGTGACTCCAACTGAAGCGACCAAGTAGCAAAAGTTGTGCTCCCAGGGGATGACCACAGCCTGATGGAGAATTTGATGTTTACTGGGCATTGGTTGCAGCCATGATGCATGGCATGGGGGCGGATGGTGAATGTGTTACTTGTCTCTTAAATTAATGCATGACTTTGAGTGTATTACGTTGCTGCTCCATGACGCTATTCAGAGGAAAATGTTTTTCAACACCACCCATCACCGTAAAACATGTTAAAGACTCCTAAGGGTTGAGTACAGCTTATTTAGGGCATGTTCTTACAGCCAGACTCCAAGACACCCACCTCAGCAGAGGATGGCTGTGAACAACACTCGTGCCAGTACTGTGTTCCCACCCCGATGGGATCTGCTTCAATTT
The DNA here is from genome assembly GCF_022539395.1 of Myiozetetes cayanensis. Lineage (NCBI taxonomy): Eukaryota > Metazoa > Chordata > Aves > Passeriformes > Tyrannidae > Myiozetetes > Myiozetetes cayanensis. The sequence goes on from NW_026087853.1 coordinate 21,529,889, forward strand.
TGGATTACATGGATGTATACACTGGTTCTCCCTTCTGCCCACCCCATTTGGTGGGAACGAGCTTCCGAAATACTTCAGCTCCCGCAGCGTAGCTGGAGGGGGTGTTCAGCACAAGTAGCTGCACTGATGGGCGCACATGCAGTGAGCTTGTGCCCAGGCATGTGAGAGGCTTGTACAAGCAGTACTGGAGCACAGCATGTCGGAGGCAGCACAGGGGAGGACAGGCAGCACGGAGCAGACAAGCTGTGAAGGAGAGGACAAGGGAGCTGTGCAGAAGATACAGCTGGTGCCTGTGCAAGTAGTGCTGATTGGTAGTACCACACTGGCAGAGTTATCAAAACACACAAATGTGTTCAAGCCCCATCAGCCCAGATGCTGCATTGGTGCACACTGGCGCACCCACGGCTCTCTCCTGCTGCCAGCTCTCTGGTAGACAAGCCATCCCAGAGCAGCCTGCCAAGGGAGGCAGCAGCAGGGCTGAGCCCCTGTCCCACACCTGGTCCATCCCCCGGAGCTCCTGCCCAGCTCAGGGCTCTTGAATGCCCTTTTGAGAGAAACATAAGGAGGGAGGGAGGCTCATGGTTCAACACCCAAACACAAGGGAGGACCCATTTAGTGCTGGCTGTTTCAGAGGACTTACAAATTCCCACAGGTTTCCTCAGGGGACTCAGAGTAGCAGAGGGAGAGATGGAGGGAGGGACTGAGGGAGATGGACAGTTTCACATGACCATCAATCCTGTACTTTCCACCCTCACGTTTCAGTACCCTGGCACGAGAGAGGAGCTCTGTAACCAGCCTCCTGGGGCATGGCTAATTTTCCCACAGCTTTGGCAGTGGCTGTCAGGACCAGTGCCCAGAAACAGGTGACCTGCACCTCATCCCTGACAGTGCTTTGGAGGTGGGATGAGGGAGAAGTGCTATGCTCTTAGCCATGCCAGTAGCGCTGCTGCAAGGCCCTGACTTGAAAAGTCAGTCCTCCTGACATAAATAATACCGCCAACATCAGCTTCAAAGAGGGGACAGAAAAAAGATAGAAACTCCTTCCTGCCATTCTTTACCAAAACTCTAGAGTTGATGCCCAAGAATCATGCCATTTTCTATCTTATTTAAGCCAGACTTTCTAACTTCAGTTTTGGGTATCGTTGTTTTTCATGTCAATCAATACCTGATCCCCTGTGAGCCCTCTGAAACTGTTGGCCAATAGGGCATCTTGTCCACCTGCACAAACCAGTTTCCTGGCTTTGTGAAAAGTATGTCAGTTTACCAGTCTGAAATGAGTTGTCTTTCCATTTCTTTGAACATCTTGTGAGGGGGTGAGCAAAGGAACAGACTTATCTCTGAGCCAGGCATTGCTCTGCACGTCTCTATCACATGGCATTTCACTAGTTTCCACTCTAAACTAGTGGGACTTTTAGTCCCCACATGGGGAAATTTTCCTGCAGCCCTAATTCAGGTCAGCACCTATCTTTGGATGTCTCCCAATTTCACCGCTTCCTCCCATGTACCACGGCATTACAGTTATAAAGGATGGATTTTCATCGCATTCCTCACACAACCTTCCTCCTTTCCCCACTGCTGCACAGTGAGAGGGACCCACCAGGCAGTTCTATCCTGAATTTGGAGCACAGCCTTGAGCCCATTGGCACTCTCATCTAAACCACCTAGGTGCCAGCTGGCACTTAGGCATGCTCCAGAGCACGGTTGGGAGAAATGCTGAGGTGCTGCTACCCCAACATATGACTCCAGCTGCTGAACCTTGTGGCTGCAGCAGATGATTGCTATCAGATGTAGAAATGTGCCCCTAAGTGCTGCCTGAATGAGGCTCCATCTCACATGCAAGTGGCCAGGTAGGATACACCAGCAGTTTGCACTGCTCTTAAAACTTGTGCACGTGATCCAGTGACCTGAGGTGTCCAATAGACAGCAGAACAGATGCCTGCATCTACATCACAGACACAGAGAACACCTCGCGCCTGCAGCCAAGGGATTTTGTTTGAACCAGTGAGTTTGGTTCTGCCAGTCTGTTACACTGGCAGCATGGGATACCATCATCCTGCCTGGTCACACAGCAGTGCCAGCACGCACCAGCACCCATCAGCTACTCATCTATTAGCTGCTGGCTGAAGCTGGTGAGTGAATCAGGTCACTTTGCTTGTAGGGAAAGTCTGCACAGAAGAAAAGGGATGCCTCACTCAGCAAACGTCTGCGCAATGCAGCAGTGCCTCTGTCTGGCACCCAGAGAGCTCGCCTCTGTCACAGAAGCCAGTAGCCCACGTACTGAGAGGCACTTGCTGATACCCACACGTTAGCTCTGGTGCAAACCCCCTCTTGCTAACTGGTCACTGGGTGTCCAGCATCACCTTGCTATGAGCTGTCAGTAGCCATTCTATCCTCAGTCAGAAACTATGTGTTAGCCTGCCTAGTGACTTCACTGGATTTGGGAACCTACAGGCCTGCAGCACAGCCTTGCTGCCTACTTCCTCCTGACAACCCATGCCATTTCAGGACAAGCAGGTGTCCAGCAAATCCAACCAGCCCAGATGATGCTGCTGGAATTGGGGCTATGGCAAAGCAGAGGCAGGAACTGCAGTGTCAGGAGTCAGGACTTCCCCTGAGAGTGCCACAGATGACAACTCAGCAAGTTCATTCTGCAGAAACTAGATAACATCAGCACAAGGTGGTGGTTACTGGCAAAGGATCCTGTTCCTGAAGCTTCATCTGAGACGTGACAGGCAGCAGTGAAACCTCGTCAAACACTCCCAACCTCTGCTTTTGCTGAAACCTGTGCAAGCTTCTGGACTTAGCTTCTTGCTGGTATTTCTTAGGAGCTCTAGGTTTGCAATTCTGGGAGCCAAGGCTGGAAAAGTCCATCAGCTTGCTAACACAGGGCCTTTTTGTCTAGCAGAGTCCCTTGGGCTGGACAGGGATGTGGAACTATCAGTCTTACCCACAGTGACCCACCTCCTGCCTTCAATGGCTAGAGTTTTTCCTCCTCCACAGGGGCTAACCGTTCACCAAAACCTATGGCACCCTGCTCACACACTGTGCACGGACAGTAGGATACAGGGCTGGAGAACAAAAAGTCAGTCTGCACAGATACATTCAGAACAGCTAAGCTGCATTAAATTTGGAAGTGACTGAAGTTCAATAAACTCCTTGGCAGATGGTGTTAATCAGAATTAGAGCAGTCCTGATACAAGACAGCTCACTCCTTCTGAGTAGGCTGTGCTCACAAAGAGCTTATCACCACAGGCCGTCATACTCACTGCCCACTCTGCTAAATGCACCCCTGGGCTGGAGTCCACTTGAGTTGGTCACTCCACTTCAAAATGCCAAACCAAAGTAAACCCATTGTAACGCAGCAGCAGGACATCTGGAGGAAGGTTTTTCATCACCACACTTTAGTTAATTGGGAATAACTTCTTGAGCACCAGATGGAGAAAAGGCAAATCCCAGCCATGCTGTCTGAGGTGCCAGCCCTTCCCTGTGGTCCTGCCCAGCAAGAGCCAAGGAGACCTCCTGGCTGTAGGGAAGGATCTTTTCCTCAGATGGAAAGTGTTGGTGGCAGAGATGCTGACAGCAAGCTCACTGCCAGTGGGTCTGGCTATACCTCTGACAGCACCTGCCCTGCCTGCCTGCATCACTCAGATGGGAGATGACCCCTGGCCACCCCACCAACTGCACAGAGAATCATACCCTTAATCAGGGACAGGTGACCCAGCCTGCTTTGCCCTCAGGGCAGTTTCCAAAGCCCAGCAGGAGCATGGTGCCTCCATGCAGGCCCAGGGCTTGTACCCGCATCCCACTGTCTCACCCCCATGCTTCAATCACCAGCAACCAGTGATCACAAATAAGCAAAAAGTGCACAATGGCATGGGGAACCAAGTGATACTTCCAGGCTCAAGGAAGCACTAGTTAGTTTTTCTCATTTCTCAGCGAATATCTTGGCAACACAGTTTTCCCTGGCTCAGTCCTGCACTCGGTCGTGGGCCATGCTGGTGCCAGTACTGATCAGCATAGTCTGGCATGCATGGTAATCAAAGCAGTTTTCACAGTTCTTAGTAAATATCAAAGCTGGGGATTTTTGGGGCTTGTTTTGCAGCAAGTTGAGTAGACGAACCAATAAGGACAAAGATAAACGAATACCTGTTGCCCTTGGCTCAAAATGAAACAAGAGAGGCAGGTCACTGGCAAAGGTTAGTTAATACCACTTACCACCATGTCACAGAGTTGCCCTTGGCCCCTGATGAGAAGGGCAGAGGAGGCAGTTTTTCAAATACAAAGCGAGAACAATACTGTGAAAAACTGCAAAGTAATGGCCTCCAAACATCCCTTGCCTTGACCAGCTGCAGGCCAAGGGAGATGTTGGATGCCTTTGCTCACATGACAGCACACAGAGACTCTCACCTACGAGGGGATGGGGGCAGCAGGTGGGGAGAGGGTGAGAGGAGGAGGAAAGGAAGAGAGCTAACATGAATCTTTGGGAGCATGATGTGTTGTTCAACCTTTTTGGGATGAGCTGATTGCAGGAGAGGAGGTGAAGAGCTGGTAAGACCAGAGACCCTTGTGGGGAAACAGAGTTCCTGCTGCCCATGGGCCCTGCCACTTCTCAGGGGTCCAGCAAGAAGAAGGGAGTCAGGCGTGCAGTGTGGAGCACCCACACCAACCTATTGTAGTTGGATCCTCAGCCCAACACACCTGCAGTGCCTCAGGCCCGGTGCTTTGAGGCAAAGTGGCACCTACCTTTTCCTGGGAGAGAAGAGGTAAGAGTGGCTTTGCAGAGGAAACTGGGATAGTATGTGAAGGACACCAGGGATATGTGACAAGCATTTAAGCAGTGGAAAAGTGATGGGGCTCACCTGCTTGGGATTCAGGAAAAATGTTGTACCATGGTACCCTGGGGAGAGCTCTGGTCCGAACTAGGGAGTGTGGGAAGGAGCACAAGGGTTATGACCTGAACGTAGATCTCACAAAACAGGAGATAGACATGTGCTAGAGGGGGCTGTTGGCACATCAGGAGTTCCTGCTGGTGGTCCTGGTTGTTGAGGCACCTCAGGTATCTCAGAAGCAGAGGGACCTGCAGGTGAAATGGCTGGGAAGCACCAATGTTGCTGAGTGGGCTTATGTCTGACAAGAACCATCTGGCACCATGGGATGGCACCATGCACCATAGAATGACAGAAAGGTTTGGGTTGGATGAGATCTTTAAAAGGTCATTTAGTTCCAAACCCCCACCATGGCCAGGGACACCTTCCTCTAGACCAGGTTGCTCAGAGCTCCATCCAGCCTGGCCATGAACACTTCCAGGCTGAGGCATCCACGACTCCGGGCAACCTGTTCCAGTGCCTCACCAACCTAATTTTAAAAAGTTCTTATATCCAATCCAAAACCTTTTACAATTTAAAACTGTTAGCCCTTGTTCTGTCACAACAGGCCCTGGTAAAAAGTCCCTCTCCAGCTTTCTCATAGGCCTTTTAGGTACTGGAAAATCTCTCCGATCTCCCCAGAGCCTCCTCTTCTCCAGGCTGAACAGCCCCAGCTTCCGCGGTTTTTCCTCAAAGGAGAGGCGCTCCAGCCCTCTGCCCATTCCCGCGGGGCTGCTCTGGACCCGCTCTGGGCTGCCCGCCGGGCCGGGGGCAGTCAACACTCGGTGCGCTCTCCCAGGCTCCGGGACCCGCGCCCGGCCGTGTCCCAGCGGGAGCGGTGCTGGGACCGCCCGCCCCGGCCCCGCTGCTCCCGCGGCCGCGCCGCGCCTCCTGCCGGCGGTCCCGGCTCCCGCCGCCTCCTCCCGCCCCGCCGGAGCGCATGGGGGAGCGGAGGGGCCGGGGGCAGCCTGGGGAGCGCACGCCAGCGGGACACCAAGAGGCCACGAAAGCCGCCGTCACAGGGCACAGGGAGAGGGAGAAGAACCGGCCGCGCGGTCCCTGCTCGGTGCCCAGGCACTGAAGCATCCAGCCCGCCGACGGGCTCCTGCGTGCCTGTCTCCAGCCACTTCGTGTGCAGGTTTGCGTGAGCACGAGCGAGCCTCTGGCTGGAGCAGCCAGCGAGCGAGACATGAGCTGTGCAGCAGCAGCGGCTGCCATCCTCCGGCCTCCTGCGCCCAGGGCCAGCAACTGCGGCTCTGCCTACAGCCAACCTCAGCCACCCACGAGAGGGATCCACGTGTGTGTGTGTGTGTGTGTGTGTGTACCCATCAGCATGAGGGATGCAGCCCTACGACAGGCTGGACCGGGATAGTGGGGCTGGCAGCACCCTACATCTATCGGGCTATCGGCTCCAGCACCACAGTCAGCGTATGAGAACCCATCAGCTTCACCCAGTAGTGGCCCACAGCACACCTAGCACAGGATATGGTGGTGTGGAATGGTCAGGAGGTGCCTTCCAGCCCTTTGAGAAGTGTCCGTTGGCTTTTCCAAGCAAATACACATTAGCAGCCATCGCAGTACCTTCCAGGTGGGAGGACACTGCCACAGGTACAATCATTGCTATTTTGGTTTGGAAGCACTTTCTGGCATACAGCAACATAGGCTGTGCCTGGCATGTGCCTGCTGCTCCTCCCGAGGCCCAGGAGATGCCACTATAAATGCACCAGCCTGCAACGTGTTCAGCAGGACAGCCTCTCCCACGGCAAAACTTGTAACTCTTCTAAGGTGGATGCTAGGTTTCGAGAAGACAGGTGCTACCAGACTCAGAAGCCTGAGTAGCCTGTCTCCTACAGGAATCAGGAGGAATTTGCAGCCCCCAGGACTACACAGAGATGGAGCCTTTTCCCTTCAATACTCACAGGCTCCAGCTTAAAGGGGAAGGGGCTCAAACTTTAACTTCAAGTCTTATGAAAAGAAATGCCCTAAACTTCGAGTGGCAAATCCCTTGGTTTGCAGCAGAAGGGCAGGCAGCAGAAGGTTGTTTGGAAGACAGAATCATGGAGTGGTTTGGGTTAGAAGGGACCTTAAAGATCATCTCATTCTAACCCCTGGGCATTGCCAGGACTCAGATAGCTCCTGCCCAAGCCTTGGCTGGAATAGCTAAGCATTAAACTGACACAGATCCATCCTCTTCAGCCGCTGCCTTTGCCACTGCTTCTAGCATGCTTGGTTTCAAAGGGCACTTTATGTTTCTCATCCAAGCCAGCTGTTTTCATAGCAGAAATTTTTACTGCAGTGTGGCTATTTGCCAGAGAAAGGCCATTGTCTGCCTCCACAGCACTGCCACTGCTCCTGGAAGGTGTGACAGCTGACAAGCTCTTCAGGTGAGCAAAAAGCACAAGATGCCTGTGGCTTGATCTGATATTCCACAGGGAGCACCTGCTGACCACAAAAGAGGAAAGCAATACTTGCAGGAATATGAAAATTCATTACCATGTACACTTTGCAGAGGGAAATAAAGTCCTGAAGAGATAAGCAGGCCGAGCAAGTGCTCTGTGTCCTTTCAGCAGAGCTTGATAAGAAGTATCACGTTTTTTCAAAGAATGACAATTGGCTCCTGAGAGCAGCTGAGGAATGGGTCACATCTGAGCCACCTACTCCAGGGTCTGGGCAGAAGGAACAGCAGATGGACAGCTGCCCAGCTTCAAGGGCTGCACAGCAGGCAGTGGCAGCCAGGCCAGACACTGTTTTTCTCCACCAACTTTGTTTCAGGTCCTGCCCTTACTTATCCCTCTAGAGAACCTCAGCGAACAACTTCTCCCAGGGCACAAAAACCTTGTCTCTAACAGATCTAACATGCTTCACACTAAATAAGGCAGCTGGCAGCATTTTGTGAGGTCTCAAAGAAATAAGTTAGGGAACGGGAGGGGAAATCCAGGAAGAAAGTATGAAGAAGAGACAGGACTAATGTCAGATATCCCCAGACGTTAAGGATTAGAAAAGGAGGCTACAGAGAGAAACATGCACTAGAGAAGTAGTCATGCCCAAGGAAGACCTCATATGCTGTTGTCACCTTTAGGTCAAACTCATCTTCTCAAATTGCTTCAGTGCTCCTGGCTGGAGTGCGCATCTGTACCAGATGCTGAAAGCTTCTTTTCACTTGCAGTTTGCATCAAAGTAGCCTCATCCACAATGGAAATGAGTTGGACAGTGGGAGAAGACTGGGTGCACCATTGCTCCTCTGAGACCTCAGTGGTGCACATATGTGAAGATGGGGTCTGCCCCAGTCCAGACCACTGCCTTCATACCTTTGAGTCAGGAACATAAAGCCGTAGTGTCAGGGCTTGGTTATTCATATGGGGATGCTGATTTTTCAGTTCTAGCACCTGCAGCACACCTGGCTGATTATCTTCTCAACCTCCACACCCCTGTGTTCAGCACTGGCCAAAGCCCAAGGCAAGATTTTAGGAGCTTTCCCAGCATGTCAGTTAGGGGCAAGGCTGGGACCTGGCAGAGACCCAAAGGAACTATTCTACACCTCCATGCATAAAGGGATCACGACCACAAAGACATCATGATAGCTCCCCCATTTCTTTCTTATCCCTGAAATTAGTTCAAACTGCTGTAATTGGGACTGAAACAAGAAGGACCGAGTAAGGACGAGATGGCCTTTCCAGCTGGTAAGCCATGCCTGCCTGAGCTACTGAGCTACTTCTTGCTTGACAAGAGTCAGAGCTGCCTCCAAGGCTCCCAGCTCCTCTAGGCTGAATTTTCCCAGCCCACAGGTACTAACTCAGACAATCACAAAGAACAGCTCTGGGACCTGCTCCACCATACCACTCAGCCAGGAACACACCCGCTATGTTCAGCCCCGGCACACGCTGCCACAGTGCCGAGCTCCGCCCAGAGCCCACTGTGGCCTCACCCAAACAGAGCTACGGGAGGATGGCATACGCAAATGTAACATTTACTGAGAGATACAGAACTGAATATTATGAAGGACATACATGGATGGAGAAGGTAGCGACACCACTGCAGAGGGCAGCTTGGACCCCGTTCCCAGCATGCCAGGAAAGGAGCTGGATGCTACCAGACAAGTGACAGAATGGAGATAACTGTGGCATATGTGTTTGTATCAAACAGACCATCATAACATACATTTCTATAGGATCACATCTAGTGATTATATAAATCCATATAGAGATTGCTGTATAAAAACTTTGTAAAAAATACTTTAAAAAAGTGTAAAAATGTGCATTCAAAAGCACGGCCGACACGGACAGCTGGGCTGTAAACATTATACTGAGTGTGCTTGTGGGGGGCGCCTGCGCCACCAAGCCCCGACAGGCCTGCCCACCAAACGGGGCTGCATCAAGTGTTTGTGGTTCTTGGGTTTGGGTTTCCTGCTGGAGCATGCTCCAGGAGTAGCAGCAGCCTCTGGGCAGGGTGCTAGTGGGCACCATGCAGCTGCCACTCCTCTGCCTGCAGCCCCTGCTACCCACAGGGTGTGTGGTCCTTGCAGGACATGCTGTGGCATCGTGAGTCCCCAGGGCTGCGAGCAGGCTGGAGGGCTGTGATGAGGTATCACAGGGAGGTTGCCCTCACTGGTGCCACTAGCCCTGCTCCCAGGTTCAGCCTCAGAGTACATGGTTGGCAGGTTCCTGATCTTCTCTGTCCCCATATTTGGTCCATAGTTCCCAAGGAAGCCCACTGGGTCCTCACTGCACCAGGTCTGGGTGCACAGTTCTTCATACAGTACATACATTAGAGACCCTGGAACACCCTGCGCCACTGTCTCCTCCTCCTGGCCCAGTGCCACCTTCACTTCTTCTCTAGCTGCTCCAGCAGCGGGTTGGCTTCGCTCTCGGGAGTCTTGATGCTGTCTGTCCGCACGATGCAGGTGGGACGGTGCCGGTTCAGCATCAGGATCAGCTGCTGCCTCTCCTGTTTCAACTCTTCTATCTGGGCCTTCAGTTCAGCATTCATGAGCTCTAGGCGCTCGGACTCCTAGCAGGACAGGAACACAACCACATGTGACTTTACTCCAGCAGGACAAGATACGAGGAGAAACAATTTAGGCATCAGGCCACCTCTGCTCAGTGCTGCCCCTCAGCCCCTGCAGCATGGGAGCGGTCTGAAGACCTGCCAAAGCACCAGGTCCCTCTGGGCACTTCGTTCCCAGCCCTGCTGCCTTGTCCTATCTAGTGCCACTGCAGAGAAATACGCAGCCACTGCCTGGGGCAGGTCTCTGTTGCACCACAGCAAAACCTCTGCCTGGCTGCCTTCCATGGTCTGGAAGGGTGCTGGGGAACAAACCTATGTTTAGCTTTTCACCTCCGGCACCTGCAAGGACCTGCCCTTGTGAAATGATTCCTTGACCCCCGCTGTGTCATTTGCCCATGTCTCACCACTCTTTGCAGAAAAACAGCAAGGTGCTGTGATGGTTTTTCTGCCTTGGGGTCACGGGTGAATGGGCATCTGGCTCTGAATAGGAAAACCTTCAGGAATTGAGGCAAGGGGCCAGCCTAGTGTCAGCCCATCCTGTGCCACACTCATATGGGTGCTCCTGCTCCAGCACTGAGGCAGGAACATTCTCGTCGCTCCCTCACCACAAGCCCAGAGCCCACCTCCAGCCCTGGCACCACAGGTATGCTCTGCCTTGGCATATACATGGCCACCACCTTCAGAGCCTCATGAAAAGTGAGGGCCTGTATTTTCCCAGAAAGGGGCACAGGAGCAAGGGGAGGCAGAGGGGCAGTTCAGGAGGCAATGTTGCCTACAGCTGCAGCACCTTTCTATGGAGGTCCCTGCTGCACCCTGGGACAGACTGGGGCACCCACCCGCTGCAGGAACTCCGTCCTCTCCTTCTTCTTGTTACGACATCGTGCTGCTGCTACTTTGTTTTTCTCCCTGCGCCTTTTCCTCCTCTCCTCTTCCTCATCCAGCTGCAATGAGACAGAGAAACTCAGGTCAGAGCCAGCAGGTGTGGGTTGGGGCAGAAGGTAGGGGTGAGCCCCTGGCAGCCCCACCAGTGGCAGGGCAAGATGGCAGTCACCCATGTCACTGGCCTCCAGTGACATGATCTAATCCTCACCAGGAACCAGGTGTGCTGCTGCTACAGCCTTTAACTCCACTTCGTGAGGACAGAGAGAGGGAGACCAGTGCAGCATCCCCAGATGAGGGCCTGGCTGGCAGGGGACAGACAACCCTTCGCAGGGCTTCTCCCTGCCTGAGAAAGGGCAAAGGAGAATAGAGTCCTTCCCACAAAGATGGTCACTATTTGTCACACAGACATCTATAGGCAGGTCTGTGAGCACAGTCATTCAAAGCATCACACAAGCAGCCAAGGGTAGGAGGTAGAAAAATCTGAAAGATCCGCCAGCTGGGCCTGGCTGTTCCCCCCATTCCAATGCCTGGGACTGTCTGCTGCAGCTTCAGTAGTGGCTGAATCATAGGGCAACCATGGTAAAGTGGGGACAGGTCCTGCATCCCCTGTAAAGAAGCAGGACACAGCAGTGCCTGCACTGTTCACCATGTGCTCTCTGACACAAACCACACAGGCCAGGCCAATAAGTCCTATGGGTTGGAAACCCGTAATCAAAGTATTTAGGGATATTTGCTACAAAGCCTGTGTAAATGGCCTGTGGCATGCTTACATCCAAGAACCCAAACCAGCTCCTTCAAGAAAAATCTGAGTTCTGGAAAGCCCTGTGAAGTCAGCACCCAGGTTACACTTTGTAGCATGGATAGAGACGAAAAGGTCCTCGGTGCCTTCATTCACACTTGGCCTGGGACTCTGAAACTTGAGATGTCAGACGGAACTGCCTCACTCCTGACTGATACCTGATGTCCTCCAGATCTACCCACATGTAGGTGCACCAAATTCCTGCTGGTAATGAAAGCTGCAGGTGCCATCATCCACAGTAAACTGTGCACAGTGCTAACATTCACCAAGTCCAAAACCCACTAAGCAAAACATCTCAATGTGATGTGCAAGGACAGGATGAAACATGGACTCAGCAAAGTTAAGGTGAGGGGGTACCTCAAGTAAGCTGCATATCAGATATGCAGCATGTGGCATGCTTTAGAAGGCAATGTCCAAGTTTTATAGCACTAACAGATTTTGTATCTTCTCTACCTTACTTCCCAAGCATTATACCAAAGTTTGCTAAATATTTTAGCCTCAATTGAGGCTAAAATATTAAGCAAAGTCAGCCCAAGCTATGCTCAGACTTCCATAATGCCAGGCTGCCACCATTCCTTTGCCAAGGCAGTGTCATGGGGCACCTTGTAACACACTTAGGAGAACTAGGATGGGAACTGCACTAATACCCCAAGTCCAGTCAGAAATGGATAGCTCACACTATAACCACATAATTCAGATGTGACAGGTGACAGCAGAAATTATCAGGAGGGCTCTAACTCCATGTTCTGCTGCCAGCTCTTAAAAAACTTCCTCACAGAGTTTAAGAGGAGGTAGACATCAGGGTAGCCACGATCCCCCTCTGCACATTTAACAACCATTCATCTCCCCCTAAGACAGCTTCTTGGCCTTTTAGTTCAAGGATTATTGGGAGGGTGCAGAGAGGGAACATGTGCTCACAGCTGCAAAGCTCAAAGAACCCCCCTAAACTTTGCTAAAAAGTACATCTTGTGTTGTAACATGAACTGGAAGACCAAAGAACAACTGCACAAGCCCTGGGAACTGCCTGACGTACTTCCATGCCCCATTGCTCCATTCAACAGGAATCACAGAATAAGTGACTGTCCCTGTCCCCTTCAGCTTTCCTCTATCCTGCAGAGGGCCCAGCTGTGAGGGGTGTGTCCTTAAGATGGAGTGCAGATGCTCAAGGAAGTCAGCTCAGCATAGATAGCAGCTGCTTGGACTCTTGGCTCTCCTTTTTGACCACAGCTCCTGTAACTTCAGAGAACCATGAAGGTTTGGGTTGGGAGGAATCATAAAGATCATCTCATTCCAATCCCCCTGCCATGGGCAGGGACACCTTCCAGTAGAGCAGGTTGCTGAAAGCCCCACCCAGCCTGGTCTTGAACACTTCCAGGGATGGGGAATCCACAGCTTCTCAGGGCAAAGAAGTTCTCTTCAAGAAAACAGGTTTCCCCATCTGCTTCTGCTTGATTTCAGTTCAGAAAGGTGACATGGCCCTGGTGCTGGGGGTTAGGACTCTACTCAGATGCACAAGGGCCAGTGATGGTATATCAGCAAATATTGTCTCAGCAGTTGATCTCCAGGGCATCCCTGTGGGTGGTGTGGTATGCCTCCTGAATTGCTTCAGTCAGCAGCCTCAGAGACCGAGGTCATCATCCACCTGAGAGGCAGGGCTCTGCCCCAGAGGAAGCACCCCAGGCAGGTTGCAGTGATGGAGGAGCCCGGTAGCACCTCTCTACAGCTACCCCAAGAAGAGAGCAGCTTACCCAGTGAGGCTGTCCATCACCCTGTGGGGAAGCCAGCACTCAATACCCACTGTGGGGGTTTTGTGTGCACTCCCAGGCACAAACACCCCAATGCCAGGAGATGCTGGTGCCCCCAGCAGAGCAGAGAGAGCTGCCCATGCCAAAGCTCACAGGGAGCAGCCTGCCCTCCCAGGCACCACATAAAGCATGCCATGCCAGTACCCAGTGCTGCTGGGCTCCGGCTCCCTGCAAGAGGAAAGCAGCTGCAGGCTGCATTGCAAAATTATGTGTGGGCAGCTTCTTGGCTACTCATGGGATAAGCAGCTACTGCTTCATCTCCCTCAGGCTTTTGCTGCAAAACCTTGCCAAGGGCAGCTCCATTTGCTGTCTTCAACTCCTCAGATTCACAGGCCATGCAGGGGAGGAACCAGCTACGGGGAAGGCAGTCAGGCAGGGCCTGTCAGTGGATTTCCTCTTATCTTTCCTCCACATGGTGTCTCAAAAATTGGCTCAGAGGACACTCAGCACTCTCAGTACCTGCTGTGGGGCAGAACTACCCTGTCCCTGTTAAGCAGATGCCAGTGAGATCACATACCCGTGCCCACAAAAAGCAAAAGCAGCTCTTGCAGGACCAGCTCAGACGTGCCTGAGATGCCCTAGGAAAGGAGCTGGGCCCAGAAAAACATCATAGCCACAGACTCCTTCTTTCTCCCCTGGTCCATGAAGCAAGGTGGGCATTACAGCCCCATTTGCTGCAGGATACCCAGGCCAAGAGCTTGCAAGAATTTGGCTTCAGCTGCAAATCCATGACTGCTTTGTCCATGGAGGGACCAAAGCCATTACCATCCCCCAGGCCCTTACAGTGTCCTCCCACGGCATCCTAGCCCCGCTCCTTCCATTGTAGAGCTGCCCAGTCCTTCCTCACGTGATCTCCAAGCTACACAAGCTGACTGGACACTCCCTGGGGCACAGAGCTCCTATGCAAGGTGACTAGATGGACTTCATCGTACCAGTTCTCCTCACAGGAGTCCACATCAAGAGGCTAGGGGGAAAGAATGGGGACCCTCCCCACAGGTCAGCCTGGCTGCTGCTCTTCTGCCAAAAGAGTTGGGCTAAAGCAAGTGTCAGCACCATTTGGAGAGTGGGTTGCTCCCTGGAACTGCTATTTTACCCCCTTCAGCTCACAGCTCATCACAGGCAGCTTTTCACATCATCTAGCACCTCCTTGCTCCTGTTTCCAGAGAACACACATCACCCCATCCTCCCACGGCATCATCCGAGGTAACCTCACATACAAGCAAATGCACTGTTCAGAAGGGCTGTTTATTGGACCTTCCGAGAGCAACCACCATCCTCACCAACGTGGGACCTCTGAACTGGTGGGTTCCCAGCTCCATCTGCAGGCAGTGGGAGGTGCAAACACTCACCACCTGTACAGCCAGAGTCAAAGAGTCAAAGACTGGACAACCAACACATGGGACAACCATGCAAGGAAAACACTGCGCGACTGTCTCCCTAGGCCCTTCAGCCTGATTCTGATGTGCCAGCCTGCGGTACCAAGCAGAAATCACCCACCTTCCCCATGCCAGGAAACATGAGGTAAAGCAAGGGCCTACTCCAAGCAGGGGGACAGGGACAGCTCCCAACCAGCAGTGCCTGCAGCACAGGCTGAGTCACTGCTGCCACTTTGCACCACTCACCCATGCACCTCATCCCCACTGGAGAGGCAACACCAATGCCAGAAGCACCAAGGCCCTGACTGGCACAGGTGGCAGTTTGTGCGACTCCTCCTCTGGGTGTGTGCCCCAACCTAGGGACACGGCAGCTGCACCAGACCCCACTCCACAGGCAGGGTTTGAGTTCAGCTGGCTGCCAATGGCTGCATGGGACCAGTCAGGTCTGGGACAATGAGGCCACCACTGCCAGCCAGTGCTGCAGGGACAAAAATTCAGGCAGGTGGAAGAGGCAGGTACGGGAGCAGCTACCAACACACATGCACATCAAACAGGCAGCGTGACATGCTTATAAAACACACTGCTGGCCACCGTGGTAGGACAGAAAAGCACAGGCAAGAGGGAAACCCAATCAACTGCAGACAACAACCCTGCAAGGTCACCTGCAGCAGCAGTCCCCACAAGACTCACCTCACTTTTCACGGGCTGGGGTCTCTTCCCAAGCTTCACCTCCAGGAAGTGGAGCGGTGAGATCATGGCCCCGATGTTGCGGATATCGGCGCACTTCAGCTCCTCAGCAGTCAGGGCTGTGCCAGGCAGTCCTGTCAAGGGGCCGAGCCCAGGCAGTGCGCCAGCCGTCAGGGACGGGTCGGGAATCTGCCCTGGCATCATAGCAGGGGAAGCAGCTTCGTAGGCTGGAGGCAGAGTGAGACATCCCATTACAACCCAGCCTCATGACACAGCACAAGACAAATTCATTCTATAGTCCCATCACCTAAGGGAGTGAGAACCAAGGAAAGTAGACGTCCTTCCCCAGGGATGGCAAAGGCAGAGACTAAGCAAAATCTGCATGACAGAAACTTAAATATATTAATCCTGCTAGGAAGAATAGGCTACTAGGATATAGATCAGGAAGGGAAGAGACCTAAGAGACAAAGCACCAGAAGAACAGGAGCTGGCTGCAGTGACAGTGATGATCCCACAGTCTACTGGTTTTGGCACATCTGGTCAGGGCTGACACAGCACACAAAGACCACAGATAAAAATGCAAGAGAAAAATCTGCCACTGTACAAACATCTCCCAGCACAGACATGAGGAAGCAAAGGCTGGAGGGGAAAGGGAGCAAGGTGAAAAGACTTCTCCTGTCACAAAAGAAAAACAAAAAGTTGCAGTGTAAGTGAGAATAGGACCAGAACAAACTTTGGCATGTCACTTATGGGCAGAAAAAAGGGAGTTATCAAGAAATATGAAGAACAAGCAGCAAAGAAATAAAGAAATAAAACTACACCTAAAATGGGAAGCTCACAGAGCTGGAGCTGTTACATCAGTCCAAAAGCAATGGGAGCAGATGGTTATTGGCTGCAGCACAAGTACATCCCTGCTGTGTAACTGGCCTGGGACACTTACAACTCACCTATTTATAACATGCGGAATCAACTTCTGTCTGCACAGCACCCATTTCCCACCCTTCCTCAGCTCAACCATATCTCCCAGTGTGTGTGCACTGCTCTCCTTGCTCCGCCCAGTCAGATCAGTCCCAGCACAGAGACATCCACGCCATCCCTGCCCCAGTGCAGGAGGCACTGACACAGCAGGGATGAGGACTAGCAATGTCAGGAGAGATAAACAGGCTAAAGGAGCAAACCCAACCACTGTGCAGCTTCCTGAAATCACAAGAGCTAGTCACAAGGCAGGATTTAAGGAACAGTTGGGGAAACTCATGGAAGCTCTCATAGCACTAACTGCCAGAATGAGAAGGTGCATTAAATGGAAGGATAACATTCACTTGCCCTCCTCTTTCCAAAGCATCCACTCTCAGCTGCTGAGAGGCCAAGTTACAGGTAATGTAGACTTTTGGTCCAGGCAGTATAGTTGTGCTAAGCAGACACACACACACACACACACTGCCAAGCCAGCAGTCACAGTTGCTCAGCACTTGCCATCCTGGAGTGACAAATCTATGTGAGTACCAGACTGAAAACTTGAATGAAGCTGCATGTGAGATAGGACTGCTGGGTCACAGAGTCAGAACAGTTGAGGTTGGGAGTAACTTCTGGAGATCACCTGGTCCAGACCCCCTGTGCAAGTGGGGTCAGTGGGGGCAGGCTGAACAGGGTTAATCACGACAAACAGAGAAGTTAAGGATTTCTTGGCACTGGCACATCTCTTTACCCAGGAGATTGTATAACATGTTTGTTAGTGTGAAGGAACAGGAGATAAGCAGCAGAAGGGAAGACAAGCATACATGTTAGTCAAGGGCACAGAGGCTAAAGGAAGCTCCACAGTTTCTAGCATGTCCTTTATAGACAGGAGGATTTGCAGCAGAGTGCCAACAAGGTGCAGTGAGCTGTGAGCTGTCATACAGTCTAAGCTGCCACCAAAGAGGTTCAGGTGTCAGCATGAGATGTCCCCTGGCAGAACTGGCTCAGCTGTGATGGATGGGACTTGAGAAAGAGCATGGAAAGGCAAATGCAGCAAGATAGAGATCATAAAGTGTCAAGCAGGAATCCAGTCACCCTTTAGGAGATCAGAAAGGGGAGAGCAAGCCAGGAAGCTGGGCCCAGGGACTGTGATCTGCATAAGGTCATTAAAGTATGAAAAGGAGAAGAAAAGAAAGAGAGACAAGTAACTTCTGAAGTGAAATGATACTACTTGATGAAGTGGACTCCTGCCCATTTGGTGACAGAAAAGAAAGAGAAAATACTTGGTAATGATACTTGACCTCAGAAAAGACTATAGGTCAACTCCTTGAGACTGCAAGGACACAAACTGATCCAAAGTGTTCATTCTTCCACAGTGATATCTAAACCAGACAGCTGTAATTCCACATCAGCAGTGGTTGCCTTGTACACTGTCTGGAGATGCCCAATGCAGCAGGGCTCTGAAGCTGCACACTACCTCTCTCTCCCTTCCCTTCAGGCCTACACATGACTAAGATGCTTCACCTGTCCAGAAACCAGCACCATCATACCCTTAGGCTGCCCTCCAGACAGCAAAATGCAAGTTATTTGGGAACTGTGCCTCAATCCCTACCATGCTCCTCAGAGACTGCCTCTCTCCAGCAGGAAAGCACCAGGTCAGTGAGGTGGCATGGCAAAGGAGAAGCGACCCCAGAGGCTCTTCCCAGGACACCACAGGACACAGCTGTTGTGGCATTAAATCCAGTCTACCATTTTGGGATAGCTGCACACACTGCAGAGCTAGCCATTTCCCAGATGCTGCCATCAAGGCGACGTGCTGTGGCACTGAGGAAGACACCTGCCAATAGCAACACACCTTGGGCCAGCTGCTGCACACCCCTCACCAGCAATCCCATAGATGTCCAGACCCAGTCTGAACAGCTTGAGTTCAATTAAAAATTTAAAAAATAAAATTAAACTGAAAAGAATCATTTGAAGTCTTTATCCTGCAAATACCACGAGAGCTGCCATGGCACAGACTGATCTGGGGCCTTGACCCACCCTTTGAAAGGCTTCAGGCTGCGAATTGACTTGAGCCCAGCACTGGATAATGAAATCCATTCTGGACTTGGGGGATCTAGTTTTAATTTATTCACAGAATATGCTGAGTTGGAAGGTACCCACCAGGATCATAGAGTCCAACTCCTGGCCCTGCATAGGACAATCCAAGGGTCACACCACGTGCCCAAGAGCATTGTCCAAACACTTCTTGAACTCTGGCAAGCTCGGTGCTGTGACCACTTTCCTGGGAAGCCCATTCCAGTACCAAACCACCCTCTGAGTGCAGGAATCTTTTCCTAACTTAAACCTCAGCTTCATGCCATTTCCTAGAGTCCTATCACTGGTCACAAGAGTAAAGAGATCAGTGTCTACCCCTCTGCTTCCCCTTGTGAGGAAGTTGTAGACTGCGAGGGGATCTCCCGTCTCTTCTTCTCCAGGCTGAACAAACCAATTGACCTCAGCTGCTCCTCGTAAGACTTCCCCTCAAGGCCCTTTACCATCCTTTTGGCCCTCCTTTGGATGCTCTCTAATAGCTTAATGTCTTTTTTTTATGTTGTGGTGCTCAAAACTGCACACAGGATTCACCATGAGGCTGCACCAGTGCAGAGCAGAGCAAGACAATCACCTCCTTTGACGGGCTGGCAATGCTGTGCTTAACTGTCATCACAACACGCAGCTGACAGCACCCAGGCTGGACAGTCCAGGTCCTCAGCCAGACTGAATGCAGAGTCACTGCAATTTACGAAATAAAGAGCAAGGAGAAATCTGTTTTCCAGACTGTGGCACAACCTGTCCACTGAGTATCCTCTCCCCTGCGCTCCTGAGCCTGAGGCAGCTCCCTGGGGACAACTCGCTATTTGAGGAAACAGTTTTCTCTGGCACATCTTTTCCTTCTATGTCTTTGATCTGGTAGCTTAATATGCCTTGAAATAGCCTCTGTACCAGTGTAACATATGGCACAGGTCAGAGTGAAGGAGCTGGCCCGGTATCCAGTATGCTCTAAAAATGTATCCTGGATCCAGGGACTGCACTGCTAAAGCCCACATCGCACCTGCATCAGTGTAACTTGAATCTAAAGCTGATCAAAGAAAAGTGCCAGAAGTCACCTGGAAGAACATATACTCACCACTAAGATGAGCTGAGAACTAGGTGGAAAGGGGAAAAAGTGAATCCTACAAACAAGATCTTGCTTGGGGGTCAAGAAGCTCAGAAGCACATTGAGAACTGCCAGGAGACAAGTCCTTGAAGAGGAATGTAACACCATTCCCAGCAGGGCTACAACCATGGAAATAAGAAAGGAACAAAGAGAGATGTCATCCCTCTCTGCAGAGCAGGGGTGCAGTAACAGATCATTCTGCCCAGTTCTTGATGGCCCTCAGCTCCAGGCACTGTCACTCCCTGATGATTAGAGGGACTCTCTTATTTCACACCTCTTCCTCAT
This sequence comes from Myiozetetes cayanensis, assembly GCF_022539395.1. NCBI lineage: Eukaryota > Metazoa > Chordata > Aves > Passeriformes > Tyrannidae > Myiozetetes > Myiozetetes cayanensis. Next base: position 21,549,742 of record NW_026087853.1, read on the forward strand.
GTAAGCAAGCGTTCTTTTCATCCCAAGACCCAGATACTTTCATTTTTTTTTTTCTGGTTAGTCCTAGAGTTAAGAAGTTGTACTTTGATCATGTAAAAAATCCCAGGGCATAGAATTCCATTTAATACTTCAGTCTTCTTCCTGAGGCCGTTACCCTGGCAGACAGGGACATGCCTACCTATAGCTCCAGCATATTTCTACCACATTCACCTGGTAGGGCAGAAATAACTTTGAAGTTCAAGATATGAGTTTAACCTTTAAATTCCAGTTTTTCAATACCTCATCTTGCTGGATGGGGTGAATACGGCTGGTGCCTTGCCAATTCCTAATTCCTTTCTAGATACTCCCTTGCAGTGTTTGTCATTTCTAAGGCACATGAACCAATTCATCTCTGTATTCCTTCACTTTCTAACACAGTGTTTTAGCTGGGATTCTTATTAGATTTTTTTTTTCTTTTCAGAAGTGATTAATAACACAGCCTTTTTTCCTCAATGCCAGGCAGTCTTTCAGTTTCCTTACATGAGCTTGGAAATGCCATGTCTCCAGCAAAACCTAGTTTTCTGATGTCCTACAGCTGAACCACACAATTCCTGCATTGTATCAGCTATGCTTTTTCACATAATGAAGCTAACAGCAAAACAGCAAGGGGAAAGAGAACGTGCAGTCTTACATATAACCCTGGGATCTGCATGACACCAGCTGCTTAAGTTTACATTCGCCATAGCTATGCCTTCTGCTCCAATGATATTCATCAAGAAGCTCCAAAGTGAATTAGGAGACAGAGAAACCTTTCTTACAACTTCAGTTTAATGATGAGCATCTTACTTCATTCAATGCTCTCTTCAGCAACTATCTTTGCAGCAAAAATCTGGTCAACACTGATTTCATGGGTCAAAATTCAGTTTGTATATCCTTAGCCTGGACTCTACACTCCCTTTGTTCTGGTTAAAATGCTGTAACACAAGACTTGACCTTTTGCTGAAATGTCTGTAAACCCTCCTAATTATTGCAGTAACTTTCACATCCTTGCTTTGGCACTATTCTTCTTGTGGTCTCAGTCAACTCAGTCATTTTATCAGCAGTCTCATCCCCAAAAAGCTGACAACAGTACAGCTTCCTTCGTTCACCTTGGTTTTGCTGCATCTTTTCCACCAGTGTCAACTGTTTCTGTGCCCCAGTTTTGTCCTTACGGTCAGCAGTCTGTGACACTGACTGATTTATATTTCTTAAAAGCAGCACACATTACTTAGTTTTTCTCCTAATGCTGGAGTCTGTTATCTTCTGGAGCCCACAACTTAGAGGGAAGAAGCTTTATGAAGTTAGTAATGTCCCATACAGTTGCTCAGCTTTCTCAGTGACACTGTCCCCACATGGCCTCCTATTCTTTCTCCTGCAGTTCTAGTCTTCATATGCTTGGGTGCTTTTTTGTGGGTTTGGGGTTTTTTATTTTTTTCTTCCCATCCTGATTTTGTTGCTGCTGCTTTCTCAGGTGACTCTTTGTTTGGTTTTTTTTTGTTTGTTTGTTTGAGGTTTTTTTTTTTAAGAAGCTGACGTTTGCACAGCAGTTATGGCATAAATCTAACATGCGTAGGCATAATTCACGTAACGCAGTATCCCTAAGGACTTGTACTCTCATTGTTAGCCTGTATGCACACCCCTCCTGCCACCTCCTCACTGCTATTCTTACCCACAGACTAAAACTGGCACAGGAGCGCCTACCTGTGTTGAAATCCTACATTCATTTCCTTGTGCAGAGACTGCCTCAGTTCATATCCGCTGTTCCCCCAGGACCATCCCATGCATCCTCGCTTATCCAGAGGTGCTGTTTGTTTCTTTACAAACCTAATGCAAGTGCTACTGTTCCATCAACAGCATCATCCTGTAGAGAGGACTTTGACATCCCAAAGCAGGCTCTGACAGTCACATTTCAATTTAAACTGCCATTACTGTGTTATCTCTGGTGTCAACTTCCTTGGCAAGACTTGAGGGCAAACTTATTTTCAACTTTGCTGTTTACAATATAATCACAGTTTCTTACAACATAAGCTATTTTACATGTGCTGACATCTGCAGTGGTTGATCCAAGTACCCTTCTGATGCTCAGAGAACCAGTCTAGCACCTAATATTGCCAGCCATCAGATTCTGACACTCTGTATATACCAGCATGTTTCTCTTTTCCCCATGTTAAGCACTGCACTAAGGCACAGTCTGTCCTACCAGCCCTTCTCCGTGCTGCCTGCAGAACCAAGGCCATGCTTGCCTGCTATTCTTTCACTCCAGGCTCAACCTGAGTGCCTGCTATTATTTGTCAGCTGCCACAGAGAGCACTGCCAAAGTCTGCAAGCCACCATACAAGAAATCATTGATCTCTTCATCAGTGTGTTAGCACCTGATATACTATCCCCATTTGTATGTACCATCTTGGAGTGTTTAAGCCACAGCAAGTGGCCTTTCATGTGCTCCTGACCAGTAGGCAATAACAATTCTGCTGTGGAGATCAGAAGCAGTGCTACTATCCATGAGAAGCAACTTCTGGTTCCTTGGATTCTACTACAGCTTTATTGCCATTTTTAAACTTTTTTTAACTCTTGGCTATTAAATTAACTCAGCTTGTGTGTCATACATTGCATCTTTCTAGTTCCTCCTGTTAGCAGAAGGATGATTTATATGAAAGCCCTTTCCTGACATACCCAATTTCTCATGCCCCAACAATGTAACTTCCTAAACAAAGACAGGGCAGTTGGATACAACTCCTTCTCTGAATCACTGAGCCACTTGCTTTTTTCTATCTGGACTCTTCTGTCTGATGAGACTGCAGGGTGTTGAGTGTCACTGTAGCCTACAGATCCTCTTCCATCTCAAGGTTCAGCTCCCAGTGAGCACCAAGTTAAGCACGACCAAGCTGAAGGAAGAAAGACTCCATACTCCCAGTGCCACCAGTACCTTGCCATGCAATTATAGCTTTCCTCTGTTGTCTAAAATGTGATACTCTCCCATTCCCACACAACTGCTATCTGCTCTAGATGCATCTAGTTTTGAGTAGCACCTTATAGCAGGTCATCTCTCTTCTGTCTAGCTTCTTCTGAACTGCACTGTTAAAGGCAGTAACTTGAAGTGCCAATGCCAAGGGGCACATTGCTCAATGTCAGTTATTTGCCAACCATCAGAACACAGCAGCAGACAAGCCCTTTGGAGGCAGCCAGTCTTTTTAGAGACCCATGCAGTAGTGCTGGTAAACATGAACTTTACCAACAGCCACTAAGTATTCATCCCTTTGCTGAACCAGTTGATGCCAAGGAACCCACCACCTGTAGCATACTGAAGAGCTGTAGTGACACCTGCTGGGATCAAAATGCGTGCTCTCTTTTTACCAAAGACCTAATATTATTGAGTGTTTAATGCCATCAGGAAAATTGCCCTTTATTTAAAGGCCAATTAAAGGCACAATCATTGCACAGCCTATCAAGTGGACCAGGGTGGAGCACACCACCTCAGTATGCTAGACACTGTAGTTACCTCACTACCTCCACACTCCACTTCCATCCCAAGAGGGAGAGACAGCTCCTACAATCCAGGTTCTGGATTTGCAGGGCCAAAGATGCATCTGTGCCCTTCCCACAGACACTTCTGGCTGCCGCTCTTGCTGTTCCCTTCCTCCCACATGCAACCTGATGTGGTGGGAGAAGAGTTGTAGTGTTTGTGAACACACGTTCATGTAACATCTCAACCCCCAGTTCTAAATACTAAAGAGAGACCACAATGCTAACGAGAAGAAGGAGCTGTGAAGAACTGTACCTCAGGAGATGGAATTCTAAACCCATTTCATGAGTGGGAACATTCTAGCTCAGTCCTGCACATCTAGCTGGCAGGAGGAACATCCAAGTCATTCACAGACAGAAAGCTATGAAAAGCTTTCTAAAAACAGGAATGCAGAGAGAGTCTTGCTGCCCTTCCTCCTCTTCTCTATTAGGGAAGCTCACAGCTCCCTACACTGTGCACATGGGCAACCCAGAGTAGATAGCCTCTCTTTGGCAGAAATGCTGTTTTGTAGCCCCCCATCCAACTGAGTACCACCATTAGGACCCCATATCTGCCTGTCTAATGCTTTGCCTTCTTATCCTTTGTTATGAGGAAGGGGGATGGTGGTTCTCTAGTCCTCAGCTTTAGAAATAACCCTCCTTTGCCATTAGAAAAGAGTCAGCTCAGTCCTTCTTTCTCCCTGAGCATTTTCCTCCATATCTTCACGAGGTAGTAAAAAGCTCTAGTTTTGCGGCTCCAACCACTGCAATGCAGCGATTGACTTGCAAGCAACCTGTGACAGCAGGGTTGTGTACAGTACCTACCATAGCAAGGCTCCTTTACTGCAATTACTGAAAAAAAAATTGCCATTGATTATCACATTATCTCAATCAATTCAGATTGCAATTAATTATTTGGGGTTGCACCACCATAGGATGGCAGTATGGAGCAGAAAGGTAAAAGTTACCATATTTCTACCTGAAACAGGTCAAAGAGATTTGAGGAGGAAGGAATATCCTGGTCTGAGAAAGGCTGCAGCTCAGACACTGAGGTTAACAATTTACTTGTTGAAATTCCCCAGGACCTCCCATAACACACGTGGTCAGGGTTAGAATCTGCTTCAAGAAGTCAACCCTACTCCAGCACAGAGCTCTGCCCCCAGGGGACAAGGATGGCATCAGAGATGAAAGACCACCCTATACAAACTCTTCAAAATTATGCCCTGAATTTCAGGGTCATCCACAAAGACCTCTCATCCATATAAAGACCAGCTCTAGCTGGTTTGCAACAGCCCTGCTCAGCTGAGAGGCCCATATGGACTTTCAGCTCCCTGGCTGCAGGTTAAAATAGCCAGTGATGTTTGGAGTGATACTTTGGACAGTCCAAGCAACTGAGAAATGCAACCAAAACCAGATGGTATAAGGTTTGCTGTGCCCCTCCTTGCTGCACTGGTACTGCAGGACACATGCGTACTGGCAACGAGTCCCTGCTACTCACCATGGCTCTGCCTCCTTTGCTCTTGGGGCCAGGCCCACCACAAAAAGCCCACTGCAGTGAAAACAGCCTCTTAACAGCTTCACACTCAAGACACTGCATGCTGCCAAGTACCTGGCCCAGGCAATGCAGCTGAAGTAGCAAACACCAGCATAGGGAAGGAGATCACAAAGCAGATGCTCAACACTGCCTGTGCTTGAGCAGCCTAGCTGGAGGAGAGGGCAAGAGGAGACAAGGGGTGTGAGGGAGTATTTGCTCTTCCTTGGCGAGGAACAGAGCACAAAGACCTTTGCATCCTGTAAGGAGGGAAATGCTCAACTGTGAAAATGCAGGAAAAGCATCCGTAGGTGTCTCAGCGAAGATACAGAGGCAGCAACCTGCACACTAACTCAGCAGATTTTGTTAATCCCCCAGACCCCAGGAACAACCAATCGCTGCATAACACAGGGATGGTATGGATAGCAGCTCCTGCACCCACACACTCAGCCCCCAGATGGGTAGGTTTTTGCTTTTTTAAGTCACTAGGAGTCATACTAAGAATCTGAACTCCAAAGACTGGCATTCCCAGGTGCCCCCACACAAGCATTCACCAACAAATTCCCAGTGCAGACTCTGGCAAGAGCCTCCAGATAGAGTTTTTCATGCAAATTTTCTCAAAACTAGCTAAAAAATCCTGGTCTGAGCTGCAGAAGCATTTGTTTCTGCTGAGCTCTCGGAGTCCAAACACACACACACACTCACAGTTTGGCAGTGGTTGTGTTCCAGGGCTGGTAATGCAAGCCATGGAGCAGGCTGCCAAGACAAGCAAGAGAACGAGCCAGGCCCCGTTTCATTGGCCACCATACGCTGCATATGGCTCTGGAACCAGCCAGCAGAGTGTTCTCACCCTCCTTGAAGGCATAGGAGACCCTGTGTTTTCAAATACACCTCCACAGGGCCTTCATTAAAGGAAAATGGAAACATAATGTGGCTCCTGCTCCCTTGGTATTTCTCCCTTTCCCCCAATTTGCTCTCAAACCTATTTCCCTTCCATGGAAAAAGAAAAGTGCCTCCTGGAGCAGACCGTGCAAAAGAATGCAACTTCCATTCAACTCCATGCCTGACTGCTAAAGCGGACTTGGGACCGCGCGGTGGGGGCACCTCTAGGGCCCCTTTCCTTCCCGGGGCCCCGCAGGCTGGGGGCACGGCTCAGCGATAACACGGCTCCCCGGCACGGACCGGCGGCCGCGGGGAGCCCGCGCCCCTCACCTGCGCGCCCGGCCGGCAGGTGAAGCGGAGGCGAGGCGGGCGCCCGACAGCGCGGGGAGGCCGCCCCGCAGCTGATCAGTGCGGGGGCAGCAGCGCTGCTCTGAGCCGCCCATGCGGCTGTGCCCACCGCCGCGGAGGTCTCCGCGCATCTCCGCGGTGCGCCCGACCGCCCGGAGGGCAGAACCCTGCCCGCTGCCGCGAGATGCCGGGATGCTCCTGCGGGTGCCTTCCGCCCCAGCCCCCGCCACCGCCACTGTCCGCCACCCCCGCGGAGCCCCGCGCCGCCGCCCGCCCCCGGCCGCAATCCCGGCCCACCCGGCGAGCCCCCCGGCCGCGCTCACACCCACCGTGCAGGGGGACCGGGCTGCCGGGGTGCCCGCGGGGCCCGGCCGCAGGGGCCGGGCGCGGGCTGCGGTCTCAGCCTCGCCGCCTCCGCCGCCCGGCTGCGAGGCGCTGCCCCGACCCCCGGGCCCCGCCGGGTGCCGATGTCGGTGCCGGCAGCCGCCGGGGCGCCTTGGCCCGCCGCCGCCCCCCGCCGCCCCGGTGCGCGCCTCCCGCAGGCTGTGGCAGGCGGCGGGGTGGGCTGCATCAGCCCCGGTTATATAGCGGCCCCTGGGCTGCGGGGAGGGGTCGGGAATGCGGAACCGGCCGGGCTGCCAGCGCCACACGTCAGGGAGGGCGGGGGAGCGGGGCCGCGGGGCGGGGAGCGCCGCGCAGGGGTGGGACCAGCCGGGACACCCCGACATCCCGTACCTCGGCATCCCGCAACCCGCACCCCATGGCGCGGTGTCCCGCACCTCGCGGCCCGGCACCTCCGCATCCTGCACCCTGGGACTCCGCACCCACCACCCCTCGGCACCCCAGTGCTCTTGCAGGCGGTATCCCCAGCACGGTCCGGCACCCCGTACCCCTTCGCACCACGGCGCCGCGGCACCTCGCACCGCCCGACAGGGTGCACGCCTTGCCCCCGCTCCTATTTGCGCCCCTCCACACTTTCCGCCCGGCGCCTCCCTCGCACCCCGCGCACGCCAGGACCCGGTGCCGCCACAGCCGTGCCCGAGCCAGCCCGTTCTGTGCGGAGCCCCCGCTTCTCGGTCCTGCGCCTGGGAAAAAAGAGGTAAAGGACCAGCGAGAGTATCCAGGGCAACAAGCATCCCCAGCAGCAAGCCTACCTTGCCCAGGGCAGTAAAGGCACAGGGGCAGGGAGGGCTGCAGGATCACCCTGTTGTCGCTTGGGAGTCTAGCGACATCATGCCATCCTAGCCCAGCCCGGCCTGCTCATGCCCCACCCAATGCTCATATAAGGGTCTCCCTCATACAAGGGTCAAGGACTGCCAACCGTCAGCTCCACCAGACTGGCATGGAGAGTAGCCAAGAGAAAGTAGAGGGGTTTAAGGCACCTCTGCCCAGCTGCTTTGTTTTCTTCCCATGTCATCACTGGGACATCTGGGAGGGACATTGCCTGAGGCACAGGCACATTCATGGTGCCCAGTGCTCTAGCACCTTGATGTCGAATGGATATGGTAGAGCAAGTGACATACTGGGGCCTTCCTGATAACTGATTTGTGTGGATTTGATTTGTCTTCTTCCTCTTTCTCTCTGACATTGGTGTCTTCCCATCTGCCTCTGACAAACTGTTCTGGGACACAAAGCTTTGCACAACCACAAGACCATCTAGAACCTGCCATAGGTTCTAGATGCTCCAGGGCTGTTCTAAACCCTTTCAGCATAGAAATGCTCATTTTTCCTTAGAAAGAAAAAATCCCAAGAAAAGTCAGCAAACCAACCAGGCTGAGCAGCACTACCCAGCTAAGCAATAGTGCCACCTCTCTGACCCACCCAGCTACACAGAAAGGCATCATCTACCCTACCTTGTTTTCCTTTCCCCGGCTTTTCAGTCATTGTTTCTTTTCAGCATTTGCCAATTTCATTTTTTTTTCACAACTGACCATTCACACTATTCATCGTCCACAGGGGCTTGGCATCACTACTTCCAGCCTTGTCCTCTTTATCTGTATCTCAGCAAGAGAAAGAGAATTCACTTCTGGAGAGCTGGGACTGGGCAGGAACAGGGCACCAGAAATGCTGCATTCAATATAGGATATAATCTGCCCAAGCTGTCCTAGAGATATACGTAACAGCCTGGCTTGGCAGAACACTGCACACGTATCTTCATTCCTACTCTTCTCATTCTGTTGTTCTTTTATTATTTTTGTTTTCATAGAGGCAGAATACTTTTTATACACCTTTGCATATAACCCCAGTATTTATTTAATCTTGGCACCTCATCTTGGGGGGAAGGGAATGGAAAAATATGAGCTGATATATATTTTTTCCATATGCATTCCTTCACCATCAGATAGGACAGACTTTTCTAGTGCCTTCAGCTGCAGGTATCCCAGTGTGGTTGACAAATAATATCTCTCTCTAACAAATCAGAAAAGCTGCCTTCAGGGCATGGCAGCTCCCTCACAACTGCTGCATCCTGAGGGAAGGGAGAGGGCAAACTGGGGGGATTCCAGAAGACGTGGATGACCTGGCTAAGCAAGGTCCAGTCCAGCACATGGTTCCTCCTGCAGCCCTTCCCTGCCCTGGGGAAGATGGGAAAGTGCCATTTCCCCTTCTCTGCCGGGGGGGCTGGAAGAAGAGAGTTCTCCCTGCTCTGTCTTCCACTGTTTTCCCCTTTTTCATTTCCCTTTCTCTAGTGTGCAGAGCTGAGAGATCTCATTGCAACACAGACATCTACTGCCTCAGCCTTGAGTACTGGCCCCTTCCCTCCCAGCCAGCCCTCACAGGATGGGAGCAGGAACCCCACACCTCCCAGTCTGTATATGACCAGCACTCAGCATGTTTGCAGTGCACTGATTTCAACACTGTGCTGAAGAAGGTTGTGGACTGACGAGGAGAGCCCTTCAGCCTACAATTTCTTTCCTTCCCTGCTCCCCCACTGCAGGTCCTGGGGGCAGCTGAGTCTCCCTTACTATAAAAATCCAAGTTAGTCCTAAATGGGAGTTGTTTAACTTAACTGTTGAAGAGCTAGTTCCAGGGAAGCAATCCTTGTTTAGGACAGCGCTTACGCACATGTTTTAAGGGACAAGCTTGCATCATTTTTTCTTGACTTGGGAACTCTTGTCTCACAGGGGAATTTTCCTCGTTTTTGCAGCCGCCTGTGCTTGAACTGTTCCTTTCCTGAGCTGGGTTTTGCCTCATGTAAACACCAAATATGTTTACTTTTCAGATAGTTTCATTTTGGCTACAAAAGGCGTAACAATTCATTAGGAATTTTTGGCTTCAGTGGGTAAAAGTGAACAGAAAAGTCACCAACAACAGGCTGCTTGCTGAAAGATGCAGTGGTCAGATAAACACGTCTGGCCCTAGTAGAGCCAGTCAGTTTTGCTGCTTGCTGACAAAGACAAATTAACCAAGTGTGAATGGCAGCATTTGCAATGGAGACAGGAGCTGATGAGAAAAAAAGAAGTGCCACTGCACAGAACATAAAAAGGCTGCCAATACCTTGCTGCTTGGCAGATGGCTTTCTCTTCAGATGAAAGGGATAATTTGCATATTTTTGTCCAAAATAAAGTGTGTGGAAGGTGAAGGCTCATGGATGCGGAAACACAACCCCTGCAATACAACATGGGGACAGAAAGTTATCAGGAACAGCATGAACTATAGAGCAAAACAGAGCTGCACCAGCACAGAGTTTGACTGCAAAGGAGTTGCTCTCGGTCCTTGGGAAAAGTGACTGCTTTTCACCTCTGCCTTCTCTACATGGATGAACTGTGCAGCTCATCAGCTGGATTCAGGCATAGGCCAGGACACCAAAGGACAGCCATCCTTGTTCTTCTCACCCCTCTCTTCTGGATTGGCTAGTGGCCCTCTGACAGCAGGAGTGGATGCTGCCTGGAGCAGGCCTGTGTCTTCTGAAGGTGGGCAGAGAAGGCAGAGTCAGTACTGGTCCCTCTTGCCAGGTTTCTCAGCATCACTCTTCCTGTTAAGCACTGTCAGTGGCACTGTGATGAGAGCCAGAGCACTGACAAGGCTCCTGAGAGTCCTCAACATTTAATGTGCCATGTTCAAATGCACTGAGAGCACATTTAAGACCCCAGCAATGGTGGTCCTTTGCTTGCTCTCTGCACCTTCCTAATGTCACCAGTAGTGGAGATGAGCTCTGATAACCTCTCTGGGACATTCTTAGCTAAGAAAGCCAATGATACTCTAGACCTAAACGTTTCTGTTGCATGTCCAAGCACAGTTTTACATGCTTTAAATTAGGTAATATTCTAAGTCTAATCACAATGCTAGCCACCCCAGTTCATCTCCTTTCTGTAACCTCCTGAGGGCTGACTAGCACAAAAACATGCACACGGGAAATGCCTGGGAAACATAAAGAACTCATGTTCTACATGCAAAATTCTCTCTGGCATTGCCCCTCTGTGCAGGCTGACAGGGTTAATGATCCCCTCTCACCCACTGAGGCTCAAGAAGCTGTGCTGTGGCTCTGCCTAAGTGGGATCCCTCAGACCTGCTCCTTGCTCCCACACTTGCCATCTAACATTTGCTGCAGCAAATAGTGCTTTTCATCTGTTGCCCATCCACTTAAATCACACAAACCTTCATGAATCTGCTTCCCTTTTTCCTCATAGTTGTCTTCAGTATTAGTATGCAATCCTGATGGCCAGTTCTGAAAACATTCATTGAAGGACATGACCTAGGACTTACACATTCACTCACGTAACTCAAAGTACAATAGTTACAATACCTATCTGCAGCAAGAAAGAGCTTCACCCTGCAGGAGAGGATGGTGGTGATGCAACTAAAGATGTAGCTGCCCTTTGGCCACCTCTGGCTCCATGTCACACCGTCCCCAGTGGCCACAATTCAGTTCTGACTTAACTGCTCCTTTCATGTAACCCTACCTCTGGTTTCTAGTCTGATTAGAGTAGGGTTTCTAGTCTGATTTTTCTTTAAAAAACATTACTTTCATTACAATTTTGCAGAATTGGTCTGGAAAGTGAAAAGAAAAATCACACAAGCAGGAGGAGTGAGAGGATGGTAAACTGCCCCCACGTCACTGAGATAAAGCAGCTGTGTCTGGGCTGGTGGCAGGGCTGAGGCCTGAGCAGTCAACACCACAGTGGTCAGACAGTGCTCTAGTGGACATGCCCTGATGGGCCAATTGATCCCCAGGCTTCCCGTTTAAAAAAATGGGACTGATTAGATACTGGGGCTGACAAATGCTGTGCGAGAGCTTGTCTCTGACAGTGCTAGATCCTTAAGTTAAATAATCTTTATGTTGGACAGTTGTGGAATAACCTCTCCAGAAAGGAATTTCCTTCTTATCTTTGTCAGTTAGGCATTGGCTTAGACTTTGAAATATATAGTATTTCCTACAAAAGTTATAGTTCTGTCTAATTCATATCCCTTCCCCATGTATCTTCTCTGTAAACTGTCATGATGCGTTCCTTGCAATCCCTGCTCATGTGGAAGGAGTTTCATCTTTTTAGTAACTTTCTTTATCTGCTTTTATCTCCCTTTTTTCCCCAGCAAGGGTGATGAGAAGCCCACAAGAGTATTCCAGCAGAAGGTCTATCCCAGACTCACTAGTCTGGATTAGTTTCCATTTTGCTATAAAGCCACCCTTGCATGGTTCCCAGGGACAGACTGCTCTGAACTTTCAAGGCCTATGGTTTCTACTTCTTCGCAGTATTTCACCAGTGCCAGCACAAGTCACCTTGTGGCCACTTAGCCTCATCAAGAAGTTCCTGTGAAAGACACTGCTCCCAGCTTTTTGAACATCCACGTCCTGCTGTTATTTCCTACAGCAGGAAACACTCCATAACTTCTAGCAGCTCCAGGAGTATGATTTTCCTTTGCAGACAAAAGTGAGCTGCAAATTTATTGCTGCAATGTAGCCAATCAGGTGAGTGTGTGGAGGGGACTTGCACATCCCTAACGAGCACTCCTATGTCTGCAATTCCTTGCCTCCCTCTGCCATCTCCTATTGCTGCACACATCTGTTGCTCTCTAGCACTCGCAGTCCTAGGGACTGTTTTCTAAGACACCGGCCTTTGCTTTCAGAAGTTCTCACTGCCTGAGGGTGCCTTCTCTGTACCAACTGAGCTGCACTATTAGGGGCATTTGTCTTTTTTTCTTTTTGGTATACAAATTACTTTTCTGCAGTGCCTTAAGCTTCCTTAGCTGATCTACTTTCTTCCCTGTTCCCAAAACATATCAGCCCTCTCCCAGACTTCCTACTTTCAACAGGCTGAATGAAGGTCCTATAATTTTTGCTGAGTCTTTATGCTTCACATTTTCTCCTTACCTGCCAGATTCCCATCTAACATTTTCCCTGGTATAGCCTATGCACCTACTGGCTGCTTTAGGGTTAGAATCATAGAATCACAGAATCAACCAGGTTGGAAAAGACCTCTGAGATCATCAAGTCCAACCCTTGATCCAACACCGCCATGGTTACTAGACCATGCCACATCCAGTCTCATCTTAAAATCCTCCAGAGACAGTGAATCCACCACTTCCCTGGGCAGCCCATTCCAATGTCTGATTACTCTCTCTGTAAAGAATTTCTTCCTAATATCCAACCTAGACCTCCCCTATCAGAACTTAAGACCGTGCTCCCTTGTCTTACTGCTGGTTGACTGGGAGAAGAGACCGACCCCACCTGGCTACAACCTCCTTTAAGGTAGTTGTGGAGAGTGATGAGGTCTCCCCTGTGCCTCCTCTTCTCCAGGCTAAAGGATGTTCATTTTCTGAAGGATCTCTTCGCCTGCAATAACGTCTTATGCCTTGTGTCCAAGACAGGTTGAGGGCGGGGAGAGGTGGAGATTCCTTGCCTTTACTCTGGATATTGCCGTTTGTGTTATTAAAAAAAGAACCAATGAGAAAGCTCTCCTTGATATTTATCCAAAACTCTTTCTCTCCACAATGCCCTCTATCCTCCTTCTCCATTTCATTTCTCCACCATCTCTTCCTTACCCTGCTCCCCTGCACACTTTGCTTTCTCACTTTCCTGGCTTTCTTCATCCCTCCCCTTGTACTCCCTCCTTCTTTCACTGCCTCCCTTCTTCCCTCCCTCTCCTTGGCTCAGTATTCAAAATCCCTGCCCATAGCGACGAAAGGAAAAACAACAACACAACACTCCAGCCTGAGGAGGCCAGAACACGGGATTCCTTCCGAGAAAACTCAGAAACCAGGGAAAGGAGGGAAAGCAAACAGTGAGACCAGGAAGAAGGCTGAAGAAAGCATGGATATTTCAAGGGGGAGGGATGAGCTGGTATCTCAGGGAAACTTGGTGGGGATTAAGACAAACACAGCTACATGATCACAGGTCCAACCTAAACACAGCAGAGCAAGTTCTGCTTTCTGGGGGAAGGAGCTGGGTCAGGAAGCCCAACTCACACAGAAAGAGCCCCAGTGCACAGCTATGCTAAGGACAGAGATAACTGGACAGATGGGAGGAAAGAGAAGGCAGTGACTGGCTCTAGGGAGTGGATGAGCCAATGCCCTGGGCCACAAGCAGCAGAAATCCCTGCAGTGGAGGAAGAAGAGCTGAATTTCCCAGGAATGGTGGGGAATTCTTCCTACCAAAGGGAGACTGCGCCTCTGGGGCTGAAGGGTTAATACCCCACAGGAGGGCCCCGGGGAATCCACTGTAAATAGGTGTGGTTTTCTCTGAAACTCCAAGAGGCATTTTCTTTCTGTACCAGTCTGGACAGGTGAGAAATCGGAAGAAGTTGGAGCCTGTGCTTCCCACTAGCACAAAGCAGGGCTGTTAGTACAGGTCTCACTGTTTGTTTGCACACCCCAGCCTGGCTGCTTAACTCCGTAGTACCCGGTGCCAGGAATCTCTGGCAGTCAGCATGGTGGTCCCCCGGGTACAAGCACCTGCCTGTTAATGGAAAGCCACAGATTAATGGAGCAGCACAAGAAGCCTTAGTCAGTTACTCATTGCAGAAAGGATAATTCAGTGATAAGCAAAACAGCCAGATACAGCATGTGCAGGAACAGCAACTCTCTTCCTTTCTCCTCCTCCCATACCTCATAGGCCTGCACCCCCTACCCCAGCACTGCACTTGGCCCTCCTTCCTTGCCTCATCGCTCACAACTGCCCTCCCCATGCCACATCTCCAGGTTGAACTAGAGCAATTTTGTTTCTTTCCACAATGCAACCCCCCCTTGCCCCGGCTCTGCAGCCTGCCCGCTACTAGGCAAGAATCAGTTTTCAGTCTCCTCTGCTCCATTTTTCATTTGTAATGCAGACCATTTGAACCTTGAGGATAATTTTCTCTTCTTCAAATGAATGTTAAACATAGCTGTCTCCCAGAAAGGTAGAACTAGAAGAGACACTGGATCACTAAATCCAGACACAAGCTTTAACAGCGTTACTTATATAGTCCCCTTCATAAACTAACCGGGCTAAATCTTGAAACCAATTGGAATTTTGCTCTCCCTGTTCCCACTAGAAAGCTGTTCAAGGATCCTACTGCTTTGAAAGAAGAAATATTCTGTTAATCTCCAGCCTAAATTTGTTCAGGCAAGGAAAGACAGCACTCATGCAGCAAAGTGCTGAGTAGGACATAAGCCTCAGAACAGAATTCAAACAAATCCAACTGAATAACAAAGAGTAACACTGAGGAATGAAAGCAGAACTGTTTGCAAAGTAATTAATCTCAGTCTTGGAAGTGCTGATTCCCCCAGCCATTTCAGATCTTGAGGGCTCCTCAGCCCTAAAGAGTCCTCATATCTCTTCCATTCCCCAAGTGCGGATTAGAGCCATGACACCAGTGTGTCTCTGGACCAACAGCTCTTCTGAAAACTATTTCCAACCAAAGGCATTTGCATGAAGACCTATCCCCCACCCAGTTCCCCAAGTCCTACCTAGCACAGCAGCTGAGCTTCAGCCCAGGAGAGCTGCTAGAAAGGAGAATGCCGGTGTCTGCTGAGAGTACAAGGTGTATATTGTCCAAAGTTCAACACATAAAACAGTAAAATGATGTTACAGAGGGTTGAAAGCTTGAGGATAGATACTATAAAGCCCTGGGAAACAGAAACTGCAGGTATTGAAACTTCCTTTTGTCCACCACTCCTAGACGCCACTGCAGTCAGCAAGAAGTTGTTTATTTTGGGCTTTTGGTCAAGTTCCATTTTCAAGAAGCCAAAATAGTGATGTTAGACCCAAAGGCATGTCACATCACAGCAGATACATGGCTCCCGAGCTTACATGGGTAGATGCACCCAGGCCACAGATACTTGCACCAAAGCATAGATTCCTGTCATCCAGCTGTGGATGAGGATAATGGGAAATACAACAGAAGAGACAGGGTAACCATCTGCTCCTCTTGCTTGATTGTGCTGTGAAACTGCTGGCTCTGTTTGGGATAAACCAGCGCTTATTTCCAAGGCAACAAATTGCAGTATCATAAACAACAGAGGACCGCGAGATGCCTGCTGGTTGGAAGCTGAGAAAAAGAACGTCCTTTGTGGAGGCATAGGTGGACCAGGCAAAGATGAGGTAGGACTCTCAGCTCTTGTGCAGGGTGCTGGTTTTGCCAATGTCACCATTTGAGACCTCTTCCCTGCTCCTCCCAAGGACAAGGCACCCTTGTGGTAGGGTCTCACCACCCTTGACCACATAGTACAGCTGGATGTTGTCACAGCCACAGAGGGGGTTCTTGCCTTCCCGTCTTGTGGGTGTATTTATCTACATGATTGAAGGAACAGCCATAAGAACCGTAGGTGCAGAGGGTCCTTTTGGTGCCCAGCGTCCAGAGCTACAAGCAGTTGTGGCCAAGTCACAACAGAGGTATTGCTGGGATAAAACCCATGTATTCTGCTGCACCTTCATGTGACAAGTTCTCAGACCTAAGCAGGGGATCATAAAGCTGGCTCTGATGGCCTGACACGAAGAGGCAACTGTAGGCTAAGGCCTAGAGAGGCATAAGGTAAACATAAGCAGAACACATTATATTGGCATGCCTTGCTGTAGGATTGTCCTCTCTGCCATGTGGTGACCCTTCTGGACGTGGGGAAGACTGAGATGGATAAAAGCTGGAAGAATAAAACTGCAGCAGAAAGAGAAGTCTTCCCTAGGAGAAGAATGAGGCTGAGCAGGAGGAACAGGAGTGACAGGCATAAGCGACACTGAATTAGGTAAGGCACTCAGTGCTAAAGAGATAATGCCCTGCAGAAAAGCACAATCAGTTCAGGAGAAAAGGGATCAAAAGGAGAAGAGCTGAGCTATTTACTGAGGATGTTCTCTACGGGGCAGATGGACCAGGTAAGCACATTTAAGTTCAAATCATGGGGCTAAATGTGGGGTGCAGTGAAGAGAGAGGAAGCTAGTCAGTGAAGGGAGAGAAGCCAAACCAAGAAGAGGAAATAGTAGTGATACTGCAACAATAGATGGCAGAAGCTGTAATCACAGGAGATATCAGCTGCAGGGATTCTGACAGCTTAGGTGTCTGTTTAAAATGCAGACTTAGGATCCGAAAGACGTGAGTAAGTTGGTCTCTATCCATGGAGCTGCAGAATGGGGGTGCCTTAAATGGCAGGAAGCTGGATGACTGGTATGCATGTCTCAACTGTATCATTGCTGCAATTCCTGAGATGCTCACCCCACGTCCTCCCAGCAGTCCTGGGATTCTCAATCCTCACATACAGCAAAGGCACTCTCATGATGGGGCCGGGTGAGTTCTGCTCCTACATAGCAGAGAGCAAACCACAGAGCTGAGGAAAGTCACTCTGCACAGAAGGCAGGAGGAGCAGGAACAGCGGGTTGGAGTACCTGCCCTGGTAGGGTGCTGAAGAGCTATAGGTAAAAAGAGGTCCATGGGTATGAAAGGACATGGGAAGAATCCCAGGGAGTGACAGAATGAAATGGAGAAGTGTAAGGGACAGAGGTGCCATAGCTGACCTGCTGAGGTTACAAAAGCCAACAAGAAACCCTAGAAACGGAGGGTGAGAGAGGGAAGTGCAGCGGTTGCAACTACCCACAGAGAAGGTAAGGTGGCCAGGGAGAAGGCGTCCTTGCCCACAGGCAACCTTACTGAAGTCTCCTCAAAAAAATCATTAGTAGCAGAGTCTCAGAGTAAGAACAGTTAATGGGTTACAGGAAAGATCCCAAGGCAGAACTGGGACGGCACAACCAAAAGATCCCATTGTGCGAGTTGTCAGTGTGGCGAACTACAACCCATTAATAAGTCTGAGAGTAGAACAAGGGGCAGAGGAGAGAAGAAGAATGCTGTCCCTCGAGACACTTCAGCGATCTGCGTGCTCTGGAGTTAACGGGCTGCCAGTAGGGACTGCGTGAGCCAGCACTACTGTACAAGCTGGACTGGACTTTCCAGGAACCAAGAAAAACCACAAACTGTCTTCATGACATGGTCAAAACATGTGGAGTAGAAAAATGGCTTGGCTCATTACAACTGATAGCCATCAATCAGTTCCCCCAAAGGCTGGAACAGATGTGACACTGCCACCAATATATAGGAATAGTGAAACCAATTTTAGCCTATGGTAGCAAGAAGGATTCACTGGCCCCATAAGGGTTTTTCCCCTGAGCAACACACTATCTCCATTTTAGAGTGGGAAACATTTCTGCCCTTCCTTTCCCTGCTCAGTTCTTCCAGACAAACACCTTCCTGTGTGCACTTTGTGACTCCATCACAGCTTCCTATTAAGAGACACTGTGAAAAAGGAAGTCTTCTTTTTGTGCACAGTCAGCCCTGTGTCACTGCTTGTTGGATTCATGTGCCAACAGGCCTGAGGAAATCCAGCCTGGGACGTGGCTAGACGCTACATGGTCAGATAACATGGCACACAGAGACAATATACAGCCTTCCCTCACATGTGTGAGGGGTTAAGTCCACCAAGAAAATGCTTCTGCTGCTTAAACAAAAATTACTCTTTTTCTTCTCTCTTTTTTTTTTTTTTTTTTTTTTTTTGTTAAGGAGTTCATGAAAAGGCAAAAAAAAAGAGATGTTATTTTTTTTGCCCCTGCTGGAGCCATGAAGGGAGCTCTGCAGAGTGGACAGTACAGTCACTGTGGCATCGCAGCAGTGAGGGACCTGAACCGGGAGCTGTGAGGTGAAGGTCTCTGTTTAACAGCTTTCCGTTTGTTTACCAAAAAAATATTGTTCCATCATAAAAATTCCCAAAATAGTTCATGTCTTGACAGACTGACTGGCAGCTACCCAGCTCTACAGGATCCTGCTAAATGAAAGGAAATAAAAAGAGCTAATCTGGTACCCATAGCCCAGTGCTTGCAGATTGGGAATCTGCACAGTCTCAGGGCTCAGCTGTCCCACTAGGTGCAGGATAGGGTAGAGAGTCCTCCGATCAAAGGGCTGGGTTTACTGACGGCATCAGCTTTTCCATGGGTGCTGGGCAGGCTGATGAGGAAGGTAATGCTCACCTTGCAATGAATAACCAGCTTCTGCTTTATTTTTATACCAAGGGTTTTTCCCCCTCCACCTAGCTCTGTAAAGCTTTACCTTCACAAGACAGGCTGCCCCACACTAATGGTTGTATCTCTCCAAGGTCTTCTATTCCTAAGAGCTATCAATGGCTCCTTTGGGGGAATTTTCATCCAAGCTTTGTTCTGAATCAGTTTGACTCCTGGCCAGCTAATGTATTGCTTGCTGCTGAGAAGATCTTAGGATGACAACCTACTGTTGCTGCAGATTCTGGTGATCTTATTACTTATAAATGGAAAGCACATGGCAGCCAAGTCAGTCATCCTCCATAAGAAGAGCAAAAGGCCACTGTGAAGCCCTGCAGCCTGCCACAGTGACCAAAGGACCATGAGCACTGTGACTCACAGCACAGAGGAGCAGCAAACCCAGATTAGGTCATACAGAATTAGCAGCCTCTGTGGAAAGAACCTATCCTCGCCAAATCGCAGATGTCTCTCCAGCTGCAGAGTTAACTTCTCCATGGCCCCCATGGCACCCAGGGCAGGTCTGCTTTAGGGAGGGAATGAGGGAAATTTGCACTCCAGATCACTCCCAGTATTTGCCTCATGGGATTCTCCATTCATTCCTTAGACATTTTAGTATCCAGCTTTCAAATCAGGTCATGCTCTAGCAGCAGACTTGGGGGATGATCGAGGGATGACCATTCCCCCCAGTGCTTGCCCCCATTGGTGGTCTGCAAAGTCAGGCTGGCTGGTGCTGTGGGAAGGGTCAGGGCACGCAGGGCTGGGCTGACTGTGGTGGTTCCTCTTCTTGTGACGAGTTTTGCCTCCCACTGCACAGCATTTCTGAGCAGTGTCACACCAGCTCAGCAGCCAGAAATGGGAGCCGCTTCCATACAGGTGAGCTCAGGGCTTGCTTGGTTTAGGTACCCCTGTCACAAAAGAGAGCTGAGCTGGTGGAACAACTGGTCAGCTCTCAGCCAGGCCATCCACAAGCCAGATAAAACTGTCAGGTGTGGATTTCACACAACTCTAAGATTCCTTTCATACTGCATATGGTGTACCTGCTGCCAGTTGGGGCTCCCTTCACCTATCTGTTGCACCTGGGAGAAAAGCTGACCAGTTTTGACCAGAGGTATGCTGCCATTGTAGCTGGCTCTGTCCCATGATGGGCCACTCTTCTTGATCCATTTCCACATACTGAGCTGGCACTGGGTAAACCATATGGGTTCTTATGATGGAAAAGAGACCTGAGAGCATTGGGTATGACTTCCATCATTTCAGCCTCCAGCGCACAGAGAGCTGAACCCTTCACACCACAAAAGAGAGGAAAAGAGCCTTTAGCTGAGGAAGGGCCACAGAGGAAGAAGGGGTATGGTTTACACATCAGGGCAAGTTGGAAGCATCCTTGGAAGCCCTTATAAACAATACACAGTTCGTAGCCACTCCTTACAAGTCCAGGAAAGCAAAGAGCCTCCATGAGCTTCCAGGTCTATTTACAAGCAAGCATGCTGTTCTTCTCTTGACCAGAGTGGCCACCACATCCAAGTCAGTACTCACTCTTCACCCTTTCCCCTCTGCATTCAGCTCCCACAAGCTCCACATGGGAGTTTAACAAGTACCTGGCAGGAGCACATGGGGGGTCTTTCATGGCTGAAGGCAGTAGGACTAGGAGAAGAGGAGGTGTCTCTGAAATGATGCAGCCTATTTTGGGATAACTGTGGACAATAGCTTTGCTGATCTGAGTGTTGAACTGCCTGATTCATATAGTTTATTTTTCCTTTGTGCTTACTTTCCTATAGACTGTGAGAGGACTCCTTATGCAGCTATGGATGTACTCTGACAAACGTGCTTCAGGATAAAAAGTGTCTTCAACCACCAGCCCCTTTTCTTGTCTTTCTTCCCCATGTGTGCCCATGTCTCACATTTGCACAGTCAGGTGCCTCTGCTCTGACATTTTTGTGTGGTAAGGCTGCTGTAAGGCAGGGCTGGAAAGTGCTCTCCTTCAGCCCTCACAGAGCTTGTTGGGGACAGAGGCTGACCACGTGGATAGCATTCAACCACTCTCAGCCAGGACTCTCTGAGGCAACTGCCACTGCTGTGCTTCCAGGCCCTGAATCACCCATTTCCTCTTCCACTGGTGGGGCAGGTGATGCACAGGACTGGCACAGTTCTCCCAGAGCCTCTGTCATAACTTTCCTCTTATCTTATGATTACCATTTAGGGCATAATCATCAGCAGACCAAGTGGGTAAGGGCACAAGTGAAGGGTGTTTCCCTTTCACATTTTAATGCCCCAGGGCTGGAACTACATTTTATGCTAAATAAAACCAAGGCTTCAAGTTTGGAAAGAAAACAAAATGCTGCCATCTTGCTCCTGGGTTACCAAAGCAAATCAAGGGCTCATCAGTCACCAAAACCAAAAGCCTCAAAACATTGGCCTTAACCCCATCTTTTTGAGTGGTGTATAAATTGGAGATGGTTGCTAATGTCTTTCCAAGAAACTAGCTGCAGAGAAACTTGTGGGCTTGGCCCTGTAATCTAGGTGTCTGGGGCTCACTCAGGTCCATAGACCTAGTTGCTCTTCTCATCTACAACTCTGCCTGCTCTGTAGGCAGGGCTCTCTTGCCAGGGTGTATAGAGTCTTGGCCACATCTCAGAGGAGATGATTCTCACATATTCCTGGATGTGACTGTCCATTTAAGACCCCACTCCAGCCCTTGGCTCGTATCACAGAATAGCCCCCAACCAAAACATACATTTGCCTTTCTGCATTCTTTACTGGGAGATCCTTCTACTCCGAACAGCATGTGAGTGAATCAAGCTGGTGGGGGTAGGTCTCTGGGATTCCACTGCCAGTAAATAAAGCACAAACTGATCACTGCTGTATCTTCTCCTCACTTCTCCTTCAAATGGAAAATCTCAGAGAAGGGGCCAGGAATTGAACTTACCTCTACTCTGAAGCACTGAGTGAACAAAAGCCTAAATACAGGCTTTGTGGCTAAAGAAGTCAGCAGAACTCCCAGGTGCACCCAGTCAGCATCACTAACCCCCCAAGTCCCACCCTGCTCATCCCAAATGCTTGTGCATTTGGTTGCTATCAGAGAACTCTAGCTTTTTATCAAGACTCATTTTACATTATTTGTTATCGTTACATAGCAAGTAATCAGACTCGTTATTGCTGTTTCCATCTTGCCAGATATTGGACTCCCACCCCCTCCCTGGGGAGACACAGTTCACTTCTAGGAAGTACTTTCCTGATGCTCAGTCTAAATTTTCTCCTTTGCTAACGTAATCCCCATCTCTTCACAGATGTTTGGAGACAGCAATGCTTCCTCCACCTATGTCATCTTTTGGCTAAACTGGTTAGCATTATGCTCAATCTATCTCCCCTGTCTGTCAACACCTCCAATTACCCTCAGTTCAGATCACAGTATTTGGTGAACTGTTTGAGAGAGATTCTCACTCCCTTACACAAGAGGAAAATCACACTGGCCTTTCCCGCAACCATAACGCAACACAGCTCCCCTGCCTGACTTGCTCCCCACTGGGGAGCCTGTTGGGGCTGCACTCCAAAAATTAGTGAAAATTATTAGAAAATCGATTCCATCTCTTATCTTTCTGTTTCCATGTAGGTAGAACCATGCTTGCTACAAGCTGCTGCTCACAAGCATAAACAAATTAGCACAGTCCTTTTTCAGCCAGTCTGCAGGCAAGTGTCCATGCTGGAATCAGTGAGTCCAAGACATGAAGTTTTGTAAAAGCCACAGGGAACAGTTATATTACCTGTTTTGCCCCTTTCCTGAATTGCCTACAACTTCATCTCTTTTGCAAGTAGGAGGGTGGGAGATGATCGCATCCATCACAGGTGGCAGAAGGAAGACCAGCCCATGCACCGGGGAGGGGAGGAAGCAAGACTATGCATTGGCAATGAGCAGCTGGCTACAGGAGAAAGCTCCCCCACCAAAGCAGATTAACAGGCCCAATTTTCACTTGTTATCAGTATGACACAGCAGCCCAATCAATCTGTTGTAGGTCTTGTTGTATGAAGCTCTAGAGGGAAATATTTCACACACATTCTCCACATTCTGGTTTGAGAAAAATCACAAATACAATTGCCTAGTTCAAGCAGTCACTGGTTGACAACATTCTTCATGCTCTTTGTGACATGTGGAGTATTGCTCACTTAATTCACATCAACTGGCTCCAGCTTTGGGCTTCTCCTTCCCACTCTCCCAAGGATCCTGTGACAGTGAGTGGATCACGATAAAAAAGCAGAGCTGAGAGCACCTACACAATCTCTGCATGGTATCACTCCCCACCTCCAGAAAAGAGATGCTTTCTTAAGCAGCAGGAAGATGCACTGTGCTGGCCACAGCTACAATGAACAAGGAATGTCTTACAGTCAAGCAGATCTCCACTGCACGACTTGGAAGGGTCTCTGATGAGGGCTGGTGGTCATGTAGGGCAGCTGTATGGAGATGTGCAGAGACAGAGCAGCCACAAAGGAGAAGCAGCATGGGAGAGTTCCTGCAAAACTAAACCTCTTTTTTGCATGCTCTTTGGCAGCACTAAAAGCACCATTGCTTGTTTATCTCTTCTGGAAGAGGATTAACAAAACTGAAGGATGGTATGCAGAGTTCAGTGTCCTCACAGAGAGCTCATGCAGAAGAGCCCACTGCTCTCACACTCTTTATCCTCAGCTACAAACAGCAGAGAGATTGCAGCAGCAAGGAGAATTAAAAAGAGAAAGAACCATCCCTTTTGATGCCTGGTGGTGAGAGAAAGCCATTTCCAAGCAGAGTGATGAGCATGAGAAGAAGGAGTATTAAGTCCTCTCTTTTAGAGATCTGGAAAGGACTTGTGAATGTTTCCTGCATTCTGCCATTAACAGTTCTGCAGGGTGATATCATCGGGGCCTTTTCCAAACTCAGAGTGTCTCAGACATTACAACACCAGGTTTTGGCTGCCTATACATATCACCAGCTACACCCACTCCAGCCCCCTCCCTGCAACACCCTCAGAGGAACCAGTGAACTCTCTGCTGCTGGACTCACCAAACCTCTGCTCAGCACCTCAGCAGTCACAAGCCCCCAAGACCTCATCCCCAGACACTGTACCTACACCTACTCAACAGCTTTCAAAAGCAGCTCAGCTAAAAATAGATTCTAATTGCTCCAAAGAGTCTAACATTCTGAGTCCCATTATTTTTAAGGCCAAGAAGGCAAGTGGCTCATGATGCCAGGCATCAGGATGCTGACAGGTGGGTTTGGAGGTCAAAGGAGGAAGGAGGAGAGCAGGTGCCTCTGAAGAGCATCTCCAAATAGGCCACGGTCAATGCAAAGGTCCATTTCTCTTGCACTATAGACCAAGTACTGGGGAAATTAACAGCTCCCAGTTGAAAATCTGCTCTTGGTGAAAGCACTTTCAGGCTGGAGGAAAGAGAGCAGCTCTCCCTAGTCTCCAACAGTTACGTGCTCATGTTCTGCACTGCAGCAAGTTCATCTCTGTTGCACAGATCTTGCTAGCTGCAGCAGGGGAGAGTTGCAGCTCTCCTCTATGTATGGTGGGGCTCATGTCCAAACCAGTTCTGCGCCAGCATAAAGAGGAAATGTCTCCACTGACATTAATGAAATTAGTCCAGAGTGTCAAGTTAGGCCAAGTGAGAGTAGAATCTGGGTGTGCTGAAGATTTGCAACTACAGAGCAGCCTACCAGAACAACAGACAAAAACAGTGTGTCAGCAAAGATGTTTTAGTTTCAATTTGTCCAAGAATCACAAAAAAGCAGCAATCATTTAAAAAATGCCTGAGCTGGGTTCCTCAAAATAGTGGGAGTTTCATTTAGTGCTTACCCCAAGCAGTGTGTTAGCAACGCACTCAGGGCGCTTTCTGTAGCGAGCAAAAGTGCCAAAGGCAGAAGAAAAATAAACAAATCAAATGCCTGGGCTGTTCCACTGGCCAGTGCAGATGTCAGATTTGCTGTTAATAATGCCGATGATTTGATCTTCTTCCCTGCCTGCAATCACGTCCAGGAAGGTGTGAGGAGCCCCGGAGATGCAGACAGCACGTGCTTGAAGTGTGAGATGGTCCCCCAGTGGGTTTGTATGACAGCCTGGCAGCTCTGCTCTACAGATGTACTCTGTCAGTATAAAACCTCCCAGGGCTGTCAGCCTGCTCCCAGCAGCCTCTTTTACTCCCCCTTATGCTTAAGGATCACAGAATTGCAAGGCTTTCTTCTGTTTACTGTAAGGACATGTTGCCTGGATCCTTCTTGGATGGAAACTCTGCTACTTTGCTCTCTAGCAACCTTGGTCAAGGTTCCCCAGAGCTTTTTCCAGCCCACAGGACAGTTTAGTTTGCTCCAAAACAAGACTGGTTTGCTTCAAATCCAGTATTTGATCCAATGGCTCAGCTACATTCTTCCTAGGATATTGCCCTTGGTATCACCACTCTGCCTATTTAGCAAGCAGTCCACGGATGAGAAAGACAAGTGCATGCCAACAGTTACTGGGTTCACCAAAGCAAACTAACCACAAAGGTCCAGAGCTGGCAGCCTTTCATCAAGAAGAGATCTGCTACTAAGGCTCTGCTCTTCCATTGCTCTGGCAGCTTTCTGCCGCTATTGTTTCCCCTCTCTCCAGAGATTTATTTTAGTACTGACAGGGACACTGCAAGGACCTTTCTTTCCTTTCTCCATTCTAAGGCACTTCCTTTTTTCTCTCTCCCACCCTCTGTGTAGATGAGAGGGCCCATTTCCATGCAGTGATTAATTCCTCTTGGCCCTTACAACTCGAAAAAGTTTTTCTGACTGCTGATTTTGTCCCTCTCTGATTCAACATGCACCTTGCATCATATTAAATAGCTCCAAGCACTTCCCCTTGGGAAAATGGGTTAAAATACATCCTGAGTCCTCAGAGTAGACACGCAGAGAAGGACATGGAGAGTAGGGGTAAACACTGATGCCAGTGCACAGCACTTGCAAAAGCATTACTTCCCTGATTTGAAAGGGATGTTGACCACTGGGGAATGGAGGAGGAAGAGAGATTCCAATGGCTGAGCGCTGCACCATTTGCCCCATGGTAAGCTCAGCCTATTTAGCCTCTCAAACAGAAGAAAGTGCCTTTATTCCACGGTAATCCCAGGGAATAAACATGGGGCACTCAAAAAGTCTTTAATCTCCTGAAGAAAGGAAGAACGGGAACCACAGCCGGATACCATAACCAGGCAACCTCTGATTAGAAATAAAACACTGTTTTGTAGAGTGTGGCTGATCAGCCTGTGTACATGGTAGATTCCCTGTCTCCATTTGATTCTGCACTGAGGCTGGTTAACCTCCCAAAAGCACTGCTGGCAAGCACGTATTATTGGGTGTGGGACAAGGGTAACTACTTGAAATGAAGGGGCCAGTCTTATACAAGAGGTGAGGCTGGATGATTGCCTGTCAAACCTGGGGAGCCTGTGAATTGCCAGAGCTCTCGTTTTGCCTGTGGCATTTCTGTAAACCTGCCACTGGTGCTGGTTCAGTGCTGGCACATGTCCTGGAAGCACACTTTCCCCGAGCTGTTCATTGTTCCAGGTCTGCCGGAGATTTAATTTGCTCCCATGCCTCTGGCAAGAAAATTTCAGCATTCCTTGTATAACCTTGCAGAAGCAGGGGGCATGGTGACCAGAGGGGGCGGGCCGCACCTTCGAGCCGCAGACAAGAGGCCATGTGCTCCTGATCCAGCTGGAGAGGAGGGTGGCTAGTGAAGGTAACCCCAGAGTCACAGAGCACACGGACAACCCAGCAAATCAGCTCAGATGAGATGCACTGCAGTGTAGCCCAGATGAAGGAGGCACTCCCACGGCATGCAAATAATCACAAGGATCCACTGGCAGCAGTTGTACAGCAGGAGATCACCTTGCAAAACTGAGCTACAGCTCTTCCAGAGTAATGTGGAAAGGTGCTCCATAAGGCAAAAACTATGGCTCCTGCTTGGGTATGAGGTTGTTTATGCAAAAAAAAAAAAAAAGGCAAACAAACATATGGCTGTGGGTCCATGAAGTTTATGCACAGGCAGTAGCCGTGAGAAACTTCAGCTGCTGTGTAGCACCCCCTTAGTCTTTGCTGCCCTGTAGATCTGGTGCAAGAGGGCAGCACATATAGACGAAGCAATGAGGACTTCCCAAGCAAAGAAGCCTTGGAAACTTGCTAAGAACTGATGGGTTGCACCTAAATCCCTGCAAAGTCTCTCAGGATGGAGGCACTGCTTTCAAGCTTCAAGCCAAATTAAAGAGGAGCTTAGGACGCAGCCAACCAAGTGAGTCTCACACTCAGTGCATGAAGCTATAGAGGTGTATCTAAACCTTCACTCATGAGCACAGACTGTCTGGATTTCTTTCCAGAATTAAAAACCACAAGCTGGTCTAGATAAGAATCTTAGTACAGAAGAAAACAGCTGGTGAGCCAATTTCCATATTGATGTCCTTTGCCTTTCTGTACGCCTCTCCCACATTGCATTAATCCCAGCTTCATCTTCGCACCTCTCCCATCCCCTGTTCTGGCTAGTTCAGATGTATATGTGTGCTATCTGTGATACCAACACACACGCCCTGTGTATACAGGTCACAGTTGCCAGACCAGGGTCCAAACCAGCTGTACTCTCCATGCCTGTCCCATGGCATAGCACTGATCCTTCTGTGCACCTGTAGAGCCTCGCAAAACTGGAAGAAATGTGACAATCTTGGAAATGTCTACTCTTCTCTCAAATTTGGTTGAAGCTGTCCTGCATGTTCAAAAGTGGCCAGAAGGGCTCCATGGTAAACAGCATGATTATATAGGCTTTGTCACCTTAGGAAACTGTCCAGAACAGCCAAGAGGCTCATACACTACATCTACAGCCCTACAGGTATCTCGCTGCAAGAGGACATGGCAGGAAGGTGCCCTTTGTGCACAGAGCACAGACAGCTGCCTGCAAGTCATGCTTTGCTGCCTTTCCAGCTAACCTGCACATTTTAACCTCGATGAGAAATAAACTGCTTATTAGGCAGCGACCCCAGGTTTGTCTGGTTTGTTGATGGTGGGTGTCGATCCTCCCTGAGATGAGTCATGACTTGACACTATTTTCTGTGCTCCCCTTCTGTCTCCGGCCAGCGCACCGGCTATCCTTGGCTCCCAGCCAGGGTGCAGGGCAAGTGTCTCTGACTTGTTTATTGCAGGACTGTGGGATGTTTAAACGAGGGTGGTGATGGGAATCTTGGGAACTTCACAGCACACATAATGTCAGCTGCAATCCTTCCTGCAGCTGACAAACTCCACCCAGGCCAGAGTATAGAATTTTTTTTTATCTAAAGACAAATCCATTGACCAGCTACTTCTGGAAACGAAGGCACTCCCAGGGACTGTACTAGTTCCAAAGCAAATTTAAAAACCATAATCACTCATGGCCTCATCTTTAAAAGGCAGGAGGCCAAATCAAAAACTATGCGTGCAGCTGCATGCTTAGTAGACACATGCAGCTACCATGATTGCCTGCACAAAGAAACACTTTGACAGGAGAGAGAGAGTCTGACCTAACTTCTGTGGCAAATCCAGGTCCATGCTGAACCATGCAGCTTCAGTGGTGACAGTGTCAGAGTCTTTAGAATAAAACATTCTCCAGTCATTCATTTAGTAAGGAAGCCCTACAGATTATTATTAAAGCTGAAAGAATTTGTTGAGATCCATGCTGTGTTTCACTGTGAACGTTTATTTTCTTTCAGCACTTCAGCTTGGACAATGACACCAAGCTAATTAGTTTCACGTGTCCATACTTTTAAGATTTTCTGCTTTACAGGATTTCATGACTGCAATGCCAAGCATGATAAGCAAAGGCACATTTGGGTTTTTTTGAGAAAGTTTTTGCTTGATCAAGTGATTACCTTCGCTTATTTTTTATCATCAAGTGATTCCAATAAGTTTGCTGCTAGCTAAAGACTACACTAGAGGGTCAAAGCTGATCTGATCATGTTTCTTTAATTAAAAAAAAAAACAACCACACAAAAAAACCAACCAATCAACCAAATTAAGAAAAAAAACAACTGATGTCTAGCTTAGGAGACTGAAAAACTTGCAAGCAGAAAAACTCTTGCAATCAGAGGAAGAGGAATCAACTCTGACATGATACATTATTATTTTTAATGCCTTACTACTCAAAGGTCAGTGGTATACTTGATGTTTGGAAGGGCACCAAATGCCAAGACACAGCAACACCACACCTATCTGCATTTGCAGTTCAAGACAAAAAACACATTCAGGGGCTCTACAGGACTGGCTGTTAATTATCCTTTTCAAAAAAGCACTTGGACTCCTTACAAGAGTCTCAAATACAGGAGTTTGGGGAACCTCTAGAAAAACAGTGCACTGGAGTTTCTGAATGTCCTTTTTTCATGGGCAATTCTGTCTGAGAGTGCAGCTAAGCACTAGTTCAGTGCTGAATTGCTTATTTTCTGGGTATGCAGCATCAAATACAGGAGGTCCAGATCCATCACTGGTCACGAGTGTGTCACACAGAACCACTTAAGAAAAGAAAGAACCTGAAAGGCAGAAGGAGCTTGGCAGCAGCATGCTCTAAGTGCTGCATGTGTTCCCCACACTGACATCACAAGGACTACTGTCAGGAGCAGTGGCACAGCAGCCTGGGTGCTGAACACTGCATCACTTTACAGGGTCTCAGTTCACCTTACCAGGGACCTGTCATAGCAAGGGAACTCCTGGAGTTGAGCTGGATTCCACCTACCACATGGCACCCTCAAAGTGCCAGTGTGGATCAAGCAATTCCACAGGATAATTCTCAGCTGCATGCTTCTCCCTGGACCCCCCCCAATAACTCCCCATAAAAGCCAGTGTCACACCTCCCCTGCCCTCCCACAATTGCTCTGTAGCAATTTTATTTTCTTCTGTCTGCTTCCTTCCCACATTCTGCCACAGCTTCTATGTCTTGTCTTCAGTAATTTCTACTGATGGACAGTCCTGTTACCCATCAACACCAACCTTTTGAAGAGTAAAACCTCCATACAGCTACATCACAAGCAACAAGAGATCCTACATTGCATCTATGCAAAATCCAGGGACCCAGCAACTGCGGCTCTCACTACACACAAGAGCTGATCCCTGCACTGGCAACAGACACCTGTCCGCATATCAAGAGGCTCAAGGCTGCCACTGTCGCTTCACTGTATTGACCTGAGTCACAGCTCTGGCCAAAATCACTCGGCTCAACAGACGGCCCACAACAGCACTACAGCTGGCAAGCCTTACCAACTCATGGTATAGCGCCGGGGTGACTGGCTGAAGGGAGAGATGAGTCCAGGTAAATATGTAACAGCTGAGACTGGGAATAACTTGGAAACGAAGTCTAACCTGAACATCATAGGATCTGGTGAAGCTCTAGAAAAAGGTCCTTCTGACTTGCCTAAAACCCCCTAAATCTTCCTCCTCTGCTGAAGCCTAAAATAAAGAAGAACAAGAAAGTGGGTTCCTTACAGCATAAAGTGAGAGACAAAATTCCCCCCAGAAAAAGTGCAGTATTTTCCACACTGGTGGCTGTCTCATCATGGAAAGACATCTGAGACACTTCATTAGTCACTGCCTGCAGTTTGCCTCTTCAAACACATCCCCAAAGCAGTAGAGACCAAAAATAAAATGAGAAAAGAGGAATCTCTCTATCTCCTTGAAAATGTGGAATTAACTGGAGTGGCAGTTTAGATGCCAGGGAAAGCATTTTCTTTGTATATTTTATGGGTCAAACCCTGACCTCTTCTCCAGTGCTATTTTCGTCTGCAAATATCTCCTTTAGAATGGGGGCCAGGTCCAGAACTGCACTGCTTTTTTATTGCTTTTTTACTTTCCCAGAAGTAATTTTCTTCGAAAAGATGTCTTTACTAGTAAGTCCAAATCCTGAAAATAATTTAAATCTGCCAGTTCTCACTGGAGCTTCTCTCACGAGTTTGGAGATGTGCTGGTAAAGAAGCCCACATGCTGAAAGCTAGGCTGGATGTAAGTATTCGAAGTCCTGCCAACTCTGCTGCTAAAGGGGGATGCAAGTCTTCACTGGCAGGGTCAACAGAGACCACTGGGAGGGGCCAGAAGAATGGAGAAAGCAGGAGAGATGGAAGAAGGTAGTGCAGTACCTAAAATGCTAAGTGAAGTATGGAAAATGGGTCAGTATCTTTTCTGAACTCTGACAAAGGGCAAAATCACTATGTCAGAGTCTTTGAAGCTCCCTGACATTCTG
Source organism: Myiozetetes cayanensis (assembly GCF_022539395.1). NCBI lineage: Eukaryota > Metazoa > Chordata > Aves > Passeriformes > Tyrannidae > Myiozetetes > Myiozetetes cayanensis. The sequence goes on from NW_026087853.1 coordinate 21,580,691, forward strand.
TGTTTTTTGTCTGTCACACATTCATCACTTCAAAATCAAGGAGTAAAACTGGACCTGTCCTTCCAGCTCTGGCAAAGACTGCATGTGAGAATCACAGAATTGTTTAGGCTGGAAAAGACCTTTAAGATCATCAAGTCCAACCATTAACCTAATACAGCCAAGTCCACCACTAAACCATGTCCCATCTACATGTCTTATAAATACCCTCAGGGATGGTGAGTCAACCATTTCTCTGGGCAGCCCATTCCAATACCTGACAATGCTTTGAGTGAAGAAATTTTTCCTGATATCCAATCTAAACCTCCTCTGTCACAACTTGAGTCCATTTCCTCTTATCCCATCACTTGTTACTTGGGACAAGAGACCAGCCCTCACCTCACTACAACATCCTTTCAGGTAATTATAGAGAGCAAAAATGGTCTCCTTCAAGCCTCCTTTTGTCCAGCATAAAAAGCCCCAACTCCCTCAGCTGCTACTCTTAAGACTTGTGTTCCAGACCCTTCACCAGCTCCGTTGCTCTTCTCTGGACATTCTCCAGCACCTCAACGTCTTTCTTGTAGTGAGAGGCTCAAAACTGAATACAGTACTCGAGGTGTGGCTTTAACAGTGCTGAACACAGAGGGACGATCACAGTTCTGCTGGTCACATTATTTCTGACACAAGCCAGGATGCCACTGGCCTTCTGGGCCTCCTGGGCACACTGATGGTTCACGTTAGTGGTTGTCAACCAGCACCTCCAGCTCCTTTTCTGCCAAGCAGCTTTCCAGCCACTCTGCCCCAGCCTGTAGCAATGTGTGGGGTTGTTGAGGCCAAAGTGCAGGACCCGGCACTTGACTTTGTTAAACCTTGTACAGTTGGCCTTGGCCTATAAATCCAGCCTGCCCAGACTCCCTTGCAGAGCCATAGTACACTCCAGCAGATCAACATTCCCACGCAGCTGTGAAGTGACTGAGGGAAAGGGTCTCCAGAGACAGCCAGGCCCATCAGAACAGGCAGATGACTTGGCAAGGGGAAGGCGAGGTTAATTCACCTGTCCTCGCAGTCAACCCACGCTCAGTTCTTGCTTGGACATCCCTGCCTGTGACTGACGGAAGGACAATTCCTGTCAAGCCAAGCCAGGCTGCAGAGCACGCTGCGGGAGCCGAGGCAGCTGCCCGCCCGTGCTCCCCCGGGTAGGGGCAGTGCGGCGGCGGGGGTGGCTGTCTCCTTCCCTCCCGGCGCCCACAACCCGTGCCGCGGCCGTGCCCAGCAGCTCCAGCTCCAGGGCCGCTCACACAAGCCCAGGCCACGCCGTCACCCGCAGTGTTCCCGAGCCGCTGCCCGGCTGAGCGGGCCGGGATGGGCACCGGGAGCGGGAGGCGCGGGCTGAGCGCGGGGCCGGGCCCGCCGCCTGCGCCCTCTGCCGGCCACGTCCGCAGCCGCCACCGCGTCCCGGGACCCGCTGCGCCACCTCCAGCGCTGGAACGGGATACAGCGGGATGGGGGGCGCCTCATTTCAGGCGCCACGAGTGTACCCACGTTCTGGGCGGGGCACAGCGCGGAGCTGCTAACGCCGCCGCCTCCAGCCAAGCCTCTCTGCCTCCTCTCACTTCTTCCTGGGCCGGGAGCGCTACACAGGCGAATTCCACGCGCCTGGATTCCCGCTGAAGAGGAGCAGCAGCCCCAGCTCTGTCAGGGCAAAGGCCCTGCTTTTGTTCTCACAGCTGCTGCAGGCTCCTGGCTTTTGTCACCAAAGCTTCATTGCGGTACTCATCAAGCCCCAAAATAGTGTCACTTCCTAAACCACAAAGCCGGGAGCTCACTTGAAGAGCAAACATCCTGCCACCAGACCAAGTGTGTTCATTTTGGTGTGACAGCCTTCACCAGCACAAAGACTAAACCTCTGCTTAGGCACTTACAATGCTCTCAGTGCTCTGCAGCCTCAAAACAGGATCCAAGAGCTTCCATAAAGGAAATAAGGCAACAAACATTGAAAAGAGGGCAAGGGAAACAGTGATGAATCATTTTCCTGGTGAGCTAACACCCATTAATTGATCAGCTCCAACTTTCTGTGGTGGTGGGACCCCATACAGGTGCACAGCAGTCCCCACAGCTGGCAAGCCATGGTCTCTGCAGGACAGTCTGCTCACCACCCTTCTCCCATAGGGCAGCTTGTAATTCCAAGATGCAGTTAACAGCAGTCAGTTATCTGGAAATGACTAGCTGCAGTTTCAGGCTATGATAGATGGCCCTCACTGGTAATCCTTCCCTCCATCTCTCCATTAATACTCCTCCTTCCTCCAGTTACCAGAAAATAACAGCAATGCTTCCTTATGCCTGCCTCTCTCTCCTCCCTCCAGGCTACTCCTTTGGAGAATTGGATCCACAGCTGGATTGTAAAATAATCCAGCTGTTCCTATGACAACGTGCTGGCAGTGGGCAGAGATGACGCCAGCACGCAGTGTTGGCCCATTCACTACTAACACCCAACTCTGTTTTGGTTTGGGAAGCATTTGTTTTTCTATGCGGGCAGCTCTGCCGAGTACATTTCTGAAGGCCGGAGGGGCAGGAGGAGCCACAATCCCAGAGACGCCAAGAAAGTTGCTGGCTCTGTGATTTACCCTTGTTTTGTTTTGGGGTTTTTTTGCCCCAGCTCCATCTGATGTGAGAATAAAAACCCCTCCAGCAATCTTGCAGCTGCACCCAATCTTTGCAAGACTTGATCCAGAGCCTGATTTGAAAGGCACAGTGCAAAACTTTGCGTGTCAGGCTTCCAAAAGGAAAAAAAAAAAAAAAAAGGAAAGAAAAAACTTGGGTGGAATCAATAGGGGCCACACAGCCTTTATTTTAACATCTTGCCTGTCAGCAGAAGGTTTGCAGGGTAGAGAAAAGCAAAGGAAAAGCTTGCTCCTTGTGAAGCATTAGCCAAACACCTAGCTGGACTCATCCAGCTTTGATAGAAGGTAGCTCATGTACTGAGGGATTTGGGCAGAGCCCATTAGCAGGAGCAGAAGGACCTTGCTGTCAGGTTCAGCAAACAGAGGAGGCCCCTCAGGTACTGTAGCTTTTAAATCTCCTCAGCAAAGCCCTGTCCTTCAGAGGCGTCGCTAAGGTAATTCTGCACACACAGCTCTGCAACTCCAATGACAGGGCTCCAAAAAGAGCGAGCAGGAATGTGCTTGACAATCCTCAGGAGAGGAAGACAATTTCCCTGGGACTAATGCCCTCACTCACAAGGAGACAGCATAGCAAAATGCCCCTGGTCCCAGCATCAACAAAATAAGAGGCGTTTGTCACTGCCTGAACATTTCGCTATGTCTCAATTTTTATTCTGAAAGTCTTGAGAACAGAGCAGAGTTTGTAAGACAGGCAGGACTCTGTAGCTGCGTAACTGCTAACAAACTGTTTCCTTTCGAACCCAGGTAATTAGAAACCATTACAAGCACAACAGTGGCCATTTCTATTGCAGGACTGCACTGACCAGAGCTCCCACTGCTCTGCCTTCAACATGCCGAATGTCAGCGGATAGGGGTACAGAATGGTGGTCCTCATTGAGAAGGTAAAATAGTGAAGTTGCTCATGTTTTTGAAGAGAGACCTCCATGTGCCTCTCTGGCAACAGGACACGAATGGCCAATTAACCCAAGCAAGTGCAATGAAGGAATTGTATCTCAAACTACACTCTGACCTGACATGGCAAGCAGCTGGACATAGCAGGCTGTCAGGTACAAGGGAAGTCAAGAGATCAGATTAGCTTAAACCCATAGATGCTTCTTTGATGAGAGTAAGGAAAGAAATACAACTAGAAGAATGACTATTTCTGGAAATGCCTTAGACATTGCAGTCCCAACAAAGCCCCATTGTAGCTATCACACAGTCATCAGATATGTTTGGACAGATCTTTACAGTCTCAGGATGCTACTCTTCCAGTCCTGCACCTGGCACGGCTGATGCTTCAGGGTGCCTCACCTCCTGAGATGTCCACAGCCATTTCCAAATTCCCCTCAGGATCTGTCCCCTGCCCACTCTTCAATCTGAGAGTTCATATCTCTGATGTTCTGGCCATCAGAGATAGCAACAGATTGCTGCCTAGTTCAGAAGTCTCCTAATTTGCCTCTCCTCCTCCACTGTCAAGGAGGAAAGACAAGCTAATTTTTAAGAACTGGTTGCATTACTGCTGCTCTACTGTACATTTTACCCAAACTCTTATCCAAGTCTTAATCCCAGTTTCCCTTCTCACCACACAGGCATTTCTGTCCTGGGTTCAAAAGATCAGAAATAAATGTCATGAGCCATATATTGCTGGGCTTTTTTTCCTGGTATCCATTTTGCAGGAACATAAGTAATTTAATAGCAGTGCAGAAAGTTTTGAGGTACCTTCCAGCTGGGATGTATTTTCCTACATTTTTACTTCATTTAGAAATGACTTGCAATGTTTCAATCCAAGAAGCTCTACAGCCTCCTCTGAGCCCTTCAGCCTCGGTGCCACTTGAACATCCAGCACAGTAGTTACAGCAAGACACTCCTTCCACGATCTAGCCACAGTGTCCACTGTTCAGTAATGGGCTCTCTCATCAGCCCAAGACAGGCTTAATCCATGATCTCCCTAAGTGCTTTCTGTAGAACACAGCTCAAAGGGTCAAAACCCAGTCCAAGTTCCTTTGTGCTGTACTTTAGTCTTCAGCACTTCTCACAAGTGCCAGATCCCAGCCCCACAGTCTCTGCCAGATCCCACTCTACAGTCTCTGTCAGACTTTTTACTGTTTCCTAGGGCAAAATCTGATAAGAGGTTGCCAGGCCCCTCGTCTGTATGGGGTTTACAGGAACAGACCACTCTGTCCAAAGCTTCATTAGATAAACTAGATTCAATATCAGCACATGCACATATTTGAGAGGATTAAGAACAAGATTTCATCAAAAGGTATTTAAATTATCAGACTGCACAGCAGATACACAGCAAGGCAAAGGACTCTGAGAGCAAGTCTGGCCATGTATCAACAACCTGTCTGTTCCATGAAAAGTTTACCTTCTTGGTCCCACCCCAGGAAGCACCCTTGTGAGGCTTGGTAATCGTGGGAATGCCAACTGGTGAGAGGAACGAGGCAGCCTTAGAGCAGTATCAGTGCAGACGGGAGATGGGATCAGATGAGTGACTGGGGGGGTAGAGGTTTTGTGGAGAGGACTAGAGGGTCTGTCTGGGGCAGCTGGTAAAGCAGGCTGCTGCACTGGGAATGGAGCATCAACTCTTTGGTTCTGTTTGAGCCAGTAGTTGACTTTAGTGAGGCCCTCAATGCCACCTACCCTAACAGCTTTAGAGCCAAATTAGTGAGATAGTCACACATTCACCTAATGAATAATGAGGTGGGTTGGAAACTGTACGGATCATCATGATCAATGCCACTCGGCACTGCTAAGTCCAAGTGACAAACAGTGGATTTGAGTAGCATCTCTTAAGGGTCAATACTGCGGCCAGTACTCTCTGATGCCTTTATTAACATCCTGAATGATGTGACAAAGCTTATGGACAGCAAATTAATGCACAACATCAAATCAGGGGTAGTGTCTGACATGCTCAGGGAGTACTGCTGCCACTTGGAGGAATCCAAAAAGGCTGGATGAATGGCTGATAGGAACTTCATGAAGTTCAAAAATAATCAAATGCAAAGTCCCTCACCTAGGAGGGAAGAACTCCACACAGCAGTACTCAGTGCCACCTGGCTGAGGAGCCACTTTGCTGAAAAATTGTTTGGCATTTGTGAAATGTTTGGAAGTGCAGCAGGGAAATACTAACTCTTCAGAACATGTCCCCGGGATCCTGATTGTTTACTGTAAGGCAGATCAAACACTGGATCAAGTTGCCCAGAAATGTTGTAGAACCTTCATTCCCAGGGACATTCAAAATCCAGCTGGACAACACAGTGAGCAACACACTCTTGTTGGACCTGCTTTGAGCCAGGGGCTGGCTGGAGTAATGACCTCTGGGGTCAGAGCATTCTAATCCAATACTCCTTAACTAGGACTGGTCGCTTCTGCTTTTCTCCCCCAGTGCTCAGCTTCCCGGAGACCAGCAGGGAGCAGTGAAAGGCGAGAAATGACGACTTACCCACCAGACCAGCAGCATTCCTGCAAGGCTGCCGACACATGCCGGGACCGCCCAGGGCTGAAGTTCTGAGTGCCCAGCCTGGGGAAGAGGGGCAGGGCCCCGACCAGCCATCGGCCAAGAGAGGGCACTGCGGGATACCGGGCACGGGGCACGGCCGGGAGCGGCCGCGGGGACGCGAAGGGCTGAGCAGCCGAGCGGGAGCGCGGGTGGCGACTCCAGCGGGGACCTGGCCAAGGCACGGAGAGGCCGGGGGCGTTTTTTGCAGCTGGGAGGTCGGGCGGAGGGGGCTGCCCAGCCGGCTCCACCCACAGGTGCCCTCCCGAGAGCCAGATCCCCAGAACTCCTGAGATCCGCCCAATATTGCTGCTGTCAGCGTTGGACGTTGCTTGTTGCTTCAAGTGCCTGGTGCTACAGGGTTCATATTGCCTAAGTCTCCTCCTTGATCTCTAGATCTAAACACATGCTTAACAAAACCCAAAATTTAAATTCTTACATAACCACTTGACTCCAGGCACTGGGATGATGAAATCCCAAATAGCAACAAGTCTCTTCGACTGACACCACATCTGAAGGGGGCTGCCAAAACTCAGGAGACACGGACAGCCTCGTGCCATTTTACTGCAGGGCTTTGCTACAGCTCAGGATCATGCTCACATCCATTGTGGAACTGAGCACCAAGGCCACAAAGACATTTGCACACTCTTGTCAGTGCCAGTATAAATTATAGCATGTTGGTGTAAGCTATAGCATTTTATCCACAAATTACAAGTATGGAAAATCAGACACAGGGGGAAAGAAACTCCAGCAAATTGATGTCTTGGGACCCCAAAGATTTGGGTTTATAGGTAGCTGAGTCTAAAAATGCTGCCTCGGGGGTCTGACTCTGGAGTGGGTGACTGATGCAGTGGTTTGAGGCACTCCCATGCAAGTCTCTCCATCCTGCTCTTCTGGCCTGAGTTAACACACCTGTTCCAGGGGAGACAGAAAGAATTGAAGAGTCAGCTTTTGTCACTAGGCATTGGGGAGCTCTGCACAAACCCTTTCCTCAGGCAGTTGGTTAGCTAACAGCACTGGGGATGAGCAAGGGTACAGCACAGGCTATCACCCAGGAGAGCTAGCAACCCATTATAGACAGCAAAGATGGTATTTTAAACTGCTAGTTAAATCTGTCCGAGCATGCCATCCAGATCTTGGGGATGCTTATACATGTACATAGAGCCATTTCATACACCTGGAGTAGCTCCTTGCCACAAACCCTGTTACCACTCAGCTGCTTTCGACACACCACCAGTGCATTATTCTGCCCTCCCTGACCCGACTGATCCTGCTGATCATATCCGTCAGTGCATCAACACAAGTTGGAAGGGGTCTCTGGATGCCACCCAACTCATCCCTACTCAAAGCAGGGCCAGTTAGAGCAGGCAGCTCAAGGCCTCAGCCAGTCAAGTTTTGATGATCTCCTAGGCTGGAGGTTCTACAGCCTCTCCAGGGAACCTGCTCCAGTGTTGGACCACTTCCAAGGTAAAACAAAAGGATTTTAGTGCATGCTCTGAAGAGTGAACACTCCAAACTGAATTTAGGCAACTCACTTATGCCCTCAATATGCTTTTCCATGGGAGTTTATACAGTTCTGTCAGCTACAGCATCTGCTTCTTCCAGTGCTCTGGTATTAGCACTTGACTGGTCCTGCAGTAACTTTGGGCAGGAACTCAAAACAGCTGGAACTTAACCCTCCTACATAAATACATTTGTTGTGCCAGTGTAACTTCCTGACCCGAGAGGTCAGACAAGTAACTGTAGAAGCCAGGAATAAAACCTAATCACACATATGAGAACAGAGAAGATAGCAGGACCACACATGTAGATTGATTAGGCTATGCTGAAACTGTAGTTTCAGTGCCTCAATATATCTGCCTATTCTTCACCTGCTTCATATGGTTCTGAGGCACAGCTAATTGAGTCAGCAAAAAGTAAAAGTTGTCACTTTCAAGGCACCAGTGGCCATGAACCAGCGCATCAAAAGAAAAGAAGTCTCCTGAAACACCAAGATAGATGGTACACAACAACTCTGGCCCTCTGGCACAAGAGGACTCTGCAATAACGTAATATTGGCCTTTGCAAGAGACAACATTTTCTAGTGTTCTGCCCATATTTGAAGAATGAGTTCCCTATGGACCAAGGATCCTTCAACACCTGCCCATTCACATTGCAAGTTATGCTGCTTTCACCTGTAATGCAAACACACTGCAACAGCAAATCCACTGAGGAGAGGGGAGGAGAGGAGGGGAGAGGGGAACAAACCACACATTTGCATATTAGTCACTTCTGAGGTTAATGGAAAAGTGCTCAGATACTGCTTTGAATGGTTCATGGTAAGCTGCAAACTAGAACAGAACACTTCGATCATTAGTGCCCATAAGGAGCTCCAAGATCCTCAGGTGGAAATCATTATATAATAAATATTTTGTTCTCATAAATACAGATGATTATTTCAGTGCATAATGTTTCTTAAAAGAAAATACAAACCTTTGGTTAAGAGTCAGAGCTGGTCTTTACCACGTTCTATGCCTGATCACCTGCAGGGCACAATCTGTCATGCAATATCCAGTAATTAAGGTATATTTATGACAAGACTGGAGGCTGTGAGGTCATTCCCGATGCTATTACACGTGCCTTAAATTAGCTATGATAATCATTCTCACATGCACGCAACAGTTCAGGCCTTCAGCCACAGCCAGTGTCTGATGTTACAACAGCAAGTGACAAAGTGGCATGGAACAAAAAAAAATTGCAGACTTCGGTCATAAAGAGGTTTGGAAAAAGGAGATTTTGCTGGGGTTTGACTGCACGGAGTTATACTGTATTCCATACATCCAAAAAATGGAATTGGTTGGCACTTTTATTACAAACACAGAAGTATCACCATTCCAGAACCATCTTATTTATAGTTACTCTATAAGGAATCAACAAAAAAGCTGCATTTATTTTTGGCATGAAAATACTTGCACAGTAAAATCCTTCTCAAATTATAGGTTCTAAAAATTACGAAAAAATATTTAATTCTGAAGTGCTAAAGTTTTCTTGGCAAAGATGACTTATGTTTACACTATATGACAGGTTTATCAAGAAGCCATGTTAACACTGCTCTGGTGTAATGAGCAAGAGTCTTGCACTCCTGTGGTGCCTTTCTGCAATAAAAGACTAAAGCGATAACAAAAGGAGTTTCATTAGGAAGGCAATTAAAAGTTTGGGTCTTGACTAAATGTGTTGAGACTAAGACCCAATGAAGCATTTGCCCTCAGAAGGGTCCCTTGGAACCTAGAGGTATTTAGAGTATGCATAAAACTTTTCTCAAATGTTCCTAATTGGGATCATCCCTTCTGGGGTAGGTAGCTTGTGTGACTATCATTTAGTGGTTCTTGAAGCTGTAGAAACCACCCCATCAGCTTGCCATGCCCCTTAGCTTAGATCGGACTAAGCAAAGATCTTGAAGATAAACAACCAGGTAGAGTAATACATTTCCTTGTGTGTTATTTTACCGTGTTTGTCTCAAATTACAGCTACATATCTACCATTCAGTGAAGACCATCAGTTCATCTTTCCCTTAAGTCCCACCCCACATTTAGGATGATCTGGAGATAGTTTACCAAACACTGTAATCATCAGGATTCCTTTTGGAGCACTGAATATATTACACAACCCTTCCAGTTAGGTAAATCCTCTAACCTGCCAGAGCTTGTCTATAGCCTGACACAGGCACCACCTACAATGCCAAGTGAAGCTGTGCCAGGAACTGTTCTGTGGTGGAAGGCAATACAGTCCTCACATCCACACTACACAGCACTTGGCCAGTGGTCACCTCTGAACTACATGTGGTGTCAAATAAGTATTATTTGAGGGGTGTTACTTCAAACATTCAGAACTGAATAAATGAGGGCTGTGCTGTAGCCCAGACGGGTGATTTACAGTGTGAAGCTAAAGGACCTGTCATATATACCAAAGTGCAGAGGTTTGACAGTTTTGCTGCCTGACCCAGAAGTCTGGAGGAGGCCCATTTTCACACAGTCTTGCCCACTGCTCGTCAGCCACATGCTACCCCCTGAACTATGCCCATGTTTCATCTTGGAGCCTGCCAGCTGACACAGGCCAAGGCTGTTTCAGGGACCAGAGTTATTACTGTGTAATAGAGCAGAGTGGAAAATCAGGAGTCAAATGCCTGTGTTTGCTTCCTATCTCCTTTGATTTAGCAGCACAGGCATAGCCAAGGAACCCAGGCTTGTGGCCCCTGGAACTTACTGACAAATAGCAGGAAAAAAACAAACAAGGAGGGGAAGGATGGAAGGATCTGAGACTCCCATGAATAGATAAAGATTTGAAGAGCTGAATCCTTTGAAAGTCTTATAGTGAAATCCTTATCTGTGCTGAAAACCCATTCTTGGCTTTGCACTCTGTTCTTATGTAATGACAGCAAATTACTTTGGTCTATCATCCCTTGTGTCCTCGAGGTTAGTGACACATCATCATTAGGTTACGTTACTATTTTAATTCAACTGCTATACCACATGCCTAAATGCTGTAACAGAGCTTGTCCTTCTCTCTTACCATGCACTACTGGCAGCTGTCATTTTTCCTACAATTAGAGTTCAAACACTTCATAGCAGAAATTGCATCATTCTCATGCTGAAGCACCCAGAATACTTCAGAGCAGTGTCAAAATAATGTTTTACTTAAAAACCCAAATAACCTTGCAATATCTGAATCTCATGTACGTTTCAGTTTATATGTTCTAAGACTAACACTGCTAATGTATTTTATGACCTTTACAATACCCTTACCTATTCAGGAGAAATATTTAATTTCACAAACAAGATCAGATAAATACTATGTTATGAGATGGTTTCACTTTCCTTATTCCCTGGCATGAGAAGATTCAAGAGGGGCTGTTCAAAAAGCAAGTGAAAGAGGCAATGCAATCAGAATTAAAATTACTCCCTTAATGTTGCAGCTGGTTATCTTTAGCCAACAGAGCAAGTTAAAAGACATTTGTATAGAAACAGAGCTCAAATATAACCAGTGAAGAGGAGCTGTAAATCTGTTGTTCTGCAGACTAAAGATTCGGGGGGGTATAGTGGGGGGATGGGACGACACATGACAGAACAAGAGCTCCTTAATTGGAAATAATAAAGATACATTGTCCACATGCTAGTTACGACCTTCTTTTGTTTTCCCATGATATCCTGTTGATATAATATCCAGGTCCTTTGTGGACATCCGCTGTTTCCAAATGAGAAGAATGAGTGTTGTTGGTTTCACTTCAGCACCTCACTGGGTCACCAGTCTACCTACGCCTGGAAAGCCTGCCGGAAGCAGCGCCGAAGAACAACCTTATCTGCAAAAGATCAGAACAGATAAAGCACGTGGACATATGACATCACATCTTGTGGTAATTTAACAAATTTCAAATACCATTACAATAAGGAAGCACAGGAAAGAGCAGAAGTTCAGCTAAATCCTTAAAAACCTACATAGAAATAGTCATATTTGATAAGATCAAGCACAGCTTTTGCCCTCCTCTGTTACCAGCCACAGTCTGCTGATACTACCTGGCAGCAATCACCTGAAGAAAGTAGTAAGGATAAAATCAGGGTGTAGTGCTGCCTCCCCACAGCATTCCCTAAGGCCCCAAAAATTGCAAAATCAGGACTTCCACGGCCAAAGGGGATATTTGAGTATTTAATAGTCCTCACTAGCTTTTCTGGACTTTTCATTCTCAAAAAACCCTCATAGTATCCACAAAATCATGCAATAAGGTTTACTACAAGTATCCACAATGTGGAATGAGCAAACTTGTCAAGTTTGGTTTTATCCTACGTCTTCCCCAAGCTTCATTTGTTGTACATCATTCTTGCATTGAAAGAAACCTCTCCTCATTTGTGTCTCTGTAAAGCTGAAGAGTCCTAATTAATTTACCTGTTTCTGACCCAGAAGCTGTCCCATTCCTCATAGCACTCATTTACTTCTGTGCACCTCTTACAGTGCTCTACATCCTTCTGAAGATCAGAACTGTACACAGGATTCAAAGCACTGGCACACTGTGGATTTGTCCTGTGCCATAATGGCACTCTCTGCTTTATTCCTTTCCTCTTATTCCTTATCTCTTAATACTTGATTTGCTCATTTACCAAGCCTTGAGCTGAGGTTTTCACAGAACTCATATTATGCCAAGATCTTGTTCCCAGTTGACAAATCAGCTTCTAAGCTGTTTCTGTATGTGTGAAGTTAGGATTGTTAATCTCCCATTTAAAACACTTTACATGTATGTACATCAAAATGTATTACCCACTAATTTTGTATTGTGACATTTTACTACCTTTCCTTTCAGTTCACAGGCTCCAATTCAGATCCTTGTGGAACTTTGCATATTGACTCCTTCTACTGAGAAATATTTTTGCTCTTACTGACACCTGTCTTTAATCCAATGTCATCTATCTGTGTGAATACTCCTCTTATTCCGCAGTTTCTTCAGAAGCTTTTGCTGATAGATTGTCTTGAATGCTTTTTAGAAACCCAAGTAGACAGTATCAGGTGAATCTCCCATGTCCACATGTTTTGTTGACTCCTCACAGGACTACAATGTGTGAGGCCAGGACTTCTCATCAGAAAAGCTCTGCCAGCTCTCCTAGTACACTATTTTGTCCGTGCACCCATTAGCTCACCTTTTTGAACAGTTCCCATTAACTTGCCTGGTACAGATAACAGGCTAATTGCTCAGCAGCTCTCTAGAATTTTTCGGGATGTGTTTTTTTTTTTTTTCAATTGGCATATTAACTATTTTGGCATTCTCTGTTATAAAAAGCGTAAGTACAATGTTATACAAAACCATTAGTAAGCAGCTTAGCTATTCAAGTCTTGACTTCTCATAGAACTCTTGGATGAACATCATGAAGTCCAAGTGTTTGTTGCTTTTTATTTTAGCTATTGGTTTCATAACCTTTTCTACGAGCCCTTCACCTTGAAACATATCCTCTGATAAATCTTTCACAAAATCAAGAATAAGCACAGGAATCTTTCTTAAGTACCTCTACAGTGACCACAGATCAAAATACTAATTTAATTTTCCAGAACTTTATTTCCTCTGAATAATCCATTTATTTTTGACTGTCCACTGGCACTGACTTTTTTTGGCAGTCTTCCTGTTCTATCTTGACCGAAAGCAGTAGATCAGATTTATTGGCAAGCTAACAACAGAACAAACGGCATGAGAACCGGCAGAGCAAGTGTTCAAGGATACAGGTGCCTGGTCACCCGGTACACTGCAGTCATAGCTCTTGTGCTATGTGTATGGTAATTATTTCCCCTCACCTAATGGAGATAAAAGCCAATTGTTCATTATGCCTTTTTATTTTTAATGTTAAGTCAAATTCTATCACCCTTGATTTTCCACCATCACAGGTCAATTCTTCCAGCTCGAAGCCGACTGTGGAGATTTCCAGGCGGAGGGGTGCTGCCAGGGAAACCTAGTTATGGACAGCGGGAGCTGCGAGCCGTTACGCGTTGGCTCAGCACCCAGCTGCGGGAAAACCCCCGTTCCTTCTGCGGACACCTCAGCTCGCTAAGGGAACGAGAGTGCGGGAGGGGGGGGAGCGGGGGCCACGCTGCCTTGTCAGCTCACGGCGGGGACCGCCGGGCGCGGCCGCCCATCCCGGCGCGCCGCCGCTCGCCATATATGGGCACGGCCGGAAGCGCGCGCGTCACGGCGCGGGCTCGCGGCGTCCCCGCGGGGCACGGGACGTCACGGCACGTCCCCACCGCGCCCGCGCGCGCCGCCCCGGCAACCAAACAGTAAACACGGGGGCGCGCGTGCGCGGCGCGGCCGGGGCGGGGCCGGGGCTGTGGGCACGGCCCGTCCTGTGCCCGCCCTGCGCCCGCCCTGCGCCCGCCGCTCCCGCCGGGACAGCCTCGGGCGCCGCGCCGGGGCCGCCCCGACGCCGGGAATCGCCGCGCTGATCTCAGGTACCGGCAGCGGCCGCCCTGTCGCGGCCCGGGGGCAGGAGCGCCGCAGGCGGGAGGTGGGGGTGCGCAGGACCGTGTCGGGACTGCGGCTGCTGCCGGCACCGAGGCAGCCCTGGATCCGCAGCACCCTGCCGTACCCGGGGTGGCTTTGCTGGGCAGCCCGTTTTTGTTATACCATAAACGCGTTTAAGGATCTTCATGTTGTTTTACAGCTCTACTTTTTGTAACTCGTAGTAACAGTTATCCTGTTCCTTGTGTTACTCATGTTGCAGTTACATTTCTAAGAATTAATTACACTACTGCCCTCAGAAGGATCAGTAGCGCAGGAGGTGTCAGAAATAACACGAGCGTTTCTTGCTTGCCTTATCTCGTTTCATTGTTTTGTTTCACAAAGCTCTGTGCCGATATCTGTGTGATGTATCAGATACAGATTGTAATTGAATGCCTGCAATCCATTGCAGGCAGAGATTGCTGCTCTGTTGTAGTGGCAAGATTCCCACCGATTTAAGTGCAACTTCACTACATAATTCTCAAATTCTAGGAAGCAAATAAATCACATTTATGACACACCATAAATTTTATGTAGCACATCCTGAATTCTGGGTCGTTCATGTCTGAAGGCAAGGAGTAGGGCTGGAGCCTGGGGTTAGACATGTCTCATGTAGTGCCACCCCGAGTTTGACATCATTGCGTAACAAATGCAAAAGCTGACACACTTGGCACTTGCTGTCACTGCTGTTAAAAGAAAAGCCTTGGTTAGGAGGCAGGACTGCTGTCTCTCAGAATTCAGCACTAGATTTTGCTTTAACCTGTCCAGTGATCGTGAGAGATGATGGGGCCAGGATCACTGTGTTGGACCCATGCTCCTTTCTGCCTCTGCTGGATGTCATGATATCAACAGCATGCATCGGTTCTTGAAGAACTCTGAATTCTCCAGCTCTGAGCCTGATAGTCTTTCAGCAAGACAGCATGTTGTGATTCCAGATTTACTGACTTTACAGGGTTACTTGTCACATAAGTCTGACTCTCTTGCAGCTACACCTACATGACTGCTTCATGGCTCAGTGCTATTGTGCCCTTGCTGCACCTGGGTGTTGCCCACATCAGCTCAAGTGGCAATGTGAAAGTAGCTCCTTCTCAGGAGTTATTCTTCATCACTAGTCAGCTCTGCCTCCAGATTATTGTTGAAAGACAGGAAGCTGCAGTGTAATATTTGCTTTTGCACAGGGCAGGCCTTGTTGAGCAAGCCATGGAGCTACAGTACACGCTATTGAGATGAAATACATCCTGTGTGTGTTCTGATTAGAAAAGGGGTGAAGAAAGCAGAGCCTGCTTCAGTGACCAGGAAATGTGGAGTTTTAGAAACCCAGCCCTGAATACCAGCCTGCAGAAATTTCCTGAGAGCATGGTGTCAAGGTGGCCTTTAGCTGGACACATGTGTCGGTGCAGGTGGCACCTTTCACCTTGAGAAAGGAGTTCTGAAGCTGGAGTGACAGGGCTGGAGACTGTCAGGGAAGCCTTTCTGTTCTCATGGGATTCTTCACATGTAGCTATTAGGGAGGGAGCAGACTCACATTCTGCATGCAGGGTTGACCTGGCCCAGCTGCTGTCCTGCCAGAGGGGCACATGTTTGACCGCACAAGCAGCAGGAACGAGAGAGAGTAGCAATCCCCCCTAAACTAATTTGGGCAGCAGAGGCAGTACTGCAGAGAGCCCAGGGAGGGAGCACATTCCTGGAGTGTGTTTATGCCATTTGCCATAACTCATTCATTCAAGGATTGGATTGGTTTTAATGGAAACTGAAGGGCAAGGGCAGGGGCAGTGGTTTGCCTTAAACCACTCAGCCTAAAGCAAGAAGCAAGTGCACAAGCATTTCTCCTCCTCTCCTGTCCCAAAGAAGATAGGTCATAACTACTCCTAGAGGAATCACACCACATCCAGGGGCACCCAGAGCCAGGGTGCATGCCCACTCTTCCCCAGGGAGGAGGAGGAAGTTGGGCATGTAGGCACATGCAAATGATCATATGGGCCCCAGCCTGGAGATGGCCTTCCTGATTCAGAGGCATGAACTTTCACCTCCTTTCCAGCAAGACCTCCATCTAGTTGCTGAAAGACCACAGCAGGTAACACACAGAGGCACAGGAGGGGACCAGAGCCAGACAGATCAGATGGGGAAGGCCATAAGGAATGACCCTACTGCCCACCAGGATGGGTGGGAAGGGTGTAACCACAGACAGCCCTGACTAACACTAGGACAAGGGCAGGGCTGGCCTAAGTGGTATTCCCACCCTGATACATGCTAAGCCTCAGGCAGCTAGAAGCAGTCTGCAGTGTATAAAGCCCAGCCCAAATTAGAGGCTAGGGAACCCCTTTGAGGTCACAGGCAAGCAACGCAAAAGGTAACACAAGGACAGCTCCAGCAGTCAACTTAAATGCTTTTATTGACAATGTTTCTGAACAATAATAAGCAAAGAATGCTTAAGTTTCATCCAAATTCACTTTCCACATGTCAAAAAAGACCTCAAGGTAGAAAAAAATAAAATAAAAATATAAATATCTGAGAATCCATCTTAATAAATAAATTAAAAACACAATAAAAACGTTTTCATGGAAAACTTATGTCAGAACATTCAGACCACCTCAACAATGCATGATCAGTAAAGTTACAATGAACATCAATGTAGAACTACAGTACATGGATATAGCTATTTATCTACCTACTAGAAAATAAAATAGAGTCTCTTTCCCCCCACGTAAGATGGGTCATTGCTAAGTCATCAGAACACGATATTGCCAGGAACACAGTAGTTATTGTTAATCAGCTGCACTAGATACGAGTTGGAGATACCCAGCACCAGGTTAAATTCCAATCATTTAAAACCAAGAGATTAATTAGTTAATGCTAGTGATACTAAGGAGGGGAGGGAGTCACCTACCCAGCCATGTGGGACATGCTACAGACTACCAGCTCTCATGGATGAGCCACTGGGGACAAGACAAACTCCATGCGATTTGCTACATCTCTGGAAGAGGTACAAGACCTCGGTGCATGACGCTCTGCCAGGCCCCGGGGCACCAGGCCAGACAGGGGGTGGCGGTGGCAGGGCCCTCCCCAGGCCTGGGGAGCCCCTTGGGGCACAGCTGCAAGTCCGTGGGGGTACATGGGCAGCGGATGGGGCCCAGCAGGTCAGTCAGTGCTGGAGCCACTCACAAGGCCAGGAGGGTGGGGGAGCTGAGGGAGTCGGACGAGGGCTCATTGCTGCTGCTGCCCTTCCGGTGCGCGGCAGCACAGCTGGGGAAGGCGTCTGCCTCGGGGTAGGTGAAGACGAAGGTGGAGGTGTAGGTGCTGGGGCACGGGGTGCAGGTCACCACAGGGGTGCAGAGGGGCTCCAGCTCACCGCTGGTCCCGGCAGTCAGCGACTCCCAGTCCGACGGGTAGAAGGAGGAGGCTCCAGGCAGGTCCATGTCAGGCACGGAGCGGGAGGCCTCCCGCGGCCCCGTGGAGAAGAGCAGCTCGTCGAAAGGCTCAGCCTTGAGCTCCAGCCCGCTGCTGCCGGTCTCCTTGGGCGGCACGGCCGGCGGCGCTTCAGGCATCAGCGGCAGAGCAAAGGCAGCCTCCTCGGTCATGGGGGGGCTGGGGGTGCCCAGGTCCAGCGCGGTGGCAGCCCCCAGCTCCTCGTGGAAGCACAACTCCTCGGGCATCTTGCAGGCGGGTCGATGGGCCGCCAGGATAAACTCCAGCTTCTCCTTCTCCTTCAGCAGGTTAGCGATCTCCGCCTGCAGCGCGGACTTCTCCTCCTCCAGCTGGTCGGTCTCCTGCAGAGAGAGCAGGCTGTCAGCCAAAGCCGGCATCACTCCCAGCTGGAGTTCCCCTCGTCTTGCTACCCCCGCCCTCGGGTACCCCCCCTTACCCCCCCGCTGCCTCCCGGACAGCACTTACCGCCTGCAGCGTGTCGGTGAGCTCCCGCCGCCGGTTGCGGCACTTGGCCGCTGCCATCTTGTTCCTTTCCCGGCGGATCCTTCTCTTCTCCTCCTCCTCCGGGGACAGCTGCGAGTAGAGAGAGGCCGCTCAGTCTCGCTGTTAGCCCGGTGACCCCGCCGGGCCAGCCCATCGGCCGCGGCCCAGCCCCTCTTCCCCGCATAACCCCGATAACTCCAGTCCCCACTCACCTGTTCGACTTTGCCCCGGCGGCCGATGCTCTGCCCGCGGCCGCCCGGCGCCTTCAGCACTGCGGGGCGGGAGTAGGTGGCGGGGGCGGGCGCCGAGACGCCGTAAGGGTGCCCACGGCTCTGGGAGGGGGCCACCGAGGAGATGAGAGTGGGCTGCACCAGCCACTGCAGGTCGGGGCTGGTGGAGATGGCCGTCACCGTGGGCACGAAGCTGGCGCTGGAGGCGGCCAGGTCGGTGCAGAAGTCCTGTAGGTCAGAGGAAAGGGGGGGTGCCGTCAGCGGGGCGCCCGGGCCGCTCCCCGCCGTCCCCGGGGCCGCGGCGCCGCGCTGCCAGCGCCGGCTCCACACGAGAGCGGCCTGTTATAAATATCTCTGACGTCCGCGCTGACGCAGACGCTGCTCCGGAGTCTCCTCAATGAACTCGCGTTTTATCAATGAAGCCGCTTTACACACCCGCCGCAGAGCGCGGCCCGGGCCACGGCACCCCCCGCCCGCCCTGCCTCGGCACCGGGGCCACTCCCCGTGCATAGTCCCCGGCCTGACCTCCTCCACGGACACCGCCAGCCCCGCATCGCCCGGTCCCGTCCCGTCCCGTCCCATCCCCTCCCCTCCCGAGTGCTCCTGCCCCGCGGCGAGGGTGCAGCCAGCACACTCGGAGCCTCACCTGTGGGTTGACAGGCGATCCCATGCTCGAGAAGGAGTCCGCCGGGGAGGGGTAATAGGTGAGGCTGTCCCCGGCCGGGGAAGCGCTACTGCAGCGGGAGGACGCTGCCTCGTACTCTCCGGCGAATCCCTGGTACATCATGTCGGCTCGGTGCGTGCAAGCCGGTGGCGAGAGGTGATGCGACGGTAGTGAAGCGTCCTTGGGGATGAAGCGAGGAGGAGTCGGCTGCGTGCGTCCCTGTGCTCGGTCCGCGCCGCGCGTCTCTCCGCTCCACCGCCGGGGCTGCCTGGGCTGCTGGAGTACCGCGCCGCGCCTCCGTTTTATACCCTCCCGCCAACGTCACCGGGGACGCGCCACCCGCAGCCGCGGGGGGGGCCGCCCGCCCCGCGCTCGTCCCGCGCCTCCCTGGGGCCGCTTCGCGCGCCGTCTGCCGCCGCCCCCCGCGGGAGAGACCCGCGGCTGGGGACGGGGGGGCTGCTGCGGGGGCGGGGGGGCCACGGGGCAGCTCGGGCGGGGGCCAGTGGCGGGGCTTCCCCCCCCGCGCGGAGTGGTAGGGCCGGGCTCGGGAACCCACTGACGCAGATATCCTTATATGGGATACATCCTGTGCGAGGGGGCGTGACTGACGGGAAGCGCTCCAGGCTGCAGCCAAGTGCGGCGGGCGGGCGGCGCGCGGGACGGGACGGCATGGGAGGGTTTGGGACTCGGCGGCCCCTCCCCCCCCCCCGCCTGACGAGGCCCTGCGGGGTTACGGGGCATCGACGCTGCCCCCGGGGACCCCGTCCCCTCGGCGAGGCTCCCCACAGCCCCGCTGCGGAGCAAGGTACCCCCAGGAAGGCGGCGAAGAAGGGGGCTAGCCGGGCAGGGGTGCGCTTTGCGCTGCAAGGCAAGCCCCGTCGCTAGCACTGAGCAGGGTCTGCCCGTAGCTAGGCACGGGTACTCGGCGTGCCACACGCACGGAAAGCCCGACATACTCCCTTTACCTGCAGCGAGGAACGCGTTACGCTCATGTGTCACTACTGACTTGTTTATCATGTACGCGAGTAATGGTGGAGAGTGAGAGTAATGGCACAGGGCGGTGGGAATCCCTGCCAGGGAAGCCTGGGGGGCTGTAGACCCCCGGGGAGGTTGGGAGAGCTTGGGAGCAGCGCTCCGAGGCGCTGGGATAGCCGCCAAGGGCATGGGCAAGGGGCCACCGGGAAACCACCGACGAGGAGAGAGGGGTGAGGCTCGTCCTTTCCTCCAGTTTGGGCTTTGTTTTGATCTTTGTTGCAGCGAAGCCCGGAGACACCCACCCACGATGGGGATGTCAGGCAGCCCTGGCTCAGGTCAGGCTAAGGTGGGAGCCAGACCGCAGACTCGCCTTGCACGGGAGCCAAGAGATCGCGGCTATAGATAGTAACAGGGAAGCTGCAGCAGCGAGCGTGTTTACAGCAACAAACAGAGCCTGCAGCGCAGTCTCTAGGCAGGAGCGTCACCCAGCCAGGCTGGGATCCTGCTGGCAGCCTCTCCCTCTGTTTGAGCTCATGGGCTAAATGCAGCGCCTGATGCTGCTGCTGTTGCTGTTGCTGCGCGAGCAACCTCCGTTCTTAGAGATCTGGGCCACGGGGGCGGGAGAACTGGGCCAGCTGCTATTTCTGAGCTGCCCGTCAGAGCAGAGGGGACAGCCAAGGACCGCCGCAGCTCACGGCCCACACCACTCCCTGGGAAAGGACCCACGGGGGGCAGTGCTGCTCTCCCCAGCTCAGCACTGGCCCGTGGGCTAGTCCCTCTCAGGCAGGTGTCAGCCACCCAGGTTCCTGTGCTGCCAAGGGTTCTTCACCCTGAGCAGCATTCCCCCCTGGCTGATGAAGTAGCGAGGTGAGCATGGTCTCTTCAGTAGCCCCAGGCTGCAGTGAGGAGGTCCTCCCTCAGCATGGCCCAGAGAAGGGACATGCCAGCAAATTAGCAAACCCTGCCACCCCTGCCAGTGGTGAGCAATAGGCCAAATCTCTGCAGCCACGTCCCCAGCAGGGCCTAGGTAGATGTACTGGTTCACAGCAGGGGCAAGAACCTCCAACACAGTCCCAGATATTTGCCAGGCACATTTCAGAAAATCCCTGTTTAGCCCTGTTACTGTCTGCAAACTGCCCCAGGGTCCCTCCAGCCAAACTGCCCTCCCCATAAGAAGTGTCTGGAAATTAGGGAGGGGAACCCACTTCAGCAAAGCCCTGAATATTTTTGTGGTGCCCAAGTAAACTATCTGTTGCCATCTCTGCTGGCGACCGAGCATGATCTGTTTGTACCAAATGGAAAGTGCACAGACGCCGCACATTTCTAACATGTGAAAGCAAGGAAACAGAGAAAGCGAAAACACATGACGTGGGTTTGTTGTTTGCTCCAAACATGGGGTGCGCACATTTTACCGCAGTGTGTGTGAGAACAAAAAGAGGAAGCAGGTGGTACCGCAGGGACAAAACAGAGTGTGAATCCTCCTACCTGGGTAACGGGGCTGCAGCATGCCAGAAGAGGAGGCTCCTCGACCCCCTTGCCAGCTAGGAATGGGTAGAGGCATTAGGCACACAAATTAGTGTGATCTGAGGAATGGACCATGACGGTGCTGTCAGGGCAGAAGGACAGCACCCACCCAAATAGGATTTTATCCTGCATACCAATGGGACCCCTCCATGTGCCTGGCCTCCACTTTTCCTCACACCAAACAGGGAGATGGGAAAGCTTGCAGCTCCAAGGATACAACAGAGCAATGAGCTCCTCAGCCCCAGAGCACAGCACTGGAATCTGGCCCTGCTTTCACACTCCTCCTTTATCTGAGCTCGTGATTGAGCCTCGCCTAGGAAAACCATGGCAGAAAAGCACCTGAGGTGTGTGGAGCAGCGCAACCCTCACTGGTCCAAAACCAAAACTTTGGGTGCA
Organism: Myiozetetes cayanensis; assembly: GCF_022539395.1. Lineage (NCBI taxonomy): Eukaryota > Metazoa > Chordata > Aves > Passeriformes > Tyrannidae > Myiozetetes > Myiozetetes cayanensis. Next base: position 21,602,532 of record NW_026087853.1, read on the forward strand.
GGAGATGGCTGTGCCTAAATTTGGCTACTCACCAGGGGAAGTTCATGCCAGTAGCGTGGCCCTTTGTTAGCCACATGACAGTCCCAACCCACTCTCTGTCAGCAGCGCTGATTGAAGCATGATTCTGTGTTCCCTCTCCGGCAACACAATGTCATGGACATCTGCCTCCAGCTGACCAGAGGCTGCTGGGGTGAATGGGAAGGAGACCTGGGAATCAGTCCAGCAGCAGGGCTGGCACAAAAGGGACACTGCTGTGGACACCAAGAAATAGGTCCTCTGCACTGAAAAGCCACCACTGCCTGGCCAAACACCCTGCCCATACTATCAGAGTATCTGCACAACAATCTGAGCACCTGTTGCAGTATACACTTTAGGAGCAGACTCCAGGGACATTATTGAAATTCCCCTGACACACACCTGCACACCCACTGTTCCTGCTGTCCCCCACTGCATTCACTCCCGTGGACCCTCTCCATCCACCCAGCCCCAGGGAAGCTTGTGGAGCCAGGCAGGGTCTGCAGGCCTCAGGAGAAAACAGGACAGAAAAGCAGGAAAGGGGGCCGATAAATCAGCAGTGGGGGCCTGCCCCCTCTGTTGATGTGGCTGGGGGACAGAGGGTGGAGAAGGGGTCCTTAGTAAGTTATCCGTGGGACCTAAGATCCCCCCAAGACACACACCCTCCCACCTAGCCTGGGAGCCTCCAGGAGGGCAGGGCTCCCACCTCTGCTGGATTGAAAAGTGCAGCACATATCCAACACAAAGTATAAATAGTAATTAATAATCACAGCAGGTGGGTGTGTGACAGGGACATCCTAAAGAATAAACACTGCGAGCAGAGACATCCCGGCATCTCGTGGTCACACAGCCACATGCCACGGGCCACCAATTACTGCAGATGATGCAGCTGAGCCATTCCACCCATTCTCAGCACACTTTGCCTGCACCATGGTGGATGTTAGCTCACCAGGCACAGCTGGACCTTGTTCCACACACCAATGGACCCATGCACCACTCACAGCCAGCAGGTTCGAAAGATGGCTTTGCCCATCGCAGCACTTCCTCCGTACCCCATTGCCCCAAGGCCAGGCTGGCAGCCATCGCCTCATGAGCAAGAGTTCATAACTCAGGATAATTCAAGCACAAAGTTCTCCAGACAAAACTCCAAAACTCCTGCTGTCGCCGCCAGTTCGTTCATTGCAGCAGTGCAACAAAGCCGGAACACTGTGGCCAAGGTGATCTCTTATCTCCCCGCCAGCTCCAGTGCCATAGGCCCATCCCAGGGCGTTGTGCATGCTTATAGTTATAAACCCAGGGCACTGACCGACTAGGAGGAGAGGAAAACACCTGTAACAAAATGATCCAAACATTTGTGGAACCACTTGATATTTAGAAGTGAAATCCCTGAAATGAAAGGCAATAAGCTTGTGCTGAGTTAGAGGCAGCACGTTCAAACCCAGTGACATACAGGTTGATGCAGGACTTTTCTGATAATCAAACAAGATTCAAGCAAGGCAAGCACAGCTGCAATTTCCTTGATGGAACCCCACAAGATGCCTGCAATAAAATCCCACACAATTGAGAGAAAGCTTGGGCTTTCTGTTATGTCCAAGAGCTTTCTGAAGGTGGCAGCTGGACAGTCCTGTTGTACAAGCTACCTCTTCCTGTGGGACTGGGCAGCAGCACTAATGCTTGTGCCGTGGGCTGGGTAAAGGGACTGGGGTCTGGGTAAGAGGTCCTGTTCCTCCATTGGTGAAGGGGCTCTTGAAGAAAATGGGCCAAGGGTAGCAAAGGAGGAAGTGCTGAGAAGAAGGAGGAAAAGGTCACTGTGCTTAGCTAAGGAGATTTTGTTTCGGATAGACAACAAAGCAGCTGAAGTGAAGAGAAGGGACAGGATGCTGAAGATTGTTTAGCTCAGAAACCTTCTAATTGTTGTGACTGGGGAGTGCTCTGGGAAAAGGCTCAAGTGGACTTAGGACAAACAAAGGATCACAAAGCTGAAGATAGCCTAGGAGGGAGAAGGACAGTCTGAACTTGCCACTGCCTGGAGAAAAGCTCTGGAGGTAGTCCCCAGATCACCTTCTCCCCGTGCTATTTGGTGTCAGAGACCAGCACACTGGGCGGGTTGCCCTGGAGGACAGCCATGAACATAAGCAAGGTCTCTCTTTTTGAGTCTTCAGTTCTTGAAGTGGTGGAGCTGTTGCAGGGACTCACAGACTCAGCCTGCCATGGCCTCAGGGGAGTCACATTCAATTGGTGCTGCTGCTGGAAGTAAATGTCGAGATTGGAAAGCAAGGTGTTCACTCCCTGATCTGACTGAGCTGCACCTCTGTCTGGACAGTCGGGCTGCACTTGAGGCAGAGCCAAAGGAGGCTATCAGCTCTGTGGAAAGATGCTGCCACTGCAGGAATAGAGACCCCAGTAATGAAGCAACAGAATAAATAATAAGACATGGCTACGCAGTGAGTTGGCCTTCTCTGCCCTACGAACAAACACTGGGAATACCCCAGGAAGCTGAGGTTCCTTAAATGGTATTTAAGAAATGTAGCAAATAAGAAATCCAATATTATTAAATTGTATGAGGTTAACAGTGCCATGAATATACATACATGTAAACAGTGCAGAGCACTGCCAGCCCAGCCCCGAGGCTTTGATCCTTCCCATGGATCCAAATCTGCCAAGCAATTTGGTTTGGCTGGCAGTAGCTGCTGGGAGGGGAAACATCTTTTGTGTTAACCCATTCCTAAGTATCTTCACAACCAGCTCTAAGCATATGCTTGTGCAGAGAGACCTGGGAGGGGTAGGACATTTACAGATCATCTGGATGCTCTGCTCCATCTCTGCACAATGAACAGGGTCTAGAGGAGAGTCTCTGTTGTTCTCTGCTACCAGGTCACAGCTCATTCCAAGTTGAGAAAAGCAAGTGCCACTATCCAGACCCATACCAGCACCTCAATACATCACCCATTTCATTCCTCATTGAGGTCATATAGAAAACATGAGGACAATAGACATACCAGAGAATATAGGCTGAAAACTCAAGGATTTCCCACAGATGAGGTTCAGCGATCCACTTTGGGACTATTTGACTTGGTGGATGCACATGGAGGACCTGTCCCCTGTACTCTCCTCCTGGGACCCTGGCTGCCAGGGGCAGAACTGCCGAGCCAGTGGGGTCAGGTTAACTCACTTTGTCCCTCTTTGCTTTAGGATCTCAGCAGAGCTCAACTGGCTGCAAAACTGGCACCTCTCACCTGTGTGAGATAGCACTTGATGGTGCTGGCCTCCCTGGGCACCAAGTGCCAGTGCAGGTGCGGGTAGACACCAGCCTGGAGAGAAAGGTGCACAGAGCCCCAGTAAGGTGGTCTGGAGGTCTGCCCAGCCCTGGTTCCTCTAAACAGGGGTTCCCTCTTGCCTTCCCCAGGCAAACCTGACATCTCCCAGGGGGCTGGAGGCAGCCTGGCAAGAATGACCCGGTACTGGTGAGGAAGTGGAGTATGGAGCTGTGAGTTTGGACTCATGCCGCTGAAAAGAAGTGTTGGACACTTGGCCACCGCAACACACACCACCCTCTTGGCACCCACCACCTCCCTCCTGCCCCACAGAAGGGTTATGCAGGACCCCTCCAGGCTGCCAGAAGCCCCTCTGGCACACCTGCACTGGCCACTGGAGTTTTGTGGCGCTTGCTGATGCCAACATCTCAGCCAGGCCTCCATTCTCCCTGCCCTGATGGCCTGCATGTTCAGAGTGGCAGGGTGTGGGGATTTTATAGGCAAGTAACCCAGGACAGTGGGCATCTCCAATGTACCTTACCCCCGAAATGGTGCAGAATCCAGAAAAACTAATAAAATATTGTAAAAAGATGTGCTGCCGACCTGGCAACCCCAGGGAGACACAAATCACTGCAATGTGTTGGGATCTGGCATTGGCAAGCGGGTGGTGAGCAATTGTATTGTGCATCACTTGTTTGGTTTTCCTTTCCCTTTTTATTATCATAATTATTACTTCTTACCATTATTATTGTATTTTCCTTTGGTTTCAATTATTACACTGTTCTTATGTCAACCTTAAAGGTTACATCTCCCCATTTTACTCCCTCCCCAAGTTTTACCTCCCCCCCATTCCACCGGGTGGGGGTGGATAGAGGGGAATTGAGTAAGGGATTGCATGGTGATGAATTTCCAGCTGGGCTTGAGCCCCGACAGTAGTGCTCTGGCGCTCAGGCCCGGGGCGGGGGCAGCAGGGACACTGTGGACACAGTGCCGGGACATTGTGGACACAGTGCCGGGCCGGGCTCACCGCGCCCGGTGCTCCCGGCGCGGCCGCGGGCGGGGGCGGGGCCAGTCCCGGCGCGGGCCCCGCCCCCCACCGCCCCGGCCAATGGCGGCGCTGTTGCCGGGGCCGCGCCGGGCGCCTGACGTTGCCCGGGAGACGGCGGGACGTTGACAACACACAGACCCGTGACGTCGGCGCGTGGTTCCCGTGGCAACGGGCCGGGACGTCATCGCCTCCCCCTCCCGCCCCCCCCGCCGGAGCGCGCGTCAGCCGCGCGGCAGGGGCGGGGCCCCGTCGGCACGGCGGCGGGCGGGGCGCGGTCGCCACGGCAGCGGCTGTTGTTTGTTTGGGGGGCGGCAGCGGAGCTCGGGCGGGACCTGTGGCGGCCCCGGACTCCCTTCCCCCCGCCGGCGTCTTGCCCACGCGGCTGCTGCCGGGGCACCCCTGCCTGGCCCGGCCCGGCCCGGGGAGCCCCGCGGGCAGAAGGCAGCGGTGTGCGGCGGGGCTAGCGGAGGTCCCCTCAGCTGGCAGCCCCCCGGGCGGCTTGTGGCTGCTGGGCACCCCCCCCTCCGTGCGCCAGCAGGGCGCGGGCTGGTAACCTGAGAAGGGAGATGGACCCAGGGTTAAAAATAATGCCACTGGGAAGGAGGGTTTATTTTTAACTGGGGAGCCTGGCCGACCGTGCCAACAACCCAGCTGCAGAAAGAGCCCGGGGCTGGGACGGGTTAGGAGGGACAAATGGATAGACGGACAGATGGATGGATTGGCCGCAAAGACCACGCTACTCTGAGAGGAGGGGGCATGAGCTCTTGTCCTGCGGCAGGTGCTGGCTGAGCACCCTTAGCAAATGTGCCCCAGGTCTGCTGTGCCTGTCATCCAGATTGCTGAGGGGGGGGAGGGGGAATCTGTGAAGTGCGTGTCCAGCAAGCCTCAGAAACCTAGCCTTAAAAAAACCAGAAGTGAACCCCAGATGTTGTAGGGTTTTCTGGTCCATCTCTTGAAGAATGGCCTGGTCCCCTCCGCATCCCTTCCTGGAAGCAGCCTCTGAAAAGCCTGCCATGCCAAAATGGCACCCAGCAGACCACCCAGTGCCAGCCATGCTCCTGCCACCGGCAGCGGGGGTGCCCGGCACAGGCCAGACAGACTAATTACTTCTCTGGCGTGCCGGGGCCACAGGGGCTGCTCCAAAGAGCGCTGCTCCTGTCGCCCTGTCTCCTCCCCGGCTCCTGGTCCTTGGGTGTGCTCCGGGCTTCTTTCCCTCTGACATCAGCTTCCTCCCTTACAATGTGCAAAGGCCAGAGCCCTCCTAGGTTAAACACCCGGCAAGGACGGCGGCTGGAAGGGGAACCCACCTAGCGGTCCCTGGCGTGGGGGAAGCCGGGAATGCCGGTGGGTGGGTCCCTGTGGCGGGGGGCTTCCCGGAAATCCCGAAAGCTGTGTTTGTTTTGGAGTTGCTCAGGCGCTGCTGTTAGGCGGCAGAGCAGGGAACCTCGTGGCCGCCCCGGCCTCGGGTGCCTGCGGGGTGGGAACTCCCAGGGACTGTTCCCGCCGCCGCCATCTGCTGAGGCCAGCAAACTGGAAACCAGCTGCTTGCCCAACCCTCGCCAGCAGCCAGCCTGTTGTCATTGCTGTTTGCTTTACATCAGCTCTGTTTAGTTTGGCAAGCTGAGTGCAGCAGGTTCAATCCAGGCGATTTTACGAGGGCTGGTTCCTGTCCCACACCCTCGCGGTGAACACGGCGTTCGTTGAGGATACCCTCGCCCTGAAGCCCCAGGGCAGGAAAGGGTGCGGCTGAAATTAGTGTTTGCTTCTCAAGGGCAAGCCTGAAGTGCCGGTATTTGGGAAGGTAATCACCGGGCGTGAGAAAAGGCTTTCTGCATGGTCACGGCAGCTCCCCGCATGCCGTGGGTGCCCGGTCACCTGCTCATGGAGACTGACGGCTGTGTGAGAAAGTGTAGGTAGGTGGTCAAAGGCAAGGATCACACCTGGTGTCTGGCGGCTGCAATGCAGAGCATGTCCAAAGTCACCTGCCAGGGCGACTGAGGACAGTGGGAGGGATGTCCCACGAAGTTGTGTACCCTCCCACAGCCCTTGCCACAGGCAGTGCCTGCTACTGACACCCGCACTTGGAGGATGCTCCATTTCCATCTGAGATGCATCCAGGCAGCTGGTACCCATGGTAGACGGAGTGGTTTCTCCTCCATGTTTCACACTGAAGCGGGAAAGGAAACATGCCACTAGTTACTCCTGCTGCTCCCCTTTTGCCAGAACAGGCTGTCTGCCCTCTGGCCCCATCCCATCCCAGGGCACAGGTAACAGTGCTGCTGGCACAGGCTCTCACAGCTCCTGGGCTGCAGGGAGCCACAGAGAACCGTTAGCCGAGTACCCTTCTCCTCTTTATCTCCTGCCTCATCTCATTAAACTGGGCATTGCCAGTGCCCCATCCTGCCACCCAGGATGCCTTAGTGCCACCACCCTGTCTGCTAGGACCTCACCTGAGGGAAGGGAGCAGTGGGGCAGAGGACAGGGAAGGAGCAGCAGGGCAGAGGACAGAGTTCAACATGCAGTAGCGCCTCTGCCCGGCCCTGCCCCAGCTGCTCCTTCCCAAACCTGCCCTGCCCTGCGGCACACAGGCCCCGCTGAGTGATGATGAGGGATAAGAACGAGCACGAGCGACTGGAGACTTGAGCTGTGAGGAGGCAGCCATGTGGCCCTGTGTTACTCCTGGTCCCCTCCTGCCTCAGTCACGTATTTCATAGGAGCATGCAGCCATGTGGCAAGCCAGTTCAGAGAGCTGACCTGACTGGAAACAGAACACTTTATTTCACCAGGCTGGAGATCAGCTTGAGCTGCTTGCTGCTCAGGCTTGCCATGGGTTGAGTTTCTTCCTCAGTGCAGGACCCCATTCCCACTCCTTGCCAGGTCCAGCTCTCAGCTATGGGGTAAGGAGCTGCCCTCTTGTGCTATGCCAGCAGAAAACCCTTTGCCATTTTATCAATCATTCCTCCACCATTTTACCATTTACTGAGAGCAAAGTCAGGAGTCAGCAACCAGTGCAGGGAGAAGGCTGGTCCCGTGCCAAGAGGAGTGGGAAAAGCCAGCCTACAGCAGTTTAGCTCGGACTGCTGTGGAGCTGCAACCTGGGCAGATGGGCACTTGCCTGTGCTGGAATGACAAAGGGTGCAGTGCTGGCCGCTGCCCAACTCCCTCAATATCAGCTGATTGGAATCTGGGAGACACAGCCGGCACCTCCCAAGCTGAGCCAGGGTGCACAGTGCTGTTCAGAAGACTTGCAGTGAGCTGTGCTGAAAGACAACTAACCCCACAAAGACAAAAGATGATGGCTTTTCCACCAGAACAGCTCCTGAATATGGTTTGCTAAGCAGTTGTGGATAGTGTTGTGATGGCACAACAGAGAGGATATGAGCAAGCTCTGAAGAGCTGGGATTGCTTAGACCACTTCAAACAGCCTTGGCATCAAAAAAGTATAAGCATGGCCACACAGGTGACGTCAAGCTAATAGGGCTTCAGTTGTCTGCAGAGTCTTTGTGAATCCAAGCCTGGGACAAGTCTGTACTGAGTTGCTGCGCTAGGACAGGAGCACTGGAGCTGAGCTCTTGCAGAAAGGTTTGGGGGTGTCACCTGTCCTTTCACACAATATTCAAGTGTATCTACACTTCCCTGAAGAACTGAGAGGGGGTTAGTTGGCTGCTCTCCCATTCCAGTTTATCCAGAGTCCATGAAATTTTCACTCCCTGAAGCATTTTAGTTTCTTTGTGCATTTCTTGGTTGCTCGTGTGCCAGTTCTGGAGGTTTTTAGTGATGTCACCCCCAGGCAGCATTCACAGAGGTGTGCATCCACATCAGTGTTGGAGGGGACTGCCTTACTGTGTTACTGCATAACAGTCCTGTCCTGTCCCTGCTCCCCATCGCACGCTGCCTGGCCAGGACTGTAGGGGCTTACAGGGCTGCCACACTCTCCACAGAAATCCCACACTCCCTTCACACACTGAATCCACCCATATAATATTCTGGATGCCCCCCCGTATACCAGCTTGGGCTACGCTCCTCCTCTCCGTTCTGGTTGTTCTCTTCCCTCCCCAGCAAGTAGGCTCACTCTGGAGTGAACTACTCACTGCCATCGTGACTGTTGTGAAACAGTTTATCTTCCTACGGGAGCGGCAGCCCTTGCCTGTCAGCCTGTGCCTGGCGCTCACAACGCCTCCAGCACTCGCAGCCCCGCTTCCTTCTCCCTGACGTGCACAAATGCACGCTCCTGCACGCACACCCCGTCCTTCCTCCGGCATGCCTTCTGCGCCCGCCGGGATCGTGCCAGCGAAGGGGATGCGGTGGTGTGCTGAGGGGACTGGGGCTCCTGGCGCCAGGGGGATATGCATGAGGGACAGATATGGGTCCTTTTGGAAACACCCCGAGGATGCAGATCTACAAGCCCAGCCAGCAGCAGCCCCCTTGCCCTGCGGGTTATCCCTTCACCCAGCAGTGCCTCCATGGAAGCGACCAGGCGGCAGGTATGGGCTTTCAGACAGGCACATGCCCGGAGGGGGAGGGAGTCGGATGCCGTGACCACCGCGGAGGCTCGGCAGTGTTCCCAGAAGGTGACTCTTTAGGAAGTGGGTGCGTCCTGCCAGTGCCACGGCGGGAGGCCCAGCGGGAACTGCGTGGGAGTGAGGAGAGCCACGGAGCAGGCTGGATCCTGGCCTGACCCCCGGTCATTAGGGAGAGGGCGGCTTTGACGTGAATCAGCAGAAGACCTGAGCACAGGGTATGCAGCACCCAGAGGCTGGAGGAGCAGGGAGGTGCCAATCGACATCGTGACACATCCTAATTACTTTAGCTTCCAAATCCACGTTGCGCTATTAAATTTGCTTGCTTGCACAAGAAATAAAAGCAAGAAGCATTCCCCAAAACTCCCTCCAGGCAGCGGGCTCTAGCACCTAGCCCAGATGTGGGCAGTCTCTTTCTGCGCCAGACAGAGGAAGGAATCCCAGTCATACTGCCTCCTGCCAAAAATTCCCAACCAAAAAGCCCAAAGTTTGCTGCCCTGCCTCACCAGCCTGGGACCAAGCACTGGAGCATCACTGATGAAGACACCACCCGGGAGGGCCAGGCGTGGAGGAGCCACAACCCATACAGATGAGAAGCCCTGCGTAATGCCTCAGCTCCCTGCAGTTGGGAAATGGCTATTGCGTGGAGCCTGGGCCTTGCGGTCAACTAGCACGGAACAGGACCGCTGCTGGCCACTTACCACATCGGAACGGCCCCTGGGATCTCGCAGGGGCTCAGCCAGTGTCAGGCCAAGGTACCACAGAGCACCAGAAAGTACAGGTAGCAAGGGCAGGAGCCCTCCACATCCCCTGCACTCCATGGCAGCACGCTGCCCGGCTCTCAATGCCAGGTGCTTGGCTGGCCCTGCCGAGCTCCTCTGTGGCCCCACAGGCCTCCAGCACACCTGCAGAGGTCCCACTGGGAGAACAGCCTCCTACTGCTGCTCCTGCTGTGGCTGCTGCTGCCACCTAATGGAGCCGTTCCTCCGGCCCGGGTGAGATGAGAGCGTCAGTGCTCTGCGGCGGCCGGCCAAAGCTTGCACAGCCCGGGCAGCCTGTGCCCGCTTGTGCCCGTGCATGTGTGATGTGCAGGAGCTGGAATGGGTGAAATCCCTCAGCGCGTGTCACACTGCACGGCAAGGAGGAGACCCGGTGTCTCCCTATACATGTTCACCCTTGAATCCCACTGACACGCTTTGCCTCTCCATAGGCATGCACACTCGGCACACACAACACACATGACACACCTGGCCCACACGGCTGCCGTGCGCATGGAGGTCTCGGCTGCCAGGAGCGAGCATCCGAGCCTCTGCTTCTTGGCGGCCGAGACAGGGAATGCAAAGCAGCTCCCGAGCGACGAGGGTCATGGCAAGATGCTTTATATAACCCACAGCCAGAGAGAAAACCAAAATAGCTGCCTCCCTGCTGCTCAGTTCGTCTCTTCCATCAAACACGGATAAAATTAGAGCAGGCCGTGACGTGCAACTACGTCTGCGCAGGGACTCCAGGGAGACGGAGGGAGCCGGCTCAGGGCTCTACCATTAGTGGCACAGCCTGCCAGAGCTTTCAAGTAAGATCTGTCAGTGAGGCTGGTGTGTGGCCACAGGGGATAGATGTGTGGAAGAGGAGGAGGAAACATAGGGGAGCACAGCTGCTGAAGGCTCGCGGGGACTGCTCCACGCCTCATTGCTGCCTTTTGGGAATGTAGCCCGAGCGCTGACACTCAAGCTGGGCTTCAGCACTGCACTGACCCTCACTTTTCGGGCACAGACACTGCCGCAGACAGAGCAGGGCTTTTCTGAAGGCTCTGGATTCATAGTCTCTGAGGCCGAACCCCCGAGGAGAGGAGTGCCGGAGCAGGAATACTTCTGCCAGAGCTTTCGAGCAAACCTGCCTCTGGGCTGTGACCCAGAGCTGCTGCTGTCCCCTGGGAGGTGACATGCAGAGCTGGCCAGCCCCCCTTGTCTGCTGACTTTGTAACCTGGTGGACTACAGGATATGTGGTACTGGAGGGAGGTGAAAAGCTGACTCAGAAAACACTGTTTGGAGACTCCGACTCCATTAAGAAAAAAAATTGACAGGAAAAAAAGCCAGGCTAATAGCCTAATACTAGAAGCTGGAAAACGGTCACCTACATCCCTGTGGACACACAGAAAAGGTCTGAGCCTTTTCCTGATGATATGAGAAACCTCAATTGTTCAAAGTTCCTGAATATTAGGTAAAACTAATAGTGTCATTGTTCAAAGCATACACAGGTGAAGGTGTCTAACTCTCTTTTGGACATATTGGCCTTGATTTTTATTGCCTGCTTTACTGGTCTGAACAGAGGAGAGGGAGCCAGGAATGTGTTTGTCTGCTATTCTGTGCAATTGCTCTGGTCTGTGACTTTGGACACATCTTCCCCTGATGTCCACATGTCTGCATGGGTGCTTTGGTGTCCCATCCTCTTCTCTGGGGCTAATGGTCTTCATCCTTGTTCAGCTGACAGGGTAAAGGTTTGTGAAGGTGAGCAAGTTAATATTTGTCAAACAGTAAAGATGACAAGAGCCCTGGAGAAAATCTCTATGTTAATCTTCATATGTGGAAAAACAACAACAAGGGCAAAAGGTTTAAACTGTTTTCCTGGCCTGAGGGACATTTACCACTTATGAAGGTAATTTATGCCCTGTCCTCTGGAGCTCTACCACCTTCCCCCTCTACCTCTGTCACATGACATTGCTGGATACCTCTCTTTTTGGAAAGGTGGCTCAGCTCCCAGGCAGAGCCTGGGGGCAGGAATCACAGATATATATGGCAGCACAGTAACAGGTGAGCTAGGCAGTCACAGTAGCAGTTCCTCATGTTGGGCTCAAAAAAAACCCCAAAACCACACAGAGCAAATGAAATCCATTCATCTCCCCCATGAGTTCCTGGAGTTGAAAGGCTCATCAAGAGAGAAGTGCCTGGATGATCTGAGGAATATCTGTCACATAGTGGGGTCCCTCCTCACTCAATTCTGCTCTGAGCCTGGTGAGTCCACCTGGAAGTTGCTCACATATCATTGGGGACACTGTTTGCTGAGTATCCATCACTGCCTTTTATCTTACTTCACTGATTTCTGAGGAATTTCCCTGGTGTAATCCAAATGTCAACCATACAGTACAGAACATCCAGTGTGCCCCTGCATCATCTGTTATCTTCTTCTACTTGGGCCCTTGACAAGTCCACAGGATGGGGAGTGACTGAAGTGGCAGAGGCTGGTTTTTCATTTTCACTGAGGCAGTTCAGAAAGGGTGTTGGAAAATCAAAGGGCTTTACATGACTGTACAGCAAAATTCAGCTTCCCTGTGTTAGTACCAAAGTCTGTATGACTCCCCTCAAGCCACCAACATCTGTGTCTGCATGACCTCGTGCCCCTATGATGCTGACCTGAGCAGGATCCTGCCCAGTGCTGCCCAACTTTGTGTGCAGGCAGAGCTCCTGGTGCTGCCTGCCTGCTGCTGGACAGGGAACATTTATCCTGTGGCTGCCCAGGTTATCAGGTTCCTTTGTTTCAGTGAAAGTGCTAGTTTATTCATAGCAGAAACACTCTGAGAGAGCGGAGAAGACAGAGGTGGAAAGGACCAGCAAGGATGGGACAGGACAGAAGGGCCCACAAAACATGCCCTTTCTCCACAAGCCACAAGTCACTCCTCCTCAGGCCAGGCTTGCTATTGCAGAAGAGTTATGAGACAGGTGAGGCAGCCATGGACCAGCTGCTGGGAAAGTGGAGAGAGGGTCACACAGCTCCATGACAGGGAATGTCAGAAGTCTTGGGTGCTTCCACTGCACTCACACCTCACCTGTGCCTTCTCCTATACACTGAGAGGAATGAAAGAAGTAACACATGAACATCAAATATCAGGGGTATTTTTTGCAGGTAAGGGCAGGAGAGCACTGGGATACAGTCTGGGATTCCCCTTGTGGCTTTTGGAGGACTGGTTTTACTAGCGGGATCTCTACTGGGATGAGATGAGTGGGGAGCAGGATTAATTTGCAATCCCTCTTACGTCAACACTTGACGGAAGACTTAATGACTGGGATTTCCCTCTGATTATCCTGTGGGAATTGGAGATCATTTTACAAGCTCTCACCCAGCGTCAGGCAAGGAGCCATTCTCAGGCTGTTTGAGTCTTTCTAGATGTCAGGAATAAAAATTATTTCCTGTGAGCAGCAGCAAGCAGCATCCACAACAACTGCGGTCTGAAAAGGATACTTAAAACAGGAGCATCTTTTTCCTCAAACCATCAGCACATTTCTCTTTCATAACTGTTCTATAGCTCAAAATAACCTGTCCTGACAGCTAGTGTTACTTGCATAAAGAGGAAGCTGAGGCCCTCAATGAGGTCAAAGGGAAGAGCACCCTGTCTAGACTAACATCCCTGGGGATTTCAGCCCCTGCCTCCTGGAAACCCCCTTGGTCCAGAGTTGTCCCGGTGAGTCAGAGCCACTTGCACAAAGCCAGCACTGAGGCAAACTCCAGAGCTATTCCATGACTGACACCTCTTGGGAAGGCTTCCCCAGGGCAAAGGAAATTTCCACCTTGCTCTTAGTGCTTGATCCTTATCATCAGCTCTTCCTAGCCATGCTGCAGGATGGATGAGAACCTGCGATTACATCTCCTATCCACCCTCATTGCCTATTTCCTTTTCCTCCAGCTAGAAGGCCTTCCTTGTGCAGCTCACCAAAAGGCCTGCCTACTGATACTCTCCATACCAGACGCTGCAGGCAATGATCAGCCAGTGATCAGGTCTTTGATGCCCACTGAGCCTGGCACACTGGCAAGGCTCACATGACCAACCAGCCTTTGGTACGGTGCTTAGGAGTGACTTAGTGACTTCTTGTCTATGGCCCGCAGTGAGAAAGCCAGTATTCCCAAGCTATTTCTTCTGTGGGTTTTGGGGTGCCTCCTGCACCCAACCCTGCCCGACAGCTCAGTTTGCCCTTGCAGAAGGAACTCCTCTATGCAGAAGTTGCCCATCTGCACTGCGTGGTCACAGAGGCTGTGGTTTGGGTGAGCCATCCTGCCCCCAGAAATCTTGCTCTAGAGGAGTTATTAATACTCCTGTTGCCCACGTGCCATGCTGACTAGCTTCCAGAGATAAGCGCTCTGCTCACGTGCCTGTGGAGAGAGGGGACTTCCCAGGCCTAATTCAATGCTTCCCATTCCTGCTTTCTTACACACCAGTCTCTGCCGAGGCTGCTGAATCAGTGTTCATCCAGCCAACTTCCCTTTTTCACAAGGGGAAATATTTATAATCTAGCACTCAAGCCACCACGCAGTGCAGCTGGTGGAAGACATCCAATAAACATCTCATCTAACTGCTGCCTTTGCTGCCAAGCCTCCTACCAGGAGCTGGCATCTTCAGTAGAATTCAGCTGCACTGTTGTTGGTATACAGGAGGTAATATTTGTTATGCTGTTCGTTGGATGCTGACCACTCTGATGAATTGCAGGAAGGAATGTTCCTCTTGTTAATCTTCAAATAATCAGCAAGGTTCTTCTGAGCTGAAAAAAAATTGTGTCAGTCTGGAAGAATTCATTAAACTTTGTCCTCGGTGGAGAACCTGGCTTGGTACTTGCCATTGAATCTAGCATGAAGATATTTTTGGAATAGATAGTGTTACTGTGTATAAATATCCTCCTTTTATTATTACCAGGTGATATGAGGATAATATCATTCAGAAATTGTGGCTCCATAGCTACAGCTGAGACTAATTTTGTGTTTTAAGTAGAGATTTGAGTACTCTCCTGTTTGGTGTTCCCTCCCCAGTATTACACTTACTTGCCATACATAAGAAGGAAAGATCTGAAAACAGAAGACAGATACAAATGTTAAATATCTGAAAAGTTAAAAATAATTAAAATTAGCCCTTGAAGAAATACAGCCTCTAGTAACAAACCTTTTTGATGTTTAATCATCACTGTAGTAGAATAATAAAAATACTTCAGGCTTCCTACACAGTAAAAACTTCCTGCTATCATGTACAAAACCTACACGAGAATATTTAATTTTTTAAGTCCTGGGTATTTTTCACATTACTTATGACATGTGAAAGTCTCTGTGACTGGTTACAGTAAGAATTCAGTTCAGAATTTTTCTTTTAAAAATGCCACCGAAGTCACAGCTTGTCTTAAGTGGGGACCATTTGGAAGAGTTGTCCTTAAACTCATTGATACACAAGCCTTTCCTCCTACCTACTCATTTATTTGTCTCAGTTGCTGTCTCCTCACAGCTAAGGCAGCCGCCTTGCTCGAAAGTGAATGTGACTATGTTCCATCAGGTACACCTGTGGCAGATAGGCTTTCAGTTACAAAAAGCTGAAATTGATTTTAAGGAAATACCTTCATAGACATTGGACAGCAAGTCTGGAAACCATTTGATTAAAGAATTCAGCAATATTAAAAAGCACTGAATGGCTGGTAGGAACATCCATACTTTGAAAGTGAGTGAATGTTTTAAAAAGGATAGTGAGGCTTCTTCTGAGGGCCTTTGGTTAGCTCTAACTCATAATGTTTTCATTAAATATGGAGTAAATATGTCCTGTCTTTCTGGTGTGGGCTTGTCCATCACCAGCCATTAGCAGAGAGAGGACAGTGGAAGAGCTGATATGGGTGGTCTGGGAGCTGGTCTGGAGGTGACCAGGGATGAGGTGAGTCAGGACGCCAGCTGAGCTGCAGGAAGGTGGACCTACCATGGCCAGCCACTTCTTATTTCAGACGCTGTACATTGGGTGAGGAGACAGATCAGTCAGACTTGTACAGAGGAACAATACACAATGTAACTGCTGATTGGACCTCAGCATTATGTCAGCATAAATTCAGTTTGAAGAAATGTGGGATTGGATTTACCTCACCAGATTTGGATGTCTGGTTCAGAACAAGATGGCATTCTCTCTAGAATAACTTCTTTCTCTCCACTGATTGGAAAGGGGATGCAGCCCCATGCCCCATGAGATGAAGAGATGTGCGTTTGATCAGATGGATCTCAGCTTTAGTCTTTTAAGAAAAAGTAACTATAAAGTTATGCTCCAAACCTTAAATGTATGCTCTTTTGTGTTCTTGTAAGCTTGTACTGTGTTTCACAACTGAAAGAAAAATAGTGGTATGACTTAACATTGGGGAGTTCACCTGTTGAGACATGACAATACCCCAAGCTTCTAGGGTTGTTTTGAGAGTTGTGGCTTAGGTAAGAAAACTCTATGCAACCTTTTGTAGAGATTCTCGAAACCCTGTGTAAGCAGCAATTTGTTACCCTCCCTGAGCAGAGGCATGTGTGCTGCAAAGGTCAGAGGAGGACAGGATGAAGGCTGGGGGGGATTGAGAGGAGGTAACAAGCCAGCTGCTTCTTGCAGAGGGTGGAGGTTTCTGAGTGAGCTCTGTATTGGTGATTGCTGGGAAAGTTCATCCCAGCGCAGTTGCTGGTGAGCAGGAGAGGCCAGCAGGTCTCTGTGGGACAGCGAAAAGGCATGCTGGATATGGCTGGGGCTGCGGGAGAAACAGGGCTTCAGCTGGAGCTGCCTGCTGGGAATGGAGAGGGAAACTGGCTTCTCTTGAGCTCCGGGAGGGCAGTAGGGGAAAGTTGCTGGTAAGTGAAGTGGGATGGTTTATCAAAAAACAAGGAGGGAGCCTCACAAGCCTGTCAGGCTATTGCCTGAAAGCTGAAAACCTGCCTAGCAGCAGAAAAAGCACTGGGAAGAGATGAGAGGAGCATTTTGAATGCTCACTTCCTTAAAGTGGTTTGTGTATGATTGAATCTGGGCTGTCTTTGATGAAGGATGTTTTGTTCCCCTAAATGAACTCATGTTTTAGATCAAGCCCTATACACTTGATTTCAAGCAAAAGTAATTCATATTCATGCATAATTTTTAAGTACTTTAGGTAAAAATAACTTTAGTCACTGGGTGAAATGGAAACAGATATGTATAAATATATTGTAACAGTAGTTTGTGTCCTCAAAGGAGTTAACTTATATGCTTCTTGATGTCTAAAGGTTATTTTCACTCATGCCTCTTATCCAAATGTATATTTTAGCTATATGACCAGTACACAGTATCTGGGGTCTCTGGGACATATTACAAGGGAGGCAGAGCAGTGCAACACTGTTTTATGGCTGTTTAGCCACTGATTCGTTTTTAATTGATCGAGTAACATCCCCATCTGGATTGTGCTGGTTATATCCCAGCAATGAGTTCAAATATAGGCCCTTCAAAGAAGTGGCTTTTGCCACTTAAAATCTGCACTTTCCAGAAGTGTTGGATGACTAATTTTGCATGGTTAGTAAAAACAGTGATTAGCATCATAAAGCTTTTGTAGTTTTTATAGAAGTTTCTCAGTAGCTTGTAGTGGACTACCAGGTGCAAGGCAGAATGTAAAAGGATTAGAGCACAAAAGTAAGGATAGAATAGTTTTTAAGAGGAGAATTGTTTCAACTTTTTATTGTCTAAAAGAAGAAAATGCAGAAATGCCACAGCAGCTGACGCAGAAACAGTAAAAAAAAAGGTTTGATTATGTAATTCACACACATTCATCCACATTGTTTCACAAAGACAGCAAATCAGTGTTGTTTTCTGCCATTTACCGTAGATAAAAGATACATTTTGGTATGGCAAGAATTGACTACTGCTAACACTCCGTGAACTTTGTCAGTTGAGGGAAAAATTAGAAATTTGTTGGGAAAGGGCATATTTCCCCCAGTGGCCTTTGCTGCCTCAAAGTGCAGATATACCCATACGTTTTCAGGGCTCCTTTGCTGCTAACACAGGGCTGGATGCTGAATAATTCATTGCTCTCTTCATCATTTTCAAGACAGCAATGAAACTGCATTAGGGATATTTGGAAAAATAAAAGATATGTATTAAAAAAAATGGTTTAAATTTTGACAATGTGTCCTGATTGGCAGGTGACAGACTAACGTTTATTTTGGGGATACAACCATTTCTCTGTGGATTAGCGGCAGTGAGAATGAATACCTGCTTCCAGCTGGTTGCCCAGCCTCCAAAACGCTAAACAGAAAAGATTAATCTAAAGTAGGTCATCGCTTCATCTGGAAAGTTGTGTAACAAATTATCAATCTCTCCTTCACCCCTATTAAGTGTTTCAGAATTACAGGAAGCATTTAATTTTGCCAGCCTCCACTATGTGGAAATGTTAAGGCATGTCCCTGCAAGACTGTTATTTCCTAACCTGGAGCTGAAAGGATCTTAAAATGCTTTCCCTCGTGCTGAAAATTACTTTGCACACTCAAGGGAGATTGCTCCACTGCATGTTTAAGTGCTTTAAAGAGCCAGAAGCTGGGGATTGTGAAGAGACTCATGGCAGCTCTGTACTATTTTCTTCCACGACATGCTGAAGCACCAAAGCATTTCTAAGAGGGTTTTATAATTGGATCTGAACTTGCCTGTGCAGCAGTTTCTAGCATAATTCATCCACACATAGAGAGAAGGCTACAACAGAAACCAGGGGATAAATTTGTTTGTCATAAATGTAACTCATCTAAAAATGGACCATGACAAAATGGCCACAATTAAAAGGGATTTTAGTCAGTTACATATTCTGTCTTGATGGTTGAGTTCACATGTTGATTTTAGAAAATCAGGTTACCTTAACATAAATGAGCCTCCTTCTCTAAAATTTCCCCAAGAAAATAAGGCATTATTGAATGTTTTAAATGTGCTAGAAGACTGGGACATATCATTGGTATGAGGACTGTTCTGCATGAAGAGATTTGTCATGCTGTGAATGTTTCATCAGGGATTTTATGATACAGTATTACAACATATCATATCTTCATATTCTAGTAATCTATGTTTCTTAAAATTTGTGAAACATTAGCTATTTCCGTCTTAAGTCCTTCAATGGAAAGAATGTTTTCATTGTGAAAATATACTTTGACATACTGCAGAAAGAGCTAAATATTTATTTTATTATTCTTAAGTTTCCAAATAATTTCATTGTCCAAATAAGGGAAGGTTTGTGAACTTATTAGAAAAATAAAGATGTATAGAAATGTTTGTCAAGTGACTGCAAGTCCCATTTCAAACAATAAACTCGAGCTTAAAGTAAATTAATGGAATACTTGAGTACAGTCAATCTTAAAAGATACATGCTGTGCTAAAGAAAATTATGTTTCGCCAAAATGCTCACTAAAGGGCAAAGGTCTAGTGTTGGAAGGTTTGGGGATTTTTTTGTGAGGGTTCTTTCTATGTCCTTCCAAGCAAGGAGGTCACTCCATCACTGTACAGTTGGTCTTAGTGCCTGTTCCTGCATATGGAGGGCTTCAGTGTATTGTCTCAGTATGAGGATGTGAAAGCAGAGAACTGTTCTTTAAAATGCTCTGCAGATGAAGATCCAGGCATTAAGTTTGATGTTTTAAGTCTCTTAATATTGAAGTTTGTACTAGTTACTTATCTTTAAAGACATGTTTTGCCCAGAGAGAGAACACAACTGATGATGTTTGAGGAATAAAAGTGGAACATTTTTTTTTTACTCAAGTTAATAGAAGTAAAAAAAGCTATTCTGCTTTCTAGCAATGTTGCTATCCATTTGTTTCTTCCTGCTTTTCATTATATATACATATTTGCAGCTGATGCCAGGAGCTTACTGCGACTGTGGGGATCATAACCACACATCTGTGCAATTTTCCTCCTCCCTGTCTGCCTGTGTGAAGGAGGGTTACACCACAGAGCAAGTCACTGCTCCCACTTGTGCATATTGTCCCCAGCAGTTGCACTCCCAGGATGGGTGGCTGAGAATGGAGAGGAGCCGATGGTGTGGTGCCAGGGGAAGCAGAGGCCCAAAGCTGTTCAACGGGTTATTCAGTGCTATCTTCCTAAAGAGTAAAATATGCCAACAGGAAAAAAAGAAAAAGTAGATCTGAGCATGTGCTGGAAAAGAAGAGGAAAAAAGTAATTCTCTGAGTGTCTTCAAAAGTCATCATAATTTTATTTGCTGTTAGAAACACTTGGATACTTCTATCAAATGGTATTTGCAGGGTGCTGATGCAAAGAAGCGAGACATAAATTTTCTTGGCTGAAGAAGTCAAGACGGAAATTACTCAGAAATTAAAAACCTCATAAAATAAACAGCAAGTGCCTCTCCCAGCAAAGGACTTCAGCTGTAAGGCAGTTTCGACGTAAGTCAGACTGCTTGCCCATCCTCAGTACCCTCTACCTCACAGCACAGTTTAATTTCTAATTTTCCAATTCTTTAATGAGCGAAATCATTATTACTTATTGCCATCCGTTATTACTGGATTAACTTCATTCATCATTTGTTTCATAACTAAACAGCTAACTCGAAGGGACAAGCTTCAATACCTTACACCTGGTACCCCCACACCCGAAGGAGGTGGGTCAGGAGGGCACCGAGTCCCATTAGTGCGGACTCGCGGGTCGCTGCTCCCGCCCGCACGGCGGCCCCAGGCCCGCATTCCCCGCTTCCAGTCCCGCACAGCCCGGTTCGTGTCTCAGATCACTGGCCCCGCACAGCCCGGTTCCTGTCTCAGATCACTGGGCCCCGCACAGCCCGGTTCCTGTCTCGGATCACTGGGCCGCACAGCCCGGTTCCTGTCTCGGATCACTCGCCCCGCACAGCCCGGTTCCTGTCTCAGATCACTCGCCCGCACAGCCCGGTTCCTGTCTCAGATCACTGGCCCCGCACAGCCCGGTTCCTGTCTCGGATCACTCGCCCCGCACAGCCCGGTTCCTGTCTCAGATCACTGGCCCGCACAGCCCGGTTCGTGTCTCAGATCACTGGGCCCCGCACAGCCCGGTTCCTGTCTCAGATCACTGGGCCCCGCACAGCCCGGTTCCTGTCTCGGATCACTGGCCCCGCACAGCCCGGTTCCTGTCTCGGATCACTGGGCCCGCACAGCCCGGTTGCAGCCCCGGCCCCGCCCCGGCCCCGCCCCGCGGTGACGCAGGGCGGTCACGTGCGGCGGAGTGAGGCCCGGCCCGCCGCACCCGGAGCGGCCGCCATGCCGATGCCGACGCTGATGCCGATGCTGCCGATGCCGCCGCTGCCCCTGCCCCTTCCCGGCCGCCCCCGCCTCGGGCGGGCCCCGCTCCTGCCGCTGCTCCTGCTGCTCCTGCTGGCGGGCCCGGCGCGGCCCATCTCCTTCCAGCTGCCGGGCAAGACGCGGAAGTGCCTGCGGGAGGAGATCCACCGCGACACGCTGGTCACGGGCGAGTACGAGATCGGCGCCCCGCCGGGCTCCTCCACCGGACCCTCCGCCAACCTCAAGGTGCGGCCCCGGCCGGCCGGGGGACGGGGGTGGCCGGGGCGGGCGGCGCGGCCCCGCCTCCCCTCCCGGGGCGGGGAAGGAAGGGGTGACGTTCTCCACGCGTGACACCGGCCACGCGTGGGCTCACGGCCCGCGCCGCACGGCGGGACTCGCCCCTTGCGAGGGGACACCAGCCCGCCCAGGAGCTCCGAGTTTGAGGCAGCGAGGGACCAGGGTAGCACTTTGGCCTAAGCCCAATACGAGGTTTTTCTCCCCAAAGATCTCGTCGCCCCGTCCCATCCAGGCAGCTGCCGTGTAATCCGCACACGATGCGGATTATCCCGCGTCTGGCGAGACGGGCCGCTGCGATAAAGCGGTACTAAGGCTGCTGACACCGTGTGAGCAGGAAAGAATTATGGTGACGTGGCCTTCCAAGGGCTCCCTCCCCGCGTAGGGAGGGCCTGGCACAACGGGATCCTGGCACAATGGGATGGGATCTAAGGAACCACGTTTTGGTGCGCAAAATGGATATTTCCATCTGGCTGTGTCAAGGCTTGCCTGGATTTTAAGGAGACAGGCGTTCGGTGCACAAAAGAAAATGATTTTGCAGGATCTTTAGGGAGTACAGAGTCGACAGAGTATACTTGACTAATACACCTATGTGACAAGCAGTTTGCAAAACTTGAACAGCTTCACTTTAATTCTCCCCATAGTCTACCTTTCCTAAGCTTTCTTCAGAATTCCCACCTAGCTGAGTAAGGTTTGTTGCTATGCAGTCAGTTCATGACAGCTTTCTGTCCCTCTTTTATTTGTCTACATTCCCAAAGGTTTCAAAAGTAAGCATGCAAACAAACAGGGGCAGAATGGTCTTCTCAGGAAACTTTGAACTCTGTGTTAATGAGTATTTTCAATCTCCTGAAATCAAGTTGCCTTTCCAGCATCTGCCTACTGACTCCTGAAGGCTTTGGGTTATTAGCAATTGTTCTTGGTTATGGCTAGAGAAGGCTGTTGCTGGAGTCTTGCTTTTTAAAAAATGTTGTTCTTACATCATTTGTAAGAGAAAACTTGCCTGTGCGTAGGCAGAGCCAAGCACCATTAATGCTTTAAAATGTTGCTGGAGTATTTGCCTGATAAGGCACATGTATTTCAGATGGAGTGCTGTGTTCTCATGTCTCTTACCACTTGGTGATCAGGCTTCCTGGTTCTCAGGTTGCCCACTCTTAGGTCAGCTGACCCCAAAGTCTCTTCCAAAACTCACTTTTATGACAGAGGGCTTGTCTAGGGAGGTGGTGATGAAGCAATCAATCCAGTGTTTGGATCTTAGTCTGGCTTTGCTGATAAAGCTGGTATCCACGTAGTTCTATTTTGTTCTAACCGTAAAATAAAATAAAAAAGTCCTATATTAGTTTGAAAAGCTACAAAGAAGAAATAATAATTTATGTAATTTTTGCTTTCCTTCAGGTATGCTGTGGCCTTCCAGTGTGTTGGGTCTGTTATAAGTGCTGAAAGCCCTCTGCTAGGTGCCTACTTTCTCTTTGGTTTGTGTGGGAAAGGTTAGTTTGGGGCATCATGTCTGCAGGTAGTCTCTCTCCTTCTGCACTGGATGGTCCTGCCTTGTCTTCCTGGGTTGGGCCACCGAACAGGGGAATTTAGTAGTTAATTCTGTCCAGGCTCAGCTAGGTTCCTGCCGGTGAGCTGAATTTACGTGTGTGTGATACCACAGTCCAAACAGTGGCACCCTCTGTTTTGGAGGAATCTGCAGGCTCTGCCAGCTGGCTGCTGAGGGCCCTGCCACGTGCCTCTGCCCCATTGTCCACGGTGGCACTTTGGGGAACTGTCTCTGTTTGTCAAGAGCGAACAATGCCCTGTCTGTAGGGGATCGCATTACCGTAAGTAACGTTAGAATAGCATGAAAAATCCCTTTCAGGTCGACTCCCCCACTGGCGTTCTGACTGGGCTATTAGCAGCTTCTCCCGCCCCCGCAGGCCCGGCTCAGTGGGCAGTGTATTTGGCTGATTTGGGTAATGCTATTCAGTTCTGATGAAAGCGGATAACAGAGCTTTTACTGTCCAGAATCCTGTTCAGGAGCTGCAAAGGGCAAAAATGGATCAGGCTGCATAATATTCTCTGGGTAAAGATTAGCTCTGCTGTCTACAAAGCCCTAAGGGAACAGTGCTCAAAATAATAGGGACCTCTGGGAGCTAAGTTGTTCTGAGCACTTCTTGGGATGGAGAACCCAGTGTGCAGAATGTATGGTGCCATGCTGATGAGGTATCTTGGTTAACTGGGACCACTCCACTTAACAGCATGTGCAGTATGGTGGCCAAACCACAGGCTTTTACGCTGTGTCTGCATGGTCAGGGGTGGACAGTCCTGCACTCCAGCAGGGCCTGCTTGCTTGGGCTCAGTGCCTTGCAGTAGTCTGGTGGCCTCCAGACAGGAGGTGACTGTTCTCTGGTGGCGTGTGGCAGGGGGGCGGTAGCACAGCTGCCTGTGCCTGACTGCGCAGGCGTGCTTTCATCTGCTTGCCGCTTGAAAACAGGTAGAGCTCTGAGCAAGAACTGCAGCACGGGAGAAGAGTGCTCCTTGTTCTCAGATGTGGACAACATAAGGTGCAGGGGCAGCTACAACAAAGCCCTTAACATACAATTGTGGGATAATCTGTATGTAGAGGAAGCTTGTTCCTAAAGTCTTGCCTGCTATGGTTTATACCATCAGGCGTGAGGATTTAGATACTTTCTTGGTTTTCCTACCTCATGCAGCAACTCTCACTACGCATGAGAAGGTCCACGCTTGTTTTAAGTCCAGCAGGCTGCTGGCATCAGTAGTATCCCACGGCAGAGAGTTAATGAGGTGTTCTAATAAAAATAAAGGATATTTCCTTAGAATAACTCTGGGTATGTAACCCTTTTGCACAGTCTTTGTACAGGGAAGCCAGACTGTTTTCCTCTTGTAAGATGGAGTAAAGTAGAATGTCTGACCTACCTTTTCCATAGCACAAATTATTTTGTGTGTACTTTTGTCTTACATACCTTTTAAAATTATTCCCAAGCTTTTTAGTCACTTTATCTCTAAGACTTTCAAAGATCCCTAGTGACTTAAGATTTGTGCCTTTTCAGACATACCTGTTGACA
Organism: Myiozetetes cayanensis; assembly: GCF_022539395.1. Taxonomy (NCBI): domain Eukaryota; kingdom Metazoa; phylum Chordata; class Aves; order Passeriformes; family Tyrannidae; genus Myiozetetes; species Myiozetetes cayanensis. The sequence goes on from NW_026087853.1 coordinate 21,626,744, forward strand.
TAGAGTTGAGGAAATTGGGTGGCATTCCAGTGTAATACACACTATTGATTTTCCCGCAGTGTTGTAACACCTCTGAGTTTTTCTGCCTCTCTCCAAGGTCAGAGTATTTCAACTGGATGGAGCCTTTAATTGAGCAGAGTTATTCTCAAGTTTGTGTCATGAAATGTGTGTTCTTTTTTTATACTTGTTGAAGCATTTTTGTAGACCTTCCACAGTTTTGGCCTATTCTTAGTAGTTTTATAGACTTAGTGCAAAGCAGTCATTATTCTGTCTGTGTAGTCTGAATAGTCCTCTGAAGTGACCACTTTTATGGATCTTGGCACCCAAACCTTGTCTACCTCAGAGCCACACTCATGATTCATTTCTAGAGGAATAGATGTGCCCTTCTCCATTTCATCTTCTGGGGAATGAGTCGTCTTTGTCCCATAAGGCTTCTCCATATCTTTGTTGCTATGAGAATTCATGGATTTTGCTTGCGAAATGAAGGCAGTGAATAACCATTTGGTTCAGTTAGAGTTCCTACATGTAGTCTGTATTTGGGGTTTACAGGAGGAAGAGGAATTTGTGTGGTTTTCAGTTTGGGGTGGTTTTTTTTTTTTTGGTTGGCTGATTGCTTTTTGGTGGTGGGGTTTTTTATTTCGGGTGTTTTTTGAGGTTTTTTTTTTTTAATCTAAAGTGTCAATAATTACTCTAGAGTCACTCTGACTCAGCTCCTGGAATGGGAATTACAAGGCTAGGAACTGATGTAATCGTGAAGGAGGGCAGCTGTTGAAAGGAGAAAGCATCAGATCCAAAGGGGTGGCTAGGATTACTTTTCCTGCACAAGGCAGCATGAACCCGGGGCAGCAAAGTAGTGTTACCCTCATTTTCTCTCTTACAGACAGTATTTCTTACCGTCATTGTCTTACCCTCATTGTCTCTCTTACAGATAACTGACTCAGCTGGGCACATCCTGTACGCCAAAGAGGATGCCACTAAGGGCAAGTTTGCCTTCACCACTGAAGACTATGATATGTTTGAGGCCTGCTTTGAGAGCAAGCTTCCTGTGGGTAAGTGAAAGATCTGTTGGCTGCTTCTAGCTTCTGATCACGATAATGTGGGTTAGGGAAACAGGTAAAAATGATCCTTAGTGTGGTCCACAGAACACTGTTTGACTTTTAGAGCTGATCTTCAGGGGTTGTGGGCAGTCTCACTGCAGAGTATCTGCTGTCGGTGTTGCATTTGAAGTTTAATAATTCTCTGTGGCTGTTGTGTAGAGTGCTTGGGTTACCTCTGAAAGAGGAATCAGATGTTTCTCCCACAGCAATCACCACAGTGGCAATAAGTGGCAGTACCAGGGAGCAAACCACACTTCTTTGGCCAGTTTCATGCTTCTCCCCATCTTGCAGTTGAGTCAGGACAGAGCAAGATGCCATCATCTCCAGGACCTGTCTTTCACCCTTGCTGGCCAAATTTTCCCATTTGGTAGAACTTGATCTCGCCACAGGTGTGTACTTGGCAGCTATCCTGCAGTAGGTTGACAACCATTTTCTGGGGTTTCGCTATGCATTTATAGGGAATGTGGCCTTGATTGCACCCACAAGTGGTCAATAAAGGGAAGGGGAAATGAGCAGGGACGTCAGCCTTCATTTGTGCTGCAAGGATGGTTGCCTAACGAGTGCTCAGGCTCGTTTCCCATGAGTGTGACGCATGTGCTGCTTTGAGTGGCAATTTCAGGACAAACGTGCTGAGATTGGCCAACACATGGGCTCTCATCTCATCTGCGGTAGTGTGAGCATGTGCAAGTTTGTAGGTGCTACATCTTTTCATGGTTGTTGTCAAAGTTCTGCTCCCTGGACCCAGTTCTTTTTAGGTCTTATCCTAAAAGATCCCAGAGCATTTCACAGAGCACTCACTAGCATCTGTTGAAAGGGAGACACTGCTTTCCTGTTCTGCTCCATATATAAGATGCAAATAGTTTGCAAGTTGCAGAGAACTTTCCATAAAGAGAAGGTTGTATTTTTGACTGGGATTGGGAGGGATCTGGCTTGTAACACCTCTTCTGTAGTATTTTACAGATAAGATAGTGACCCCCAATGCTCAGGATTATTCTTTTATTTTGCTCCAAAGGTAGGATTTCCAAATGTTCCTTAACGCATTGAGACATGCAGGCACTAGTGACTCATCTGGGAGCCACTCATTCTGTTTACTTTCCAACACCTGGGTATTTGAGAAGTCTCCAGACAGTCCTGCAGATCCTTTCATAGCCTGCATGTGATCAGACACTGAGGTGGGAGAGGCTTCTTTCTTTAGTTGTGTCTAGACTCTTAGTTTGGCGCTTATGAGCAGCGGTTTCTTACCTAGACTGAGCCCCTTACAACTCTTTTGATTGCAGCAAATGTTTATTCCCTGGATCCCTAGTTGCAAATTTGTTTTGAAGTTTTCAATACTGATAAGGATAAAATAATTAATAAATGCAGCTTCTACCCTGATGGCCTGTAGGGTACTGAGGTGCCAAAATCTAGAGCTCTTCAATTGACCAGCTGGTTCCTCTTCTGGAGGCTTTCTCTTTAGGGGCCTTCAAGCTGCCAGTTTCTTTCTGGACTCAGGTGCCCCACAGTCCTTGCTAAGGAGAGATACTGCATGAGGAGTGTCTCCAGATTCCCCCTGTCTGCTGGAAATGAAGGAAGTACTGAAGTAAGGGAGATGGCACTGTGAGGCTTGATCATCTGTAGGACTTGGTTAAGGTACTTTGAAAGAAGTAATCTGATCACAAGGAAGTGCCTTGTTTCCTCTGTAAGATCAGGATGGGAATGGGGAAACTGACCAAGTGCTGTTTAATCCCCATGTTTCTCTTTAGGGGTTTTTTTACAGTCTCATAAAGTAAGTGGTCAAGACTTGTAAGGCGGCAGCCAAGGAGGATGTTGGTGGAGTACTGGAAGAGAAAAACTATTGGTAGAGGAAACCCAGAGCCGTTGGGACCTGAGGGGTCTAAGCAACTGGGATTTCTCAATCCTTAACCACAGAAATGAGGAAGTAAGAAGGAGATCCTGTTTAGAAGATCTGCCTTATCAGAGTGGAGGAGCTCTTAGGGTGCTCCTTGGACCTATGGGTGTTTGCAAGATGGGCTTTTTACCCTCTTCCAGGGTAAATGGTCCTGCCTTCCTGACCAGTGCTTTATTCCCAGGCACATTTACTCTCTCATCCTATGCTAATCTCTAAAATGAACAGCCTGGCCTCACTGTATTCTCCCCTCTAGGGCTCTTCCTGTGGGCTAATCTTTAACTCTTTGCTCCTTCTGTAATCCTTCTCTTCCCAAACTTTCTTAAGAGTGTCAGGAGTCCTTTTTTCTGGAATTCCTGTGGGAAAATTTTTTGACATTCAGATCAACTACCCTGCTTTTCCACTGACTTTGCAAATTAAGAGCTTGTCTAATCTCCTGGGGAACAGTTCTGTGCTCATGTGAGATGACCTTATGAAGACCTGGAGAATGTAGGTATCAGTTTAGTTCAAGGTCTCCGAGTCTTGACTGTTTTTCTCTTTGCTGCTGATCCAGCCTGCTCTGGTGAGCCCTGGCTGCAAGAGAAGCAGGGAGTTACTGAGGTTTGAGTGCAAAAGGAGCTGCCTAGTGACTTGGGCTCAGTAAACTTGTAGGAAGAGCAGTTTGAGTTTTTGCAGACCAGTTCCTGACAGTGTTATTATAAACTCTTGCAGAATGTCTGCTCTCCATCCCTTTGCACACAGAACTTTTAACGTTTCTGGTTTCTTCCTGCCTCTTGGCAGCTCTGCCTTCCAGCCTAACAAATTAATTCTTCCACTTCTGTTCTTCTTTTCACTGACCTTTTCATCTTTCTCATCTCTTCCTGCAAGCTCCAGCTCTCCACCCAAGTTGCTGTAATTTAAGCAACATTAGAAAGACCGCTCACTAAACCGTGTGGTTTGAATTTTCCTCTGCAACTGCTGTTGGCTGCCAGTCCCAACACATGCTGGTACATGTATGCCATAAGCAGTCAAAACTCATAGTTGGAGAAGGGAACACCAGGTGGTTGTATACAGCCTATAAAGACCAGTGCTGTGATTCCAGTTTGGTTTTTTTTTCAGTAACTGGTCTTTTATAAGAAAACAAAAAAATTTCATCTTAATCCTCATCTATCCTATGGGCTCTTATATAGTGCATTTCCTTCAGGAAATTCAAGAAACAGTTGATATGCACCATCTTATCAGTAGGTTATTCACTATTCTGCTGGCAGTGGAAGGTAGAGGTGATTTTACTGTGGTGTTGAATAGCTATTCAGTGAGTGGGGTAGAGAAAAAACTGGGGGATGTTGTATTGAAGATCTGGAGTATCTTCTAGTATCCAATAGGAGTGACGCAGCATAACCATAAGTTGAACTTGTTTGTGAACTGAGAATGTCCACCTGGCAGCCTTTTGAGACAAAATATGAGTGTTGGACATCCTCCTGGATAGACACTCTGAAATTCATAGTTTAAATTCAGATGTTGTGTTTTGCTGGAAGCCAGCTGAGGACAGCTATATGCTCCAGCATGCTGGGATTTGGGAATGTGTAGGTACAGATATTTTCTTGGTGGGTGGTATACTGGAGTGTGATACTCAGATCAGCTGATATGCTGCATTTTTTAGAGTATCTGGTATGCCTGTCCTATATATATATTTTGTCCTTGTGTGAATGTTCTCAGATGTGACACTTTGTAGCAGTTAAAAGAAGCTATAAGCCATAGGTGTCCCTAGCGTGGGGGCTATAGCCTTGAAAGATACCTACTGTGCTGTTGACTGCAGCCTTATGTGCTGTTTGGGTAGCTCCAGCAGGCAGTTCTCTGAGGCAGTGCTTTCCCAGCTTCAGAAGCTTCTTGCTGTCATGGGGTTTGTTTGCATTAGCAGCGTGGGTCTCAGGCGTCTGAGATGGTTGGTAAGGGAATTTTCTTGGTTTCTGCAGATACTCCAACATGTGAGGGTCAGTAGTCCCCATATGTCATATTCCTCAGTTTGAGCAGTTTATCTTCTGCTCCTTTTAATGTAAAGTCATTTACAACCCCAGTAACCTTGACAAGTTGCTGGTTCACTTCCTGTTAGGAGGAATGTGAACTCCCCAGTTGAATATTTGTCCCTCCGGTGCCTTGTCTTTCATTAGGCTGTCTCATAGCAGCTGGTGTTCATGTTCTAACCCTCTGCAGTTTTTACAGTGATTTGCATCCTATACACTCTCAGTGCTTTTAGTTACAGCTTGTTCTCATTATCTTTGGGAGGCTCTCCTTCAGCCAGGATTTATTGTGAAGTCTCTGTATTTTTAGGCTGGACTGTGCTGCCTCCGCAGTTAGCTGCAGACATGGAGGGAGGGGAGGGAGTTGTGAGTTCTTCCTCAGTGGTGGGAAGAGCTGGTGATTTCCTGGCAGGCTGAATGTTTTGCACAAGGAATCCTTTCATTATGCTTCCAGGAACAGGGAGGATGCCGGACCAGCTCGTGACTCTGGATATGAAGCATGGTGTTGAAGCAAAGAACTACGAGGAGGTATGTCCCCTGGCTGCCTGCACTGCAGGCTCCCCTTTCCCAGCACTCACGTGATGCCATTTGTAGATCTGGTGCTCATGATGGGAAGCTCTTTTCCCAGTGGTGATGAAAGCCTGTCTGTAGCCTACAATTGCAGTGAAGCTTTGTGTGTCATGGGAGAAAAAAAAAGACAAACAACAACTAGAATTAATTCTGTAGTCTGGGAACTGGAACCTAATATGTGAATGTCTTTGCTAGCACAGCGTGACCCAGCTTCTGGGCATAGGCATTAGAGGCAACAAGAGACTGAAAGGTGAAGTTTCCCCAGCCCCAGCAGCAGAGGGCATTTAAGGTTAACATCAAATCCTCTTAAAGATCAAGTTGCTATGTTACTGTTCTTGCCTTCCTGACTATAAGATGTACTGGCTCAGCAGGTCTGAAATGGCACTTGTGTGTTTCTAAGAACTGGCAGTGTATCAATATAAAGGTGTTTGGCAGAGCAGTAGCTGCTGTGTAATGGGTATTTGGTTTGAAGGCATGACACTGCAAATAGGCATAAAGCCTAAACATTTACATCTTAGGAGGAGGTAGGTTTCTTAGACTCAAGAGCCAGCTGAATAGCAGTTGCTTTGTGACTGAGACAGTCCTGGCTGGTGTGGGTGCTGAGTTTTGATGGTAGCTACCATGCTTTTGGCTCACTAGAATTTGGGATCAATCAGCCCCCAGTACAGAGTCTGTGCCTAAGACAGTGAGAATTTTTGTCGGAGAAAGATTCCCACAAATGATTGCTGTGTCCACTGCACACAAGAGCATGGAAGATTCCTTAGGGAGGAGAGTGGATAGCAGAGGAGGCTGTGCATGCTGCCAGTCATAAAATGAACAAATTTCTGAAATGTTTATGATGGTGTTTTTATATCCTTTTGAACTTTGGGCTATCTGGTCCTGTGTTGCTTAAGTCAGTTGAGAGCATGTCCTATGTGGAGAGTAAGAAAGTGCTTGAGGTCAGGCAAGAGCAGAACAATCATTGCTTAAGTCAGTCTGGAACACATCCTTCATGGAGAGTAAAAATGTGCTTGGGTTCAGGGAAGAGTGGAGCAGTCGTTGGGCCAGCTGTCTGTCAACTGAAGGATTGCAACTGTGATGAATCCCTGGGAGCGTAACTGGGAGGATTATGTTGGCTACATTTACAGAATCTCTTTAAATACCACCCCACACTATAGTCTAGAGTTGATTACTGTAGTGCTACCTAGAAGACCCATATGCAGAAAGGTTCTCTTATGCCCATGTATCTATGTACTCTCTGGTTATACTGATAAAGCTGTCTTGGAATAAAAGTATGTATCGATTATGCTCATCAGTGTAGTTAGATTGATGGAAAAGTTCTGTGGACAAATACAGCAGCAGAAGAATTTAGACTTGCAGTCCCACCTGATACCAAGTGCAGATCTTGGCAGCCCTGGCAAGCATCCTTGACTTGTGAAGACTTCTCATAGTGGCAGGCGGTGTTGAGCAGCATGTATGCAAAGGACTCAAACTGATTTACTGTTTGCACAGCTGCTATGGATATTGAACCACGCTGCTTTGCAGTGTGTTTTCTTTTTTTCCATCCTCTCTCTTGCCAGGTTTCTGTAGTATTTGGCTTGACAGGTTGCTGTAAGGCCTCAGAGAGAAGGACTGTTGCTCAGATTTCTCTCCTAGAATTGCAACCTCTTTGAGCCTTTTGCTTGTGACATTCATCTGCTGTTGAGTACCAGTGACCCATCGTACCCCCCAGTTGTTCTTGCTGAATTGCTGCAAAGAGACTTGATTCAGGGAGTTGAACAAGGGTCACTAGTACTGTCCTGCTTGTGCATGGATATATGCAGTGAGAGGAGGGGTGCTGTTCAAGTCTGCCCTAATAAGCTTTCATAGATCCAGATGTTCTTAGAGCAAAGCAGCTGGAATAGTGAGCTGGGTTAGAAAATCTAACTGCAGTGTCATGCCTTAGTTCCCTGGGTTAGGGAGGAATAACTTTATCCATTCAATAAGTAGAAGTTAAGGTAGGGAAAAGTGGAAAGACTTAAGGGCACTAAGAATGCTTGGCGATCTAGGTTCTTTTCCACACCAGCTACTCCTTGTCAATTCTTGGCTATAATGTATCTCTTTCTATGTATCTCTCTATCTAACTCTCTTCTTTGTAGGAAGGAAGTTAGGAAGAGAGTTAGACTTCCACAGATCTTTGAATGACCCCTGGAAAAGTTTGTGGGAGTTGTCTTTGCTCTGGTGTAGAATGTGCCTTCTAGGATGATCTTGTTCCACCATCACAGGTGCTTGGTGGGCTTTTTACAAAATCCCTTGGAGCAGCTTGGCATGTTGACTTCATTAGGGATGAAGGACATTCCAGGACTGCCCAAGGAGGTGGTGGTCACCGTCCCTGGAGGTGTTTAGGGAAAGACTGGAAATGGCACTTAGAGCCATGGTCTAGTTGACATAGTAGTGTTGGGTCATAGGTTGAACTTCATGATCTCAGAGGCCTTTTCCAATGTAATTGATTCTGGGATTCTGTGATTCAGGATATGTGTGGGAGCACATGCAGGACTAAAAATAGGTATTGAATGTTTGTAGCTACACGTACTAAGAGCAACTGAAGGGATACAGGGTGGTTTTTCCCTTGTAGCCTTCTGTGAATGAGGAAGTGAGCCCTCAAGGATGATAATGGAGCTGGTCAGTGCAAGGCTAGCTTGTCAGTAGAGCTCCCCAAGTCCTCCTGTGTGTTACAGACCTGCTGCTCTAGCTGTGTCAGCAGAGCCTGGGCCATAGGCATGCATACAGTGGCACCAGTTTTTCAGCAAAGCTCTGCTGGCAGGTATGTGTCCAGGTCACAGGTTTTGTTATTACAGCCTATTGGCTAGAAAGCAGGAGAGGATCAACCTACTGCTTCCTACCCCTCCTGACAATGCACTTTGAACTGACACTGCTGTGCTGGCAGAACTATAATATACAGCTCACCTCAGCATAAAAATCTCCAGGTGATTGTTTGATGGCTTACCGCTTGCAAGCATACATGTATCACGTGGAGATCCTTCAGTGGAATGGCTGATTGGCTAGCACTGGCCTGGTCACGAGCATCTCTGCATCTCTGCATCTCTGCAGCTGGGCTCTGACACCCAGGCAGCTGCTTCTGGAAGTGGTGTTTTGGGGATGCTTGTATGCTGGGTGCCCAGTTGCCTGCCTGTCGGCAGGGTCCACTGAGGGATGGCATCCTACAGCTTATGTCTGAGAAATCCTGTGTGGCTGTGAGACTGGTGGTGAGCTGCAGGTGCTCTGTGTGTTCTGTGCAGGTTTCTGTAGCACATCTTTCCTCTGCTGCATTACTGGGGACACAGCATCTGGCCTTATTGCAGCGGCCTGTCATTTGTTGGTAATAGTGACAAATTCTATGCAAGATGAAGAGTTACCCAAACCCTACGCTGTAGCAGTGGCAGGAATTAGCTTCCTGTGAGTGTCCTTGTGTCACAGGTTTTACATAACTGCTGTGTCGGTTACAGTCAGGACTGGGGCAGGGACACGTTTACACATTCAGCTTAAATAGTTGCTGCTGTGGGCTGGGCTTTCTAACTGAACTTTCCTGTGGGTTTTTGTTTTGCGACACCAAGCGTGCGCCCTGCCGGGCGGTGGGCCGGGCGCTGCAGGGCCCGGCGCGGTGAGGGAAGCGGGCCGTTCCCGAGGGAGCCGGGCCCGGACAAGGACCGGCAGCGCCACCTGGTGCCCGCGGGGCCCCTGCCAGGGGAATGTGCTGCCCTGGAGGCTCAGCCCGAGGGGTAAAACCCCCGAGCTCTTGCGCGGTATTCAAACCGCTGCTGCTGGGAATCGGGCTGCCCGGGCTTTCTGGGACGTGTGGCAACAGTTAGCAAAGCTAATCTCGGTCCTAATACCCCGTGCGCCTATGGAACAGTATCGTATGCGTATGTAAGTTAGTCACCTGTATCTCAGTCCATGATTTATATTCACTGGAGGTTTAGTCATGTGGCAAGTTCTTCTACCCACTCCTCAGAAGCCAACTGTGAATAAGCTAACATTAGGCCGAATAAGGAAGAAATGTGCTTGTATGCATGCTGTGCTCCTCCATTGTGTAGGAGGGGTAGTAGGAAAATGTGTTTCAGAGAACAGGTGGGAGAAGTGATAGTGTTTTATGCAATGGTAGTTTCTGGCTTGTAGAGGTATTTCCCGAGGGGAAGGATGCCCCAGATCTGTAGTATGTGGGGAGGAGTGGTTCAAACTGGCAGTAAAAACCCATGTGGGAGCTTTTGGTTTTGGCTCACTGATTTGACTGTTCTGTTTTCTAGATTGCTAAAGTGGAGAAGTTGAAACCTCTGGAAGTAGAATTGAGGCGCTTGGAAGATCTTTCAGAGTCCATTGTTAACGACTTTGCCTATATGAAGAAGCGAGAAGAGGAGATGAGGGACACGAATGGTGAGAGACTGTGTGCCTCTTCAGAGGGCTGGAGCTCTAAGACCCCTTATTTCTGCTAAATATATTATTATTACAGTACTTGGAGATCAAGTATTATGGTGGTCTCTGCCTATTCCTAGTAAGGAAAACCCGAAGCAGTCACTGAGTCTTGTGTGTTCTGTCTCCAGAAATCATTTCTTTCTGTCTCAGTTCCTAATATGAATTACTCTATACCATTTAATGTTGCCCATTAGCCACAGCTTCACCTTGTTCCCTCTCATTATCCTTCTCCTAGTTCCCTCTGCTTTATTCTCAGGTACTACTGGCTCTCAGGTGCCCTTGCCTTCATGCTGTGTACTGTCTTTTAAGTCTTGCATGGGGGAGGAGAAATCCTGGGAACTTTGCCATCTTGGGGCACATCCTGTGATGTCAGACTCCCGTGCAATGGTTTGTTGTCTGTTTCAGAGTCGACAAACACCCGGGTTCTGTACTTCAGCATCTTCTCCATGTGCTGTCTCATCGGACTGGCCACCTGGCAGGTTTTTTACCTGCGTCGCTTCTTCAAGGCCAAGAAGCTGATTGAGTAAAGGAGCAAATCCTCCTCCCCCTCCTCTCAGACCCAGCTGAACACCGCTGGGACCTAGCCATGGCCCCCTGGAGCCATCTCACAGATGATACCCACTGACTGGAGCTTTTCTGGAGGAACTTGGACCCTAAAGGAGGAGGGGAGTGTAAACATTGGAGACAATGGGGGACTTGTGAAATCCTGTTGAATGTTGAGGGTGGGGGAGGTCATGATGGGTTTGGGTATTCCTGGGACAGCGATTAAATAAAAAAAAAAGATATTTTCATGACAGCTGCAGCAAGTTTTTTGCGCTGTCTGTTCTCCTTTTATAATCATGGCTTGATGATGTCTCCCATCTGTCTGTGACTGCAGTGTTACTCAGAGCCACTTGACCCTGCTCTTTAGGTGCCACACAGCTCACACTGAGCAGAGCGGGAGATTCCCTGTTCTGACCATCTGGGATCTAGGCCTCCTGCAAATGGAGATGAGTGCAAAGCAATAGGATTCATCATTCCAGCAGGGCCTGAGGATAGAGAGTCATGCACGGTTTGGTCCCTGTCATGGACTTCTGTGTTTCTCCCTGTGGGAGCTGGTGTCTTTGTGCTGACGGGTCAGGGCACTTGAGCATACGGTGATTCAGCCTGGAGGAAGGGGAGCCTTGGAAGGAGGGCTTGGGAATGTGTTTGAGCTTGGAAAGAAGGCTGTCCAGCCTTGGTCCCGCCCTTGCCCCCTGTTGTCTTGGATTTGCCTCTCTTGTTTTGAAATGATGCAGCATCTTTCTTGAAAGCCTTGGTCAGGAACAGCCTTTTGTGCAGACAGGAGGCCCCAGATACAGTCACAGAGCAAATGGAAGCAGGTCATGCTAGGAAACTTGGTTTTACATTGAACAGGAGATTTCTCATCTGTCCAGGCAGCTGGCTGAATCTCAGAAGAGACCTCAAAGCAAGGTGAGCTAATGCTCACATGAAGCATGAGGGCCTGTGCCCTGCATTGAGGTCTGAGGGTACAACAGTGCTGTGCAGGTTAGCAGAGGAGTTGAAAGAATGTAGCTGAACTGAAAAAATAGTACAGGGTAGGAATAGGCTAATTCTACATCTGGGGGGAGTCTGAACTGTGCCCTCAACAGAACTGTTATTCTCCTGTGCGGTACTGGACAGCAGGAGCCAGCAGCTTCTCACTATTTCTCAGCATCCAGATGGCATGATGTTAAATAAACCAGGCTGGATAAAAACAGGCAGGTTAACTTCCTGGGTTTAACCTGCTGCAGTTTTTAGGCAATGTTAAAAATTCTTGCACCTTCTCTGCATTCCACCAAAGCAAGTGGTTCAGCAGCATAGCATTCTGGTGTCCTGTGTCTAGGCAATTTGGCTAGGGAAGGGGTTGTCATGGCCCTGGGCCCAGCCTAGCATTTTCAAAAAACCACAGTTTTATAATTTCTGACCTGAGTCTGATCTACTGCTAAGAAGGAAACGGTTGTCCAGGGTGAGGCAATGAGAAAGAGGAGGTAAAGCTGACCTCCTGTCATCTAAATATGTCAGTACTTTGCCACCTCTTTGCCATTGCCAAGTTACTGGAGTTGTTAGTTCCGCTGGCAAGTGCTTAGATTGCTTTTAATTTGTTTGGTTTTTGATAAAACCATATTAAGAACCTAAGTCCACTCCTCTGCCCTTGCATCCATTTTATCTTTGTACATTTTTGAAAGCTGTTACAGTGCAGAACAGCAGTGATGCCACAGGACTGAATTACAGAAGTCATTTGAAGGTAGTTTTAGGTCTTACAGTTTGAAGCCTGTAGATCTGTTAAATTTTTGGTTTTGTTTTTATATAACTTGAAAAGAAAGGGGCTTTGCCAGTCTGTTTTGATATCCTCTCCCCATCCTTATCTGAGTGCAAAGATATCTTAAAAATGGTGGCGAGGCCTTAAGTTCCCCAGGTGTCTGTTACACTTTCATCATTCGGGTGTTACGTTTGGCTCTTTACTGTACTGGCATGGTCACTGGGGAGCAGATGTTGGCAACTGGTGTGGATTTACCTGTGATGACTGGTTGGGGGATTTTTGTCAACTTTCTCAAATAAAATTTCTTTGGGGAAAAACAACCCACCTCACCTTGTCTCTGTGACTCTTGTCCTCTTTGAGCATGTTCCTACAATCTTGTTTCCTGCAAGTTGACCGATTGCAGGAAGCAGCAAGTAGATAAACTCCCCACAAGCCTTTGGGTTTCTCTAGCAGTGGTTAGTTACTAAAGAATTTGAATATTCCAGACTTGGGAAGCATGCTCAGGCTTCTCTGTGGAGTGGGACCAGCAGAGTAAGCAAGATCTAATACAGGTTACCATTTTTTGCCTTTCTCCCTCCCCCTTTTTAATTGTATCTCTCTGTGTGGAGGAATTTTGAGGCTGATAGTTAACCAGGGCTGGTGCTCTAGAGTACAAGATCCGGTTTTTCACCATCAGCTCCCACATAAATTTTAGTTTATTAAGACAAATGTAAGTACATTACAGTTTTGTTCTTAGGAGGAAATTTTAAATTGTTGCAAAGATGAGTCGGTCCTCTGTGAGTGGCAGATACTGAAGAGAGCGGTTAGGTGTTTACTGAACTGCTGTCAGACCTCTGCTGACCCTGCAAGCCTTTAGTCCTGTAGTAGTCAAGTGAGATATGCCACATAACAGGACTGGGGACACATAAATACTATATAACTAGTTAGTATTATCAGGGAGAATTTCAAGAAGGGAAATTCCCAGATCTCTGGATAAGGTTTAACCTATGCAAGTTCTTTCCTGGATGAATATTTGAGTATGTGAAATTGTACAGCTGTTCTTATGCGGTAGGTTGGCAGTGGGTCTGGGCTGTTTTACAGCACTGTGGATGCAGAGCTGGTGTCTTCATTCCTTTTTACTTCTGGGAAATGGGCTAAAGTTGAGCTGTTGCAGATACTTGGGTCTGAGCCCATCTTGGTGTGTGACAGATGCATCACTGGTAGATCTATAATTGCCTGTAGCAAACTGCATCAGATGTTCCAGCCTCTTCCACCCACTTGTCAATGTGACTAACGATTTAATTATCACAGTACTTAACACAGCACGTGAGCATTCCTAAGTAAGGTATATCTTCATGTATTCCCCCTCCTGCTCTGCCAGCGTAGGCTGCACCCTGCACAGAGTACCCGCCGCAGCTGCTGTGTGGATGTGTGAGGGAATGAGCATTTTACACATTGTTGCTCATTTTTTACAAGCTGCTCAGGTATGTGAGAAGTAACCCAAGCGAACAACATCTGTGTAGCACATCAGAGACGTTTGACTCAACCTAGTTTGGCAACTGCTTGTCAAGATCACGAGGGGATTCCCGCCTGTACATTTCACAGGGTCTGTCCTGTGGCAGAGGTTTGAGAAAGTAGTGTGCCCTCTTTACCCCCTCCAGTTCATGTGATACATTTCTCTCATATCTTTAGTTCAGTCCCTCTTGCTATACTTGTCTTTCAGATGCCTTTAGCAAACAAAGTCTTTGGGAAATGAACTTCCTTTCTATTGAAGGTAGCTTGTTGGGAAAGAGAGACCACAAACCTGAAATGGATAAATCTTTCAGAGGGGAAAAAAAAGGTGGGTCTGGTGAAGACTGCAGGAGTTCAGCATTGATAGTTTTTTTCTGCCGCCCCTTCTTCAAATGAAAAGTTTGTCAGGCTTGTGCTTTTTCTCTTGTTCCTCCCCCAAATCATCAGTGGTGGCAGTATGGAGAGTCTGGCAGGCCAGAGACAGGTCACCTTTCTGTGAGGAGGGTGGAAGGAGAAAAGCATTTAGAAAAACTGTCTTTTAGCTTTTCTTGGACCTTTTTGTACACCTGAAACAGATGAGCCCAAGCTTTTGCTGCAGCACTAAAACACTTGTGTTTGCCTAGCACTGTTTGTAGGAAGCCTGTTTTGCTTTGCATTGAAAGCCTATTGCACTGGCAGGAGCTAGGAGTTGCTCTGTTTCAGCTGTAGCTGAAGTGACTTAAGCTTTCTGCAAAATGGTAGTAACAGATTCCTGATGCTACTTCTGTTGCCAGAGGTCCATGTGGTTTATCACCTTAAACTCAATGCATAAGCTTCTGCACTTCCAGCTCACTGACACAGCCTTAATTTCTTCCCATAGCTGGTACTCCCAAGGTACCTTTCTCCTGAGCTTTTAAATCAGTTGCTTTACGTGATCTTTGTATAAACTGCACCAAAATATTCTGTTGGAATTGTAATGATATGAACTTGTTTTTTCTTGGTTATTTGGTGGATGCTGTTCCTGCAGCTGCCATATAGATGAGGTAAGCTGAGGGGAGGGTGTGCTTGTATTTTCCAGCTATGGCAGCTCTGGTCTGATCTGCTGCAGATTTTTACCCTCTAGCGTTTTCTCACCCATACCAGCTGCTCAGGCTTTTATTTCCCCCAAATATACTTTGTTTGGAGATCTTTGAAGTAAGGTAGATGCTTGCTATGATTTGGTTTAAATGACAGTTTTCCTACCCTTACCTAAATTCATCCTTCAGTACTGATTTTGCAGGAGGCAGAATGGCACATTGCCTCTCAGCAGTCTGATTTATTTAAATGCTTGAGTAAAAAACAGAGTTTAAAGTCGGGTATGTATTCTTCAGTCATATTCCAGTAAACCTGAGTGGGCAGTGGCTGCTACTTCCCCTAGGGGCATCTTGCTGTGAGAATTACTGCCTGCTTTTTAAAGCTTAGTAAAGGCAATGCTGTGGGGCAGCTAAACCTGATTCTGTGAGCGTTTTATAGAAGAATTTGTATGATACTATAGTTAATAATGGATAAGATAGCTCTATTGTTCAAATAGGAAAAATAAGGATTGACTTTTTCAATTAGTATTCTGATTTTCTACAGCTGTTCCAAATTCCTTAATCCCATTTTCATGAGATTTTGTCACCTGAATTTTTTTTTTAATTATTACTGTTTGCCAGATGACATTTTGCCACGTACTCTCCTTGAAATGGAGGGAGTGAATGTTCCTTAGCAGAACACATCTGAGCTTTTTTCATCCATTTCTGCAAGCTCTTTTATTACAAAACTTTATTATATACAAACACCTGCTGTCTTTGCTGCTTGTGAAGACATCATCTTTGTATGGAAATAGTTACAATGCACAGCAAATAAATGTTGATGTATAAGTTACTTGCTTACAAATAGCTGCATATAATGCTGAGCAGCTCTTTAACCCTCACCACATTGCAAGGAGCCATGCTGCTTCTTTCATGCTCTGAGCATCTTCCTGAGGTAGTGAGATAAGGTCTAACAGAGCCTTCTTGTGCTGGGTTTCAGGGATTTGTGCTTCAGCTCCTGATGTCTCCTGTAAGTGTTGATCATCTGTCTTGAAGTAAATGTTCTCCATCATTCAACTTCACTTTCCCACCTGTGGTTGTGACTGGTGAACTTTGAAAACAAAACATTGAAACGATGATGGTGTGCATAATCTATGACGAAAATAAATTGCTTTTCTAAGATTAAGGTTGCTAATACTTCTTTATTACAGAGAAGTTATTACAGCTCCAAATCTAAAATATTTATGAAGCTTTTAGTTTATCTCTTGGTCAGAGGGAGAATCCATGGACCGTGAGTGGCACCACTGCATTTTATTAATGGTGTGAAATGTGTACCCACTGCAGGTGCCCTCACCTCTCCAGTAGACCTTTGTCCACGGGATACAGTCGTGGTGCTTATCCGCCTGTGTGTTCTCCCTTGTGCCAATTATTTTTCAGTAATGTATGTTACGTGTAGCACAGTTAAGCAAACAGAAAAATTAACATCTGTACAATAAGAAACAGTGATTACGTTTTTTACATAAATCAGTTACTTCAGACAGCTTTTTATTACTAAAAGCTTTGTAAGAGAACAAGTACGAACACCTGGCTCCCAGGGCAGCGAAGCCGCCTCCAGCCGCCGCTCCGAGCGCTCCGGGCCGGCTGCGGGCGGGGCGGGGGCCGGGCCGGGCCCGGCGGGGCGGGAGCGCGGAGGTCGCGGGGCCGCGGGAAGCGGTTCCGGGTCGGCGTCGGGAGCCGACATGGAGCCCGCGGGGCCGGAGGGGCCGCGCTGAGGGAGCGCCGGGCCGAGCGGGGCCGCCGTCGCCATGTCGCTGGGCGAGTACGAGCGGCACTGCGACTCCATCAGCTCCGACTTCGGCAGCGAGTCCTCGGGCAGGGGCGGCTCCCGCGGCGGCGGCGGCTTGCCCGGCGAGCAGGAGGAGCTGCACTACATCCCCATCCGCACCCTGGGCCGCGGCGCCTTCGGCGAGGCCACCCTGTACCGCCGCACCGAGGTAGGTGGGCTGCCCCGGCGGCGGGAGAGGGGCCCCGCTCCGCTGCCCCCGCGAAAGGGCCTGGCGCTGCTCCGAGGGGGCCGGGGCCGTGTCAGGGCGAGCGGGGCGGTCGCCAGAGGCCGCGGTGCCCGAGGAGCCGCCGCGGGGCTCGGCCCTTGGGTGACCCACAGGCCCCTGGGTGACACCGACAGCCCCCTGGGGTGACCGGCAGCCTCACGGTGACAACCCCCGGCGCCGCTCTGGAAACAGCCCGAGTGCGAGCACTGTCAGTCTCTCGGTCCCCTGAAGTTTAACAGGGAGATGTGGAGACTCTTCTGATGCTAATAGACTCCTCATTTTTCTATGTTTTGTTCTAGTCACAGAAGACGTGGGGGCATCTCATACAGGTAACTCTCCCACGTGCTCAGTGTTTCAGCATAATCAGGGGAGACGGGCTGAAAAGCTAGTCCTCCTGTTGCTCCCAAGTGGCTTAATCCCATCCAGATTCAATTGTAGCTGTGGTTTTTAGCAGCTGTCAAAGAAAAGTGCTTGACTTAGTTGCCAAGGGAAGTTATTTTTTTTTTCTGGCCACCCTGAGATGTCATGGCTTGGGCAGTTCTAAGTGAAAGCTGTTCACTTAACAGATCACTCATGGCATGGCATGACAACGTGGGTAGGCCTAACAAGGGCAAACGAAATTTATTCTTGTTTCCTTGTTGTTTTTTTTTATTTTGCTTTAGGCTTTTTTTTTTTTTTTGGAGTATTTGTGACAGCGTATGGTCTTGTACAATATCTTGCAGTTATAGGGTTGGAAATACACTGTTCTCTCTTTATTGAACCAGAGTATGTTTAGGTTTTATTGAAGTAGAACAAACTGTGTCTTTCCCTTGGTTTGGTGTTTTGGTTTTGGGTTTTTTTTGCCAAAGTGAGTGTTGGCCAGCTAGAAAGATGGCTTCAGGCCATTGCTACTTCTAAGGACAAACAGCAAACCTCAAAACTTATGTTGAGAAGAATATTTGTCTGAAATCTGTAAGAGACAAGAAAGTCTTTTACTTTCCCTGAAATTTTAATTTCCTGCTAGAAGGGCACATACTGTTGTATTCAGAGCAGTGTGTTTTTAATTAAAAGATGTTTCTGTGTTTCAGGATGACTCACTTGTAGTGTGGAAAGAAGTGGACCTGACCCGGCTGTCAGAAAAGGAGCGTCGTGATGCTTTGAATGAAATTGTTATCCTTGCCCTGTTGCAGCATGAGAACATCATCGCATACTACAATCACTTCATGGATAACACCACGCTGCTCATTGAGCTGGAGTACTGTAATGGTGAGATCCCTGCTCCCAGTTACAAAGAGGCACCTACCACGTTTCTGGGTCACCTTCCTGCAGAACCTGCAGGGAGTATCTCTGGGGGTATCCTCTGGGAGCAGAGGAGTGGAGGTGAATTCAGCTGCGTACCTCCTTAAGAAGAGATTGAGAACCCTTCTGATTTGTGTCTCAGGTGCCAAAAAAAGAAATCCAGTAGTTAGTGCAGCCAGTTCAGGCAGTAGATGATTTCCTGAGTCTTCTGAATGGCTGGTGCAGTGCAAGAAGTGGGATATTGGTAGTGTACACTTTTGGTGCACCTTGCTGTGTTCTTTAAGGTGGGCAGTGGAAAAGACTATGAGAATATTTGAGCCTCTCTGCCAGCGCAGAGCAGGGCTGTTTTTTTTCATTAGTGTCACTTAAATAGGTTTATAATTTGGCAATTATAAATCAAGGCTTAAAAATCTCTTGTCACATTGCAATCAGGACTTCTTCCTGTCTTTCAACTTTTACATTTAGTATTAAACCAAACCAAAACAAAAACCCAACAATAAACTGGATCCTTCTGGTGGTGGAGAAAATTTTAAAATTCCATCCAAAAGCAGTTCAAATGGTGGTGTTTGGAGTTTGCAGGGGAAACAGTCCCAGTTGGGAGGGAGCAATAGAAGGATTTGATATGAGGTTCTGACTTGCAGCTGCTGTTAAGGCAGAAGGAAGAGGTCATATACAGGTAATACTGCTGGAACAGAATACCTGTCTGGAACTCCAGTGTGGTTCCTATTTGGATGAGTAAGACAGCATTCCTAGCTAAGTGTCTGGTGTGTGCATAGGGCTTGCATTGTTTTGGCTCATCAGCAGAAACTGTTTTTGCTGGAAAAGTCTATCATCTTGTTGTTATTGCCTTAGATTGTTTTCTCTGGAACAGGTTGGGGAGCACAAGAGTTGTGCAAAGTCTTTTTGAAGGGTGTCAAGCACCCTGGTTGGCAGGTTGGCTGAAGCTAGTTTTGCTTCTCTGCTTTTTGTTCTTATGCAGGGTGGAGTCCAGTGCAAGAGTAGGGGAATGTTAGCTCTTTGAGTCACCTTTTATTTTAGGGGTACTCTTTCTGTGTGAGTTAACTTACCTCCCCTGAAAAGACTGCATGCTTGGGGCAATTATAAATTTGTTGGAGGGCCCAACTGCTGTTGGAGGGCCTGCTTAGTACTGATGTCTGTGCACATTTTTGTTAATGCTCTAAGCTGTTTTACTTCAGGGTAATAACCAAGAGATGGGTATACAACCTGCTTTACCTGAATATGTCTGATGGTATCGAGCAAGGGACATGAGAAGAGAGGGAATCTTAGTTGGACTTATGTGTAGTGGTTTTGCCAATACATTAATAGTTGTCTCCATGACTTTTTTTACATGTACAAGCCCAAGATAATTTGTGAGTAATTTTTTAAGTAAGGCTGGACTAGTCACTGTCAGACACTTCTCAGAATCCAAAGGTGTTACTGTTTAACTGGCACATCTCTTCTGAAGATCTAGAAAAGAGTTTCAAATTTGAGTAAATGTTGCCCCCATTTTACAGAGCAGGAAGCCAAGTTATTGATTTATTTACCTTTAGTTCCATGTGTATCATGGTACATAGGACTTGGATTTACCATGAGACAACATCAGTGAATACATCTGAAATAGTTTTGGGAAGAAATATCCTATAAAATACATTTCTGGAAAACAGGACAACCTATGTCAGAATGTTAGATGTGATTAGATGAAACAAATGGTAAATTAATTTGATTTTTGTATCTGTGTATTGATTATATACGTCAGGAGCTAACTTGTCTCCTTGTGTAGGAATTTGGCAATGTAGTACCTATCACGCTGCTCTTTGGTTCAGAAAAGCTGCAAAAAAAGATGGGAAAAAATGAGAGATGAGGAACAGAATTGACTAAAAGCCTGCATAGTCTGAATCACTAGGAAGGAGGTTCATAAGAAGAGGCAGATGTGAATACTTTGGTTTAATTGTGAATGTGAAGAATGATTTGTAGATAGTTTGCAAATGTGAACATAAGGCAGAAAAAAGAAATGTTGAGAAGTTACAGCAAAGCTGAATGAGAAGAAATTAAGTGAAGGGAATCTTAACTAGGAACATTTTCCTAACATGGAAGTCTGAAATAAGTTCCTCAAGGAGGCAAAGGAGCCATTGTGACCTGCTTTGGCCGGGTACCACTTGACAGGCCCATGGAAATGGTACATCCAAAAGCTGTCTTGCATCATACCTGTGGGAATGGGAAAGGTCTTGGTGATCTGTTATTGTTAGGACATAATATATGATAATTGGGAATTGGAATAGCAACAGGATGTGATCAGAGATTTGGGATTTACTGGTTGGATGCTGATCTGACAGTCTCACTACCTGCAGCTCTCAGCATTGTTTCTTTTAGCTGTGCTTGATTTTCAGTCTGCCATCTTGAAATTATGAGGTGCCCTGAAGGTTCTTTGGTGGTGCTGCTGTTGTCAGTGCTTTGTGAATTCTACATCCATGTATTTGGCAGGGCAGATGAAGGAGAGGTAGGTCAGAGCTGGACAGTAAGTTGGGAAAGGCAGTAAATTGTGCTTTCAGGGGCTACTCTGACCTTAAAATTGCTTTATTTCTCTTGTTTAATTTATTTGTATATAATGCTGAGCAGGACAATCTCACATGATTTGATGTACAGGTTATACATGTTTACATACTCCAAGAAACACTTACAGGTAAAAAAGTAGGGACTGCTAGCCTAGCTTACTGATTTGCTTTTTGGAGAGTATTAATTGATGATGTTAAAGAATCATCTCTGCTTAAGCTTAAATATGCCAGTGAAGTTCTTAGATGGAAGAACTTAATTTTATGAGTGCCAGTCCAGTTTAAATCAAGATTGCTGAGAGAGAGCTGTAGTGGTTGATCAGATTTCTTAGGGGATTTGAGTATTCCCAGCAGCACTTGAGCAAAGTAACTGCTGCGATTAACCTCTCTATCTTTTTCATTAACTTGTAATTACAGGGGGGAACCTCTACGATAAGATTCTGCGACAGAAAGACAAGTTATTTGAAGAAGAGGTAATTTGGACTGGTTTGAGGGAGCAGTGGGGCTGACCTAATGTTCTGAGCGTCTGTCTGGTTATTTGAATATTTCTACAAAATTTTTTACAGATTGCTGGTAGGGAATTTCTATGTTTATCTGGGGGCTGGCATCCTTCTGCTCATGTTCAATATTGCAAGCATTTATGGACTATCCAAAACTTCTTGTTTTCCTTTCTGACTGTCTAAGCAGTTTATACTTCCAAGAAGGAATAATGAAAGAGAGCAGGCTTTCATCACCTTATCATCTTGGCAAACATTTAATTTTAAAACATCTTTCTGTGTTTCTTCCTAATTGGTACTTGATTTCTCTGCCTTCTTAACCATTTTGTAGGTTTTTTTCCGAGTAATTTCCTTGAATCTTTCTTGCCCTTTTTATTTTTTTTAAGCTTGCTTTTTTACTGTCTGCTTTCATCGCATGCTGAGCTGATGGATTATTACACTTACTTGTTTTATATAGTGACTTTTAAGGCTTTCTGGCTCGTGGACAATATTAAATGGTCACAATTCGGATTTCAGAGAGCACAACTGTAGATGTTTCCCATGTGGTCATTAGTTGTCATTTCCAAGTCTTTTCACTTATTGAATTCTGTGACACTTGTCAAGACAGACACTATGAATGGCAGTAGAACAACTGACCTTTTGGAATATCTTTTCAGAGATTTCCAAAACAGGAAATTCTAAATTTTCGTACTCCTGAAAGGGCATCTAAATGGTATGACCAGACCCTATTGCTGTGCCTCAGTGTGACAGGTGTGATAGGGACATGTGGGGTTTTGTGGTGGTTTTTTGTGGGTTTTTTTTTTTGAGCCTCACGTAATGCTTATATTTCCACCTGTGCAGATGGTGGTTTGGTATCTCTTTCAAATTGCATCAGCTGTGAGCTGCATCCATCGAGCAGGAATTCTTCACAGGTAAGTGTGGCAGGCAACAAAGCTGAGGTAACCAGTGCAGTTCGTGGTTATGAGTGAAGAACTTTGCTTCTGTGTTTAAAGCAACCACTGAGCTTCTCTCCAAATTGCAGTTGGACTGCCTAGATGTTAAGTATCACTTCTGTAAAGGAATTTTATTGGGCTATAAACTGTCTTGTGATAAATGTGCAGGAAATCTTGTATTTAAAAATGGAGTTGCAGCTTTGTGAATGAAGAGTTTATCCATATATGAAGGAAGTGAATTTGCCCTTTATTGCTATAGCACATAAATGATGTTTGCTAAAATGGGTAGGAAGGGCAGTTACCACAGGCCAAAGGTACTTCCTACCTGCTTCACAATTAGCAGCTTCAAGCCAATATGTACATCCCTCTGTAATTCCTGGAGGATAACAGTGATGAAAACTTTGCATTACTGCATTGCTGTGATATAACCGTACAAAGATTTGTCCTGCATTTGGCTGAATCTTATTTTTTTGGGGTGTTATAGTTGTACAGTCTGTTAGCTGGTAGTGGTAATTTTGTTGACAGTGACTCTTGAGATTTTAATATGTAGCTAATTACCTTTTTTGGTGCCCTTTTGTATTTGGTAGCAGTAAACTTCATGGCTTATGTGTGCTTCGAGGAGGCTGTGATGTCCTGGGCAGTACCACAGAGATAGACAGCCACTTCCAGCAAAGTTGGATTGTGTGCTGCACTAAATTATGGGCATAGCTGTGTGAGGATGTTTTCTGTAGGACAGCATCGTGGCTGCTGCCATTCTGAATCTTTGCTAATTGGCAGGCCTTGCCAATGAAGGGTTGGTACCCTATACTCAGCAAAGTAGCGCCTGAGTTTTTGACCTGAAGCAGATGTCATGTCTGTTCTGCTTTGCAGTGATTTCCTGCTTACCACTTCTGGACATGTGTGGCCCCAAATCCTTCCATAATAAGGAATTGAGCAGTTACTTAAATGTTTGCAGTGATTTCCTTCTGCTGCAGACATTGTCAGAGTAACCCAGTACTTTGTGATGCCCCAGGTGGATGAATGCAAAATGCTGCGTTACTTGATGTTTTCCTGATTTACGCTGGGAAGCTGCTGATGGTACTTTAGGAAAAGAAGGTGTTATGAAGTGTTGGCCATGAGAAGCATGTCATACAGTGAGGGCTTCCTCTCCGTTGACAGCCTCTTATACTGATCTGTGAAACTACATACAGATTATTCTGTTAGTGACAAAGTGTTTTCAATGAATTTTGGAGTTCAGCATTTTTGTGGACAGCAGCCTTTTGGTCTTCTGGGCATAGTATGTCATAGAATCTTGGAATCATTAAGGTTGGAAAAGACCTCAGAGATCATTGAGTCCAACCTTTAACTGAACACCACCGTATCAACTAAACCACATCACTAAGTGCCATGGCCAGTTGTTTCTTGAACACTTCCAGGGGTGGTGACTCCACTGCTTGCCTGGACAGCCCATTCCAATGCTTAACAACCCTTTCAGTGAAGAAATTCTTCCTGATGTCCAACCTTAATCTCATCTGGTGTAACTTGAGGCCATTTCCTCTTGTCCTGTCACTAATTTCCTGTGAGAAGAGGCTGACTCCCACCTCTCTACAACCTCCTCTCAGGTAGTTGTAGAGAACCATAAGGTTTCCCCTGAGCCTTCTCCAGGGTAAACAACCCCAGCTCCCTCAGCTGCTTCTCATCAGACTTACTCTCCAGAGCCTTCTCCAGCTTTGTTGCCCTTCTCTGGACATGCTCCAGCATTGAGGTCAATGTCTTTCTTATACTGAGGGGCCCAAAACTGGACACAGGACTCGAGGTGTGGCCTCACCAGTGCCAAGTACAGGGGGACAATCATTTCCGTGGTCCTGCTGGCCACGCTATTTTTGATACAGGCCAGGATGCCATTGGCCTTGGCCACCTTAGCACACTGTGACTCATGTCAGCAGCTGCCAACCAGGTCCTTTTCCACTGGGCAGTTTTCCAACCACTCTTCCCCCAGCCTGGAGCACTGCATGGGGTTGTTGTGACCAAAGTGCATGACCTGCCACTTCACCTTATTGAACCTCATACCACTGGCCTCAGCCCATGGATCCAGCCTGTCCAGATCTTCCTTGCAGAGTCTCTCCTACCCTCCAACAGATCAGCATTCCCACCCAACTTGAAGTTGTCTGCAAACTGATTGAGGGTACATTCAATTCCCTCATCCAGATCATTGATAAAGATATTAAACAGGACGGACCGAAATGCTGAGCCCTGGGGAACCCCACTAGTGACTGGATGTGGCATCATTCACCACATTCACCAGGCACCACATCTTCCACTAACCTTTTCTGTTTGGAAACAGCAGGCACTGGTAGGCTTGCTTACCAGCTGTGTCAGGAAGTTATCTTCCACACATTCCAGGAATCTCCTGGACTGCCTCCTCTCTGCTGTGTCGAGTTTCCAGCAGACAATCCAGCAGGTTAAAGTCTCCCACAAAAATTAGCAACTGCGATGTCAGCCAGCATCTGATAGAACATCTCATCTGCCTCTTCATCCTGGTTGGGTGATCTGTAATAGACTCCCAGTAGAATGTCTGCCTTGTTGGCCTTCCCTCTGATTCTCACCAATAGGCAGTCAACCTTACCATCACTGTCCTTCAGCTCTATACAGTCAAAACACTCCCTAATATACACAGCCACCTCAACACCACACCTCTCTTTCCTCTCCTCTCCCTTATGAAGAGCTTATAACCATCCACTGCAGCACTTCAGTCATGCAACCACATTTCCATGATGGCAATTATGTCATAGCTTTCCTGCTGCACAATGGCTTCCAGCTCCTCCAGTTTGTTGTCCATGCTGTGTGGATTGGTGTAGATGCACTTCAGCTGGACTATCCATTTCATCCCCAACACTGGCGTGCTGCCTCCAGGCTCATCTCTAGCAAGCCTGATCTTAGCCCCTGCCCCCTTTAAACCTAGTTTAAAACCTTCTCAATGCCAACTCATAGGCTAGAATCCTATGTCATATTATAAAGAGCTGTTCTTGAGGGGTAAGGACTTTATGCTTAAGTTCTAGAGTGGCATCTATTTCACACCCTCCACGTGTGTGTTATATTTGCATACATTCCTATTCCTACTTATATTTATGTTTTTAGTGAGCTCAGCGACTCCTGGCTTGGATCTATTTATAAAACCAGGAAAAATAAGACCAGCATGCTCCATGACCTTCATACGAGAAGAAACTGAGAAGGGGGAAAGAACTATCTTTGATCTGTGGCCTTTACATAGGTTCTGAAGACTGAGCTTTTCAAACTGTGTTGTATTTATGTGGGGAATGTGATAAAACCTGTATAATGCAGTTACTGCCCTGGTATTTGAGGTAAAATTGCCTTTGGAGAATGCTGTGTATGTGAGAGAGAGTGCTGGCAGAGTAGCAAGTACCTCATTTTGGGGGAAAGATACAGTAATTTGTGGAAGACTGAAATCTGGAAATATATTTGAGTGTTTGCATTTCTTTTTCTACTTTCAGAGATATAAAGACATTAAATATCTTTCTAACCAAGGCAAACCTGATTAAATTGGGAGACTATGGGTTGGCAAAGAAGCTGAACTCTGAGTACTCTATGGCTGAGACTGTGAGTATCTGCCTTCTTTACAACACAAACTGAGTTTTGTTTTTTTTTCATCTCTGCATGCCTTGCAGAAGACCAGGGATGCTGTACATTCTTGCTGCTTGCTTTCTTTTATTTTCCTTTCCCTCTCTCCTCAATTTTCCTCAATGTTATAGAATCATAGAATTGTTAAGGTTGGAAAAGACATCTAAGGTCAGTTAGTCCAACTGTTAACCCAGCACTGCCATGTTCACCACTAAACCGTATCCCCAAGTTCCGCATCCACACATTTTTTTTTAATACTTCCAGGGACAGTGACTCATCTGCTTTCTTGGGCGTCTTATTCCAATGCCTGACCACCCTTACAGTGAAAAAAATTTTTCCTAGTATCTTATCTACACCTCCCCTGGCACAACTTGAGGCCATTTCTTCTTGTCCTGTCACTTTTTACCTGGGAGGACAGACTGACCCCCACCTTGCTACAACTTCACTTCCTAACTTTATCTCGCTAACATTGGCATATTTGCTGATGTGTTGCAGCCTGCAGTTATCCTTGCTCCCAGGTTACATTCAGAGACAGCAGTGTAGTCACATCAGAACAGTGCACTCCCTCTGGGCTAGCTAAGGCCAGCTCGACAAATAAAATTAGTTTTGTCATGCTGCTGGGCTAACAGGTAAATTTTGCCTCAGGTGGATCTGAAATAACTTGGATGTGCATGCCTGACATTGCCCTGTTTCATAGGCACATCTCCTATCTCCTTAATATTCAGTCTCTGAACTGAATTGCAAAGAAGCAAGAAAGGCACTTACAGTGCTTGTTATGGTAACCAGGTGTATGGTTTATTGGTAATGCTGCTGGAGGGGGGGCAAAGCTTTGTAGGAGAGATTAATTCTACCAGAAGGCTGTCAAGCTTTTCTTTGTTCCAGACCCTGCCAGAAAGCATTTTCACAGCCAGAGCTACGAGACAGGGTAAGCTGTATTGCAGGCACCTGAAAGGCTCAGCTTGGATTTCCCAACTCCATTAATTTCTGTGGTGAGCATTAGGCTTGGAAAGGGAGACACTGTCTGGAGCTCCTATCTGCTAAAGACCTTTATTATAGTTTGGACACAAGCCAACTCACACTTCCCCTTACCAAGCTGTATTATTAGATTTAATGCCAGGTGTTGGTGTTCTGCTAGGACGTGTAGTTAAATACTTGCCAATCCTCCTCCAGAACATGAGCACTATTGTGCAGTTGCACAGTAAGTGGTAATTCAAGGCTGCTGCATAAAGGCATTGATGAGCTGCACTGCAGCAAAACCACTTCTGTTTCATCACACTTTTCATGGCCTTCTGGCTTTCAGAAAAAATGAGGTCTGTGCTGTGAATTTTAGGGTTTGTTTTTGCTTGTGTTGGCTGTGATCGTCTACACGTACACCCACGAGCATTTTTTTTCCCTTTTTTGCATATGAAAAATTTTGAACTACACACCTTCAGCTGGATTTCATTCTGTATATGTTGGCTGTATTCTGGGCTAGTTGTTCAGTTTGTGAATCTAATGACCAGTGGCAGGCTGGAAGTCATTTTTGGGAAATAAGTGCAAAACATGTTGTCGCTATTTGTAATTGTAACAGTAAAACTGTGATTTTGTAGAATGTTTACACCTTGCTTACTAAACACTGGTTTCTTAACTTATCATCCTTTCTCCCATTTACCAAGAAAGATAGAGAAAATATGTCTGTGTCTTACAGAAAGCTTAGATTATCCTTGGCTTAGAAAGGGTTTGGGTGCAGTATCCTAGTTCTCTATGTGGTACTCCAGCTATCTGGGCTTCTAAACCTTCCTGTGGGTGGGACTCACAGAGCTCTGTAGCTGTCACACTCTGTAACAGGAAATGGAAGGGAGATGGCAGATTCTGAAAGTGCCCATTAGGTAAACAGTGTACTGCAGAGGCTTTGTAGTCCTTGGAGCTTTGCTGAGAGAGTTGAAAAAAGGGCATCTATAAATATTTCCCCTTTTTCTAAATCGTGTCTTCCTCGTTTTGTTTTTCTGTCTAGTTCTGTGCTAAGGATTGAGTTCCATTCATCTGGAAGCTTCATTCTTACATCTTTTACCATGTTTGTTCTGTGTCTCCTTGTAACTTTTTGCTATGCCACTATTTCTGCAGTACCTGGGAGGCTTTCTGTGTTTAGGTGCTGGGTTTTGGATTTTGTGTGTTGGGGGTGTTTGTTTTACATCAGTTGTTCAGGAATGACCACTGAAGCCTTTCAGGTGAGATTCAACCCAGCTTTCTATGTACTGACCCAAAAGTAACCCCTCTGAGACAGAGTAACCTTTGTCCTGGCAGTGTCTTGTGATCAGACAGAGTGGCTTCATAGCCATAGGCTGGCATCTGTATTTGAAAGCTTTGCTGGATACCTTTTCCTTCAACCTCTTGTCAGAGTTTCCATATGCCTGGTCAGTACGTAAGGCCCTGATTACTTCTAAATGTAGAGGGGCAAGTCCTTGCTGTGTTCTCATGACTGCTCTGTTGAGAAATATGTACCACGTCAGGATCTAAGCAGAGAGCTGTCTAGGATCTTTTAAGAAATTCAGGAACAGGCTTGTGAATAAGAAGGGAAGAAGTGGGCTTGTTCCCACCCCTCCAGATGTTGGTGGGGTGTGTCACTTAAGTGCTGTGTCAGAGCAGTGTCTAGCTCAGATGCTTATGGTCCTGTGTGAATGTGATGGATACAGAGCTCCTGAATTGAAGGCTGCTGGGTCATTTCTGATTTTTAAATATTGTTTTTCCTAGCTGGTGGGAACTCCATATTACATGTCCCCGGAACTCTGCCAGGGTGTGAAATACAACTTCAAATCAGATATTTGGGCTGTGGGCTGTGTCATCTTTGAGCTGCTTACTCTGAAGAGGACCTTTGATGCCACTGTAAGTCTGCCAACCAGGATGGATGAAGTGACTTTATTTTTTATCATCCTAAGATTCACACTTGGCTCATAGCTTTCTTAAGTCATGTTTTTCTTTCATTGTTGTTTAAATCTGCTGATTAAGAAAACAGTGGCCTGAGAGCTATAGCCAGAGAAAATGCCTGCATGATTTGCCTTCATGCAGATCACCTTTCTGCCTTCTTGCAGAAGCCTCTCTGGCTTCTGCCAAACCCATCCTTGTCTTCAACCCAGGTTTATGAGATACAGAATACAAAATGTGCTAATTTGTATCGTGGCTGTGCATGAAATATCTTTTTGAGTACAAGGAGAAAGTTTGTGATTGTAGTCTTCTTGCTTTTTCTGCATTACTAGTTGTGAATTTTCTTTGTAGCATTCTGTAGCAAAAAGTTCCACCCTTCAGATTTTATAGGATCTAATCCTGTTACTCTTTCTCAAAGCTTGGTTGCAAGAAATGTCTGGTCAAGCTGGCATGGGGAGGGTGAAAGGGAGCATTGCTGGCTGACATACGTGATTTGCCAGCTTGTGACATGAGATGGAAAAGCTGCTAGTTGCCATAATGCAAGATTTTATAACCTTGAAAGACATGATGTGAAAATACCATCCTTCCCTGACTTTTTCTCAGTATGCTGCATAGGAGATTCCATGCAGGGAGAAGAACCCTATCCTTCCTGCAGTGTTGGAGAATTTGGTTGGAAGCTGGATCTTGCTGCCAAGTTCTGGTTATCAGAGGTACCATTTCTGCAGGAATTATAATTAGGTTTCTGGAGAACCTGCTAGGCAGGGAAGAAGAGAGATGTGTCCTGGTCAGAGATGGAGGAAGAAAATAATGGTGGTCCATAGCATCTCTCCCTGTTGGACACATTGTCCAGTTCAGTTCCCTTACGGCTGGTTTTTGGTTTCTGCCTAGAATCCCCTGAACCTTTGTGTGAAGATTGTACAGGGAAATCGCGCCATGGAAGTTGATTCCACTGTCTACTCTCGGGAACTGATCCAGATGGTGAATTCCTGCCTTGATCAGGTTGGTGAAATACTTTTTAATTTTCAGACACCCTTTCCCAGCTGCCTCAGCCATGGAATTCAGGGGTGAAGGGGAATGACATGCCTTTTTCAGGATGTGGGTTGTCGATGCAGGGTAATTTTTCTGAGGCCTGAGGCATCATTAGTGCTGGGCTTTCTCCAGTCCTCTGAAGCCATTGTCTCAAGATACCATTCAGTCCTCCAGTCTCTGGAGGGCTGCTGGGTTTAGTCTGAGGACAATTATTGAATGGGCTGGCAGAAGCACTTTTTTTTAATTCAGTGCTGTGAAGGTGGGAGTATCATCTCAGTAGTCTCTTAGGGTTCTGCCTTTCCATAGGGAATTAATTTCATGAAAGCAAACGTAGTACCTTCAGAGCATGGAAATCCCTCCCGCACATCCGTGGCATTTATCCTTATTCATTCTAAATATTTTAATTAATTCCTTTCCCTTCTGAAGGTAGTCAGGGAAGGAGGTCCATGCAGGCTTGAATGAGGTCTTCTGGACCAAAATTATGAGTATTTCCCAGACAATTACTTGTTGCTTCCTTCTTTCAGGACCCAGAGAAGAGACCCACTGCAGATGAATTGCTTGAACATCCCCTTCTCAGCAAACGCAGGAGGTAATCCAATGGTCTTGCCTGAAACCTGGATGGGTGTCAGGGAAAACAGGAGAGTTTGTGCGAACTAGTGAGGTACTACTGAAGTACTTCGTAGTCTTTAGGAGAGGAGTGCATTCTTACAGTCTTGTCTTCTGACCTGATGTTCTGTTGGTGCATGGGTACGGTGAGAAAAGTCTCTGCATCCTTTGTCGTGGAAGCTGTT
Organism: Myiozetetes cayanensis; assembly: GCF_022539395.1. Classification (NCBI taxonomy): domain Eukaryota; kingdom Metazoa; phylum Chordata; class Aves; order Passeriformes; family Tyrannidae; genus Myiozetetes; species Myiozetetes cayanensis. Next base: position 21,657,170 of record NW_026087853.1, read on the forward strand.
GTATTGAGAACCTTGAGGCATTCTTTTCTGAGACTCTTTTGAAGAATGCTGGTTCCCTCTCTCTCTTCAAATCTCTGAAGAAAGAGTCTCAGAGATCCTCCTATGGTCATTGGAAAAAGCCATTTTGAATATATATGTATTCAAAATATACATATCGTGCAGTATAGAGGCCCTCACTTTCTCCTTTTGTTACCTCCCTCTTTGGGAGAGACTTACATTGAAAGCCCATTTTAGCTTAGTTTGCCCATCAACCTGCACACACTGTCTTTTTATGAAAGGTGGACCATAATTCTGGGTGGTTTCAATCCCACATTGGTTGCTTTGGGAACAGCAGACTTTGTCCTTTATATCAATATTCTTTTACTGGTGATCAGCAAAGTTTGAGTTTTGTCTTGCTGTTTGCACTGTTAGAAGCCCAAATCCTGATAATATTTAGCCATTTAAGGTTATTCTTGTGCAATATGGGTATTGGTTGGCCATATTCTGTTACATATGTAGTTGTTGCCCTCAGCTCTTCTCCAAGTTTGTTAGCTGTGTGGTACATTACTTCTGCCCTAGTTACTGTGTATCGCTGCGAGCTGCTAAACAGCTGCCACATTTCCTCCAAGAGGGAGCAGCATTTTATTGGAAAGGAAAGCAGTCTGAGTGTGCTGCCTGTCAGTAAATTGCATTGGGCAATGTTGCTGTTTCCTAAAATGCTTTTTCTCCTTTGGCAGGGAAATGGAAGAGAAAGTCACACTGCTTAATGGGCCAAATAAGCGACCAAGGTAATTATTTAGACATGTGTTTGAAAGGAAGTATGGAGAGAACAGCTCCCTAGAGAGGAACTTTGCTTGGAGTATTAGCCTGGGACAACTGTAATGGAATAGTAGTTTAGAAGATCACTGAATGCCATGAATTTGACACAGTTATTACATGGTTGTTGTCCCATGTTTTACTCTGCCTATTATATCCTGCTAATATACCTGAGGTAAGGTTGGAGCCTTACCTCAGCAGGTCCCATCCAGCTCTAACCTGTACTACTGAGGATGTAGTCTTTACAACTGCCTACATATCTGAGATGTAATGTAGATCACTCCTTTCACGCAGATTCCCTTCAGCAGGAGGAATATGACTGTCTGAATGTTGACTATTAAAGTATCTTCCATAAAACTTGATAGAGCAGAGGTTCTCCCCGGTTCCCAGCAAGGAACTGTAAGCAGAGTTGCTCTGTGAAGCAGGTAGCTTCTGTGACATGTATAGCTGGTTTTCTGTTATTTGTCAGAATTTGAGCAGTTTTTCCTCATAAACTTGGAAGTACTATCACTATCTGAGTACTTCATGTGAAGTTGTCCCAGTTTATGGCTTGTTCACAGTTTGATAGAAGAACAATTTGTGAAAATAAAAACCAGCGAACCAATGAATGGTTGTGAAGGGGAAACTGCTAGACAACAGTAGGAAAATGAGTGATGACAATGAATGCAAACTCATTATTAAAAGTACATGTGTTTTGTCGGGGGGTCTTGTGCAGGTCAAGTACCATGAACGAGGCTCCCATTGCAGTGGTGACTTCGCGCACTAGTGAGGTGTATGTCTGGGGGGGTGGTAAGTCCACCCCCCAGAAGCTGGATGCCATCAAAAGTGGCTGCAGTGCGCGCCAGGTGTGTGCTGGTAACACTCACTTCGCTGTGGTGACAGTGGAGAAGGAGCTCTACACCTGGGTGGTAAGTGAGAGAAACTGCAGGAAGGGGTTAAGCGTGGGGAAGGAGAGTCCAGGTCCACTGCTGATCATTCACAAGTCTCTCAGAATCAGATGGGCAGGAAACTTGCAAAGTGAGAAATCTGATTGCAGTGGACACTGTGAGGCTATCTGATTCGGGACTGACCCAAGTCTCCCAAGGCAAGTGTGTTATTGAGAGAAGTTTTCCACTGTGACAGGAAGGGTATTGGAGACTCGCTGTGCACTTGAGGATTGTAGGTGGTAGTCTTGTAGGCCCAAACACTGTCAAACATATCTTCATTCCTTTTCCTGACTACTAGAAATGCACTGGAGGCTTTGTGATGCTCTACTGGCTTTGTGTATTTTTGAGGAGGGTTTTCCAAGATCAGAATAGGTGGGTTGAGTGACTTTTTGTAATATGGATGTCATCTGTGAGGCAACTTGTGGATGGAAGTGGAGATGTCTTACACGAAACAACTTTGCTTGTTAGGATGAGTGGAAATTCTATAATAATTTGGAGTGAATAAAAAGTGTTGGCATATAATGCATTTTGAACAACACTTAAAACATCTTAGGCTTAGATGGTCAGTGACATGGAGGTATTCTGTATTTCCAGGCTTCCATGAGCTTTTGTATTGATTATACAGAATCTGTTAAGGCAGATTAGAAAATACTGACAGGCTGGTGAGAAAAGAAAGAGATCCAAATGAGAGGAGAGCAACTTGAAGCAATTTGCTGGGTGTCCCTGCAGGAATGGCCACTGAAAACTTCCTTCTGGCTATTACTATTTTAGTTTTAGTTTCAACATTATTTGTTTTGGTTTTCCTGCATAATTGCTAGGTCAGGCCATTTCAGTGACATTTGTTTCATGTTATGCATTTCTTTGCAGCCGTTAGGATTTAGAAAAGTCAGAAAGCTGAAGGATGAATTTCAGTCCTGCAGTAGAGAGGGTTCTGTAGCCTGGCAGGTGAGAAAGGAGCTGCTGGTGACCTGAGATTGGATCACTCCTTGTTGGTGCATAACTGCCTGGAAGCCTGTGCTACTGTTGAGAACGTTGCCTGCTGTTATGCCACGTAGTCTCTTCCCTAGAGTAGCTACCGCACTTTCTCATGTTCCTTGCTCTCTTCTGTTGTTTGTGTGAGGTGCTGTAACTATTGGCACCATCTCTGGGGCTGTGGATATGTAACCTCACCAGATATTTCTGTCTTGCAGAATATGCAGGGAGGCACCAAGTTGCATGGGCAGCTGGGACATGGAGACAGAGCTTCCTACCGGCAGCCAAAGCATGTTGAGAAGCTTCAGGGAAAAGCCATTCGCCAGGTGTCCTGTGGAGATGATTTCACAGTGTGCATCACAGGTGAGAGCTGGAAGTCCTTTGGCTCAGATTGTTATGGATGCATTGACGTTGACAAGTTCCCTCACTTTGCAGTGCTGTGGAGGTGTTTGCCTTCACCATAAGATTAGCAGAGCAGCTTTGTACACAAAGGAGAAAGCTCCATATGTTACTCATCACTCAGTTTTGAGGATAGTATTAACATTATTACATTTGAGATAGATTACATCTCAACATTTGAGATAGATCAGCATTACACAGAGGAAGATATTGACTCCCAGGAAGGATGAGTGTTTTCCTAAGGATGTGCTCCTTTTTGGTGATGAAGCTGGGTGTTGAGTACAGCTCCCTGTGGCTGTGCAGAGTCCCTGCTTTTACCAGTGAATGTGTTGCCTCCATACATGCTTGTACTAAAGACAGAATAGCCTGACGTCAAGAATGTAGATGTGTTTTTGGACTGTGTAGGGAAAGAATAACCCAGTGATAAAAGAGGATGTGTGTCTGGGATTTGCTGTTTAATTCAGAGTGCTTGAGTCCTGGAAGCTGCCTCTAGTTCTAACCCTGCTCATAGTTTCAAAGACGTGTTAGCTGTGGTGGTGTCTGTTATGGAGGAATTTGGCTTTACCCATGCAAATGATTCTCAACAAGGTAGATTCAAGCTTATTTTGCCAGTGCTGGAAAAGCAGAGATTTTACAGAGAGAAGCTCAGATGCTCAGTGAGGTGGGGAAGTGACATAGGGAGCCACAGAATCAATTTGTGGATTTCTGTTAAAGAAATTGGCAGGTCCAACCAAAGATTTTTTGACACTGAAATAGCTGCAGATTGTCATGTAAGATCATTCATCTTAACATGACCAAGAAAGGACTCCACAGTATCCTGATGACATTCTTGTGCGCTAAAGGGGACGACTGCAGAAAAGAGGTTGCTCTGGCCATGTCTTAAGAGGTTAATATGCAGCCTGACACAAGCTCTGTGTGCTGACTAAGCTTTTCTTTGTGTCCTTCAGATGAGGGCCAGGTGTATGCCTTTGGCTCAGACTATTATGGATGCATTGGCATTGACAAGGCTTATGGCTCTGAAGTGCTTGAGCCCCTGCAGCTGGATTTCTTTCTTACCAACCCTGTGGAGCAGGTGTCGTGTGGAGATAACCACGTGGCAGTGCTGACCAGGAACAGAGAAGTGTACACGTGGGGCTGTGGAGAGTACGGTAGGTGGAGTCTCCTCGAAGCCGGAATGCACTGGGCCTGCCTGCCCAGAAAGTGGCTTGGTGCAGGTGTGTCACGCGGGGCCTGGGTGAGGGCTGCCTGTATCCCCTGGAGGAAAAGAACATTGTTTATTTGGGGTTTTCTTTCCTTGTAAAAATGGGGAACTGGAGACTAAGCCTTTAGGACTTTGCTCTGGGAGGCTCTAGGTGCCTCTTGGCTTCCCTGTGGGTAGGACAGTGGTTCTATGAGTGGGGTTGGGTTCCCTTGAGGATTGGTGGGTGATGCTGAATGTAAGGCAGCAGGTTTCTAGTCCTGTAGGGAGATTCTTTTGGGACTATGGAGAGACACTACCAGTTCTTAGGGATGGGATGGGCACCTTGTGAGGCCATTTCTAACTGCAGTGTTTCCACTCATGCAGGGCGCTTAGGCTTGGATTCAGAAGAAGACCACTACACCCCTCAGAAGGTAGAGCTGTGACTACTTCTTCTCAAAATATGCCTGGACATAAATCCAAATTAGTTGCTGTTTGGAAATATTAACTCTGAGGCTCAGGTGTTTTTTCTGAGGTACCATAAAGTTTGTGAGGCGTTTAACTTTGCTTCCTCACTTAATTTTGCTTCATTTTCCCCTAGAGATCATAGCAGAGGGACATACCACTCCCAAAGCAGACAGCATCGTGACTTAAGAGCTTCATTGCTCTGAATCTCCATGATTGAACTAGAAATACTAGCTTAATGTTGTGGAAATCATAGCGGGAAATACCAAATGGCGTACCTCAGGTCTGCAGAGGAAACTCACAGCAGTGCAGCTGCACTGAAATACAATGCTGAGGGTAGTTGAAACCTACTGGGGCTTAGAAACCTATAAGGATGTGCCCAGAAGCCAAATACCTGTGATCACACAGTATCACACCCACACAGCACAGACACAGCCCTGCTTACCTAACTAGGTCTGATGCTTGTAGACCCCAGCTGACCAGGATGCCTGTGTACCAGTTTTATGGCTGCTGTGCTGGTTACTGATGTCTGCCTTGAATTTCCACATTGTGACCAGAGTTTCAGTATGCTGCAGACTTTATGATCTCCTTATGCCTGCATTCAAAATAACTGCATTTGTTACTGTCAGTGTCCAGACTAGCTGTACTAGTAACCCTGCATGTTTTCCGTGTAGTAAGTGTTGGGATTTTTATTTTCTTGGGATATATTTCTTTCACATAGGTGGATGTTCCAAAGACCTTAAACATTGTGTCGGTTCACTGTGGCTGTGACGGAACTTTCCTGCTCACCCAGACAGGCAAAGTCTTGGCATGTGGACTCAACGAATTCAACAAGCTGGGCCTGAATCAGTGCACGTCGGGGATAATCAACCACGATGTAAGTGCGTTTGGATCCCTGGCTCCAGCTCCCAGCAGTCAGTACTATATGGGGAAATGGAGGTCCTATGACAAAGCGTTCACTAGCTTCATGCCAATTTTTTAATTCCAGTCCAAGATAATGGATACTGGGGTTGTGGGAGGGGTAATTTGTTCCTCAGTTTCCTGTCTGCCCTGTGGGCTTATATCAGACCTGAGGTCATGAAACAGAGTGAGCTGCTCTATGGTGATTTAGCCAGTGATATGGATCCTGGCAGTTCTTTACCATACCTGTGTTGGGACTGTCTAGGTTTAATGTTGTGGTCTGTCAGGACCTACTTGAGGAAGTCTTAGCAGATGAATGTATAATTTTTCACTCTGTGCTTACCTGCATGTGTTTTCTCAGACATACTGTGAGGTGCCATATGCCACTTCCCTTACTTTGGCCAAGCAGCTGTCTTTCTACAAGATCCGTACCATTTCTCCAGGGAAGACACACACAGCTTCCATTGATGGTGAGCCCTCTGCGTTATGAAGTGAATGCTGGTTGCTGAATTATATTGCATCAACTTTGCCTTGATAGAAGCCAAGGGGTTCACACTGGGGGTTGTGTTCTTGGTTGCGAGGCTCATGCCTGCTCCAGGAACCCAAGATTCCTGTTTCTCAGCAGTGTTGTTTCCTGGCCAACTGAAGCCGCAATGTCAGCCTTCCGTTTTTTAAAGGGAAAAAAAAAAAGTTTTGGGAAGGCTCATACTCTGGGCTAGTGGAGCATTTATGACTGAGTCAGGCTTCGCCCAAGAGACGTCAGTCAGAGGGCTGTGAGGAGTCCCAACACCTAGCATCAGAAAAGGGAAGTAGTGGGAGAAGGAGCTGGGGAGATATTTCCAGGCTGAACCCATTCCTCTTGGCTGGCACTGTCCCCTTCCAGCCTGGCTGGCTGCTCAGCAGAGTCCTTCCTGGTCATGGGCTGTTGCTCATTCTCTGTGTGCATGGCTGCTTCCAAAGTCGGGCCCTCGCTGTGACTGTCTCCTCATTCCTCCTCTCAGAGCGAGGCCGCCTGCTGACCTTCGGCTCCAACAAGTGCGGACAGCTTGGTGTTGGGGACTATAAGAAGCACCTGGGAATTAACCTGCTGGGAGGCCCCTTGGGGGGTAAGCAGGTGATCAGGGTTTCATGTGGAGATGAATTCACCATAGCTGCTACTGACGGTGAGTGGGTCTTTGCCAAATTGTGGTGGGTTACTTTAAGCTTCATCTGCAGGGTGGTTAACTGGCTCCCACTGAGCATTTCCTAGACCACCCCCAGCATTGTGTTGAAATAAATCCTTCTAGAATGGAACTGTCTTGCCCCTTAGTTGTCCCGGTGCAGTGCCAAGTATTTGCTGTCCCTGGGGCTGCAGAGTGATGACTTAGTGGCTGCCTGTTAGGTTTGTCGTTGGTTTGTTCTCAGTTTTGGCAAATTGACGCTGGTGGATTAGATACTTTGGGATAGCATTCATTAACTGCAGAGAGACTGATCCTTACAGCAATTACATGCCAAGAAGGAGGGAGGGAATTGAGCCCCTCAATTTCTTTTTCCTCAGACAACCATATCTTTGCTTGGGGTAACGGTGGGAATGGGCGTCTGGCAATGACATCGACTGAGAGAGCTCATGGCTCAGATATTTGTACCTCGTGGCCTCGACCAATATTTGGATCATTGCATCACGTTCCAGATCTGTCCTGCCGTGGCTGGCACACCATCATCATTGTTGGTAAGTATAAGTTTAGGATGAAGGTTTGGGATCTTGTTTATGATGACGTATCCCTTGCCAGGACCTAGAGTATAAATCCTACCTGGGAACAGGCCACATTGCTGGGGGGGAATGTGGGAAGCTGCTCTGAGTTATAGGCCATCTACACTGGCTTTGTAGGAGTTGTGTTTCTTTCCATGTGGCACTCTAACTGAAACCATGCTTCTCTCCTTGCAGAAAAGGTGTTGAACTCTAAAACAATCCGATCCAATAGCAGTGGCCTGTCCATTGGTACTGGTGAGTAACCTGCCCTGGGGAGCTGTGGTGTAAGTTCTTTCAGTGGTTAGTTTGAGTGGATGCAGTCTGGGACTGCAGCATAGTTTCTCCGTGTTTGAAAGGCTCACAGAAGAGCTCAAAGGGAGGAAATCAAGTCAGTGGGATGGGAAGGGATAGCCCAAAGCTCAGAAAGCAGCAACTGAAACAGAGGAGAAAGAACATGGGTGCATAGAGGCCTTTGTAGTTGTGGAACTTCGATTTGACAAGGAAAAGCTGAGAGGAATTTGTTGAAGGGAGCTGATAAGGGAAGGTGATAAGGCAGCTGCTGGAGAGGTAGAGTCCAGTTTCTGGGACTTGTGGGATGGCTGGGGCCAAGAAGCTGCAAAAGACTGCTTCACATAAGCCCATGTGGGGAGGCCTGCAGGGGGTGTTGGGAGCTAAACTGTTGAGGGAGACCCTGTTAGCATGTGCCCTCATTGTGACCGTACAGCACAAATTTATGCATCTTCTCTGTTCCAGCTGGGGTTTGGCAGCAGGAACAGCAGAGGTGGGAAAAGTATAAAGTTTTCACTCTTGTTTGCTAGTGGCTCAGAGCAGCACAACTGGAGGAGGAGAGGAAGAGGATAATGAACAGGAAGCGGAAACCCCCAATCCCAGTGGAGGCTTTCGGGGAACCATGGAAGCTGATCATGAGCTGGGGGGCTGGATCAGCACCACAGAAGCTAAGGGAGGCAACAGTGCTGACAGCAGCTCCTGCCCTGGTTGGCTGCGGAAGGTAATGTGGTGTCCAAGAAATGCCTTAAAATGGGGAGCCCTTAAGACCTTGCTGCCTTTTTAACCACAAGAGGGTGTTGGTGCATTTGTTGAGAAGATGAAACAAGCTGCAGGAAGTTGGCAAGGCCTAACAATGCTGCTTTCGTGTATTTAGGAGCTGGAGAATGCTGAATTCATCCCCATGCCTGACAGCCCCTTTCCTCTGAGCATGGCATCTTCAGAGCCTGAGAAGGAGACTCTTCCTTACCAGAAACTTCAGGGACTCAAAGTAGCCTCTGAGGAACCTGTTGGATTAAACAAGCCCAAAACAGAGCCCTGGGTAATGTTATCCAAGTGAATGCTTGGCTAAAAGCTCTTGGAGACCATAAATGGCAATGTTTGAATTATGGGGAGATGCTAGGAAGAGGCTGTTGAATTGGCCTAATTCATCTGGATGAGGAAAAGAGGGCTGATGGTAATCAGAGATGATGCTGCAAAGAGAACAATTCACAAATATCTAGAACACAACGTTGGGGCTTGGTCAGATTTAAAGTAATGAGATCAGTTCTGTGGGAAAATGTGGTTAATGCAATTGGAAAAAAAAAAGAGAAGCCAAGGGCCTAGAAGCCTACCAGAAGATAGAAATTTAGAAAGCAGAATTTGCTGTGAGATAGGAAGAAGAACTGATCTAGAAAATCATTGAGAAATTACAACCTGTGAGACTACCTTATTCCAGGACTTTTCTGTGCCAAGAGGAGGCACAGATCCCATGTGTAGGGAAAAAGGGTTAAACCAGATGGATTTTGGTGATAGGAGAACAGGAACAACTTTCCCAGTAAAAGGAGGAAGCTAGTGATTTTGCACTAAAGACAGAATAACTAGTAGCTTGCTGACCTTGTCTTCTAGAAATTTGAGAAGTCGGGAAACAAGCTGGGATGACATTTGGGGCATGTTTTTTTTCCTCAAAGTTAAAAATGGCATATACAACTCTTAGCCTTGCACTCAAATCTGGCCTGACTTCCCTCCATGTCTCTGCAGCCTCCTTGCCTGAGTCCAACCTTGCCGTGTGCAGAAGGGAAGGATGCATCTCCTGCGGCAGGCTGCATGTGCAGTGCTCTGCAGGTGGAGGTGACGCACCTCCGAGGCCTGGTTTTACAGTGTCTGGAAGATCAGAAGAAGCTGCAGCAGGAAACCATTCGTCTGAATGCCCAACTCCAGAGGTTCTGTAGGGGGATGGAGGGAATACAGCAGGTGAGCATCTATCACTTGGGTGCATATCCGTTCACCACGCTCCTGTGTAGATTGTGGAGGCTGTGCAGAGGGAAGCAGCTCTTAACAGCCACCTCTCTTAGGGCAGAATGGGAGGCGGGGACTGAACAGCTTGTATGAGCTGCTGATGCTGGCTCTGGTAGTAGCAAAACAGGAATGAAGCCAAGAAGGAGTTTTCTGTGAGGACAGCCCATTCTTTAAAGGACCTGGGATTCTTCTTTATTTCTCCTCATGAGAAGGGATGGGCAGTCAGAGAGTCCCAAATGGCTGTGGAGAATACAAACTGTGGCTTGTATAGCTTCTAGCTTTTTAGCAGCTAGTCCTAGAGCTGCTTGGGCAACTGCTGTGTGTTTTGGCAGGTGGAGGTTCATTCCAAAGGAACACAGACAGCCAAAGAGGAGGTGGAAGTGGATCCGAAACCTGACTTGGATTCAGATTCCTGGTGTCTCCTGGGAACGGACTCGTGCCGCTCCAGCCTCTAGTCTCCTGAGCCCACTGGGATCCATCTAACTTCACAGCACACTAACCGAATGCAGAGAGCGGCTTTCCTGGCTTCAGGTCACTCGCAGACAAGGAGCGAGGCCGGAGGCTCCAGAGCAGCACCCATGTACGTTTGATATGAACTAGGAGTGAGTTTGAGAGGGGAAGGGCTCCTGAGCTCTAGGCCAGCTCAGTGATTGAAGCAGCTGCAGCTCCTCTTTGTACCTAATCTGTCAATTCTACATGTGAGGCAGAACGGCCCCATTATGGCAATGGCTCCAGTAGCAGCTTGTGGCCCTTTCATTGTTTCACTGTTTCCTGGGAGCTGCCTTTGGGACCCCAGTATTCATCACTGCACCTCTAGATGAGAGGAGGAAACGTGTTTTGTACTGAAGCTGGCTGAACCCTAAGACTCGCCACCTTCACTTCAGAGGGGTGAAGGACTAGGATCCTCTCCCTACCGCATGGTAAGGCCCCTCTGGTGAGGCTGCTTCCCTCTGCTCAGGGGCAGAGGGACCAGCGAATGTCTCATTCTGGAGGCAGTGGAAATGTTCCTCTTAGGGAGATAATGGTAGACAGCATGTCCCCTGGCCTCGAGGCACAGCTTCTGGCCACATGGCTGTGTCCACTGGTTGTATAGACAGAGTTTAAAAGGCTTTGTTCTGGGTGCCGAGGGCTTTCCAACTTGCAGGCAATGCACTGAGATGAGTGAATCAGGTGCCGTTTCCCACAGCAGTAGCAGAGACTGCCTGAGGTGGGATCTCTAGTTCTTGGTTTCAGACCATCTGCTTCCCAACCAGATGCCAAGTGTCTGACCCTCAGACTAAGTTACCCATTTTTCGCTCCAGCTGTTCAACTTGGTTTGGGTGCCAGAGTTTCTGGTTTCTTGGCATAAGCCTGTAGCTGCTCCCTGCTTGGCTTCTTTTCTGTTCAGCCCCTGTGCCTATGCTCTGTGTGGGTGTGGGAAGAATCCGTGTTTTTCCACTCAAGTGTTTTGATGAAGCTGGAATGCCATTTCCTACCCAGAATAGGTCATTAATGCAGTGGTCACAGTATGCAGCCTTCCCCAATGACCATGAATGATCAAATCTCTGTCTGGAATTCACCTTCCTTCAAAAAGTGAGAGGCTTTCCCAAGAAAATTTGAGATGGGAAGAGGTATGATCTGATGCTTAAGATTTCTTCATTTTCTGTTAGAGGATGAGGTTAACTTTATTCCCCTTAATTAACTTTCTAGTAAGCTTATGGGATTGGTAGGATTCCTGAGAGCAACTAGCCTCCCCCACCTTACGTGAAGCCTCCAGGGAGTCCTGAGTTCATCTCACCTTTGCTGTGAGAGTGGGGTTGTAATTTCATCAGGCTTGAAAACATCCTCATCAATGGCATGCTTACTAGAATTGCCTTAGGTCTACTGGAGGTGGTTATCCCATCACCTCTGCTAGACTTCTTTCGAGAGACTGTTCTGGGGAATTCAGCATTCCCCATTTGTCTCTGGAGGTGGATACCAAACCATTTGCTTGTAACTTAATGCTCCTTAAATACTTCTTTGGTGCCTATTGCTAGTGAATGGGAGCTGAATCAAGTGCGTTCTCTCCAGTGCAGTGTCCAGGGTGAGGATCGTACCGGTGTGCCTGTCCAGTGCTACCGAAGGCAGGACAGGAGGAGAGGCCTCCTGGGAGGTGTGAGTGTCAGGCACCCTGGTGTGGCCACGGCGCTTGGCTGCCCTTGTGACTCTGCTCTCCTTTCCCCCACGTGCCTTGGAGCCAGTTCTCAGGTCAGGGTCCCGGCTTGAGGGTTGTTGGTCACATTGCAGCAGTGCCTTTGAGGAGTGAAAAGCTGAGCCTGAGCCATGTCAAATAAGCAAGCACCAAGCTGATGGGAGTCGCTCTCCTGCAGTGCACTGCTATCCTCATTTCTCAATGCTCTGCAGTTGGGAAGCTAGGTGCACAGACTGGATTCCCCTTGGATCTAGTGGAGGATTAGGGTTCCTGACAGAGGATGCCCTGTGCTCCGCAATCTCATATGTGCCTTAGAGGATTCACGCTATCCAGGTTGTGCCTGTTACAGACCACGGATTTCACACCAGCCAGCTACGCAACAAAAAAAGCAGTTTAAAGCCAGCACTTTCGTCTCGGGCTAAAAACGGAAAGGCAAGTGGGCAGAAGTGCCTTTGAGCAGTTTCAAACCCTTTTTACTTCTCCCCTTCATGCAGTGCTAGCTCCATATGTGTTGGTCTCCTGCTAGTGTTGCTCCTGAGTTGTTATAGTGGAACACAACTTATGCCTGCTCTTGACACTGGCTGAAAACTAGTTTGTCGTTGTCTTTTTTTGAAAGGTTAAAGGGTGGAGTGGTTTGGAGTTTCTGTTTAAATAAATGTTTAAACTCATACTCCTGTGTTTGGAGTCTTTTTCTTGGAGTTTTCTGTTTTGTTTTTTTTTTTTCCAAGAGAGTAAAGGGAAATATGCATATAGTCAGTTGGCTTCATGGCATTCTGGGATTTATTATTTTCTTTTGCTTATGTAGAAAGAGGGCCAAGGGGCTTGCAGGTTTTTTGCTGTGGGAAAAAAGTCCGTTTCTCTGTCCTTTCATTAAAAGAACCCAACAAACAAACAACAGACCAACTCTTTTCTCATACTGCTGCATCTCCTCCTAGTGACGTCAGGAGCTTTTGTGTGTGCGTGTGTGTGTGTGTGTATGTGTTTATTTCTACAGTTTGAGTGCCAAGTAGGGAAATGAGTAACAGGAAGAGAGGCTCAAAGAGAAGTACCTGTTTTCTCTCAGAACAGCTTCTACTGAGCAGTAAGGCCTACAGAAGAGAAAACCTGCCTGACACCTGCTCAGCCAACTGTTCCTGCACATTGTGTTTAATGCCTGTCACTTTTATCAGGGTTTTTATTAAGTTGTGAAATATCTTGAGAGGCAGAGCAGTGTTGAAGACTTACAGTTCATCAGAGATTTGGATGCTGAAAATGCAACATCTCTGAGAGGGAGATTGTACTGCAGAAGCAGAAGAGGAAGCTAAACTGGCGTGAATAACATAGCATGAGTAGTGTCAGGGTAACTAACCCTGATAGCAAAGCAGCACAGCAAATCTCTGTGCCCAGCCTGATACTTTGGCTAAACTGTTATTAAGTTTTAAACCAATTATCAGAGACTTTCTGGATACTGAAACGATAGCTCAGCACATAGGGGTGAACTGCCCATAGTTAGCTCTGAAATGAAGCCTGGTTATTTAATTTCACTAACTTTTGTTTAATCTACAGTTTCAATCTCAGCATTAGGTGTTTGCCTGTCACTTATGAGAAGTCTCCAACAGATGGATTTATTTTACGACATCAAATACTTGGTGTGTATCCACACATCACCATTTGCACTCTGCTAACCTTTAGAGTCCGCTAAATAGAGTCAATAAAACATAGTGTAAAGTAAACAGTTAACATTACAAGACAGGAAGTGGTGCTGAATTTTTTAACTACTGTGTTCAATTATACCTCTCATGAATTCATGGAGGCTCACATGAAGGTTCTAGTTTACCTCTTTCCTACCTCTTGTCAGCCCTTGCTGTCCTTTCTTTTGAATATCTGAAGTTATTGGCCTTGCTTCTCCGATCAGTTTGGGTACAGCAAATTATTTTCCCTTGTTTAGAGTCTGTTTTTCGTCTCAGGTTTGTACACACATTGCTGGCTGGCACAGTGCAGCACTGACCCTTTCTGGGACCTTCACGTTTCCTAGGGGTGTGCCAAGGGATTGAGATTTCTGCTCACATATATATAAAACAAACGCCCACAAATTCTTTCAGGAGTCAAGTTCACCCATTGAAGACTGGATTGTTTCTGCATATTCAGCTTCTGACTATTCCAGCTTAATCTAATTGCTTTTGATCTTTTTGTAGGTTCCCATGAGCTGCTGCTATGTTACCAGAGTACTTGCAAAAGGAGCTGCTGGAATTTTTTTGTTCCTTGTTTGCTTCTTGTTGCAACTTTCTCATACAAAGTAGTCATTCTTACTTTGAGAACAGACCACTATGTGACCATTTAAAACAACTTTTACACAACAGAACTAGTTTAATATATTTAATAATCTGAATGTAGAAAAATAACATCTTAAGAAGAAAAAAAAGCAGGGTTATGTTTTTGTCTTAATTCCCTACCACTGCAGCAACCAAGATGAAAATAAGCAGATAATTCAAGAAAGGGTGCAAGCTTTGTTTTTTAGAGTTTCCTAGCAATTTGGCCTATTTTTTTTATATTAAATCTAATTATTGACTGTGATGGTTATTCTGTTGCCTCAAGGGCCTGGCTGGTTCAGAGTATCTCCGTTGTTCTATGCACATGAATTGACATATGGACTCAAACAGTAAGTGCTTGCTACTGCTAGCTTTTCTGAACCCTTGAATGTCTGATCCTGAGGTTCTTGTGCTGAGGAAAAGGGCATCCCACAGGGGCAACCCAAGGGCACTGGTCAAAGTACACAAGTTCTGTTATTCTGCTTATACATCCTGAGCTGTTCACTAACTATACACATAAGCTTGCAGCCAGTCTCGAGACTAGGGAAAGCACAAGTGTCTATAGCTGGAAACCTGGCAAAAAACAGGCAGGGAATCACAGCAGCAGGTACAGTTGGGCACTGCCTCAGCAGCGCCTTCTCTGTGGTGGGGGTGGGGGCCTATTCTTTATGGATTTGCATTTGGGAATATGTCTCTCAGCTGCTCGGGGAGCAAACTGGCGTCCACAGTAGGTGCAGGCAACATAGTCTGGGTTTTCCGTGGGAGGCACTGGAGGCAGGTCAGACACCTTCTCTCCCTTAGTGAGGACTTGCTGCAGCTGGCAGGCCTGGCACATGATCTGGATGAGAGCCTCATGCTTCTGTCTCCAGTTGTTCCTTCTGGGTGGTGTCTCACTCTGCAGAAGAGAAAGGCAGTCAGAGTAACTGGGACCACCATCAGCTTCCATTCTCAATCTTGCACTCAGAGCCCAGCCCAGGTCACCTGTTCCTGGGCATTCCTTGTTGATGTAAAACCCTTTTCTGAGAAGCTGAGTCCCATCCAAAGAGGATGTGAAGGAAATACTGACGGAAACAAGAAGACTTAGAAAGAACTTGAAAGTAACCAGAAAAGCAAGTAGTAGGGCCAAGGAAATGGAGAGGGTTGCTATAGCTGCATGTTTCCTCCGTCTTCATTTTAACAGACTGTGTTATTACCTGGGTTTTCATTCAGCTCCCTGCAGCTCCTGATGTCACAGAGCTTTACTGCAGCAGAATTAGTCTGCATCCTAACTACAGCAAGGAGTGAGCTTTTCTCCAGGAGTACATCCTTAACACATTATAAAGACAAGACAGGACTGCCACCTCCATCTATTAGATTTTAAATGGATCTATTTTTCCATTTGCCTTAAATCTTTTAGAGGCAATAGCTGGACTGTATCCCTTAGCCCTGCGTACATGTGAAGGTGCTCATGTCTCACTCAGAATTAGAAGCCGAAAGGGACTGAATGTGAGCAGTAGATGTGCACTGCAAATGGACTGCACATTACCTGAGGACTCCTTGAGCTTTTCCACTGCTGACACTGTTCCATTTCTGTTCCCCTAGCTCTGGCCTTGCTGGAGTCAAACACTTTCCTCTTGGAGACTTGGTTCTTGCCACAGGTACTCATGTGTTTCTCAAGCCTGCGGCAGAGAAACTTACGACTGCAGAAGCTGCACTGTCCAAGCCCCTCCTGCTCCACAGCGCTGGCAGCCTGCACATACAACACCTCTGCAGACAAGTGGTCACCAGAATCTTGGTCTGATAGGGCAGAGGGAGAAGGGCTATGTTTTGGAGCTGGCTTTGAATAAGAAGCTAAATGCTCCATGGGTATGCTGCCTTGCATTTTGCTGTTGTTGACCACCATCTGCTCCTTCCTGAGTTTCCTCACAGCCAGCTCTTGGGGGTGGTGGGTGGTGCCAGGCTTGGGGATAATGGCCTCTGTAGACTGTGCCCCGCTAAGGACCCCACCACCTGGCCTGACTGCAACTCTGAAAGTTTTCTCTTCAGGGTGCCTTGCAGCCTTTCGCTCATGGGTCCTCTCAGCTTCACTGTCTCTTCTCTGCTCCACCTTGATAAGCTCCTTCTCTCTTTGAATCCTCCTAAGCGTCTCCTTTGTTCTCCTTAGTTTCTCTTCAAGAAGGGCCTCTTTCTTTTGAATTGCCTCTTCTAGGTTCTTTCCATCTGTCTCCAACTTTAGGATGTAGGCCAGCTCTCTCCTGTATAGATGGGGGGTTGATGTTTTGGGCTCTACTGTCCAAGGACAGAGTGCTGCAGATTTCCCTGCTGGAGCCTTCCCTTTGCTCACTGAGCTTGATTTACTATTTGGAGTTCCCTGCAGGTATGGGGAACTTCCAAGCTGTGCTGTGCTGACCACTGGAACACTCACACTGTTGTGGTGAGAAATTGGTTTCAGGGGATATGAACGGTCCACTCCTTCTTTCTGTCCATCTACTGATGTAGCTGACAGAGTACAGGCCTGGCTGGTGAGGTGCTTACCCTGCAGTCCAGCTGAACAGAAGCCTCCATGCCTGTATTGAGTGTTTTCTGCTGAAATAGAATATCTTTGGCTATTTTGGGCACAGGGATCCTTCAGACTTTCCTCTTTGTCAGTTATGAGTTCATGCTGAAAGTCGTTCTGCTGGTGTTTTAGTTGGGAACCAGGAACAATCTTAGTAGTTGCCACCACAGGAGCCACAGGTGGAAAAAAAGCCGTTCAGTGCATGAGAAAGAGCCTGAGGTTAGAAGCAAAGCCATTATAGACTACCTTATCCAAAACTTGACAAGTTTTCTCCTAATAGTGTATGCCTGGAGGCTACAGTGAGGAGTTAATAATAAGTATTAGCAAAGGTTGCGTAACTTTTCTGTGTTCTATAAGTCTTTACATTCCTTCCATCTAGGGAGTTCCCATGCTGCCTTTCCCAGTCCCAATCATTCATGCAGCCAGAAATAAGAAACACTTTTATTTCTCTTTCTGCCTGAGCGTTGCCTTATCGTGGTAGCAGCAGAAATATGCCGCACTGACAGAGGAATTTGTCACGCTCCCCGGGATAACATGTCCCTTCAGTCTTGGCATTGCGATCCACCCGCGCGCCACACGGGTCTGACACGCAGGCGTTCGGCCAAGCTCGGCACAATCTTTCCGTGGCTCGTTCTACATCCCACGATGTGTGCCGGGCGCGCACGCCGCGGGCCGAGAGGGGTTACCTGCGGGGCCGCGCCCGGCGCTCCGCCGGCCTCCCTCCTCGGCGAGCTGCGTCGGCCCGAGAGCCCCAGCCTCTGCCGCTGCTGCCGCTGCTGCCCGCGGCTCCCGGCATGGAGCCGAGCCCGGCGCGCTGTCGCCTGGAGACCGGCGCGCAACCCGGGATCGCTCCCCGCCGGGAAAACGCTCCACTGCGGACGGGGGGGCGGTGCCTGTGGGCGCCCCAAATGCATTATTCATGAGGCGGTGTAATGCATTATTCATGATGTGGTGTAATGCATTATTCATGAGGCGGCGAATGAGCGCTCGGCCCGACCCCGAGCCCGCTGTTCATTGGCCGCAGGGCTCAGCGAGGCGTTGCCCGCAGTGCGGCGCGCAGGCGCGGCGGGGCGCGGCGGCGGCAGGAGGCGGCGGAGGAGGTGCCGCCATGGCGGAGGGCGAGGCCTTGCTGTCCGTGGACTACGAGGTGTTCGGCAAAGTGCAGGGCGTGTTCTTCCGCAAGTACACACAGGTGCGTGCCGCGGGACCGCCTGCCGGCCTGCGCCGTGCCCGCTGACAGCCCGGCCTGCGGGGGGATTGAGCCGTGGCCGCGTCCCCGGGCCGGGCCCCGGCCTCTGCCGCAGTGGGGCCGGCACCGCGTTGCTGCTGGCAGCCCGGCCGGGTTATGTAAGAGTGGCTGAAGAGCGCATCTTAGCCCCAGTTTTTCTCTTGAAAGAATATACTGAGTAGTCGGGCAAATCCTCTGCTCCCTTCCTGCTGCCTGAGCCACAGAAACTTCCTTGGAGGCCTGTGCGTCACCAACACAGTTTGCTCCTGTGTGTGAATGTCGTTCTGTTGCTTTCCTACAGTTTGGATTAACCTAATTTTACTCTACATTGTCTTCTCAGGGGGAGGCTAAGAGACTAGGACTCGTTGGCTGGGTCCAAAATACCAGCCATGGCACTGTGCAAGGGCAAATCCAGGGCCCAACTGCCAGGGTGCAGGAGCTGCAGGAATGGCTCAGGAAGATAGGAAGTCCCCAGTCCCGCATCAGCCGAGCAGAGTTCAGCAATGAGAAGAAGATTGAGGCTCTGGAGCACAAGGATTTCCAGATTTTGAAGTGACTTTGTCCAGAAAGAAGCGAAATCTGAAGCTGGAGCTACCCTCATGGAACATTTCCCCTCTTCCTCACTCGTTTAGTCAGGCAATATTCAGCTCTAGAGTTTTATTTTGCTACATTTCTAATTTATTGTTTTGTTGCGCTGTTAGTCTGACGCTCAGCCTTTCACAGAATTCTGGTGGGTAGAGGAAGAGCTGTGCTGTCTTTGTTAAAGGGACTGCTCAGAGGCCGAGCCTCTGTTTCTGAGTGACGCAGTTTGGGGGGTCATACGTGAGTGGAATCTGTGATGTGTAGAGTGTGGCACTCACGGAGAGTCACAGGATCAACGCTGACACGGAAGATTGCTAAAAACATTGTGTCTGTGCACTAAATGCCTCAGAAACAACTTACTTTGTTCCGGAACTTCGCGTTTTCTGTAGAATAAAGTTGCTTGCAGCTCGCCTCCTGTGTGGAATGGGCGTGTGGATGGGGAGCCGGAGTGGGTGGCAGCCCTCGGAGCGGGCTCTCGTTGCAGATACCCGCCCTAGTGGGGGAGCGGGGTTGTGCCGAGCAGCCTGCCGGTGCCGCTCTGCGGGAATGGCCCGGGAGCAGGCGTGTTCCCAGCAGCGGTGCCGATCTCCCGGCCGGGGCGAGAACTACAACTCCCGGCGTGCCCCTGTCCCAGCCCCCGTTCGCTCGCGGGTGCGCACGCGCCGGCGCCGTGCGCGAGGCGCCGCACGCAGGCCCCGTGGGCCGGCACGGTTAGTCTCGCGCCGCGGCGGTTGCGGGGCCGGCCCGGAACGGCGGGTGCTGAGGGAGCGGCAGCACAGGGGGCTTCGGCCCTGAGGGGAGCGCGCCCTCCTCAGCCCTCGGGGCCAGGGAGCCTCTGGAGACCTGTCACGGCGGCGGAACCGGATCCACAGGCAGGGCGAAGGCCACTAGTAAAGCAGTAGGCGTCAAGGACTGGGAAATAGTGGGTTCCCTTTTGTATTAACAGCTCGCTCGCTGCCTGACACCGTTCCCGAGCCTGCTTTACTCCTTTCCTGGACAAGTAGCAGCAGATGCTTTTTGACCCGGATGAGGCACTGTGAATTTATGTGGGGAGATTGAAATAAAAACTAGAGGAAAGCAGCTCTACCCAGTTCTTGGTGATATTTATGCGATAATTCTGATGAAAATTACAGTAGAAGACTTTTGCTTGCAGGTCCTTTGGGTTTTTCCTCATACGGTAGGAGTTTGGTTTGAGTAGGTTAAGTTTCAGAACCAAGTATGATGTTAGTGATAAACTTAGATTCTGGCTCTGCCCATCTTCCCTGAGGGCATTGACAGAGCCTGAGCAGGAAGGTAATCGGAGAAGAAGCGTCTGAATGTCAGGATAACTAAGAAAAGTGTATTTATGAGACTGAATACAAAAAAAGGAAAGTTTTTTCAGGCCTTTAATTTGTATTTCCTTAATTTTTTTTTTTTTCCCCTTTTCTCTCCACCTAGGGCGTTGTTTTAAGGAACATGGAGCAGTGAGCTCCCTGCGGTTTCTTGTGTTTCTCATCTATCAGATTTTGACATGATCAAACCTTTGGTGGAAGATGTGCGAGCCAGGCTGCGTTCTGGAGTGACTGTCAGCTCCCTCGGCCAGTGTGTTGAGGAGCTTGTCCTCAACAGCATTGATGCCAAAGCAACGTGTGTAGCTATCAGGGTGGATTTGGAAGCTTTTAAGATCCAGGTGGTGGACAATGGCTCTGGGATGGGGAAAGAGGACTTAAAGGCTATCGGAAAGAGGTACTTCACCAGCAAGTGCAGCTCAGTGGGAGACTTGGAGAAACTGACATTCTATGGCTTCAGAGGGGAGGCTGTGGCAAGTATAGCCAACGTGGCCAGTGTAGTGGAAATTTCATCTAAGACAAGCAGGACAGCCAAAACTTTTGTGAAACTATTTCACAATGGGCAAGCACTGGAAGTATGCGAAGCTGAATTGAACAGACCAAGTGGCGGAACTACAGTCACTGTGTGCAATCTGTTCTATCAGTTACCGGTGAGGAGAAAGTGTATGGATCCTGTGTTGGAATTTGAAAGAGTGAGACAGAAGGTAGAGGCTGTTTCACTAATGCATCCTTCTGTCTCCCTTTCTTTAAGGAACGATGTTTCTTGTTCTATGGTGCTTCAGCTCCCTAAGACAAGAGATGTATACTCTCGTTTTTGTCAAATTTATGGACTGGGCAGATCCCAGAAGTTGCGAGAAATAAATCACAAATCTGGGGGATTTGAGATAAGTGGTTTTATCAGTACTGAGGGACATTACAATAAGAATATGCAGTTCTTGTATGTGAATAGAAGGCTTGTTTTAAAGACAAGAATACATAAACTAATTGATTTTTTATTAAGAAAAGAAAGTGTAATTTGCAAAGCAAAAGGTGGCCCTGTGAGCCGGCAGGCTGGTTCAAGTCCTGGCCGCCATCGCTGTGGGCCAGATTTGTACGGGATCTTTATTCTCAATGTGACCTGTGCATACAGTGACTACGACGTGTGCCTGGAACCTGCAAAGACTCTAATTGAGTTCCAGAACTGGGATGTTCTTCTAACTTGCGTAGAGGAAGGAGTGAAAATATTTTTGAAACGAGAACGTTTATTTATTGAACCGTGTAGTGAGGACATCAGAGAATTTAATGAAGATAATGACTTTTGTTTGCACAGTGCTCCAGTTCTGAAGGCCTCAATCCTTGACAAGAAGAGCATCCAAGAAAGTTTCAAGAAAGCATGTGATGAAATTGTGGATTCCTATGAAATGTGTACCTTGCAATCGAAACATGTCAAAAGGAAGTCCATTACTGGAAAAAAAAAATCCAGTCTTACAGAGTCAAGTAAAAATGTACAGGAAACTGAAATCGCCCCAAACCAGAAGACTGCCGAGTTATCTAATCCATTTAGCAACAATAAAGCAGAGATTCCATTGCCCGATGAAGATGGCACAGCTTCTGATTTCATTAAATCAAATACCTCAGAACAGGAGCCAAAATACATTAAGAGTTCCAAAAAAGCATCTGATACTCATCTGAAACCTTCAGAAAGTCTTCGTTCCTCTTTCAGTGGAGGGCCCAGATCAGAAGTAAGAGCAATAGACAATTGTGGTGACCTGCAGGACTGTGCTCAGAATAACATAAAATATGTGGGCAGCCACCAAGGCAGAGTAACACAGAAAAGCAATAACGTCTGTATTTTAAATAAGGATGTTACTCAGTCACTGCCCGAGAGAGAAGACTCTACTGAAACAGCAGTGGGACCTGAAACTGTCTCTGGAAGTTCACTGATGAGACACTGTAATGCAAGAAGAGACAGGGAAACAGCTGAAGTGATAGATGATGCCAGAAGAAGGTGTGTTAGTTCAATACCATCCAAGCTGTGCTCTACAAGCCTCATAAGATGCGTTAAGCAAAGTGAGCCCCCACATGACTCTGAACAAACAGAAGCAAATCTTGAATTAAATCTGCAGTGTAAGCCTGGCTCTGTCAGTGCCAAGGATATTTTTGGCCACAAATTGAATTTTGCTATTCAGTCTTTAAATCATAAGGGTATTTCCAGTAATACAAATAAAGAGTATGCAGCTTCTTATACCAGAAAAGCATACATGACTGATGGTAATAAGAACAAAACTTTGCCTGGTCAGGTGAGGGAGGAAATAGCCATGCCTACTGCCACCAGTAAAAGATGTTATGAAACATTGAATGATACAGAATTGCCACTGCCAACTTCCTCAGGTATTCCTCACAAGAAAATTGTTATAAAAAGAACTAGAAGGCAAATAACTGTGCCAAGACCTCAGTCTTCTAAGAAACTGAGCATGTCCCTGCAGTTGGGTTCGTTAGAAAAGTTCAGGAGATATTATGGGACAGTCAAGTCTACGCTACCAGCACCCATATCAGAGCGAAGTGAATTAGATCTCCCGGTTCTTAATTCACAAACTAACTGTGACTTTTCAAAGAATGACTGTGTCAATCATGGGAACTTGAGCTCTTGTGAAATTCCACCTGTGGAAGGTACAGATTCTAATAATACTAACCAAGCTTTTGGTTCTTTGGAAAAGACTTCATTTTGCAGTGGAGAAACATCACAGGACAAACGAGCCCTTTGTCAGAGTCCTTTGACATTGTCTGATTATGCCCTGGTTAGTGAAAAGAAATCAAGTTGTAAAAGATCTCCAGGATCTTTATCATCCAAACTGTCTAGAATGAAAACTGACCACAGAGAAGTAGAACAACATGGTGAACAATTCCAAACAGACTCAAATAGGAAAGATGACCAGACTTTTGATCTTGAATCCTCAAATAATGATTTTTTATATGACACTTGTCAAACTTATAAATCCTCAGTAGAAAAAGTGAGAGAACATAATGACAGTGTTTCCAAGGGGATTGCATGCTCGCAATCAGATGATGTGGTAGCAGAGTCTGTGGAGAGTTCTGTCAGCCCGTCACCACTCAGCAGCGTAGAAGGGGAGTACACAGTCTCTTCAGGCAGTATTTTGTCACTGCCTGATAAAAATGATTGTACTAGCATGAGCTGTAAAGATAAAAGTATGTTAGATGAATCCTCACCACAAGATAAGAAAGATACTGAGGTTCCCCATGGGACCTTGCAAAGTAACTTGGAATTCTCTGCAGACAACACAAGCACAGGCAATCCCAGGAGTGACTTGTGTTGTTCTGTCTGGCTGCAAGATTTTGATGCTGCTTCGGGTAAGACAATATACATCAATAAAGCAACTGGACTGAGCACCTACGGCACTCCTCCTAGTGAAAGATTTCAAGCTGCTTGTGTCCAAGATATCACAACAATGGCTGTGAATGTTGTTTCAGAGAATGGTAAGAGGGATGGTGGTGGTTGTAAAAATGGGGTGAGGAAAAGTATGTAAAATAATCTTGCTGACAGCACCTAGGAGTTTATTCTGAAATAGGTACTGCCTTACATGTAATAGCTGTATGGAAAACAGGAAAGTGTTGGGAACTATGGAGACAGTAAAATATTAATGTTAGAGATATAAAAGATAATTTTTAATACATGGTAACAAGAAATGTCAGCATCATGGCAGTTAATGAACAGCTGCCTAGTTATCACTGGGCATCATGACATGATCACAGTTACATGTAATTGTTGTCATATATAATATGAGAAACATACTTCAAAGTAAGTGTACCATAAAAATACCGTGATTTTTACTGTTTTGCCCTAAACGGTTATGTTTCTAAGAATATGTTGTTACAGAGAGACTCATATTAAAATGATCTTTTTTCAACTTGCATATAAAATTTAAAGTAACCCTTGAAAGATGAACAAAAATCTAACTTCATTGCGAATATGTAGTCTCCTTTCCATGGAATTTGGAAGGCAGGCTGTCCCTTTACAATATTAGCAGGTGTTGTACAGCATTGCTAGTAGCTTTTCGACTAGGGAAAGGACCCTGCTTTGTATTGGTTTTTCAGGGTTACGGTGTTCATATGTCTTCATTGGTCTATGTGGCGGATTTTGACTTTCCTGGTCCTCCTGATCTGGCTCAGCAGAAAACTGTCTTTGATAATTTTCCCATCCAGGGATGTATTTGTGTTTTCAAGTTGTTCTTTGTTCTGTCTATAGGCAGTTTTTATGAGCGAAGATGCAGTCATTCCTCATGTAGACTCTATTTTCTACAACGTAATTTGCTTTGAAAAAGTAGTTTGGACTTCTTTCTAGATAGTTCTGTAAAATATTTGTCTAATCAATCCTCATAGCTTCTGGTTTGTTCCATTTTTGTCTGTTACTTCCTTCTTTGTCACCAGTCACAGAAACAGTGGTGCAGTAAGTGTTGTAATTGTTAAGTTATTCCCTTTAATTAATGTTTTAAATTAAATTTATTTTTATTTAATTAAATTAATTTTAATTACATATTCATTATTAATATAATAATTAATGCCAACAGTTTTTAATATTTATTGTGTTCCATTGAAGAAAATTTGATGTACGTTTTTATTAGGTAAAACTACTTGCAAGCACAAAGATACATTCCTTCACTAATGCTTTTAAATTCTGTGGTTTATCAATTTTATTGCCCACAGTGGTGTTTAGTAGCTGACCAAAGCCCTGAGATGTAGAAATTGACCTTTTAACCAGAATGTTTGGATAGTGCATTCATGTTTGTGAAGAGAATACCTCACATACCCTTACACTTTCAGATGATGTATAGTCTATAGGCTTTGAAGACATATATTGTATCTTTTTACCTCCCACCGTCCCTCCATTGTTCTTTTTAGCCTTATCATTGATGTTACTCTCTGTTGTATCAGTGGTGCCCGTCTTTCTTAACCCTGTTACTTCTTTGGTGAGGTATCTGCTTTTTTGCTTTACTTAGGTTGAGGGTCAGACCTCCCAAACCTTCACAAGGTATTTGAACTGTGTCTAGACCCTAAAGATGATAGGTTTTCAAAGTTCAACAGACATGTTCTTTCACATGTTTTTCAAGCAAAGGATAGTCCTTCCTTTCAGCCATAGGAATAAACATAACTGTGTCCTAACACAACATTCGCATCTTCTGATGCTGAGCACTGTTTTGGACTGCTGTTAAGACCCAGGAGCAGAATGATTTCTTCATTTGCTATGTATTCTTTCAGTTTGCTGTTAAAAGTAAAATCAACTCTAACTTTAGGAACAATATATATCCTAAACAAGGATTTTCCGTGCACGAAGAATCAGGGAGATGACTCTATTGCATGTATAAAATATTGGACTTGTGTTGATATAAATGATAGATTCTTCTATGAACTTGGGAGTTAATATCTTTCCATGACAGCAGCTATAAAAGTTTTGTCAAAGTCTGAATTAGGCAGCTTTCTTCAATTTGCCACAGTTTACCAGGAACCATGTCAGGCCATCTTGTCCTCTGTTCTGGGTTTTGTGACAATGAGATACCGAGTTTCTCTCAGATGCTGGGCTGCCGCTTTGTATTCTCAAAGGACTCTCAGTCCCCAGGGTAGGACTGTCATTGATCGTCACTGGAATGGAGCCAGCAGTCAGGAGTCTATGGACTGGTCTAAGATCTCATAGAGCCTTTTCACACTGAGCTTATCAGCACAAAACTGCTTTTCTTTGGCGTTATCACTCTGCCACTTTTCCTGAACGCACACCCTTAATTTCTCAGTTGATAGGAACTTTATTATTTCATTATTATTTCACAAAGAATAGAAGTCTGAATTGTACCAAAGGAAGGGTGAAATGTTTACCACTGTACTGGAAATCTGAGCCACTTTTCTAAATACTCTTGATAACAATACAGGTTTGTAATATTAAATCATTTCTGGGTGGGTAGGAACATGTTGTTAGGCTAACTGTGATATCTTATGGGGGCTCACTGACTTGTAGTTTTCAGTTTTACAAATTCCTGATAACTGTATTAAGCATTGATAGGAATGGTGATATGCTGACAGTTTTGCTACTCCTTGATAGAGGGAATTCAACAATGTTTTGATCTCTGGTAGACTACTATATGCCTGCTCTTTTTCTTTGGGGATCAGACCTCTGATAGCACTAATTCTGAAATAATTGCTACAAGTTTAAAGCAGCAGCCATTTTTTAAGTACAGGCCTGCAGAAGCCATGGTAATGTTTCTAAGTAAGTTTCCTGATGCAGGTATATCTGATAATTCTCAGCTTTTTACATATGTGTTGTTATTTGTCAATATTGCAAAATCTGTGGGATACTCTAATTTTTGTGGGGCTAAGCACATACTTTATAAGAATATAATAATTATATAGCTTTTAGTAATTTTGCATGCTGTTGATTCTGCAGCAGTAAATTTATTTTGTGTTTAGGGTTTCAGTTCAGATGCCATCCCTTTAGAAGTGAGATTGTGTTACCCTTCCTTCCTAGACCTCAAAATGAGAAGACTCAGGCAAGCCAGGATCTGAGAGGTAGGGCCAGCTTTCCAGGACATAGTGTTCTGTGGTAAAAACAAATCAAAGAATTCTCCCAGATGTCCCAACAGGAACCCAGAATTACTCAAGGTCTGTTAACAATGGGACTGTGTGAGTCATCTCAAATCTAGAACTGGAAAAAAAACCCTGTTAGGGTTGAAGGCAGGTTAGGGGATACTTATTTACAGGATGAAATACCCAGTTCTTTGTTGAATTCTGTCAGTAGTTTAAAGAATAATTACCTACTCCCTTCTTTGTACTCATTCCAACTTTGGAATGTGACAAATAGCTTCAATCCTCACTTTTTTTTTTTTTTTTTGGCCATGAAAAGGATGAAATAATCTTTTTGGTATGTAACTTTGTCCAGAGGGAGTGGGTAGCTAAACAGGTCTTTCTTTCCCTACATGCTGCCCCCCCCTGCCCCCCATTTCCAGGCCTGTTGAATTGTGCTGCAGCATTTTTAGGAGTCAGAAAGCTGCATAGTGCCCTTCCTAGTTAAAGCAGACAGTACAGAAGCCTAGTCTCATGTTCCCTTATTTATTTGTACACTCTTCCCTTTTTATGAAAGTAAAAAATTAAATAGTACTTGTGTGAGGTAGAGGTACCTAAGGAACCTTTTAATGACAGATGGTGGTAGTCCCTGTGTTATCTATGTGTTCTTTCCTAGATGTTAAAGGGGAGTCTCTCCAGTCACTGCTTTTGGAATGGGATAATCCTGTTTTTGTTCCCTGCCCAGAGGTAAGTATTACCTTGCATCTCATGCTAAAATAGGAATAATTTTAACCTGCTGTTATTTTCTGACATTGGGACCAAAATTGCTAATATTGTAATTGTTGCATATAAGTTATTCAGAGATATATTAGACAATAGACCTGGCAATTTTGTGTTTTTATAGATTGTTTAGATACAAGTCATTGTTGTGGATTTATTCAAAGTCAGAGAAGCAGGTATCAGGCTAATCTTTTATCTTATGCCATTTCAAAAGCAAAAAATAAGCTATCTTCCCTCTTCAGAGATAGTTGTCTTAAAATCAAAAGCTATTGAATGGCAAAATAGTGATATAGTGTCTGTTTGCTTTGTGGACAGAGCTAAATAACCCAGGTTTCTTTCTCTGGAATGCAACGGGTCTTAAAACTGTATTTTACTATAGCTGTTTTTATAGCCTGGCAGGATTACAGCCTATGAGAGGGAAACAATGTTGGAGCTTTTTGAGAAACTTCCTTTGCTGTCATGAGGTAGCATTATCTTTAATCCTCATGTTGTGTGCGTATAAACATATGTATGTAACCATTTCCACCTGCAAACAATAGGGATGGAGCAGCAAACCACCTGCTGGCGAGTTTCTGGAAGGGAACAGTTGTGTGTAGTCCTTGCGGTGACGTGTGCTCTGACTCATTTCAGGGCAACACATCTTTTGTAATGAGATCCACTGAGAGCTCACATAGGCTGATATTTAACTTCAGCTTTTCTGTAGGTGCTTGAAATCAGCTGAGTGCATTGAAATTATCGGGTAATATCCAGATGCGAAAAATATTTGGGGATAGAAGCAGAGGGATTGCAGGATGGTTTTTTAGCTAGTGTTATTCTTGTTTAGAAAGCTCGGTTTACAAGATACAGAGTTATTTCCAGTTTTTATTACAATTGGTTTGTGTGGAATATTCAGTGTGTGTGTGGAGGGGGGTTGACACATCCCTTATAGCCTGCTTGATCTGTAATTCTGTTTTTACAGATTGCAGTTGATGTGACCAGTGGTCAGGCCGACAGTCTGGCTGTGAAAATTCATAATATCTTGTATCCTTATCGGTTCACCAAAGACATGGTTCATTCAATGCAGGTACAATAATCTATTCTTTTATTACTTGTTTTATTGTATTACAAGTTTTCATCCCCAAATTTCCACCCAGCATATAGGATTTGCTGATGTTTGTATCTGATAGCAAAGACATATCCAGGAAAACAGATCGTACTCCTAATTTTCACAAGCACTAACAGAATTCTTGGTTGTTGTATGATGATAGCAGACACATATGTTGTGCCAGATATTAGTATCATCTCATGGTTAATCAACTATCTGCAAGTGACTCTAAAATTACTTGACTAGTATGGTTAAGTCAAAATCAAGAGATAGCCCTCCTACTGCTGCTTAGAAACAATATTAACTAAATGATAGTTTTGTATATTTGTTGTAGACATTTGTTTAGTTCACATTTCTCTGAAATCTCTGTCCTGTATCTTCCATTTTTATTGATCTTAGAAATTTAATTCCCTAGCAGAGTGATTTCAAAAGCAAATTCCAGATTTAATGGAAAAACTTGAAATTGCACCTTAAGATTTATATCTGCCCTTAAAAGTGATTTTTAAAAATGGCAAAATGGCATCATAACATCATTTAACTCTTTTAGTGCTTTTTTTATCAAATGTTTTGAATATTAACTTAAAAGCAAATGTAAATGTATGGCTTCAACTTACATTCTTTAATAGTTTGCCTGGGTAGAAATGCCAGAGTGGATTCTCTCCCTTTCTTGCATCCCAGTGACAAAAGGCTACAGGCCCAGTTAGCGTTATTCTTATGGAGTCAGGTTGCTGACTTTGAGATTGCAGGTTCTGACTGTGTGAAGCATGGTAATGTTGATCTCCAGGGCGGACAAGGATCCACATGATTCCCTTACTTATGTTGTGAGTGTGGGAATAGCAGGAGTAAATAAAGTTACTATAGTTAACAGTTTATGTTTCACAAAGACAGGAGAGGAAAGATGGAAAATGGAAGGTACCATTTGTCTGTTTACTCATAATAGGAACTATTTTTTAAAACTTATGAGTGTTTCTGTGATTGATTTTACCTGTGTAATGTTTTCCTTTCTATGTTTTTAAGAAAGCAGAGATAGAAAAAATTACCACTTCCCATCTCTGAAAAATCTAAATACTGCCTTCAGTACCCTATAGCAATTTTGAGAATATCTGTAGAAAAGATCAAAAGCTCAAAACATTGTGTTACGCTACAGGAAAATAATAAAAAGAATCATAATGTCTTGCATTCCTGCAAAGAAGTAGAGTCATCCATTCATTTTTACTTAGCAGATGAACAATGCACATGTTGTGAGACAGAGAATTCAGAGCAAGCTGTCTATATGACCTGGGGATAATTTCCTCTGTAACATCACATCTGAATATTTGAAATCTAACAGTAAGATACTGAAAGCATTGTACACCCCTTCTCAGTATTCCCTGTAGCTCTGGTTGATTTCTGATCAAGTCCCAGAGGCAAATTCTACATCAGAAAATAGGGGGGGGGGGTGGAGTTTCCTGTCTTCTGCAGATGATCAGCAGGTTAAAATAGGTTGTTTTCATTCTCTTCTGGTGGTATCAACAGTTAAAATACTCCGAGGCACTGTACACAGCTTTCATTCCCATCTCAAGGAGATTTCTACAATCTTCAAGAACAATTAGCATGCTTGCCCTTATGACTATCTTTGAAAAAATTGATCCAGAATTAATTTTTTTTATATTTTGAAACTTTCTCTTAGCTCCAGATGAAACTGTTTTATGACCATTTAATGGTAATTTGATCTTTTGCTGGTATTATGTTTTAGCTTAAATAATTTCTGCCTTTTCCATATTTAGTCCCCTACTGTATTTATAAAAAAATAACTATATACCTTCTCAGTCTAGTTTTGCTAGGCCAAATCCTTTAAGCCTTTTGGGTTGGAAAAGATGTGGTTTCCACTCCCCTGGTCGTCCTACTAGGTATTTGTTGCTCTTGATCCATTTTGATTGTTATTTCTTTTGTTTGCCTTCATTTTAAAAATAATTTTACTGCTCTGTAATGATTTTTATGAGTATTTTACAGGTTCTTCAGCAAGTGGACAATAAATTTATCGCTTGTTTAATTAACACTAGGAATGAAATGGATAAAAAGGCAGGTAAGAGTAGTTGATAGCATGAAGCTATTGTGGCTGTCAAGTGCGGTTAGATTGCAGAGGGAACACTGTTCTCTTTGTAATCTCATCTTGCTTTGGGATGATATTCTGATTAGAGGAAAATGTTAGTCTTCGCTTGAAATTTCTTGGATCTCCTTTATCTTTATTTTGGACGTTGTTGAGTGTTCCTACAGCCTTCAGATAATTGTTATAAAAATAGATTGTACTCAAATAGCTAACATCTTTCAGACTCTGTTCACAGTGCCTGGACATATTCATTGTTGAAGCTCTCTGAAGCTGTACAAAAAAGGCATTCAAAACCAGTAGGTTTTGTAACATTTTTTAAAAGACCATATTAAACAGAACAGTTTGTGGGTGATCTCAGCTCTCTTTATGAAGTTAGATGAAGATGTCAATAGACAAGAGTTTCTGACTCAATTTAATTCCTTTAATTTAACTGCCAATTTGCATCACTAAATTTCTGTTCTTTAGTGACTTTATGTTCTGCCAACACAGCCTCCTCCTCACTTTGTTTCTGTGAGACAGGCTGATCGTTATCTACTAAATGTGGCCTCTGGGAAGTGGTTATTCTTCATGACCAGTGCAGTTGTCTGGTACAGAGTTGCCTATTTTTCATCTGTTGTGGTACACTTTTAGATGGAAACCTCTTAATTTTGGTGGACCAACATGCAGCTCATGAACGGATCCGCTTGGAGCAGCTTATTGCGGGTGAGAATTCAGGTGGTCTTAGAGAAAAAGATAATCAGTGCACAGAAAAGTACAGATGAGCTGTCTGGGATGTATGGAACCAATAACATATTCATTTGTCATCTTTATCCTGATCCCTAGGAGAGTACAGACATTCAGTATCTGTAGCAGTCATAATATTGGCAGCTGAAAATTGTTACAGCATTTCCAAAAATAGAAGATATACTCCCTACCCACAGAACTATTGAACTAAAATAGTCCTGACATAATGAAAGAGCAGGAAGACTGATAGGAAAAACAATGAAGAGGAAATAGATCAACATCAATAAGTTTATGTGGTT
The DNA here is from genome assembly GCF_022539395.1 of Myiozetetes cayanensis. NCBI lineage: Eukaryota > Metazoa > Chordata > Aves > Passeriformes > Tyrannidae > Myiozetetes > Myiozetetes cayanensis. The sequence continues at coordinate 21,688,466 of NW_026087853.1, forward strand.
ATGCTGTGAAGAATAAGACATGGTATGCAGAGTAAAGAGCATAGTTCATTTGGTTCCTTTTTAGCTGAATACTGTGTTTGAAGCCTAAAATTTCCGCAGTCTGAAATTGTTTGCAAAGGGATAATAGTCTTCTGTGTAAGCTCATTAGCCATTGGTTTCAGTGTTAAAAGGCACAATAGCCATCCATCAAGTACTTTAAAATCATTGACCTTCTCTTTCATCAACAAATACTGCGTAGTTCCTGCAAAGAGTGTTCCAGGAACTTTTTGGTCAGGTACTGAAAAAATTAAAGACTGAAGGGAGAAATGTCTAATGAATAGTATTTTAACTCCATTTATATTGGACTTTTCTGTGAAAAAATTGCTCTGAGTTGAACCAAATATATCAGTGGGTTTTTTTGCTATTTAGGGTGACTCTTTTTTGAAACTGGTGGGAAAAAACAAAGTGGCATTAACCAGCCCTTCCCCAGAGACTGGATGTCTGGTTTGTGACATTCCCAGTCCTCCACAAGTTTCAGGAGAAGGCATTCTGTGGTCACTTTTTAATCCAAGCAGGGGATTACAAGCCAAACCAGAGGGTCATTAAGGGTAATGCCTGCGTAAATATTTTAAGAGGGGATACTTCTAAATGTTTCATTCACAGATTCCTATGAGAAGGAAACTTCAGCATGTGGCAAGAAGAAAATACTGTCGTCCTCCATCTCTCCCCCTTTGGAGATTGAAGTTACAGAAGAGCAAAGAAGATTTCTACGGTTAGTAATGGCAAATAGCTCTGAATTTTTGGGAATGTCTCTGTTGACCAAGAGGATTTCTATATATTGCTGGGTTACCAAGAAGCTCAGGAGAGGAGAAATTGATTCTTTCCTGACCCAAGCCCAATTGGCTCTGTCTGTGCTGAGGAAAATAGATATGCTTCTTCAGTGCGTTGTTACAACATCTCAAGACAAAACCCTGTAGTGTGCCATTTCTGTGCCTTTGTCATGTGCTCTGATTTCCCTGGGAAAGTAAACCTTCATGTGTGGGCCAAAGCAGCTTCCAGCAGTTCCTGCTGTCTGAGGCTCAGGGCTTGGGAATGCACAATGGAGTGTAGTGCCCATAGTGTCAACCTAGGTACTGATTTTACAGACAATGTTTGAGAAGAGAAGGATGGGATATGGAAAGTTTGTATTGTGAATCCTTCAAAAACACATTCTTTATTCCTAGGTGCCTGCCAAGAGCAGTTAATGAACACTGTTTCCCAAATTTTTCAGAATGGTGACCTCACTACTATTAGGATATTTAACTTTTGTGCTGCGAGAGTTTAGATACAGATTTGATGTTGGGTTGTTGAAGACCTATTGGACAGTAATCAAACTTCTTTTCCCCCCCAAATCCCTATCTGTCACCTGCCACGTTCACTTGTGGGGTTTTTTTTCACTGCATTGTTCATAGTTTTCAGGTGAAGTTCTATCAGGACTACCACTACCTCATTACTGTTCTTTTTTGCGGGGGGGATGCCTCTAGCAAATTCAACAGCTTCTAAATCAGACCTTATTAAGATTATTGCCTGTTAAAGGATACACTTGCTCCGTGTTGTTCATAGTTCAGTAATATTTAAATGCCTTTGTTGTTCCCACCTCTTAATGATGATCTTGCTAACATCACAATATTGGTAATGCCTTTTGTTCAACTTTGATTTATTTTTGTTCTCATCTGTGTCTTCCATTTCTGATATATCTGCTTTTGAGAATGGATGTCCAAAATTGAAGACAATATACCAAATGAGGGTATCCCATTGCTTCATACAGTGGCTTTTTTAGCTGTGCCCATATTTTTTGTTTATTATATCCACACCTGATATTTTGTCTGCTTTTTTGGCTACTGCTGCTTGCATTAACTGCGTATCTATTGATCATCACGACAGAGAAACACAGAGTTGTGGGGGTTATTTTTTTAATTTTTGCTATTTATGTAGAAGCCAACTAAAAGTAGAAATAGATTAAATTATTCTGATAATTTGTATTTATTTTTCTTTAAGAGCATTTTTCTGTCATTTTTCATTATTCCTTTTTTATTCATTCTACAGATTTCATTCATCATTTTTCTACTTGTTTTAAGTTCTGATTGAGTTCAACTTTGTCTCTATTGTCAGTTAACCTAAATAATTTTTTGTTTTCTACAAATTTGCTTGCTTGACCATGTCCCTTTTCTACATCATTAATAATGTCATGAAGATACAGCTCAAGATTCATGTTGAACACTGACCATCTGTTGCCAGCATACCTTCTTTCCGCAGTTGCTAAATCATGGCAAATGTTACTTCCCTATCCATGACAACTTTTTGCATTTCTTTTTTTAGCTGCTTTTAAGAGGCGGCATCAAAGGCTTTTTGAAAGAGCTAATAAATTCTGAGAGCTACTTTTCTTCGTCAGCTAAATCACAAATGTTCCACAAAAATCAGTAAGAAAGTGCATCTGAAAGGCATGTTTTTCTTTTAGGGGCACTGGTTCAATATTCAGCACAGGCGATGCCAGCTGTGATTTTCAGTTAATGCTTAAGATAATTGATTGATAATTGATAAGCAAGAAGCTTACTAGTGGTGGCCTTTACTGGTGCCGGCTTACTAGCACTTCTATTGTGTGACTTTATAATTTTTTAGTATGTATCAGCAGTTCATTCCTTTGTAATGACTCTGTGAGACTATCATTACTAAAAGGTAATGAATTAGAAGTATAATATAAAAATCTAAAGTCTGTTTTTATTGTTACTGGCAGACTGTGACTGTATTCTGTGGTAAATTTTCATGTAATGAAATAAATTAACATGTCTGAAGACCTTTCACTTCAGCTATGGTTGCAATTTAATAGTTCAGCTGGACCTCTGGTTCACCTGCAGCTTTGGTTGTGTTTGTTGACCGAGCATTGTAGAAATGCATTGTTCTGTTGACTCTCTTGAACTTCCTTCTTTATTTTTTCCCTTAATTAGAAAGAAAAAAAGCCTAATTGACTTCAATAGCTGCTTGGATTTTGTCATTTTCCTACAATGGGCTTTTTCTGTCTTTCTGTGCGCTTGTTGAGGGTTACACATGTCTTCTTTTTTTTAGGTAGAATTACACAAGCCATAAGCCATCTCCATATGGAGGCTAATAATTGTATTATTCTCGTGACTGACTTTAGTAAGTTTAGATTAACTTCTTTTGTTCAAAGAATCTCTTTTCTAAAACTGACCTTTACCACCTTTGTTTTAAGTGAGTATGCCCTGAATTAAAAAAATTAAGTATATATTCTTACGGTTGTTTTCATTTTGAAGATAAGCTCTCATCTGACTGTGAAGTCTCATTTTTGTGTGTATTTTTCCATCCACAGGTTGACATATGTCATCATTAACTGGAGGCTGTTCTTTCCTGTGTTCTCTTTGCTTACAGGATATAAAGTTCATTAAACCATTATAAATTTCTTACAGTATTTTTTCCATTTAAGTATTTGTTAATACATGTCATTTGAAACCACAGTTCTTTTAGGTTAAAGCAGTCTTAATGCTGTGTAATTTTAATATTTGGAATGTTTGTGTGTTGAACCAGGCACCTTGTGCATCTTCAGAAAAGGTAGATTTATAAATTTAGACATAAAGCTTCTCTCCACATAATACAGGAACTCTTAGATCTTGTGGTTGTGGAGCATGAAAAATACAGGTTTGATTAGAATGGAAAAACATGGCTGAATGTAGGTTTGGAATCTCATGATGCATGGATTTTGAGATGGGAAACTGTTACAGGAAGAAATATGTGTGGAGTACAGAAATATTTATCTATGTTGTGAAGACATAGCTACTGTGGTTGATGTCTTATTTCTGGAGGTTTTTTTCCTCAGATGCTGCTACAAAAATTTGGTGGACTTGGGTCTTGAATTATCATTTCCTGAGGCAAAGAGCTCCTTGATTCTTGTGAGGAAAGTGCCAATGTGTTTTATGGAAAGAGAAGCCAATGAATTACGACGGAAAAGACAACCTATCACTAAAAGTATTGTGGAGGTCAGCTGTGCATGTGGGTGAAGTTATGGTGCTAGGTCTTGTTCTGTGTTAACGGCCCAGGGTATTACCCTATCTCGGTTATGAGGGAGACAGTGGTGTCCCTTGGCAAATGCGAGTGCCATCCCTTTTAGTAGCTAGATAGTCCCACAACGGAAATCACTGACCTGTTACTGAAATTATAGTAGACTGTTTCAGACTTGGATAGTGGAAAAGCTAAGAAAAATTATACATAGGACAGATGTTTCAACAGTTTACTGCTTGTGAATGCTCGAATGAACAGTAAATGCTTGAAGGAACAGTAAAATTATTAAATCCTAACAAATGGTATTTAGGTATCAGCAATATTAAAGCTCTTTTCTTGAAATTTCTCTATGGGCAGTGCAGCTTCCTAAAAAACACTGCTCCAGATGTTCTGCAGTGTGAGGGAGAAATTTCTGAACTGATTACTTGTGGTTTCCATCGTAAACAGTCCTCCACAATCACAGCTGCTCTTAAACTTCTTTAAAATTGTTTCTGGAGTACCACATTCAGACATTGGGCAGAGTCGAGAATCTGTCCAGTCTTGACATACACCCTTTTGATACGAAAACAAGAAACTGAGAAGATGATTAATTTGATTAAATTTTCTTTTCCAACCTTGTTGTAATCACAAAGGACTCAAAATGCACACTCCTGATATGATTTAGGAGCCAAGAGTACTAAAAGTGGCAGAGGAGAGGATCAGGTGTGTGCATTACGAGCACTCGTTCTTAGCTGATGCCTCAAGGTCTCATGAGCATCTTGGCAGATCTATTCTGCAGTCCTTTTTATTTTAATTAGGTCTTGATGCAAATATTCAGGATTAATTATGAATTCTTTGAATTTTAGATATCAGAAATGAAATCCACGTGGAGTAGTTATTATCCAAAGAAGAAAGGGCAGCTGTTCAAAGATAACATGCATTTTGTGGCACTCTGAGAGATGAGTTTGATTATGGCCATTCTGCAGATAGGAAAGTGATGCAGAGAGAAACCAAGTGATTAGTCTAAAGTCTGATAGGATACTTGTGAGAGGTCAGGACTTCTACTTAGATCTTTCACACTGTGGTCAGTGTACTATCAAAAGCATAATTTTTCTTGGTTCTGAGAGTTACACAGTAAATGATGCACAGATGTGGACAAAGTAGGGTAGGGGGATGAAAGGGAGAAATAACAACTGATACTACCTTTTTTCTTTCCAGGAGCTTATTCAAGAACAAATTGAGGTGAGTTGCTCTCTGCTTCTTAAATTGACTATAACAATCCAAAGCTTACTGCATGAACCAAAGGGAGTGTGTTCAGCCTCAGGTGACCGAAGTGGACTAGATAATCCACTACCTTGTCCTCATTTTTAGTCACCTTTGTGTTACAGTTCTTCTTTGTTCTCATATTAAATGGAAAGTAAGATAATGTTCCCTTACTGCTTTTAGCTAGTGCAGACCACAGGAGGAGGAGCACGAGGGACACTGCCACTGACGTTTCTGAAGGTGTTAGCTTCCCAGGCCTGTCATGGTAGGGAAACTACTTTTCTTTCATTCTTCTCTTTCTTTTTTTGAACCTTTCTGTTTCTACCCTACATCGTCCCTGGGGCAGTGGTTTCAGGATGTGTTTGCAGATATAGCAGGATTACAGACTGTGTATTTTGTAGGGATGAAGCGATAATGGTCTTATCATGGATACTACTGAGGGACAAGCAATACTGCTCCGATTTATTCATATATGGGCCTAACATACTTTCCAACCTTCACATGAAACATAGGTAGAATACAGTTCTGAGACACAGTCATCTGTGTGAACTCTGAACCTTTCAAATAACAGCTCTATGAAGGGCCAACAGGGAATGTGCTGGAATCTGCTCAAAAGCAAGCAAGAAAGAAAACTTAGCTGCTCTTTCCAGATTTTTTACTTCCTTTAAGTATCAAAAGTGCTAGTTTAAGTGTGCCTGTGAACTCTCAGGTATTTTTGGAAGGAGTGCAGTAAAAATTTACATGTTCTCAGGGACCCTTGCTTTCCAATACCTGGCAATGAGCAGACATTAAAGGTGTAGACTGCAGTAGCTCCAGGCTCTTGCAGCAGTTCCTATGCCATATATATTATTAACATCATCATGCTATAGGGGTAAACATGAACCACAAGCATCTGTTTTCTCAAGAGTGTCACTGCATTCTACAATTGGCGGTCAACCCATAAATTTTTTTTATATATAAAAAAGTCCCATGGCTGGAAGGAAGATTGCAGATGGTCTTGTGCATCTCTGAAGGCTAAAGTTTGCAAACACCCCTAAAATGACTCTCTAATGTTCTGCTTGGCTTGCCTCCAACATCACCTGAAAAACCAAAACCTAGTAATTTTACCATCCATTGGAGGTGGGTTAGGTGAAAGTTTAGGCCATGGAAAGCTGATCCATATGCATCAGGCTGTTTAACTGAGCTAAGCCCCAAGTCTGCCATACTGCAGCCTTTGGGTTGCCTTTGCAGCCTACCAGCTAATCTTTGGAAGATGCCTTGTTTTAATGAAAACCACAGCTGTAGATGGAAGTGGAATTCTCTTTGGCAGCATGTGCAAGAATTTGTATATATTTTTCAGGAGCTATCAAGTTTAATGAGCATTTGACTTTGGAGGAGAGCTGTGGGCTTATTGAAGCTTTGTCATCTTGTAAGCTGCCTTTCCAGTGTGCTCATGGAAGACCTTCCATGCTACCTCTTGCAGACATAGACCATCTACAGCAGGAAGAACAGGTACTGTGTTAGACATACCTCTGGTAATCTGCATTCTGGATTATCAGAGACACATCATGTATGTGTGTTAGAACTAGAATAGACCAGTTTGAAAACACCTCCACTGGCTTTATATTACTTGACTTTTTACGTATTGTTACCAATGAGATTTTAGAACATAAATCATCTGTCCTGTGAACACTTTAGCAAGGATTTTACCATATATCATTTGAATGGTCACATTGACTTGAATAGTGTCCTTAAGCATACATTTAAAGTGGTGGCAGTTTTTAAGTGTAAAACTTAGAAAGCATATGAATTCTGATATTCTACTAGTGGCAAAGATGCTAATTTAAAATTTTTAAAAAGCATACTTCCCCAAAGTTTAAGATGCTATAAAATGGGGGAAAGAACAAAGGAATAGCAGCATTTGTTATAAATCCTAGAGTGGTTTGGGTTGGAAAAGACTTTAAAAATCATCTGGTTCCAACCCTACCTGCCGTGGGCAGGAATGCCTTCCACTAGACCAAGTTATATTTAAATTTAAAACAAAATCATTACTCCTCCCTTTTGCTATTACTGTGCTTAATTTTTATTAATTGGATTCTGTTGAAAGTCAGGTGGGACTTTGAATTAGATATTAAAAAAACTTTGGAATTACAGTATTAGGGCAAAGAGTATGGGAACTTTGAAACTCATTTACTCACTGATGATTTAGTTCTTAATTTTTCTCCCTCCAGCCGAAACCTAATTTGAGTAGACTGCGGAAGATGATGCGAGCATGGCAGCTATTTGGAAAAAAAAGACCCTATTCAAAAAAACTTAAGACTGTAAGCTGCAACCACTAGAAGTGTTGGTATGATGGCTGAGCCTTGTTGTGAAACAGTGTCCTGTGTGGAGCCAAGTTCTGAGCCAGTGCATTCACCAAAGTTCTGCTCCAGGTACTGACCTAAGAAGCAGAGACCAGCCAGAACATGGCAGGAGGAGCCCACCCCTTGTTTCCTGGAGAAGCATCTTCAACATTAAGGAATTGTGTTGTAAGTCTGGGCCCTATGTCAGTGCTTGACTCTCGGATGCAAGGAGTTGCAGAAACTCGTAGTTACTAAAGCAAAGCACTTTTTTCCTGCAAGCACAGCATGATTCTGCATAACAGAGAGGGGGATTTAATTAGTGTATTTTATAGTGCTTTGAAAATTGGGAGGTATTTCTTAATAAAATTAATACTAAACTCACTCTTTGGGCTCATGGCAGTGGTTGGAATGAGGACCAACCAGCTTCATAGTATATATAGGCCAACTTAAAATCAAAAGAACATTTAACTAGGCCATGAATGACACATCCAGCTGCTTTCTCCAGCTCCTCAGAGTTTGCACTCTTGAGTGAGAGATTTATAAATCACAGTATAGCCCCACAGAAGTAATTACATACTTAAATATACATTTTGAAGACAGCTGCTGATGTATTCTTATTCCTGTCACGTTTGCATGTGGAAGCACACCATAAAACCTGCTGCTACATCATAGGTGCAGGCAACTCACTACACTGGTAAAACTTCTGCTAGTTAAACAGACAAAATAACTGCATGTGGAAAATGTGCTTAACAGTGAGATCACTGTAAACAGCCTTTATTGCAGCATACTTTGAAGTAACAGCTTAGCTGCCCCAGACTTACACATATGCCTTGCTTCAAAATCAAAGCGGCTTAGCAGCTCCACATGGTTTCTAACACAGCACAGAGATCAAAATCTGTACACGAGCTCTGCCTTCTGCTGCTTTTGGGTAGGAAGGACATTGCTGAGCAAATGCCCCACTGCTTTCCCACAGCAACCTGTCTTTGCAACATACACTTTAATAAGCTGTTGTATCTTTCTAAAGAGAAAGATGGAAAGAGTCTGGAGATTAACGTGCTTCACAGTATTAGAGTTCGTAGTCATCTGGATGGTAGAGCTCACTCATGAGGCGGTAGATGTAAGAAGGTGCATTACCCCCAATGTTAGAAATGAAGAGAGTAATGAGCTCTGGAGGGACATAGTCAAACACTGGGCAGTGAACATTGATCTTTGCCAGGATCTCCCCTGTAAAATGAATAGCACCAATATTAGACAAAGCAACTCAAAGTACATTTAGCCTTCTGCACATCTTCCTGAGCCCTTAAACAAACTGACTACTATGCACATGCCATTCTGAAGTTATTATTTAAAGAAATGCTCACAAAAAAGTGGTGCCAAGCCTGGTATCTTCATTTCAAAAGTCACTGTAACGTAGAAATGGGGCTTTGAAAGAGAGTTTGCTATCTGAAAATAGGCTTGGGTGCTGATGCCTTTCTAAAGATGGTGCTTGTGTGGGAAGCCCATTGCAGAGATACTGGGTTTCAAGAAGTTAACACTTGTAGGAGAGAACGGAAGCTGCCCTCAGTGTTGGGCATCTGCCCTCTCCCACAGAAAACTGGCACCTGCCTGGCATCACTAACACTATCCTGTAATAAAACACTGACTATTTTGGAGCAGAAGCAAAACTGCAAAGACAGTGTTCAACAGAAATCCTTTTTCTGCACTCTCTGCAATAGAAAGTTACTTACAAAATTAGATGGTTTCCAGCACTTTTCTCTGCTAAGGACAATAGGAAAGGATTTTCTGTCCTGAGTTATAGGACAGTCTTACACTTAATTTTTATGTGAGTTATTAAAAAAACAAACAAACAAAAAAACAAACTATAGCCTGAAGCAGCTTGACCAGACATATGAAGAAGAACCAGTACCTTCTGTGAATGGCAGCACTTCCTGCGGTGACACAAACTTGTGGAATGAATCTTCTTCGTTAGGGAACTAAAGAAGAAAGAGTACAGAAAGGTCAGGAAAAAAACAACCTACCCGATTATCCTAGTGAAGACAGGTCCTAGCACTGGGAAGAACTAATGGGAGAGGAAGATGACTTGCCAGGTGATACTACATTTGTTTACAGTAATTACATAGTGTCTATGTCTAGAACCTCTCTAATGTCTACAGGTGAAATGTTTTTCCTTGGAGATTTCAGAGCCTTCTGCAAAGCCCAGGGAACTGGTACAGTGACTTCCTCAGTCTGCAACTTCATCTGACAATATCGAAAAAGTACTGAGTGTAAGAAACAGTTTTGAGCATCTCATTCTACCTCCTCTGCCTTTCAACACTAATGATATAAACTGAAATATGTAGTGGTTGAGGAAAAATAAGTATGGTGATGTCAGTCTCTAGTAGGCAGCAGTCTACATCCTTATACCCAATGCTCCGCTTTGCACATGGGGCAGAAGAGGGAGCTTCAAGGGTGAGGATCTCCTGTCTGAAGTAACAGTGCCAAATGAGGGAGATGGCTCATTTATCAACCTTGACAGACAGTGCTTTCCACCCTGAGCTCCCACAAGTAAAAGCCCCTGCAGGTGTGGTCCTGAAGAGCTGCTGTACTTACCTGTGGTGAAAGCTTGAACATAGGAGCACACACGATGAGCGGAGTGGAGTGGTGTTTAGCTGCCAGTGCCAGAGTGTGTGTCCCACTCACAGCAATCAGGGCACCATTGGCCAGGATTGTCTTTGTACCAATGATGACCTTAAAAGGGCAAATCAGCATTAGAAGATAGCATGTTCCACAGCAAAGTGGGGAAGGAATACTTCTTGCCTTGGACCCTGACAGATGAGCTGGAGGAGGAGTGTGTCAGAACAGCCAGCCAGCCAAAGGTTGGAGTTACAGGGCAGCTGGATGCCTGATCTGTTTCATCTGGCACTGGCTCTGCACTGAGATGTTCCTCTCTAACAAGAGTATGACTCCAGCATGGCAAAGCCAGCACAGAGAACTTCAGAGGACAAACGTATGTTCTATTGCAGGGAACACCAAGCAGAAACTGGGCTTTGGTCCCTGTTGTTCTACAAGCCTACTAAGTAAACTTTGTGCAAGTAATTTGACTGCTTGCAGTAAAATGGGAATAATGTAAAGCAGCTTAAAATATATAGACATGAATTAATGTGGCTAGATTTTAATGTTACAAGTACTTTTTTTTTTTTTACTTTGGGGTGCCACATCCTCTCTATAGAAGTACAGAACAGGTCTGTTCAAAGACACACCCTTCACCAGGGTGATTCCCTTCACTAGCCATCTTGTGTTCTATGCCAGGGGGTTCTTCCCTTTGGAAATGCTGCTTTTTGTTCCATCTTCTTTAAAAATTGAGGTTAATTCTTTGAGGTTCTCTTGTAACTGTTCTGCCTGTTAGCCACAAAGCCAGACAAACCTATCACCATGCAGTCCATCATCATACTAACTTAGGGTTCCAGACAATCTCCACCCCAGCTGTAAACAGGGACTATTACAATTCTGAGTCTTCACAAACATATCCATCACTGCTGAGACTTGCATTTAGGAGGCATAAGCACTCAACCTGCCATTAATCCCTCCTCCAATGAAGCCCTCCTTACCTTGTTTACTCGAGACATGACAGCAAAAATAGCTGCATCACTCATGACAGTAGTCTCAATATTCTCTTTAGACAGTCGGACAGCCATTTCGTGGCCCTAAAAAGAGGGAGAATCCAATTGGTCCCTGGGACATACCTCCTGCAGTGCATTTGTCAAGATAGCAGCACTCAATTCTTGTCTGAATTGCAAAAATACCAAGCGATGGAACACAAATACAGCCCTCTGACTGAAGGATGCTGGGTTAGGATAACAAGCTGTCTCCAGCCTCTGAACTGCAAAGGAACTTCCATAATATTCAGCTTGCCTCTAGGGACAAGCTTTTAGTACGAATGCACAGGACAACGTGGTGCCTGGAGAAGACAGCCAGCCCAGGCCTTACCTGGCAGAACGGTGCACACTCTGCCACGATCACCTGGAACTTCCGCTTGCGGGCAGCTTCCTTCAGGAAGGCCTCAACGGTGCGCGAGTAGCCGATGGTCATGATCACCTCGTTGGAGTGGATGTGCTCCAGCGCCTGCATCGCGATGTTATCGGTGGTGCCCTCTGCAACAAAAGGAAGATGTGGGTGGAAAAGCAGCAGTTGTTCTGCTAGGACTGTCGTCACTAGAACCATGTTATGAGCAGTAGTACAGCAGGAGCAGCCTTTCTCCCATTCTTTTTGCCAGGGGAGAGGGACCAAGAAGCTGGCCCTTGAATGCCCCATGCTTCCTAGTTACGCATAGAAATAGTTCTATTGAAACTCTGTCATGAGGGGAGTGACTTACTCCAGATAACCACCATGCCCGTAGCACGTCAACAGTTTTGCAGTTCAATAGCAAGGCAACCTGGGCCTCAGAAGGAGAGTCAAGTCCCTGATCTGTCACAACTATCACAGATAAAGAAAAATGTATCACGCTGCTTTGTGACAAGGGTCAGGTTATATGTGCAAAGGGATTAAGTCCAACCTTGGCATATTTTTTACACTCTTCTTCAGAGGACTTAAGACTTCCCAGAGGACCAAGAGCACAGACCAACAGCCCCCCATGCTATTCCCTCCACAATGTTCCACCCATCTCCCTGTAAAGCAGAGGAGTTAGTTTCTAAGTCCTGGTAGCAGCAGGGCTTCAGTCCCTTAGTTCCTTCAGATGAAGCCTCCCATATCCTTGCTGTTTTCTTTCCACCTAGAGAAGGGGGAAGCATCAGTCCCATCCCATAAGAAGCTCCTCTCAGGAGCAGTTCAGACTCATCCATACCTAGCTCTATCAGCATCTCATTAATAGCTTCAATAACGTTAGCTCTGAGGGAGGGATAAGGGGTCCTGAAATCCTCGCTCAGTCCTCCGGAAGTCAGGAGTTTGTGCAGGGATTCTTGCTGATCACTTTCCTCGCTGCGCCCATGAAGCCTGTGGAGAGAAGCAGTTCTTCAGCCTCACCAAAGAGTGCAGGGCCATGGCCAGGCTGAGCAATGTCCCCACAGCTCAGCACACCTGGATGTGAGGAGACAGGAAGGAAAGCCACACAGAAGAGGCACACCACACCAATAAGCTTCCCTAGCTGTCCAGGCAGAGAGACACTCGAATCTCTGCCAGGAAGTGCTGCCTTAATTCATGTGCAAACACTGCTGTCCACAGATGAGAAGCAGGCTCGAGGCAACTGCTCCAGCAGGATGGACCCTCCCAGGAACAGGAGAGAACCGCCCAAGGTCAGGGCACAGACTGTTCTCATGCACCCACAAGACATACACCAGGTGGTTTCTATAGGGGAAATGTCATCAGCCACACTGGCTTGCCTTTGATGTTAAACTAGCTAAATCCCTCTCTAAGAAAGAGGGGAGAAGGGAGTGATGGAAACTAATGCGGTTTCACAGAATTAACTGAACATGTTGCATGGGAGGGCTGTTCTGGGGTTCTAGAGAGATACTGGCAGCAAGAGGGGCACTTCACCTGCCATACTCCTCACGAATGACCTTCAGTACTCGTCGCACCATGTTGCCCACAGTTGTCTCTGACGGCTGGGCTGCCGTCATCCTCTGGCCCTCTGTTCGGATCAGATCCATGAGCTCCCCTGGAAGAGAGGAGGGCCTTGCTTATCGCTGCCCAGAGCAAACCCACGCGAGCATCACACCAGCGCACCCCCTCAACATCCCAGGGCGAGCGGCTGCTCCGGCACGGGCACCTCAGCGCCGGAAACAGCAAGGAGCCCCTCACAGAGATGCTCGTCCCACGGCGGGTTCTGCAGTGGGAATCGCTTGGACACAATGTGGGCTTAGGGAAGACCATAAGCGGTCATAAGCATTTAGTGAAAGAGGAAACCACGTGCTGCTGGAAAGGTCCGTACTCGGACTGACGCCGCTGGAAAAGCCAGGCAGGAGCGACGCAGCTCCTCAGGCAATGCCGCTCGGGAGCACAGCGGGCTGCGAAGAAGGGCCGCGCGGCGGCACGACAAGCACTGGGAACCCACTGGCCGCTGCCAGCGAGGCTCCAGTTCCTGGGGGTCCAGCATGGGCCCTACCCCGACCTCGCTGCTCCCTCCGCACAGACAGCCGTGACCGGGGCGCCGGGCCCCGCAGCAGCTCCCCCGCCACTGCTCTCCCGCCGCCGGGCCCTGCCGCCACCCGGCCCTCACCGGCCCGGCTCCATCGCCCGTGCCCGACGATCTTGCGCAGCAGCGACAGCGTCTGCCGAGCCGTGTCCTCGGAGCGCGGCCGCTCCCCGCCGCGCCGCAGCCGCGCCGCGAACGCCTCGATCTGCTCCGACAGCTCCGAGCCGCGCTCGGCGGCGCCCGGCATGGCGGCCACCCTTCCGCTTCCGCCTCGCCGCCACCCCATTGGCAGAACTGCCGAGATAGGCCCGCCCCCCGGCGGCGGCCAGCCAATGAGCGGCGGCGCAGCCGTTCCCCGGGAAAGGGGCGGGGCCGGGGCCGCGGCAGCGCCCGCCCGGAGGGGTTTACTTTGGAGCGGGCGGCAGGCGGGGGGTGAGCAGCCAAAGCAAACGGCCTGGGAAAGGCGCAGTTCCTGGCAGTCCAATTGTTCTTGCTGGCAGAGCCAGAACCGGCCCTGGATAAGGCAGGAATGTAGCTCCTTTGTGTCTGGTTCCTGGAGCAATGTGTTCAGGGAACAGGCAGGAGCCACGGAATAATTCTCATTGCGGTATTGCTTTACTCTGTGGCTCAGATCTGTGTCCTGTTGTTTTAGATTAGGAAATCAAAGCAAACTGGCTTATGCTGGAAGCTTTCAGCAGTTGCTTCGTGCAGAGGCCTGTGGGGCCTTGGGTGTTCCTCACATCTTTTTTGTGCTTGTCTGGTTCCTTTAGGACTCACCCTACAGCCAGCTGCCATGCAGCGACTGTTGGGTCCCCAGCAAGATACAGACAGCTGGTGTGCTGGCTCTTCAGGACTTAATACAGGTGATTTGTTGTCCGAAACCTTAGATGGACTGAGAGTCCTTCTAGACCTCTCTCCTCCTCCTCCTTCCTCAAGTGCCCCTGTACTCCTGGAAGCCAGAGTACCCGCCAGCCTGGAAAAGGAAGCTCGCCACATCCCCCCATCACCTGGCAAAAAGCTATGCTTCTGGGTTTGGCTGGATGTGCTTGCAGGGGACTGTGGCCTTGACTGGAATTCAGAATTTCCCTCCATGAAGAGATTGTCTCGTCCTTTGCCCCAGGAGAGTCAGCGGATGATGACAGGGTTTGCCCAGCTATTGGCTGTGCTACGCTGCCTGGGCATGTCCTGGTTCCCTGATGACTTCTCTCCCTCTTCCTTTAAGTGTCTGTTTTCTTCCATCATGTGTAAACCAAAGGCTCCCTGGAGCACAGCCTGCCCAGCTCTGCATCCCCCTTTGCCCCTCTGCACAGCCATGTTGCAGGCAGGGCAGGGCTGCCCGTGCCCATCAGCTGCCTGCTGCTGCCCCTGGCTGTGCCCATGCAGTGCTGTGTGCCAACTGCCTTGGTGAGCAGAAACAGCTCCCACACATGCACCCAGGGACTGGGACACGCAGTGAATTAGCAAAAAAAAAAAATTTGCTTTGGAGCTTTCTTTTGTTTACTTATCTTGCTAGTAAACAGAGCAGTTCTTGGAGATTAGGCAGGATGGAGAAGAGGAAGGGAAACTGGGCCCTGAGGTCATGACCTCCTTGTGGGTGCTGGGCTGTTTACATTCCCTGCTCCAGTCCCAGTAACTATTATGGGACAGTTTCTTCCCATCGCCTTGCCAGGCTGCAGAGCTTTTCCCCTATTTGTGCTGTTCCCTACAGCACTTTCTGCCGGGCACTGCTGCCGCAGCTGGCATAAGACAGCTGGCAGTCTGGTGTCCCTTGAGGGGCAGAGTCCTGTACTTGGTCTGCTGCCTTGTGTTTCATGAATGAAAGCCTCTGAATGGGGATTTCAGGAGCTGTTAGCCCTGCATAGCTGAGCTGAGCCAGAACCTGGGGCTCTCTGGAGAGCTGAAAGGCAGACTCCAGTCTGCTTAGAAGGACCATGGCTACAAGACATCTGGTTGTCATTAGCCAGCAGCTACTGTCAGGACCCAGTTAGACAAGGAGTGCCCAGGAGGACTGAAAATGAAAGTGAGGCGGAGGAGTGGCAGCAAAGGCAGTGCAGGGAGTGTGGGGCAAGTGGAGAAGGCAGCTGGAAAGATGCATGTTGGTGTCCTGGTGTACTCTGCTAAAAACCTTGCTGCCTTGTAGGCTGTTCTGGACACTGTGGCAGAAGCATTTGTGGGGTGTACTTCTGTGGGCAGCTGGAAGGAGTCTCACCTGGTGGTCCACAGCTGCTGAGTGTTTCAGAGCGGGATGCCGCCTCTGCTGCTGCAGCCACAGACACAGCCTCCTCCACAGTGCACCCTCCTTCCCTTCCTGAGTGTACCCAGGACTCTGGGGCAGAGCTGATGGCTTCAGCTTCCCAGCTGGTGCATGAGCAAGCAAGGAGGCTGACACAACTGCAGATGGTGCTGGTGCTGGGGACAAAAGAGCTGAGTAGGGGATGAGCTGGCTGGATGAGCATAGCAGCACGTTTTATGGGCCTGCAGTGGGGCTGAAAACTGTCTCGCCCCCTTGGAGAGGTACCAGCCTACCCAAGACAGAATCCTACTCTGTACCATCAGAGATGGCTGCTGGAGACACTGCTTTCCTCCACCCAGTGAATTCTGCATCCCTGGAGGCTTAGTGTCATCCCCCAAGTGCTTGTGTGAGGGAGGACAAGGCACAGCAGAGGCTGGGTAGAGCCTGGGAGCACTGGAACATCATGTACTGGGAGGCTGTTTGGATTAGAAACTCTCAGCGGGTAAGTGGGATGGATGAAATGCCAGGGAGGGGAATCAGTTTCCTGAACTCTAGTAATTGGACTCGTCTGCAACACCAGGGTAAGCAAAGTGAGCTGCTCACGCTCAGCACAGGCGAAGGGAAGGAGCCAGGAGGGGAGAGCCAGCCGAGCCACGGTCCAGCAGGAGCAACGGTGCAGGCTGTCAGCACAGCATGGACTGTAAAGACCAGATGGGCAATCGGGGAAGAAGCAGCGTTACTACTAGGTGCCTAAGCCACTTGCTGAGCACAAGTGACTGAGTTAAGAATGTCTCACTTCATGGGAGTGGGGGTAAACATGAAGCACAGTCTAAGAAGAAGTATGCACAAAGGTACCTTTGGTGTGACATGATTGCTCTTTGCAAAGTACATGCTCAAACGCCTGAGAAAAAAACAAGTCAAGCCCAAAGCTCTTGCAGCCACTGCTGTAAAGGCAGGAGTGAATGTGCTGAAGGGCTGAGAGAGCCCAAACTAGTGTTTCCAGCATGCTATGGGGGAGAAAGTAGGTCACTTAGTAAGTGAAGGGGATGAAAATGATGAGCTGAACTGAGTGTGGAATGCATGTTTAAAACTCAGGCTTCTAGGAAAAGAAGACAAAACCCCCAAACAAACAGCTGGTGATCAAATGCAGGTACGTGAATAGCTGGAAAGCTGAGCTCTGTGGCTCTGCAGGCGCACGCACACGTTGTCTGAGTCATTGACAGTTTTGGCATGCTTGAAATTCGCATCTGAGGCTGCAGGTACCAGGGCACGTGTTCTGCTGGTCTCTGCTGATGACCCTGGTAACAACTGTCTCCTAAACTGGTCATCCTCTGGAAAGCCTGGCTGCCATAACCGCCTGGGTGGCCAAGAAGAAACAGGCAGGGCTTGCTTTGGGGAATAGCAGGATGGATTTAGTGCCTCAGGTTAGTGAAGGATTTGATGCAGCTTCTTGCTTGGCCGCCCGCGTGTACGTGCGCTTGTCTCTGCCTGGAAAACAGCTGCTGTCTCATCCTCACGTCAGCACAGCACCCACAAGCCGGCCGAGCCCATAGCCAGACCCTTGCAAATACTAATGGAGTCCACAATCCCCATGGAAAATGAGTAGGCGGTTCTGAATTCAGCCTAGGAACCATCTCCCCTGCCAGCAAGTTTGCAATTTGCACCCCACTCCTTTTAGGAGCCTTAAAAATAGAGAGCAAGGCTGGGAAGCAGGAAGGTTTTTCTAGGGCTTGTTGTGGAAGCAGCCCAGGCTGGCCTGCGTCTCGCAGGGAGAGGCATGGGAAGCTGGCGTCCGAATGCCTGCCCTGGATGTGGAGCCTCACTCGTCGGCTCATTCATCTATGGCACTTGCCCAGGTCTCCTCTTGGGATGCAGGCAGCTGGAGGCAGCCAGTTCAAAGGCCAGGCTGGTCAGGAAGAGATGAGGGAAGTGTGGGAAGTTACTGCATGTCATGTAGGAAAATAAGCCCCAACAAGGGATGAGGGAGCGTGATACAGAGCTGGGCGGGAGGTGCTGTCCTCAGCATCACTAGCAGTGTGCTGGGCTTTCATACCCCCAAAATGTGTTGGCTTTGCTCAGCCCCACCAAAGGCACAAGCACTCAGAAAGCTCAGTGACATCGTGCAGGTATTGGCTGTGACTCTGTCACTGCTCAGAGGATAGATATATAGCAGGCTGACTGGGCCACAGAGGAGGTGATGCTGGGGGCCCATCCCTCCAGGCTGGCTTTGGAGAAGTCCCGGAGCAAACCTGGTGCAGCTGCAGGAAGCCAAGCCCTTGGGGTGAGACAAAGTGTGGCCTGGATGCTTTGTGGTCACCAAGGGGGTCCGTGACACCAGCAGTCTGGGCTGCTTCCTGGTCACCAGCCAGCTCTCCGCAGTTCCTCTGCTCACGCGCTCCCGGCACTGCAGCTGGCCCTGGGCTCGCTTTGCTCATTGTCTGCTGCGGGTGATGGCAGCTATTCAGAGGCTGCCAGGTTTCAGGGAAAGGGAGAGATGAGCCACTCCTCCACCCACGTTCTGGGAAAGCCTCTGGGATGAAGCCCTGCCGATGCACACGTTCGTTTCTCAGCTAGGAGAGCGTGCTGTGGAGCCTGTATCCCCCTCTGTCCACACCCCACATCCCTCTTATCAGCAGGCATGATGCTGGGGAGCAGAACTTGGAAGCAGCCCTGGCTGCTGCCCCATCCCACACAATAGTGGAGTCTGCTGCTCCCCGTCTCCTTGCCTGTTTGCCTTCCAGAGCCAGGCAGAGTCTTGCCATCACTATTATTTTGCTTTGTGTCAATATTATGACAGCTAAAAGCAGGAGAACTGCATCCACATGATAAGCAGCCAGAAGCTCTGGGTTGGGTGTGGATCAGGTTCCAGTTTGGCAGGGGAGAAAAGTGCCTGGCAGCCCCTGCCCACTGGCTGGCTGGGCCGGGAGAGCTGGGAGGTGAGGGGCAGCAGCAGAGCAGCAGGCAGTTCATGCCTATGTACCTCTGCTCTCCATTCAGTGCTCACTGCCCTTTTCCCAGGGTAAATGAAACATGATAAATGTGCAGAATATGCTTGCTTCTCTGGTGGAAAAAAAACCTCTATCTGCTTCCTGGGGAGAGAGCTGCTCTGCTCCCACTGGGAGAGTCTCACCCCTCCCGCAGTTACCATACCCTGTGCCTCCCACCCTGTGCAGGTCCAGGGTGTTCCATCCCTGCCAGTGGCGGAAGGTCACACACACTACTACACCAGTCTGTCCTGGCCACAGCCTTGTTTTTCCCAAACAGCATTCTGCAGCTGCTGGAGAATAATTCCTGCTGGCTTTCTGGGGTTTGGAGGCTCAGGTCCCACGTGAGGCTTCAGGAGAGGAGCTTGGACAGAACAGGGTGAGCTGTGCTGTGGGTGCTGTGTCACTGTGGACTCTCTGCAGCTCATGTGCAAGGGGCTGTTGTTTTTGCACAGTGACTCTGCTCGCTGTTGGGGCTGCTGACAGAACACTTACCTGTAGGCACCCACGTGTGCTCAGGGTTGCAGTTTGGCTCCTCACCCTGCTCCTGGGTTGTGCTTTCCTGCAAACATCCATAGTCTGGCCAGTCCCTGCCGCATGTGGCTGCCCAGCCCCTGGACACTGAGCACGGGTACCCAGCAGGGTGTGCTCCCTAGTCCCCTCCCCACATCAGGCACAGCTGACTGATGGCTGGGCTGGGAGGTGGCCTGTGGTCATTAACCCTCCCATCCACTTCTGGCATTGCTTTGCTATCTTCCCACAGCTTTGTCCTGGTGGGAAGGCAACTCTGTCCCCTGCCCCAGGCTCAGTCTCATCTCTGAACTAAGCCTGCACTGAAAGTAGAAGTGCAAAGCTGAGCAGTACTGGGTCTGCCAACACTGACCTGTTCCTGGAGCACTGGCTGGATGAGGGCCACGGCTTCCCAGGGCTTGGATTTGGCAATCTCAAGGACCACCTCCTCGGTGGCATTGTTCCTGTCCCCATGGGGGATTTAAGTCATGCCTGGAAGCAGCACCCAGGCTTACCACGGGTTCCCATTGCCCAGGTCCTCTGCCTTGAGTGCTCTCAGGTAGCCCTGGTGCCCATACCATGCCCCTCCGAATCTCTTGTATGACCTAGGCCAGCCCCCAGTGCCGGTGACCCATGGGGACCAAATCCTGCTGTCCCAAGGCACAGGACTGGACTGTCAGGTGCCTGTGGTTTTGGTTGTGGGTCCCCAGGGAGGCTGAACTCCCCTCCCCAGGAATCAAAACAAACACCAGAGTTCCTGCCACGTGCGGCCAGGGCTGACTAAGGCCGGACGCTTCCGTCTGCCGCGGGCAGCAGCGGCCGGGGCTGCGAGCCACCACCATTGGGTGCACGGCACAGCCCATTTCCCCCTATTGTCATCCTCCCCCTCAGCAAACACAGCCCCCTGTGCACCTGGGCTGGGAGAGGCACTGACGCCACTGTGGCCAGCCGCCAGGGATGAGAGATGTGATGCCGAGGGCATCTCGTGGAGTCAGAGCTGCTGCAGCACAGCTCTGAGGAGTCCTTAAGGGCCCAGGTAGGTTGTTTGCAAGTTGTTTCCTTGAGGAGCAGCAGTGACCATCCAGGGGTCACTGGAGAGCCCCGCGTTTCCCAGAAGTCAGCAGCAGTCTCCTGGCAGACAGAGAATTGTCCAGAGGCTAGGGCTGGGGAAGCCCCTGCCAGACCATTCCCATCCTCATTCTCACTCTCAAATGCATCCAGCTCCAAGCATCCAGTCTCAAGCTCATCTGTCTTCCACCTTGCATCCCCACTGCAGAGACACAAGCTGCAGATAATTGATCTGGTTTATCTCAGCATTAGCCATTGGACCAAGCCACTGATAGTAGAGCTTAGGAGAGTCTCTTAGGAGAGATCAGGGCCAGGGAAAGCAATCAAATGAAACAGCAAGGGTGAGACATGGGTGCTGTGGGATAAAGGGTAGGTGCAAGGAGCCCAGTGCCTTGCAACCTTGTGCTGCTTTGACCTCGGGAGTGCATTCACAGTGCAGAACGTAGGTAGCTACTGGAGGGGCTCTTACCCATTGGGGTCAGCCGCAGAGAGGGTGACTGTGCCAGGTGCTGGAGCACAGAGGGTTTGGCACTTCCCTTGACAGAAGCCTAAAGCTTTGATGAGACTGGTTCTCTGAGGGCTTCAGGGGTGATGCAGGAGATCCTTAAGCCTACGGTCAGCTTAAGAGTGACTCAGAGACAAGTTTTTGTTGGGCTCTTTCCACGTGATATGCCAAAGGTGGGATTTTGCAGGGGATAAGATGCCCACAAAGGGATTTTGATGCTGAAATGGGGCTGTTTTATGGAAAAGGTGACTCAGAGGGACCTCACCTGCAATGCACAGGGTGAGGTTTTGCAGGGGAGAGCAGCTGCCTGCTCTGGGCTCCTTCAGTGGTCATGGGCAGCCAGGGGTCTTGCTCTTGCCCCTTACCCAGAAGATGTAGGCAGCATGGAGGTGACCCTGTTCCCTGGCAGGGATGTGCCATGGCATGCTTGCAGCTGGGTGCCAGGACTGGCCTTCCCCACGGGCACCCAAGGTTCACTGGCAGCAAGGAGCCACAGCAAGCTCTGTGAGCAGGGCAGGGAGGTGGCACAGACAGGCAGTGGCATATTCAAGGCAATGCTCTCATCCAGCAGCCATCGCATGGGGCTCACTGCAGGGGAGGCATCTGCTCTTTAAGGAAATGTCTCTATTTGCCTTACGTCCCTGGCTGTCCCTTGAGCCTCCTCTGTCCCTTGTTCCCAAAGTGCGTAACGCTGCTCCCCAGAGCCGGGTGGGAGGCGGTGTGAGGGACATGCCGGGACATTTATAGCATCAACCTCCAGCTCTATCCTGCAGCTGGGGAGGGGCAGGTTTGGCCCCAGGGACGGAGCATGGTGGAGGGGAAAGCAAGCAATTGTGGCCCTAGCCAGCTGGATGTTTCTCCCATAGGCAGGAGGATGTTGCTGGTCACAGGTTACCAGTGTCCAAATATTATTTCTCTTCTCCTGTCTCTGTTCCATGCTGCCTAGAAAGTGGATGCTCATCCCAGGAATGTAAACTCTGCCCAAGGCCTCTGAGGAAACAGCTTCAGACCAGGAACAGGATTGCACTCGGCAATTAAGGGTTGGTCTCCCCAGCCACAGGGCTCCTGGGGGAGAGCCCTTTGCTCCAGCGCCAGAGGCTGGCCTTGTGTCTGAGAGGTGGCCCCAAGGGACCTTCCTGCAAGGACAGGCGTGAGGCCCCGTGTGGTCACGGTCTTTGCAATAACAGGATTCTGTCTGTCCAGCGAGTTGGCAGCAGCTGCTGCTCAGGGCAGCCTCTGCTCTTGGGTGGGAGGAAATGCTCCCTTCACCCCCATCTCACAACTATCCCTGTGGAAGGTGTGTGTGGGGGTCCCCTTGGCCCAGGAGAGTCTGTAGGCTGATAGAGGGAGAGCACAGGCATGCTCCAGTCACCGTGTTAACGTTACCTGCTCCTTGCTGCCGAGCCAGTGGCGAGAGTATGAACAGGCACCAAAGCCCCCAGCAGCTGCTGATCTGCTGCTGTGCCGCTGAGTGATGAACTGCAGCGCACCCGGCCCCGAAGTGGGGCTGGGATTTCTGTGTGCTTATCTCTCCACCATCTCCATGCTAATTTGCCAGGCTTTGCTCCAACAGCTTTCTCACACATTCAGTAGTACCAATGCCTGGAAGCTCCCGACAGAGCTCAGCTCCTGCTGGCGCCTGAGCCGCTGCCACCTGCACAGCCCAACAGGGCTGAGGAGAGGCAGCTGGCGTGTCCTGCATCCCCTGGGGACAGACCCCACAGGGCTGGGGACAGACCATTGATGTCCTCATGCTGCAGGGACAGACCTCACACAGTGGTGGGTAGGGAAGACCTAGAGCAGACTCCTCACTCTCCCAGGAGGACAGAAACGTGAATCCTGGCATGGATACAGAGCCCATTATTTCCCTGGGACCTGCAGCCCACGGGGGATCGTGTTGCCTGCTGACATCTCTTCACACCTCCCTTAGCTCCAGTGTCCCTGGCCGCTGGGGCTTAAAAATAGAACAGAAAAGGCCACAGAGCTCCTTTGGGCTGGCAGCAGGATTAGGGCCCAGACCTGCTCTGCACCTTTCCCTTCCAATCTGGAGGGACCCACCATGGTGGACCGAACCAGGATGCCGTACCTGGGGCTACTGGGGACTGGAAACATTCTGACAGGGCTCCAGTGGGGCAGGCACGGGGCAGCTTGTGGGGAATAGGGTGGGTGGATGGTCACGGGATGTCTGAGTGGGGACAGGACAACAGCAGGGGAACGGGAAGGATGGGTGGGAAAGGGGCTGTCGTGGGGGCACATGGCAGCCAGGTGAGCTGACGGGCCTAGGGCAGTGAATCCAGCTTGCTGAGGAGCCCAACACAGCACCGGTGCTTCCCGCCCGCCGGGGATGCACCGGACAGGGGCCGGTCCCTAGAAGCGCCGGGGTAGCCCGGTGGAGAAACGGCCGGAGGCAGACCGGGGAGCTGGAGGAGGGGGCTCCGCCACGCCTGCCAGCACCGGCCGTCCCCGCGGCCGCCGGGGAAGGGCACCTGCTCCCGCCCCGCGGCGGGGCCGGGGCGGGGCCGCGGCGGTGAAATACGGCGACAGAGCGGGGCGCGCTCCCATGGCCCGGCGGCGGCGGCGGCGGCGGCTCGGCGGGGCCGGTGGCCCGGCGGCGGGCGGCTATGTCGGGGGCGGCGGGGCGGGAGCGGCGGCGCTGAGTCGGTGCCGGGGCGGCGGGAGCGGCGATGCGGCTGCTCGGCGCCTTCCTGCGGCTGCTGGTGGCCGGGACGCTGGGGGCGCCGCCCGCCCCGGTGAGAGCCGAGGGGTGGGAGGGTGATCGGAACGGGGGCAGCCCGGTCCCCCCAGTGCCGCTGCTCGGGGTGACCGTGACGGCCGGGGCAGCTCCTCTCGGCGCTGGGCGGGGGAGCGGCGGCGGGTCGCTCCCTGCCGCCCCGCTAGCTCCCGCCTCTCCCTCCCCGCAGGCCCCGGAGGAGCGGGGGACCGCCAGCGCGGAGTCGCACGGTGAGTTGGCTGTGGGCGGCCGCCGGTGCCCCAGCTGGTAGGGGGCGGCAGTCCCGGGAGGGCTACGCGCCGGGCCGGGGGTGCTCGGTGTTCCTTGGGGTATTTTACCTCCGGAGCCCCGCGGCGACGCCCGGGCAGGCAGCGGGGAGCTGTGCCGGGTTCGGTCCCGCAGCCGTTTCCCGCAGCCCGCCCCGGGCGCGTGCGGACCGGACACCGTCGCAGGCGGGAGCGGAGCGCAGCCCTGTCCCTGGCTTGCCCTCCCTCCGGTGCCGGCGTGCGGGGTCCCGGGTGGGAGCGCTCCGCTCCGGCTGCCTTCTGCTCTCCCCGTTCGGAAGCCCGAGGGGGCGGCTGTCTGCCCGAGGGAGGGCCAGGGAGCGGGGCAGCCCCGCCGCGGCGGGGGCGAGCAGAGTGCTTGGGGAGGAGACGGAACTGGCGGGCAGAGGGAGAAAGAGCCCACCGGGGTGGCTGTGGTGGCTGTGCGAGCCCCCTGCACCAGTGAGTGATGGACTTACTGGGCAAAGGGGGTCTTCTGCATTCTTGTGCCCCATGATGGCTGTAGGACCCCACCGCAGGTGCTGCACCTGCCCTGGCGGCCTCTCTGGGCGTCTCCTGATAGACCCTGTCCCGATCTCTTGCAGTCTTGACTTTTCGGGAGATCTGGAATCGTAGTTTCTGCCGGCCGCTGGAGCAGCTGGTAGACGTCACTAACGAGTTCCCTAACGAGGTGGAGTACATTTTCAGACCCTCCTGCGTCTCCCTGCAGCGCTGTGGAGGCTGTTGTGGGGACGAGGGTCTCCGCTGCGTCCCGGTGGAGACCAGCACAGTCACCATGCAGGTACGCGCTGCCGCTGCGGGACCGTGGCTGCGCCGCGGAGGTGGTGGGCTGTTCACGAAGCGCCGGGAGGGTGAACTTGCAGACATCATAGCAGCGTGGCTAACAAGGGAGAGAGTTTACTACTGCTCAAATGCATACCAAGCCAGGAGGGTCCCTCTGCCGGCCCTTTGGGCTTGCCCCTGAGTCCAGGTGTCACCCCTGGCGGTACTGGCCTCACTCCCTGCTTCCCTGCCCTCTCCTTTCTGTGTGGGCCATCTTGCTCATTGCTGTCGTCTTTCCAGACCTTCCCTGTCTTGTGATGGAGTTGGAGGTCTTCCATTTGCCTATGACTGCCTACTGGGACAAAGCAGGCGCTGCCCCTGAATCGCAGGGAGAAGTGAGGCTCTCCTGTGTCAGGCGATGCCTGTGGTGGTGCTGACGGTGAATGCCCCCACACGGGGGGCGTGGTGAACATGAAGGACTGAGCCAGCCACATTTTCAGTCCCTGCTGTGGGAGCTGTGAAATGTGGGATGGGACATCCTGTGCCGATTGACTCTTCCCCGTGCACTGGGCAGCAGTTGTCCTCACACTGCAGCCTTTCCACTGTGCTGCCAGAGAGATCAACTTGCTGATGCTGCAGGGAGCAGGGCAAAGCTCTGCTTTGCCGTGGATGACAGATTAGAGTGTGCCTGCAATAAATCATCAGTGATTTTGGTCTCTTAGGGGTTGAAAGTGTGTTAGAAGGCAGGGTGGGAGTTTCCAAAAACTTTTGACTGAGGTGGAGCAAGGGCCTGACATGAACAGAAGGCAGCTCCCCAGGCACAGGTCTCCCTCCACGGGAAGGATCCTGCTGCTGTGCACAGGGTGGCAGTGCCAGACACTTCAGCAGGGGCTAGTGTGGATCACACCAATGATGAACATACTCTGTGAAGTCCCTGGATGTCTATCCTGAACATCAGGCTGGGCTGTGGAGTGACACGTGACAGGGCAAATCCTGTACCCCTGGATGGGAGAGGCACTGTGATACTGACTCCAGTCTGTTCATGCTCAGTGCTGTGGGAAAGGGGCCAGGAGGAGGCAGCAGCAATGGGAATGGTCTGGAAAACCTGCCAATGGGGGATATTTCCTTCAGAGAAGGGAGATTTGCAAAGTGAAAGCTTTCCACAAAGGCAGACACAGAAAAATCTCTTCTAAGGCTGGGAAATCCCATACCCATGGAACTTAAATTAAAGCCCTGAAGATGTGGGATGGCACTAGCAGAGCCTCCCAAGCTGCTGGGGCAGCTGGACCTGGCCTGTGCTGCCTACGTGTGGAGGTGGAGTCTCTGTTGTTGGAGGTCCCGAGGAACAGGTTAGACATGTGTCTTCCTGAGAGGCTGGGGCGGCAAGGCAGTAGTGCAGGAGCCCTTCCAGCCCCCTCCTGCTGCTGGCTGAGAAGTAACCTTTGCTCCTCTTTCAGCTCTTGAAGATAAAGCCAAATGGGGAGGCACCCTACGTGGAGATGGAGTTCACTGAGCACAAGCATTGCGAGTGCAGGTAGGGACCCCTGGGCTTGTTTTACACCTCCAGCAAGAGTGACCCTGGCAGCTCACCCTGCATGTGGGACAGGGATGCCCAGGGGGCACCCTCTCTGTGCTGAGACCCGTTCACACTAGGGTTTGATGGTCCTTATAGCCTTTTTCAGCTGCAGACTGCACCACACCTCTGCACCTGCTCCCCACAGCCAAGGGTGTGTGGCATTGTGCACCAGGGTCAGGCAGCACGCACTGCTTGCAGGGCTGCAGCAACTGTGACTCTGTGAGCAGGCATGTCTGTGCCCCCCAGCCCTGTGGCTGCCTTGGCATGCCTGTGCTGCTCTGGCCAGAGGCTCTGCCTGTGGCTAATGGAGCAGAGCAGATGGCTCTGAGGCAGATGTTTGGTGTGCCCAGGCTGGTGGCTCAGCAGGGAGGTCCATGGCTTGGCATGCTTGAGTATGACTGTGGCCCAAAGAGACAGCTCAACAGCTGGGCCTTGGGCCTCCATTTAATGGACGCTGCCCCATACAGACCTGGGAAGCAGAGACCCACATTCAAGTCAACAAATGAAAGCTTGAAACATGCAGCACCAACATGGCATGGATATCCAGCACCGGAATGGATGTGCAGCACCAACCTGCCACATAATCCTGGCACCTGGTCAACCCCTTGGGGTGCTCACTGTGTCTCAGAAGTGGTGAAAGCTTGGGGCAGGATGGGGCCTCTGCCTGGGGACTGCAGTGCTGTGGGAGCAGGGAGCAGCTCTGGTGGTGCCCACATCTGGTCCCTGCTACAGAGCCTCTCTAGCATTGTCTGCATGGGGGGTGCTGGCAATCACTCTCCATGATCCAAAGGTGATTTAATATTGTGAAAACTGGAAGATGAGGGTTCTTCTGGGCAGCCATTAGACATAATCCTTGCCTGGAAGAAGAGCCTGAGGATCCCCAGGTTGGTATTCCCCTGCAGTTGTGTGAGCAGCTGTACTGGAGTAGACCCAGCTCCATGCTCTCTCTAGAGTGTCTGTCGGTGGATGCAGAAGGGGGAGTGGAAAGGAGCACATGTGTTACTTCCCCCCCTCTCCACTTCCAGCTATTTTCCATGCAGGGAATTTCCTAAGCCTTTTGTGGTTTTCCTACCTAGGGTAACTCCCAGGGGATCTCCTATGAGCAGTTGAGTAGGCTGCCTTAGAATCTGTGAAAACCTCTTGCTGCAGCAGCTTTTGGCTTCTCCTTAAGCTTCTTCCACACCTGCACATCGCTCCCTTCTGTAGTTTAATGTAGGCATGGTAGATGTCCTTGCCTTGACCCCTAAAGGGGATGCTTAAGCCAAGTGTGTTGTGGCTGAGAACCACTACTGAAACTTTGCAGCAAATCCCACATGTCTGTTACTCAGGATATTTCGTCTTATTTAACTATGAGCTGCTTGAGAGCAGCTGAGACTGAACTTGCCTCACTGGCAAAATGTCACATCCCCAGGGGAGTCACCAAAGCTGACCAGCCCCTTTGCTGTCTCTGCCTTCTCTCTGCCTACTGTAATCAGCTCCTGGCTGAGGAGTTGATAGCATGGAGTGAAGTTATATTGGGTCTGTTTTAAGCACGAATCTACACAGGTAGATTGTGCTGTGCACTGGGGCATGTCAATAAGCCACCTTCTGCAGCTCAACCTGCAGCACTGCCCAGTAACCACTTCACTCTCTTTTTCCCACTCTGCAGGCCCCGGCAGGACCTGATGAGGTTGGGAAGGTAAGTAACACCAAGGGCGACATTACTGGTTGGGATTGTGGGTGTCATCTCCCACACATCAGTCCCTCTTGTGGTACTTTCCTTTTGAAGGAGGAGGTCCAAGAGCCGAGGTAAGAGAAGACAAGACAAGAAGGGACGGAAAGACTGTGAACTGTAAGTGAGCAGTGGCAGGTATGGGTGCTGTCTTGCGGGTTAATTTCTTTGGGATGAGCATCTTCTTTAAGCTCTAGATCTTTACTGACACTGTGAGAAGTGAGGGATTTGTGCATAGCAGACACAGAGGAAAGCAGGAGGGGGCAGTGGGGCAGCTGTGGAGAGATAGGCTTTTTACTAAAGGCTCAATAGGTGCTTCATAGTCTCCAGGCTCAGCTGCTCAAAGCTGGATAGAGTGGAGATGGATGGACTGGTTGACTTGATGGTGCTTAGGTCTATCACTATCATAGACCACACTAGGTTTCCTGAATCCATGAATTTCCAGTTTCAGCCTCATGTTGCTGCCAACTGTGTCTTTCCTGCTGTCCTTGACTGGTCATTGTTTGGGTTATTCTAACCTTTCCATCCTTTAGCTCACTTTCTCAATCCTCTGAAGCCTGCCGTTAGGGGCTCAACCAGCCCCAGGCCCATTGCTCCCACTCCTCCCCATGAAGAGGCTGCCTGCAGTCCCTTCCCCTGCAGTTCGGTGTCAGAGGGGCCAGGCACAGAGAAGGGGGATCCAGGGCAGGGCCCGGGGGTTCAAGTGTCCCTCCCTTGCTGGCAGTGCTCACCCCGTACCGTGCTCTCTTTGCAGATGTGGCACACCACGCAGGTAGCCTCTGCTCTGCCCCCAGCCTTGATCCTGCTGCCTGGATTTGAGCCAGTTGCATTTCCCCCTGGCATGGGAGACTTGTGCAGTCATGTCCCTCCAAGCTGTGTTGGGCAGCAGGACTCTGTCAGGGAAGAGCTGACTGGACTCTTGCCTGACCCTGGTAGGAATACATCCTGGAACCAAGGACTCCCTTGCCCCATCTGCCCTGTTGGCAGCAGGACAAAAGGACACACGACCAGGTCTGGGGCTGAAGATGAGGAGCTCAAGCCATGTGTTGGTGTTCAAGGGCATCCTGGGGACAGCGAGGAGCAGAGCTGGTTGATGTGCTGCTGGAACTGGCTGGGGAGGACAGCATGATGTGGGAAAAAGCAGAGATGGCTCACAGGGCTGCAGCTGCAAAGCTTCTCTGTCCTGTCAGCGCTCTGCAGCTGGGGAGGAAGGAAACCTGGGGCAGACAAGGCTGCAGGGCTGCATCCGTCCCAGCCTTGGCACGGGACAGCCCAGGAGAGTGCCAGGGAGCTTGCTTGGGAAGCTGTTCTGGTGGGGAATGGGAGGGAACCGGGCTCCTCACTTACAGCCACATCCCAGCCTTGCCCTGCTCAATAAAAGCTGGTGGTGAGATGTGGGAGCTGGCAGTGTGAGAACTCCTATCTGCTCTCCAGTAGCTGCAGGCGGGACACTTCCCTGTGGGCACCCATTCAGGCTGGAGGAGGGCAGTCCTGCAGTGATCCAGGGCTTGTCCCCAGCACCAATCCTTCAGCACCCAAGGGACTGCCCTTGGTTTAATGCTGGAGATGAGCAACCAGCAGGTCAGGACCAAGTTGCTCCCCACACCGGGACACTACCCATGTGCTGGAGTTCAAGTTGGGTACTGGGAGACCCTTGAGGGAGCTGCTGTTCTCCTCCACACCACAATGTGAGACTGGTACCTCTCCCTGTTTACCATCCTGTTTTCCCCACCCCATCCAAATGTCTGGCTCGGTGTTCTGTCCTTCCTGGCAGGGCTGATGCAAGATGTAGGGCAGTGTGGCGCAGGCTGCCCATGGACCTTCCCACTCAGGAAACACTCCACCAAGGCTCGTTTACCTGACACGGGGGCAGGCTGCGCTGGGGCCCCTGTATCTTAGTGGGAATACCCTGGGGGTATAGGGAGCTGGTGACCCTCACTGAGGTGGCTGTGGATGCTGCTGTTTTCTGCTTTTCCCACTCAGCCAGCCCTGTGCCCAGGTGCAGTGGGGAAGTTGCAGCCCCTGGTTTTCCATGCTTTGAGCAGTGTTCCTGGGTCTCTTCCTGTCCTCCCTCCTGCCCCTGCTGCAGAGGCTGCCTCCCAAACGCTTTCCATGCTGATTTGTGCAAGCCATATCCTGAAACAGTGCATACAGCTGGAAACCCTAAGGGTGACTTGGTTACCAGCATGTTTGTGGAGCACCTCTGGCACTGGGTTAAAACAAATCAAGGGTCATTCTTGAAAGCTACAAGCAAAAGACTGGAGGGCAAGATCTGCAAATGCTTCAAGATTACCCTCAAATGATGGGACCTGCAGCTTATCCTGCTCTGAGGAGCAAGAGTGGAGCCTAACGTAGCAGGAGTTGGGGTCCACATCTGCCATGGCTGCATGTAGTAGGGGCAGGCTCTCTCTGAATTGTAATGCTTGTGCTGCCTGGGACCGGCACAAGGACATGGGGACAGGGCAAATCTGTCAGGGAAAGCTGGTGGTGGGTGTTGAGATGATATGAATCTCCGTGCTGCCACCATGTAGTATGGAATGGACTGGGTGAGTTGTACCCATGCAGCTGGGCATATCCTTCAGTAGCTTGCTAGATCCCTTTTGGATCCCATTTCTAGTTCTGGTATACACGGTGTCCTGGGGCACAGCCTACACAGACTCTGCCTCAAAAATGACCCATGAAGTTCCTCCTTCACTACCTCATGGATGAGGGGGACTTGCTGCTTCCCTTCCTCTGTCACTCAGGGTCTACGTGGGCCACGTGGAACCCTAGCTCTGGACATCTGTCCTAGTCCAAGCAGGCTCTCCCCATCCCTGTGTGCCATTTCAGCCTGGCTGGTTGCTCTCTAAGGCCAAGGAGAACCATGTGCAGCACTTGAGGATGTACGTGATGGTTTCTATATTGTTTTTTAACACTAAAGTTTCACCTCAGTAGTATTAAACTTTTAAAGAAAGTTACATAAATCCAAGTATGTAAATTAATAAAATTAAGTTTATCAAAAGTGATTATTAAAAAAATCAAACAAATTCAAACACACTCATGCCCAGCAGCTTTTCCAAACAGTTCCTGGTGTCTGGTGTCACCTCTTTGACTGCTGCCCCACACTGAGATATTCCAGGCAGCTCTGCCCACCAGAGTTGGCAGGGCCAGGAGCCTGTCTTGCATGGCTACCCTGTGTTGCTTCTCCCCCTCCATCACCTGAACTGCCTGGGTGCTGTGTGTGGCCTTGTCCCCTGTTCCTCTTGTGGCATGGGGTCTTGGACAACAAGGACACAGGTTCCTGGGATGGATGTGGCTGTCCCACTGAAACAGCAACAAGGGCAGGGAGCAGGAGAAGGCATCACTTACTTACACAGGAGATTTGGGAGCTGCATCTCCAGCTGTCCAGCCTCCCTCTAACTCTGGGGAGGTAATGGGAACCAAATGAGTCCTAGCACCTCCCTGGAGTTCCTGTGGCTGCTGCAGGCATCACACACTCAGGGAAACACCGGCCTTCTTCCCTGTCCCTACCAGAGGTGAGAGTCCTGCGACTCCCCTCATCCCCAGGCAGGGACTTCCAGTAGGACATCACATCCACTGGTGGTATGAGGATCAAGGTGGGGCTGTACTGCCCCGAGGGGAAGAGCAGGGCTGCTGGCCTGAGGGCTTATGTCCACCACCCATGTTTCCTCTCAAGGAGACCAACCACTGTCTGCCTGTCCCCACTCTGTGTGCTCCCAATTGTGCCTTTTTTGGAGGCCTACAACACTAGCTCCTGGCGGCCCTCCTTGGCCACAGCAGATGTGTCACCTGAACACCCTGACAAGGTCAGCTACATCTACAGATGTACCTGGCAGAACCTCATGGACAGAACCTCATGTCCCGCAGGTGCTGTAGAGCAAGGCTGTAGGAGGAGACTGGTGCCAATGTAAAGGGACTGTGACAGACCCCAGCCCCAAAGCCAGCAGAGTCCCCCATGGCCAGGCATCAAACATGCCCCAGCCCTGCTGCTCCCAAATTCTCCATCCTTCCCCTGCCTGTGTACCCCTTGCAGACAGGCAGCTGTCTCACAGGAGCAGCACACACTGTGTTATCAGCGTCCCTGGGCTCCCTGTGTCTCCCAGCCTTACAGAGCAAAGGTTTGTTTAATAAGGCTTTAGGAGTCAGAGGTGCAGTAAGATGATTTAGAAGAAGAGTTATGGAGGAGACAAAACATAAACCAGGCTTATGCATCAGGAAAAAAATATTACATATTTTTGGGTAAGTGCCTGTAAAGGTGATGTGGAGATGTAATGTCATAGCTGATGAAGTCCTGATGCTAAAGCTTATCTGGTTACCTCCAACTTCCTCAGTCTTAGGAGGTCATCGGAGCACTGCCTCCCAGCAGCTTCTCCTGGCACATGCCGCTGCAGGTGTCTCACACATCTCCATGCAAATAAAGATCACTGTGGTCTTAATGTCTCACTTGTGACTTAGAAGACTTTTGCGTCTGAACAAAGTTGGGCATAATCCTTCTGCCTGTTGCAGCCACTGATGTTTGAAGTCTCAGCATGTTTTAAACTTTTGCCTGCTCTCATGCATCCATTTTAGGCTGTGAGAAAAAAGGCAGCTCTCACTTTGCTCCCTGTTATTTATCTGTGCTAGTTTTGCTTTGGGAGTTCCCACTTCCTGACAGGGGCCACAAACTCTTCAACAGGTTAATCTAAAAGTAATCCCCCAAATTTAACATCCTCCATCCAGCACTGACATGGGAACCTGGAAGTCCACAGGTAAGGGCAGCTGTGCCTCAGGACTGGTGTGTGTCTTCTCCTCTTGCAAGGCTCTTCCTTGCAGGCCAGTCCTTGGGGCACTTCTTGCTGATGCCTTTGGATCACGCTCTTCCGGCTGCTTCAGAGGTGTTTGCTGACGAACTCAACAGTTTTGTTCCCCTCCTAGCAATTCCTCTTCACATATCTCTGTACTACCATCACCTCAATATCCACACCCCTCTACAGATACGTTGTGCTGGATTTTGTAATTTACTGTGATCTCTGTCCTCTCCAGGCCCACATAGATCTGCTGAAGTCAGGCAGGTGAGCTGTGCCAGCAGCATCCCTGCTCTCATCCCGGGCCCCACTTCACTTGTTGCCTGCTCAGACGTTCTCTTGAGTTTGAAGGAGAAGCCCCCAGGCTCTGTGGGAATTAAAAGGCCCCAGAATAAGCAGACTGGGCAAAAAAAATTTGTTTCTGTGATCTAGGGTTTGGTGGGGAAACGGAACCTGGAAATGTTTTGAGGAGAAACCAAAGAACCAAGCAAGCTGATGATGTCTGGGCAGTGGGTTGCCTTACAAAGCAGAACCCTTTGTGTTCTCCCAGACCTGCCCTCTGAGGCACAGTTAATACTTTTGCACTCCCAAAGAAATGGTCTTTGTTAGAGGGAGTTTGGTTGCTGAATGCTCAGCTGAGCCGTGGGCACAGTCTTTACTTTTCTGTTCTGTTGTTAACAGGCTGGGCTGCGGTCAAGAGCTGCCTGGGGGGAGATCCCCTGCCATCAGTGTGCAGAGGGTATGAAGTAACCACAGGGTAGCCCCACAGCAAGTACTGGCTCCAGCAGTGGCTGAACACAGGGACTGACCATGCTGCTGTGGCTGTGATGGCATAGCACAAGGCCAGCTCCTGTCAAAATGAACCCCCCTTTTTAGAATCACTTTCTGTTGGAATGGGACATACCCATAGGTTAGCAAGGGATGAACAAAGATGCAGGTGCCTCTTTTTTCCCAATAAATGTTAGCATAGTTTTTCTTAGGCTATCCCTGGGATTTCATTCCAGCCCTCCTCCCTTTGCAGGTCCCCTGGCACCCCTCTGGAAAGATGGTTAGTCAAACTGGGACCAATAATCCTACAGACACAGCAAACCAGTTGGCCTGAGCAGTAACCGACTGAGCACTCCTGGTTCAGCAAATCTCTTTCACTAATAACTGTGGTGATCTAGTGGGCCCTGCAAGGTCTTTCTGGCCTTCCAAAAAAAAAAAAGCCAAACCAGGAGGGCAGAAATACACGTTTCTAGGCTAAAACAGAGACTGGTATTTTCTACATACTAAGTGGTACTAACCACCAGTGTAATCTGAACTACAGTGTCAGTTTGCTGCGCCTTAATGCATTTGTGCTGATTTTCCCTGTTCTGTACATTTGAAATAAGTTTGTAAAAGCTAATGAGTCTGCAAGAGCTGGTAGAAGGGCCAGCTGAGAGCCTGGCGTCAGGGGCAACAGAATCCCCTTGAAAGATGAAATCAGGAAGAGCTAAGGGTGCCCTGGGCTGACCGTGATGGAGTGGCAAGAAACCCAGCACCTTAACGGGGGTAGCGAGGAGCTGCTGGAGTGGGTACACCCTTCGGGGGCCGGCAGAGGCAAAGGCTAATTGAAACACGGCTAATTAAGCGTTATGGGAGGAAGCAAAGGTGGTGGCAAAGACAGCACTTAACGAACAGGAGCTTGGTTAATTAAGGGCAATTAATGGTGAATAACGATGACAATAAAGCAAGTAGAGCGACGGCGCTCACCACGCGTTACCGGAGCCTCGGGCAGGGGCGGAACCCCGGCACAGACCCCGTGGTGGGGGGCGGTGATGATGATGATGATGATGATGATGATAATGATGATCTCATCCGCAGCCAATCAGCACGGGCCCTCCGCGCCGCTCCCCCGCCGCCCCGCCCGGCGGTGCCGGGGATGCTTGGCGGCCACGCTGCCCAGGTGCGGGACCGCGGGGGCGGCGGGGAGCGGGCCGGGGCTCCGTGCCGGGCTCCGTGCCGGTGAGCGGCGCCGGGCGGTGCCGGACGAAGGGGCCGTCGTTCCTCGGGTGAGCCGCGCCCCTCCCGCCCCGCCGCGGCGCAGGGCGGCGGCGCGGGGCCATGATCCGTGCGGAGGCCGAGCCCTGCTCCCGGGCGCTGGCGCAGGCCCGCGTGTACCTGGGGCAGCTGCGGAGCCGCGTCAGCCCCGCGGGCCCCGAGGGCGGCGGGCGGCGGGACTACCTGGTGGAGGCGGCGCGGCAGCTGCGGCTGGCGCTGGAGCGGGACGTCAGCGAGGACTACGAAGAGGCCTTCAACCACTACCAGAACGGCGTGGACGTGCTGCTCCGCGGCGTGCAGGGTGTGTGCGGCCTCCCGGGAGCGGGGCACCGGGGCAGCCCTCCGGAGGCACCAGCCAGGGGACCAGGGCATCCATCTGGGGAGTCCAGGGAGAGGGTCAGGGTATCCCTCCAGGGAAGATGACAAGGGAGACCGGGACGTCCCTCTAGGGAGTGTGGTGAGGGCACTGGGGCATCTGTCCAGGGAGTGCATCCCTTCTGGGAGAAGGGTGAGGGAACTGGGGCATCTCCCTGGGGACTGTGGCCGGGGCACCAGGGGAGTGTGTCAG
Organism: Myiozetetes cayanensis; assembly: GCF_022539395.1. NCBI lineage: Eukaryota > Metazoa > Chordata > Aves > Passeriformes > Tyrannidae > Myiozetetes > Myiozetetes cayanensis. The sequence continues at coordinate 21,723,902 of NW_026087853.1, forward strand.
GCCCCTCACAGACACTCTTTGCACCAACCATAGTTGACCCCAATAAGGAGCGTCGGGAGGCCGTGAAGCGGAAGATCACACAGTACCTCAGGCGCGCCGAGGAAATCTTCAACTGCCACCTCCAGCGGGATGCAGGGGATGGCAACACCACTGCCACGGTGAGGGGCTGGTGTGGGGTGGCATGGGTGGGATGGCAGTGAAGCTGCGTCGCTGGGAAACTGCGCAGGACACAACATAGAGCAGCCCCAGTGAGCCTCTGCCACATGCTACAGTATGATGGTGTAGAGAAAATGGCATACACATCAAGCTTCCAAGTGTCCTGGCATGCCAGTGGTTGTGTGGGAGCTGGCAGCTTTTTGCCCTGCCTGGATGGAGCTGACATGGGCCCAGCTTGCCTGGGATGTTCCCAGGACCTCATCCCCCAAAGTGTGTATGCTTAGCTTGCTGTCACCACAGTGAATATGGCCATTTTTGGGGAGACTGAAGCCACTGCAGGGAACCACCTTGTCAAGTGTTGAAAATGTCTCCCCTGTCACTGTTCCCATCTGTATGGAAACCAAAGACAATGGCTACTTGCTGAATTGTGAGAAGGAGGTGGTTAAAGAAGGGAGAAAGAAGGGAGTGAGGCAGGGCAAGGTTGGGGCTTGATAAGAAGGATGAGGGGAGAAATACAACTACCTTCCATATAGGTCCCTTTAGTATTGAAGCAGTCCAGGTCTAGCTATAAATTTTGAAGTGATTTCACCTCTGCTGCAGGTGCAAGCTTTCCCTGAAAAGTTCAGAAATCCAGGGGCTGGCCTGGAAAATGGTCCAGCTGATGTTAGGAATGAATCACAGCCATAATTCATGCATTTGGAGTGTTGTCTCTAAATGTTGAGCAGGTAGGCAGTATTGCTGCCTCCTTTGGAACATGCAGGGACTTCTCCCACCCCATGTCATGGACAGTAGCATCTCTAAGTCCTTCATCCTCTTCTCTCACTGCCTTGCAGGGCTACAGTAGCCTGCGCTTCCGGCCCATCAGGACGCTGAGCTCAGCAGTGGAGAACCTGAGACAGTGTAAGGTTGTGGGAGTGATTGATAAGGTAATGACTTGATGTGGAACTGGGAGGGTGAGGCTGGGGCTGGACCAAAGGGAGTGTAAACTGGAGGGTCCTAGCAGCTGTGATGGGGGTGCTAGCCCCTAGCACGCCCACCAAGGAATGTGGGGGTATCCATCCAACCATTCCCACCAAGAAAAATTCACAGGACCAGATTCAAGATCCATTAGGAGTTAATTGGGAAATCTGTTCATCTCCCCATTATTTTTGCTTACCAGAACTCCCAGGTTATTTACAAGGAGGTTGATACGTCCAGTTCTTTCCCACGCATGGAATCATGGTTGATGATTAGATATTGTGATGGTAGAGTCCTGTGGGTGATCTGGACTTGAGCAGAAGATGAGCTGTCTGGATGAATAAACTAGTTACTAGTTCATGATGCTGGAATGAAGATGCCAGGCTTACTGACCCCATACACACGCTACGCATCGCTCTCCACTGCCGTTCCTACATCTCAGTTTGTCTGGATTGAGGAGGTCCTCCTGTCCTGCCGAGGCCCAGGTTTGAGCCCAGTGCACCCCACAGAGCCTGAAACGAGCACTGCGAAACCCTTCGGTGTGAAGGAAGCAAAAATGGTGTGGGAGTCACCTCTTGGTTTAATTAACTCTCTGCTTCCTGGCTGCATGGCTGTCTCCTTGCTAATAACCTTTGTTTTGTCTTTCAAGAGTAAGGGTTTGAGCCCCACCAAACTCACCAAACTACCACTACTGGGTGGTAGTTTTTTTCAGTTCCAGAGTTGAGTCTCTTGGGTCATTCTTGTAGGCTGTGTGTTAGGGTGGAAGCAGTGATTGCTTCTGACAGGTACTGTGAATACTGCTTCCAGGTGCAGATTGTCCAGGATCCAGCCACTGGTGGGACCTTTATACTTAAGGTGAGTGTTTTCAGTTTTGTCTGCCTGTTTCTACCTGTCATGTGAGGGCCTCCTTGTTCAAGCATACGGCTGGGGCAGGTGAAAGGACCGAAAAACAGCAGCTCTCAGAAGTGTTGGAGAAAGTTCATGGTTCATAAAGCTTCCTTTGGCTGCCTCAGCCATCCTCTGTGATCAGAAGGGAAGAGGTTCTCCTTGGTCATCTGTTTCTCTGCTTTGTAATGCTTCAGGCCAAGACTTATGCCCCTGTTAATCTGGGTCAACCCCTGAAACAAGTTATGGGTGAGGTGTGCTCAATACAAGTTCTAGAGCATTTTCCAATCCCCTTGGAACAAACAATAAAGGATTTCAGTAATTGGACAAGAAGGATCTGGCATGACGGGGAGAACCATCAGTTCCAGGGGAAGAGGAGAAAGGGCTGGCATGGCAGGTTCCTGACTGAAGGGAGCGGGGGTGGTTGTGGGGTGGTCTCTGCTCTGGACCAGCCCTCTGGGTCCCACAGTACAGGTGGGGAGTGCCCTGCCTTGGCAGAGCTTTGCAGAGGGCTACCTTATCACAGCTGTGTGCTGGGGACAGACAGACCTCTCCGCAAGAGCCGCAGGTTTCCACACATGAGGAGTTCCGTTGCAGGTGACACAGTCGAGCAGCCATGGGGCTTGGAAGATGGCATGCTACCTTTTGGCTGGCCTCCAGCCCTACCACGCGCTAGGCTGCAGGGAAGTCGAGATCCCTGTGCTATAACACACATCTGCCTGTTCCTCCTCAGAGCCTGCCCAAATCCCATGTCGAGACCCGTGAGCGACAGACCATCATCCCTCATGGGGTACCCTTCATGGTCAAGCTGTTGTGCTACTATGTGAGTGAGGATTCCATCTTCCTCCACCTGGAGCACGTGCAGGGTGAGTGGGGACAGACTTGCCTCCTGTCTGGGAAGCATCCAGGTTTATCCCTAACCTCCCTTTTCTTTAAAATCCCAAATATGTTTCTCCTACTGTTTTGGGATTATTTTTTATAGTGACAGCGCAAGTGTCCTTCATAGGAGGGTGGTGGGTACCAGGGCTTGGAGACTCTGTGAGCGGAGCTGCTCACACACTTGTTGTAGGAATTCTGGAGGTCTGATAAGAACTAACAGGGCATGTAACCTAGAAATGGGCTTGTGGAGACCTACAAGGAGAAGGAGGTTGTGTGTTGGGGGATGTTATATGGAAACTAGCCTTAGGGAAACTAGCCACCTTGTCTCATGGGAAGGAATGCCTTTAGGTAAAGAAGTTGATGTGATCCAGCATCTTTAAAAGAAAAACCTCTTAATTTACGGTATTGTCTGATCATGACAGGAAGGTGATGGAGAAAGAGAACAAAGTGAGGTAGTTCACCTGTATGTTTTGGAACAAAACAATCTTTTGACAAGACCTTTATAAAACATTTTTTTGGTTACAAAAGAAGAGATCACACTGGATTGTGAGATCAGACCAAAGAGAGGAGATGGAAAATTGGGCATAAAGATCAGGGAGCACATCGGGGTTTGGGTACAACAAGGGGGCATATTTGAGATTTGTCTCAGATCCTGGTGAAGACGTGTGACAAGGTGGAGGCTTGTCCCAAGGAACTTCTTTACTCTCTACTGTGGAATGCATGCGTAGGGGAGAACAGCTGGAGTCCAGCAATGACAAGTGGAGGCTGATGTGTGCTGGAGCCTCAACAACTCGTGCTTTGCTGTAGGTTGAATTTGCAGAAAGCTCTGAATGCAGTGAGGCTGGGAAGCCCCACAAGGATGCTGTGGTCTCCAGGACTCACTGCTCTGGCTTGTTGCTGACCCATAGGGTCTGAGACATGCTGCGGGAACTCTGGCATCTCTGTCACACTGGAAGGAAAGGCTTTCAGGAGAAGGTGGGGATGGCAGTGTGATCAGGGGCATCTGTGAAGATGTGGCTGGTCTGGCAGTGGCAGAGCTGGGATCAAGGAGGCTATGCAGAATGGGGAGCAGGGCTGCTAAAGGAGAGGGTGTGCTAGGTCCTAGGGGGAGGTGGTGTTGAGCATGGTGTGCTTGTAGGGCTGGAGTGCATTCTGCATGGACTTGAGCTTTGCTGCAGGGAGATTAATGATGCTCGATCCCATCCTCAGTATGTGGGCCTTGGCCTTGTTTGAATGGGCCATGTCCACGGGGGGTATACTTTGTTCCTCATCACTTGTTCTTTCTGATTTCCAGGGGAGAGACTGTGGTCTCACCTCCGCTCCAAGTACCGTGTCCAGGAGGACTCTGCCGATTCAAGCACCATTCAAGCCCTGAGGGACCATGGCAGAGAAGATGGTGTGGGAAGCTCCCAGGGTAGCAGCCAAGCTTGGTTAGGCAGTGGCCTCCCAGGCTCTCTGACCCACCAAAACACTGATGCCTCACTCCCTCAGGAGCAGTCCTCTGGGCCCACAGACCCCAGCTCAGGGAACTACCACCAGCTTCTTCTGGCTCCTGTCAGCAGCATGAAGGCTGCACCTGGAGGACAGGATCCAAGCATGACTGTGTCTGGTGTCGTGGACTATTTTCCAGCAGCATCAGCCAAATGCCCTGGCCACCTTGCTGGCCAGGGCCTGGTTGTCTACCCCTGGGATGATCTAACCAGCAGCACAGGCTGCGTATCGGAGAGAACAGCCTCCCAAAAAGACCCCAGGCTTCCCCAGGCCCTTGGCCCTGGATCAAAAAGAGGGGGCCAGCCAGGGACAGGGGAACCGCTATCTCAGAAAGTGTCTGAGGTCTCCTGGGCTCAGCCCCTCCTGAACCTGGGTCAGAGGCAGCTTCCTGCACGAGTTGCCCTGTCCATCTCTGGCAAGCCCTGTGGGCCTGACCCAGCAGTGTGGGAGCCCTCACGAGGAGCAAGCCTGACCTGTAGCCGGCTCAGCAAGCAGCAACCATCAGGACCGTGCATGGCTTTGGCTTCCCACAGACAGAACCAGAGAGCATGGGCTGTGAAGGAGGAGCAGGTGCAGCTGTGGGCAGCAGAAATCCTCCTGGCCTTAGAGGGACTTCACCAACAGGGTGTATTGTGCCGGGACCTCAACCCCAGGAACCTGCTGCTTGATGCAGCTGGTAGGTAGTGCCCCATGCCACTGCCCCCAAGGAGGATGAGTTTGGTCTCTCAGCTGGGAGACTGCTGTTTGCCCCATTTCCAGGAAACATGGACTTGAGTTTCCTTTGGAGGAGGATGAGAGTTTGGAGAAGTTTGGATGTTTCTGAAGTTGGAAGTGTGATCTGAGGTTTTCCAAGTGGTTAGTACAAGATTTGGCTCTGCAGGAGGAGGATCAGGGGCTATAGCCACAGGAATGCATTGCCCCTGCTCCCACATGGGGGCTGGCTGCTTGGGAAATCCCAGCATGGGAAAGCTGAGACCAGCTGAGGTTAATGGGACTGCAGTTTTCTCCTGCTTCTAGTTACTGCCTGCTGGGGTGTTCTGGAGCCTTTCCATTCTTTAAGCCAGGGTACTGCTCTGAGTGCATGTCGCTGCTCAGCTGGCAACATCTGGGGCAAACATCTGGAGAGCTACTACTTGCTTAACAAAAAATGCAGTTTTGCAACAGGAAAGCTAACCTTCCCCCTCCATCTCCAAAAAACCCTTCTTTCCTCACCACAGCCTGCACTGAGGTTTGTTAGCCTGGAGCCCACTTAACCAGGCTCTCCAGCTCGGAGTGCTGCATATCCCAGGCAAGCACTGGAAGGCTGGGAGGTGTGTGATGCCAGGGGATGTACAGTGCCTCTGTGTTCAGAGCCTGACAGGGGCCCAGTACCCTGGCTGTTCCCAGTTGTGGGGATATGGCTTGGCTTAGTGCTCTGACCAAAGTCCCTAGTCTTGTCCTAACCTCCCTGCTTTTGGCTCTGGTGCTGCTCTGCAGGTCATGTCCGTCTCACCTTCTTTGGCCAATGGACAGAGGTGGAGCCCCAATGCTGCAGCCAGGCACAGGAAGAGCTGTACAGTGCTCCAGGTAAGCCCTGCCTTGTTCTGCCCTCTGCCCAGTGCCACTGACTGGGGTGAAGGAGCCTGTGCAGGCAGTGAGATGTGCCCAGCATGGTATGGCCATTTGTGCTCCTGCCTCCAGCTTTAACCCCTCTCTGGCTCTTTTTGTAGAAGTTGGGGGGATCGTGGAGCCCACTGAAGCAGCTGACTACTGGAGCTTTGGCTCTCTCTTGTATGAGTTGCTGACAGGAGTGGTAAGAGGCTGAGCTGTACAAGGAGGGTGGGGGAGGAGGAGGTGACACTGTAGCACAAGGGCTTCCTCTTGTGCAGGGGCTGGGAAGGTGCCTTGCCCTGCCAGGTTGCTTTGGACATGTGATTCCTAGTGCGTGTGCGTGGTCTCTGGGTGTTAAAGGCCCTGGGTTTTAAATCCTGCTGTGTAGGGCTGGGGTGTGTAGCAATGAAGGCTCAGCAGGGTGCTCCTGGTCTCCTCTGTGCCTCTGCTTACCATCACGCTCTGCCTCCTGCAGCCACTCTCCCAAAACCATCCGGCAGGGATTCAGCCTCACACCCAGCTGCATGTGCCAGAGGGGCTCAGCCTGGCTGCTACATCACTGCTCACCGAGGTGAGGGACTTTGGTGAATGGGAGGGAGGACAAGGGACAGGCTGGGGAAAGGCAGATGGGGTTGCTTTTCCAGTGTTCCCATCTCCCCCTTGTGCTGTCCCATTCCCTTTCTCTGCAGCTCCTGCAGTACAATCCAAAGCGGCGCTTGGGCTCTGGAGCAGGTGGCATGGCCAAGCTGAAGTCCCACTCCTTCTTCAGCACTGTCCCATGGAACAAGCTGGTGGGCTAGGCAGGCTGTGCTTCCCTCAGGGAGCTGGGCACTGAGCCTCTGTCCCTGGCACTTGTGACCCCAGGGGGCACTGGCAGCTCTGCCTGCTGGGGAGTTTGCCTCAAGGGCTGCCCCAGGGTGGGGTAGAGATGAAGTTTTGCAGCCTTACATGGCCCGTCTCTGCTTGTTCATTGGCATCTCCAAAGAGGAGGCTGCAGGCTGGGCCAGGCTGTCTTGTCCAGGTCCTCCCTGGTGGGAAAGGGAGCCCAGGTGCCCACCCTGAGGGAGAGGCCATGTGCCCCTTCTGGCACATCCCTTGCTCAGCTTAGCACCGCACCCTGGAACTCCCCATTTTTTATCTCTGCTGCTACCACAGTGACCTCCCTGCTCTGTTATTTTTTGTGGCTTTCAAATGCAGCCCCCCTGGGCCCTGCTGGTTGGAGCCCGAGCTCTCTGCCCATCCCTGACTGCATGTGTGTGTGTGTGTGTGGGTAATGCCTGCTGCAGGAGTGAGATGGGAGGGAACCCTTGCTCTTCTCTTCCACACCCTCTGAAAAAATAAACCACTCATTATTGCTTGAAGAAGTGTTCTTTTGTTTCTGAGCTGCACTAGCCAGGCCTAGGCCAAGCATGCCCAATAGTAAGGAATTACTGGCACCAGTGAAACTTCTCTGTGGCTAGCTGGTTCCAGCTCCTGCTTGCCACCAGCAGAAACACCTTGCTGGCTCAGCCTGGCTCTCGGGAAGCAGCAGGAGTGCTTGTCCACCAGAGGGAAGCAGAGTCTGGGAGAAACTCATCTGCACCAGGAAAGGTAGGGACACTTTAAAAGGCTGTGATGGAATGGGAAGACTAAGCAGGGAGTGACCGACCACTGATGCCCCAAGCAGGCCAGAGAGCAGGAGCAGCTGAGTCTGGGGCTTTTCCTCTCCAGGGCGGCCTGCACTGTCTGAACCCTCCACCTACCTGATTGTACCCTTGTCCACCAGCCTCCTAGTCCTGTGAGTCAGGAGAGGTTCAGGTGTCACTTAGGAGAGTCAAAAGAAAGGAATCTTCAAGCACAACCCTCCTACAGTGAGCCCTGACAGGGCTGGTTAAATAAAGCAGTTTGCTAGGCTGCCTCATTTTAAGAGCTTGACTGTACATTCACTCCTTAGTTAGTTCAAAGGCCTCATTTATTGCAGCTCCAGGTGGAATACACGCATTGCCTTTCCCCAGGCTCATGGGCCCTCCATATCCTAAACCAGCATGGAGGGCTGGGTGCTTAGCAGCATTCTTTAATCAGAACCTTATCTTTCACTCATTGGCAAGAACAGCTAGACTCTTTGCCCTTACAGAACAGGGAAGGGGTTTTTCCTCTCTTCCTCAGCCAGGGTCAGGGAGAGGAAAGCTGAGTCCACACACCAGTTTGTCCCTAGCTGCCAGGAAAAGACAGGCACTACTACCAGGAACTGCTCTCCCTTTTGTCAGCGTACCAGCTGTGAGTGCTGTCGTTTTCTGTTAGAAGGGGCTGCCCTCTTCACCCATATCTGGGAAGGGCAAACCATTCTCTGATGTTGATGTCAGAGCTGGAAAAACCCTGCCATGATCCAGGAATGATTTTGTATTGTTCCAACAAGGACAGTTCCTTGGGGAAACACAGCACCACAGCCAGCTTCTGCTTTACAGTTCTTTGAGCTTGTCTCCTTTAATAGCCTTTTCCCCACCTGCATGATTTACAACTCTCCCGCTGTAGCAGTTAAAACCCAACCTGGCTCCACGTTTGTACTTTATGAGCCTGTCCCAGGTCCCCCTCTTGGCCCTTTAGGAAACACTGGGAATTCCTTGCCATCTGTAACAGTTCTGTTACTAGACCAAGAAAAGGATGATTTCCAGCCCTGAAAACCTCATCTTTGCCGGGAAGAGGCAATTCTTTGGCACAGAGTTTGAGGACATTAGAGTTCACAGGCAGAGAAGCCTCAATTTAGTACCACCACTGATGGGCCCAGCTCCTATTGCCTTTTTTCTCTCACCACCAGGTAACAGGCTTCTTACACTACACAAGGGATGCTGGTGATACCTGAGTCCTCGCTCAGGAGCCGCTCCCTCAAACACACCCCACCTTGCAGTCGTTGCCCACTTTTATTTCATTTAAAATCCGCTGTGTTAAATATTTGTTACAAGTTCTGTGTAGGGGGTAAGAGTAATAGACTCTGCAGGCACTAGCAACCCCCTCACCCCTCAATACATGTGTGCGCTATCAGATTAAGGACTGACCCCTCCCCCCAGAACCAGCACCCAAGGGCTGGGATATACATTACAGTGAAAGGCCTGGCCCCCCCAGCTGTGTCTGCTGGAAGCAGGCCAAGCCCCCGCACGCAGGAAGCCGGCAGTCAGATCCACCACCAGTGAGCTGTGATTCCAGGAGAGTTGCTGGGGGCTCGTTCTCACCCCCGTGTCGGGCCTGTAATGGTGAAAGGGTCGTCCCCAGAACAGTGCTACCTCCACAGAGGTCACGGGCTCTGCCCACCCGGACACGAACATTCACACCACAGTGACCAGGCTGGTGAGAGACAATCAATCTCCAAGGGAAAGTAGGGGAGCTGCCACCACCATGTTACTGTCTGTGAAGGGAGTGTACCTAGGGCACTGCCAGAAGCATGACACCTACCTCAAGCCCTGGTCTGGTCAAAACCTCTGCTGCAAGGAGCCTGGGGTCCCCGAGACTGCCCTTGCAAGGCAGATGACTGTGAAATATTTTCAAGCAAAAAATGGATAGGACAGTAGCCTTTCCTCTCCTCTCCCTCCCAGGAACCTTAGTGCTAGGCAATAAAGCTGAACCCGTCATGGAGGGGTGGGGAAAGTACCCTAGCACAGCAGCAGCAAGCAGTTTCCAGTGGTATTGGACAAGCTAGAGGTGAGAATTTGGTGCTGTGAGGGAGAGGATGCCGTACAGATATCTCTGGAAAGGCAGTGCCATGCAGTGGTTGGCCCACTGCATGGCAGTTCTTGTGAGATACTAAACCTTCATTAAACAGAATAGGAAAGGAGGTAGGAGCTATCCCTGTAATTCCCTCTGGGACAGCTCCAATCACAGCGGAGGGAGAGAGACTGGAATGACCCCTGCCAGTTCCTGAATGCCCTGCATTGTCCCTGCTGGTGCTGCGGCCTGTCCTGGGTGGGTTGTGTGGGGGTGTGGCTGCTCTACAGGTCGAGCAGCAGCACGCGGGGATCCTCCACCGCTGCCTTGATCTTGCGCAGGAAGGTCACTGCCTCTCTGCCGTCGATCAGCCGGTGATCGTACGTCAGCGCCACGTACATCATAGGCCGCACCTCGACCTGAGAGGCAGGAATAAGACAGGGATTAGTGAATTCAGCCCTACTGCCTGCATGATCCCCTCCCATAAATTCAGGAAAGACCTGGCTTTTTCCCACCCTGAATCTAGGGCTCAGGCTCTCCTGGATGTGTACTACCCACTCACTCACCCAGGCTGGGTCCACACCACACACAGGACTTTGTGGAGCTGTTCCCTATCACAAAGGCTACAACCTCCTCCTCTCTGCATGTAACCAGATTATGTCCAGTTCTCCCCCTCACGGATAGGACAAGGCCCCCTGCGCACCTGAGGCAAGTACAAGGGCCAGCAAAGCTGCCCTACACCCATTAGTCTTTGCTTCTCCTTCAGAGTAAAGCCTTTCAGAAGTTGACAACAATCCCTTAGAAAATATGGACTATGGTCCTCAACTCACTGAGCCCTTTGCTCTGTTCACTAGAACCTGCAGTGCAGGTCCACTTACCTTGCCTCCCACAGCCACAGGCCTATCAAAGATGGCATGCATGCCTAAGATGGCAGACTGGGGTGGGTTAATGATAGGTGTCCCAAAGAGTGACCCAAAAACCCCTCCATTGCTGATTGTGAAAGTGCCGCCGTCCATGTCTTCAATGGCCAGTTCATTCTTCCGTGCCTAGAAGAAAAAGTGAGGTCTTAGAAAGCCACACAGATCATAGAGAGCAAAGGACAAGGGTCTGAACATTCACACTCTCCAGGAATAAATACTGATGGCAAGAGCTTCGCTTATTGATCTATTCAGCTAAAACCCAGCACAAATTAGTTGAAAATGTATCTGTCTTTAGAGCTGAACATTTAGTGGCTTTAGGGAAGGATTCCTCTCCCCTTTGCTTTCAATTCCTGTTTTTGCAGGAAACAAGACACAGGGACTTCTATCTCAGGGCAGTTAAGCCTTGGCTTCTAAAGACAAAGGTGAAGAAACACCATGCCCCTAGTGCATAGTCTGTGGTGTTCTGAAAGGGCAACAAGTAGATAGAGCGGTCCTGGAAGGCACAGGCACAGCTACAGATGTAACTGGATCGCTCCCAACGGCGCAACTCACTATGTTAGAGGTCAGAGATGACGACACAGAGAGACCAAATCAATTCATGCCTATCCAGCACTCCCAATTCCTCCCATGCCTCCTAATCCTCTTCAGAAAAACCTCCAACTTTCCTTACCTTCTCCCCCAGCTCGTAGATAGCACGTTCTATGTCAGCAAAGTTCATGTTTTCTACATTCCTAACCACAGGGACCACCAGACCCTGTGGAGAACCAAAGTGCATGAATAGCAAATTCAGTGCAGCGACACACAGATGGCTATTATGGGGCAGGAGCTTGGCTGCAGACCCACAGAGTTCCTGCCTTTCCCTCAGTGCACAGCAGGTGGTGGGCAGATCTGCCTTGCACCCTGGCAGCCTGACAGAAAACCTGGCATGACACACACCAAGGGCTGACACCATAAAGGAGCCATTATCTTTGTCTTTGTTAGCCTGTCACATAAAATCAACCAGGTCTGTCTGGATCCAGCTCCACATTCATAAAAGCAGGTGAGGCACTGGGCAGATTTCAGCTGCCACCTCTTTTCTCTGTGAGAAGAGTGGAGTCCCTTTATGCTGGGCCTCCCCTAGACTCTGGGAGCAGTGATAGAACTTCAGTCTTGGTCCAAACTCTGCCTCACAACAGAATCTTCTAATCCAGAAGGTATTTCACTAATTAACATCTGTATCTGCATTCTACACTCTCCCTGGAGAGGAACATCTCTGTGCAATAGCACAGCAGTGTTAGCCAAAGGACACGAATGCAAAGCTTTTACTGTCTATGCTATACTTTCATAGATACACGACAAAAAAGGGTTTCCCTAACTTAGCCCTACTCATTAACAACTAAGATCTGTATTGACCCTGTTACCACATCTCCTAGTAAAGAGGTAGAACGCTCTTGCTCCTCCATTTTCTCTCAAAAGCTATCTCAGCGGTCCACAATGTATTTGGTGTCTCACTTACACAGTCAGTGTCATCACTTAATTTCTGCTGCAGCACAGTGCAGAGCTGAGTTGGCTAAAGGAATATGACTACCCCAGAGCAAAGGCTGCAGGAAGCAGAGACAAAGCAACCAAGGTACCTACCCGAGGAGTTGCTACAGCAACACTGATGTCCACATAGTCCCTGTACACAATCTCTTTGGTCGTGTCATCAATCACTAGAAAGAGAAAAAAGTTGTGCTACACATGCAGTATCCAAGACCAAGGGTTCAGCAGGCCAGAAGCATCCACAAAATCGCAACAACTTGCTCATGCCTAGCTTAAATGTAACTCCAGAGAAGAATAAGCCCTTGCTGCACCTGTGGGAGAAGCATCAAGATAGACAGAAAGGAAACCCAGTCCACATAGGTCAGCTCCCTCAGTTATTTTCCCCTTGGAAATCCTCTTCTGGATTTCAGCAAGCACCTCTGAGACTCCCTGGGAACTGCATTGTGCCTACAGCAGCTACCTGTACACCAACCAGCAGGCTCTGCCCTCTGCGGGCTGTGCACGCATGGCCCCAGCCCCACTCCTGGTCACCCCTTCCTAACAGAGCCCCCCTTGGCAAGCTGTCCTCTATCTACTTAAAATCAGCTGCAGCATGCAGGACTGCCCCCCTTTTTCCTGTGTGTTTGACTTGCTTGTCCAAGCTATTAGTCCAGCCATGGACTCGGTCATCTGTCACATTCACTGGTGAGACATGCAACTCACCAGCAAGGATCACCACTCACCTGCATTCACAACAGGCTGGTCCTGCAGAGCAAAAGCTGCAGCTTTCACAAAAGCTGACATGAAACCTAGCTTCAGGTTGTGCTTTTTCAGGAAGGTATCCTTGTGTACAGCTCTCATCTCCCGGATGTTGCTGCAAAATGCATGATAATGCTGGTAAGCAGGGAATCCAAGAAAACACTGTTCCCTCACTTTGTAATAGACTTCAGTGTCAGCCCCAAGGACTGCAAACATGCATCACCAAGTAGGAAACCACCAGTCTGCTGGAAAACTCTTCAAATGTCATAGGTACTGAACGTGGTTCTAAAGCTCCTGCCAAAGGATCAACATAACAGGGTTAACCTGCATGGCCCATACTGCCAGGCACAGAAGCAAGATGGGGCATGGCACATTTCCTGCTTAGCCTTGATGTTGCCACTGATTCTCTGGAGATACCAGTGCTCACACCCATGCAGCACCACAGACAGCAACTGCAGGTGTGCCTGGGCTGACACAAAGGGTGAAAAAACAGGAAATGCCAAAAGCAGAAAAGATGCACAAGGTGAGCCAAGGAAAAGACCTCAATCACTCTGCATGTCCAGTACCATGCAGTAGAACACCACCTCTGTATCCAGCTCTCTTTGAGTTGACTTTGGGAGTTGAGGGAATATGAAAGAAATCTTCCCAAGTGCTATGGTAGTGGGTGCCAGTCCAATCACAGCCTTCAATCAGACTAATCATGTTTTCCCACCATGTCTATTTATCAAAATTGAGACCATTTACAAAAAGTCAACCAAGCTGTGGCTACAAGCTCTGCCTATTCCAGGCTAACACCAGATGCTGTGGAATTGCACGGTCCATTCCTCCTCTCTTCAGACACCTTGAGTCTTTGAAGAGACAGTTTCAGCAAGGAGCAGGGTTCTCCGTGGCTTAGAGCGTTTGTTTTCCTGCACCTAACCTTGTTTAGAGATAGGATTACTGCCCAAAGACATTAGTGCCTCCCAAGACACAACTGCATGACTGCAGCAATGAGGAGGCGGTTTGCTATGAAACTCTCTCGTTATGGCCTCCTCCTTTCAGACACTGACCCCCATGGGAAGCAGGAGGCCCCAGTACAGGTCCTCACAAGTCAACCTCCCAGCACTCGATCCAAACCTGATTACCAGATGCAATGAGAGCCCTATGCCAGCGTAAAGCGACACCTCAATGAGCCTCTGAGAGGAGATAAAGCTGCAGCACTTTCCTCTAATCAAGACTATTTTGCCAACCTTATTGTTCTGAGACCCAAATATTTACATGTTTTGTCTTAAGGAGCAGAATAGGATTACACAAGGCAATTTGATTTGGGCACAATTTCCCCTTAATGCACTGTAACACAAGCTGCCCACCCTCCAAAGCCATTAGTGCGTTCAGTCCACGCAAGCACTTGAGTCAGGAGACCCCCACCTGCTTGGAGGGGATGGGGAAGGATGCTAGTTCATCTCTGGAAAGCTGTACCATCTGGCAGCAGAGACCTCAGACCTATGCAATGCTCACCTGAAAGGCTGATGAGCCCTGGAGAACCACCTCACTGGGAATTAAAATACCTCCAAAAGCAGTAACCTGGTGGGGTGGCAGAAAGCAGATGCTACATCTTGCTGTCTTCTAACAGGCACTGCACAAGTAATACTAGTTCCTCCTTGTCTTCTGCTTAACATTTACCAGTGCTCCACCAACAAGCACACAGGAGAGGAACGAGACTACCCCTTTTACAAGCAGCAGATGACTTCTGAGGAATGACAGGCCATTAGGAAGATAAGTACCCCTCATACTGCAACACTAACATGGCCCCAAAGAAGCTGCACAGACTGTGGTACACACCTAAGAGAGAGGTACCAAAAGACATGTTGCCAGTCTCTCCAAAGAGAACCAGCAAGGTTTTAACTGTCTTCATCTGTTTCTACTCATAAAGGGAAAAAGAGGTCTGCTCCTCACCTCATATCGATCTCATTGAAGGTGGTCAGCATGGCACAAGTATTCTGAGCCTCTTTCAGCCGCTGAGCAATACGCTGGCGCATCCTATTCATTTTCACCTGAAAATTAAAAAGGTATAAGTAGAAGCTGCCTCAAGTTCATCCATGGGGCAAACAAGAAACTCAAAAGCCCCTTCTCTTGCCATCTGGCTGACTAGTAATAGATGCCTAGGACCAAGGTTTTCACTCCAGGTCTCCCAGAGGAGCATGATGGGCTGAGGAGCTGATTTCACTGCTGAGCTCAACACACAGTTCACTTGAAAAGCAGTACTGAAATGCATCACTGTACAACTACTTTCAACCTCTGCGTTCCTCAGGACCTCCAAGCATGCCTAGCTTTCCAGGATGTGGCTAATGTGAGAAGAGCAAGACTGCTAAAAAGCAGGTTGCTCAGCCACGTTCTTTTAAGAATGCACAAGGCAGCTGCAGCAGCCTCAGCCCTTTGCTGAGGGCTTGTGGACAGACCAAGCAGATCACACGGAGTCCTTCTGTCCTTAGTCAGCAGAGCTCAAGACAAGGCTTTTGCCTAGAAAAGACCTGTGTCAGATTGGTCCTGGCTCTTCCTCACCCCCACCTGTAAATGGTTCCCTCATGTAGAGAATTTCCCAGTCTGTCCCAGTCCCACTGAGCTGGGTGTGTACAGGTAGATATGAGCATATCCGGAAAGCTTAAGGCTTATGCCAGAACAGATTATCACGCAGCAACACTGAAGCGCTGGCAAGATCCCGTTCCCACAGCTTACCCTATGCTCTGATCTGGCACCTTTGGTGGGCGCTGCCTCCCCCGGAGGGGCTGCCGCTGGGGCTGCAGCCGGCTTCACTGCAGACACTGAGGGCAAAAAAAACATCAGTCAAAAAGAGAAGCCACAAAGACAAGCTCTGAGGTAGAAAGCATGTTCGAGCTCCTTGCTTAAGCAACACAGTGCAGGAGCAGCCTTGCACTGGGCTCAGACAGTACCGTGAGCATAGCTGAGCTCTCCATACTGGAGCATGCAGGGGAATAATGAGGGAGACCTTCGCCATAAATGTCAGGCTGTTCGTGGTCTTTCACCTTACATGCTCTCCACAAGGAAGAGAGGCTTGAGAACAGGAATGAACAGCTGTTGCCTCACCTGGTTTGCTGTCAATGGGCTGAGTTGACACAGGCGGCACTGGTGGCATTGTTGTGGGAATTGGTGCTGCAGGAGGGGGAGGGGGAGGAGCAGCTGCAGCTACAGGTTCAGGGGCTGAAGGAGGAGGAGGGGCAGCTGCTGGTTTAGCCTTGGCAGGAGCAGCTAAAAGACAAGGAAGAACCATGGTAAATGCAACAGCTTCCAGTGCCAGGGATCTGAGAGTCCAACCAACCTGATAAAAATTAACCCTCCAGCAGAACCAAACTGATAAAAGTTAACCCACCAGCAGAGTGCCTTTATGTTCTCAGCACTACTGAACTGACAGGAGTCACACAAGAGAAACCCACGGTGAAAGAGTTCTACTCATCAACACCCTTGATCTCCTCACTGTCCAGGAGACTGGATGCTACAGAGAAGAGGGCAGAGAAAGGGAGTTTTATTAGGGGAATTCTTAGCTAGTTTTAGGTTAGAGCTCAGTCTCCTCCAGAGGGAACAGAAGTTCTCCGCTCAGAAGAACAAAATTATGCTTTTCTAATGGACAACAGAATAGGATTATTTTCTTCCAGCTACAGAGGCAGATGGAGGAATTATTTAACCTCTCTCAGGATCCCTCTAAATGCTTTCCTTTCATCTTGGGAAAAAGACTGGTGGAAACAGGAAGGCCTATGCAAGCAACACATGCTTGACTTACCTCCAGTTTTCCTGAGTTTGAACAGAGGTGTCCCCCCTTCGACTTTGCCACCATCGGGTACCAGAAGGGCTTCAATCACACCAGCTGCTGGGGCTGGAACTTGCACTGATGTCTGAAAAAAAGGAAAATCAGTGAAATTTCCCCAAAGGTTGGCTGGACAAGTGCCCAAGAGAAGATGGCAAAATCGGCAGATATACATTGTAATTTGGCACAGAGAGCAGCTATGTCTCACACCATTTGCACCAGTTTTCACACCCTCCACCAGGATTTTGTGCCAATGAAGTTTTAGGAGATGCTGGCAGTGCAACATATAGCCTGATCTCCAGGGTACAGTCAAGAACTGACCTGCTGCCAGAATCTTCCTGACAGCAACACTGAAAGCAGAACTTGGCAGAGAATTTAGCAAGAACTTCAAAGCTTAACAGTCCTTTAAGGGGTGGGTAAATTTAAAGCCTAAATTTAAAACAATCTGAAGACAACCTATGGCTTGCAGATTTCTTCTTTGTTTAAACACAAACAGGTTTCAAAGCTTAGAGTACTCTTGGAATTTCAAGGAGAAGTGAACTGCAGCTTCAACAAACATCAGCACCACTATTATTAATCACATGTATGAGTAATTAAGAATTATTAAAGAATTCTCACTTAAGGAACAGCCAGCTCTCACAGCCAATCAAAAAAGTTTTTCTCCATAAAGGGAGCAGGAGACACAGTCAAGGCCTGCAGGCTGTAGGAGCTCTTAGCAGGAGAGGAACCATACAGGGTACCTGCTACAGAACTAGAAAAAGTTTTGGTCCAGAAAATTCCTACCTTGTCTGTTTCAATCTCACACACCACTTCATCTTCCGCCACTGTGTCTCCAACAGCTGAATGACAGATATGAAGACCACTGTGAGGAGGGAGGTGTGCTCCAGCCTCCCCTCTTTACCCACAGCAGTCTCCCACACTAACCCAGAATTTTTTCACCTCAGCTCTCCACAACTTCTAAAGAAACGACTAGCTCAAACAATCAATCCACTGCACAGTTAAGAGTCTGATTCCAGCTTAGACATCTCCCTTCACCCAACATCACCCATGACTAGGGGTGACAAGGCAGTAACTGCAATCCTTACCCCTTAGGAGAACTGCAATTAACTGCCTCATTTGTCACAGCCTGAAAGGCACACAGCAGGCTGTCAGCCAGCAAACTACAATGCATCCCTGAGCTGTCCAACGCAGCAGCAATGGTGCTAAGAATTTCAGGGAAAAGGCAACTGCTTACCTTTCTCCCACCTCACATCTCCTTCTGTGACTGACTCTGCAAAGGCTGGTGTGTTCACCGTAACCACGTCATCCCCTGTGAGAGAGACAGATAGATCTGAATGCATTCAGAGCTCCAAACTTATGGCATCGCTTCGTTCTTGTCATGCCAGACAAAATCCTTAGGGCCCTGGGGATATAAACCCTCAGCTGTCCATGCAGGCAGAACAGCAGTGACCCATGACCAAGGATGGAAGGTAGCTTCAGCTGTTGTCAGGACAGCAAGAAGTAACAAAAGAAGCATCCTGCTAACTCCTGACTTTTTACTTACTACGTACTGCAGTGGTTCTGAAGTACCGGACAGTGAAGACACTGGAGCTATTTACTCTGCAGAAAGAGAGAAAGGTATGAACATAGAAGCATGGTCTTATGCAGGCTGCTAACACCAAGCTCAAGTACAGAATTTACATTTGTTTAACTGATGTGAAAGGCTGCTTGGCTGTTCCCATGTAATTTTTTAAGGGACTCCTACTTACTGCTCACACTGCAACAATCCAGCAAGAAAGGAAACATCACATCCTACCATCACTAGTGCTCTCAGAAACTCAGGGAGAACTGACATGTATGGAATTTTAATTTAGGCAGACAACCCAACAGAACCCCTGTGGTTTAAACACTGATTAAAGGGTGACTAGACAGCCCCCGCTATGCCCAAGACTAGTGCAGCAACCATTTTTTACTTCCAGATTAGGACTGTCATCTCTACAGAAGCTGTCAGATTGCTCCAAAAAAAAAAAAAAAAAAATGGAAAAGCACCATAAATTGCCTATGGCAACACATCCAAGAGACAGCTATTTCTCTCCACCATGTTTCTTCAGGGAAGCTGAAATTCCAAGCATTCCAAAGGATGATTTTTATTGACATCACATTTGGAAAGCTGAAACAAACATGCTTTAGCATTTCCTCTAGCACAGGCTACTTCATACAAACAGACCAGGCTTTTATGCATGTGCTCTTATGGTTATTTACCCAAATACATTTTTACAAGACCACCTTAGCAATGCAAACCCTGTCATATGAACAACAGCTCTGTAAACAACCCCATTTCTCCTGACAGAAAACCTACCAGAAGACCATCATAGAGAAACAACACCTCTAGTCAACAGTTTCCTAATTCCTGTCCCTTCCCTGCCCTTGGTATCTGTTTTCAGACAAAGCTTCTTTTCAGTTCCTGACCTGCAAAACCTAGATTTTGTTAGGGCTATCTCCACGCTACTAAGATGTGCAAAAGGATTTCACGACAGCCAACCACATTCTGTTTCTCAGCCCCCAAATCTTTTCATGGTCAGAGCAGCCCCAGTCCCTCTACCTTACAGCTTTCCTGGGGATACTTACAGAAGCTTCCTGCTGTTTGTGTAAGCCAGTGCCTGGCTCCCAGCCACACCTGTGAATGAGAAAGGAGTTAACCCACAGGAAAGTTACCCAGTCCTTAAATGTCCCTGTCAGGTAAAAGAATGCAGAGGACACCACTGTTCACCCTGAAAGAAGCTTGGGACTAAGGGGAATATAGTCATGCAGAGACACCTCAGTGCCATCAAACCTGCCCAGAGCTTGCCAGGAACAGTGGTCTTGTCTTCATCTAGATTTACAGCGATGGGAAAAACAGTTATATCTTGATCTCAAAGCTAATAAAAATAACTTTGAAAAGGGTAAACAAAGCAGCAGCCACCTTGGTCAGAAGGAAACCAGGAAGCAGTCATGAGGAACACCTCCAGGACCGCTGAGTACAAAGGACAGGAGCAAGGCAGCCCCCTAAGAGGCACCTCCCAGGAAGCCTCACAGTCATATGGACAGGTAAGGAAGAAAAAAGAATGAAAAGACGGTGTAGGGCAGAGTAGCCAGCTACCATCATTCCTCTTCTCTGTCCACTCACTGTCCAGAGAATTTATTTTCCAAAACTCACAACAGAGAAGTACTTGCACAGCTTCGCAGTTTCACATACCCCACTGTCCCCTTCCCACATTGCTCACTTGCCCTGACACTGCAATTTTTATTACCAACTGAACTCCTGTCCTTTGTCTCTTACAGGGCACTGGGCAATTTTCCAGACTGATCTTAAAGAGAGTCAGAATAGTAACTGGAGAACATAATTACTTCAATTACACAATGCCAGAAGGAAGAACCATTTCCCCATTTGATTTTTTTAAAAGCAATATAATTTTTACACCATCCCCTGCTAAAGAGCTGAACTGGAACTCTAGAAACCAAAAAAAGTAAGCAGATTTAACTGGTTTCTCAAAGTGGAATATGAAGTGAGTGATGTAATACTATATAAACACAGTACAGCTAGAAGAAACAGAGCTCTAAGAAAAAACAGTTTAAGCACCAAAGTGTTCACAGGCGAACCAGATTTGATACATCACAATATTCACCTATCATTTTCAAGGGAGTTTATTAGAGACCTAGGGTTCTGCAACAGCACATGCTTCAAGCACTGCAATGCTTGAAATACTCTTTGCTGTGCTGTTGGAATCTTCACCATAGCCAAAGGGATCAGTCAGCATGTACATTATGCAAGGGAGGCACTCACAGAGAAACTTAGCTCATTTCACTGTTTCTTCATTACACGATTGATTGAAATAAACCCCAGTAAAACCTATTACCAACCTCCATCATCAGCTCTGTTCTTTCTAAGTAGTTTGTAGATGAAAGTGTTAGACTCACCAGACAGAGAGCATCTTGCCAGAGTACAGTTCCCCTGCAAGAGAGAAGAGGATCTATTAGTATTACAAGAAGATAGATCCATCCTACGATGGACTTTGGTTTTTCCATGAGATCTGAATCAGAGATAGGACCCACCATTCCCATGCTCCAGTCTGCAGGCATGCTACTTTCCCACAGTGTGCTAGAGAAGGAGATGGTGAGAACACCTACACCCTTCTCTTTGCTTTGTCTCCTTCCAGGGTGCCTTCTGGTGACAGTGATGTTAAATATGATGCTTTTGGTTTTCAGCTGTGGTTTCAGCTGTTTTGACTTTCTTATGCACACTTTCCTCTTCAAGAAGGAACAGATTTCTAATAAAATTTGCTATGAATGAGAAGGCCAAGGGTAGCTACTGGATACGATGAAAAAACATCCCATGATGTTTACTCCTACAGTCGCAAATGCAGCATCTAAGGTTTTTTAAAATTTGTCCTAAAGCTATGGGGCCTTTGAACTCCAGAAGGCCAGAATTGCCCTCAATGGCAAAATTTCTACCATTATCAGAAAGACAGGAATTCCACCTTCTTTTGATGTTTCACTGCATGTAATCAATGATTACCCATGTAATCATTGACTGCACTCCTAGCTCAGCATAACAGTCCTCAAAAGACATTTCAAAGATATTCCAGTTACTTTCCCTATTGTTATTATACACTTCTCTAGCATCAAACCTGATTGTCTGGAGAACCTAAGAACTCATTCAAAGCAATAGGAAAATATCACAGTAATCATGACTAAAATGCAGTTGACTGGTTTAGAACAAGCCAGATACTCAAGAGCTCAAAGCACCCTTATCCTCCAGCTAAGGTAAAATCAGATTTCCTTTACACCTTCAGTATCTGAAGTCTGCATATAAGCCCTGATTTCAGCTTCAGCAGAGCAAGCAGGACAGGATATAACTGGTCTTATATAACAGAATAATATGAGGAGCTGTGTGGTAAGACAACATAGAGACCAAGGACCAACAATTACTAAAGCTTGGCATACCATCTACAGGACTGAGTGTTGTAGCATAAAAAAATATATTCAGTGTATAGTTCATATCAAAACTACTAACAGGCCTGGAATTGACCCATTGGCAGTTTAATTATCCAAGCTTATCAATGGATTTGGTTTCTTGGATATTCACAAAGAGTCAACTCAATGATCGATGGGCATTTCAACAGGGTTATGATCAGCTGTGCCAAGGATGCAGGCAGCCAGGCCGACTTGTTGCTAAGGTCCAGCACAGCACCATGCAGCTACCCTGCCTGCTGGTCCTCTGCAGGGATAACGATCCTGGAACAACAGTCCTGCAAAACCAGCTTCTGGCAGGGCTCGCTGGAGCCCCTACCCCAAATCTGGCTGGGGAAGGGAAAGCAGGAAGCACTGAGCAGACTTTGCAGAGTCATCTTGAATGCTACAATGCTTAATCTTGGTGTAGCACTGGCCCCTCCTAACTCAGATCTGGTTTGTTTAGAGCCAGGCCTAAGCCAGGATCAGTAAGACAAACTTCCACTGAACTCCGCTGGGTCAGCCATCTGAAGTGCCACAATCCTCAGCACATATGGTAGTTCCTGTATTGATCAAATTCTTCCCAGTTTCCGGAGTGTCCCAGATAACATGGAGTCAAATAGAGTATCAAGTGACCTGAGTTCCCCTCTGCCCACTAATGTTTTCCTGGGTGCATTATTAAAAAAGTGGTTAAAGGCATTCCTAGCATGCTAAAAAATTAAGAAAGGAACAGCCTCAGAATGAAGCAAAACCAGACAATTTTATTTGCTCAGGACCAGTTTACTGTGAAGTTAAAACAAAAAAAAAAAGTTCAGAAGGCCTGTCCCAAAAATAAATATCTGTGAGAAAACACATCTGCAGCTCCTTCCCTGAGAGGCACCAAGTCTATGTTTTACAACCATACCAAAATGAAGGAAATAATCGGTACCACTCTGTCCTTCTATCTTTTAGGTTAAGAAATGAGGAAAAGAGCTTAATGTAAGGAGGAAGCCACTAATAAAAAATCCTGAGATTTCTCTGGCTTGCATTCTGCAGAACTGCTGTGTGCCTGTCTCTTAACTGTGGTACCTCAGAGATGACATGCAGCTCCAGGAGACGCCTGACAGCGCTGTTTCGCTTCCCTTTCTCCATGAAGGAGTCACCGTGATTGCATCTGTTCTGGTATCACCTGGCTAAATCTGCCCGCTATTGGAGATTTTTCAGTGAAAATGGAAACATTTTGGTTTTGCTACCTGGCCTTAGCTCTTTGGGTCATTTTAAAAAGAGAACCTTTGCTTGGAGAAAGAATTCTCAGTCTAATTAACTAGTGACTCATGTATCAAGTGATTATTTTTTCCCCCTCGTTTCACATGACTTCTCAGAATTGTTTTTACAACTGTTATTATGCCAAAGTGACCTTGGTACACATTGTCCCAGGCCACATCTTTCAAGGAGTCATCACCTTCCAGGAGGTCACTACACACTGACATAAACCATGGAATACATGAGCTAAAGCAACAGCCTGTATACCAACAGGGAGATCAGGGACCAGCTCAGGTAAGAACAGGACAGTGCAGCTCATTTCAACAGAGGCAAACAGAAACCAGTGTCGGGCAGCTCCGACAACAGGCAAAGCAGAAACCACTTCTCCAGCCATGGCTTTTCCAGAGTAAAGCAAATGCTGGTTTGACAAGGATGAGCACAAACCACTGCACACAAAAACCCTACTGCACAGCCTTCATGGGTATCAACACTATTATATATAGCATGGGGGGCAGATGCCAAGGTGGGATGGAGATAACAATGCCGAGTGGTGATGGATACTGTTACTAAGACAACAGGCTGAGAACTCCTCGAGCAGAGAGGAAGATCAAACAGGGAAGAAAAAGTTCTTTACAAACACCTTCCCAGATAAACAGGGCTTGATTCTCAAAGCACCAAATGCAGCTCCTGATCAAACCATTCTTTTTCAGACTAGCTCTTCTCTGGACTTTTTCAGGTCATCCTTCAACAGCTGCCTGCCCCCACCCTGACTCTCACATGCTACAGGGTATTGATGCACATTCATGATTTCTACTTGATATATGAGTTCAGGACCTTTTTCTCTTTTACCAGCCATCAAAATCCAGTCAACCCTTCCTCACCCTCACTGACTCTACTCTTCTCCCATTCAACCCTCCACTTCTGAATTTTCTACATATTTACTGTTCTCACTTTTGCCATCAGAAGTTTGCCAGGTTCTGGCATTTCTTTCCCTTTTTCCAAAGAGCATCTATTATCCCTGTCACAGAAATTGCTTCCCATATCACTGCTCAAATAGAAACCAAACTACTACCACTCAACTTTTCCAGTACAACTAACAGGTTAACTAGAAGTATCTCACTTTCCTAGCACTCGGTTAAAACCTCCGGATTTGCCACACCGGTCTGTTTTGAATACTCCATCTGACTTCTCCCCTCTTCTGTATAATTGCACAGCACCACTGAGAGCTGATGTGTAAATATTGCTAAAATGCCACTTAAATAAGTTTTAAACTGCACTATAATCAATTCGTATCTATATATACATATAACAAACTATACTGTATAGTAAGCTATAAGTTGTTTATCGTGCAGTTTTACATGTTTATAAACACAAATCTATTTGTCAAGCCCAAAGACAAGCATTTACCACAGAGCAACCCTATGGAGAAGCATAACATAGTTAATCAGCTGTCAACGCTTGCTCGCCTACATTTACACGATGGCTAAAATCAAGTCCCATGCTCTAAGGCTCCAGCTGGTCACCCGGCAGCGGTATTTCTCCTCCTGTAGGTGTGCACATACATTTGTGCACAAAAGGCTGGGCACGTTCGCTATTTAAACGGAAGATGTGTCCAGGAGTCACCGAACAGCAGGACCCAGCTGGCCAAGGGCAGCGCCGGGGTTAAGCTGCCATCGAGCTCTGCCACCCGCGGTGCCGCCAACGCGGGTCACCGCCGTTTGCCACGGCTCAGGGGCTGCTCTGAAGGCCGAGCACGGAAATCAAACACCAAACCGGACACCGGTTCGCTGCCGTTCCTGCCCCGGGCGGACCCCGCCGGGGGGTCTGTGCCAGCGCAGGCCGGTGGCTGCCAACAGCGGGGGCTCCGGACGCTGCAGCCGCCGGCGGGCGAGGGCGGCGGCGATCGGAGGCCCTTCCGCCGGCCGGCCCTGCCCGGTGCCGCCGCCCTTCCCGCCGGGCCGGGCCGGGCGGTGTCGGGGCAGAGGCACCGCTGGGAAGGGGCAGCGCGACGCCCCCCGCGGCCGTTGCCGGGGCAGCCCCGCCGCCCCTCCCCGTGCCCCGCTGGGCCGGGCCGTGCCCCGGGGCGGCGGCGCCGGGCAGCAGGGGACGCGTCCCGGTGCCCTTGGCGCCGCCGACCTCGCCCGCCCGGCCGCCGCCCTCCCTCTCTGCTCCGCTCCCCAGGCGCTGCCCGCGGGCCGTACCTGTCGCAGGGCGCGCAGCGAGCGGCCCAAGGCGCGGCCGAGGCAGCGGGACCGCCACAGCGGCACCATCGCGGCGGCGGCGGCGGCGGCGGGAGGGGCCGCGGGGCGGACACCGGAACCAGGCCCCGCGCGGCACGGAAGCGCGCGGGGCCGCACCACTCGCCGCGGGACGGGGGGAGCGCGACCGGAGGGGCGGAACCATCGCGATCGGGGGGCACAGGGGGAGAACTGGCCTCGGGGGCAGGGCGGGGGGACGAGGGGTAATAGTAATGTTCGTATGTGTCTCCAGATATGTAATAATAATATACATATATAACATGTATGTGTTGCGTATATACCTATAAACACACAGATTTGTATATATGCATATTATTACATGTCACGATATATATACTTGTAATAATAAATATACGTAATGATAAATAATCCTATGTATTACCAAAGAGCGCCGTTTCATGACACTCTTAATTGAACCGGCTTCGGATTGCTGGAGGGCGGCTGTACGAGTGGTTTTCCTGCTCACCTTGGCAAACCACGGGGCTCATGTGGAATGACATTGCCGCAAGCGCCAGCCAGTGGGATGTTGCATGGTTAGAAACGGGCAATGAGGTCATCTCCCTGGGGTAAACTGGCAAATGAGTCGACAAGTAAGCCCTGTTCCTCAGATGTGGTCTGTATGCTAAAAACCTTTGAGAATCCCCCAGCTAGTTTCTGTTTTCTGCCTGCTGCCAGGTGGGGAGCCACTGGGGGGAGAAAACCAATGAACCTATTTGCAGAATCTGAGAATTAGCCTGGGATAGTTATACAGTGCTGTCTTGCAGCCAGGCATCTCTCAAGGAGCCAAGTCTGGGTTATGCACATGTCCTTAATTTATCCATTGCTTAATAATATATGAATGGTAAACTGCAACCTTCAAAATATGGGATCATTTCCAAAGGAAAGAGATTGAATAAAAATCAACAGGGGATAGTCCCTGAGGCTTTGAGGATGTGCTGACTGCTTTAATAAAAGGCAACTGAACTAGAAAGGCTCTCTGTCAGGGATTTCCCTGTGATGTTTTTTGAACACCTGATGTCAACTGCTTTTAACCACAGCCTCTTGCCTATCCAGTAAATACCCTAAACATTACCACGCTCAGTAAGCATGTGAAGGCAGCTGAAGCCCCAGGAGTGACACACGTGGCTCAGCTTTTGTCCACCCACCTGCAGCTCCTGCATGAAGTTAAGCACCTGACAACCACACGTGCCCCTGGGGCAGGTAGTTTGTCTTGGGGCTGGTGTTGGGGCATGCCCAGCCAGGAGGGATACCAGCTCTGCAGGCTGTGGCACTGTCCCTAAAGCACCCTGTGACAACGGACCCTGTATTGCTGCTCTTCCTGTGTTGTCCCATTTCCTGGCCATGTCCTACACTGCAGACCTCCAGTTCAGCCAAAGCGCATTTGTGTACCCATGGTGGGGGATGCTGGAAATGCCTGGGCGCTTTCCATGGGAGATGGGTAGCACCTGGGCTCCAGGCTGGCTCCTTCCTTGCCTGTGGCACTGCTTGTCAGTCTGTGTATCTGCACCGTCTCACCAACGGTTCACCATCCTGGGTCTGGGATGGGGTTTCCAGGCCAAATTGTAGGGGGGATTTGCTCTTCTGGCTCTCTGCCCACTTGGGCAGCCAGCAGCTCGGCAGCAGCCCTTGCCTGTCTGACTGCGGGGGCTATGAGTGTGGGAGACAGCTGAGAGGCAGGGAAGGTGGCTGGACCCTGATGCTGGACCTGACCTCCTGGATGTCCATCTGCATATTCAGAAGTCGTTCCCAGCTGGTTGGCTGCCTCCGGCCTCCCCACTCCCTCTTTAAAGGACCTGAGCGCAGTAGGAGGACGCGCTGGCTCTGCAGCATCCCACGGCCCCTGCCTGCAGGACAGTGTGGGACACTGCTCCCAGCACCCCTGGAACCGAGGTGAGTGGGGTGAAGAGGTGAGAGCCGCAAGGGTTGGGGATGGCCGGCTGAAGACAGAGGGATGCAACAGATGAGGAAGGCTCTGGGGGGATTTGCAGTGCTGGAGGGGCGGCACAGCTCTCTCACTGAGGAGCACCTGGGGAGCCCATGTGGGTTGGCTTCAGTTTTGGAGAGGGCACACTTGCCTTCTCTTCTAAGCATCTTCACTTCATTCCTCAGTCTTTTCCTTCAGGTAAGAGGAGCCTCGGCCGCTTTTTAGTGTTCTGGAAGGTGGCACTGGTGAAGGCTGGTAGTAAGAGTAGGAACCAAAGCACGTATCTGCTAAGTCAGCCAGGAAAGCGCTGCATCAGCAGGAGCAGTTTGCTTGGGGCAGCACCTCCTGGTCCCTGCGGTGCTGGGGAGGCTGTGAGGGGGAAATGAGGCCACCTACAGCGAGCTGCCACAGGCTGGGACCGCAGGCTCTGCTCCCTCTCTCCCTTCAAATCTCCAGCAGAAAGATGGTGGTGCTGAAAACCCTAAGCAAGTGGAGGGCTCCTTGCAAGCTCTGAGTTGATCTGCTTACAAGGGGTGTATTGCCCCGGGTTCCTGGGGCTGGGAAGCCTCAGCACAGGGGACAGGTAAGCTCCCTGACCTTGCCGTTGAACACACTAGAGGTGAGAAATTGTGAGCAAGTGCCAAAAGGTGTTTCTTTTAAAAACCAAGTGAGGTAGCACGACTGGCTGTCTTGTCCCTGTGCTATTGCAGAAAGGCTTAAGTGGGGGGATGGAATCTATGGCTGCAATGTGTGTTTGCTGTGTGACTTTCTTGGATGCAGCTGGCATTCTAAGAGGCAACTGCAGTCAGTGGTGAAGCTTGTTACACAAGGGCCAGGCGTGATGCTGAGAGCTGCCGGCAGCCTGCCCTTGCACTGGCCATTGATAAACTGAGCAGTTTGAAAGCCCCCACAAGAGACTGTTAGGAAAATGAAATCCTACTGGTCAAGAGGGGTGGGTAGACAACACAGGAGAGCAACAAATGGTGTCAGATAACCCAGAAAAGACTTAGTTTGTAAAGACTAGGGCTCTGGAAAAGGTAGAGCTCTCCCAGACACCTGCCCGGAATACAGAGCTGTTTGAAGAAAGGCAACCTGCTAAAAAACAGTGAGAAAGAAACCCATTTTCCACACTGCCTGGAGGACTCGCCGGAGAGCAGTCAGTCATGGGGACAGGAGACTGATGGTGTTGAAAATGATCAGACATTTCTGGGTAGCAAAAGAATCTCAGACTTTAAAGATGTCTGGAAAACACACAAGCTGTCCTATTTCAGTGGTGCAAAGCTACTGCTAATTAATGTGGATGAGGAAGAAGTATCCCACAGGAACAGTTACTGTGTAATTGCCCAGGATACGAGCTTTTACACCTTCTTTTGCAAAACTGTCTGAGCGAGGGAATGAGTGGAGGGGTGGATCCCTTAGTGGAGTCAGCATGACAATTTTAAGCCTGGGGCTGCTGGCTCAGTAGTTTTTCTCTTTCCTGATAATCCCCATTCCTTTTATTCATTGTTTTGCCAAGCACTTAGGAACCCCGTGCTGTGTTAGCCTGAACATCTCAGTGGGTCCCACTTGCAGCAGGTCACATCACACTTTTACTCTCACTATGCCCCTTTCCACCAGCCTGTTTTTGCTGGCCCAGTCCCCCAGCGCTGCCATCCATCCCCATGCCCTGGTGCCTCTGATGGTGGGTGCTGGGGGCTGGCAGAAGCCAGCAGCAACCATGCCCTGGTGTGAATGCCTTCACCAGGAATGCAGCTGCTGTTCTGTGCTCTGTCAGCACCCAGGAGCACCCAAACCCACCTTTGCCCAGGCATATGTGGCAGAGGGCTCCACCTGGTGCTCACCACCCTTGTACCTGAGTCCACAAGCTCAGAGGGGAGTTTCCTCAAATGCCTCTGGTGTGGATGCAGCTGGCAGTGTGTTGCCAGGCACATCTGGGGCCCAAACCAGGTAAAATGTACTCTGGGCACGATGAATCCCTGGCTGGTAGGTGGGAGCTGTGGCAGTGCCCAGGGCATTGCTGCTGTGATGTGACACCCAACAGCCTGCTCATAGCTTTTGCAGTGCTTGGAGGTTTCTGCCTGGGTCATTCCCTGGTGAAATAGTTTTTGCAAGGGAGCAGTGATGCTATGGAAATCTGTGAGGAAAAATATCTGGCCATGTGCATGGAGAACTGCTGTATGAGGTCCTGTTTCTTGCTCTTTCTCCACTTCCACACTGCTAGCAGGCTGAAACATCAAACAGCTGGGAAGCCTGCTAGTCTGACACTGGAAATGATCCCCAACCAGCTGAAGGTCAGCTCTCCAGTGTACAGGCAGGAAGAAGACAAAATGGATAGCAGGACTGGCTTTGAGCAGGACAGAGGCCATGCCACTTCAGGGCATGGCCAGGAGCTGAATTCGGAGCCCTGTTTCCAGACTGACTCTCTTTTGCCTTCCTCCAATGCATCCCTCATATCACAGTTCCTCAGCCATCCAATGTTTGGCAGGAGCCTGGACTCCACCATCCTTTTCCCTTCCTCTCAGGCAGTGGCCCTGCCTCAGGATGAGCATGGTGCATCTCCTGGAGAAGGAGCGCAAGCCTTGGCTTTCCCCAGAACCCGTGCCTCGGCTCCCATGCCCTGTGCTGGTGATGGGGACCAGCTCTCTAACCAGCACCTACGAGCCAAGAGGGCCAGAGTGGAGAGCATCATCCAAGGCATGAGCCTCCCACCAACCCCTCAGGCATTTGGCACCAACCTGGAGGCAGCTTTTAGGCATGAGAAGGAGAGGGGTGGTGAGATGCCCCAGGAGAACAAGAGGAAGCCAAAGATGCCCCAGCAGGGTCTGGGAGTGGCTGGACGAGTGGCCCCCATGGGTGGCAGCTCCCATGCCAAGGGCTGCCAGCAGCTGAAGGAGCAGCTCTGCTTTTTAGAGCAGCAGCTGAGGCGGCTTCAGGAAAAGTTCTACCAGGTCTGTGACTCTGGGGATGCTGCCCAAACCCAGGAAGATTCTGAGAAAGTGCAGCCACTTCCTGAAAGACCCAGAGACAGACTGGACAAGGACAGTGCCACTGTCACCAGCAACCCCTGCAAAGCACCTCTCTGGAGGAGCATCCGGGAGGTGCGTGGGCTGGAGGAGGACAAGGACAAATGTGACACAGGTGGCCTGCCCACAGCAGTGAGGGTCCTTTCACAGGCACTGAAGCATGAGCTGGCTGGGGTAACATCCCAGGTGGTGGACTCTGTCCTGAAGACTGTCTGGCCAAAGGCAGCCAGCCACCTCCAGCAGCAGCACAACAGCTGCCTGGTGCTGGGGCCAGATGCCAGGAGAGAGTATTTTGCTGGTGGGAAATGCAGAAAGCAACTTGCTAAGCCATCTCCCATGAACGCACCAGGCTCACTGGGCTTAGCCCAGGCTCAAGTCCTGTCAGGAGCTTTGGAGAAGAGCCCAGGCTCTCATGCTGGCTCCTCCAGTTCAAAGGGCATCAGAAAATCCTCTCAGATACCCAGCATGGGTTATTCACTGAGCCCAGTCACCCCTGTTCAGGACAGCCAGCTGTTGAGCCAGCTGTTGGACTACGGCCAGCACAGCCTCTGGGGCAGCAAGTCTCATGGGAGCCCATCTGCTCTGGAGAGGGGTCCTCCAGAGCCCCTCAGCTTGCACTGGGGAACCGTCAAACTGAGGTCCTCGGTTGTGAGACAGCAGCAGCACCATCCCCTGCCCCTGAGTCCTGCCAACAGGGAGAGTCTGGCACTGCTGCCGGCTGGCAGGGATGGCCACAGTGAGCTGCCAGCTGTGATGGATGGAGCACCCTTTGCCTCGACTCAGATATCCTTTGGGGGCAGCTAGAGAAGTCCCTGGGGAATGTGGTCCCCTTGTCCTATGGAGCCACAGCTTGGCAAAGCCCCTGCCAGTCTCTGCAAGGCCAGGGTCCCTAATGCTCCACAGGGGGCTAAAAGGGTGTGAGCAAGAAAGAGGTCCTAAGCCATGGAGGGTCACTGCTGGTCCTCAGGGTTGGTTAGATGCTGTAGTATAGCTGTGGGCCTAAGTCAGGAGCTCCCAAGCCTGTTCTTAGGCCATACTAGTGGTCCTATAATCCTATGCTATGAACAGGTGTCTCATGGGAATCCCTGTTCCCACTAGCCTGTACAGTGCCATGGGCATTAGCTTCTTCAGGGATGCTGAAGGGAAAATCCAGTGGCTGCCCAGCCAGGAGCTAATCCCCTGTGCCCTGCTGCCAGGCTGTGGGGAGGAGCTGTCATGGGCACTGGGTATGCGTGTGTCAGGGCTGGTGCTCAGGGACATGCTGAGCTGGGGGACTGCTGCGTGCAGGCTTTCCTTGACTCTAAGGCACATGCAGGAGGCACTGACCCCCAGCCACCTGAAGAAGGCCAAGCTGATGTTTTTCTTCACTCGCTACCCCAGCTCCACTCTGCTGAAGACCTACTTCCTTGACGTGCAGGTAAAATGGCAGTAACCTGGGCTGGTGCCTCCGTGCAGTGTGGCACTTAGCCTGCCTCACTGGGCAACCATGAGGGAGGGCTGCTCTTGTGTTTCCCTGCCTTGCTAGCAGGAGCCAGAGGACAGCACCCATTTCAGCATGGGCTGCCCTGGAGCAGGTGCTCAGGGCTATGGCAGAACTGGGTTGCCAGGTCTTCACTGTGCAATTGAGGTGTTGGGATTCAAGCACATTGGGAGTGTGTCTCCCCACTTCAGGGCAGCTGAGATCCAAATCTCAGTGGGGAGAGCACTGTGAACACCCCCATGTCATTGTCCCAGCTGGTATTTCGGCAGCCCTGAGGCAGGGTTGGGTTTGGGCCAGGCCAGAATTGTGTGGCTGGGTTCATGGGGTCTCAGGCATAGGGAGGCTCCAAGCTGACATAACCCATCCTCCTTCTCTCTCTGGCAGTTCAGCCGCTGCATCACCTCCCAGCTCATCAAGTGGTTCAGCAACTTCCGTGAGTTTTACTACATCCAGGTGGAGAAGTTTGCCCGACAGGCCCTGCTAGAGGGTGTGGTGGATGCTTGCACTCTCCAGGTCTCCCGCGACTCAGAGCTCTTCCGTGCCCTCAACATGCACTATAACAAGGGCAATGACTTTGAGGTGAGGAGGGGGAGCTGGGGGATAAGGATGGTGGGGTTTGCGGGAGCAAGGAGGAGCCAGGAATACTGTGGTGCCATGAGCTGATGGCCATCTTGCTGCAGGTGCCAGGGCGGTTCCTGGAGGTGGCCAGTGTGACGCTGCAGGAGTTCTTCAGTGCCGTCAGGGCGGGCAAGGATGCCGACCCCTCCTGGAAGAAACCCATTTACAAAATCATTTCTAAACTGGACAGCGACATCCCGGAAGGGTTCAAAGCTGCCGGCTGCTCCCAGGAACTGCTCCACAGCTGAGTCTCTGTAAAAGCAGCCCCAGGTCCTGCGTGCAGCCACCATGTGTTAAGCACCTCATGGGCACTGTGTACAACATACAGTATTCAGAGTACTCTCTCTCTGACCTGTAAGACAGCTCCTTGGGTGAGGCCTATCACTTGCCTCAGGAGCTGGGATTTTATGCTGTGTATTCTATTCCTCTGCTCAAAGCCAGTGGGGACCTGCAGAAGGAAGAGACAGGGATGAAGCCATCAGGTTGGAGCCTGGGAAATTGCCCTGCCCCAGCTCTCCCCGCGACCTTGGCTGAGTGCCTTCCTTCTCTCCTCCAGAGGGCCACAGACCAGAGCAAACAGCCCTGCTGTTTATAAAGCAGGCAGACGTCCTACTAGTGGGCAAAGTTTTCTTGGCATAGCAGACTGGCGGATGAGCTTGGTCTAACAGCATGACTCAGTTTCTGTCCAGATACAACACACCAGTGTCCAAAGAAAACAGCTGGTGAATTCTCCAGCATTTCAAGCACCCCAAGGGGATAGCTGACTCTGTCTGGGAGTGTAAAACTAGTGTTTATTGTAGCCAGCACAAATAACATTCCCCCCTGCCTCTCCTGTGCTGTTTGAAAAGACCCTGCCCCCACCCAAACAGCTGCATACTGTGGCCAAGCAGTTGAGTATGTGCTGGTTGCAGGACCAACTGCTCCTCAGCAGTGTTATCCGTGATGCTGGAAGAGAGCAGGGTGCATAGCTGGCACTGTGCAGCACTGCAAACAGCCCCTATCAGCCTGGGAGGACCTGGAAGAACAGCCCCACATTAAACACTCACTCATGTTCCCTCACATCACGTTTCTGCTGGCAAAACTGCCCCAAGTATCTCTGCTTTGCAATGTGTCCGTGATGAAAGAGGAGCATGCTATTTGGGACTCATCAGACCCTGTGGGTTTAACAGAAGCTGGGGAGCTGGGCCCTGAGATCTGCAGCTGCATTGCTGTAGTGGGTGTAAACCCAAGGAGTTTTCTTTACCCTGTGACCAGGACTCAGTAGCCACCTTTCCACCTGATAGAGCATGGCAAAGCATTTTCTGTTAAGGGCTCTCTAATCCTGACAGAGGTGGCAGTGGGGAGAGAAAGGTTGTGAAGAGGAGGGAGGTCCTGGAAGAGGAACAGCAGGAGGGCACTGGGAGAGTGGGAGAGCAGAGATGTGTAACTGTGGATGAGGAACAACATACACATGCAAAATTCCCAGGGAGCAGAAGACTGGGAGGAGTCTGAGATGATTTTGGGTGTGCTGCAGGGTGTCATCTGGGTACTAGTGCACAGCAAATGACTCAGGAGAAAAAAAATCACAGCTCCAGTATCAGAAGAGTGCATGGGGTGATCTGCAGAAGTAAGGAAGTGTGTGGTATCATCAGGGCATGATGAGGAGGCTCTGGAATAGGGGCAGTTTTACACTGATTTCCCCCATGGTGAGTGTGGCCACCCAGATTTCCTGCCTCTGTTTGTATATTTATTTCTTCAAGTTTGTATATTTTACAACATCAAATTTACTTGATTCATTTTTAAATAAACACATGCTGTAAGTTATCCATTTACATCCCTAGAGACCTATTTGTTGACTTCGCTTCTAAAGCATTAACCTGGGAATTTCTTGCTTTTTGTTGGGAAAAGACTAAGACTGCAGCAAAAGGTTTAGTCCACCTGCTGGCATCTCTGTGGGGCTGAGCAGCCCCCACTAACCAATATTAGCTCCTTTAAACCTGCCTCTCCCCCACCCAGTGCCTCGTGGTCAGTCTGCTCTGAAGGAAACTTGTTGGGAGGATCAGGAATGGGGGCTGGAGGCAGATGGAGACATATCTCAAAGCTCAGGGGTGCAAGACTCAAATGTTCAACATCCAGTAAGTGCTGCTGGTGCTGCTCATGCAGGCAATAACTACCTCAGAGCTTAAGTAATGCATTGGGTAGGCAAAACCAACACTGCTGGAAAAGGAAATGATGGCCTGGCTCAGGGAAGGGTCAGTAAATTCATCTGGCCATATAATTAGTGAATGTAAGATACAGGTGTACTGCAGGCATCATGCTGAAACAAAGCCCTTTTACAGAGTCCCTGCGGGGAGCAGTTTCGCGCTTCCTCTGGCAACATGCAAGTCATGAGTGTCAGTAAATCAGCAGGTGGGGGGGGGCTAAGGCAGTGCCCCAAACCCCAGTCATGCAGGGGCTGAGGTTGTAGGGGACCTCTGGAGATCATCTTGTCCAACCCCTGCTCAAGCAGGGCCCCTGAGAGCTGGTTGTCCAGGACCATGTCCAGACAGCTTTTGAGTATCTCCAAGGAGGGAGACTCTACAACCTGATCATTAATGAAGACGTTCAGAGGATTGGACAAAGGATTTGCAGCAATATTTTTGCTCCAGCACGTGCCATATAACTACAAGGAAGTGGGAACTAGAGAGCTGTGTATTACCCCGGCTTCCACCTGTTTGGGGAGCCTGGCGTGCAGCTGCCTCCTCTGGGGCTAATTGTTTGCTTGGAGTCAGGGGACTTGCACCCAGGGCAGGCACAACTCTGCTGCACAGTGCTAAAGTGGGGGAGCTGAATCACAGCCTTGTGCTCCCATGAGAGCCTTGGAAAACAGCAGCCAGCTGGCAAAGAAGTAAGAGGGGACTCAAACCGCCTTCCCTCCATCTAGGTCATAGAAGCACTGATACAGAGAAGGCAGCACATCTGCTAGGAGATGAGGAAAGCTGGGGTTATTCTGAGGGCAAGGGAGCCTGAAGCATGAGGGAAATAGGGTTTGAATTCCACAATGTCCAGTCACTAGTGGGGTTCTGTGGGTCTCCATCTTAGTCCCTGTTCTCTTCAACATTTTCATTAACAACTTGGACGCAGGAATCTAGGGCATACTAAGTAAGTTTGCATATGATGGTAAATTGGGAGAAGCTATCAACTTCCTTGAGGGCGGAGAGCCCTGCAGAGAGGCCTTGACAAATTAGAGAGATGGGCGATCACCAACCACAGGAAGTTTAACAAAGGCAAGTGCTGGATTGTGCACCTGGGATGGGGCAACCCTGGATGGTGTGTACAGACAGACCATGGAATGAGAGGCTGGAGAGCAGTGCTGCCGAAAGGGACCTAGAGGTCCTGGTCAGTGGTGAGCTGAATATGAGTCAGCAGTGCCCTGGCAGCCAGGAGGGCCAACTCTGTCCTGAGGGGCATCAGGCAAAGCATCGCCATCCAGTCAAGGGAGGGGATTGTCCCGCTCTGCTCTGCACTGGTGTGGCCTCACCTTGAATATTGTGTGCAGTTTTGGGCACTGCAATATAAGAAAGATCTCAAGCTATGAGAGAGTGTCCAAAGGAGGGCAACAAGGATGATGAAGAGTTTGGAGGTGAAGCCATATGAGGAGTGGCTGAGGGCTGTTGGTCTGTTCAGCCTGGAAAAGAGGACACTGAGGGCAGACGTCATTGCAGTCTACAACTTCCTCGTGAGGGCAAGTGGAGGGGCAGATACTGATCTATTCACTCTTATGAGCAGTGACAGGACTCGAGGAAATGGCATGAAGCTGAGTCACGGGAGGTTGAAGTTAGATATTACGAAAAGGTTTTTTACCCTTTGTAAAAGGCGTTTGGCTTTGGAACAGGGTCCCCAGGGAAGTGGTCACAGCACCAAGCCTGTGTGAATTCAAGAAGCATTTGGACACTGTGACTACAGTTGTGACTCAGGCTTGGGTGGGCTCTTGCTTCACTATTTCCCACTAATTACCTGGGGCTCAATTTGGGTAGTGCACTCAGATACTGTTAACTGAGTTTCATCTTTAAATAAAAAATCCTTTCCTTCCCTCTATCCAAATTTCTGTGGTATATGCAAAAAGCCCACAGCCACCTATAACTGTATCCTCTGGGAACAATTCCTTGAGGCTATCCCTTTACATTTCCAATAGCATTCCAACCACAGCAACGCACTCAGTCCATACAGCTGAACAGTAGCAAAGGCTGCTTTGCTAAACATTAAGAATTGCTGACTCCTGCTCCAGGCTGTGGCAGCCAAAAGAGGGAGATGTGACCATACTGACTAAGCTGACAAGGGCTGAGAGCCCTTACGTACTCATCTATGTAAATATTTATGATGAGAGCCCTTATTACTCATGTACAGCTAGTCAGAGCTTTAAGAAGTTCCTAGTGAATGTTTGCCCTGTGTTTCAAAATAGCTTTGGGGAATTTGACAAGCAATAAAATATACCTGGTTTTTGTTTTCTTCTTTTAATGACTTGGACCTGTCTACAGTGACTGAACCAGCCCTAGAAGCTCCCAGCTTAAGCAAATGTTTTTGAAAGGGTCCTTCTCTCAAATACACATCTCAGATCCTTATTTGGCATGAGGGAAACTCATGCTCCAGATTAGCATCCCTTGGTGAGCCTGCTCATAAAACATTGCTCAGCAAAATTTATGTCCCATTATATGCATCGGAAGGCCAGATTAATCCAGATTACAGTACAATTACCACATTTGAGAGATCAGACGTCACTTTTCATCTGGAGAAGACAGCAATTCCTCTGCCTCTTGTGCACAGAGCTGCCCTGTGTCGCAGCACCACTCTGGGGGAAGGTGAAGTGATGCACAGAGAGGCTGTGGAGATCAGTCTCAAAGATAAAAGAGGGTCCACCAGGGCAGACTGGTATCTCTCGCTGATAGCAAAAGCTTTTTCCCTTTGCACGCCATGAAATACAGTATTAACGTGAACCGTGGACCACGGGAAGGGAACTGGGGCTGTGCCAGGTGCCAGCTTCACAGCAGCAGCTACATGAGCTGTTCTCCCTTGACTTAATGAAAAGCTCCATTTTAGTGAGACAGTGGCAATGGAGCCATACAGTCTGGGCTGCATCCTCTTTTTTGGGGTGCCTCGGCTCACCAGCCTGCTGTAGCAGCTCAGGTGGACACACAACAGCTCAGGTGGAGAGATGAGCACAGTGAAAATGGGAGCTGTTTAACTGAGAGCTTCACCCAGACAGGGCAGTGCAGGTGGGCACCGAGACAGGGAGGCTGTTGTGTGGCCCAGGGGCTTTTGAGGAAGATACTTACTCTGAGCAAGGGTGCACAAAGGAGTGAGAGCACAGCCAGCCTCTGACAGAAGCTGCACGCAGACTTTCCTCCACCACCCAAACCCCACAGGTTGGTGCTCGCCTTGGCAGGGGGCAGCTGGGGTGGGAGAGGATGGGAGGCAGGCTGCCAGAGAATAAGCACACATCTTTGCATATATAAATCTCAAACCAGTAAATCCATTTTTAAAAGCAGGTCTGATACAGAAGGCTTGAGAATGGCTATTCAAGTAAAGCCAAGGAGAGCTGTGCATGGACCTCAAGGAAAAGCAGATTTAGGTCAGCACTCAACACCTGTGAGGATACAGTCCATATTTATATACTAATTCCTTCTCATCTAACTATATAAGGAGGTGAAGTCCCATGTCATTAAGTCCCATGATCAACTTTTTTCTTTTTTTTTTGTGGTAACATACAAACATCACAAATACCTAAAATTTGAAAAAGTTTCTATTTCTCCTTTTGAGATGACTTTCAGCATTTTTACAGCAAGCAATCACACCTACAATCAGCTGCTACAGTATTTCTACAGCCTTTGCAAATCCAGTCATGTTTTTTAACACTAGGCTTTTGATTAAAAGTTCATAGGGTAATTTTAATTTCGTGTACAAGAGTCAAACATGGTTCTTGTTTTTGCTAATCCAATAAAATGAGCATTGTAGATTACCTACTAAGCAACTCTTAATGACATAGTATAAAGTCCAATTAGCATGAGCCAAATGTAGCAGTTTCCTTCCTGGCGTTTATTTTATTGCCTTTTCACTATTTGTTCTACTATACTTAAAAGGATTGTTTTTAAAAGAGCCAGTCTGTACCCAACAGCATCAATCTTTTTGTCTTACCGCAATCATGGAAAATAAGCAGCTAAAAACCAAGTGGTGAAGTGAAAAGCTGGGAATATGAAAACTACAAGATAGAGGAAAAAAACTGACTTCAAGGAAAATATTTTACTGGATTTCTCACAGCATATAAATGTCATCCATAGCTTTACAAAAAGAACAAAAATGATAAAAAATACTTTATATTATTTAAAAATAAATACCTGAGAACATGTATGTGTATGTACATATCTATACATCTCTATATAAAAGCTGTTATCATTTGGTTCTCAGAGAGCAAGCACAGAATATTGAACAGAGTAATTGTTTTCCATTTTTAACTTCCAGGTCTGTGAGTAAGAAACAGCAGACATAAGAACAACATTTAAAAACACTCAAGGAGAAAGTAAGGCCAGCCCTGCACATCTCTGTGTCTGCAGAGTCACTATGATTGGCAGTGCAACCTGTGTTCAAATAAAAACAATTACAAAGGCTGGTTGTAGATAAAACACTTTCAGAATAGTACCCACAGTTACAAAAAGGTCATGCTGTAGAAACAGTATTTTAAAAGCCAGACTGCTCTCCTCTCTTGAACAATCATTATAAAGCAGAATTATCATCTATTCATATTTCACAATGTCCTGGGCTGCAGCTGTGAGCCCAGAGATTTTTCAGTTTATTCTTTTGTGGAAGGTCATGCCCATAGAAGGGCATTTCTAACTGAGCACAGAACACCAGGTGCTTTTTAGTTGTCAGTGGACTCTTCAAATAACTTGCAGAGCACAAGCTCCTGTGCAGCATCTGGAGTCACTGCCGTTGTCAGAGCTTCACTGCATTTTTCTCTGTGACTTCAATCACATCATTTATTCTGCAGCTATTTCTAAGTCCTGAGCTTCAAAGTAATCTCACCTCCATTTCTGACTAAACTTTTAATAAGCAATGTTATCCAAAATACCAGCACAACCTTGCAGGAATTGGCAGCATCTGGAAGTTGAAAACACCATCTTAGTCCAGTCAGTGAAGGTCTCTGCATTCACGGCACAGGTTCTTGGCTGTAACAAGGTTGTAAAAAGCAAGGCCAAGGCTGGAGTGTTTGATCTGCTGACAACTGTTTTGTTTCAAGAACTTCATGGAGCTTTGATTATTTATGGAAATGTAAAGGAGTGACAACACTATACTCACCCATATGTTATCAATTAACTGGAGACATACTAGACAAATCATACAGACACTGTATGATTTGCTTGTGTAAGCATCTTCCATACCTGCAACGTAATCAGGATG
The DNA here is from genome assembly GCF_022539395.1 of Myiozetetes cayanensis. Lineage (NCBI taxonomy): Eukaryota > Metazoa > Chordata > Aves > Passeriformes > Tyrannidae > Myiozetetes > Myiozetetes cayanensis. The sequence continues at coordinate 21,763,436 of NW_026087853.1, forward strand.
CTGGTGGCAACGTATTCTACAATTGAACCGTCATATTGACCACGGAAACAAAATCCTTGCAGATCCTGGGTTTACTCATAAAGATGTTTGCACATCATTTTTCAGAAGGGATCACCTTATCCCAGAAGGAATTATCTTTGGACCAGTTTTTCTTGAGCAGCTACTGTGGGGAAGGCTGCAATGGCACAGAGCATCTGTTTGGTGCAGAACAAATCGTTGCCGTGTGAACTCTTGAACAGCTGAGACGAAACTACAGAATCATCCTTCTCCTGAGCTACTGTAAGGTTGTTTCTATAAAACTGCTTTCTGTATTTCAAGCAAAAAGATAGCAATTTCTTTCCTTTGCACAGTTGGGAACACCAATGTGCATCCTATTCCCTTATAACAGCCCACAGTCTGTCTGCATCAATACACTCGTAGTGAAGCCCACCATCTCCCTTGTAGTATAGATCTACTCTGATCACACCATCTGTGACTATTTGCCCCCAAATTAACTGGTTATGGAAAAGCTCTAACTTCAAATCTCCAGATCTGTCTCTTGATAAATAATGGGTATTAAGGCCTCAGTCAGTTAGTAGACTCACAGTTACCATCAGATGATCTTATCTCTCTTAATACTACTGTATGGCCCATTATGTCAGCCAACCATCAGCCTCAGAGCCATCCAGCTGTATTTTGTGCAGATGTTGTTCTCTGGCAACTAGTAGCAATCCTTTGAAGATCAGCTCCTCTTTGCAAACTACGCTGGAACCACCATCACCTAAAACCAGCACGTAGCATCCCAAAGGTCTTTTCAGAAAAATGTACTGAAACTTGCATCATTCCTGCAACATACTCCAGTGATCCAGGGATCTTGCTACTTCAGCAGTTTGCCAAATTCAGTTCACCATCTCACAAAGTCTTCTGGTGCCACTTCAGTTGTCTTTATTCATATATTATTGAACAGCCATGTGTTTGCAAGCATTCAGTGGCTTTTTCCACTGGAAGTAAACCATAGAGTTAAGAGCCCACACCTAAAACACAATGCGTTCTGGAACCTAAAGTTGAGAAAGGATTCTTAGACATACAAAATAATTAAGAAACCTGGGGGAGAAGGCAGCAGAGAGAACAGAGAAATGCAAGTGTTGTAACTCTGATATCATGCAGAGAAGTAAAGGAGTAATGACAAGGTAAATATGGTGTTATAAAAAAAGTCAGGCCCTACAAGGGAAATATCTACATGATAGCCCTAAACCTTGGTACAAATAAAGGAGCACTGGGAATTAAGAGAGGAAGGTTCTACGCAGATACTTCTCCAACATCTGTTTTTCCCATAAGACATTTAAACAGAACTGTAGCACTGGGAATCCCCTACCATGACAATGCAATTCTGCACTGTTAAGATTTAACAGTTATGTTATCAATTTGTAAGACTGTAGCATTGCTTCAGACATTCAGTGTGCCCCAGCACATGAACCCCCACCACAGAGTTCAAAATTACAAGCGATTCATCCACCAATCCCACATTAAGATGTAGCAGCCCTCCAAGTGCAAAATGGAAGACGACTGACTCACTAGGGTAAACCTCTAGATAAAAATCAACTTAATTAGTCTATGAGGAGTTAAAAGGCGATTTCTGAGAAGCATCCTTGAAGACATGCATCTTTGTGCCATTCCCACTCAGGTTAACAGGGTTTATCTGCTCCACATTAACTGTTCAGAGCTTGGCTCAGACGCATCGTGGGCGCAGGACGGAATCCCTGTGTGCATAGGGTTCAAGGGCAACATGTCAGTGACACTGCCAGAGGTAGACTGCCGCTTCCAAAAGCAAAACTGCTCTAAACTAAACCAAATTCTGTGACAATGACATCAGCAAAGAAACACAGACAAACAAACAAAAAAATTCGAGTTGGTAACAGTGTCAGTCAAAAAATTTTGTCTAATTGCAAAAGCAGTATTTTACATGTTATCTGTTTTCAAAAATGCGGAACAGTAAAATCAGAAATGATAAAAAAAGCAACCTACATCTTGCAGACAGTTGATAATGTTCCTACAGCATAAAGGCTCCATCTGTACATTCATCTATACTGTACTCTATTTGTCAGGCCTATGCAACTTGACACGAACACAGAAAAAAATAAAGTACAGTAACAACTGGAACTTGAAAAATAGCAATGCAGAAGGCTCTGGAGGCCATGTACAGGTCTTACATCCCTGCTAGACTGTACTAATCCAGCTGGAAAACTGAATGTAAAGGAAACTGATTTCAGCATCACACATTTAAGTTTTATATAACACACATATGAGGCACACTACACATTTGTTCATGACCTGTGCTAGAAAACGTAGGAAAAAAATGATGCCCAATTAGGTTAATTATCACAAGGACAAGAAGTTAATTATTTGTCTCTCCTGTGCATTGAGGCCAACTCAATGTTAGCTATTGAAAACAGATGTCCCTCATCTTGATGCACATAGCCAAGGACAAGTTAAGATAGAAGGAAATGCCGCAATAGTACAGAAAAGGAAAATCAATGTGTACTACAAGAGATAAGCTATTCATCTTTATCTTAAAAAGGTAAATCTCCTAAACTGGAGGAACCAATACACCAAAGTCTCAACCTAAAGCATTCATTCATCAAGGAAATGCTGCATAAAGAGTATTTGCCGAGGCAATGACATTTGAAATCAATCACCCTGTGAATAAAAATACTGAGATGAAGAGCATGTATAAATTACACTTCTGCAAAAATGTAGTCACCTCAGTACTAACCCTGGACTTCACATCAGTTGTGCAGACTTGTAAGTATGCGTATTTCTGAAGTTCTGTTTCACTGGGAATGACAAACAACCATCCATGCACAAGAACACACCATCCATATTTTCTGTTGACAGAACTTAACACTAAAAAGTTCTTATGCTGGGAAGAAACATCTGACTGAAGAGAGAAATGTTGCAATACTCCTCAAGAAAGACAACCTGTGAGATTGCTTAGCTGTAACAGACACTGTTGAGGATCTCATCTCCAAAACTGACTGCACTGGATGCTGTTGCATCAGAGTATGCAGAAAGTCTTTGAGAGAGAAATTCACTGGACAACTGTAGCCTTTCAAATGAAATTCAAGACTTAGATGCAGAATCCAAGAAACTGTCAAAGCATAGTGCAAAATGACACAATATCATCAGCGTTTTTGCATAAACAAAGCATAAATTGTGCCCATCAACTTCTAGATAGTCCTTTCCTTCAATGTAGCCCATTGTAAGTCTAGTTGAGGAACAGCAGAAGGATGGAAATCTGCAGACTGAGACAATCTTCTACAAGCCAATACTGGACATGACTGACAAAGGACGTGATGGAGAAATATTTATCACTGAAGGTCACAGGTTTCAACAGTTCCTCAAACTGAATCAAAGATAAAACAGGTAAATCTAGCTTTTTAGTTAGATTTTTATTTTGCTCCAAGTTCATCTTCAAGTAGGAAGTAATACGCTGTTAGCATACTCCTAGCAATGCAGTATACTCACCATTTTAGTGTCTCTTCCCAACAGATTTGCAGAATTGTTTAAAGAGTACCTGAATATTCTTCTCAAGTTATATCTGAACCATATATACTGCAATGAGGCTACAACAGAGAGACTTAAGTAAAAATGAGGAAGTTTATACCCAACTTTACTTCAGGGCCATCCCTTCAGCCTTATGGCAGATTCTCTCTGCCTGGTGAGAGAAGGGAAAGGAAATATAAATCATTATATTCCTAATAAAGGAACCTGTAGATTGTAAACTCCTTAGAAAAGGGTATTCATGTTCCTCCTTAAAGTACCAGGTGCAAAATGAGAGAAATCCCATCATACATTTTGGAAACGTAATTAAACCATTCACATTAGAGTTTCAAGTACATTTCATTGTGACAGATCTTGGTAGTGCCTCTGATCAATTGAAGTTCCAGAATTTCTTAGCCAGCGTAAAGTTAGCAGGTTCTTTTGTGAGAAGTATCTTTAATGCTTTGGTTTGGATATTTATCCACAGGCAATGCAATAAGGAACCTTGTAAAGCTTTAGAAACATTATTTCTTGCTACAATATACTTAAAGAATTTACACTCCAAAAGCAGCTATTAGCAAGTTAAATCCTGTTTTCCATTAGATAGCAGCAGTTGTCAAGTTTTTAATCAGGATATAAAAAGACCATTTAATTTCAATGTCTCTTCTTAAAGCAGAAGATCTTGTTCCATGTTTATACGAACTGTAGGTTCAACAGAATGCAAAAATCTTGACTGTGGACTGCAAGTGATATTCCACATAATGTTAATCCACTGATATTTTTTCCCACAGAAAGGTGGTCAGTTTCTTTCATGAAGTGGAAGTGATTGGTTTAAAACCGTATTAGGCAATACGAAACCACAAAAATTAAATTATTGTGGAATCAGTATCAAGCTTTTCTTTCTCCAATTTAATCCTAATATGAACTCAACACTTTAGTGCCATCTGGTTGCCATTATCTGAAAAATCTTGATTTCTGTGTGACTCTAATTGAAGAGTACAATGAGATCTGCTACCAGACAAGTTTAATCTGTCCACACCTTCTTAAAGGAAAAGAATTTGGCAACTGCAGTTCAAAGGAAATGGATAAATAAAAGCACAGTAATAAAGACTTATCACTTACACAAGTTTTGAGCACCCACAGATGAGTAAGCTGAAACAGTGTAGGTGTTTGTCAGTAAAGCTGTGTTTTCTATCCTTCAGACAGTAGTACAGTCTTCTAAAAAAACCAGAAGCTACATGTATAAAAAGGGTAGTATCTGGATCAGTAACAGCAGTCACACAAAACTCTTATGACTATCTGCATCAGACTTACCAAAACAGAATAAAAAAAAAGATTTAAATGCTGCTTAAGAAAGCTTGTCATCCACATATGGTGTATGTCATCGTTAAAGTTGACATCTGTACCTGTGAACACAAATATTTTGTTTTTTGCACCTTAAGGCCATCTACAGCCTGAAGCAGGGAACAACTGCAGCTCTGTTCCCTTTCTGTGATAATCCCCAGAGAAGTAACATCCTACAAGATTTAAACAGAAGAAATCTTAGACTTTTTATTTTTTGGTAATATTTCAGTTCACATGTAATATGTTAATGGCTTGTGCTTTTAAAAAGAATTAAAAAGTACTTTAATAAAATCAGCCTTAACAGGATTGTTGAAGGCAAACTGCTTTCTAAATCAGCTGGCTCAACTATACTTTTGACCTGCAGGCAAAAAATGGCATGGATTAATTTCATATTCTCCTCCATAAATACATATGCAGCCAGTTGCTAAAGCAGACATCTCAGACAGCAGAGCTGCTACCACATTCTAACCACACAAGACAGATACCAGCTCAAATAATCAGAGTAAAACTACCTGAACTCCTTTTTTTTTTTTTTTATTTGTTTTGCTTTGTTTGATTTTTGGCTGGTTTTGGTTTGTTTTCTTCATTTAGATGAAGACTTTTCACTTCTCAGGTGTTCTTTTTTTCCAAGGACCACTGAAGTTATAACTTCTCTCCAAAGACAGAAACATCACAGGAATTGGTGAAGTGATGGCAATCTTGCAGTCTTCATGTATTACCAAGAATAACGGTTCAAACACACCAACTTCATATAAGGAATATACTGGTCACAGCAGACAGTTCAGATGCCATCCTAATAAAAAGCATCAGGAATTTCTTGTGTGAAGCTGAATATCCATTCATACATATGTATCTCAAGCAGTTATGGAAACAAACATTGTCCCTGTACACACATACAAAGGCAACAGTATGGAGAAATACTTGAATGACTGACATACCAGAGCACAAGCCCCACAGGGAAAGGCCTCCCCTCTGAAAAGATTCCATCTGAGAGTTCCAAGAGGCAGAAAAATACTAGGAAAGAATGAAACTGTGCCATTTCTCCTGAGGCAGCTTTAAGGTTTTGCATATTGAAATATTAAATCCTACAATCCAAAGAGCTTAGAGAGTCCTGACTAGAAACCTAACACAGAATGGAAAACATAAGCAACTTCAAAACACTTTTGCCTCTCCACTTGCAATAACCTGCCATGCCTTTGTTTGGCAACTACTTGTGCTTAAACGATTTATGCGAAACCATGAATAGAAGAGCACATTCTGCTTCCAAACAGTATTAATCAGCTAGAAGGTGATAATTCACCTAAATGAAATATTGTCATTACTAATTTTCCAACCTACATGCATGAGGGAGACTTAAGGTTCCAGGCTGCTGATCCAGTACCATGCAAATTTGGAAGCAACATCACAATTGCTGGAATGCTCCACTGATAAGAATGAAACAAAACAGTTTCACCATGAAGAAGAAAGTGATTAATCTTGAGCAGAAATTAGAATAATTACTTAGAGTAAAGAGTCCTTCAGTTGGTTTAAAGATTCTGACTCACATCTGAAGGAACAGTTAAGCAGGAGAAAACTTGATGATTCAAGTTTTATGAGAGAATAAAGATGATTGCCCTAGAGACTCAAAACATATTTTAAATTCTAGGAAATTTCTGTTTTTTCTCTTCTTCTTTCTACTGTGACAGTAAACTAAGTATTACCACAGTTTAAGAACAGTTGATGCTGCAAGTGTGCAGATCTCAACTGAGATGGCAACTTTTACTTCTCAAATACATTATCTCATAGTGTGCAGGTTGTCCTGGTGCAGTTTGGTCCCAAATTGTCAGTGGACCTCAAGTTCCAGAAGTAATCTGGGAAACATTAAGTAATGAAGAGAGACATAACAAAAAGGACCCATGTACCCCTCAGTATTTGGCTTCCTGAGGATGCAGGCTATGTGAACATTCTATAGGCAAAGAAAACTCTCAATACTGCTTCTCCTTTCCAGTCCATCTATGTTGAATTACAATACACCCAAGAGAATTCCTGGGTTTCAGTTTAGTCAGCTCACACTTGGCTAGCTGTGTGTTGGCAGAAACAGCAGGAACTTCACAGCAAAAAATTTGCCTCCAACCCAGCTCAGCCATGTTTTCTTCACATTCCGAGGTCTGACCAGTATTGTGTGGGTTTCCAAAATTTTGTGGCAGCAATAATAATTGCTGCATTAATAATAAAATGGCACAGCATACTAAATGGAAATTGTGTCCAAGGGGCACAAAATTATTCACCAAGATAGCTGCATTAAATAAATGGACAAAGAATTTTTTTTCTGGTAATGATAAATTTGTTTAGGTGGTAACATGCTATTCCACAGGCAGAATTACTTTATTTATTTGAAAAGGGTTCTCATAGTATTCTAATGATGTTGAAGTCTCAAATTGGGAAGAACTGATTTTATCTGGCGAAGTCACATCTTTCTCTTTCATTTAAAAGCACACTAATGACAGACTATTCTTCTGCAGGAAGCATACTTTCTAATGTGACTAGCAACTCCCAATTCTATGATAATTTTTAACTATTCAACTGGATTAGATATGCACTTTGGGGGATAGGTTAATATATTTGTTTCAGTGTAATGTCGCAACTCTACTTTTCTAATTCAATCCTTTCAGAAAAGTCGCTACTGAAATCCTACTCAGTATCTCCAGGGTATGTAAATGGTTGCTCTGAGATTAAAAAGCTTCAGAAAATAGTTAAAACAATTCCTAACAGACAATAGCAGTGATGTATGTTATGTATTAACCGACAAGCAAGGAACAATTAAGGGTGAGGGTTCACAAAGATGGCTGAAGCAAAGTCCAAAAGATGCCAAGCCCAATCTGATGGGTGAAAAGTGAAAATAACTTGTACCAAAAGCAATTCTTCCATTCTAAAGACTAGGAAGTAGTAATTTAAGATAAGTTATTTATCCATGTTGATGTAAACATTTAAGAAAACAGAAAACCAAATTTCCAGAATTGATCTAATACTCTCTGCTATAATTTCACTCTTTCATATGTCTAATGAGCAATCCTACAGTAAAATACAAGGTGACTGAAGATGACAACTGCGCTCTATTTGCATAGCACAGCACATCACACATTCCCTTGTAAAAACTACATGTACTTCTATCATGAGACAGGTAGCTTCAATATTAAAAAAGCAGATGGTCTTGAGTAAAACTGAAATGTCATAAGAAACCATAATTCACAGAAAATACTGTTTTAACACTCAACTTTGCTGAGAAGGTAGCACTTCCATTCTGCAGCAGCTGACTTTTTTCAGAACTGCATTTTTCAATGTGATGCACTCCACAGAAGCAGTCCAACTTACAGTTAGCACAGTTGCATACTGGTCAAAGATGGATCATTATACAAGAGTGCTAGACACATTTTCCTATGTAGTCATCAATGGAAGTGGGTATTTTTTTCTGCTTAGTGCTGTGAAAGATTCTACTGCCAATATCAGTGAGCAAACAACAAGTAAGAACTAAATTAGGATCAAGACTTAATGGATTCTGTACTGAAGGATTTATCAGACAAAATCAAAATCACTAATTGCCAAGCTCTGACTATGAGCCAAGCAAGGGACTAGCTAGATATTCTCAGTTCTGCCAGCAGCAATGATGAATTTTTCCTTTTTGCTCGATTTCTTCAGTCACTGAAGGACTAGAGTATGTAGAATCTGCTGTAGGATGCACTTCTGGCCTAAGTTGTTTTCTTTCAGAACCACTTTCCGTCAAGCAGTTGAAGACTGACCTGCTAAAAATTCAAACCAACTGAAACAAATGGCAAAGGTTATGGAATGATACTTCTGTACTAGAGAAAGGGAAAAGTTCTGAACTTCAGGGAAACAACAAAACCCTTCAGCCTGTTCTGATCAAATAGTCTGACAACAGTTTACAACAGTATGTTTTCTTAACTGAATTTTGCCCTAAACTTGAAGATTGATGTATTTTCTTTCTGTTCTCATCAGAGTAAAGTATAACTTTATGTGTAGTTTCTGCTCATTTCTCTTTAATTCTACATACACCACAGAATAAACAGCATGACCTCTCTCAGTAGTATCTGCTAAAATAATTTCAAAATTGTTGAAACCAATAAACAATATTATAACTTCTGCCATGTGCTATCCATTTGCATGCTCCAGAAATAAGTCTTTAGCCTGTAAAGAAAAATGTTAGGAAAGGATCTGGTTCAGTTGTATTAGCAAAAATACAGACAAAATCATTATTAGTTCTTAAAAGTCAAGAAACAGCATCAATTCATAATGATGGTGTGCCACAAGAACATCAGCTTTGTTATGGAAAACTGATTAAAGACTGAAAGCCATTTTACACGTACCTGAGAGTAACGTCTCCAAAGCGAAGCTCACCTGATTTCCACAGCAATACACAATGATGATTTTTTGTTAACTATTAGTTTTCATTTGTCAACAATTCTAAGCCAGAATTCAAAGTGCTTAGCAACATTTTGAAAAGAAAGTACATATGCTATGTAATAATACATGTACACAGAAAATGCGTATTAAATACCTTCCATTTAAAACTGCTGCATTCAGGGAGCTCAGTTTTCTTCTATTAAACATATTCAGGGCATAGCACAAGTTCAGCTATTTATCTCTTTAATAAAGAGCTTTTAGACATACCACAGGCAAAGTTGAGAAACATCCAGTAAACCAGAACATTAGAATGGCAAACAAAACCATCTATTAGAATCATGCTCTCTTTTAACAGAATGAACTACCACCACACCATAACTAGTTGATTTACCAACCTAGATGCAAACCACAATGTAATCATTCAGCAGAGCAACAAATAATAGCAGAGAAGGAAATTCAGGACTTTATTTCCTTCCCTCAGAAAGATCAGGAGAAAAAATTCAATTCACCATAAAAACAGCAATTATTTTCAGATTTACACATCTTGTCTGGTTACAACATTGTTAATGCAAGGCATTTGCTTTGAAACCTGGGAGGACAAAAGAAAGTTTTCATCAGCAAACCTGATGCTCTGCAGAAGTGATATACCAGCATTTATGAAGAATCTGTACCACTTTTAATAGTGTGGACTGCTATTCCTTTATCTTTTTTATAGCAAGCTTAACACATTTATTAAAGGAATAGAAGGGTATAACTTCTGGTCTTTGCTGCTTCTTTTAATGATGTTTCTCTATGAGACAGTAAAATTATGAATGGAATGAAATACCCTGAAAGGGATCAGTGTTGACTAAAAGACATAACACCAAAATGAATTTTCTAGGTTGCCCCTTCAGAGAACTCTGTAGTACCTGTTCTCACACTGAGCATTAAAGGTTTTTTCATACATTGCTACCTTGAGTATTACAGAGCCACCCAACAACGTTTATTCTCACGTAGTAATGAAAATTTGACATAATTGAGAAACTAGGATCCAAAAAAAAATAATGATTCCTGCTCTCCAGGAACATGAACTCCTGAAGGCCAGCAAGACCTGAGGTCTTAATGGAACTGACTATGAGAAGAAAAGCAGGTGGAAAATCTAGAAGACAGGACACATTCCAGAATATGAGCACAGTACCTCTTCCAGGTGAAGATGGTTCTGAGCACTATCAACATGTCAACAAAGACCACACTTAAAATGTCAAACAAAAACCATACTATATGGTCCACCAAGAACACCGAGTTTATAGTGAAATTTATTGTTCTGCTTCCTAATACAATAAGCTACAAGGTACATACAGTATAAAACGAGAACGGCCACAGAGCAAAGGTGATAAACATTCTGTGATGGTACAGTGGAGGTAACGTCTGTCTAACCCTTCCACTTTATCCCACAAAGAGCAGCTAAAACTACTGACCCTTCCCCCCCACCCCTCAAAAAATATTAAAAAGTAAACTGTCTCTCTCACGTAGGAGCAGTGGGATTCAATGAGTTTTTGAGGGCACTGGTTATCTGCCAGTATCTCAAGAAAATTGTTGAAACTAAAGTAACAAAGAAAAACTGTGAAGGTGGGAGTGACATGACCCATGCAAGATGCTCATGACACCCTGGTTCACTTCTCCTCAGAGCAAATGGCCTGTAAAGAAAGGAAAAGTTTGTTACATCAAATAAACCAGCAACTAACATCGTCAGAATTAAGATATTGTATGCAAAATCTGAACTAGACAGGACTAGGAATACAGATAAACTATTCTTTTAATGAAACCATAACCCTCTTCTTAATAAGGTTGGGGAGACTGATAGCTGACTATCCTTCGCCCTTTATTGTTAGATGCTGTGCACAAGGGTATACATTAACATAGGCCCAGCTGACACCTGTTACACAAGGTTCCAAAACACATAGTCTTATCTGGGAGAACTCTAACAATGATGTGAACTGCAACCTCAACCCTTAAAAAACATCAAGCTTATAAATACACAGAAAGACTGAATACTTACCTTCAAGGCACAAAAATCCACTTAACCACTTTTTCATATATACTTGGTACGGTTGAGGGCTCTCTCAGCAAGGTGACCACTTTCATCTGTTATCTTCTCCCAGTCTGTTTGTCCAACAACAAAACCGATGGCCCTTTTCCTGTCGGCATCTTTTTTTTCTTCTAGATCTGCCCACCGCACCTATGGAGAATACCTCATCAGTATAATCTCTTAAGAAATCCTGATACAAGTCTAGGCTGCAACTAAGAGTACAAGAATACTTATTTGTACTCATTTTCCTTCACAGGTAAGTACTAATTTGTTTTCTGATAGGTAAAGATGGAATGCTTTCTGCAGGAAGAATTATCCAAGATTCATTTAGTGTCTTTATTTTTTGTGCAACCTGTATTTCAATTGCAAAATGGAAATATCTAGAAGATAACTATGAAACTACAAAAAGACAGTGTTAAAAAGCAACTCAGCAACGAATAAACTAATGAGGGACAGTTTTCTTCTCTATCTATCTTCTGTGATATATTTCCATTTAAATATTTTCAGTATTTTTTACACTAAATAAACTTCTTCATACATTTGTTATCTCTCATCTTTACAGCCTTATAGTTCCATATCTCCCCTGTAGCTCTTCATGGTAATGCAGATCCCTTGCATTTATCCTCCTCAAACATACACAATGACACCCACAAACCCAGACACTGCTGGGAGTGAGAGCAACAGTGAGAAAGGAGCGAGAGAGGTGACACAGAAAGACTGCAGTCACTAAAAACTCAGCTGTAACACACCATTGCAGGACAAGAAAAAACAGTATGGGAAAGAGCTCTTCCCTGACATACTCATTAGTCCCATTCAGGCCAGTGTGTTACTCAGGGACATAGCCTTATCAACTTTCTGCCAGCACCTCCCTACCCACAGTCTACCTGGACTTCCCCAGACGTTCCTACAATGTCAGCTTTCTTCCACCATCACCTCCTCTGCCAATGCCTTAGGTATCTCCATTTCTCTCAGGCATGATGTCCAATACTATTTGACATTACAGAGCAAAACAATGTCCAAACACTGACACTTAACTCAAATTACTTTTAGTGGCAAAAGCCAGTCTTTCTATTTTGAAGGGAAAAAAAATAAAGAGTACTACCTCTATTACCTCTCTTTCATCTTCTTCTATTTTTCCCTTTTTTTCACAATAGCGTGTTAACATATGGCATTTTGTTTTCAGAACAGAACTACATATAGAGTTATACACATTATCTCCCAATGTCTACAAGATATAATTGATGTAAAACCTACATAACTGATAGTTTCCTAAGACGAATCTTTTTGAATACCAGAACAGCGTACTGTTTCTCTATCTACTTACAACAAAACTTAACAAAAAATAGCTTGATAAAATCATCATCTTCTCTTGGAATCTCTACGGTATATCACACTATCTCACCACAAAACAACACAGCATAAAAGGACTCTATGGGTTGCTCTGAAATAAAGTGCATCAACTCCCCAGCAAGAAATGGGACATGATTCCATTTTCAATCTCTAAGCCATGCCCAGGCATAGTTAATCTGTAATTCCTAGCTTTGTTATAATTAATATGTTTACATCTGGAAGACCCTACTTGCAAGAATGATCTCTTACAGAATCTAATGGAACAGCAAAATGAAAAATGAGTCAGTGAAATTCCCATATTCATAGACACTGAATGACTTGATACAAACTCTCTTTCACAGAGACTATTAAATCATCATATACAGATAATAAGTCATTTGAAAATTTATTACCCTTTTCTTTCCAGGTTCAGAAGCACGTGTATCATAGTCATCTGGAAGTTGCAAATAATCTTCCATTCTGCTGGCAATTGCTTCCCAGTCACGTTTCCTTTTAGTGCCAGTCCGCAAACCATCCAGCTTGTCTGAGAACAAACACAGAGCCTCAGCGTTAAAGGAGAATTTTTTTCTATTTTTCACACAAACAAGATGAGAGTGGGAAATTTTTCAAAAGAAAGAGCGGCAGAACTTGTATATCCAGTTTGTCTTGACAGGTGGAATGATGAGACTTGAAATAAACTAGAGAAGACTCAGCACAGTTTTCAAGTTTTATTGATCTTTCACGTTAACTGTGTGGCAATAACACTCAGTCTTGTTATGTGTACGAGGGAGAAAAAGCTTGCTCTTCCAGATGGTCATATTATATGGAATCTATGCTTGCAGGTACAATATAGCCAACAACAGCTAGGAACCACAGATCCACCTTTCTGTATTTGAACACAATACTAAAGTTGTAGCATTTTTCCAAATTTGGGGATTAATACCGTGTCAAACATGGCACACATGCAGAATCAGGGAACAAGTGACGATCATATAATTTAATGCATCAAAGATGAGTTTTTGAGATACTGTTTCTGCTAAACAAAAAGCTCCTTGGAAACCCTGATCCCCCCTTTTCTTTTTCTCTCCCCATAAGGCAAATTACTTTAAAAATCCTCCAGAAGTGGTGGGGGGGGGAAATCTCAGATTTTTTTTCTTTCATGGTGTAAGAGGTCAGTCATGAATATCTGAGTAGTGCATTTGTCCAACAGTCATAATTTTCTTCTTTTTCTTATTAAACAAATATGGCATGAGGAGAAACCATTCCTATGTTCTAAAATTTTGTTCCTCTTTGGACATTCATTCTCAGTAAAAAAACCCACCTTCTTGAAATCATGTGGCAAACTGTTTTTGGACAGGAAATGAAGCATTCATTGGAAGATTACAAACAACAAAGCATGAAAAGGAAAAACAGCTCTACAAGTCAAAGTAAATTCTATTACTTCTGTCAATGTATGCTACCATATTATAAGTCAACAATTTAAGTATGTGTAGAAGGAACACCAAGCTTGGCAATTATATTCTGTAAACCATTTCCAGTGATGTCAGAAATAATGTTTCAGAAGTCACCATTGTAATTAAATTCACCCACAAAAGGCCATAGAAATAAACCAAATACAAGGCAGCAATATTTTCTGAGTAGCAGAAGACGATGATCAAAGGCATATATTTAAAGAAGCTTAGTTCAGAGATGCGTTTTTTGATTTAATATGGGAGAGAAAAGAGTAACAATGGAGATAATGTGATTGTATGTAGTACAATGGCACTGTACACATGCTAGTATAATTTAAATGCCATAAACTAAGGAAGTTATTTCTCCCTCATGCAGCTCTAAGATTTTTAAAGACTCCACCTTTGCCCCATTCCCTGGAACAGATACAGAATTTCTTCTAATAAAACATTTTAACCCCCCTTTACTTTTTTAAAAAGCCAACATTTAAGAAAAATGTTCAGAATATTTATATTTGTTACATGGTTCAGTTAAGGTTCTTCTTTTGCTCTAAGTTAAATCTGCCAAATTTGATGCTCAATCTCCACAGAAAGGCGACACTCTCTAGAAGACAAAATTGATTTATACAATGTTCGTGTGTTACTCCAGCACGTACTGTACTTGCACTGTTTCTCAGTATTTCAATCAACGCAGATCATTTCTAGTATCAAAGGTTTCCAGAAAAAAATTAACATGGAAAAGGAGATCAACAGATGCATTGAGGAGCATTTAGGAACATGAAAAACTGAAAACTGAGGAGCTCTCTGTTGGCAGGTACCTGTAGACACCCATATTCCTGTTGGAAGGCAACACGCTATGATGCAAGCTCACCTCATTACCAATATGAAAGAAACTCCAGTCTCTCTCTCCCTGCTGCACACAGAACTGAAAACATCACCAAGAAATGTATAATGCTCAAACATCAACAGAGGAGTTCAGAAGGCATTCTGAGTATGCAGTTCCCCTGTCCCGTTTTGTTATTGCTACACAGAATTTATTTTAAATCGTTCTCTCTCTCCATGTCTGAAGTTGGATTGCTTTTCCGGAGGAGTATGCTTCCATCCATACCATCACGGTTCAAGGTACATGGACCATGCAGTAGACACTACGTAAACGTCAAAAGCCTATCACAAAGGATTATTTCAGAATATTCTTTTCTGAAAATGAGACAAGGTGTCACTTTAACACTGGTGCTTGTGAATATTCATGGCAGATTACTATTTAGTGTTAAACTACTGAACATCATTGTACCATTTCAATTTTTAAAAACAAATTAGCAGCATTTCTGAAAACCCATAGAACTCAAAAACTCACCTTTAGAATTTTAATAATAAAGCATCTGAAAGCAAATTACTTAATTAGCTCCTTCAAAAACTAAATGAAACAATCCGCTACATTTTGCTCTTCTTAGACAAAAGCCACAAAGTTTTATGTAAAATGTTATTTGCATTCTAGACCAAATTTTACAATGGTATCCAAGCTTCAGTTATGGCGTAGCTTGTTTCTCCCTTCCTAAAAGTCTGCAGAAATCACAACTATGACGCACTTGAAACGGGGCATTGCACTAAACACTTAGCATATAGTCAAAGTTCAGAAGTGAGAGTCTATTACTTTAAATCTCAAAAGAAGAACCCATGTGCAATATGCACCGAGACAGACCAGTGGTTAGACTTCAGAATAAAATTGTGACTGTGCACAACACGTAAGACAATGATACACCACACGCATACTCAAGAGGAATGCATCACTCCTGCCAAAATGAATCTGAGCTAAAGTGAGAGCTGTGGGGCATACGGCGATTGTAACAAGTCGGTGTTTGCAGCTAAATAACTCAAACTTTTCAGACCTTTTCTGACAGGTACTACAACCATTAAGATCTTATTGAGCCTTCCTGTAACAATATCTACTCATAAAGAAAACAAAAAAGCAAAACAAGACTCTGAGTGTTGTTTTTGGAGTCTACACTTACATCAACTTCTGTAAATGTGTGCCCTCTGGGACTAATGCAATAAACCTAATGGGCAGGCCAGTTCCCAGGAAATAACTCAAATATGGAATAACTTATACATAGCACAGCTTACATGCCTCTCCAGAAATAAATATAACTGGTCACCTACAAACTCTTATTGTGAACTAATTAGTAAATAGAATAATTCTTACTCACAGACTGCAAATGTTTATAATGCATACCTTAAGCTAAAAGTTACCTGCCTTGACAGAGCAATTTTCCAATGAACTGCATTCATTACATGGGAATGCCTGCTTTTTTAAAGATGTATCTTTTGTCAGAATTTTCTTTTAATCTATAGTCCTATATATACATATAAAAATGAATCTACAGGATAGTTATAAAATTGTGAATACAGATTTAATAGAAAGCCATTCTTAGCACCTGTGTCTGTGTTTTGCAGCATGCTAACATCGCTTGTTAATAAAGTGTGACTGTTAAAGGACTACTGCAATAGCCTTGCAAATAACTTACTTCAGCATAAAAGTGACTCTGCTGCCTGCTACCCATTTTACATTTAAGTGGTGACTATATAAAAATCCTGTGTTCTATCTCATGGAGTTTTCACTGCATAAGAAAACACAACACAGTTCTTTGTTTCTATTTGCTAGCAGTATTTTGAAAGCTGTCTGTAAATTTCTGCTGCAGTCACAATCCCCACATTGTTAGAAATTACACTTAACATTATGTATCAGAGCATTCTTCAACAACGCAGGTTTCCAGAATTATGATTTCATGCATAATTGAGGAAAACTCATTATAAACTTAAGAAACAATTTTATATTATTAAAAAATATTATTGCTTATAAGAAAAATTCAGATCAATCCTGAATTAATTCTGCCTAGCTACTATTTGACATGCCAAAACAATCAAGTACAAGGCACCTTTGGTTATACTGCAGGTGCCACAACATCAATATATTCCACAAATATTTATATGACTTAAAAGAGAGCATAGCAGCAGAAGAGATGGTGTAGCTAAGCATTTAACAGCAAAAGATGACAGGTTGTTTTATGTAAGCCAGACCTTGTAATGCTATTTTTAAGGTGCAATTGTGATTTTGGTTATTGAAAAGTAATGACGCACAGGGCTGTACCACACATGCAGGAGTAAACCTCAGAATGTTAAGACATGCTGCGTCCTGTTCAGGTATTTGTTACTTCTCATAGACATGACAGAAAAGAGCAGTTTTGTGCAGACTGTCTTATGAAATCTTCCCTTAGAATCATTATTATTCAGTTAAAAAATCCCAAACCGACAAAACTGATCATAATGACCAGAAACCCGTTCCTCCTTTCACCATAGCCATGGTGAATGCATTTCTGCCTGAAAGTTGCTTTTGACTTTGACAGAAGCCTAATGTCAGCACTTATGTTGAATGCAATCATCAGCACTACCCAGAACAAAAAGCGCAGCAAAACCAGGGTTCATGTGCTTCTGGAAAGTCCATTTTGCACACTACTAAAAAGAATTCTAGTAGTCTCCTGGAATTGAAAAGCATTATTAACTTTTCAATACCTAAGTTGTTGGAAAGATACATTGACGCCTAATCATTCAGAAGAAACTTCAAAGCATGACACTACTTTGTCTTTACAGACGTCAATTTTGGAAAGTGAGAAACATCTCCAATACAGGTAGGTATGAAGCATGTCTCCAAGAATGTAAGAAGTTACTGATGACACTTATGTTTTAAAAAGGTATGCAGTATGAACAAGAACACAGTGCAATGTAAGTTGACTCTTTGCTTATATAAAAACTATAAATATGGAAGAGATGAGTAAAGAATAAAATATTGCTTTCTAAAAATTTTAAGACAAAGTACTTTCCTTGAACAGATGGAAGAACAATTAATGAATATATAAACCAGTGATGGTTAGAAAGTAGTAACTCTCTTGCCTTCTGGCAAAAGACAAATTCTGTTTCTGTATACATGTTTTTGCTGTTTCAGACACATGTATGAAATCAACACATTTATTTGTCTTTGGTAAGGAGGCACAGTAAAAAACAAAAAATCAGGTTTTGCAAACATCATTAGATACCAACTACAAGAAACAGGAAAAAATAAATACCCACCTAGCTTTGCCTCAGAAGTGTCCATCTCCCATTTGCTTTTCGGAATGTAACCCTAAATCATACACAGAAAGAAGCTCGGAGGATTAGAGAGAGACACACATGCATATCACTTTTGAACTGGAAACAGAATTATAATATAGGTAGATTAAGGTATTTCTCTTTGTAAGGCACAATTCTTGTTATCTTCATCCTCAGATGAAGGAGACCAATTACTCAGTATTTCAGAACTTCTGCATCCACTTCCATTCAGTGATTTTAGAAGCCCTTATAAATCATAACAAGAGTGCTGCCCTTTGCAAACACAGAACTCCAGAATGAGTCTAACAGGCAGCGAAGGTGCTGTGTGCAGTTACTGTATTGTATCACCCCAGGTAGCAAACTTACTGTAACACAACTTATCAGATATAAAGAATATTCAAAGCTTTACAAGCACAAATGAAAAAATTACTGCAAGATTTTACGAATATATTCCCAGATTTACTACACACAAACCTCACTCCTTTTGAAGGGACGAACTAAATTCATGTATGAATGGTTAATTCACAATTAAACAAAAATTTCTTTTGTTTAAAAGAGAGTATCTGCTGGGTCACTAGATTTAAGTATTATTTTTCACTTTAAAATAATACTTTTAGCTCAATAATACTTTTAAAACACTTTTCCCCTACAAATAATGTCAGCACGTGTAATGATTTTTAGTCAGTTTATTCTTTGTAAATCCGCACAATGATATTAAGTTTAGCAAAAAGGTATTTATTTTAGTTACCTTGTTATCATCTCTTTTTAATACTCTTTGACAAGTAAATCCTTACTAAGCAATCCTCATTTCAGCTGTTCAGATTTGTTTTAAAAGTACTTATGGTTCCTCTGTAATAACGCAAAAAGCTCAATGTAGTGAGTGGAAGGCCTGTGAGAATTCCATTACTTTTATAATGTTTTTTAATAGAGAGGGAAAAGAACTACTCTAGAAGATTTCAAGAAGAACAAACAGTCCACAAACAAGTTTTATGTCACTGACTTCTTTCCTGTTCTATTTATAGGTCACCTCCACTGTCGTAAACATACACATATTTGTTAATGCTATGTGTTACTGAATCAGTGTACTCCAGATTAAATTCCAGTATATTCCAGAGAGCTACACTGCATTTGATTATGCTCAGCATTGCTCTTCCAAAATCCTTGAATGACCTTTTTTTCTATCAAGCATATATCAGTGACTTTAGGTTCTCAGATCTCAGTATTTTCTTGTTTTTGATTAAATCTGTAACTAATGCAAACCAAAACAGTTTATGCTGCAATATTTCCTTGTAACTATAAATAAGCTTTATGTATATATGTATATTTATACTTTAAAACCAAGTTGCACATTAAAGTTTGCTCAGAAAGTTTACACCACAGCTAGAAGCCTGCATTAAACGAAGTGATGTGTGATACACTGGTGAGAACACTAAGTTAAATACATCAATAATTCATACCATCAAGCACAGAAAAGCAGGAATTGTCTGAATGCCACAACCCTATGGGAGTTGATAATAGCAAGAAGAGTGACTTTGATGGTGTGAAATGGCCTACTGTGTGCTGAATCTGTACAATATCCCAGTCCTCAGATAGGATAAGCAAAGATTCAGACTTTATCCTTTGGTACAAGACAGTTGGATATTTCAAGGATATCTGCCAGATGGCAGGAGCTTCAAGACTTCTCTTTTTCCGCAGGATTAAATGCAGCAAAATGAATTGCAGAACGCTTACCAACTGCTCTCAAGAAGGCAAGTGATACCAAATACAGTGTAGTGTTCCACCTGTCTGATATAATTCTCTCAGATGAGCTATCTGACTGAATACCAGAGATTACATACAGCAGATAATTCTCTGTTATTCTTCTTGTCTGAATAGAACACATTCTTATATGTAGATTACTTTTAGTTATTTAATAATTTGCATAGTTTCCACACCAAACTTTCTTTGTCTCATAAAAAAAAGGCCTATTGTTATATGTGCTGTATCTTAGGACACTCCCCCGAACCCATAAACACACATATACACACACACATTTATGCACAGATGTTTCAAAAGCTAAAGACAACTCTCTCTTTTAGCTATAGCTCATTTACAAGAAATGAGACAAGCAGCCATATTCTTGTTAACATGGATGTATCTTTGAAATGTTCTAACCACACTCTATGAAGTCTCATATTCTGCGCCAAAGAATAATTTAGTAAAGAGAATGAGTCATATTGCAAAAAACAGACATTTATTAAAATCCTCTTTTCCTAAGCTTTTTAAAATTCTATATTTCAACTGCTTTCTAAGCTGCCACTCCTGAGAAATAGTAAATTTCTATCGCTTGTCCCAGACACTTTTGGTTACTTCCTGTTTATTGGACTTTAACTGCTTGGTTGTGGGAACCAGGGTTTGAGACATTCAACTCATCAAGCACTGACCAGTTGCAGCTCCAACACATACCAAGAAGTTACAGCAGGAAGCCTTCCATAGCCTTTTAAATACATACCTAAAAAAACCAGCCCTGAGGGCAATTCTATAACCTTCATTTATCCAAAAGACCTAATCCCTCATCTTGGAAATACCTCCTGACAAACAAAGCCAGTAAACTGTGGCGGAGAAAGCCGCCTTCATACGTGTTGTCAAATACTGTGACAGTTGAGGAGAGTTCTTTAGACATGTGAAAGGAAACAAGCTAAATTAATCTTTGTCTATTGTTCCCATCCCTCCACTCAGTGTAATTCTTAGATTATCTGGAAGACAGCACTATAGTGTACTGCAATTTAAAGTCTGTAAGAGGCATTTTGCCATGCTCCACTGATAATGCTGTTTGTGGAATATACTCACATATTCTTACAAATAAATTAGGAAGAAATAACATGATTGATCATTAAAGTTCTCCTAGAAATGTTTAAGGAAAAAACGACTAGAAACATATGTATTAAGACTGCACTGCTAAGAATGGCAATGAGTTGGCGCTTGTAAGATTGAGATTCTTCCTCAGACACATTAATGAAAAATTTGTTAGAGATGGCTGATGTGTCTCCTACCAGTTCACTTTCTTCCTCCTCTGCTGTGTCCTTCTTGACTTCTTCTTTCTGGTCTTCAATATTTGCATCAAAATCCTCCATCTCCACCTGTTCCAAACCACAAGTATAGACTTACAAAGCTCTAACAGGGACTCATGTGCATAGTGCGGAATATATAAAACTATTCAAGTATGTACTGTTCCTTACATCATTTGTAAAACCTTGTAAACCCAAATCTGCCTTCTGTGAGGCTTTTGCTGTCCTCTTAAAGGTTATTATTTTCGAATACAAAGAATTTGGAGGTTCAAAAATAACCTGCTGGCCTCATGACAAACTGTGAAGACTCTGCCTACTTCAGCAGTTCACCAGTTTCTGTGGTCATGGCAAGAGCTGTTCTAACAGCAACAAGCAGCTAGGGTACCTCCAGGAAGACCATATGATTAACATATACCATTCCCAGAGCTTCTGACACAACTGCCAAAGAATGCAGCAATACAGAAAGCTGACACACCGAAGACGTATGTCATGGAAAACTGCAAATGGAATAAAAAAGCAGCATACTTCTACAGCAAGTGTAACCTTCTGCTACATGTTGTTAATTTTTTAATTTCTCTGCTACGTGTCGGTATTTATGAAAACAAAGACTGAGTTCATATTTCTTTCCTTATTTTATCCAACTAATTTCTGAAAATATGATCAGAAAAATCCAATAGCCTGCAAAAAGTGCTGAGTTTCATCTAAGAAAGCAAAGATTCTCTTTAACTGGTATTCAAGAGTTGCTAAGAGCAAAGTGGCTTCAACTCTTGCTCAAAAAGGCGTAAGTCTGAGCTTCAAAAAGGTGATCAAAACTAACAACATACCTTCATGTTTGGGTAACTGCTAAGTATAATGGAATACATGTACCTAACACAGTGATTCTGACTTTCTACAGTGCCAACTGTAACTACCTTGTGATCATATCTTTGTCTGCTTTATATTTTCAGTATAGTCAGATTGACATAATTTGTAGTTTTAACAAGCACAGAAGTTCTCACCTCTTCGATAGCAGCATCCTGCAATAGAGAACGAATGTCCAGGCGCATCATGTGACGGGGTGCTGCCTCCCAGTGCTCAGACATCTAACAAAACATAAACAAAAATGAAGCACTTCTACAAATCTAACAGATTCATTTGGTTTCTGATCACTAACAAGATGTATCTGTACTTAAGAAACGCAATTTCAATCAATCCTATGAAATAACTATCTGTTCTTCTTATAAAATATGTAAAAATTATATAGTCTTCAGTTTTCAAACAACAGCAGGCCCAAAAACACAATCAACTTATAATTAATCCTATGGCTGCAAATATATACAGTTACCCTGCTGATATCCTTTAGCTTGCGTCCATGAATATTCCTCTTGGAACATGTCTGGTTATCTGCACTCATTTCAGCTAGATACACCTAGAAAAAGAAAGACAATATTAATTACTGTAAATCAATTTTTAGAGCTCTTTTTCTACCTGGTGATACACTCTGCAGTTGTACATTCTAAGAAAGGTAAACTTGTAACTGCATACCACAGCTTTTTTCCTGATTGTGGGAGACACTTTGCATTCAAATGTTTAGAAATATCAGCCTATGGCTACTAGCAAGTTCAAATTCTATTTAGGCTCCATTACCTCAAACCCCTTGGTTTTTGCAGCACTCCAAAACTGTTCAAAATGTCGCACTCTATCATTGATAGCATCAAGTATAATGAAGGGAAAGAATCCATCATCCAAGGTCTTTTTGAAAGTTTTAAACATGCTGGTACGATAGGTCTCTTCCATATCAGCTTCATATTCATACTCCATGACCTTTATCAAGAATAAAAGCATTTAAGAAAGAGGACATCTGTAAAAATGCTAATGTTCAACAGCTGAATGTCATGACCACAAAGCACACTGGTATGTGAAAAGCACATTTCAGGTCAGCTTTTAAGAATTTGCCCATACAACCTTAAGTTATATTAACCTGGTTTGAAAAACCGCCCATAGACATCTGCAGTCTTTCCAAGTCACAGACAGAAATTCAGACTGCTGCTGTGTTTTTCCAGAATGTTGTTTCTTTGTCAAGACTAGCAACTGAATTAAGAGTACCTTCTTTTTAACTTTTTTCCCTGTATCTGGGTCTCTCTCTTCTTTCTCCACTTCAGTGATAAAATAGTCATCCAGGCTGAGCACTCTTGGTGCAGGTCCTCCACACTCTACTTCTTTATCCTGGCAAGAAAGAAAAAAGAAAACATATACTCTTGCTCTAAAACTTCCATTCTGCTACACAGGATCTTCATAACACTTTTGGCCAACAGCAGTTCCCTGCTCTGTATTCAAAACAAGAAGAGAGCGGCATCCCTCCTGCTTGGTGCTAGTGGAGGGGAGTCACACACCACACGAAGACATGGAACATGAAATAACAACAGACTTGAATTTCAGGCAAACAGAAAACAAACAGCAGAGGAAGCACATGTAAAAGAGAAGCAGGACTACACAGTGAGCAGTTGTTTACATACCCTGATGAGTTTTGCTACATGTGTCTTTCCGCTGCCAGGCAACCCTCTCATTATGATCACAATCTGAAACAAAGATCACGTAATAGGATACTGTACTATATTTAACAGAATCTCTTGCAAAAATTTTCTTCAAGAAAATTACGTGCTGTGGGCTCACACTTTTGCATATAATCAAGCAAAGCCACTACCACACCTCACTGTCTGTTTTACAAAACAGGTGGTGAGGAATGGTAGTAGTTTCACATAATTCAGAGTTTTTGATGTTAATTATCTCAGCAGCTTAGGTTGTGTAAGATGTTATAGACCTGGTTCAGTTTGATAGCCGGAACTGTGTTCTTTCTTATATTATATGATGTACTGCCAAATCGCTGACTGTGTAAAGCCAAGTCTTTCCTCTGATACATCAAAAACCCAAGTGAAGATCTCATAAGAGTCCAAAATACCTTAACATTACAGACCAATTTCCTTTTAGCAGTCCAAGGAAGTTCACATCTCCTGTAGACTCCTCATAGTTACGCTACAACACTAAGCATTTACAAAGGAACCAAGCTAATTTCTGGAACTTGCTCAAATGTACACCTGTTTGCAACATATTACACCCATGACCATTCTAGTTGAATACAGACCTTGTAGAAACTGATTATTGCTTTCAGAATGCATACTCACTCTCTCTGGTCTGCTATCCCGTCCTGGTGGCTTTAAAATATCATCTACATTTTTAGATTCTGGCTTCCTTTCCATTCGTGGAGCAGGTGGTGGCTGACGGGGTATTGATGGAGTAGAAATAGGAATCCTTTCCTCAGGGTAATTTCTACGATCACCTTCAAATTCCAGTGTTTGGACAGAAGAATTTTCTTAGTTCAGTAAAATAAAAAAATTAAGATGATCATACACAGTTGAGCTGATTTAAACAGACCTTCATTATTTTAAGTTAAATTTACAGATAAGTCCTCAAAACAATTCAAATTTCTGATCTTGAACATATTGCAATCAAAGACAGCTTTTAGCAGAGTATATCACTGTTTCATTCATGATCTTATCACTCCTGAGAAACAAAACTGCTACCACCTAAATAAACTTTCCTGAACTATATATTCTGAACAAATAAATACCGCAATTCAATTAATCTACCAATTAATCTTCACCTCTGCAAATCCATATTTTTCATAATATCCTAGCATGACTTCAAGATTGAGAAACTGTACCTCCAAACATGGAAGGCCCATGATCATACGCTGGGCGATCTGTCTTTCGTTCATATGGTGGTCTTTCAAAACCACCTCGCCTGGAGGACGGATGGTCCTTCTTGTCACGGTAAGACTGAGTTCTTGTAGGTGTAGTAGGAAGAACCCTGTCAAAAGAGTATTTCGTGTACTTCTAGAATTTCCACTATGGATTCCAGAGTGAAATGAACATGCACCTCCCAGGCAAAACAGACAGCCTGATACACAATACAGCCTCAACTGCATTGATTCCAATAGTGTTCCAAAATCACATACCTATCATCTCTGGGATGCCGCTCTTTTTCAAATCTCTCTCGTTCATAGTCCGTAGAACCACGGTCTCTGTGAAATTCCCGCTCTCTCTTGA
This sequence comes from Myiozetetes cayanensis, assembly GCF_022539395.1. Lineage (NCBI taxonomy): Eukaryota > Metazoa > Chordata > Aves > Passeriformes > Tyrannidae > Myiozetetes > Myiozetetes cayanensis. The sequence continues at coordinate 21,788,814 of NW_026087853.1, forward strand.
AATCCCGATGATCTGTGTTGGAATTACCTTGACGCTCAAAATAAGGCTCACGATCTCTTTCTCTGTTGTAGCGACCTGGATGCTCTGAAGAGAGAAACCCATGGAAATCCAAACTACTATTTTTGAAAAAAAATTAAAGCAACAACCAAGAATGCAGGAAAAGTATACAGAAATACATGATATGTGGGCTAGGATGGACATAATCAAACACTGTATCTCTTTTCCAAACTGTAATAGACAACCATAACATGCAATCCTACTTAAAGCTACAAAACTGAATGTTTAAAGTGGCTAGGTTGTTGACTGCAGTACTCCTCTTGACAATATAACCTGTTATTCCTATGGGTCTCTGAAGAAAATAATGTGGTTCTGGCTTAAACAAGAGTTACTTAGTTTAATATATGCCTTTAGTGCCTTACAGTTTTTCTTAAGAGCTATCTAACTGAGAGCTAGCCAAGCACTCCCTACCTTTTTGAAATGTTTGCCTCTCCGGTAGAGGTTCTGGACGAAGAGTTACCCTCTCCCCATACGGAATCTGTTCCACTTTACTGGTAGTTATATCTGGTTGAAAATAATCATAAAATAATTAAACACCTCTCTTCCATTTCCTTTCCTCTGTCATGAGAAGCAATCAATCAATGGCATTAAAAGTGACTGGAACAACTTACAAAAATTTCTATTAATGGATAATGCAAGAAGAGCTACACCTAAATAAACAACACCATGGCTTTGAAAGACTGAAGTGGGTTTGTGTGTGTATGTTAACCATTTCATCTCTAAGAATGGGACTTCTGCCTTTTAAGGTGTGTTCAAGTAGCATGCAGTGTCAGAAAACTGTGAACACTAAAATGCTCTGAGAGTTTCAATAACTCATAGAACTACTGTAATATCAAGAATAGAAACTTAACGTCTCACATCGGTAACAATTTTTCTAATAGCCTTTAGTAAAACATCTACTTAATGGAACTGAGATGGGCTTCAACTCATGCCATGGCACCTCAGAGAGAGAAAAAACACACTTTAAATGACAATGTACAATTTAAGAACTTCTTTGTGACATGATTTCATTGCTGTTAAAAACTTACAATGAGGGAGATTAATTCTATTTAAAAACTAGTGTTGAATTTTAGTTTTGATAAGCTCAATACTAAGAATCAGAGCCCTTCGTTGTTTACGTGTTAAATGCCTTCTTAGGAGACTTTGTGTCCCTCCCTGTCCAGAGGGTACCTCACACCCATTAACCAGTAGATAAATAATGCAAAGACCAGTCACATTCTGCTTTAAGTTACTAAGTCACACCAAAGAACTGTAACCATGCAAAGTATCTTCTAGCACAGTTATTTCCATACTCATCCACAAAGGGGTTAAGGGAAAGTGTCAATATCAATCTAAATATAACATATTGATGTGATCACATCAGTTGCTGTTCATTAGAAGCAGCCATGGCTATACACCATTCAGTTCACATGAAAACAGCTCTTCCTAGGAGGATTGAGAAAAGCATTAAGCTCAGGGTTGGAGGTTACAGATTCCTTAAAACTGCACTGCTTAGCATCACATCACAATGGACGCAGTCTACACTGCAACTGCAGAACAAGCACACTTTGCATGGCACATTCCTTTAAAAAGAAGTTAGGAGGACTGATTAGCTCTTTGTTACAGATCAAACACACAGTAATACCCACCTCGCCCATGGCCATAATCCACAGTTTGCTGAATGACAGGTGCTTTAGGAACTGGTGGAATAACTGGAGAAAGGGACACTGGTACAGATGATGGAACAGAGGTGTGGACAGAAGGTATTTTCACAGGCGAGGAAACAGGTGGAGGCATCATTGACTCCTGTTTGCGTAACTCGTACTCCATATTTGCACCTTTATCCTCATTTGTGTCCCACAGTCCGTGGAAAGAATCCTCATCCCAGCGTTCCTGTTCCACAGCAGAAGGTGATGGTTTTAAAGACTGACCATGACTTGGGGTTGTAGTTGGAGCAGAAACTGGAGCATGTGGCCTTGTCATAGGTGTAGTAGGCCTTGCCAGTGGGGCACTTGGTCTTGTCACAGGGGTGGGCTGTCTGAACAACACGGGAGGCTTTATAATAACAGCAGGAGAAGGTTTAATAGCCTGGGCTTCTACTGATGCCTCTGAAGATAGCTGAGAAGAGACCTAGATGCAGAAAGCACTTTTAATGTAGCTCTGTAAAACTAACCTTCTCTCATCCTCTGTAAGTCAGTGCAATGGCAATCAGTAATCAAATCATACGCATTTTCTAGTACCTCCATCAAGGTGCTACAGGTAGGAGGACTATTTCCAAAAACTGGTGGCCTGATTTAATTTGGCATTTGTTCACTATGTGAAGGTTTAAATACTACTTATTTTCTTCTTCAAAATAACCTTACCAATTTAAGTTCCAGTAGGCCTATCTCAGTTCAAAAGTGTCTACTGTTTTATTCCCAAAGACTCCTGCTGTCTGCAAAGATTCCTGCTGTCTGTGAGAAGGCAGAAAAAGTCTGAAAGTAGGGCAGCTTGGTGAGATGTAATAGGATTGATAAGGCCAGTTTCTTTGTGGAAGTCACTAGAAAAATTCACAGAGAGCAGAAATACCTGGAAAACCCTTAATGAAATCAACATAGATGAACATAAGAAATTGAAAGGTCTTGCCCAGTAGAAAAACAAACCAAACAAAACCAAACCCTTCATGAACCAAACATCCCCATGGAACCCCAGTATCAAGACTTTTCAGCATCATAGCAAATGCCAAGTTACAGGCAGCCAGCCTTATTAGCAACATGCAGCAAAAATTGCAGAATGGTTGTAGATACAAAGTCGAACTCTGTAATAACAGTTAAAATTCACAGCAGAAATATTCGAAGGCAGGAACCCCTAGAAAGACAAGAGTTGTTTGAAAACCTCTAGACAGATGAGTGAAGTAGTGGGAGATACTTCTGCTCAATTTTGATATTTTGTAACTTCCTAAAGGCATCAACATACCTGCAGTTCTTGGTAGCAAATCACTTCCATTATTTTACTTTACAGACACTGCAAATAAGGAAGAGGTCACCTAGGCAAAAATAAAACTTGCAGTGTTTCATTCACTGCATAACACCTCTCTGGAGGGAGGGACAAACAAAGCTTGGTCGGGCTAAATGTCAGCCCCAGAAGACATTATGGGTAAATTTATTGGTATCAGTAACTCTGGAATTAAGATGCGATGAAGAATAAAGACTCTGCATCAACTCCTCCAATATACATTTAACAAAAATGTTTATTCGTTCTAGGAGTGATTTATAAACCTCAGTTAGCATGACTGCAAAAAGTTCCATCGATTTCTGACTGGACACGAATTATCAAAAATCCAGGCATCTGAGAAGAGTTCCCAGAATTAAACAGGAGATGAGGGAGCAGAGAAGCAACTTACATCACCACAGGAGATGAATTCATGTAGGTACACAAACGTGAGTTTCCATGCACTTTGTATTATAGAAGGTGAGTTCCCAATAAAGACAGCAAATAGAATGCTAATGCCCATGCTACATTGAAATATCTCAGTTTATCCTCAAAATTCTCTAACTTCAAAGAGGAGAGAGCGCTTGAAGTATGAAAAGCCGTATAAATTGTCAGAACTTAAGCAAGGGAACAGCAGAGTCTTCTTGTGAGTCTTATATCCCTGTTTTGGAAGAGCTCACCTCCTTTTGCACATCACTCCTCAGAATCTAGACTGTTGAACCTCACGTGCTCCTGTCCCTGACAGGTCATTCTCAGAAGACATAGTGGACTGAGTAGAAAAAGCTTTGGAAAATTTAAAGAAACTAAGAAGTTGCTTTGCCTCAAGAGAAGACTGATGAGGTTGTAAGGATTGCTGGAGAGGCATTTCACAGAGAAGTTTAACCATCAGTGCATAGAACTGGTTGGAAATACACATTAATTATAATAACTACCAACATGTTATTAACATAAGACAAATATACCTGAAAGGCACCTGGCCTTGTGCTTGTGTTCTGTGATCTTGGAGGGTCCTGTGCGGAAATGTCAGGTTTAAACTCCTTCAACTTCTGTAGTTGTTCTTTTTGCTCTCTGCACATGCATCATAAGAAAATGTTATCAGTCTATAGGTTAAATAAAAAATACAAAATCAATGCTCAACAGCGAAAACACATTACGCTAGAATAAGGAGCCAAGTCCAAAGAAGAAAAGGACACAGTAGGCTTTACATGGGCAGTGCTGTGATTCAGAAATCCCTTTTTCACATCCACCTAACCATGGAGGTATTTAGTGTATTAGCTGCATGTTTTTTGATCACAGGTTTCCTGAGACACGTAGTTTTGCTTTTGTGCTTGACCAGAACCACTCCCCTTGGACAGTAAAGAGTAAAGCTGGATTATTAGCTTCTGCCAACACCTTCTGGAAACAAGAAACCCCTTGGAAATGTATGCATAAATGCTCTCACTTACTTGCTCTGGTTCACATGCTAACAGGATTGAGACCATCAAAGCACAAGAGATTCCAGTATTTAAAAAACAAACGGTAGTTCCAACTTTTGTTTCTTTGTTTTATATATCAAAATGCTATTTAATATACAACAATACATAATCTACAGAGCAGAGACATAAGTCCAGCCATGAGTAATACAACCACTAGATTATAAAGTTCTATTGAATATGATTTCCTTTCCTTTCAGTTTATGTTAGCATTTTTAACCTAAGCTTTTTAATTGCTAATAATGCAGTGTATTGAAGTAATTCCTAAAGAAAAACTAAGAATGGGATCCCTCTGTAGAAGGCACAACAGAGACCACCCAGAATAGTAATGCATCTGTTCAGTGTCCAGCAGAAGGGGAACTTGGCTCACAGAAAAGGATCCCCAGTGCTGTATTAGTACAAAAAGTAAACCAAGCACTACACTAGATCACTATACAGAACAGCGTGCAGCTGAGAGTATGCTGTTTTACACACAATAAAAGCAAAACCAGATGAAGGCTTTACTTTTGGAGATGAAGGCAATTATGCACCACACCTCTGGTACAACTCTTGGCTCAAAAAAAAGTAATTAATAAGCAGTCTCCTTAAAGTTGTTCCCACTATTCAGACTCGGGTCACCTGCCTATAAGAACCTAATGAGAAGTACCACTGTAACTAGTTTTAAGATTACCCTCATATTCAACTGAAAATCAGTATCATGTTTCTGTTCTCCCTTTTTACTGGCTTAGAAAGATGTGTATGTAACAACTTCCTTGCATAAAACAAGTTTTAGTTCCTATGTTTAAAACAATTCTAATGAACTATCCACTCTGGTAGTGATTCCCAAACTACAGTCCTTAGTTTAAGTCCACTAGCTTGCAGCTAGTCACATTAAACAACAGAACATGTGCCCAGAAACTGAAGCAATAGGAAAGTTAGGAAGCTGAAAATAATCTGTTACTCCAAACTTTTGGCAAATATTACTTTATAACACAGATTTCACAGTTACTAACACTTGTTGAATTAATTTAATTGCAGTGATTAAATTATTCACAATAAAAGTTCTCTCTCTTAAAGACTAATTTTTCTTGTATTTTGGCATGCAACTAAGACCTTCCGTATGGGACAGATGCTTAGCAATCTTACAAGTCTGAAAACAAAACAGCCTGAAGAAAAGTGCAAAACGTCTCTACCATGGTTTGGGTTGGAGGGGATCTTAAAGATGACCTAGTTCCAAGTTCCCTGCCATGGGCAGAAACACCTTTCACTAGACCAGATTTCTCAAAGCCCCATCCAACCTTGCTTCTTCTATTACCGATTTTGTAATAAACATCAATTAAAGCCTTAGGGAGTCTAGTAACTGCTTTCTAAAAATGTGGTCTTGATGAACTCTCACATTCATATCCTCCTAATAGTTATTACTGTTTTTATGCTGATCCTCAGAACTAAGAACAACCAAACTTGACAAAATTATTCACTGACAATATCGGATTTCAAACGAGAGAGCACTGTAAAAAGAAAAAAAAAAACATGTATGCTTTAATTAAAAAGCAAGCAGTATCCAAAAAATTAAATAGGTCTTAGGAACCATATTAATGTAGGTCTTGGCAGGTAAGTATTAAAAAGCAATTATCATTGAGCTCATCTGACACTAACAAAAAGACTGAAAACAAATTATCAACAAGGTAAGCTGAGGATAACAAAAACATTGGTCAGGTGATGGGATAGATCTTCTCCTTGAAAGTAACAAACAGGGAATGCCACATTCATGGGGAAAGGGCCAACCATCTATTTAAGAAAAAAAGTCCGTCTACAAAAATTGTGATGGCAGTACTCCAAATAACTTGTTACACATGAGCTCCTACTATCATGCTGTGAGTGAAAGAACTGAAGCCATTACTGTGTCAATTTGAATGAATCCCACTGAATGGGGATTCCCATTCAAAGTCACAGAACCAGGTAACTCACCGAAGCATTTTGAGCTCCTGGGCAGCCTTCAGAATTATCTCATGCTGTCTTTGGCTAAGGACCATCACTCCTCCCAAGGACTGGTCAGAGTCCAGGTTTGAATCTGCTCCCAGCATATCACAGGAATGTGAAGGTGGAGGAAGGGATGAATCTGAGTGGTCATCCAGAGATCGCAGTCTCTCTCCATCATCTGGATACCACCTATCCGACAACCGTTCCCTCTCCCAATCAGTCCTTTCAGGAAGATAGTCTTGCTTTTCCCGCCATGTGTCGTATCTTTCTGGATACTCTCGAATCCTAAGCTCCCCCCTGTCTCGGAGATCTCTGTCATAATGATCTCTGTTCCTATCCTCCCTCCACCTATCTTCACGATACCTGTCCAGAGGCGGAAGAGGTGGTAATGGTGGTAGTGGAGGGATATCCAGGTCACGATTCCCCATTTCTCTGTCATCCATAGCTCTCATGTCCCAGTCTCTATCCCATTCTCTGTCTAAATCTTGATGATAAATATCTGAGGATCTTCCACTTCTCTCTAGATCTCTCTCTGGTTCCCTTTCTCTTGGCCTTTTCCAGTCATCCCACCATGAATCTCGTCTGTCATGATCAGATGATAAAGGAGGTAGTGGTGGTAGAGGAGACAATGGAGGCAGTGAATGGTGGGATTGCAACCTGTCATCTCTGTCATATGTATCTACAGAATCATCCTGATAATCAGAGTTGTGATCTCTCCAGTATTGTTCTCTTTCCCAGTCATCCAATTGCTCATGCTCCAAAGAAGGGTCATCTTGACTATCTAAAGGAAATTCTTCTTGCATTGTATCGTCTTCATGACCCCAAGAACCCCTGAACGTTTCATCTCGATGGTACGGAGGCAATTCATCAGGGTCATCTCCTAGGTGAATGGGTTTTCCCATATTGCCTGTTTCAGGTCTTCCTGTTTCCCTCTCATGGCTACCTCCCCTCCTGACAGGACACCTCTCACGACTACCTGCCCGCCTGCCCAGGCCCCTCTCACGACTACCTGCCCGCCTCATGGGGACTCTCTCCCGGCTACCTGCACGCCTGACAGGGACCCTTTCCCGGCTACCCGCCCCCCGCATAGGTTCTCTTTCCCGGCTACACTCCCGCCTGACTGGGCCTCTCTCCCGGCTTCCTGCCCGTCCCCTGTCCCAGCTGCCTGTCCGTCCAGCTAGTTCTCTGTCTCGGCTAGAGAATACCCTCTCATGGCTATCTGACCGCCCACCCAGGCCCCTCTCTCGGCTGCCTGACCGTCCATCTGGCATCCTCTCTCGGCTGCCTGACCGTCCATCTGGCATCCTCTCCCTGCTGCCTGCTCTCCTGAACATTCCCCTGCCACGGATGGATGCCTGCCTAGCCTGCCCTCTGCCTCTGTATACATATCCTCTGCCACAACCATCGTCCATCCTGCCCATTCCCCAACCACTGTCCATCCTTCCCATTCCCCGGCCACCATCCATCCTTCCCATGCCCCTGCCACGGCCCATTCCCCAGCCACGGCCATCCCCCTGCCCTCTGCCACGGCCCCTTCCTCTGCTTACTGGTCCCTTGCCTCTATCTTCATGCATAAATGGCCCTTTCCCTCTGCTTTCTGGTTCAGGTAAGCCCTGGGTGCTATCTGAAGCAGTCAACTGGCCATCTGGTGAATCCAAATCCTCATTTCCTGTTACAGGTGTTACAGTATTCTGGTTCTGAGCAGGTGAAGTAGGTGCCTTCGACTCTTCTACTTGCTGGTTAGGATCATGTGAACTCCATGTCCACTTTTTAGGAGTGTCTGAAATAGTTTCTTTGACTTCAGGTTTGGATGGTTCCTGTTGAGTGTCTGTCAGGTCCTCATTTGGTTCAATGGGACCTGCACTCTGTGCATCGGGAGTAGACTGTGTTCTGCTTACAGTCTGCTGATCACTAGCTGTGTCTGTAAAAGGTTCTTTGTTTTCTGACTCCGATTCTGTCTGTGCTTGCTGCTTCTGCTGTCCCAAGTGAGGCCTGGGCCCCATCCACCGTGGGCCACTAGGTCGGGAACCATGTCCATGTGATGCATTTGTCGAAGTATAAAACTGTCCTGCTGGTCCTCGTGGGATAGACCCCCATCTACTTGAAGACTGTCCATCTGTATTCTGTCTGTCAAAACGTGACCTGTATCCTTCTGAGCGCTGAGAGTCAAAACGAGGTCCTCTCTGTCTTGAGCCTTCAAACTTGTCATATCCTCTTCCTCGACATCCATCAAACCTATAGATGACACAACAGCAATTTTATTCAAATGAACATGTCATATCAAAATCTTATTGATTAATTTTATACAAAATAGACAACTCATGTGCCAAGTCTAGTTGTTTGGATGTTTGGGATTCACAGTCGTACATCACTGGATGGGTTAGGAAGTTCAAAGCATGGCTGGAGCTGAACACTGCACAGGATGCAAAGAGTTATAAGAAGGGCTTCTATAGTTATGTGAGTCAGAAAAGAAAGATCAAAGAAAGCGTACCCCTTGGACAAACACAACTGGCAAACTAGTAACAATGGATGAGGAGAAAGCTGAAGTACTCCACAACTTTTTTTGCCTCAGATTTCACTGGCAACCCTATACCTCTTGAGTGGATGGACTACAAGACAGACTAGGGGAGCAAAGTCACTCCCATTATAAGAGAAGATCAGGTTCATGATGACCTGAGGAACCTGAATACATAAAAATCTATGGGACCTGATGAGATACATCCTAGAAGCCAGATGCAATTGACTACTGTAGTTGCCAAGTCACTCTCCATGATATTTGGAAAATTGTAGCAGTCAGGTAAAGTCCCTGGTGACTGGGAAAAGGAAAACATTGCACCCATTTTTAGAAAGGGTAGAAAGAAGACCCTGAGACCTACCGACCTGTCAGTCTCACCTCCGTGCCTGGGAAGACCCTCCTAGAAGCTATGCTGAAGCACATGGAGGACAGGAGGATCACTGGAGACAGTCAGCTTCACCAAGGGCAAGTCCTGCCTGACCAACCCAGTGGCCTTCTATAATGACTACGGGAAAAAGGAAGAGCTGTGGATGTCATCTGTCTGGACTTCTTTAATGCCTTTGACATGGACCCCCCACGATACTCTTCTGTCTAAACTGGAGAGATGGATTTGATGGGTGGGACTGTTCAGTGGTTGATGGGTGCTGAAGGGATTGAGAATAGCCCTGCTGAAAAGGACTTGAGAGTGCCGGTGGATGAAAAGTTTGACTTGAACAGAAAATATGTGCTCGCAGTCCAGAAAGCTAATTGTATCCTGTGCCTATTACTGCACATCACTGAGCTCTAAACCAATGCTCATATAAGACATGCACTAGCAAGTAATGAAAACAGTCTGTTCAGAACTGTACATTCAAGAAATCCCCATGACCAGAAACAACACTTTTTAAAAACCCTCAGGAGGTAGAAAATTATTCATTTATAAAAAATTATTTTACACTGCTAGCAATTCACAAATTATCACTTTGGAAGCAAGGAGAAGGGAAATAACTATGAAGATACTATTGTAAAGTCTAGCAGAGTATGCAAGGATAGAAATGATTGAACAGAACACCACTGTTCTCTGATTCAGGTGGCATCCCATCAACCCATCTTGAACTAATGATCAGGTAGAAGAGATGTTGCTTTTGCAATCTGATATCATGTAAAGTATTAAAGAAAAACATTCCAAAACCAAGATCTTGGATTAAATCATATAGCAGGTACAAAGTCACATAAAAGACATGGAACACTGTATTTTAGAATAGCTTTACATTAAAGCCTTAGGCCATCCACCTGACAAAATGAAGATTTACGTTTTAACAAAACTGTATCTTACCAAAAGATAAAGACAGCATCTCTAAAACCAAGACCATAACAATATAATGCAAAAGAAAAAGTCGCAAAGAATCCTGATGCTAGGATCCTAAGGCTCAAATCTTCTTTTCTTTCCTTCTCTCTCTTGCTTATAATTGTCTGAAGGCTAAGTAATGCTACATATGTAGAAAACAACTGATCTGTACTTAAGACAAGCACTGCCTCCCTACCAAACAGCCATTTTGAAGAGTGCACCAAATAGGACACTAACATAACTGCAAAACACACTAGAAGTTCAAGTACTGGTGAACAGCTTTGAATTATCATTTCTTTCTGCAATAAGTGTTGGATTACAAATAAAGAATACTTTTTATCATTTCTAAAAATAAGTAGCATCTAAATTATCGGTAATTAGCTGTGTTTGTATATTCAACTGAACATATAACTGAATCCCTTTCGCAACACCGACATTAAAGTGCTACTGTACATAGTAGCACCTTAAAAACAATCTTTTGATGTTTTGTGCTTCAGATTTTCCTAAACTGTGTTCCAAGTACCACAGATAAAATGATGGGAATATAGATCACTTTTCATGTAGGATCACTCTTTCAAGTGAGAGTTATCATCTTCAAACTAAGGACAGCAGACATATGAAATATTTAAAACAGCTTTCCTATTTTCAAAAAAGGAGTATTGAGTTTCTGGGAATGAAAAGGGTGCAGCATCCCCAAGCACTTTACTAGAAAAAAAGTGCAAACTACTCCAGATAATGCTCAGGTGAAAGACATCTATATATCCCTGCTTTAAAAAGATAAATACAGAGAACATGGTGTACATATATTAAAAACAAAACCTCCACCAGATAAATACACACACATTTCACACAACCTCAGGAAATTTGAGAATAAGATATATGTTTCATTTCTTAATACATCACTGAAAGTCTTGTAGCATGGAACAAAAACATCCTTACCTAGGGCCTCTGGGGCCTTCAAAACGCGCTGATCTAGGAGGATCTGGAAGCAATCCACCTGACCTCACTGGTTTATCCTGCACAATAGATGTGTGTGTTGAAGACACTGCAGAAGTGCCTTTCAGTTCCCCACATCCTTGCTCAGATGAAACAGATCCAGTTTGTTTACTAAGATGAACTTGAGACTTCCCATGGTCTGATGAGCCAAAGGATGAACTTGCTTGAGAATGATAAGGTGAGTAGACAGTTGAACTAGCTATTTTTGATGCATAGGTACCAGGGGTGGGAAGCAGAGCTGGCCTTGGTGTCTCAGTAGATTGACTGCTTTGAGAACTTGATCCTGAAGGGACAGAGGAACTGGACAACTGAGAAACAGAAGAGAGAGGTGGGGGTACCAGTGGAGGTGTAGTTGAAGGTAAAGTTGGAGGCATAATAGGAATGCCACCTTGACCAGTTTGAGAATATGGAATAAATGGAGGTGGCAGGGAAACATTTGCAGGATACTGATTCTTCAGATTTTGGAGTGAGGTCACTTTCTCCTGCAGGTGGGACTGAGTGACCTTCATCTGTTCATCCCATGCTTTCCACTGTTTCTCATACTCTTGAAGCTGATCTTTGTGAGGGTAGGTTTGAAGCTGATGCTGCCACTGTTGGTTCATTGATCGTTCCCAATCTTTATGAAGCTGCTGGAATTGTTTTTGCTGTGCCTCATAATGCCGCAGCTGCATGTCCACTGACATTGTCTGCAATGAGAACACGAGAATAGCTTCATAATACCATCTTAGTTACTTTCAGAGCCACATATTTCAGTATCACTTGTAATATCACAATTTCAGACTTGGGCAGAAGCTTGAGGAAGAACTACACTCAAACAAAAGCAAACACCAACCGTGATGCCTAAAGTCATTGTGACAATTTATACATTTTATGACTAGAGGACATCCATGTATAAGAGAATTTACCAGGACAGCTGAAAAAAGCAATAAGCTGCATTATTATTGAATTCTAACAATGGCTAAAGTCCAAATTAATCTTCATATGTAGACATGGTATGTGGCTATTTCTCAAGGTTTCAGCTTTGGCTATTAACATGCTTAGAGTTGCCTCAGCTGTCAGCAATCAGTTTTCTCTAAGCCTTTGTCACATCTTCTTATTTGCACAACGAAGCTTCTTTCAAAGAGATCTGTCTTTCATTATGTGTACATAACCTAATATTCATGGCTTGATCTTGCCTGAGATTTTTAAAGTTTACCCAAAGAGATTTTTTTTTTAAAGTAGACAGCCCAAACTACAAATAAATACTTAATGTACAAACTCCACCTGACTGAGTTGAGCTGACTCAACTCTCTAATACAGTAATCAACTTATACTTAGAAGCTTAAAGGTTGAAACATTGGTATAATTATCCAAATTTGTTAAGACATTTTATTTCACTGATTATTTGAGTAAAAAATATATGTGAGATAGTGATTTTCTTAATTATTTTACTGCATATTTTTAGCATCTATATTTATGATTGCACATATTTATTTTTGTACTACTCAATGTTGTAAAAAAGAGCAGCTACCAAACTACTCTTGCAATCATCTGTTTACCTGACCTTTCTGAATTGTTTCTCCAGCAGTAAAATGTTCAAAGCTAAGTAAATTCAATATTGTGTTCATCTTTCCTCCTTTATCATCCAGGTATGTCTGAAAAATCTTATGACAAGTGTAAAGTATTGTACTTCTCATCCTACTGAAGCTTCCTCACCATTCATCAATTCTTTTTTCCTTTTGAAGTTGAGTGACATCAGGAAAAGGGGATATAAACAACTACCCAAGCAGAAAAAGTAGCTAGACAAATGAGTCAAGCATCACAAATTATTCAACTATTTATTTTTCAGCAGACCATGAGTGCTAGGTCACGCAGGTAGTATATCCCAGTTGATATGTCCTTAGTGTCTCACCTCTAAGTGTGGAGGCTGTTGCATGATCTGTTGATACTGCTGTACTATCTGCTGCAGCTGAGCATGCTTCTGCATTATTCTCTGATACTGAAATCCAACCCGGTGATGGGGGTGCTGTTGCCACTGAGCTGCTGCCACTTGCAATTGCTGCAATCTCAAATCTTCCTCAGGGTCATCAGGAGGTTCAATATTGAGCTAGAGAAAAAGGCAAATACTATAAATAAGAGGAAGTTGCTTCTGTCAGAAGAAAAACACACTTGGTCACTACATAGCTTACAGGAACTTTACCACTGTTCCTTATTTTATCACTTAGTGTATTTCAGTGTTCTGGCCATCCACAACAGCTGATAATTTTTCAGCTTCTGGAAGGCTGATTTTTATTTCATCTTTTTCTAAGGTGAACAGTCTAATCTAAAGGTTAGGCTGACGACAACTAAGTTATTCATACATAGAGAAACTACCTAAAGGAAAGAGATTAATGAAAATCTGTTGCTCACAGTAAAGGTAATGAGAAAGCAGTGGTTTTTCATGATGAGGTAAAGTAACTCCACATGCATTATTTTTTCCACTTTGTAGGAACCCACACACTGTAAGTTAAAGTGGAGCACATACTGCAGGGTAATTTACTAGCCTACAGTAATTGGTTCAAATATCAATCATGACCTTCACCCATTATACAGTAACTTTTATTAAGCATGCTGACAAAAATACTCTGTGCAAAATTTTTGGCTTTCAGACAAATTATTAACACACAGAAAGAAGGGGAGTCAGAACACACAAACTACTAGAGAAGAATTAAGAAATAGTGTCTTAAACATAGCATTCCTCATCTACGGAGTACTTGATTTTGCACTTAGGTATCACAAAGTGTCTCTCATAGACAAAGATGACAATGCTGGGGAAGGTTTGAGGGACTCAAGCTCAGACTTGCTTTATGCATGTGTGGGTGACTATATAAGTCTATATTTTTATTTTTTAATTGGTAGAGTTTTACCATTTTTTTTTAAGATTGCTTTACCATATTTACTTACTGTTACAAAGTGTACATGAGAATTTGATGGCATTATTTTACTGGGTTTTTGACCCATCTGTGTTAACAAATGGAGTGGCATCACTTTACAAAGTCTACCTGAGTTTCAGTGGATGTAAGAGAAGACTCATCTTCTTTGGAAGCTGGAGGCAGGGAATCATTAAGTGGAGGAGGTTCAGACTGCTGATTTGAAGCACCCATTTTCCCTTCTTCAGACTTTGCTCTCTGCTCAGATGCATCCTTCAATACCGGACTTTTCATCTGCTGCTGTCCCTGAGCATGGGCTTTTGCCCTTTGCTGCAGGCTGAGCAGGTGCTGCTGGTACCAGTATTGCTGCTGTTCCTACAACAGATGTAAAATTTCTAAGACAGTTTTCACAAGAAAAACAAAGGAAAATAATTCATGATAGTCAGTAGAATCATACTGTAGAAAAGCTTTTAAAATTGTTTTGAGGAAAAACTCACTTCTTCAGCAACATTATTGCAACGGATGTCAGAAGATCAAACCAAAATTCAGATACCACTATGTATGACATAGAACCCACAGCAGAATTTACTTCTTACCTCAACAAGCTTACTGTTCTATAACTACAGCAAATAATAATAGCAAAAAGCTGGAAGATAGGCAATAATAAATGAAATTACTACAGACATGTTATAAATACCATATTTATTACTTTTAGTGCTTTTTAAATCCATGGTATTTATTATGAGCTTAACTTAGATAAAATGAAGGAGAAAGGGAGAACAAGAATGAGTAAGCCACCAGTAAAGGGAAAAAGGAAGAAATGCAGAGAAGAATGAACAGAGAACACAGACATCAAGTAGACTGAAAATGACAGCTGAGAAATTGCAGTGGAGATATCTGAATAAAGGTTATGGAAAGGAAGAAGTACAATCAGAACCAGTATATAGTGAGGTTTGTGTATCATCTGAATTCGCATTAATCCTAATTCATTCAAAGCTAAGAGATAAATAGATACAGTTGCACCCAAAAATTATCCATTTAAGAAATAATTAAGCTTTCAGATTCAAATATTTCAGGGTAGAATTAGAGTACTCGGCACAGATGACAGTAGTTTCAAAGGAAAGTAAGCTGCCACCAACACAAAGAAAAAAAGACTAAAGATAAGTATCTCAGCACTTAAGTAGTGGTGCATCTTAAAGAGATCAGAGTAGGAACAGTCCTGTATCTCTTCCAATGAGAAATATCAGGCATCCAATGACTAGCAGGACACACGTAGTAGGCAGCACTTTACCTGCTACCAAAGTCCCTGCCAAAGACAACTGCAAGGGCTAAAATTTTGTGGATTCATAGTTCCATAAGCTCATAGAAGAAAAATCTACATACTTTAAAAATAAAAACACCATTTGCAGATAAAGCAGCTCCTGCATTTTAGACAAGTATTGCTATACACTTGATTTTTAAGTTGTTCTCTTAGCCTCTGCTTTTAGTCACTGTCAAAGACAGAATGATAAAATACTGTACTTTTTGGTCTGACCCAGGGCAAGCATTCTTGAGCTCTCATCTCAACTCTACCACCTCTGAGAATCTGTGACTGCTCTATATCTTTTATACCTTCCGTTATTCCCTTCTAGCCAAACATGCACAGTTAAGAAAATACACCTATATAAAGGTTAGTCATAAATAAAAAAGAATCCAAAAGATGCAGGTATTTTAAAATGTGTGACAACAAAGTGGTAGCGGTTGTCTGATGAGATTTCTCAAAACTGAAACATTCTGCCCATCTTATAACAAGTTTAAAAGAAGTGCAACCTTTCTCTAAAATCCTAACTCAAGCTCAGATCAGGTATGATGTTCTCTATTGGTAGCAAACACAAATATGAAGCTGTTTTTTTTTTTTAAAAAATTACTTCTGTAAAACTGTAACTTGGAAATGAGGTCAATGAAAGGAAAGTCTATGCTCCACAGACTTTAAGTTGATCTTGAAATTACTCCTGCCAAGAATCTTTTCAACAAGAATATGACTCAGGAAAGCTGTCATGACTTTGGGTGGAAGATGTGCATTCACACTCCAATATGGACTCTCTCAGAAACCTTCAAAAACATGCTGAAATAAGTGCAACTTACAACACGAGGAAGGAGTATACTTTCCCAGCTATATAAAAGCTGATTCAATTAGCCATCTCAAAGGGCATCAAAAAGTATAAAATGATTTTTCCATCATGGTGATAAATGTTATATGTGGTGAGCACGTCCTACTGCCGCAAAATTGTCTCCACAGATCCATTTTGTTTCCTTTTCATTCTACCAACTCAACAAAAAGCTAGAACTCCTAATATGACCAGGTGTTCCCACAAAGAGCTATGACAATATTATTAGCTATTTTTTGCAGTAGATGATGTCAGTGACACACGTATTACAGATTCTACCTGAAAAGCACAAGGAAAGTGAAAAGAAAGATTCTTAAAGCTTAGTCTGAGCAAAACAAAAGTGCTGATGTAGGAAATTTTGATTATGAAGAGTTTAGTTATTTGAGTGCTTACCTCCTCACAATGATTGCCATTCTTCAAGTCCAGTTACAATCCTTAAGCCCATGGAAAACATCAGCATCAACATACACCTTTTTCCATCATTGGCTGACCAAGAGACTAGGTCTGTTGCATTTTACAGGAACACTGAAACCAGCACTATCAGCTCATGACCACAGGACATACCACCAGAAATATCAGTGCAAAGCCCACACCAAAAGACTACTCCAAAATTAACTTAGCTGACCCTAGGCCACAACATAACACCTATTTTGGGGAACACTTTGTCCTTTTCTGTTATAGATAGCAAAATAATGGTTTAGTGCCTTTTATAAAACTAAAGGGGCTGTTTAAAGAGTGCAGCAGTCTGCTGAATGCTGATCTGGTAAAGCTAAGGTAGCTTTAACAGATGTAGAGAAATGCATATTTATGGGTACAGATGCACCCACACATTTCTGGTGTACTACTGGGGTGCACTAGGAAGAGCACTGCCAGCAGACTGAGGGAGGTGATCCAGCCCCTCTACTCAGCACTGGTGAGGCCACATCTGGATTTGCTGTGTCTAGGCTCCTAGTACAGGAGAGCCATGGAGCTCCTGGAGTGGGCCCAGCAGAGGGCAACGAAGATGATTAAGGGACCGGAGCATCTCTCTTACAAGGAAAGGCTGAGGGAGCTGGGCCTGTTCAGCCTTGAGAAGAGACAACTGAGAGGGGACCTCACCCATTTCTACAAGTATCTGAAGGGAGGGTGTCAAGAGGAAGGATCCAGGCTCTTCTCGGTGGTGCCAAGCAACAGAACAAGAGGCAATGGGCAAAAACCGACATACAGAAGTTTCACCTGAGCATGAACAAGAACTTCTTTTACTTTGAGGGTGACCATGCACTGGAACAGATTGGCCAGAGAGGTTGTGGAGTCTCTCTCACTGGAGATATTCAAGAACCATCTGGACACAATCGTGTGCCATGTGCTCTAGGATGACCCTGCTTGAGCTGGGAGGTTGGACCAGATGACCCATTGTGGTCGCCTTCCTTATCCAGTCTATGATACTGTAAATAAACAGCAGAATACAGTACCCAATTATCAAATGGGGCATTAATGAAATATCACAGGTACTTTAACTGGACTTGACAAAAGATGCATCTGATCGTAGAGAAACACAAGAATCCAGCCATTCAATCCAACTACACAACCATGCAAAAAACTACGCTGAACTCACAATATTGTCGAGGAAAAGAGCAGTATCTTAGACAGGGGAGGGAAATAATAAAACACTACCTCATGGTAAATTGCATAACATTTTCTCAGTTAAGAGAAAAACACTGATCTATTTGTCTGCAGCCACTGTTATTGTGGGATGAGAAGAGAAAGAACTGTTTTTAATTGCCAGTTTAAACAAAGGCCTAATAGGATATTATAAATGACAAATTACACTATTTCTCTACTTGGCTTTTAAGGTCATCAACAAGAAAGCATCACTGTGCTTTACTTTTTCCTATTCCTGTTGTGTAAGGACTTGTTACTCATTTTATCATTGAGATGATAGCCAAAAATCCTATTTATCTGTTACAATAAATTTGTGACCAGAAAAGTACCATATTCCTTTTGAATGAACTGAATTGTGCGTGAGAGCAAACAAACTACTCAAGATAGAAGCTGTTTGTACACTCATATACCAGACAATGTAAACTTCAGGAGTGTTCTGCTGCTTCTGTGTGCATCACAATAATGCATTACTTGCAATTCTTCTGGAGAGTGTTTACTGTTCTATCACTGAGCTCCATAATGTAAGAAGTCAGCAAGCTGCCTCAACACCAAATTAACACCACTTCCTACACCTGATTTTTCAAGGTTCTGGTTTTGTCATTAAAAAATTTAGTAAGTCTCATTGTTATCACTGTAAAAGATTAACTAGTACTGTCCAGAACCTTTGTAAAATTAAGTGAAATGAACTCAAAGTACCACGTTGCCAGGCAGTAATTAGCTATATGACGCTAATGTAAAAATACAATTACAAAGGTATCCCAGTAACTAACAAAAAGTTTCAGTGACTTCAATTTGATATGATACGATTTTTGCAAACTAAGCTTCAAACCAGAATCCTAAGATCAATTTCCCCAAATTAGATGTCTTTTAAACTTAAATAAAGTAATTGTAAAGTATGCACTTCAGCTTTGTTCTTGCAGCTGGATCTCTGCAAGACAACTCTAAAACCACGCAAAAGCCTCGGTGATCAACCTGACCCATGTACATAGCTGAGGGACTCAACATGAGTGTCTCCTTGTGCATGCTCAATCTTAAGCCACTGGATTGTCCCTGACAATGCAGATGAACAGTCTCATCAAGCTCGCTGGAACTATTCTCATTTAGGAAGTGAAGCATGCAAACATTTGCAGGCATGTTGGCCCTAATGTAGGCAAAAAAGCACACAGCATTAATATTTTGCACCCCAAAAGCATTTCAAACATTCCCCTCCAATGCCCTATACAATTTCATACTAGAAGATAAAGTATCAGAAAACGTGAATCTACTGTGTACTGCAACAGAGACACTTTTGCAACTTCAACTATGTGTGGTACGATTAATATAGTCACAATTCTACACTGATCAGGCAAACAACTGAAACACTATACCTTAAGAAAACTACATGAAGAAATCACTGAAGACAAGTGACACTCATCCTGCAACGTGCAACAAGCAAACAGACTGCTGTTCTCACAACAGACCAGACGAAGTCAACAGGGGTTACCTGGAGGTCGCTCACATGCTATACTCTGGAATACAATTCTCCAAGACGAACACACCCCCCTAAATTCAGCCAGGATTTACACTTTCGCTGAAACAACTCAACTGCTCTTGAAAAATGACAATTTGTTACATCCCAGCCACCATCCCTGGATAAAGAAGCACTTATGGAGCTTCCCCTGAGCCGTGCCGTTCCCAGACTCCCACGGGTTGCGTCCATACCCTCTTAAGTGTTATGCAAATACAGTGTGTTTATTAATCACCCTTACTCGGAGACCTTTGCAACGCCCCGTACCCGTTCATCGCCGTCGCCGCCACCGGGGCCGCCTTACCTGGGGGGTCATGGTGGAGGGGTCCGGCTGCTCCGTGCCACCGCCTTCCTTGGCGGCACCCTGCGCGGCCTCCGGCTGGGCAGCGGCGGGAGGGGGCAAGGACGGCTGAGGCGGTGGGAAATGCGCCTGCGAGGGCTTGGCCGGGGGAGGGATGGAGGGGGCCAGGGCGGGCTGCGCGGGTTGGGAAGGAGAGGCCTGGGAGGAGAGCAGGTAGGGCTGGGGATGTGCCATGTATCCCTGGGCGGGAGGCGGCAGGTAGGGCTGTGAGGCGGTGGCCGGCGGGGGCTCCAGGTAGGAGGGCGGCGGCTCGGAGAAGGAGGGGGGCGGCTGGCAGGGCTGCGCCCGTGGCAGGTAGGGCTGGAGCGGCGGGGACTGGGCCGGGGGCGGCTGGGCGGGGGTAGGTAGGGCTCGCCCTGGGGGGCGGCAGGTAGGGCTGGGCGGGGGGCAGGTAGGGCTGAGCGGCGGGCTGCGGGGACTGCGGCGGCGAAGACAGCTCCATGTCCATGGGCACCGGCTCGGCGGGCACCGGCTCGCCCCAGTCGCCGTGCCCGCCCGGCGGCTCCTGCCCGTCGCGGTCCCGGGCGGCGGCGGGCGGCTTGCGGGGCGGCGGCTCGCGGTGGGCGAACTGCTTCTGGTAGCTGCGGACGGGCGGCGGCCCCGGCGGCACCGGCGGCTGCTGCTGCCAGTCGGTGAAGGAGCCGGGCAGCGGCGGCGGCGGCAGCCCCGGCGGGGGCGGTCCCGGCGGCGGCGGCGGGCCCAGCAGCACGGACTGCAGCTGCTTCTGGTGCATCTGCTGGAGCTGCTGCAGCTGGGCCAGGTGCTGCTCCTGCAGGCTCAGAAACCCCGAGGAACCGGCGGGCGGCGGCGCGGCGGCGGGGGGCGCAGGGCCCGGCGGCGGATAGCTGGGCAGCGGCATCGGCGGCACGGCGGGAGGCGGCACGCTGGGGGCGGGATGGGCAGCGGCGGGGCGGGATGGAGGTGGGGGGCGGCGGGTAGTGCCCGGCCGCCCCGTACAAGCCCCAGGCCGGGTACATGGCGGAGCGCGCAGCGGGCACAGGCCCCGGCGGCGGCGGCGGGCGGCGCACGGCGCCTGCGCGGAAAGGCCCCGCCCCGCCGAGCAGTCGAGCGCGAACGCGGGGCCAGAGCGCCCAGAGGCGCCCCTGGGTGGGGGGCGGTGCCGGCACAGCGCCCCCTCGCGGGCACGGCCGCCGACCCAGGGACGGGGTGGGGACAGCGCGGGGGAGCCGCTGGGGCTCCGTTTTGGGTAGGGTTGCCGGCAGGTGCCGCGCAGGCAAGGCTGTGGATGGCTGTCCCGGCACCTCCGCGGGCCCTGATATCCCTGGGCACCAGTGCCCTCGGTTCCCTGGGGCGGCCGTGTTCCCTGCCCGCTGTCCCACGGCCGATCCCGGCACAGCCGGGTCCGGTGACCGGGGCTCCGTGGCGGAGCTGGTGAATTGTAGCGACTGAAGGGTGGCACGAGCGCGGCCACACGTCCCCCCAGGCCGGGCCCCGGGAACGGCGCACGAAGGGAAAGAGGTCCTGCAGCCTCGGGAAGGGCAGCGCGGAGCCCCTCCGAGCGGACGGGGGATCTGCGAGGTGATCCAGGCCCGATGATCCATCCCCAGAATGCCATGAACGATCCTGTTTCCAGCGAATATGCTGGCGATAAACCTGATATACAAACATGGAGACGAGAATGGAGCAGTGGATGTGTGAAAGTGCCTCATCCATTGCAGAAACGACTGCACTGAGATGCAGGAAAGAATTTTTTGTTTGTTTCTCTCTTCCCATACTGAAGTATGAGTTAAACATTCAAATATCCTCTGTATCCCGTTAGTAATGATTTATGCCAAGTGCTGAACTGCATTGTAAAGACATGAGGGCTTGTGTGTCTGAATTCTAGTAGCTGGGCAGCGCAGCCTCGTGGCTATGGGTCAGCAGGGCACCAGCACTGTGTGTGTCACTCCTTGCTCTCCTTCCCAAGCACAGAAAACATAAGCAATTTTTGTCATGTTCAGTCTCTAGTTCATGACTGGCAAATCAAGGATCCCTGGCCAGTGCAAAAAGGCACGTGTTGGAGGAAAAGTCCTAAGACTTTTCAGTCAAGAGAAAAATCAGGAAAACCAGATTGTTAGGTAGAGGAAAAGCTTTGTCCTCTCTGGTAGAAAAGCTGGACTTTGTGTTCATTTGTTGTTAAATTTCAGGGAATCCATAGATGTGATACATTAATACCATTAATCTACAAGAAAAGCTTTGACTGTGAACTCAAGCTATGGAGATGCAAATCTTTAAGAGAACTATTTTAATACACATAGAGCTGTCTTTTCTATTTTTTAGTATCCTTCTTTTCATCTAGAGGCGATTATTGATCCTTTTACATTTAGGATGATCTAGATTCCTCCTGCAGTGAATATGACTTCCAGACAGCATTTGTACTTTTAGCTCCTATTTCCTCTTCACCCTACAGGTACTTAGCATTTATATCCCTGAGCTCTATGGGCCAGTTTACTCATGAAGGTTTTGAAAGTCTTCTTCAAAATAGGGAATTCTTCCCCAGATAGGGAATTCCTATTGCAAACATCCTGTAATTTAGCCTCCTGATCTATTCACTTGAAGTGAATTCTCTTGTGATCAGTTTACTCACAGTTATTTCCTGCAGGCAGGTCTCTCCCAGTATTCTTGCTCTTTGTTGTGGTTACTCAATATTGTCAAGAGACTTGTTGCTTCTCTTATGAATACATGTACTTAACCACTTTCAGGGAGAACTGTTTTCCAGCCTACATTGAGGAGGCCAAACTGTAACTTTCAAATAACTTGACAGATGCTTTTTCAGTACTCACTTCTGGTTTGGACAGCAGTAGAGTTGACTTCCACCAAACAAGACACATTGGCTTTACCCAGTGTTACCTTGCCCTAAAGCAACCCTGCTAAGTTCACATTATGCCCTCTTATTCTTTTATTCAGAATATTTTATTTTTATTCTTTTATTCTATTCAGTCGGTAACATTAGTGGCTGTCATCATGTTTGTTTTAGTTCTTTTTTTTAAGCTCATGTTCTTTCTGCTTCTAATGCTACTATGCCGCCTCTCAGTTATCCCTAATCAACCTGTGTCACATCTTGGATTAACAGCTTAAATTTCACTTCCTCTGGTGGTAAGGCTGCAGTAATCTTAGGCCTTCTGGTAGCTCCAGAAAGGAGTAGAAATTATTTTCTCCCATTCTCTGTATAAATTCAAACTTTCTTTACATGGCTGCCCTGGTTGTTCTCTATCGTCTGAAGCTGTGGGAACTGGTTACAACAAGAGACAGGATGTTAGTGGGGAGGCTGGATTCTCTAATTACTGAGAGACACTGCAAGCATCTGTTTGATATTTAACTCCTGAGCAGGTTTAAACCAACTACCATAGTTGGGTCAGGAAGGAATTTCTCCTCTGGTTTGGACTGTCAGAGTTCTGCATTTGTGGGAATATCAAAGTATTCTAGCTTATCAAACTCAATTTCCTGTGACAAGGATCTTTCCTCCTTTGATATGCTGTAACTTGGATCTAAGGTTGGGATGCCATTACGTGCATTGAATAAATATTTTCCTCTGAAGCAAGTGTTTGGTACACAGGTTCCCTGGCACTGCAGGAGAAGCAGTTGATCATTCATGTGATCCTTTCCTATCCTATTTTTCTTCTGACAAGGTTCTTTGAGCTAATATTTAAGTTTTTCATCTTGCCAATTATACTCAGTTAAAAAAAATTTCCTGATGGGTTTATTCACTGCCAATACTTTCTCCTTGCTGCTCAGCCTCCAAACCTTTTAACGCATCTTTAGCAATTGCCTTATGTGTATTCCAGGTTCCTCCTCCTTTTACCAAAAGACAGAGTAGAAGGATTAAAGGACTTCAGTAAATGGACACATTTGTTTTGATTCCTACCCACAGCTACATACATGTATTTTCATGAAATCCCTCCAATAGGCATTATGCGGGCAGGTACATGTTCCCCAAATTCATCATTCCCCAAATGCTGTACTTTTGACCTCTTATCTGGTGCCAGAAAGATTTTTATCAAATATTACCATATATGTTCCTTTCTTTCTTCTCCAGTCTCCTTCCATTTAGGTTAATCCAAGCAAAGTTATTTGCACTGGAACAATTTTAGTTAACTCTTTACTTGAAGAATTCTTTCAAAACTAGAATTATTCTGAAAACCAAGTAACAGAGATCTAATCCTACAACTATTTCTCAGTCCTCATCTGACTTAACATGAGCTTCAAGTGTTCATGACAATACTTGATCATTATCTTAAAGAAATGTAACTTGGACTGAGAGAAGAAAACTAACGATATTATTTTTGAAATGCACATATTATACACCGAGCATGAAATTTCAGGGTTGTTGGCTACTCTCTACCTGGGTGGAGGCTGAGAAAATCAACTTCAGCTGTGATAGCCTGGAAGGGTCTAAGTTTTGAAAGCATCAGTTATTTCAGGGGTGTTTAGTAGGTGAGCCTGCAGCAAGCAAAGATATAGCAGGAGAGGTAGGTCTGATGTGTTCCCAAAGTCTTCTGCAGTATCTGTAGAGATAGGGTGCTAGCAAGAAAGTTACTAGGATGTCAGGGCATTTCCCAAGGACAGAAAATTATCTTCACTGTATGATGTCCAGCATACAGACAGTTGAGTTCAGCTATTATACAACCATTAAGATTGGAAAAGACCTCTAAGATCTAATCCAACCATTAACTGAGCACTGCCAAATCCATTACTAAACCATGTTTCTAAGTACTACATCTACACATTTTTTTTTTTGACACTTCCAGGGACACTGATTCCACCACTTCCCTGGGCAGCGTGTTCCAATGCTGGACCACCCTTTCAGTGAAGAAATTTTTCCAAATATCCAATCTAAACCTCCCCTGGCACAACTTGAGGCCATTTCCTCTCATCCTGTCACATGTTACCTGGGAAAGGAGACTGATCCCCACCTGGATACCACCTCCTTTCAGGTAGTTATAGAGAGTGATAACATCTCCCCTGAGCCTCCTTTTTCTGAGACTAAACAACCACAGTTCCCTCAGCTGCTCCTCATAAGTCTCATGCTCCAGACCCTTCACCAACTCTGTTGCCCTTCTCTGGACACACTCCAGCACCTCAATGTCTTTCTTGCAGTGAGGGGCTTAAAACTGAACACAGGACTCAAGGTGCAGCCTCGCCAGTGCCAATTACAGGGGCAGGATCTCTTCCCTAATCCTGCTGGCCACACTATTTCTGATACAGGCAAGGATGCTGTTGGCCTTCTTGGCCACCTCTGCAGCCAAACCAGTGTAAGGCAATACAGGATAAAAGCTCTAATAAAGTTTGGAAATTTTCTTAATTCTACCAAGAATATAAATTTTCAGTCCTCTCCTGTATGTTGGCCAGGAAGCATACTTTGGCATGTTGGCCCCTGCTGGCCCTGTCCTCACCACAGAGCAGAGAACATAAGAGCAAATTATATTGCTAAGAACTAAGGAGTAATGGAGAAGATATGAGAATGCAGATTTATGGCTTTGAAATACTTTTGCCCCTGCATTTCTCCTTGTGGCTTAACCATTGCTTTCCATCCCTTCTCTGACCACTTCCTTCCCTGCAGTAAATGCTGCAGGTCTCTGGGAGACTATTTGCAACACTTGCTCTTATTCTCCGACACTGACTCTTCTCCCAGCTCACATTAACACCTTTCCCCATTTGACACCTTCCTCCTCTTCCCTGATACCTAATGGAAGTGATAAGAGTTTGAGGTGCATAGGTCCCAAGCAAACAAGAGGGAGAGATCCATTCCAACCCAACCCTACCCTGTCCCCACCACTCTAAATGTAAGCAAAAGGACCGGACTGCCAGCCAACCCACTACTGACAGGACAATCTGAGCAGGACACTTAACCAAACATCATTCATTGTACAGTTGAATAAAAGCCCATCAATTCCCAGATCATCAATTCCCAAAATCTTCTAGACTGCTGTTCCAGAGAAGGCCCACCAACTGGTGCAGAGCTGATGTCTTTTCTCCAGAACGCAGGTGCTTATTTGTTTGAGGAAACAGGTGTGAGGGAGCTTTCCGGAGAAATATCTGTTCAACTGCAGGTGCACCAATAAGAAACTTTTAAAATTTCTGTGGTTTCATTCTCAGCCAGAGTTGCATCACCAGTATTTAATTCAGAATGCTGAAATTACTTTTTCCAATGATCACAATGAAGACAGAGTTAGGCATGTTCTGGGCACTGCCACCCTCTGTTTCCCATACACTTCTCCCAGCTATAGGCAATCAGACCAAGTCAGAACAAGGATGAATAAAACCAGAGTCTTCAAAATAGCTTTTTCTTAGAAAATCAAGGCTAAGAAGTCAGTTCAGTATCACCCATGGTCCTGTGAGTAAAAGAGAAAGCAGGAGGGTTGGAATCAGAAGGACCCTTATTCTGGCTCAGAGTCCTGGCATCAATGGCTTGGCTGGACAGGTTAGAATCGAGGAGCTCCATAATCATCCGGCATTCTCTCAATATTGTACCTGAGAAAGAAGAAAAACTTATGAAGACAACCTACTCCACACTGCTCTCCTCCCCACTGTGGTGGAGCATCTACCCCCTCCTCCTCCTTGGGGCTGCTGTATGATCTGAGGGATTCATGATAGGCCTTGGTCTTTGTGTAATGAGTTGGGTGGTGAAGCATCCCTTGAACATACCAGGAAGTCTTGCATGGCCAAGATGGAACAGGAGTGACTGAACCAGCAACTCCTGTTGCCTAGCTAAGGTGAAGGATGAGAGTGCCACTAAACAGTCATCCCTTGCCCCATCTGAATCGTGGCCTGAGTGGAATGGTACCATTGTTACTGGAGTTTTGGAAACTCTAGTAATTACCAATCTGGATTGTGGCCTAGATGTGCAATTTATGGACGACTAAAACCAATCACCTTGCGACTCTATGAACAGTGGTCTTAAGTGAAATCCTTTGAGCTCTCCTGGGCTGCAGAGTGCTGTACCAGCACCTCCCTCTGAGGGGGACACCTCTCAGAGCTCATGAACTCTCAAGTATGCGATACTTGAAGGACCGTAGCTCAGCCCTTGCCTGTTGAAAAATGCAGAGGCATTCAACGTATTTCAGTGAACCTGAAGGGAATTTTTGCCAGGTACCTTTACACATTTAGATACATCCATCTCTGTTTCATGTGCACACGTGTGAATTGGCTGAAATACTCTTTACCAAGTGTAGTATGAATGTTGTTTCCTGCATCTATAATTAAGTCACTGTTATAATTATAGTAAATCCTATTGAATCACTTTATAAATGTTAAGTTAGTCATGATTAAGTGCTGCTAAAATCTAATTTAGACAGAAACTGTTGATCAAATCTGGGATTAAGATTGGATCCAGCCACACCTGGACTCCGTCAGGAGTTTAAAAAGTAAGGGAGTCCATTCTGAACCTTGTGACCAGATGGAAGGATTTTATATTGAATTTTTAGACATAAACCATTGACCAAGCCTGGAGCTAGGATTGGATTCAGCCACACCTAGACTCCGTCACGAGTTTAGAAAGCAAGGAGATCCTTTCTGAACCCTGTGACTCAACAGGAGGGTCTTCCTTACACTTTGCACTCCCAGTCTCCATGCAAGTCATCCTAAATTGATTCTAAGATGATTTTCCTTTGCATTTTTCATCCACGTAGCAAGAGAGAGTGAACCTTGACATCGAACTCCGTTAAGTTGCACTTCTGCAAATTTATATTAAAACTTGCTTTTGCTAATATCTTTAACGGTGACTGTTGCAGTGGCCTAAACCACCCATTCACAACACCATGCAGCAACAGGCTTACAGGCAGACTGAACAGCAAGAAGCTTTGTTGCATTTTTATCTGCAGCTCAGATTCCCAGAAAAATATTAGTTCTGAAAGTAAAAAGTCTTCATAACACTGCTGTTATTCTTCACCCTAAACTCAGAAATCAGGCATCTCAGAAACTCACCATCTCCAGAGAAGGGAAAAAAAAAAAGGTGGTCCTGTAAGACAGGATTTAAGAGCAGACCACCACAGAGAATAAAACTTTTGACATTCAACTTATAATTCACAGAATCACAAATTCATTTAGGTTAGAAAAAACCTCCAAGATCACCAAGTCAAACTTCTGACCAAACACCACCTTGTCAGCTAGACTACGGCACTAAGTGCCACGTCCAGGCATTTCTTGAACACCTCCAGGGATGGTGACTCCACTACCCTGCTGGGCATCCTGTTCCAAAAGTTCACAGCCATAGTGAATAAGATGCAAAGACATTTTGAGAGAAAAATTTTCTGAGCCACATTCTAATTATAGATCACTTAAGACTTTACATATTTCTAGCAATCAACCTCCTCATTTCTAACATGCTGCACCAGTATCCTTATGAGTTGTTTAGTTTTTAGCTAAGAAGCAAATTCACTCTCTTAGCTGAGGATACGCAAAGCTGTCAAATGGAATATGGAACAAGAATGTTCTTTTCCTCAAGGACCTGTAGAACACATTTGCCTGGTAGTCCTGCTGCTGCTAGTAAGCAAAACTGATCTATGGAAACACTGGCCTCAAGGAAAGTAAAGACAAGTGAACAAGTAGAACTGCAATAAAAGTGGGTCTGTGGCCAATCTTTTCCCAGCAGTAGTTGTATTTAACTTCTGTGCAAACACCAGGCCCTTTACTGCAGCCTGCACTACAGACAGTGCAGGAGAGAAGTACATGGTGACAGAGTCCCTGTCAGACAAGGATTGTACTGGGCAGGGTTTCTCTCTGTCAGGGGACCCTTACCTGTGCCTGGAAATATACATTATAGGCACTCCAGGGATTTTTCGTATTCTTCGCTTGAGCTCTTTATCTACGGTGGCCACAATGTAACATTTGTGCTGCAAAAAAAGAAGGCAGGTCAGATTTAACACCAATGAACCCACAGAAAGGAGACATAACCGATCAAAGATTTCTATTCAGTGAGCTCGTTGAACACAAGAAGGCTAAGAGTCCTTAGCAAGGCATTATTAGGACTTGTACAGAATTCCACAGTAACATCCTTCTGCTCATCAAAATAGACTCACAGAAATTTCTGAAAGTCTGTCCAGCCTTCCAAGCTGACAGCTTTCCCATCCTCAGTGCTTCTTAATGCTGTTCTATGCAACAAGAATGCCCAGGGAAGACAACACCTTACGTCAAATAAAGTTGCTGTAGACACTGAAACTGCCCCTTAGTGCAATTTTGTAGTTACTTTGTGGGAAATTTAAGTCATTAGTAGTTAGGAGGGCCCAGGAATTTTTAGTATGTTAGCACAGTACAGAAAATGTCAGAGAGGGAAATACCTGAGTGACTCTCTGTACCAAGCAGTCATCTGCATAGGTTCCTTTGTGCATACATGGCAAGCGTTCAAACCGAGGGTCCTTGGCAATTCTGTGGGGACACACAAGGCAGCATCACAGTAATCAAACCAGACAGTACAGTAACACAGTATGGAGGAATAAGAACAGCCCTTTCTGTGTGTGATATACAGAACATTGTTCTCAAAACAAGGGCTGAAGGGATGGAGTAAATGGTACATAAAAGTCAAATGAAATGAGGACCAAAAAAGAACGCAGTTTGTCTAATTATTATAGGTTACATACTTCTTAGAACTGGTTAGTTGGATTCAAAGTCTGTATAATGTCAGGCCATTGCCAAACAAAGTAATTTGAAATAAGTTATCTGTGGGAAGAACTAGAACTAGAACTTTCAGTATGTGATCGTTTGTACCATGCATTTAGGGACATTGCACCTTCTCTTTGAAGGGCACCATCAAAGCTGCTTAGGGGATGTACTCGGATAGTTTACAACACAGCAGGTCAAAACAAAAAGTAAAGAACATCTGAGTGGAGGACATGAACTACGTTGGACTAGTTGTTGTACAGTACAATAACCTAGCTTTAGATTATCAGTACATGGTACCTACTCATATAGGAGTAATATGAAGTATGAGTAAAAAGTTCCATAAGACTTGGGTCACTTCTTTATTCGTTTTTAGAAATTCTAAAATTAAAAAAAAATATATTTTTTGAGAAACAGGAAAAAGGCTTACTTTGAAAGTGTTAGGAGGATAAAAGATTACAGATTGATACTGTGCCCTCATACATAGCATTTTGTTTTAAAAACTAAAAAAATCTAAAACTCGAGACATTGTACTCATCTTGTACAGCCAGAGAAATAAAAAGAAGTTCAGAACTCTGCAACAACCTAACCACCCTCTGGTGCAGGAGCACCAGTCATGGCAAAAGAGAACACAATGCACCTACCTTAACGCCACACGGTACTTCTGTCCTAACTTCTCGATTTCACCCATTACACAATCTGTGATGCATGGAATACCTACATGCAAAAAAAGCCCGTATTAATACAAAGCAGTATTTATTCACAGACTTCTAATTGCCCACATGTCCAAGAACTATCATGGAACTATAAAACATACTACTTATGGGAAGAACTGATAAGGTTGCAAAGTGATGAAACGTAGAGCCACTGAGTTTGACCATGCCACAGTAATTTTAGATATTTAAGTACTAATGCTCTACCTTTGTTTAGACTAGCATTTAAGACCACTGTTTGACTGAAACCAAAGACAGTTCCAGGGTTATCGTAGCCATGAACAATGAGCTCCAAGATTACGGCACATATCCTTTTTTCAAGATTTCTGTTATTTTCAGCCAGTGGCATGAGGCTGACAAAGCACATTCCAAGCACACTGTGGCACTGCTTGGTCAGAAGTGGTGCAGACACTCACACTTGGCATAGAGACAGTCCATCATTGACTGCACTAGATCCAACTTGGCCTTGATGGAGAAGTTGATGAAGTTAGTGTCAACCAGGATGTGGTAAGGGGGGCCCAGCTGTGTATTATACTGGAAGAACAAGCAAGAGGGGTGCTGGGGGCTGCCAGGAAGACAAAGAATTCAAATCAGTTAGATGCATTTAGCAACATGTCCAATCCTGCAACTTGCACAGAATGAAGGAGGAGTAATGAGCAGGAAGACTCCTGCTACCTCCCAAGCACAGCCCCTTGGTTTGGCACACCATGTCCTTCTCTGACAGTTTTGCTCAGAAACATCCTCGGTTACAGCCTACAGCGTGGCCGGACCTTGCTCCCTTCTTCTCTCCCTCCATCTCTCTTTCCCCAAAGTATCGGCAGTACTTACACCTCCCGCTCTTTGATGGCGCTCGGGTCCTCCTTTTCTTCTTCACGGGGGCTTTCGCCCGGTCCTTCTCTTTACTGCAAAGAAACACAGGCACTCCGTGGGGACGAGTGACAGGGAAGGGCGGCCAGCGGTGGAGAGGCCCGGGCCGGGATCCCCTCCCGCCTCTCCCGAGCGGGACACGAGGAGGCTGCAGGGCCCGGCTGGGAGCGCAGCCACACTCACATGCGCTCATCCCGCAGGCTGATCATGCGCTTCATCACCGCGTACTTCCGCGCCTTCTTCTGCTTCCCCTGCGGGGAGACGGACACTCAGCCGCGACGAGCCGAGGAGAGACCCGACCCCAGCCCGCCCTCCGCCCCCCGGGCCGCTGCCGGCTCACCATGCTGATCCCGCTGATCCCACTGATCCTGCCGCTCCTGCCTCCGCCGCCGGTGCGTCACTGGGCCCCGCCCCGGGAGCGCGTCACCTCCGGCTGCCAGCGCCGGGCAGCGGCCGCGCGGGGCAGCGGGACTGACGTCGCGGCCGCCGCCGGAGCCCACGGTAACGGCGGGAGCGGCGCTTCCCCTCGGCCGCCGGGGAGCGGGGAGCGGGGCTCCCGGGGCGAGGGGACTGCAGCCCAGCCGGGCCGCCCCGCCGCGACGGGCGTCCCCCGTGTGGCGGCGGCCCCGCTGCCGGCCCGGAGCGCCCGCGGGAGGCCTGATAGAGCGGCGGCGGGGGTCGCTCGGGGCTCCCGCGCGGCGGGAAGGGCCGGCTCTGCCTGCCCCGCGGCGGCCTCAGCTTTTCGTTTCGGTGTAGCCTCGCCCCTTGCGCGGCGCTGCGGGTGTATCGGTGGGTGTATCGTCGGGTAGGGTGGGGGGACCGGTGCCTGTAGGAAGGCCGTAGGGTTTGGTGGTCCCGCCGAGCCCACCTTGCGCACCGATCGCCCTCCTTTCCCCACTGTCTCTGTTCAGCAGAGCTGGGAGGTTACTGGGGTCTTCAGACCACTCATTGAGCTTGCTGGACTGGATTTTTTTTTAAGAATTAATTGCTGGTTTTGCCACACTCTAGCTCATGGACTTCTTAATGAAAAGCAGTGGATTGTCATTATCTTTAGATCTTACCTACATTTGTGAGTAGAAATCTTAGCAAATAAGCATAATTTCAGCTGTACTTTATTCAGCTATAATGGTGTAGTCTGACCCAAAATGTCTTTTCTGCACATGAAAGGAAATGTTCTCCAAGTTCTCGGACTGGTCCAAGTCACCTGGTTTCTCATGCCCCGTGTGGGGAAGGGAGAGAGAAAGGCCTTTCTCATTAAAGCTTCTGGGATTAGTGAGATCTTGTAGCTTTTAGTATCTTCCAAATACAACCGGTTTTATCTGGTGCTGGTCAGAAAAAGCAGCCAATGAGGTACCAACACCGGTGTTTTCCTAAAGCGGTGACCTGTGTAGAACTGTGACTGAGGCTCTGACAATGAGGAAGAAAATGAGACTGAAAGAAGAACTGTGTTTGTTAGGGAAGCCGTAGCTGAGCTTTCTGCCTGGGTGATCATACCCAGCTTAATTGTTGGTTGAGGAGCTCCCATGATACTGCTTAAGTGACCCTGAGTGGTTTGGGAAAGGAAATAATTGAGGAGGAAGGGGGTGATTCTTCTTTCCCCACTGATGTGTAGGGTCGCGGGTGGATGAATGTTGTTCTGGCTTGGAAAGCAGATCTGGTACAAGATGAGACTGGACTAAAAGTTGCCATCTGGCTGGCTTGCTGCATTTGAGGAGGACAGAAGGAGCTGACAGTGCTGGTGGTGGTTCATTTGCAGTGAAAAGTCCTTAGACTTAAGCAGTTGGCAGAAGTCTTTTTTTTTTTTTTCCTTTTGCCACTTTTTTTTAGCTTGTATGTAAATGAATATGACAAATTTCAGCCCTGATGAGAGAATGAGTGTTTTTTGTAGACACTGGCCATTGATGTGGCTTTCGTCCTTGACAGCTGATACTGGATCCTGCCTAGTACCTTTTGCGCTGACTTTTCAGTTTTCTGTGAATGTATTTTAAACTTAAGGTCTCATGGGCATTCTTGTTTGTTGGCTTGTGCATGCTTTACTTATTGTGAGAAAATACTGTGCCTTTCGCTGGAGAATAGTCACCTTGTGTGTGGCATGAGATGGACATGCCATTGGTAGTGGACATTTGTGCACATGGATTGACAGGACATTCTGCACAGAGATAAATGATTCTCTTATCTTGGTTGGATATCAGTCCCCCAAATAAAACCAAGAGGCATAACAGATTTCCTAGAATCTCAATACATCAGCTCCTTATAGCATGCACCCAGCTGGCTTTGTAGCTGTAGCCGCATGAATGTGCCATTATTATGTTACTGTTCCTTTTATGTGTATGGCTACACTTGTGCTTCCTTCTGGAGCTTTGCACAGTGTGCCTCTGGCTTCACAGCAGCTTTAATACAACAAAATGTATTCCCATTACTGGACTTCCTTTTTCTTACTGACTTGAGAGAAGCAATGGCACGAATACAGTTTATTTTATGATTCCACGCTGCCTACCTTGATTATGCCAGTATTTCTCCTTGAGTCAAACCAAGGTGAACCTTTCCAAATCCCCATTTTTCCTGCAGGTGGTGGGAGGCCATTGCTTGCTCTGTACTTGGATTAAGATTATTAAGACCTGATGGACAATTCAGCATTTTTTTTCCGGCCTAGCTACGATGATACGTTCTATTTCTGATTTTCAGAATTTGTCTCCTGGCTTGTTACCCAGCAGTTCTTAGCACATATACTGTTGCAGTTTACCTCTGCATTCTGTTAAGTGAGTGACAACGTCTTGGATACCAGCTACTTGCAACTAGGTTCTTTACCTCAATGTATTCTAGCTGCAAGAGCATCCTTAAAGCTGCAGGCAGTGTGTAAACTAGAAGAAAGTTGATTGTCTGGCAGCCACTTCATCTCTGGAGGTCACCCGACGTGGTGCCTAGTTTACCACTTCATATGAGCGTAATAAAATGAGAAGCTGCTGTGCTGATTAATGCAGATAACTAATTCCCTGTGTCCAGCTAGTTCGGATCACAAGACTCAGACTCTAATTGACTTAAAAACCCTTGTAGCTGAAATGATGGATCTTTCTCTTTTTTACTTGAGAGAGAGCCTGTGCGACTTGTGGTTTGCTTTACAGAAGGAAAGGAGTTGCAGAGTCAGGCAGAAATAGCTTGGGTAGATGAACCTACAGGGCCAGCTTTGTGTTGATGTTTTTTTTGGTGATATGAAAAATCTGGTTCTGTAGGATGCTGGAGGGAGATTTTGTAGATTCCTAAATATTGGTAAGTTTCTGTGAAACTCCTCAGCTGCATGGGGAGTAGCCACACACCTTTGACAGCCAGGCCAAGCTGAAGCAGAGTTTCAACCAGGCATTTCAACCAGCACATCTTGGATACGTACTGCAAAATAACTAAAGTATCAAGGAATTTGCTAGGTCTGTGTTTCTGAATACACAGAGATTTATGGGTTTAGAAACCTGAAGCTTCATCTAGGAGGACAGTGAGAACTTGTGGCCTGGGGACTGCAACACTGTTCACTAAGTAGAGGAAAGAGGAAAATAGCTGAGTGGGTGGGATTTTCCGTGAGATGTGGGTGAGGAAAAGACAGTGAAAGTCTGGCTGCTTCTGCAGTGCAATCAGAGAGCTCTGCACGGATACTGGTTGGTTTTCTTATGCATTAGAAAGCTTAGTGGAATTGTGCGAAGGCAGCCAGATCTGTATGATTATTGGATGGAGGGAAATAAGAGACTTATGAAGAGGAGGGCAGAGGAGGGGGGACTAAGAAGGAAGTGACAGCTGAGGTGGTGGTATGGCAGGCAGGAGGAGCACATCACTTACATCCCCAGAAGAGGGGACTGTCTTAACAGACAGCTGCTGTGCTGAGCCTGGGTCTTTTCTTTTCATTCTCACTCCTTTATGTAATCTGTGTTCTGAATGAGTAGATACTGACTGTGTGGGCTCTGTGGCATTTCTTCTGGCACATGTCCTGGTTTTTGTGGGCTGCGTCAATCCTTGCTGTTAAATTTTAATTTCTTTTTATCTCAATTCTGCTAGTAAACTGTAATTTAGTGAATAGTGCTGCTGAAACTGAAATCCCTTATGAGGGATTGGTTTCCTGAATACCTAAAACAACAACAGCAGCAAAAAAAAAAAAAAAAAATCCAGTTTGCTTTGTGGTCCAGGACCTTTCAAAGACTTTTTTTTCTAGCCTTAACCATAAATAGCCCTTTAAATCTGGGCAAAATCAGTCTGAGAATAGTATATGTCATTTTGTTGGGTGTAAAGGCTTAAAGTGCTACCTGATCATAGACTGGTTTGGCTTGGAAGGGACCTTAAACAACATCTTATTCCATCTCCCTTGAGCAGGGATGCCTTTCAGTAGATCAGGTTGCTCAAAGCCCCGTCCATGGGCTCAAAGCCCCTTGCCATGAACACTTCCAAGGATGGGGCAGCAACAACTTCTCTGGGCAACCTGATCCAGTGTCTCGCCACTCACAATGAAGAATTTCTTTGTTATTTCTTCCTAACCTAAACCTACCCTCTTTCAGTCTGAAGCTGTTCCGCCTTGTCCTATCACTATATCCCCATGAAAAGTTCCTTTTCATCTTTCTGATAGGCCACCTTTAGGTACTGGAAGGTGCCATAAGCTGTCTTCAGCCTTCTTTTCTGCAGTCTAAACAACCCCAACTCTCTCAGCCTGTCTTCACAGGAGAGGTGCTCCAGCCCTCTGGTCATCTTCATGGCCTTCCTCTGGACCTGCTACAACACTTCTTTTGGTGCAGCCCAGGATATGGTTGGCTTTCCAGGCTGCAAGCACACGCTGTCAGGTCATGGAGTCATAGAATATCCTGAGTTGAAAGGGACCCACAAGAATCACTGAAGTCCAACTCCTTGCTCTGCACAGGACAGCCCCAAGAGTCACACCATGTGCCTGAGAGTGTTGTCCAAACATTTCTTGAAGTCTGTCAGACTTGGTATGGTGACCACTTCCCTGAGGAGTCTGTTCCAGTGCTCAAACACCCTCTGGGCTAAGAACCTTTTCCTAATATCCAACCTAAACCTCCTCTGTCACAGCTTCATTCCATTATTTTAGGTCTTTCCTCTGATCACTAGAGAGAAGAAATCAGTGCCTGCACCTTCACTTCCCCTTGTGAGGAAGTTGTAGGCTGTAATGAGATCTCTCCTCAGTCTCTCAAGCCTGTCAAGGTCCCTCTGGATGGCATCCCTTCCCTCAAGCTTGTTGACTGCACCACACAGCTTGGTATCATCAGCAAACTTGCTGAGGATGCACTCAATCCCACTGTCCATGTCAGTGACAAAGATGTTAAACAGCCCTGGTCCCAGTACTGACATCTGAGGATTGCCATCTGTCCCTGGTTTCCACTTGGACATTGAGCCATTGACCACAACTCTTTGAGTGCAACCATCCATCCAATTCCTTATGCACCAAGTGGTCCACCCATCAAATCCATGTCTCTCCAGTTTAGAGACAAGGATGTTGTGCAGGACAGTGTCAAATGCAAGGTGGTGTCAGTTACTCTTCCCTCATCCACCATTGCTGTAACCTTGCCATTTTGTAGCCAGAAGGCTGCCAGATTTTTCAGGCATGATTTGCTTTTGGTGAAGCTATGTTGGCTGTCACCAGTCACCTCCTTATTTTCTGTATGCCTTAGCGTAGTTTCCAGGATCCTTGATCTTGCCAAGCACTGAGGTGAGACTGACTAGCCTGTAGTTCCCAGAGTCTTCCTTTTTTCTGTTTTTAAAAATGGGGGTTGCGTTTTCCCTTGTGCAGTCAGTGGAAACTTCACCAGTCTGACATGACTTCTCAAATATGATGGATAGTGGCTTAGCAACTTCTTCTGCCAGTAACCTCAGGATTTGCAGCTATATCATCAGGTCCCATGAGCTTGTGCACCTTCAGGTTCCTTAGATGTTCTCAAACCTGATCTTCTTGTACAGTGGGTACATTCATTCATACACCCACATACAGTGGGTCTTCATTCTATCCGTCCCTGCCTTTGTCTTCTGTGACTTGGGTGATGTGGCTGGAGCACTTGCTGGGGAAGACTGAGGCAAAAAATTGTTGAGTACCTCAGTCTTCTCATTGTTCTGGGTAACCAAGTCTCCTGTTCCTCCTGGAGAAGGCACATGTTCTCCCTGGTCTTCCTTTATCACCAGTGTACCTATAGAAGGTTTTCATGTTGCTCTTGACATCGCTGTCAAGGTTTAGTTCTGTCAGGGCTTTAGCTTTTCTAACCTGATCCCTGGCTGCTGAGACAATCTCTCTGTATTCCTCCTAAACTACCAGTCCTTGCTTCCATCCTTAATGCTCCTTATGAATAGCATGCAGGTTCTTAGCTGCTCCGTGAAACCCGTGAGCATAATGAAACCTATGGAGACAAGGATGTGTTTTGTTCCATCTTGAACCTGCTAGTTTCAGGGGATTTCAGGATGAAATGAGATTATGACAGATGGAGGTTGAGAGTATGGCAAAGCCTTGCACCTCAGTAACAGCAATACCTTCATAGTTCCTCTCACGGATTTGACGTCTAGTTATGCTCTTGCGTCCTACACCACTCACGTGTTTCTGCTTGCTAGATTTATCCACAACAGTAGAGAGATCTAACTTTTCTCTTTCCTTTTTTTAGTTTTCCAGGGAAGCTAGCAAATTGCAGGCTAAAGGGAACAGCACTGCAGGACAACTCTTTTCCACAAAGAGGAAGAAACTACTGTGCTCAGGTCCTTACCTTTCAGCAGTGATTCTGTGATGCAAGTTCCAAGAATTCCTCTTTCTGTGATAATGTTCTCTATGGCCTCTTTTTGCTGATGTTTGTCCCAGTTTTGGGCACAAAGAGGAAGGATGCTGAAGAATGGGTACCCTCCTTACGGCTTTTAGAACATGGGCACTCCTGTAAAGGTATGTGATTGCTCTGTGGTTGAAGGGATGGACTGTCTGCTGAGGCCAGCAGAGGGGATTTGCAAGGCTAGAAAGTCATGGCTATTGTTGGAGAGAAATACCTCATTTAAGCTTTCTGCATGCTGATGTCCGTTGTTGCTGTTGAGATGACTGATTAATAACTCCCTTTTTGTGTTTGTTTAGAAGAAAAAAAGCTTGAATACACAATGTAGCTTCTCACTAACTGAATGGTGACATGGCGAGCTATATTGTATGCATTACTGTATGCCAAATACTTTGTCTAATTGCCACACATGTTCCTTGTTGCTGCTCTTTTTCCATCTGTCAGCTATGTCTTATCAACCAAACAGCATGTTGTTGTTCTGGGTGTGGTCTTTTTACTACATGTTTGTTTAGCAGTCCCCTCAGTGAGAACTTGACTCTAGATTGGCGTCTCTGAAAACTGCTGTAATCTTAATGGGGTACAAACCCAGAGTTTTACGTCTTGTGTTGATCAATGACAGTTTCAGCTGAGAGGCTCCACTTTGCAGAAGCGAGTATGAAAATACAGATGAACTGTTTTCCAGCTGCATTAATACATTCTGCAGTGAACTTGCATGGCAAAAAATGGATTCAGCTCTGCCCTAGAAGGATTTTGTTTGTTCTGAAAAAAATTAGGATGGTCTTGTCCACAACTCTTTTATTCCATACGTTTTTCTTCTAAGGTTGCTGGTTGAGGGTCAGCTTCTATCTGTTTTGGTGGTGGCACTGTGATGTGCTTTCATATCAGACTAGAAGTTAACTTTGTGACTTGGAAGTAGGTGTGGGAGTTTGGATGAGTGGCTTTTGGCCACTGCTGTTGAAGTTAGTGATCCTGCAAAACGTAGCTCCTTCCTGCAGCACTCAGAGCCTGCCCTCACTGGTTTTAGAGGGTAATATGTTGTTCTTATAGATCCCCGAATCTGATTTGGAATCTGTGACACAGGGAGAACTGTTACTGTAGCATACTGTGCTGTTTGCATATTTCACAGTCTTATGGAATAATTCTTTAGAGATGTCCTTGGAGAGGAAGACAGATGATCAACAGGCATTTTTTCTGAGGAATCATAGAATAAATTTAGGCCAGTTTATGTGAGGAAGAGTCACTGGACTGGACTTGGCCTGTTTTGTGTTCTAGATGCAGCTGTGATCCTCGGCTGTGTGTCTCACCGAAGGGACCTGATGTTTTACATTATTGGTAAGTGAAGGAAAGGCTGCCACTGTGTTTGTTGACCTCTCAATAGGCTTTAGGTGGGTTTCTTCATAGCCTTTGATTTAATGTTAGTTCAGAGTCTACCTAACAAACATGAAGTTACTGTCACCCCACACTGTGCTTTCCACCTGGCAGACTTGCCTCTCCACCATTCTTGTTCCTAAAGTTCTTTCATTGACCTAATTCCTGAGCCATTCCCTTTTTCTTTCAAGAACTGGTGGAGGGTTGTTGCCTCTGTGATGCCTCTTAATCCAGCCTTAATGTGATGTGCAGGACTTGTATGATTTTATGACTGTTTCCCTTAAAGGAATCTCTGTAGTTCTAATTTGCAACTCAAAGGGAATTCCATGCTTCTATTGGGATGGCTGCTAACCTTACTTGAGACTCTGTACCACCTTTACCTATTTCCTTTATTTGCAGTCATTTGCAGACTTTTAAGGGACTTGATATTCTCTAACTTTACTTGTAGCATAACACAAACCATAAATAGTCATGTGATAGCTTCTGCCTTAAACACCTAATTTGCAGTTGAGTAGAATGTCATTAACAAAAGGCATCTTGGGCTGATGCAGAGGGGATTTTAGTGCCTGACTCAGCCATGCTGCTGCAGCCACCTTTGTTCTCTCCTTGCTGCAGGTGGGATCACGGTATTTGTTGTAGCTTTCTTCTTCACCATTAAGTTCCTCTTTGAGCTTGCCGCACGTATAGTCAGCTTCCTTCAGCATGAGGACCGGGAACGCCGAGGGGAGCGAACTATTTATGACTACGTGCGAGGCAACTACTTGGATCCCCGGTCCTGCAAAATCTCCTGGGATTGGAAGGACCCCTATGAGGTGGGCCATAGCATGGCCTTCCGAGTGCATGTAAGGCAATATTTCTATTTCCATTTCCATGCAGCTTTGTGGGCAGGAACAGAGGTCTGAGTTAGGGATGGGCTCTTCAAATGTTTTTTTGGAGGGTTAAGCCAGATGTAAGTTAGGAGTAGGAAAGCTATCTGTTTATGCGTTTTGCCCCGTTAGTGTGTTGCAGAACTCTCTAAGTGCATATTTCAGGATTGCATTTCTTAAAGTCTTATCTCCCTCTCTGTAGAGTCCTATGAAGAGCCAGAGGAGACCAGGCTTGTCCTGACTACTGCTTCCTTTACTGGGAAGTGAGTGGGCTGAGCCTTGCCTTCAACAGACTTGGTGCTATCTTTTGGTTGTGCAGCTGAAGTTGAGAGCGTGGGAATAGGCATTTTACCAACCCAAGAGCAGTAAGGTTTCATGGCCACTCCCCATTCCTCCAAAATGGATTGTTTTTCTGTCTGACTTGGAAAAGCCTGCCAAGAACTCTTGCTTCCCTACAATCCCTAAAGGCCAAGTCTAGGAGAATGGGGCAAGTACACAAATAAAATGGGTGAGGAGCCTAAAAACAAAGAGTTTGGAGCTATGTGGAGAAAGTTTGAATAGGTTTTGGTGGGTTTATGTGCCCATCTTTCTGTCCTGTCTTCCCCATCCAGGAGAGAAATCAAAATAAGAAGAAAGGTTCAGCTAGGTTGCCATACCCATCCCTCTTGGGAAGGTGAGGAAAACCCTTCTGCTTGATGGTGAATGAAGAATTTTAACTCCAGGGCAGGCAGTGAAAAGTTGCTGAGGGGAAAGGGACTTGTTCTGTATCTGCTATTTGAATTTATTCCCTTCACCTTACTGACACTCACTCATGGCAGCTCCAGCAATGTGCCCTTCCACTTCATGCTTGTTTCTGACTTGCTTAGCCCTTTATTCATCAACAGTAGCTGTTGCATATGCTGATTTCTCTCACTGACAGTCAAGATGCAGAGTACTTCAGGCCACACACCCTCCCTTACTTACAAACAGGGAATAATAGTACCTGCAGCTGTCTGCAGGCTGATTGCAGATGGCAGGGAGGCTCTGGCCTACAAGCTGCTGGCTGTTGAAAAGCCATGCATAGGGTTTCAAAGGCGTAATTCTTTCCTTGTAAGGAAGTATTGGTCTAGGTATGTTACCTTCTGAAGTTGTCTGGCAGATCACTTCTGTGATTGAACAGCCTGTGATCTTATCTAGCATGTTGTTTTCACGCTGACATTTCTTAGCAGTAAAGACTGGGTCAGCTCCTTAGGTCAGCATCTCCTTTACACTATTTTCTATAACAAATTGGTGAGAGCTTTTCCAGAGGTTAGCTGTACAAATGAACAAGATATGCTGGCTTTACTTTTTTCCTTTGGATAGTGGTTTCTCTTGATTTCTGCTCTGATATTGCACTAGCAGTGCAGACAGGAAATGCCTGGAGTCATGTTCTTTGCAGGGCACACATTTGAACCCCAGCACAAAAGAGAGTGCCCTGTTCATTTTGGAGACACGGCCAGTGTGACAAAGTTGTCTGTTAATTATTTTTCCTTTGCTGAGCTGAGGTTCTTGCCCTTCCCTAAGGCAACTTGCTTTCTCTTCCTCTGTGCACTCCATATTTTTGCTGACCTGTACTTCTCTGTTTCCCATGCAGTTATTCTATAAAAATGGGCAACCCTTCCCTGCTCACCGGCCTGTGGGGCTGCGTGTTCACATCTGCCATGTGGAGTTAGCAATTGATATTCCTGTAACCCAGGAAGTTCTTCAGGAGCCCAATTCCAATGTGGTGAAAGTGGCCTTCACTGTGCGCAGAGCTGGGAAATACGAGATTACCGTAAAACTCGGTGGCTTGAACGTGGCCTACAGCCCCTACTACAAGGTGTTCCAGCCAGGTAAGGTCTAAGTGGTCCTCTAATGATTCAAAGTAGATTTGGAGGTATTGGAGGCACTTGGGTAAATGTGTTTCCAGCTAAGATAGGTAGGTGACAGGGAAAAAGTTACCTTTCACTATTTACCTCCTGCCATGTGTAGATCCCAGCAATAGCCCCATGAGTAAAACATGCTTGGGACTGCCAGTACGTGGCAAAACAAACTGCCTTACAGAATAAGTCATTAATGCTGCTTACAATCCCTAACCACTTGTGTCATGTTCTCCCTTTTGTAGTAACTTCTTGATAATCCAT
The DNA here is from genome assembly GCF_022539395.1 of Myiozetetes cayanensis. Classification (NCBI taxonomy): domain Eukaryota; kingdom Metazoa; phylum Chordata; class Aves; order Passeriformes; family Tyrannidae; genus Myiozetetes; species Myiozetetes cayanensis. The sequence goes on from NW_026087853.1 coordinate 21,830,967, forward strand.
CTGGCAGTCAGGGAATGCCTTTTGTGAAAGTACTGAGTTATTTGTATCTGAATTGGAAATGCTGTTGTGATTTAACTCTGTCTCCTTTGAATACCTCACTCTATTCCTCTAAGCTCCTGGAGCAGTTGATACCTTTGATTATATACTTCTTTAAAAACATTTCCTTTTTGTCTGTTTTAAATTTGTTCCTTACTACTTTTGTTTTTTTGACTCTGGTTGGCATCTTTTATGTTTCATGTTCATGTTCACTGAAAGGACCTCTGTTCCATTGCACTATGAATAGATACACAGCTTGCTAAGATATCCTTGCTGAGGAAGCTCCAGTTTAATTCAAATACACTCCAGGGTAAAGTTTGTTTGGTAAGCTGCATTTGCAGGTTTTCTTAGGTGCCAGCTAAATTGTATTTTGTATACATGGTGGGAGCAAGTTCCGGAGCTGAAGGTTAGAATGGTGGAAAAAGCATTCTTTAGAAGACTAGTAACTGGGTTTGTTTTATTGGAATTAAGTTTCTGATCCAAGACAAACACTATGCACTACACCATGTATTTTAGTGCTCAGATACTCTGTTTTGAATACCGGAGCATCGAATATGTTTAGCTTTGATCCATTTTCAAGGGTATTGTGCCCCTAGTTGCTTTTCTTTTGTTTTTTGTAGCTTCGCCTTGGAATTTGTTTTACTCTAAATTGTTGTTGTCTGCTTCAGGAATGGTGGTTCCCTCCAAAACCAAAATTGTCTGCCATTTCTCCACTCTGGTGCTGACCTGTGGGCAGCAGCACACTCTGCAGATAGCTCCCAGAGATGAGTATGACAATCCCACCAGCAACTCTGTGTCACTGATAGATGAGCACAATTACAGCCTCTCCATCCATGAGGTGAGTGCAGCCTCATCCCTTGCTGTTTGACTGCAGGTGAGCTAGAGAGCTCAATTTATTTGTTTTCTGTTTAGCTGGGTCCTCAAGAAGAAGAGAGCTCTGATGTGGTGTTTGAGAAGTCTGTGGTGTCCAATCGGCAGACTTGTGAGGTGCTCTTCCGACTCACCTTGCACTGTAGGGGGTGTTTCCATGCCTGCATCTCCTACCAGAACCAGCCCATAAGCAATGGGGATTTTGACATCATTGTTCTAAGTGGTGAGTCAAGACTTACTCATTCTCCAGGTGTCCTCTTACAACGTGCTTTGCACACTCATGTAGAAGAGCTAGCAGGGGCTTCCCCGCAGGCCAACCGTGCTTAATTGCTAAAGGGAAGCATATTCATTTAAAAATACTAAGGTAAATGAATTTGCTGCTTAACAAGGGAGATCTCTGAGGGTTGATACTCTCTGAGCCATCAGCAGATAAAAGCAAGTGTTTTTCTCCTATTTCAGAAGATTTACCTTGGAAATTAGGCAATTTTTATTGCTTGCTAGTAGTTGGCATCTGAGCCAGTCATGTATTGTATGTTAAGTTATATGGATGAAAAACACTGCACGTAACCTATGTGGGATTTTGTTTTATGATGTTATTATTCCTGGTTTCTTCAGGAGTGAGCCAGATTTCAATGTGGCTGTCAAGTGGCTATGCCTTCAGGCTGGTGCTCTGAGAGAGAGGTTCTGTATACCTTTTTCCTTTAACCAGTCACTATCTGAAACCATGACAGACAAACTGCCATTGTGAAATCTTCTCATCCCAATACTGGGTTCTCTTTATTAAAGTTTCCCTTGACTAGGTTTTCCTTTGGATGTATAGCCTTTTCTTTAAAGTCATAGTCACTGATTTGGTGCTAGCCAGTATATTCTTTTTCATTCTGTTCTCCATTAGTGTTTACACGACTCTTTCATATCTATTTCCCTCAGAGAATGAGAAGAACATTGTAGAACGCAATGTGTCCACCTCAGGTGTCAGTATTTATTTTGAAGCCTACCTTTATGATGCTCCTAGCTATACCAACAGTCAGTGGCAACTTCCACCAATGCACTTGAGCTCCTCCCAGCGCCGTCCTTCTACTGCAATCGACGATGAAGATGAAGATTCTCCTTCTGACAGCCAGACTCCTGAGAAAGTGAAGAAGCCTAAAAAAGTGTACTGCTATGTGTCACCTAAGGTAGATATCATAAAGTTACTGCTCTTGAGTGCACGTTTAAAATATGCTGCAACTGAAGACTTTCTCATGCTCTGTATTTTAACTCCAGATTTAGGTGCCTCAGATTTGGTTAAAAAAAGGCTTGCCTAAGGCAAACATGGAGCACATGACTGAGAATAATGTGAAAATGTGTCTTGAAATTTCAGGACTGTGTCTTTCTAGGTCTGATCCAAAATCTACTGGGAATTTCCTCATTGATTGTTCAATAGATACTCTGTTTGCCATTCCTTTGTTCTGGTCAGGTCAGACCTCCAATTCCTATTCTCAGTTTCTGATACCTGTAAACTCGAATTTAACAGAATCTCAGCTTCTCAGATTTTATGTCTTTGTCCTGTTTCTGGAATGTTTCACTGAAAAGAAAAGGAAAAAATATGGTTTGAGGACAAAAGGTAAATTTATAAGTAGAAGAAACAGGATTCAAGCAAGTCAAGAGAAACTAAAGATTCTCTTATAGTAACACTATGTTAACAGTAACTTTTACCCCTTATTATTGCCTAAGAGCATTTGGAAACTAGAAGGAAAATTCCTCTAAATCTACTGACGAATTAAAATTCACTTTGTTAATCTATCTCTTCAAATGCATTCTGAAAAATGCAATGATAAATATAAAAGTGAAAGACTAATACAGGAATTGCTTTCCTGCCAAAGGGAGAAAGAGGGCTGTGAAACATTTATAGGATGCCGTGTGCTGCTAGAGATTTCTGAATTTCTGATGCATGTGGCTGTAAGAACTGTCTTTGGGAATGAATGCTGTGTCCTCATGAGTTCAGCATCCTTTCATCCTTGGTGTATCATTTTGGACTTTCATACTCTTTTCTATTGCATTGCTTGGTAAAGCAGATCACCAGAAGTGGGTACTGTTGCAAGCTCCCTTGAGGTGCCAAAGTTGTTAATGTGATTCTGATGCTTTCGTCATGTCTCCCTGGATCTCTCTCTCTCTATAAATAGCAACAGTGGAAAACTGTTACTATGCTGTTATTTCTTTTAAGAGGTTGTTGTTCACATTTGGTTTGTTTCTGGAGAAATGCTGCTTGTCAGTTTTTCCAGTCATTGCAACTAGAACAGGCTTGTGCAGGAAATGGTTCCGTTTTGTATAAAGATGCTAAAATTTCACCTTAACTTGCTCTCCAGAAGGCAGCAGTTCCACAGTTAGTTATTTTGTTCTGTCAGAAATACATTGTGAGAAGAAACGTATGCAAATCTTGTGTATTTAGCAAGTGCCTTTTAAAAGATGTTTGAAATTATTGAGAAAATTAGGGATTAATATTAGTAGTCTGTTAGCATGACTTTAACCAAAACCTTTTTATCAGTGCATTACAGTCATGTCCTGAATTCGGCTTCTCAGGCGTACTTAAGATTACTATCCAATTAGACTGGTGATGTTCTACTGAACACAATGGCTTACTGCTGTAAAATCTGTGTCATGCTGCATCCCACATGCGTCATAAATGCACGCACTGAAGTCTTACTGACAAGTTGCTTACAGTTCTGTGGAGCTTTAAAGACTCTTATGTATTGTGCCAAATGTTGCAGATCCCCGTCCCTGGGGTTGAAGGGAGGTCTAGCCTTATGGATCTGTCCTGTGCCTCATATGTTTCAGAGACAACCCTTAACAGATGTGTGACATTTAACATTTTCTTTTCCTTGTGGTTACTCAGCAATTCTCAGTGAAAGAATTTTACCTGAAGATCATTCCATGGCGCCTTTTCACCTTTAGAGTGTGTCCTGGCACAAAGGTGAGCCTCTTTCCATGTACCTGTCACTGCACCTCCATGTTGTTAGCTTGTCGTCCTTATGAATGACAGTCTTTTTTTTTCCTTTTGGAGAGAAGGGCTTCCACCCACAGAACAATATTTTGTGGTGTACAATTCAACAATCTAATTCCCTCCCAGTGCCTAGGTTTTGCTAATATTTGTGAATAGAAGGCAGTCTTATAGCTCCTTCTTGCCTTTTGTCCCAATGCTAGGCAAAATCTTGATTCCTTTGCATTTTTCATTTTATTTTCCTCATAACCTTGCTAAAGTGCTGTGATTGTGTCCACTGAAGCCCTTATGCTAGTGTGTGGAGTTTGAAGCAGCCTCCTAACTGGAGTCTTCATGCTTGAAAATAGTGTTCCTGTTAACTGCATATGCATGGGTGAGCAGAAAAAGTCTTAGAGCACAGCTGGTTTTGCTCTGTCTACTGAACATACTGTGCCTTCTGCATGATGGGTTTACCCTTTCTTGCATCTTTTTGCTGCTAGTTTTCATACCTTGGTCCTGATCCTGTGCACAAATTACTGACACTGGTGGTGGATGATGGGATCCAACCCCCTGTGGAGCTCAGCTGCAAGGAGAGGAACATCTTGGCAGCCACTTTCATTCGTTCTCTGCATAAAAACATAGGTAAAGGGGCAGTGAGGTGGGTACAGTAGTCAGGAAGTTAGCACTTGAGTCTGTTTGTTTCCCTGGGGAATAAACATTTCCAGCACTGAATAACTTCCAATGAGAACTCTGATTCCTGGAGTCTCGTGCTATGTTCCTGTTGGTGCTTCCAGTGAATGTACTTTGGCAGCTGTTCCTTTTCAGCTTAGCTTCTCTGTCAGGCTCTTTGAAAGTGCACCTGTGAGTATGAATATCAGCAAGACTAACTGCAAACTGCCTTGAGAGTTCTGTCTCCAAACTTTGCTGTAATAAATGCACCTTCGGGCTGTTAAGCTGACCTGTGCAGTTAATCTTAGGAATGCTGTCTAGATGTTTGAGGTGCTGACAGCTCAGGCATGACTCAAATTGTCATTATTCTCAGGAGGCTCTGAAACCTTCCAAGACAAAGTGAACTTTTTTCAGCGAGAGCTACGTCAGGTGCACATGAAAAGACCTCATTCAAAGGTCACGCTGAAGGTCAGCCGTCACTGTCTGCTGGAGTCGGTGAGTCACTTTGCTTAAGCTCAGTGCTTCCTCCATCCTTTTCCTTCTGCTCGGTGCCTAAGGAAATTCAAACTGGAATGTGCTAGGGCCACCATACTAAAAATTATTAGTCCTTCTGTTTCAAGGCAGATGCCAGCAGACAGCTTTCCAGAGATGAAAAAAAAAAAAAAATCCCAAGTAGCTCCTCTGTGTTCTGGTTTGTTATCAGGTGGAATGCTGTATTCCTTCTCTACAGGTAGCAAGATCTAATCGATTTCTTGGATAGTTAGGCAACTTCAACTCTGATAAATTTTTAAGGAATTTGTCACAGAGTAAATCAAGCCTTGAGAGATGTCTAGGGTAAATTATAGCCACAAGCTCGGCCAGGGGACAGATTGGACATAAGGAGGAATTTCTTCATAAAAAGAGTTGCTAAACATTGGAATGGACTGCTCAGGGAGGTTATTGAGTTGCCATCCTTGGCAGTGTTCAACTGGACGTGGCACTTAGTGCCATGGTCTAATTGATAAGGTGGTTATCAGTCAAAGGTTGGACTCAATGACTGTAGAGGTCTTTTCCAACCTCATTGATTCTGTGATTCTAGAAATGAATGCATAGCCTGTAAAAGCAGAAAATCTGCTGATTCTACTATTCTGTCTCCACTTTACATTGGAGCCTAAGGCCTGAGGGAGACTGTCTACCTGGACCAGATTTGGGAGCATAACACAAAGTCCTGAGTCATTATCTGCATTCAGTGAGATAAGCTGTCAAGTCAGATGTTACTGAGCTGCATGCTTAAAACTCTTGCACCAACAGGCTACTAGTAGTGGTTCAGAGTGACAATAGAATGTTCTATAGAGTCCTTAAGTTAAGTCTTCACCAATTCTAACCTGAGCTGTTGTGTTTCCAAAATGGAACTTAGTCATTCATATATATGGTTCCTAAACGACATTCTCAGTACTGTGTATGCATGGGAGGCAGTCATCCTGACTTATTGTTTCCACATGTGTCTCATAACAGTAACATTATAAAGATGGAAGAGAACATTTCTGGGGCAAGCAGGAGTGGCTGGGATTTCCCTTGAGTTACACTCAGTAAATCTGTGTTTTGGAATATTTTCTATATGTACCAGCTTGCAGTGTTTATGAGATTATGTTTCAGTTAATAGCTTGCTACAAAATGACTTCATTTCTAAACAGTATTTTCATGTCTGTTTTTTCCTACTATTTTGGAAATTCCTGCCTTGTCTTGAGCATTGGTGTTAGAGCCTAGTAAGACAAAATAAATCCAGTGCCATAATAATAATAATATAAGCTTTAGTGACCAAGGTTGATAGGCACAATGAATGTGACCAATATGTTTAGCCCAGAGGTGTGACTAGCATGATGCTCTACCCTATCTAAAGATAAGCTAAGCCAAAAGTACCTGTATGACTGAGGACTGCCGTGTAGTTTTTTAATTTTCTTTAACTGGAATCCGGAATTGGGGCACAGGAAGTTCTAGACACTTGAGATATTTTATTATTTTTTTTGGATCGTGACTTGCTCAAAGTATGAACTCAGTGATTCTTTTCAAGCTATTTTCTGGTGCTCTTTGAAACATTCCTATTTTAAATCTAACTCGTGGGCTGAGAGTGCTTTATAGAAATTGCTCCTTCCCACAGGCATTTTAATACTTTAAACAATGCTGTACTGCAGCCTTGAGAGGGATACTTCTGTGCTAAGACCTCACACTGTTTTAAGATGAACTGTATTTTATATGGATAATGCATCTCATAACAGAAAATGAGGAACTGGCTTCTGTGGCTTTGGACATATAAGAATTAGACCTTAGGCATTCTAATTCTTATGTTTATACTTTATAGCACTAGACTCCTTATTGGTTTTTTGTGTTGCTTAAATTGCCCAGTCATATGTGCAAGACTGCATATTGGTTATGGGGTGCCAAGCAGTAATGGCTGCTGCTATTTTCTTTTTCTTTTTTTCAGTCTTTTAAAGCAACACGAAATTTTTCTGTTTCTGACTGGAGCAAAAACTTTGAAGTGATTTTTCAGGATGAAGAAGGTGAGTTATCCTAGGAATATATATGAGGAGGAAGCAAAAGGAATGATGGTGGAGTAGTTTTAATCTGAAATGCTGGTTTCTTTTAGTAAGTCCATCCTTTTGGATTTCCAGCTCTTTTTCTCACAGATGTTAGTGAATTATTCTGCTGGTGCTATTCTATACCTACTGACATAGGAACCTGGGGCCTTATGTAAACTCCACCCCTTTCCCCCTAAAAAAAATACAAACAAACAAAAAAAACCCGACTAGGTTTGGAGCAGAACCTAGAGTTCTGCAGTCCCTGTCTACTGCCTTTTTGCTATGTAGCTGTTCACTGTAATGAACTCCCATGTCAGGTAATACTGAGCAGCATGCAAGAAACTCTCAAGTTGATGACCCATGGATGACCAAGCTTGTTTTATCTTGTAGCTCTGGACTGGGGAGGTCCACGCAGAGAGTGGTTTGAGCTCATTTGTAAGGCATTATTTGATACCACCAATCAACTGTTTACCCGCTTTAGTGATAACAACCAGGCCTTGGTGAGTCTGCAGTTCCTATGCCAAATGCACAGAAATGTGAACATTGATGGTTAAACAATGCTGCTATTAAATGGTGTGGAACCTTACCCATTCTTTAGCTTGCCTGCATAGTCACTTCCAGTGCCTTTCTCAAAGCTTTGCTTAACCCATTGAAATGTCAAAGAACTGGCTGGATGAACAGTAGAGGGTGGACAGTCAGCAGGGAAGGCTGGATTTTTGGGCAAGAGGAGGTGGCATCAGAGTGTGTAGAGGTTCTGTTGGTTCTGAATGTTTCAGAATCCATATCTGCTCTCATACAGCTTTTTGCCTGTGCATGTGAAACATTTTGTATTCGTCCTAGGCAGGCTCAGGCATTTTATTTCTATTGCTTGGCTTTGAGGTCATTACACTAAAGCTCCTTGGACAGCCTGAGAGATGCCGTGACTTGAACTGGTCCATATTTGCTATTTGTGCTAGCTGGACTGGATACCAATACTTAGATATTTAATTTTGTTTCCTCTTTGCAGGTGCATCCAAATCCAGGGCGTCCCACATATTTACGACTCAAAGTATATGAATTTGCAGGCCGCCTGGTAGGAAAGTGTCTTTATGAATCATCTCTGGGAGGTGCTTACAAACAACTGGTTCGAGCTCGCTTCACCCGATCCTTCCTGGCTCAGATCATAGGACTTCGTATGCATTACAAGGTAAAGCTTCCCAACCTTGTCTGAAGCCTGTGTTGGTCAGGGGAGAGAATGAATGCTGGTGTAGTAGCAGACCCAGAGTCCTGGTTAGCAATGTATGGTTTGTTTTTTTTTTTCTTTCCCTTCCATGTCTCTGCTTTCTTATTCTTTCACACAGTACTTTGAAACGGATGACCCAGAATTCTATAAATCCAAAGTGTGTTTTATACTGAACAATGATGTGAGTGAGATGGATCTGGTCTTCGCTGAAGAGAAGTATAGCAAAACAGGACAGCTGGAGAAGGTGAGGAAGGCAGTTCCTGAAGGTGAGACAGTTTAACCCCTAATGCCTGCAGCAACAGGGACCAAGAACTCTGCTACGTGCCCCAGAAAATTGAGCTTATTCAGGGCAGTAGCTCCTTCCTTGTTTTTTTTTCCGGTTGGGCATTCAGGTTTGGGGAATGCTACTGATCACACTCAGGTCAAGTGTTCTCATGTTTTCAGGTGGTAGAACTGGTGGCAGGAGGGGCTCAAGTACCAGTGACGAATGAAAACAAAATCTTGTATCTAAATCTGCTTGCGCAGTACAGGCTGGCCAATCAGGTTAGAGAGGAGGTGGATCACTTCCTGAAAGGTAACATGCTGCCTGCTCCCTGCTCCTCTCTGCCTTTATGTCCCAGGGCATAGCACATGTGGCTCTTCTCTTCTCTTCCAGGTCTTAATGAATTAGTTCCTGAGAACTTGCTGGCTATTTTTGATGAGAATGAGCTTGAGGTAACTGGTGCCTTCCTAAGCATCTCTACCTTTAGTTCCCCATTTAAAATGTTCATAACTTGCACAGTAGCTGTTGCCTTGTTTCCTGAGCTCCTGACTTTCTGACTGCAGTCTCTTACCTTTCAGTTGCTTATGTGTGGTACTGGAGATATCAGTGTCTGTGACTTCAAGGCACATGCTGTAGTGGTAGGAGGATCTTGGCACTTCCGTGAAAAGGTAAGTTAAAGGGTTTCTTTCTCCTACTTGTCGAAACCAGTTATCCCAACTACAGCAGATGATAAACTGGGAACAGATGTCTTGGTTGGAATTTAGGATTTCAGAAGGACAAACTGAACAATTCAGGGGTCAGGTAGGATAGGACTGCAGACATCATGAAATAGTGTTTCCCCCTAGAGTGATCCTTCAGCCTGGCTGACTAGGGATGATGCTTAATCAGATACCAGCAAGTAAAAATCGTCAGCAGTGGTCTCTTCCAAAAAATCCAACAAAGCACTAATTAAGAACAGTTCAGCAGGGGGAATCAGGAGGAGTTGGTGGGAATTATTGCTATTAAAGATGTTCATGGTGATATACTTATCTCTAAGAGATGCTTGAAAAAAATGTTTGCAGACCACATGTAGTATTTGGAATTCAGTGTTGTGATGAAGACTACTGATGTAGTAGCTTAAATTTGTACCCTCTGATGGGTTCCCATCCGTTCCTGCATTTCCCAGTAGGACGGGTCTGGGAATAGTAGCAGCTTCATTTAGAAAAACAATGGAAGCTGCCAAAACACCCAAGATGAAAAGAGAATGGGAATAAAAGTTTCTGTCTGTAAACACTGAGATATTCCACCTTCCTGCAGAAGTACCAGAGAATGTGAAAAAATTAGCATAGTGCAAGAAGCAAATGAGTTTTCTGCATTGTAAACCTACCTCATCGCCTATGCAGGTATTTCTAAAAATCTCTGTGGGGAGAGCAGAAGCAGAAGAAGCCTTTCTGTTTTAAGGGAAAGGATTGGTGGGAGATAGGAGCATGGGACATCTCTGAACTGATTAGAAACTATGTAATACTTGCCTCTATGTGTCACCCTGGTAAAACAAAACAGTTCTAACTATTAGTAGAGCGCTTGCTTGCAAGGGCAATTGACTGATCTTCTTGGAAGTTGCTAATGTGCCTACTTGATTTCCTTGGCTGACCTGTCTTTATGTTGCCTGTTTCTTAACAGGTCATGAGGTGGTTTTGGACTGTGGTCTCCAGTTTCACACAGGAAGAGCTGGCCAGGCTTTTGCAGTTCACAACTGGTTCCTCCCAGCTGCCCCCAGGAGGGTTTGCTGCACTCTGTCCATCTTTCCAGATCATTGCAGCTCCAACTCACAGTACTTTGCCGACAGCCCACACTTGGCAAGTATCCTGGGGTGGTGGGACTTTCCGCATTGTGCGTTTGGGAGTGACACCATCCAGTTGTGGTGGGCAAGCAGTGCATGTCATGTAATGTATATGATGCTTATGCCAACCCATCTAAAAGCAGCTGATGGGGATGGTTCCCTCTCAAATCTAATCTGAATGGAATTTTTCTTCTGTTTTACAGTTTTAACCAGCTGTGCCTCCCTACTTATGACTCCTATGAAGAAGTGCACAAGATGCTGCAGCTAGCTATCAGTGAGGGTTGTGAGGGTTTTGGCATGCTGTGATTTCCCCTTTCCAGGAGACCACTTGGCCTCTTGGCTCTTCGTGGCAAGACCCCGGTTCAGTCCTCTGCTTGTTCTCCTTCCCTTCATATGGGCAATGGAGGAAGAGCAAAGACTCCATGTAAAGGAATTTGTCATTCAGATGATGTCATGTGGCCTTTCTGTATCCCAAATATGTCATCAAGAGCTCATCTTTTCCCTTTTCCTCATTCTCCATTTGGTTCAATGTGAAACAGCAAAAGGACTGTGGTGCATTCATCAAGGAGATATTGCACTTGATTTCCGTGTATCCTGTACACCCGTCCTTCTGTGAGAAGATGAAGTTCATAAGCAGAAGTGACAGGGAGGTGCAGGAGATCTGCTGAGCTGCCTTTATTGTAGCTCTCTAGGAGGAAGAGGGAAGACCAGCATGGAGCTCTGCTGGAAATCTGGCTCACGGGAAGCCTTAGTAACTTCCCATGTCTTGGCTCAACTCCCCCAGTGATGCTCCCTGATAGCTCATCCCACTGTGACTGGTGAGGAGTGTACAGTTGTCCATCCTTTCAGCACCTGACCCAGAAGGGTTTCTGGTTCTCCTTCTCCATCTTGCTCTGGATGCTGCTGTCACGTGTGCCACAGAGAAAAATGGGCAGTGTGCACTGGAGGCAGTAACACAAAGGGGAGAACAATCTCATTGGAGCACAAGTGCTGGCCCTGACAGTGATCCTGTACTACCTCCACCAGGGTCCAGCAGCAGAAGCATCCTTCTCCAGCAGTAGCTGGTAATGAGCCTCTGCAAATGAACTGGAAGAGGAGTTTCTCCTCCATTGAATGTTTCTGACAGTTGATGTTGCACAGCAGGCTGTTCCATGCCCTTGCCTTCTTTTCCCTTCTTCAGGAGAGAGAGTATGGGCATGAGTGTGATCCCTCAATGCTGAGCACCAATGCCTATCCCACATTCACCTTCAGGGTATGTATGTTATGTAGTAACAGTGACAGATCAATAAGCAGCTACAGTGTGCACTGGGCTTGCATTTGTTGTTGGGGTGATGGTACTGGGCAGAACATGGTACCTCTGCCCCAGAATCCCACAGTGTCTTGGCTTCTACCTCTATCATGCAGCAGCCTGACTCTTCTCTTTTTCTACTGCATTTCAGACGGAGTGTCCAGAGAGTTGCTGGTGCCTGGAGAGCAGCTAGATTTCTGTCTTTCCATTCTTCCTACTTTCTTTCTTCATCGCTTCTTTCCTCCTGTTCCATTCAGTGCTGTTGGCTTTCCAGCACAAAATGCTATCTAGAACTTCACTCAAGTGACCACTCAACAGCCTGCACCCACCATTGTCTGGCTTGTGGGAGGAGGAGTGGGCAGACCAGCACGAGAAGTTTATGATCGGGGTCTGTTGTAGTTGACAGTCCATTCAGCCCTTCCCAGGGAAATAAAAGGAAGGGGAATCTGGGAATCTTGATGAGTTCTTCAGTGAAGCAAAATTCAAGTTCTTTGTTTTCAGCAGTCCCTTAGTTCAAGTCAAAGGCATACAGGAGTCAAAGTGGGAGAAATCTGCATTGCTAATACCTGCAATGTAAGCTTTCACTGGATTATGGAATTGCTGGATTTCTTCCAGAATGGAGTTTCAGACTGGCATGCCTGAGCTAATTTTAGAACACCCTATTGGATAAAAGTCACATCATCCTCTTCAGTCCCCTTCTACTGTCTTCAGGCCGATCCAGTCAGACCTGTGCACAGTATGGATATTTTAACTTAACTGTCTGTGCTTTTCAAGTATAGCTTAGTCGAATTGACTAGGAACTTGGGGGAAATATTCTATATCTAGAAAATGTATTTAAGACAGCATCTTAGTCATTCTTGGGCTGAGCTGTTACTTCTGTACAGAAAAAAAATAAGCCATTTTGGTGCCAAAAAGCAGTCAGCTGAACATGGAGACTACTCAGGGGGATTTCTTTGCCTTGTGAATTTATTCTCTCACTGGCACCGAGGTGCTGCGAGGCTGCCAGCTTGAGAGTTGCCACTCTTATGCTCTGACAGATCACGTTAATAGTGGCTGTTCTCCCTTTTTTAGTGCAGGCTGCATTCTGCAAAGCTCTGACCTGCTTTGGGTGGAGAGTATGGTACCATTTTCTTTACACTGCAGATGACTTTCATGGTAGTAGAGTTACAGCTTCTGTGTTTTCCACTTCACTGCTTTCTCCAGGGACTGAGAGGAAGTGGCGGTGCTCAGCTTAACTCCAGTTTGTTGGGAGGTTTGGTGTTGTTTCCATGTTTCAGCCTTGTCTTGCAGTCTCAGCTGTCTGAGGATGTTTTCAGCCCTGTAGCTATGGGCCAGCTCTGACAGTGACATCTTCCTCAGGAATCTTCTCCCATCTTCTCTTGAGCTGGCTTTTTTTTATTCTGGAGATGAAGTAGCTGGCCATTGGGCAGACTTCCTTTACTGGAAAGAGCTCCTAAATGCTTCTCATTCATTACAGCCAGCACCCCGCGCTTCCCAGCAGCTGTGAAGATGCCAAGGATTTTCTTCTTAACACAAGTGCGGTCAGAACTGTGATGGGTGCTCTTGGTCAACTAGACCCATCCCCGCTGTTTGCACAGGTCCCTAGCTGGTCCCATGTTGCTGAGATCCATCACAGTATTTCTAAACTCGTCTCTGGCTTTACACTATTTCCCAGTACAGTAATTTTTGATGCTGCCCCTAATGCTGGCAATGGGGATGTGCTGTGGTCACCTCTACGCTATGTTACTTCAGGCAGAGGCTCATTACTTTTCTTTTTTGCCCTTTATTTATTCCCACTCAATAGAGGCTCTTCTGTAGAAATCCTTGGGATCCCGATACCATCTTAGACAGATTCCGTGTTTCCTGAAGCTGCTTTGAAGTGCAGAGGGCCTGGCTTCAGCCTGTACCCGCAGGCCATGTTGCATGTTTTTAGACACCAGGAGCTGTAGATGATACAGGTCAAATACTAGTTCCCTCTGGTGAATTTCTGACAGAGTTCAGCCAAAATTTGGAAGCCTGTGGTTGTAGTAATTGATTTTGTAAATAGTTTGTATAATAAATAAAATATTTTAAAAATGCTGCCTTCTCAGATCAGCATTCTTTCTGGGATTTACAGAGGGAATCAAACTGGTGCTGTCTGTGGGCAAGGGGCCTCTCCAGGTCTTCAGGTGTCTGACAGAGGTCTGCTGCATCGGGGAGAGGATGGTTTTCCACCTGCAGCCTATCAGGATGCATGACTGAAGCCAGGACCCTTTGGGAAAAGGCAGGAGAGAATTTTTGGGAAGAGACAGGAGTCTGGGCTGGGTCTTGCAGTGAAGCCTCACTGGTGCCTGAAGTAGGCTGGAAAATGGTCTGAAGCAGCTAGTAATGCCAGAAAGTATTTTAAAAACTCTTTTATGTAAATGAATAATGCAGTTAGTGCAATTACTTGTTCACCTTACTGTGCATTACCTGACTCTTTGAGCTGCAGGTACTTACTTGTACTGCTTGTGCTTCACTGTACTGTCAGGAGGATTAGATGAAGCCTAGAAGAAGAGGGGGCATTTGAGTCCTTTGCACCTTAAGGATTAAAATCTTAACTTTAAAACTTGAGAAGATTCTGCAACATGATTCTATGGCCTTTAGCATTTCTGCGTGTAAAATGACGAAACACTGTTTCCTGAGCTAGAAAGATTTAGCCTGCCCTCAGCCAGCTGAACATTGGCTGGCTGTGTGTTCTCCACCGTATATCTAGGCAGATGTTCTCACATATGAAACCAGCATCTAGTGTTGGCTCTGGCTTTCAGGCCATGAGCACTAGCTAAAGAAGAGAGTGAGTAGAGCATGTTTGTCTTGGGGATTGCTTCTAGCAGTGTGTTGGGTCACGGTTGGGTCGTGGTATTATTTAGAAGCTCCTGTGGCAACAAAGTTGTCTTATGCTAGACTCAGAGATTAGGGAGCCTTATGAAGAATACAGAAACTGAAGTTCCAATGTTCCCTGGAAATCAGAGGTTGTGAATCTAGAGCTGCTGGAATTGGGGTCAGGGCACTGAAAGGTGGATGACTTTGCTGGCAGACCTGGCATGAACAAAATGATACGCGAGCAAGCCATGTGGACATGTCTTTACATGCCATGACCAGTACAACTCATGGGAGGGGGGCCAAGCTGAGGCTAGAGCTTTCAGAAACTTTATCTGTTTGGGTGTGAAGGAGAGAGCTCAGCATGCTGGATTACTTTAGCATGAAGTAAGTTCTAAAGTTTCTGCCTCTCTTTGCAGGATGCATGATATCATGTGGCTGCCCACACTGCCCATCCTGATCACCAGTTTCTTGTGATGTCTTGGAGAGGGAGTAGTGACAGTGACTTGTTGCTGACTCCACAGCCTCCATTTTTCCTGGCACCTGGCATGGACTTGGGCTTGTGAGAGAAATCATGCCCATGTACTTCATGCTGGAATCCTACATGCCCCAGCTTGTGTCTCCAGCAATAGCAAAGAGTTGCCTGATACCTTGGGATCCTTGGTTCCATACACAGCCACTTGACCTGAGTTGTATCAGGATACGCTGCTTGGGAAACTGGATTTTTGTGCATTCAGTTCCTCTGCTTAGTCTGCTTTACCTCAACCATGGAACTACAGAGAATTAATTTCTTCATATACCTACATGGGAAAATGATGCTTGGTTTAGATAAGATCTCTTCTTGCTTTCACAGTGTGATGGCTGAGTTGTTCAGTTGAACCAGGCTGTAACTCCTGGTTCCCATAGTGAATTACTACATTTTCTATGGTTTTGGCTGTTCTGCTACTGTCTTGTGTCTGACTGACCTGGCACGTGATCACAGAAAGAGTCTGAATGTATGATTACAGGATCTGTAAAAGATCTTATTGGAAACAGCAAAGCTGACCAGAACCTCAGCCTGTGTTGGCATCAGCTGTACTGTGCAGAATCTGAGATTTTAGAATCTTCCTCTTAAACTCTTGGTTTTTTTCACTGAATGCGTGAGAAACTCTAATCTCTGCTTTCCAGAGCATGAAACTTGATTGTAGGAGGAGAGGTGTTACTGCATGAATGTGTTCATTTTTAGACATAATTTGTTATCTTCTTTTGCAGTAAAAAAAAGCAGCTGTAGCTGAAGTTCACCCAGAATTCCTGATCAGTCTTTTCCAGCTACCCTTCTGCACGGATGGCATGCCACAAAGTATGTTGAGGCGTGGGCAGTTGTACACAGAGTTGGAAGTGGGGAATGAGGCCAAGAGCCAAGCCTCTCTGTCTTGGTATAAAGCTGCAATGAATACAGACAAAGGAAGCGGAGCTCTTGTGCCGTGTGAGGGATGGAGAAACTGGAATTGTCCGATGGCTGCTTCAGAGTTTTCTCTGAGGTACATAAAGGCCAGAGTGAGTTTAGGTGGTTTTGGGGGTAGTGACTCTGCAGTGGCCAAAACCAAATTCTTCTCTCCCTCTTGAGGCAATTCTCTTACAAGCTGTGTGTTGTCCCATACATGTCTCTTAATTTAGGGATTTATGCAAACATGATACTGAAGGCCTGTAAACTCGTGCAGTTTACTGAGTAATTTTAGAAATCTCCTTCAGAAGGAATAGCCATTTTGGGCTTTCTTGTGCTACAGCAGCTGAAGCGTGAGATTGCTTTGAGATGAGATAGTGCTGCTTTTACAACAGTGGGTGAAGAAATACAGTTCTCTGCAGTCCTCTTGGAGGAGGTTGAAACCAGCTCTGAGGGTTTCAGATTTGTCTGAAGAAGTGGTTTGCTGTATAGAGGCTAGCTCAGATTTGCAGAGGCCTTTATTGCTGGTTTGAAACAGACTCAGACCCCCACCTAGGGAAACTGGCAGCCTCTTCTTGTCTGTGACTAGAGCAGTCAGCAGGGGTATTCAGCCTTCTCTCTCCTAGGCCCTTTTATATTGGCAACAATGTGCAAAACACTGGTAGCAATTGTCATCATTGTTGAAACTAAAAATTATAGGACAAAAATGTAGCCTTGGTATCTTCTAGTAAGATATTGAATGGTTGCCTTTGTGCTCAGCCATTGAGGGCACCTCACTGACTGCTGTTTCCTATGCTGACCAATGCTGTCTTGTTTCCTTCTGCTCATTTGCTTCCTGTCCGTCTTCTGTCCTTTTTCTTCTTCTTATTCCCCATCTCAAAGAGCCTACGGACTCTGTGTGTCCAGATGTTGCATAGCTCCGTGCATGATGGGGCACTGTTTCAAGATGAAGCATCCTGGTGCTACACAGCATTGCTATTAAAATTGAAGGGCTGAGTTGTAGATAGCCCTAAGGCTGTCAAGGTGGAGGGACTGGGCAGTGCTGGCTGTTCTTGTAATGAATCTTCCCAGTTTTAGAAGACTTCCATGACATCCGCCCTGGTGCCTAGATGTGTCCTGCTCCCTGCCTCAGCTCTGTGCTCTGAAGCCTTGCTACCTGACAGCCCTCGGAGCAGGGCCGTGCTGCCCTGGCTACGGGATGCTTGAGATGCTTCCCTCGGTGCAGGGACCGGAGGCCATGTGGCAGCCCCTGTTCTGCCGTCAGAAGGTGACTGCGGCTGGTTGGCCACCAGAGGGGGACCGGTAGTCGATTTGAGCTGGTCCCATTTAAGAGTGGTCAACTTCAGCTCTCTTGAAACCCTGCAGTTTGGATTACAGTTGTTTGGGTTTGTTGGTTTGGTTTGTGGTTTTTGGTGTTTGTTTTTTTTTGTGTGTGTTCAGCAGACCTCTTAGTCTAGCAAACAAGCTGGCAGATTCTCTCTTACTGTGCTTCTAATCCTCAAATAGGAGTGTGTGAGAAGTGAGCATCTAGGAAGCATCCCCTGGTTTTCCACAAGTCCCTCTTGCATCACTCCCCCTTGCCCCTTTGTTTTCCAAAAGGCAACGCATTTAAAGTGCATGAAAGGAAGTTGGATTTACATATGTATGATTAACCTGCAGCACTCTCTCAGGAGACTCAGCACAAATAGCTTAGTAAGAATAGTGTGCTTAATATGAACAAATAACAGCAGTAACACTACCAGATTAGATGTGTTCTCTCAGGCTTTGAGACATAGGTTAGTCATCAGTTTGTGAGAGGAGAGGAAGTTTTAATGCATGAACCAGGAATGCAGAATTGAGCTGGTGTACAGAGAGAGCTGCTGTTCTCTTTTTGGGATTCATTATAGCATAATGGACTTTTTAAAAATTAACTTCAGGCACCACTAACCTTTCCAGAGAGCCTGGGGGAGTGGGAGTTGACTGAGCTTGGATAAGCTGCAATAGATGACTGGAACAGTGCAGCAGCTCCAGGGGCAGGAGGCAAAAAAGATCATTTTCACCACCCTCAGGGGGCAACTGTCCTGAAGTGGTCCCTGAACAGGCCAGTGCCTGCCTTGGACACTCTTTTGCATCAGGTTGTTTTTCAGTAGAGATGGCTTGGGCCAGATAACCTCACACTTTTTGGTGTTATCAGTAGCCTTTTGGAAATGTCCTTGGAAGATGCTCTGGGAATGTTCAGGAGCTGGCTCTGCTGTGCCTCATCCGCTCTGGTTTCTCCTCCTGGGCAGGGCTGAGCTTCAGTTCAAGTGCAAAGTGGCAGGGTGCCAAAGGAGCTGCATAACAAACACATTACTGAGGTGTAATGCATTTGATGCTGTGGAGCTAATTCAGGCCTGAGGCTCTGACCCTTATGGATCTGCTCCCCAGCAGTGTAAGAAGCAGAGGAAAAGGTACCAGGTCGATCAACAACAGCAGAGGGTAGGAAGGTAGTAAAGAGTCATGGGACTGGTGATGCTGGACCCAAAGGCATCTTTAGATTCTAGTGCAGAAATGTTCATGGGTCAGAAGGCTGAATTTCTCAGCAGGATCCCTGCCCCTTAAGTGCTCAGTGTAGTGCTGGAAGTTTAAGATTGCATGAAGAGGTGGGGCAAACCCACAACAGAGTTCCTGATGCCTTTGTCTTTTTGTACAAGGTCAAAGTGACAGCCAGCAGATATTGAAAGGCAACAAGCACGTGACTAATCAAAACTATCTGCTCCACAGATGGACGGAGGAAAGCATGAGCTTTCCTCCCTGTCCTCCTAAGGGCAGATGAAAGAGTGTGACATGCATGTGGAAAATGAAAACATCCATGGTTAAATAAGATTTAAAGCAAACTAACCTTTCTGCTTCAGGGCCAAAGCTTGCCTCTGACAGACAGGAGTTAGGAGGGAGCTTGCTTTCTGTTTCTCTTGAAGCTAGCCACTGTCCTGTGTTGGATGCTGACCTGAAGGAGTTTTTGGCAGCTGCTGGCTCTAGGCAGGAAGAAGGCAGAATCTGCTTTAATCCTGTCATAGATGTTGTGCTACTTAGGGTTAAACCAATTTAATGCTTGAGTAAGGAGCAGGCATATCCTTCACAAAAAAAAAAAAAGTTAGTGGCTTTCCAGAAAATCCCCTCCCATCAGTGGAGGACCACCCTCAGCATGTTGTGTCTGTAAGAGAGCACAGAGAATGGGCTCTCCATCCTACCCTGTGGTCCCAGTGCAGCACCTACCATGTTCCCAGTGGGTGTATCAATGTAGAGCTCCACCAAATATGGTGAGAAGTCTTTGACTTGTTTCCAAAGTGTCTAGGTGTTTGCCGTTAGCAAATTTCAGTAGTGTTGTTCTGTTTCCTGGATGGGTAATTTCCTTTTCCACCTCTCTGAGCTGTTACATGGTTGTGGGGTGATGACGAAGCCTGAGCCTGAAAAAGAACTGTGTTGTGGTGTTGGGTCAGGGAGCCCACACCTGTGTTCTTACTTGTCCTAGAGCTGACAGACTCATGGCAGGGAGAGTGTGCACTGCTCTGCAAGGCCAACACCTGCCCTGTGCCCTTCTTGAGCCATGAACGCTGCTTGTAGATGCAAGAGCACCTTTTGTCCTCTGTGGCTTCAGCCTAGCACAGGTTTGAGGAGGGGGAGGCTTGTCTCCTGAAGCTCATCCTTGGTGAGCCCTGTGGAGAGGTGGATGCAGCTGTGGTTTCTTGTCTGCCTCCTCACTTTCATCCCACTCCCTACATCTCATTCTCTGCCCTCGTCTCTTCCACTATTACTCCTTCCACTCTGCCAGTGCAGCAGTGGAGAAGACAAAGTGCCCTTCTCCCTTCTGCTCAGGGAGAGCTCCCTTCCTAGTTTTCTCTGGCTGCCTTTTGCCTTTCTAATCAGTCATGGTAATTTACCCTGGCACTGTTTGGCAGGGGCTGTACCTTGGCATCATGAGCAGCCAGGGTCAGCTGTCAGCCTCTGAGCCATGAGCCTAATGCAACAGAACAGATGTAGGTATTTTTTCCAAGTTTTCCCTGGACAGCAGGATTAAAGTCTCTGTTCTCAGCTGGGGTCCCCAGTGTAGTCACTTCCCTCTGTGTTACACAACACCCTATTAAGAAGAATAGCACAAACATGTTCATTGGGATCCCTTCCCCCAACCGTACAAGGCCAAGGAACAAAGGTGAGGGAGCTTTCCAAAGGCTGAGGAGCTGTCTGTTTGGTCCAGGAGCCCTGGGATAATCCTGCCCAGCTTATCCCCCTATGAAAGGGCCTGCTACTCTTTGCTGTTCTCTATCCTTGTGGTGCCAGGGCTAAGGGGGAACACAGGGGGGTTGGTGGTAAAAGAGCAGTGGGGTCATGTTCTTACATCCGTCTGGCTGTGTGCAAACCTGAGTGAGTACCAACACAGGGAGAAACTACTGTGGCAGCATCCCTGCCAGGCCCGGTGTTTGCGCCTGCCTACTGAGCTGGAGGCTTCTGAGCATGACTGTGTGCATGAGCAAACAGGCAAACAGGGAGTGATGAGAAACTCCAAGGGCTGTCTTGGTGCTAGCAAGGGAGAAGGGGTTAGGTGCGGTCCATGGTCCAGACAAACTTTCTTGCTTGAATTCAAAGGTGTCACATCCTGAAAAGACTCATGTCTTTTGATCGCAAAGGTTCTGAGGGGCTTGCTGGAAATGGAGGCAGCGTGCTCTCCATAGATGATCCTGAAGTAGCTAGCCACAGAGAGGTACTGCAGGCACGCTTGGTGAGCAGGAGAGAGCTTCCCCAGCAGACCAGAGGGAGCAGTCAGGTCCATGTGAGCACACACGAGGATCTGCTGCCTCTGTGCACCAATTACTTGCTTTAGTGACAAAAGACCATAAATGAACAAGGGAGTTAATTAGGTCTGCAGCAGGCCAGGTCTGGAGGCCTGCAGAGCTGAGAAATTTGGAGCGTGTTCAAAGGCACAGGGGGAGGAGAAGTCCCTGCAGCTCTGTGTAGCAAACAAAGGTTCTGCTGGTTTTCCCCCTCAGGGAGCACTGAGAAAAATGTCTCTGACTTGAAGGATGATCCCCAGGAGGGGGAGAGACCAGCTCCTGGCAGCATCTGTTTGTTCAGGCCTCCAGTGAAGGACTTAAACAGCTTGTTAATTCACTCCTTTGTCCTGCTGCAGATCCTTTGTCATTGCAAAGGAGCTCCGGGGCAGTGCAAGCAGTTGTGAGCCAGCTCCTTTGCCCTGGTACTCTGTGCGCTGGATGATCCAGTGAGCTGTCAGCAGGGCTGAGGGGCATGTTGCAGCTGTCTGGCCCATGTCTTGTAAAATGCTCACAGCAGGTCCTTTCCATCTGCTTTGGCCCAAGAGTGACCCTTGCAAACCTCCTCTCCCTTGCAGTCGCCTCAGCAGATGGTGGGAAGGCAGATGGAAAGAGGGCAATCTCTGAAGCTGTAGCAATAGAAAAGTCTGACCCCGTGGTACCTCTCACCCCACCACCCACAAGTACTGGGTTCTTGCAGGGCCACCTAACCCCTGAGCCTCGGCCTCCATGTCCCTTCTCCCAGCCCCTTGGAGCACTTCCTGCTCCCTTCCCTGGACCTCAGTGGAGGCTCTGGATGGTATCCAATTGGAAGAGAGCCTGCCCAAGCTCTGCAAGCAGAGTAGGAAGGGGCACCTGTGTTATGAGGGGAGCTCACAAGCATGACGAGAGCTGAGGAACCCTTGTGCTCTAGGTGATGTGTCGCTGGGGTCTTGGGGCCTAAGAGTTTGGGGCTGGGGTTGTCCAGCTGTGGTGAATCATTGCATACCACTCTGAGCAGCTGCTCTCTTGACTCTACCCCCCTTGCACCCTGCATGCATAAAGTCTGCTTTGGGAGGGGGGCAGAGGTTCTTTTCCCTACCTGCAATTTAACCAGATTGCAGGAGTTCAAGGAGGTAGAATGGCACACTTGGCTCACACTGGAGGAAGTTTCAGCTCAGCAATGGTGTTTGGGACAGCTGAGTTGTGTATCGCCTGCCAGGCTGCACCAGCTTCTCTGGAGTCAGGACTCAAAACAGACTTGGTCACTGTTCCAGACTTTTCCTTCACTTCATTTATTACCGGCTTCGGATGCAAATTCAGTGGCCAGTATGTGGAGGCCTGGCTGGCTTTGCAGGGCTCCTGTCCAGCTGCCCTCATTCAATCTGCCTCCCTGGTGGGCCTGGCTGGATGTGAGCCCAGCAAAGGTCTTGGAGGGAATGTGTGGGGCATCCAGGTTATAGCACTGTCACCTTCCTCTCCATGTGATAGCAGTGGCTGGCTGGGACAGAGGACAGGCCCTTCCCATAACACAAGTGAGGTCGATGCATCCAAGTACAATACTGTCATGAAAGGTTTGCCTTGCAGCAGCAGTTCACTCCACCTCACATTCGGCACAGCAGACAGTTCAAGAGAGATGACCCTTCCTCCTGCAAAATAGCTTGTGCAGGCAGTGTGGACGAGGAGCAAGAAACAGACTGAAAAGAAATAGCAGGATGGTGGAGAAAAGCTTGGAAAGGTCGCCAGGCCTGCAAATGCAAAGATGTCCAGGGGCCGTGTAGAGGGGCTCCACTGTAATGTTTGGTACCATGCCCAGCCTGAAGTTCTAGCACCATTTAGTAGGCTGGACCAGCCTTGTTTGGCTGGATGGAAGCAGTTGTCATCGTGTCCTGAGTACAGTATCATTGTCATTTTTTAATTCCTCCAATGAGGTGTTGCAAACAGATATACATGTGTTGTAGCTGTACTTTGGATTTAGATTTGCCTCTGGGGACAGGCAGTGATAAGTGTTAAGAGCTGTTTAGTTCCCAAATTCTTGTGTTTCTGAGCTGGTTTCTAGCAAGAACAGAAGTCACACGGCTGAGGAAGAGGCTGTGTTCACCTACAGAAACATGCTGATGGGCTGGGAAGGGACCCCAAGCTGGTGATGCCCTCCCAGCAGCTGGGGTTAATGACCAGGCTAAGGTCATTGGTAGTGTTACATGACAACTGCTAATCGGGTTTGCCTTTGTTCAGTGTTTGCCCCTGGGATTTGCCTGGCATCTGCAGGGGCAGGTTTGGGTCTGTGGAGGCGGGTCCCCTGTGGGAAAAGGCTGCTGTGATTAATGACCATCGATGAATGAGAGGGGAAGGGAAAGGAGGAGAAAGCTGCCAAGGCTTTAACTCCGGTGGGTACAGAGGTTCAGCTTGATTCAGCTTGCTGGTGGGCGGGGAAGGGTCCTTGGCCAGCCAAGCTGTTAACAAACTAGAGGTGAGAGTGGGTGATCAGAGTGTGTTGCATAAGTCAGACTTAAAGTGCCAGAAAAAGCCTCCAGGGAAATGAAATGTCTTAAGTGTCATCAACTCCGCAGAGATAATGAGAACCAGAAAACACTGGGAGGTAAAATGGTACAGATCTGTGAAAACAGGCTTGTGGGCCTGCGATCCTTGTGGATCCATGCTGACTGCAGGGCTGGTGGGGAAGGTGGCCATGAGGGAGCCTGGTGTTTATGTGTAAGGGTTAATCCTCCTAAATCTTGAAGGCAATAAACTCTGAAAGAAGAAAGTCTTCCTGCCAAATGATGTTCCCTGCCCCTACCCCTTCTTCTTCAGTTGACTTGAACAGAATGCAAGAAATGAGGGGAAGCAGCAAGGGGTGGATCTGCTATCACTGTGTTTGTGTGGTCAGTGCAAATGAGGGAGACACTCCTGTTCTGCTCTGGGCTTAGCCTCTTGACCAAAGCCCTGTAACTTGGGGTTGAGGGAGCCCCTTGGGACTGGAGCCAGGAGGTGCAGCTAAAAGCATTGTGCAGGTCCATGGGTGTCACATCCAATAGTGGCACCTCCACCTCCTCTGGTGGCCACCAAACCCATTACAGCAAAGGTGGTGGATGATCACCTGTGTTAGAGGTCAGATCAGAGTGAAGGATGCTGGAGCAGACTGCCCAGGGAGGCTGTGGAGCCTCCATCCTCAGAGAGGTTCAAAAACCCAACTGAACGTAACTCTCTGAGCATCCTGGACTGAGCAGGAGCTGGACCCCTCTCCAGAGTTTCCATCCCACCTTAACCAGTCTGTGAGCATGTGGGAGAGCACCAGGGGATGCTGCCAGGACAACCTGCTTGCTTGGCCATGGCTGTGAGGCTCATGGCTGGCTGAGGACAGTAGGAGCCTGTTTCCTCCTCACGTCCAATGTGAAACCAAGAGTGATAGGGTACTTCACTGCTCCCTTGCCCACACCACTCCTTGCAGGGCTGTGGCTGAGCCCTGGAGGACAGGAGCACTTTGGGGCACAGCAGAGTGCTTTTGGAAGCCATCTGAGCTGCTGCCTCTGGACACTCCAGTGGTAAAGCTGGCTTACTTCCAGTCTTCCCAATAGGAGGCAGGGCTGTAAAGCAACTGTGGAAGTTAGTGGAAATTAGGCATCAACAGCCACCTGGCGTTTGGCATTAGGCCTGAACTGGTGGGAGTGAGAGCAGGGTTATTTCACAAAATAGCAATGAAGTATCTGGTGGGGGTTTGTTTTCCTAGATGCCTTCTTGCTGGTGCCCTGAAGGCTTGTGGGAAAGGGCAGATATTTGCACTTGTACCTGTGCCCCAGGTGCATGCCTTCTTCTGCCCACAAAGGCTGTGTTCCCAGCACTGGGGGAAGCTCTGTGTTGGCTGTGAGATCTCAGGCTGGATTAAGTGGCAAAGGCAAACCCTTAGCGTTGGGAAGAGCACACTTGACCTTTGCCTCTACAGAGTTATGCTCTCCCTGGGGAGGAAGTGTTGGCTGAGCTGCTAAACAAAGCACTGGCTGTCATAAGGAGGACCTGCCTGCCTCAGGGAGGAAGGGCCTGGGGTGGGGGTCAGATTTATGCTCTAGGGGGGGAGGAAGAGACAGCAGACTCGGTGACCTGTAAGCTTAGAGGTGACCAGCTCAATTTACTGAGAAATGTTAAGCTACATTGCCTTCTCTGTCAAAAATACACCATCTGGGATGGTCTGGGCAGATGGGCCCACTGACAAATCCAGATACAAGAGGGGAATTTTCTTGGGAAGATCCAAATGATGTTTTGAATCCCCTTCCCTTG
Source organism: Myiozetetes cayanensis (assembly GCF_022539395.1). Classification (NCBI taxonomy): domain Eukaryota; kingdom Metazoa; phylum Chordata; class Aves; order Passeriformes; family Tyrannidae; genus Myiozetetes; species Myiozetetes cayanensis. The sequence continues at coordinate 21,855,940 of NW_026087853.1, forward strand.
TTTTCCAACATGTTCTTCTCTGTCATGTCTTGCGATATCTCTCACCCTGAATTGCTGCTAGCATCTTTGCAGGTTCTCCAGGTACCATGGAAGAAGTATCCAGTAGTGAACTGGGCCCTAGCATGGACCTCAGACAATGTTATAGGTGCTCAGTGGTAGCAGCAGCTAAACATGCTTGTTCTCCCTAAGCAGTGGCCTGTGTACAGGTCTCACATTAATTCAGGCATTTTCTACAGAATGCCCTCAGTTCTATGTGACAGGGCTCACTCTAGTGCCAGAGGGCCCAGCAAGGAATATGGGTAAACACAGAGGGGACACGTGTGTGGTGGTCTCTTTTCCACTTTGCACCCAGGTTTTTAAAACATGCATAACAACAGAGAAACTGGCTGAGTGCAAAGCACTATAGAAATGTATTTGCATCTCCATTGCTACAGATACAGTGTTTGAAGGTTTGGGCTTACCCTTGGCCTTCTCACCCTCATCTTTTCCCAGCCTCCTCCACTAAAATCCTCTGAGCTTGGAACCACTTTGAGTTTGTGACTCTAAAGAGATAGTTTAATATTACTGAGAGCATGTGGCTTAGGGAGGGAAGACCTGCTGGTAAAATCCAGGTTTTCCCAAGCCTCCAAAGGCCTGTAAAATAGGTATAAATACATGTACAGTGTGCTGCATTGCAGAGAAGTGAGGAGACTGATACAGCTTGAAAAAAATTTCTCTTTTTGTGCCACCTTTGCCAGCTCCTGTAGATATTTGTGCAGTACTCACCCACTAGGTTAGCAGAGTCGTTTCTCTTCCGGGTTGATGAGAGTGTAGCATGGTAGTCAGTACTGTTGCCTTCACCTGCAGCTGGACGGGCAAAATGGAAGGAGATGAAAGGTTTGTTAATCAACTGCTGTGAACTTAGACCCAGACCATCTGAAAACCTTGTGGGAAGCGACCACCACTATGTTACCAAAGCTCTCCTGCACGCTGGGGATAGAGCTACCTCCTGCTCTATCAGCTTTACAGTTTGTCTGTGTCTCTTGCCTGTGTGTCACTCACACCCCGAAGTATCAGCTGTGTTTCTTTTGGCATGGGATGACTGGGAAGAGACCAAAATCAGAGTATGTTACTGAATACTTACGTGGGAGGTCTGTTTTTAGCACTGGTGTGAGTGCTGCACATCTGAGAAACTAATACAATGAGAGGGGCTGTGCACGTGAAACAACGCAGGGCAGTGGGCCATGTTCCTCCTTCAGATCTGCTTGGTGCTGACAAACCCATTAGTGGCAGCTTGATGCTGCTACTGCTGAGGACTTCAGTGAGAGCAAAAGCCCTGGAGGCAGCTGAGCTTTGCACAGGACCAAGCTGGTGGAGCTCCGCCCAACGCACATAGTGCAGATTCACAATCAACTTTCTGAGCACATGGAGTTTCTGGGAGATGTTTGGCTGTAGTCTAGGCTTGGTACAGCTGCATCAGCAGGTTCTGGGGTGCGAAGGGCACTGTATTTCACTTCCCAGTTTCCCTCCTGGAACCTTGCTGACACAGCTTCCTGGACCACTAGTATCAGGAAGAGGCAGTTCATTTTCTGGGCTGGGGTGGCAGAGTTTCTGCCATACCCAGACTGTTTGGAAACGTGTTGATAAACTTCCAAATGTCTATTCTACAATCCAGATGTGCTAGCCTTGGCTGTAAACCCTCATCTGAAGAACAGGTGTGCTATAATGTTTCTAGCAGTGGCCCCAAAGCCAGCTGGAGGCTGGAACTGAGCAGGGGCCAAGGGGCTGGTGCCATATAGGATATGGATACTGGGGCAGGGACAGGTGACGTAGAGAGCTGTGGGTCAGCTGTAGTTCACAGTAATCTAGAGTCAGACTGAGAGGAAGAAAGGAGGCAAACTGGAGGATCCCTCAACCCTCGGGCTCTGCTTAGCAGCACTGGAGCTGTCGCAGAAGAGGCTGCCCTGGTTATATGGGTAACATGGATTCACCCCTAGGGTGCATCGGGCTTGGTTGGATCTGTCCTGGTGAGGAGACACAGGGCTAGAGCTGGCCACCAGCCTCTGTGGTATTTTCTGTGGTTTGCCTCAACCTCTCCAGCAGCTCTGTAGTCTGGAAGACACTGCAGGTCAGAGCACCTCCCTGCATTGCTGCGGGAACTGAAATAAATGGGGCTGCTGCTTTGTTGGGCCAAACTTCACATGCAGTTTTGGCCTGAAAAGGTGTTGCCCCCGGGCTGGGGAAGGTGTCTTGCTATTGGGCCTGGATCTGGTTTCCAAAAGATGTACTAGGGAGAAGCACAGTCCCAGTGGTAAGACTGGTGGCAGCAGTGAGCTGCCAGAGAGGGGCACCAGCTCTCTGGTGTGGGAAGGACAACCAGCCTTGGGTGCAGGCTGGCAGGAAACCTATGGATGGTGGGGATGAGGCAGGGCACAAGATGCTGATACCACACCGCCTTAGCTACACATGGTGCCTTCAAGCTCAGAGATGAGATCCATGCTGATGGCCTATCACTCTACCCCTCTAAGCCCCCAAACTTGCTCTAACATAGGATTTTAGCTCCACTGGGACCTCTTGGTGATTTGCATAGCCTAAAGCTTTCGTCAGTGATGTTCGTACCCTCCATAGCTCCCACAGATCTGGCCAAGCTTGCAGGGAAACAGAGCCTGACCGAGAGCAACCAGGTAGGCAACACCTGCCAGAGGAGCAGCTGCCTTTGCTGAAAAGTGGGTTTCAAGGCCGGGGTGACTAGGGCCAGGGACAGCACTGAGGAAAGCCAAGGGTCATATTGGTCCCATCTCCTCATGGAACTAGAGACCAAAGTGGCATTGAGAGGAGCCCCCACAGAGAGCACTTGTTCCTGCACGTAGGGTGGCCCTGGCCATGCTCTGTGCTCAGTGAGGAGCCTTCAGCATCCCCTTGGCCCCTACAGTGAGCATAAGGCTAGCTAGTGCTGTTGCTTCATTTTCATCTGCTCCCAGATTGCACTCCTGGCTTATGCAAATACCTTTCCTGCTCTCTACCCGTCTCCCTTCCTCCTGCTACTCTGCAGCAAGAGCTATGTGTAGACAAGCCTAGCTTGCACAGCCTCAGAACAGGCAGTTTGGGCCTGATGTTGCTGATACAGGGATGTTCCCCAGGAACATCCCTGCCTTCTTCAGCCCTGCCATCCTCCAGGATGTGCTTCCCTTGGCTCAGGGATGCCAGGCTCTGGGAGGGAGGAAGGCGAGGGTCTTTTCCACCTCCATGGTGCCAGCTGCCTTCCTTGGCTGCCACCCCTGCTGTCAGAGCTTGCTAGCCTTGTGAGAGGGCAGGTGGCCACCTGTGCTATTGCCACTGCTGTGTCCTTGAGCTGTGCAAGGCTTTCTTGCCTGCTCAGATGGGCTGAAACTGGGGAAAAGGAGAGGGAGGGAAGGCATAGCCTGAGAAGGCATGCCAGAGCTCAGTACGGAGGCAAGGGTAGTCATCATCAGAGAGGGTAGGCTTGCATTGTCTCTGCTTTTGTCCTGACCTGCAAACTCTAGAGAGGCAGGATAGTCACAACTGCCAAGACAATCACAATCTTTAATCCTGTTATGGACTTTTGTGCCTGATGTGGCTCCTGTTTGGGTGGGAAGTGGATGCTTCTGCATCTCAAGCTCCCTGCTTTTCTCAGAAAATTATGACCTGATGTGGTGTGGCATAAAAGAGGGCTTTACTCATCTTCTCTGCAGTTGTCCTGCATTTATTTCCTTTTTAAATTCTCATTCATCATTATTCTTATTTCCTGTAAGAGTCTGGGTTCCTTTCTTAAGGCTATGTGCCACACCTGTATGTAGAGCTGGTGACAGTAGAGTCAGCCTGGCAACTAGTGAGGGAGACTTCTGGAGCTGTGATGTCACTGGAGAGCTGAATTCCCAGCCTATGAAGTCATAGCTGGGAAATTGGGTACTCAGCCTAATCCCAATAATTACCCAATGGGACTGTAAAGTGTCAATGCTTTAGTCTATTGCGTGATGACTAACTATTTAAGCTCTAACACATGCCACCAGTAATTGCCACTTTTTGCATTTCCCTAAGATTCACTTATTAGTAAGCTATTAAACATTCAGTTGAAATGATTGCATTGTAATAAACTGAGATCACTGCTCACACAGCCATTGCAATGCGCAAACTGGTAGGAAAGCACCTAAAATCTTGTGATGGGAGTGATCCCACAATTTTAGGATGACAGAGTAAACAAACTAATATACAGATATAACATCACCCTCACCAGTCATTCCTATTTCAGGATCTGTGCAACCATCATCAGTTACACTTTGTTATGCAAAACTGATGGGCTGAAGGACTTTAAGTCCAAGTTTCCCATGCCCTGGGCTGACAAGATGAGGGTCTTGAGGAAGGAATAGCAATTTGAAGGAAATGAATCATTGCTTTTTAGAAAGGTTGCTTTGGAATCAGAAGCAGAAATGAAACTACTTTAATCCCAAACACTCTGTAGAATTGAAAGTTTGATTCAAGTTTGTTCTTTCTGGTCTTCTTGTTGAGAAGTTCAGTGTAGGAGGAATTTCTCAGGAAGAGCTTCTTCATCACAACCTGGGCATTGCCTGGTCAGGTCAACTTGTTTGCATCTTATGTTTTCTGCAGATTGTGGGCTCCTTAGGAAGCACTGCCTTTGTACCAGGAGACTTCCCAGTGAGGAGAGCATCTCATCAGGCTCCCTGCATACCCTCAAGCTCCTGTTCCTGCTTCCCGGTTCCCTTCTAGTCCATAACACACATGTTCAATGTCTGCCTCAGGAAGAGCCTCCTGGCATTGAGACCCCAGTGAAAAGGGGAAGAAAAGGTTATGGAAATTCACACTATCAGGGCCCTTTCCACACTCCTTTTAGCAGTGCCCAGACCACAAGGGGAGTATTCCCTCTTCATGGGTTACAGCCCATAAAAATGGCAAAAGGTTCTGCTTCCTTCTTTCCTTTTTTCTCCTGTTTTTGTGAGGACAGATGACTAATGAGTGGAGCAGTTGAAGCCCCCCATCAGGTTGATGTCCTGAGCAGGCTTGCTCCTGCAGGGAATGCATGATGGAATGGATTTCCTGGTCAGGGCAGCCTCTCTGCTCCTCAGGCATGCTCAGGTTTTCCTTGTTTCCAGGCCCCTTTCCACACCACATGCAGTTCCAGCCACAGGTACTGAAGAAGCAGAGAGGCCAGATCAGCCTCTTGGGAAGAGGGGAGATTGCAGTCGGATCACTGCAAACAGGACTTCATTAATTATAAATGGACAGATTCTCTTGAGTTGCTGTAGCTCTGCATGAGTCCCATTCTAGCTGAGGTGTTTTTTTTTTTTCTCCTGAGGAGTTGCTGAAGGGGCTCTAAATAGTGTGATGGAAAAATAAGGAACCAGCTGTGCTCTGCAACCAGCTCATCCAGGGCCTTTCTACAGCAGGAGCCCACCGCAATCTCCTCTCTGCCTCACTCTGCACTCCCATCTCTTGGGTTCTGCCATATGGTCCTGCTCTGCAGGTTTCTTCTTCCTAGCAACATGTTTTTGTCTCCTCTAGTAACCTCTTTTTCAGCATAGTAATGCTTGGACATACATTTAGACAACAGCGCGATCAAGAAGTCCAGTTGTGGGACACCCCATTGCCTGGTCTGTGCCTCCACCTTGGAGATGGTCCTGGCTGAATGAAAGCAGAAGGAACAATAAAACCAGCAAACCTCGGAAAGTTTTTCTTCTGTTTTCTGACAACAAACCATCCACACAGCCCTCAGCTGCCTGCTGGTGGCCTCCTCACAAGGAGAGGCTGAGATATACCCCAAAGCTCTGAGGGATGCATCAAGAGTGGGTATAGGTGGCTGGAAGGCCAGGTTGTGTGTTTGGCTGGAGTGGCTTGTCTGTTGGGTGGGAGTGTCTGCTTCCCTGGGTGCCATGAGTGCTGCTGAGCTGTTTGTATCTCATGGCAAAGGCAAGGGGTGGGAATGCTGTCCATGGAAGATTTGCTGGCTGTGTTTGCAAATTCAGAAGCTGCTTTTCCTGCAGCCCATGGTTATAGAGATCCTCTCCAGAGATCACTGCCACCTCAAAATTTTTCTCTATTCAGCTCCTCAGAGCAGCCCTGTTCTCCCTCCTGGTGTGAGATGGCTCTTTTCAGAGAAGCTGTGACTTGTACCTCTACACAGCTGGCTCCACACCCAGATTTTTAAGCCAGTGGGGCTGGCCAACCTTCCCTTGCCCTTCAGCCCTGAGCAGGGGGAGCACTCCTTCCTCTGCGGGAGCTGCAGGCAGCTTCTGAATCCAGGGAATGTGCCCCAGCTGCAGTGCGTTAGGGGTCTGCTCGCAGCAGAGGAAGGAGCACATGTGGGTTGTGAACCCTTCTGAAAAGGAAGAAAAGGGGCTAATTAATTGAAGGGATCCAATGCCAGGAGCCACATCTGGGAGCCAACTGGCCCTGGAAGCATGGCTCCCAGGTGCTACTACACCAAGGAAAGTGTGCAGAGCTGGGGGGACCCAATGGGCAGGGGAATGGAGGTGTGAGAGGTCCTGGCATAGAGGGCCCCCCATCAGCACAGTCTTTAAGAGGCCCTTTTCCCTGTCCTTTGAGAGGGCTAAAGAAGATGCGACTCATAATCATCTTTCCAGGTCACAGCCCACCTTAACCCCCCTGCCTCTGGCCCATGGCTTTGATGCTCAGGTGCCCAAGCACCTGACCTTTTCTGCCATAGACAGGGCAGGTTAAAAGGGCCATGCCATCAATGCAGGCCACCTTTGCTCCTCTTCTCTGAAATGTCTGATGAGCCTCTTGCTTTCTGAACTGGCTTCCAGGTCTGCCTCACTCAGCTCGGTGTCCTAGCCCTGGAAAGCATAGACTTGGAGAGGTGCTGCAATAGTGTCTGCCCTCGGCCTCTCCTCTGGTGCAATCTCTGCTGCCTAGGTCACACAGAGAATTAAGGGAAGTGAAGGCATCAAACAGCACTTTGAGCTGCTCTCCTGAAGCCTGCCTCCCCGGAGGACCCCTGTGTTCTCTGCTGATGGGGGCTGGGCTGTTGAACCTTGCTTGCCAGCTTACTGCCCTGTCCTCTCTCCACTGCTGATCTCTCTTCCCAGGCATGGATTTGATCTCGGCAGCAAGCAGGCCAACCATCCACACTCTGCCTGTGCAAGTTCCTGAGCAATGAGGTATTTTGTGTTTGCCTGCTGAGCCCCCACTGAGCCACATGCTGAAGCCCAACCTGCACTAGGATTCCCCACAGAACCTGCCCTTCCCCTTTTCTAATGGGTTTGTTTTGGGGGATGGCCAAGTATGAAATGAGGCACGGGGCACCCCTGTGCCTGCAGCCCCTTGTACCAGACAGCCCTGGGGTGGAGGGGTTGGGGGCCACTGCCCTCAGCTTGCCCCTGCTCTGCTGCTGTGCTTCCATGAGATCAAACAGCGTCAGCACGTCCCTGCAAAAGCAAAGAAGTGTTTGCATGTGTGAGGCTGGAAGGAGCTCAGTGTCCAGGTCTGGGGGGTTACTATAAACACGGATCTAAGCTGATTTGAGAAGGGATGCCAGCTCCCTGAGCCAGGCTCCACCACAGCCAGGGGTGGCTACAAGAGGTGTCGGGGGGCCGTTGATGGCTCTGTTGGGCTTGGATATCTCATTCCTCAGGCCCATTAGCTAGGCACAGGCTCCTGCAGCCCCAGCACTGTTGGGTCCTGAGTGCAGGCTCCTGTGGGGGTGTCGTCCCCTGGGACTGTTTTAAATGTCTTCTTCCCTGGGGTGACCCAGCACTTCTAGGAAGGAGGAATCCACTTATGGCCCCTGCTCTAGTGTTGCCTGCTCTAGGTTTGAGCACTGCCTGGGCCCTTGGCTGCTTAGTTTATGGCTTTGTTTATGGTGTTGATAATTTTCTCGTTTCAGGTTTAGGCACAAGCATTCTTTCCACTGCTGCATAAGAAAGTAATTAGGTGAGGATGGAAAGGACATTTTTCTTCCTCAGAACAAAGAAACAAGTCAGGGCTGTTACTGGGCACCACTCATGGCATCTACAGCCATGCAAGCCCTTGCCCAAGTGATGTCTCTGTCCTAATAGGGCAGATAGGCAAGCTGATTGCATCCCAGGAAGTGCCAAAGCAGTATTTCTGCTGCCCTGTAAGCCAGCTGCCAGTGCTAAGGTCAAAGCCTGAACCGACTCAGCCCCTCATTCTGGTCACACTTGCTCATCTGCCAAGTTACATCCCCTCTCCCTCACAGGCCAGCCCCAGCCAGAAGGGATGTGCTAAGGTCCAGCTCTACTCCAGACACAGCATGCTTTCAGGGCGATTCATTCCCTGTGCTTCTGCTCCTTTCCCAGCTTCACAGCACTGTGGAGGGCAGGAAGCAAAGCTGTCATCCCAAGAAGGGGATGGCTGTGATCTGAGAAAGTCTAAAAGTCAGGTGCAATGAGAAGAGGGAAGATGGAGCCACTGGTTTCATATAGGATAGGCTTTAGGAACACAACTACTGGAGGCTGGAGAGGAGAAACTGGGGGAGCTGGACAGATCCCTCTGCCACAAAGCTATTGGGAAGCAGACAGCTTGGTAAGGACTGGGGAGGCAGCACCTGCAGTAGGAGAGGCTGGAGGGAGAGGAGTGTCATTGGGATGGGGTGCTGGGGAAGCAGTGAGCACAGAAGGAGAGCGAGTGCTCTATGTTGCAGTCACCCCATGCAACAAAAGAGACAAAAGAAACTAAATAAAATCATGGATTGATATGACAATTTGCCTTTTAAACCCAGTAGCTGAGCTGCAGTATCTGGCTGAAGGAGCCCCTACCTGCAGGCTGCTGGAAGATGTAAGGGTACACCCAAAGGATCACTCTGTGCTCATGCAGAGTTCCTTGTGTTCTCCCACAGACATCCAGTTGCAGTGCTTGGGATTGGGATGTTGAGTGAGGTGCACCTCTTGTCCACCTGAGCTTGGCACGATGAAAACAGGTTGGTAAAGCATTACTGGCCACAGGACCCACTGCAGGGATGCATCTCCTTCCTGGGAGCATTTGCAGTGCCCTCCTCTGCCTCAAATATAAAGGTCTTTAGCCACCCCCCAATCTCACAAATGCTGCTGTGGGCCAGAACGAGCCCATCCCAAATAAAGGACAGTGCCTGTGCTCTGGTGGGAGGATTTGCTCCTTGCCTGAGATGGCCAAGAGCAGCAGAAAACTGCAGAGTTGTGGCAGAGGACAAGGCCAAGCTGGTGTGTGGCTGAAATGGGATTTGTGCCCCCCTGCCCTGTTCTCCCTCCTCCTACTCTCCCCTCAATCTTTCTCAGTACCTATAAAGCAAAGCAATCATTTCAAGTCTTCTGTCAACCTTTTGGCACTCAGCAGAGAAAGATGGGGAGAAGAATGGACGTCTACCCTAAGTCTGGAATATGTCTCCTGAAAGATCTCTCTTAGCTGAAGGACCTGGAGCTTTTAGGTGGGTCCTTTTTTAGCCTGGACCTATATAAGGAAGAGTATAAAACCCTGAATTGGGTTGAGGGGATCTGAGAGCCCTGGAGGCAGGGTGGGATTGCAGCTAAGGCTCTTCCCATTGCCGTGCCTTTTTCCTGTGAGATGCGATCCAGAGCAGCGAGAGGGCTAATGGTGCTAATGCAGCTCCGCGAGTCCCCAGATGCCGAGAGGCAGCGGTATTCCTCCGGCATCCGTGTCTCCTGCTCCGGGCACCCCACACCCAGGGCTGCTCCAGCTTCCCCGAGCGTTCCCAGCTGCGGCGGGGGCCGGCGGGTCGCTGCGGGTCGCTGCGGGTCGCTGCGGACCGGGCGGCGGGGCGGACTGCGGGGGCTGCACGCAGGCTTCGGGACCGGCGGCGGCCGGGTCTCCACGGCCAGGCAGGGGTTAAGGCTTCTCTGTTGTAGTTTGTTTCCCTTTGCCAAAGTGGGTGTTGCTGGAATGTCTCCTCTCCTAAGGAGGGGGGCCGAGCCGTGTCCTCTGGAGAGGGGGGATGTCAGCATCAAAAAGACACAGAGGGGGAGGTTTCCAAAAATAAAACCCTCCATCCCCTCCAGGCGCTGCCAGTGCCAGAGGCAGGCGCGAAGGTGCTCGGAACTGCCTGCGGAGCGCGGGAGCTCGCTGGCAGCCCGGCAAGCGGGGCCGACCGCCTTCCTCCTCTTCCTTCTTCTGCGGGGGCCGCCCGGCAGCCCGCGCCCCTGCCTTAGCACTGCTGTCTGCGCCCCCGGTCTCAGTGGGCGGCAGGTCCCGTCGGAGTCCCGGAGCGGGATGGGGCGGTGAGCGGGGGGCGGAGAGCCGGCGGTCCCCGCTGCCCCGCGCCCGCCGGGGGATGCCATCCAGGCGCTGAGCGCTCCGCGCCGCCCGTCTCCCCCCGCCACCGCTGACACCATGCGGGGCACCGCCGCCAGCCTCCTCCCGCTCACCTTCGCCGTTCTCCTCGGCTTCGCCCGCTGTCGGCCGGACTCGGCGGCCAGGCTGGAGCCGGGGACCGGGGGGGCGGCGCGGCCGCGGGGCCGGGGGGCTACCCTGGGGGCAGTGGGTACGGCGCACAGCCTGTCCCCGGCGTCCCGCTCCCCTCCACCGTCACGACCCCTCCCCGCTGCCCTCCACGTGGACCGCGGCTCCGCGGCCACCGCGGGGAGTCCGAGTGGCGGCGACGGCCGGAGGCAGCGTCCCGACCGCGGGCTGCCCGCGACCGGGAGCCAAACGGGCGACGCCGGGCTCCGTCCCGGCGGGGAGCAGAGCAACAGGCAGGACCCCTCACGGCAGCGGCAGGGCAGCGCGCCGAAAGCGCGGGTCGTGCCCCGGACGAAGGAGCCAAGTAGCAGAGGGAGGATGGCCGGGTAAGTGCTGCGGCCGGGGGGGATTCTGCTGGGGGTGCGTAGCATGAGCCCCGGTAGTCCTGGCGCCAGAGAGCGCCGGACGGAGGGCCCAGGTCCCATCCCGAGCCCCGTGCTGCATCCCCTCTTCCATCCCACGGGAGCTCCGAGTGCTGCCTCGTCCCGCCGCGGGATGTCGGAGCTGTCACGGGGGTGATGTGCGGGGCCTGGGCCGTGCTGCCCCGGGAGCGGGACCGGAGCGGGAGCCCCCTCGGTGCTCGGTGCCGCGCGGCGCGTCTGCCCCGCACGTGCGACCGCGCCGCTCCCGCCCACCCGTCGGTGCGGCTGTGTCCGTGGGCACGAACGCGTGAAGTGTGAACCTGAGTGGGAGCAAGGCGCCGGGCCGCCGTCTGCCGGTCGTGGGAGTGCGTGGTTCAGGCACAGCAGGGCTTCAGCTGGCTGGACAGCTGCGCGGTAGCGGGCAGCGTCCCTGCTGCGCTCTGAGGCTGCCCACAGCCCTCCTGGGGGAGGCATGCGGGGTGAGGGACTCCCGAGGGAGATGTAGTATGGCCGTGGTACTTTGGGTGGTGGAGAGGCTGGAGAGGCTTGCTTGGCTCTGAGGGACAGAGCCTGGCTGCTGCTGGTCTTGCTGCAGGTACCTGGCCTCTTGGCTCCTTCCTCCCATAAGGGGCCCCTTGTAAGCACTCCACGCCGCAGCTTCCCATGGTTTCAGCTGGCTCAGCCGGAGGAGGCTTCCTACGACTTGCCTGGCAGGGCTGCTTCCAGCTCCAGTCTCTGGCTACAACCCTGTGGAGGTGGAGGGGATATCATGTGGCGAGGCCAGCTGCTCCGTTGTGAGGGGAGACTGCGAGCAGGATGTCTGGCGCAGCGCTGACGTACCCTTCGGCCCCCTCCTTTGCCGTTCCCTCTCTGCACCTCCGTGGCTCCATGCCCTTCGAGATGATCTCCTCTGCCACCTGGGAAGGGTTACCGAAACCATCGCGCAGGAGTTTGACTGACCCGTGTTGGCAGCATGTGTCCTCTCTCCATATGAGCCCTTCTAGGGGGATAATGAGGGCATGCTCTGGGCTGACAGCCCTCTGGCATGGGCAGAAATGTCTTTGCTAGCGTCGGGTGGGGAGCTTCATAAAAATAGAAAAGGTGTGTCACTTGAGTTTTCTCTCTCTCGTACTCCTTGCAAAATTTTGAGACAGAGATGTTTTCTGTGCCACTTTGTATTTTCTTCAACAAATCCACAGATGCACCAAGTTTGCTCTACTTCCATTATGTTTGATATGTAAAGTATTTATCACTAACAGCTAGTCAATGGCATGTAGGTCCTAATCATACCCAGAGTGAGAGTCTTGGGAAGATCCAGTCCTATTCAGTCAGGTTTGGACTTCTTTGGGCTCAAAAAGATTTTACCCTTTCTGCAGTTGGAGTGTTGTTGATGTTGCTTTAGGATCATGTGGCAGTTCAGTTGGATTTGAGTCATCTGATACGTAGCATGTTTCTGTTCAGTGACTACTCTGAACAGTTTCAACCAGATTTTCAGACTGCAGCTGCCTCCAGCGACAACAGCTGGCTTGTACTGCTGTCAGGAGCACAGCCTCAAGGTTCACACTGTGTTCAGAAGAGCACTGAACCTCTTTGCAAGTAGCTTTCATCCCTTAATCAATGGTGTAAACAGAGATGGTTGGTCCATCACTTACACACTGTTTACCTGTTATCAGCTGAATCAGCAAATGCCATTGCCTCCAAGCATAGAGGAAGAAAGAGCTATGTCCTAGTGCTGTGTTCTTCATGCAGGCTGTGCTGCACTTTCTGCCTCTGCTGTGCACTGGAAGATACAGGCTGGGCATACAGGGCTTTCTCCGATCCCCAAGAACTTCAATTCTGGAAAGTGCTTTTAATGGCTTTCTGTCTCTTCTGGAATACAAATTGGCACTTCTGAAGCATCTCTGTGACCTACTGTCTTCAGAGCTTGTGAGAAAGCCTAGCTGAAATAATTGTCCGTGAATAACCACATGGCGTTGCTCCTCATGGAAAGCTAGCTGCTGCTGCCTCTAGCCATTCTGTGAGACTGTGTCCTTCCACCTCATCCATCTTCTTATGCCCCTTGCTTCACCAGACACATTTTCATCCAGGAAACTCAGGGCCCCTAAAAAACTTCACTTCGTGATGTTTCATTTTTTTGCCAGCTGGGATATTTTCTGTTCTGCTATTTACACTGAACTCCTGCTACTCTCTGGTATGACAACCTTCATTTTCCCTTACTCAGGTAGCTTTGCAGGCTGCACTAAACGCTGGTGCTATTTATTTATTCAATTTTTTGGCTTAAAACCTCAACTCCTGCGTGGATTGCCTTTCCAGATTCCCCACTCAGAGCTCTCTGCTGGTACTTCCAAGAACCCCACGGAGTTCTGTGGTTAAAACCCCCATTTATTGGCTCTATATCCTTTTCTGGGTAATTATTTTCTTGCTTTGTCTGATAACTGCATACCCAAGGTTGAGTTTCTTTCCTGGGGACTCTTTGGATGTGTCTGCCACCCTGCTCGTGTCTCACTTTTTGCAGGTGCAACTTGTTCAAACACTTCCATGAGTGTGTCCAACTGCAAGTCTTGCAAGAGCTGGGTTTTGGTATTTTCTCCTGAAGACTCATTGTGAGGTGGCTTTTGATACCACAGCAAACACCACAGAAATTTACTGACTTCTGGCACTGAGCAAGGGAAACAATTCAGCCCTGAAAATATCACTGTAGTCTGCTTAACCTGCCGGTTTCTCCAGCCCCCCTGACTAGAAAAATTTTCCTCCTAAGTGTCTAGGATAGGAAGCTCCCAAGCCCTGACACATACTAATTATGCTGTACTCATGTGCTGGATGCATGCCTAGTTTGGGCTGGCAGAGAGGACACTGCAGGCACCTCCCTCTACCTCTATGTCCCTTGGGATGTGACCACCCTTGACCACCCCTGTGGCTGGGAGGGTGGGTCACAGTGATGATCCACAGGCAATGTACACAAAATCAAAGGAACGTGGGTAATAGGAGAGTAATCTGGAGAAGCCTCTGCTTCTGGTACCTGTGTGGACAATTTTAAAGGGCGTATGAGACTCCTAAGGTAACAGGCTGAGAGTTACACACTCATTCTTTTTCTCTCCCAGTTTCTTTTTCTGCATTCTACACCCCAGGTCACATTTAATTGCTGTTGTAGACACCATCCATGGCTGCATAGTCCTGGTTTACCCAGGTATTGGGGCATATGGGTTCTTGCTGCAGTGTGTGTATAGGACTGCTCAGGAGCGGAGGCAGTTAATGCTGATGTGGACTTGGCAAAGGGTTTTCAGTGACTCATTGATGCCAACAGCCTTTTGCTAATGTTCTTCACTGGGTCTGATTGCAAATATTTCATAGGCAGTTGGATGAAGTTCACTTTCCTGCAGTAGAAAGGCAGACCTGATGATCTAATTGTCCCCCTGGCCTCCTGTGAGGATGCTGTAAGTGGCCTGAATGGAGTCAGCATATCTGGCAGCACAGAGTTCTGTGTGAAACTCAAAGATGATGCATAGATTGCTGTTAAAATAAGCGGTGAAAAAAAGGGTTCTGCTGAATGCTTCGGAAATAGTATGTGATTGTTGCTGAGGCTGTGCACAATGCTGAAACTATGTAAAAGCCATGATCTTACCACCGTTTTCTTGCTTTCCTTTCCCCTAGCACCTGTTATGGTTGCTTGGCTCTTGTTTGAGATAACACTCCAAGATTTTGCAGGCTTTTCCAATCCTGGTTACCTCTGCATAGTGGGGGTCTGACCCTGACTGTGGCCTCTGGCTGCAGCGGCAAAGCAGGGGATGAAGGACTGGCTTGTGGCAGCTCCTTTGCCCAAGGCAAGGTTTGTGCTGGTGCACCCAGTCAGAGCAATGAATCATACTTCTGGGTGTAGGGGGATTCATGGCATTGGCTTCAGCTCTGTGGGGAGTGTCAGGGAGATGTCTGTCTCAGAAAAGGAGCAGGTCAGTGAGTAGTGCCTGAGAACTCCTGTGCACCAAGCTCTCACAACGTGCCAGGGATTATACCTGGGTGCAGGCTAGCTACGGAATGAGGAGCAAACTTCATTTGCAGTTGCTTACTTGCTGCCTATGCTCTTTGTAGACCTCAGGATGTACCTGGCACTTGAAGCAGGAGCTGAGATGTGGATCCGATGCCCCACTCTGCATTTTGCTAGAAATGCACTGACCTGTGTGTTGGGGCTTTCTCTGGCACTGTGGCTATTCAGCTGTCTGAGCCATTCAATGCCCTTTCTTTCCAAAAAGGGGAAACTGGCTATTGGAAATTGTATTAACCATTAACCAATGATAATTAACCTGTTCCACTGGTAATAAGACAGAGATAGGAAAGGCAGAGCATTTGCTGAAGGCTTATTTTAGCATTAGCATCAGGGCTGGGAACAGGGCAGCCCATGGAGTGTGACCTAGTGTGAGCTTCAGTGGAACTTCAGCTTGGGAAACCCATGTGAGGACATGTCTTCTGCTCTGATCTGGGATTGTGTTGAGTTTCT
The DNA here is from genome assembly GCF_022539395.1 of Myiozetetes cayanensis. Taxonomy (NCBI): domain Eukaryota; kingdom Metazoa; phylum Chordata; class Aves; order Passeriformes; family Tyrannidae; genus Myiozetetes; species Myiozetetes cayanensis. The sequence goes on from NW_026087853.1 coordinate 21,871,237, forward strand.
TTACATCTGGGAGAACTGCTGGCCCCTCCACATGGCCACCCATCCTTTGGTCTCTCTGCAGCCCAGGCTGCCCTGGATAAGAGTGAGAATTGTGCTCCCGTTTCCTTGCTGCCGTGCTTCCAGTTCCAAAGGCTGCGTAAGCAGAAGGCAACCTGGGTGCTCAGCTTGGGCAACTGCTGAATGGTTCAAAGTTATGAACATGGCTTTGGCTTACATCACTGTTAGGCCTGCTGGGGTCTTGGTACCTCCTGGCACCCAGCAGGTCCCCTTGTGAGGCAGCTCTGCCTGCTGCCTTGGAGGCCCCTGTAATCTGTGTGATGAGGGGTGATCACAGGCTGCTCAGTGTCTACAGGTAGCTCCTCAGTAGTTGCTCCTGTGGTGGTGATAGCAGTCCTGGAGGGACCCTGTGACTTATTTTGTTCTCCAGAAGGAGTGCTGAGCCTCCAGAAGAGGCTCAGAGCTGGACGTGCCCCACAGGTGGCTCATGTTTGAGCCACGTCTTTGCCCAAAGCATTGGTGATGACATGTGCAACAGGACAAATGCACCTGGGGGATGCACCACTCTCTCTCAAGCACCATCCCTCAATGTTGTAAACATCCATGCTCCTTAAACCTCATGGGATTGATTTCTGAATTCTTTGTAAGGCAGTAGAAACCACATGGTGTTCAAGCCATGCAAATAACAACAAAAAGCTTGAAGTAGAACCAGGTATGCTCAGGACTGGGTCCCATGCAGCAAAGCCCCCACAGCTATTTTCCCATTGCTGATGCTCTTGCTTACCTGGGCACCATGCTCTGTAAAGTTCTGCCACTGGGCTTTCCTCGAGAAATAGTCATGGTTCTTTTCTGCCCTCCAGTATTACTTCCATATTGCTCATGGAAAGCTAGCTCACTTCCAGTCCTGGAGGTCATCCCTGCCTCCATCTCTTCCCATCTTCCCATCCAGGAGGTGATGACAGGAAGGGACATTTCCGTCCAGGTGCTCCCTCTGCCCCTGCCTCTGAGGGCATCCCTGCCAGGTTGCTCCCCTCCACATGTGATAGGCTGTCCTCCCTCTAGGAGCATTGCCCTGGTTGATGCTAGCATCTCCCTTCACCTGGGGTTGGCAATTCATGTCTGGAGTGGGCAGTGACACAGAGTGGCTCACTTAATGAGAGGTTTGTGCCCAACCCAACAGGGGTTTCATGCCTTCAAGATTGATCTTGTCTGCTCAGGCTTAGACCCCTGTCTGGTTTAGCCTCATACCTTTCTTCCTACAACTTCTGATTTGCTGTTGGCATTGAGAGCAGCTAGCAATATGCTCCCTCCAGCATGCATGTGAGAGATGTAGATAAAACTTGAACTTTAAACCCCTGAAGAATTAGTAAGTGTTATTCAAGGGCAAAACAGCTTTTCTGGAGAAGGTAGCTATTTTACCTACAAGAAACATGATTATCTGAATAAGACGAGGTGGGAAAGGGCAAGGGCTTTGGTCAGTGAACAGACTGTCTGTGTGTTTCACCAGTGCTGAGGGAAGAATGGGAACTGTGTCAGTCTAAGCCTATGCTGCTGCTTGTTGTGCAGTCCCTCAGTAGACCTTAATTACCGAAAGACGTGCTCCAGCTTGGTGATTTTCTCTTTGTACTGATCAGGACATCTTAAAAAAGTTTAAGGCCTTGTGGGCTTTTATGCAGTAAATAAAGATTTGCTTTCCTTGAACATTTTCTGGGGATGTCTTAGAGAAGAGACTCACAGATCCCTTTGGGTTGACAGACAAAACACTGGAAATCGGTGGTCTTGCCCAGCCAGAGCACATACGAGTGGATGCTAGAATTAATTTGGCTTGTTCTGCTTGCAGGAGGTCACACCAAGGGAATTTAAGTGCTTTCTCCCTGTAAAAATCTGCCCGTGTTAATAAAATATTGATCCTGAATGGCTGGATAACACTTTAAAAATGGTGTGCCTTCTCAGACCACTTCCCTTTCCCACATGGATTGTACGTCTACAGGCAGCTTCATTCATGAACACCAGAACAATCCTTGGCATACCTGCCATCCACCGTCCTTGGCTCTCCTAAAATGTGAGCCCCACAGCTTGAGCTCTGGCACTTGCAGAGGCTCATCTCATGCCATGTGGATGCAGGAGTCAGGAGGATGGCACTTTGCAGCAGGATCATCTTCTGCCCCTGCTGTGTTCGTGTTAAAGGCAATCCAAAAGACAAATGTGCATGTTTCCATGGTTCCTGTAAATTCTGTCAGCAGCTCCAACAGCCTTGTCCAGCATTAGAAATAAACCATTCTCCCCACTTTGTTTCCAGAGGCTTTCCAGAGCTTTCAGGCTGTCTATTTCTAACTTTTTATCTTTTGATGATGGTACTTTCCCATCTATCTAGACATGCAAAAGTTACCTGTTCCGAAAACCTTCCCTCCATGATGAGTAATACGCTTGGAGAGTACCCTGGAACTTGTTGTTCATTGTCATTATAGATATGTAAATGTGACATGTAATCAGAGAAGCAGCATTAGCTCCCTGCTTGGGCATTGCAGAGCACCTCACAGAGGCCCAGCACTGTCTCTAAGGGCTGTGTGTTTACAGTGATCACTACCTAAAAACACAGAAAGGAGGGGGGGAATATGTCATTTATGTAAAGGCAAAAAGTTGCTGCAGCACAATCCTGGATTTAACACCCATGGAAATGATTTGAGCATCTTGGAATCAGTGTAGTGCTGTGCACATTAGATAGACACAAATTTCATAACACCTGAGGGTCCCCAGCCTCCGGGGTCACTGTGCCAGAGGCACATAACAAATGCAGGACCGAGGTGCTTGCAAACGGAGAGCAAGCTGGGGAGCATCCAGTGCGACTGCTGGCGTGCCGTCCCTCCCAGGGCAGGGTTGAGCAATGAACAGCAACAGGAGGCAGCAGTTAGGTGGAGAATGAAGTGTTTTCTTCGGCCGAAGCAGCCTGGGACATTTGCGGAGGCGAGATGATATGACCAAAGTTGGAATCAAGCCAAATTTACACCCCAATACCATGAAGAGCCATGAGATTTTTAATGATCACAGACTTCTGGCCTCCAATTGCTCTCAGGAGGAAAATGGTTCCTCTGAGTGCTGTGCCAGGAATCCAGCATAATGCCAGTTCAAAAGGGAGATATTCTCTGAGGAATCGCTCACACTGCAGCATTCACATAGTCCTAGGGGGTTTCTTTTCCAAGCGCTTAAACAACTCAGCCCTTGTCCCATTGGTTTTGATCTCAGCTGCTGGTCCATCTGGAAGGAAATATCAGATGCTGCAGGAAATAATTTTACGGGTGACTCAGAGGTGCTGACTGCAGCGAGACCTTGACTTCCCCTTCTCCTAACCGCATGCTTTGTCTCTCCGCTTAGGCCAAATGTCTGTGGCAGACAGTGTTGCCCAGGATGGACCACAGCTCCAGGCACAAACCGCTGCATCAAACGTGAGTATGACAGTCTCAGCTAGTACAAGTCTCACAGTGCACCCCTAAAAAGTGTTAGAGTACTGCTGTGACCCTACACTTGTCCCCTGCACTATGCCGGGGAAGAAGATGGATCATGTGGTCTGTGGAGGCAGTGCCATGACCTCCCTGTGAGTTTGCCAGGCTGCGGGTCAGCTCCTCCTGTCTCCTGGCAGTCTGAGTACGCTGAATAATTGTGGTTTTACTTCATTATTATTATTAGTGTCCATCCCAGGCAGGATCTTGTGTGGGCAGGGCATTGCAGTGGCACATTAATGGGTGAGTTTTGATCCTTAGGCTCTTGCTTGTCCTGCTTGGAGCAAAGACAGTTCTGTGAAAGTCCCAGGGGGTGGGAACCAGATTGGGGCTGTGCTCACGTGGGTGAGCGTTGCCGATGCTGACGGAGAAATCAGGGCTGCAAATTATCTGAGTGCTATTAAGGAAAGCAATTAATGAAGTTGGCACAAGGGCTGGGATGGGTGGGGCTGGAACACGAAGCAGCACATGGGACGTGTAAAATGGCAGTGGGGTGCAGGGCGCTCCTGCAGTGCAAAACTACCTGGCCAGGGCCCTCCTGCCTACCCACAGAGGGAGTAATAAGTGTTCTGCTCCTCCAGACAGCCCTGGCACAGCCCTGGGGACTGAGCTCATTGTGGGCTCCCTGACCCAGCACTGGAAGGGAAGAGGTTTGTGGAGGCACCAGTGCAATACATACTAGAGGCAAGTGAGCTGTCATCTCCATGCCCCATAGCTTCACAGCCACAGATCAGCCCCTGCTGTGATCCCGATCCCTGAATGACAGGGTTGCACCACCCAGCCTACCTCTGGGCCTTCCCAGGGGACTGGTGTGCACCTGCCTGGTCCCAGGGAGCTCTGGGGCTGCCTGCAGCACCCGGTCTGCTGGGAGGACAGGGAGCACAGGCAGCAGTCAGGCTTTCTGGAGGGGAATGCCTGACCCAGAATAGCTCACAGCATCTGCCTTCACTTGAGTGGCAGCAGCTGCCCAGATGTTAAGCAGGGAAAGAGGCTCATCTTTGTTTGCCACGGGATCTCCCGGCGCTTTGGCTCTGCTGGGGTAATTGCATTAGTGATTGGTGTTTGGGAACAGGGGGCCAAGGGCTGACTCACCTCCCTTCTCTCCTCCCTGCCGACAGAAGCCAAACGGTAGAGAGCATGCTGTGCTGCCAGACAGTGTCTGTAAACACAGCACGGGGCCAGCGATGGCAGCATCTTTCTCTCATTAGGAGTTTGGTAGGAGCAGTAGATCTGGGCTTGCAGCCACGAAGGCTGCCTAGTGATCACTCAGGTGCTGGGCTCTTGTTCTCAAGGATTCATTAAAAGGACAGTGTCAGCATGATCAGGCCTGACAGTGTCCCACTGACAGGGGATGGTAAATCTCAGGCAGGACTTAGATGGAGATTGGTGAAGTGTAAACATAATTTCATTGTCAGCTACCTCCCTCTCTGGGCTTTTCTGATGGAGTTCAAGCTCCTGGAAACATTCAGCTGCTTTTAAAGCTGCCAAGGCAAGCTGGACAGCCCATCCCAGTTAGTTTCTGCACTGTAATGCTGTTTAATGTCTGATCTCATGGTCTTTGATATGTGGCATATCAGGGAAGTTAGCAGGGTAGAAATGCAGCCAGAGGGAACCTCTTAAGGGTGACGAAGCATGGAAAGAACTGGCATTCAGGTGTTGGACAGGACATTGGTTTTGAAGGATTTGAGCTTGGGTACAGTAGAGAGGATAGGCCAAATTGTTGCCATAATCTACTTCCTCTCACCTAGCAAGCATGGCGGTTTCTTAGTTCATCCATGCTTTTCTAGGGACTTTGCCAACATCCCTGCATATGACTGAACTCCAGCCATAGGGAGGTGTCTCTAGTCTTTTGGTATGTTCCAGCTTTGAGGACCAAAGTGCCATGAGGACTTGTGGAATTTTCAGGCAGTCAGTGACTGGGAAGATTAAAAAGAGAAATCTCTCTGGAGCAACAACATCTCCTGGAAAAGTGAAAGTGAGCTAAGGGAATTTAGAAGGAAGATCTTGCCTGCTTGCAGTAGGCTTGATTTCTACTCCACACGCTGCCACATCATCACACTGAGCTGCATACAGGGCATCCTGTGAGGCTCCATCCTGTGAGCCATTAGGGATAGTGAGCTACATCTGTATGTGGGCCTGAAGAATTTGTCCAACCTCCTGCCTGTTTAACTTTGTCTTGGGTTGAGACTCTGGCCATTATGTCCTTAGTTTGGTGGAGAAGAAACCTGTATACACAAGCTGGCTGGAAACCCCCTAGCACTGCCCGTGTTTTGGGGGCTGCAGTGTACACTTGTCAGTAATTTGTCTGCTGCCTATTAGTTTATCATCCTTCTGCCTATTAGCTCATCACCCTTCCCCTCTGCCTAAGAGCAAGGGAATCGTTTTGCTTAGCCTCTCCATATTAATTTATCAGCCTCCACTTTCATCAGAATTATTCATGATGGTTCTTTGCTGTTTCCAAAGATCCTGAAGCACCGTGGTCTGGGCTGGGAATGCAGGGTGAGCTTTTTTTCTGTCATGGATGTTTTACAGTTTAAAAGAAACATTTTAATCAGTATGTCGGGAAGGACTAACTAAACTAATGCACTTTCTAATCTTGTACAGATGGTCTTGCAGTTAAGATAGCCAAAAAAGTGCAGGGATTCCAGGCGGAGTTGCTGGCTCTGCTGTGGCCTCACAGTGTGACTTCAGACAGTCACATTAGCACCTGGGACTTTTCCACATCTGCAAAATGACATTCACTTGCTCTCATCTTTTGTGTTTCTTCTGTACGGTGGCTGTTAAGGTTTTTTGAACCCTGGCTGTTCTTCACTGAAGTTCTGTTTTCTCTCTGTTATTCCCAAATTGCTGTTGATCTGCCTGCCTGTCACCCTGCATGGATCTCACTTGTGTTAGATTGTCCATCCCTTCTGGGGATCCTTTTGGAATTTTCCTGTGGAGGATCTAGCCGATGGACAGGTTCCCCTGTATTTAAATGGTACTGAGCAGGAGCTGCTTACAGTGAAGATCTACACCACCCCCTTAGATGATGAGCACATGCAGAGCTGCAGGGACTCACTAATTGAATGTCACCTTGCAATGTCATTGCTCAGCCCGGGGCCGGGTAAGCCTACAAAGCGATGGGAGATTGAGCTTGGTGTTGTTCCCCTCTGATGGTCCTGCCTGCCTGGCCTAACTGGGTGGTCAGTCATGCTGCTGTCATCCCGGCAGTGTGACCTTGCTGGGAGGACTTGTCTCATGCACTGAAGACTAGACAGCACCAGATTTGATCTTTGAGGGCACCGCTAGATGAATGACCTAGCATTGCTACTAGTGATACCTTGGCTGTGCTCCAAGTCTTATCATTTTATTAAGAGTTTTGAGATGACTCTTTGTTTTCCCTAATGCCTCAGTTCCTAGAGCAGGTGGTTCCACGAGACTACAGTGAGAAGAAATGAGTAGCCATCAACAGCAACTGTTTATAGTCCCCACAGCTGGGAACATTCTCAGATTAACCCCTGGGCTCAGAAACCAAAAAGCAAAGAGAAAGATTCCAAATACATATATATTTTTAACTGTCTTGTTTCTTCAGTCAGTGTTACGAGTTTGGGGGTCTGACTAGTGATTTCACACACTTGTCATTGGCAGTGCTGCCACTGACTGACCTGCTCTCCTTATATTGCATAGCTGGACTATGTGAGAACCACTGAATTTTAAAGCTCTTTCAAGTTCTTCCCGAGTCTGTAAAAGCAACCAGGAAGGGGATTAATCCTAGAGCTGGAATATTTCAACTAGGGCAGCTCCCCACCCATCCTGCTTGAAGAGACCAGAAGACTAATCCCATTCCATTCTTCCTCTTCTCTATATCAGCTGCCTTAGGAGCTTTTTAAAGTGCCTGGTCACTTATCACTGCTTTCCTGCTGAAGGGCACAGTCTAACAAAACTATGAACGTTGTTGGTGGGAGAGGTTGTGAGAACTGCTGTGGTTCCAGGTCCCAGCATCGTGCTCTGCACTATTTCAGCATGCAAAGTGGTTGTTTTCAATGGCAGGCTTCCTGGACTGGTGGCCTTTGTTAAAACAGGCATTTATTGGGAGATAACAGTAGGGACTGGCAGTCTATTTAAGTCACAGCTGAGTTTTGTATTATAAATTACATCAACTTCTGGAGTGCCAGACTTCCCAGAGACGGTTAATTCCTGCCTGACTAGCACCTTGTCCCTGTTCCAGAGTCTGCAGTGTTGGCTGATTTATTTTACTGGGGGATTTCATCAAAATCTCTGGCTTTAACCTATACAGCCCTACGTGACTTGGGGTCTCCTTTTCCTTGAGGTCTCCCTGTCTTCCTGAGTGTTAACATGGTAATAAATGTCACATGAAACATTCCAGTGAATATATCCCTGATCTACATAGGAAAAGCTGATGGCAGGCCATTTTTGGGATGAGGAAAGGGGTTTGGGGGCTATGCTGCTATGAAAGGACCTCAGGAGTCTGCACAAGGACTTCTCTCATTTGGTGACAGCACGATGATGTATGGATGGCACACAAGGGTAGAGCTGTCTGTATGTTTGTTGCACAGAAGCAGTGTTTCTCACGGGTGTGCTTGGATCTTAGGGGGATGGAGAGCAAAGCCAGATAGGGAGGGTACATGCTCATGAAAGCCCAGCAGCTGCATGTGAGGGTGGTGTGGTGTCAGATGTCCTTGCAGTCTCCCTGGGGCAGTCCTGGGAAAGGGGCCGTCAACAGAAGTGGTGGCTGCATGGCTTGAAACCCATTCACAGGGCTTCCATGTGGCTAAAGGTTAATGTCCACCTTGTATTGTCCTACAAGGTTTCATTACCCTTTGGCCTGCTGGCCCCTTCTTTCTTTGAAGGACAACACTGTTTTCCAGTGCCTTTTCAATCACCCTTGCCCAGAACAATGAGCCTGGTCCTACTGGAGCAAGCTGTGGTTTTCTGGCTGGTGCTGGCTGGGTTATAAACCCAATCTGGCATCTGTTGACTTGGGAAGTGTTAGGGTCCAGTGTATAATTAATAACACTTTCCTCCCAGGGCGCAAACTGATGCTGATGTGCTGTAATTAGGAACACACACAGGCTCAGAGGGTGACTTAGGCATAAGGTTAATGAACTGTAGGTCCCCATAAGAATTGGAGTGTGATGACTCCAAAATCAGTTTCAGAGGGAAAGTTAGAAAACTCTGGAGGGGACAGACTGGGGGCACTGTGCAAATCAGACCCCAAAACAGACTAAAGATAACTTGCTTTGGGATTAAGTGCCTAGAGCACTGTGGGCAACCCTGGAGGTTGCTCCCTGCAGGCCATGCTGCTCATTTCTGAACTTTCTGAAATGAGTATTGTTGGAGAAGAGCTCTGCAGAGACCAGTGCGGACAATGGAGGTGACCTTGTGTTAGGGTCCACAGCAGCAGTAACACTGCAACTGTGAGGGTCACCTGCCTGCAGAGAGGAGATGGGACTGTCCTGGTTGTGCAGCCCCAGTTGGGTGTCACCACTGTGGGGCCAAGTCCTGTGTCCACTAATGGCCTTTCTGTGTCTCCTCAGCCGTCTGCGACCCGCCATGCCAGAACAAGGGCTCCTGCAGCCGTCCCCAGGTCTGTACCTGTCGCTCCGGCTTCCAGGGCTTCCGGTGTGAAGAAGTTGTTCCCGAGCAGGAGTACCACCCGCCTGGTGCCATTGCTGCCTTCCAGCCCCCCACAAGCTCCCTCCGGAGGAGGACCAGCACGACAGGGCGGGATGCCTCCCTGCAGGGGGCTCAGGCACCCATCCCACGGCACGTCCCAGCTGTGTAAGTCAAACCTGGTTCCTGGCAGGACATTCCCCCAAACGCTCAGGCAACTAACATCATGGTCAGTTGGGCCACAGCCTCCTCTTTATGAGACCAGGCAACTTGGATCTCAGTGGAAACTCCTCCATGGGCTGTGGGAGCTGACATAAGGGGTCAGATCCTGCTGTTCTTCCAAGGGTCTCAGGTTGTACCCAGCACTGTGTCATGGTCCCCGGGCACATGCAGGAATAGGACAGGATAATGATGCTCCCATGAGGAAGGAGAACTGTGACGGTCATCAGTTTGCCCCTGTCCTGTTGGTGACTAGCCTTCATGGTAGCTGCAGGGTGGACAGAGGAGTGGGGGTTAAATCTCTTTCCCAAGAGGATATTTTTTAGAGCAACATATCCAGGTAGTATCCACTGAAGAGTACATAGATCCAAGGTGTGCTTTGAAGTGCTGGTATTAGCAATGCGATGACACTCTGAGATGTCTCCTGGCAGTTTCTAGCCATTATTGAGCTGTTTGTTCCCTATTTCTGTGTCACCTTGCTGTGATTTGGGTCATTTTGGCACCCAGGCAGGTGCCTGCATATGGGGTACAGAAGCAAAGATACAGACGTTGGAGCGCAAAGAGGTCCATGCAGGAGGGAACTCTGTGAGGAGTGTGTTAAGCTCAAGATGACAACTGTGGCATCATCTGGTCCTTTGTTGGGTGAGGAAGAGCTTAGCACTTCAATACACCTGCCTCAGGTCAGTGCCAAGATGGTCCTGTACACAAACCGCAACCCTCCACAAAAACTTGGGTTTTGTGACATCCTACTGGAGTGGTAGGGTTTTTGCTGAAGGAGGCAGAAAAGATGGGAGAAGTGCCTTTCCCTGACAAGCACTGCTACTGCACTGGCAGCTTGGTGGGGATGGAGAGTTGGGAATAGTGCCTTCTGCTGTACAACAACCCATGCGTATTGTTTGTTTGTTTTTTTTTTAAATTGTCTCTGCTTTTCTGTAAGAGTCCACAGACATGGGAGCAAAGTGTTGGGCTGCATCACCCTTAATGGCTCCTGTCTTTCTTCCTGCTACTCACTCAGTTGCAGGGCCAGAAAGACTGGTTTTGTTGGTAGCCACCAAAGCAGAGAATTTGCACATGGCTTCCAGCAGAAGCCCCTCAGTCACTGTCAAGAAGACATTATAGCGAATTACAGGTGCTTAGTCTGGAGGTAACTTCAATTTCTCCTTTACTTCTCCGAACACTTGACTTTCTCTGTCAACATCACTTGGAGCTGCCCGAGAAGAGGGCAAGTCAGCCTTTGTTTTTCTGTATTCCTGCAGGCTGTTTTCAACGTGCTTGTTGCTCCTAAAGTAACTGCTGCCCTTCTCTCTCTTCTGAAGTGAAGGCAGTGCATGGGCTGGAGACATTTCTAGACACTTACCCTTGGCTGTCAACAATTTTGGAGAGGCTCAAATGACTGACAGAGAGTTGACTGACACCAAGTTGTTTCTTGAAACTGACATATCTTGGTGCTCAAATGAAAGATGATCTGATAGGAACGAAATTCAGGAAAGGCAGAGGTGATGCTGGCAGGGAGAGGTGGTCAAACCTCTGTCATCACTGCTGCGAGAGAGGCTTGGTGCCCAAGCGAGCATGCAGCCCTTGCACGTGCCTGCAGTCCTGGGCATTGCTGACGAGTTTCCCCGCAGTGATGACCTCCTCCTACCCCTCCGTGCCATTGGTCTGTGTGGAGGGACTGGAGGGGAGGGAGAGCAGTGCCCTTGGACATACAGCACCTGTTGAAGGCTTTCCCAGTAAGGAACATGACCTCAGACTCTGCAGAGAGGACAGGGGTCTGTGCAGGCACTGGAAGAGCATTCTCGTCCAGTCAGTCAGACATAGCGTCAAGTGATCGCTGAGTTGGGATTGCTGAATGCCCAGCTGCCTGATGTACCTTAAATCCTCTGGCACTATCCCAAGGAAATAGGACTCCATTAAGGACTTTGCTATGCTGTTCCTATTTCCCTCCTCATGGAGGCCATAGGATGTCACCTTATTCCATGCTTCAGCAAGAGAATTTGACTATCATCCTTTACAATGGGCAGACGTAGGACACCGGCATATGTCCACCATTGACCACCTTCTGGAGATGTCCTGAAGGATTTGCTGAGGCTGCTGTGTGTGTCTCTGACAGGTAGTTCTCCACCACCACTCTGGGTGCTATGCCACAGGCCACTGCCTTTCCTGCCCAGGCAATGTTTAGCAGCCCTGCTTTGCAGGCAGGTGGGGAACTGCCTGCACCCTGTCACTGATCTGCACTGAAATGCCTCTCTTCAGCCACCATGTGTTTTCCTGTGCAATTCAGTCACTTGGGGTTTTTTAACGTTGATTCTTATAACACGTTGTGGAACTACATGACCTAAAAGTCTTGCTGCTGTTAGATGAATTGTTTCCTAAATATTTTTGAGTGTCCCCTTCAGCATGCCGACTTCTGGGCTAGTTGAGGAGCCTGTAAGAGTCAGCATTGGCAGCCAAAGGCAAGGTCTTGCCTTTGCACCTGGCCATGCCCTTCTGCTGCTTCACTTGCACGGGCATTGGTCCTCGTCTGGCCTCTGGGTGAGTTGGCTCAGTTAAATAAAGCAGCAAAACATGAGCAGACTTAAGGATGATTTTCTCTCACTTCAGTGAGCTAAATTGGCTTATTGGGATATCACGAGACCAGAAGAATTGGACAGAATTGCAAATCTAGCAGTGAGGGGAAGAAAAGGAGGGAACTCCTCTTTTGCTGATGGGGAAGCCACTTCTTAGGTTGGTTATTTGTCTCATGAAACCATGCTCTTAGACTTCTCTGAACTTGGAGTCTGCTTCTTGCAGTTACGGCATCATCTATTTCTGTACTATTGCTGTGCTTCAGCATCAGACTTTCTCCATACTAATGTAGCAGCAAAAGCAAGACATTTGTATTTGCTTTCTGAGAGCTAGGTAGATCTTGCTCATGTTTGCAAGTATGAGGATTGTTTCTTAGGCACTGCAAACTTGGAGTCATGTTCACTGGAGTTCAGCTTGCTGTCAAGTCTGAGAAGAACAGCTTGGGTTTTCCAGTCCATAGTCTCCTCCTGGATAAGAGTGGATTGTGCTGGTGGGATACTGACTTGTCAGTCTGCCATGATCCCACTGGTGTACAGGGTTGTACTGGTGATACACAATTGGCTGTACTGGTTGGTTTGTATTTGCACCTGGCAGGTGTGAAGGTTAGCGAATGGATCTGTGGGCATTCCCACTGTAGCTGTCATAGATCTGTTTCTGGGCATGCTGGCAGTTTTGGGAAAGTGGACATGAAGCATTGTGAGTGAGCACAGGTGTCAGGGCTGTGGTGTTACATGAAGCCTTCAGTGCCTCTGTTTGGAGAGGTACTGGGGAAGAACGACTGCATCCTTGGATTGCCCATATGGAGACTAAAGAAGAAGATGTATTCAATCTTACCTGAGCTCAGCTCTTGCCCAGGGGAAGACATGGGTAGAAGGGCAGCTCTGGGTCTAGTTTGCTGACACCAGAGCTGGTGATGCTCAAGCTGTCATCCCCTAAAATACAGACTAAGCGATGAGCACCACTTCCCAAGTCCCTTCAGCAGGCCATGGCTCAGCAGAGATTTGGAGTCAGGTGTGTGAGGGAGCCTGTGGGGACCTGTTAGCTGCTGCAGAAGCTGAGAGATCCCTGCACCGTGCTGGTTGGAACAGGGAGTGCTCTGGAGAGCAAAATCCTGGGGGTGTAAGAGGCCCTCCTGGCGTGGGCTAACTGCAAATCCTCCCTCTTCTTGATCTCAACTTGAATTTCTGCCCAGAGAAGCAAAGCCCTGATAGATGATTATGCAGGATGAGCTGCACCTCGGACCAGAAGCCGACCTAAATGGAAACATCTTTGTTTTCCTGAGGCTGGAATATCAGCAGAATTCATGTTTATTTAGCAGGGAGTGGAAAGGGCTTGTGCCCCTGCCCCTCACCATCAGGATGGATGACCAGCTGCCTTTGACTCTGGACAGCGTGCATGGAGGGTCCTGCTGCTGTCACTGGAGAAGGTCCCTTTCTGCAGGAGTGTTGGGCATAAATCTGTAACAAGCATCTGTGCAAGGGAGCTGTGCTGCCTGGATGGGATATTTATGTGAATGAAGGCTGCCTGGAAAGCAAGGTATCCTTCATCTTCACAGGAAAGAAAAGATGTCTGGGACCTGCAAAACATTTTCTCAGTAACTCAGGCAAAGGAAAAGGACATAGCTGTGGTATAAGGTGCTGAGACACAGTGCAGACAGCTTAATGCAGCTCTTGAGGGCAGGGAGCTTCCTCTGAGAGGGTTCTGTTTAGGCAAGGCAGTTGCTGGGAGTTGCCTGGTGTTTTCAGGATGGAAAAGGAAGAAGGCTGAGTTGCAACATGCCTGGCCCACTGACTCCTGATGTCAGAGTCTCCTCTGCAGCACCCTGGAGGAGACATCTCCTCCCTTCCTGATGAGAGGAAGGGCTATATGCAGCCCTTGAGGAGGGTTGGCCTGGGAACACTGGGAACCTCATGCCAGCAGGAAGGCTCTGCCAAAAATCTCTATTCTCTCTCCTGGAAGCGAAGGATGAGAACAGCAGGGAGCAAGCAGACAGCAGGATCTTGGGTGTGTAGCAGAGGTTGCTGGATGGAGAAAGTATATTCCCCCCATTTGAAAATTGACTGAAACCAGCTCTTGTTCTGGTGGTAGTCAAATGTCAAGCATGGTCCTTTGCAGAGGGGATTGGAGCCCATGGGTGGATATAAAGCTGTCTGCTCTGGAGTGGCCACTTAAAACATGACATTGAGAATTATGGCTTGGCAAAATCATCTTGATGAGCTTGTTATCACTGTGGACTAGCAGATAGAACAAAAAGTTCACTGCAAGGTCACTTGCTTTTTGAAGATGCTGCTCCAAACAGAGGCAGATTTGTCTTTATTGTTAAAGCAGGATCTGGAGCCTTCTGTCTTGCCAGCTTTGAACTTTCCACATTTATGAGACAAAGGGGAGCTTGCTTTCTGCCTTACTTGGATTGCTACTGAGTGTCCGGGACTGTTTGTCCATGATACATGGTCATGGTCTATACTAGCCACATATCTACTTGTCATGAATGCACCTTCTGCTCTTCTGCTCACTTGTGGCTGTCACTCACTTCACATTTTATGAGGGCTGCAATTTATTAATCCCCAAATATCAGAGAAAATAAAAGATACCTCTGGATGAGAAGCGTACCATCCAGTGCCCATGAATGCATTCTCATGGCATGGGCTGTGGCAACTTTGCCACTTTGTTTGGGATGGGACCAGCCCAGGAAACCCAATAGTGCATGATGTTGAATTCCTGGGGTAAAATACTGGTGCCAGCCTTCCCTTCTGCCACTGTGGTGTCTTTGAGCTCGTTACTTGAATGGCATATTTTCTCATATTTTCTGCAGATATGCCCTAATTGCAGCTTTCTAAGGTGCTTCCCTTTTGCAATATAGTTTTCACAGTGTTCCTTGATCCAGAGGCAACTTTGAGTAGATATCTGAGACACTGTTAAAAAATTGAAAATAAAAAGCCAGTGCCAGTCCACATGAGAATATATGAAAAGAGATTACACTCAGGGTAATGAGATATCTGTAACCTCCAGATCTTATCCCCTCTCCTGCTTTGACATAGTCAAAAGCCCTTGGCAAGCTGGTTGAGAAGCCTAAAGGGAAAACTCAAGCTACCCAAGAGGAACGTAAATGTAATTTTTCTTATATAAAAATAGTCCTGTTTTTAAATTACATGATATACCTTCTCTGCCTGGCACCAGATACTGTTGCTCTACTTTCTAGTGTTTTAAAGCTGTCAGCACCGTTCTGTTTTATGTGTTTTATGTATTTACTTTCTAGGGGGTTGCATACTCTTTTTCAGGCCCCTTTTTTAAACTCCAAATATGGTCTTTGCATTAGACCTGGTTCTTCTGCACCTCCTTGGGAGTCATTCCTATAGCTTAATTCAGCCTCTAGGCAGCTCAAATGCACTTTCCCTTCTAAGTGAAAGAAAAATGCTGCTACTGTCAGCTTAATCTGAGACTCCATGCAAGAGAGCAGGGTGCAGGGCAAATACATTGTTCATGTGGTAGGTAAGGTAGTACAGAAAATCCAGTTTATAGCCTATTTTATATACTATACATACATCATTTGGGACAGTTATGACAATACAATTTATACAGCAGTTCTGTAAAGGAGAAAGACGTCAGCAGAGCACTAAGGCCACATGATCAAATGCTGGAGAGTTTTCCTAATGCTTGAATCAGGATTGTCATCTAGCTTGCTTTCAGCTCCTGTGTGCATATGGATTATGCTGCAGTTTCTCATACATGACTGTGTGTTGCCTTATTTGGTTTAAGCTGGTACTTCAGTAAAATCAAAGCTATTGTCTTTGGTTTCAAGTGTTTTCCTTAAATCACCATTGCTAGCAAGAAACAAGGGATTAATTGAAGTTGATTTGGTACAAGGAGTGGTTGAAATGAAGATCTAGAAGTTTCTATATAAAATATACTTGTTCTCCTCTCCTTTCTTCAGAAGCATTCTGCCTTGAGTGCTTGGTGGTGGATGGGATTGGTCCCCAACTTTCTGCACCACCTCCTTTTTGTCTCACCTGTATGGAGGCTCTCTTCAGGGACAGGCAGAAACTAAACATACAGGCAGGAATTGAGAAGATATTCAAGCTGAAAAAATATTATCTGTTACAGTTGAAGGAAGAATATCCTCCATGGGAGGAAGACATCTGGAAGGAGAGGCTGAAATTTTGCAGGGTAGAAGTGAACAGCAAATTAGGCAGCAGAGGGTAATGTGTGCAGCTGCATACGAGGGACTGGCGGTGCTTAGGACTTTGGAGGCAAAAGACCCAAGTCACATGGGTTTTCTTCCTGTGCACCTTGGGGTCTTGCTCTGAGTCAAGGTATTCTTCATTGCCAGAAAAGATTTTGACATATTAGAAAGAGTTCTGAGAAGTACAACAGGAAGTAGGGAGCTGAAGGTTAATAGACCCATATCTGGCAAACTGAGCCAAATGCTGACCTTGGAGGATGGGGAACATACTTTGAGGCTGAGGCTATAAGAAAGGGGCAGACAGGGTGTATTAGGTTGCCTGTAGCTTTGGCAGGGTGGCCATGTGAATTTTTCAGCAATAAGGCTTTCTAAAAAGCCAAGTGCCAAATTCTTCCAGGGATGTAATGACAGGTTGATAATGACACTGGAGCTTTGCCTTCTCCATCACTTTGGAACTGTGCTGCTGAGGAGCTGGAGTCCAGGCACTGCCAAAGCAGGCACAGTGCTCTGGATCCCTTCCAAATGAGGATTCTGTGAAACCTGTTCCTCCCTGATGGTCCTTGGTGTGGATACTGAAGGCCACATGAGAGAGGTGTAGAGTAGATTCGTGGTCATGGTACTTCTGGAAACTCTGGCTTTGCCACCAGGCATCATGCATACGTGACCAGGAGTGCTCCTAGTCCCCAGCCAGCCTCTAGTCTTTTGGCTAGTGAGTAATTGGAGGGGTGGAGCCAGTGCAGAACAACACAGACTAAAACTCACTGAGATGCTCATTCTCCAATCACTGTCAGGGCTGAGACTTCATGAATGGTCAGCAAAGGTTACATCCCAACACAGCTCTCGTGGATTGAGTGCTGCAGGTGAGGGAATTCTGTGTATGGCTAGGGATGGAGAGATGCGAGGAGACCTAACCACATTGAGCTAATAAAGCCAAAGGCCAGGACATCCTGCTGGGTGTTCAGCTTTGAGCTTAAAATATGTCTTAGATCTACAGTGTTTCCTGGATGAGTGGGAGACTTCCCAACACCACCTCCTGTAGATGAAAAGCCTTCACTTCTTCAAATGAGAGTACGACACTTGTCTCCTCTCCAGCCTGTTTCTGTCATGCCCGGGGTGTGTGTGTGTGTGTGTGTGTGTGCACGCACGCGCAGCCGCAAACTCTTCACCTCAGTTGCACGCCTGGGATGAGGGAGGCTTTGTCTGCCCTCTTCATGTGCTATGTAAAGCGGGGGGCAGGCAGCTGGCTCCCCCCACTCCCTGGGGTGCATGTGAGGATGAATAGACTAAAGTGTTTTTTCAGGGCTTTGAAGCTGGCAGCCTGGTGAAGGAGTGGGTGTCACCAGTCAACAAGATGGAAATGAAACTCAAAAGTGCTTGTTTTCCTACTATGTTACAGGGGAGACGAGTGATCTCCCTGCAGTCCATGATGAACTTTTTCTCTGGCTGATGCCTCTGCAGCAGGTTTCATTAGATGGCAGCCAGGCCCTCAGGTTGCAGTTGTTGTGTCTTATGGAAACAGAGGGCCCTTTGAGATGGAGATCTCGGTGTGCTTGTGGGCACAAGAACAGGCTGATATGTTGTCCTCTCCTCTTGCATATCACTGCCCTAAATACAGATCCTTTCCCCGCCTGGTAGAACCCTGTACTGAGAAACACAGGAGTAGGAAAGGGGCAGAGGAGGCATTGCTGTGGTTGGTGAGGGTGATTGAAACCTCAGCGGGGTGGTCACATTGCACGATGGACAGACCATCTCTCCAACTGTGCCAGCAACTTATGCCTGGTTTTGTGATGCTGCAAAAGCTGTGGCTATGGGATGATGTCTGCAGTAAGATGGTGGCACTAATGGAGACCTGCATGTGAGGGCAGCTGTTAGGATAGTTCTGGATGTGTCTCTTCTCACTAAGGCATGAGAGTGGCTGTGCGAATGTATTTAGGAGCAGTGCTGTACCTGTTGATTGTGCTGCTGAACACCAGCCCCTGGATGCAGCAGGGGAGCAAACTGTGGCAGCTTTCTCATTGTTTCAGCCCAAAGGAGTGTGTGGCTGAGTGCTGCAGGCCAGCCTGGGCAGTTCTGCCAGAGAAGTGGTAGCTTGCCTGGTCTACCTTATCCTCTAAGTTCCTGTTTTAGTCTATGCAATGTGCAAGGTTTGGCCCATATGTGGCATTTGTAATCAAGTAGCCTGGCCTGGTTCCTCTGCTGTCTCCACTTGAAGCTCAGAGTGGTTGCAGGCTGCGTTTTTATTTTTCTGAGAGTCACTGGCTTGCACTTCAGCTCTGGAGACAAGCAGTTTGCAAACAGCTCTTTATCACATTTGGCATTTGGAAATCGCAGTTCTGGCCATTTTATGGGTCAGCACTAAGGTCTGATGTATCCAACCTTGGGTGCAGTCTGCAGCTCCCAGTGACTGCCTAGTGCCGTGCCCTTGTGCAAGGCGTGTTTCTGCAGCCTCTCTGGACTAGGCAGGTGCTGTTCCCATGCTTGGGGAGCTGGACTTCTTCCAGGGAGTCAGTTGCTCACTGCCTAATATGTGAAAGCAAAGAAGAGCACTCACATTGTGGCAGGTGGCATGTGTGGCACGTGTGACAAGGGAAGGGCATTTAATGTCAGCTGAGAGCTCTGCAGAGGCATGTGAGCAGCCACTTTGGCTAAGGAGCAAGTTAGATCCCCAGAGGCTGGTTAAAAAGAACCTGTTAGGTCTCTGTACTTAGACAGGATCACTTTTGTATGTGGTGTCCAGCAACTCCTGAGTAGACAAAAATAGTGTTCACAGCTCATCTTTCTCCCTCTTTGTTTTCACCCACTACAGTGTGGACTGGGAGCCAGCAAGGATAGCCCTGCAGCACTAGCACTGTTTTGGGTGCCAGAAGAAGGAAGATGCCAGGTGATGGTGGTGGAGTCTGAACTTGGTGGCATGGGGCAGACAGCTAGGGACTTTACTGTCCCACGGACTTGTACATCTGTTGCTATGGTTTGTGGTGAGAGATCCAGAGAAATCTTGGGCAGCCACTGGTGTATATGTCAAGTGGAGCAAGGAGCTGGAGTTACCACTGCAAGATGGCACGGGAGAGAGCCCAAAATGAGAGCCATATGGGCTCTGTGACAGCTTCTTACTAACCATGGTGAGGGATAGGGATGCTGGACTGACATGTCTCTTGGCATGTACCACCAGCATTGAGTATCATGTGAGGCAGGGAGCCTGATACATGTTCCTGTCAATGGAGACCCACTTTGGCAGTGCTGTTTGTGCCCAAGGAAAAGGGTGTTGTCAGTGGCACCTCTGCCCACAGGAGCTCTAGAGGTTTCACAGCAGAGGGAGGATTTGGATGACTTGTGCCTTTACGTCTCTGTAATGGTCTAGATGCCTGTGTCTGGTGTCCCATCTGGCATGAGATCTGGCTGCAGGTGTCTCTGAATCCAACACAAAAGGACTGGATAGTCATTTCTGTGGCCTTCAGGGTGCACAAGTTCTGCTTGGCTCTGCCAGGAAAGTCTTCTGCCTGGGGGAGGCTGGTAGGTGCTTCTCCTGTGCAGAAGAACTTCCCTTGCCTTCCACCGAACCCTGAGGAACAGGGGCTTCAAACTTCAGTGTCTCCCTCATTTGAATGGGGGGTACTAGAGCTGAAGACAACTACAGACAGGTTTCAGAGGTATTTCTGCTGCTCCTGGAGATAATAAACTGAGACAGGATTTATGGACATGATGTGGGTGGGCTTGAAGTCAGGTGCCTTGTATGGTGTGGTTTTCCCTCTCCTCCCCTATTCCTAACAGAGCTGTCTTCCTTGTCAGCATGTTTGTGAGCTAATTGATAATAAACCTGACTGCTCTCTAAGCAGTGCCTCTCCTGTGCTTGGGGGCCAGCAGACCGAGCCATGAATCCTGTCTGCCTGCTGAGGAACCTGTTTGGAGTCCAAGAAAGGGGAAGTTTCTGGTTTGCGGTCAATTTGCTGCTTTCCAAGGCTGGCTGCTTCTCTCCCCCTGTAGACACAGACACTGGTGTTAAGGCTGCCCATTCTTCTGCAATGCTTTAGTGGAAAATCAGCAACTGCCGAGCATTACAAAGGGGGAAGTGAATCACTGTTTTTGGTCCCTGTGGCCCCAAGCAGGGAGGGTGTTTTGCCAAAGGGACAGGCGAATGGACAAGACAGACACCAAGTATATTGTTCAGCATTTAAAATCCAGGGGAAAACCCCCTGTTGTCTTGGCAGGTTATCAGGGCTGAGCATGACTCAGCCCCTGACCTGGCTGAAGCCTCTCATCTTGGAGATGCACACACAGGCAGCAGGCTGGAGGAGCTGGGGTGGACTTGACAATGCTTCAGTGGCTCCCCTCTGTGGGATTCTGCTCCCAGCTCTGTGGGCAGCATGTGGCCTCTCCAGGTGCCTGGAGGGAGCAGTTGCATCCCAAACAGCAGGCTGGTTATATTTGGAGAGATGGAGCTTGTTGGGTTTGGGCCCTGGGATGGGGGTTTCTGGACCTTGGGAAGATGGTTTCTTCTATGAAGGCTGATTATCTTCAGCTTTGTTTTGGCGAGTGCTGTCCTACTCTGTCGTTGCCCTCCTGGGAATTGCTCCTTAGGTCTCTGTGGTCTCTGTCATCTCTCCCTGATGCTCAGCATGGCGCAGATTTGTTCCAGCTGGAAGAGTGACTTTCCAATCCTCATCTGTCCAGCCTTTGCCTTGTCTGGGGTTAGCACCCCTCCCTGCTGACCGCACTGCCCACGATTCACTTTCTCCACTGTGCCTCAGGCCATCCACCCTGCTGTGGTCAGTCAGGCTTTGTCTGGGGAGAGGGTGAGGCAGGTTGGATGACAAACCAGTAACACTCTTGTGGTACTTGGCTCTGCATTTCCTTTACACAAATAGAAGAAACACCATTTCCCAGCTCACTAGCAATCTGGCCAAAGTCAACAGTTGGATGAAGAGTGGCCGATAGAAGCTAAATCCAGGAAAGACTGAGGTGTCACTGCTGGGGAGTGGGAAGTGTTTTGAAGAGTTTACCACCTTTGCCTCCAATCCCAAGGAGATTACCTGGCATTAAGTCACTAAGAGAGTGATCTGCTCCACCTGGATTCCCTCTGGCTTTTGGTTACCCAGAGAATCATGATCATCTGAAGTGATGAGAGATTTGAAAACACTTTCTATATACAGTGGGTTAGAAAAACAGTATCGTTTTCTAGATACTTTGGTCTCAGTGATTTAGACTTGGTTATTGTGATTCTGTGTACCTAGTCCTGAAATTGTAGGCTTTAAAAAAGCCTGTGGTTGATTCAGAAAACAAGAGTCTCATATCCATCTGTATGGTTGCTGGGAGTCTGCCAGCTCAGTCTTCAGTGTTTTGACAAGATACCATTCACCTCCTCTAGTAAGGAAACAGTTCATATGGGACTGGCAGGAGAGCACGATATCCAGGGAATACAAATACCTTCTCTACCCTGCTTGACCAAAGCCTATTGAAAATAAAATGTTTAATACAAAGGTGCTATAGCAGATGTGTGGATCCCTTTCTGGATGTCATACAGGTATCATTTGGATCCTGCAGGGTTATGTGGCACTAGAATGTAGGGGACCAGATCTCCCCTAGTTCTTCTGACTTCTAGCATGTGTCCTCAGGGGCCTATGGGGAATCTAAGTCCTTGACCTGCACTTCAGAAGAGGGCAGCTGCAAGTGCTCCTTGGATAGTTTTGAACTGTTGCAGATGTGGGTCAGTCTGTCTGCACAGCTCCCTTCCATCCCAAGTCTCTTTTAATTTCAGTTATCACCTAATACTTACAGGTATTTCCATGTGAAGATCTGAGATCTCAGCCAGTGACCTTTCAGCTGGCGGAGATCAGCAGGAGCACACATATCCATGCTCCTGGAAGGAGAGCGCTGCTCCCTTTGCCTTCCCTCCTTTGCCTATGTGTTCCCCTGGACCACTGCTGCTGTCACCTGGACTCTGCAAAGGCAGGCACCCTAGGACAGCCCAGAAGGAGAGGAGTCCTAGGAATCTGCATGCTGGTTTTGCCCCATAGGCTGCGCCTGACACAGAGAAAGTTGTCAGCAGCTCTGATGGATGAAAAGGAGGGAAACCAGCTGCTTGGCAGGTGGTTGTCTATAAAGGAAGAGACCACTGCCTCTTTACAGAGATCTGTGCTGGCCATGTGCCTGGCTGGAAGAGTGGAAATGAGTAATGCCATGTTGAGGGAGGCTGTAAGACTGAATGAATATGAAGCCCTGGGATTTTAAGTATCTTGGAATACAGTGCTTGAAATGTCAACCTCCTCTACTTCTTCTCAAGCAGGTAGAGGCATGCAGAACGGTAAAACAAGCTCTACACTCTGCTGATTTAGAGCCACACCATCTGTTTGCCATCCTCATTCTTACCTCTAGAACAGCCACACCAACAAGAGAACCTGTGGCAATGTAGATCCCTGGGAACTGGCCAAGCTCCAGCCATATGTATATTAAGATCCTCCAAATGGATAAGGGTTGCTGATGGCTTCTGACCAGATCAGTACTGATGTAGTGAGCTCAGATTCATTTCCCAAGACATGCTGTCTGCCCAGCATGGACTGACTCTGAAGGTTTGGAGGGAAAAGGCTCTGTTTTGTATTCCCTGCCCATGAGCCAGTTGCTTGGCATGATTTGGGAATGGATTGGGACTGACAAACTGAGATGGAAAGATGCCTTTTGCCACTGATTTCTATTGCCCAGGATAGAATGGTGTTACTCAACTCAGTCCACAAATCCCAGTGCTCATATGCCTAGAATAGAACAAAATAAACAAATTATTCAAAGTAAATCTGACTTCCCCCCCCCCCGCTCCCCTGCTGCGACTCACTCTGGAATGCTTTGCCAACAGGATCTCAGTAGGATGGCTTTTCCTCAAATGTTGCAAACCATGGAGTAATGTTCCTACTCCATTTTTCCTTTGTGAAGTTGGCACTGCCTCTCACAGTAAGCTCATATAATCTCTTGTTCTTTGGAACTGAAATACTAATGATTATTTTTTTAAAGCCCTTCATGTTTTTTTGTGGGTTTTGTTACGAAATCATGGGAATGAAAAGAGGTGTTCCTAAAGTCAAAGGGTGGAATTACTTCAGGCAGCCCAGTCAAGCCCTGCTACTTGCACATAGCATGCTCCCTTCGTCAAGGGTCAAAACGATCTGAAGATTTTCAAGCAGAAGACCTGATATTTCCCTGAGTTATGCCACCAGTCACCTTCACCCAGTGACTCTTCAGAACTCGGAGCTGAAGTTGCCCTCAAATGACCAGCACTAGGACAGTCAGTATTGTTGGGATGAGGAACTCACTTCTTTTCCTTGGGTGTTTCTGTCTATGCAGTAAAAGACCTTGGAACCCCAGCCATGTTCACCCATAGGACTACGCTTGGGATCTCTCCCTAGAGATCAGAGAATAAATGTGCCTGAGCTTCCAAGGCTTGGTAGCTCTCACCTAGTCTCCTTAGAGTTCCATATATCTTTTTCTTTGTTGCTAACAAAACTACCAGTAGCACACAAGGTGACAAAGCAGTAGGTAGCAGGCACCAGAAGTTCATTTGCTTGCTGCAGGGCTGAATTAATAGCTCAGAAATGTGTGGGCAGGTCATGCCTGGGCCACTGAGGGTAGGAGATTCTCTGCAGAATCTCAGGAAAGCTTCTGAAAGGGACTGAGGTAGAACTGAAATAAGTTCTAATTCAATTCAATTCACTTCAGTTATTCTATCTAGCCTTGCTGATTATTGAAAAGCAAACACTCTTTGCTGTCCTTATCTCACTTTAGGTCTTGATTTTAACAAGACAGTAAATATTTTTGTCAGCCCACTTTCCTCTCCTGAAGCAATGGTGTCAGGATTTGGGGAATCCAATACTGAGTTTTTTGCAGAAGGAAAACAGCTATACTGCTGCATGTGGGTATGATTTCTAGTACAGAATCATTTGGCTTCAGTTTGCACATGTTTTTTCATGGTTTGCCTTTCTTGGTTGGATTAAACGGCTCTTTACACTGGGTGTTTTGTTCCTGTGGAGAAACCTGTGCCCTGTAATCAGAACACCTCTTCATCTTCTTTTTCCTAAACTGAAGAGACTGAATGTTTTAGATCTCTTAGAAAAAGACATTTTCGCTAACCCTCCAGTTATTGTTGTCATTCTTCTTCCTGTATCCTCTCCAGTTTTTTGACATCCCTTAGAAGATGTGACATACTTTGCATCAGAGCTAGATGATACTGCAGCATATTTACATCCTACTGTCATGAGGATGTGCAGGAAGGCAAAAATACCTCCCTGTTTCTGCATGTTTCACTGTCCTGATGTCAGGGCATTGAACTGACAGTTCATATTTAATTGCTTGTCATTGCCCCTGAAATTTTTTCAGAATTTCTGTTTTCCAGGATCATCTCTGACTGTCTGCAGCCTCTGCCTGCATTCCTTCTTCCTAGAAGTGTAATCCTGCGTTTAGCTCTATTAAAATCCCATGTTGATTGGAAGGATTTGCCCTCCACAGAGATCCAAACTGTTCTCTGTGATTGCTCTGTTCTCATCATGATACACCACATTGCGAATATTTGTGTCAGCAGCACACATTATCAATGTTGATCGTGTGTGTATTTCGAAATAAAAATATTTATTTCCAGATGAAATTCTTGAATCGTGCCAGGCCTCATACTGATCACCCTGGGACCCATCTCATTCCCTCCCTGGTGATGACTACTTCTTGTGTTCTGTCACACTGCCAGTTTGTTACTCATTTTGCATGTGCCTGATTGACATTGTACTGCCCTGTTCATTTTTTTATCAGAATAGTGTAGAGTCTCAGCTTGTTGGTGTGCATGTATGTAATTCTGTCAAGTTATGAAAATGAACTCCCTTGTCAAGAGTGGTTCTTCATATTCTTCATAGACCCTCTTCACTTCCATATTCCTTTCCTTTAGTTCCCAATTGATTGACCTGTACGTCATCTTTTCCATTACTCAGGGCTGATTTTGGTCTCGCTGGCTGTGTTGCTCCTGACCTGTTTGAATGCCAGCACAGCGTGAGCTCCCTTTCCATCTCCCCAGATCTTATTCCAAGCTATCCAAGGAATGTCAGTGAGGCAGAGCCACCTCTCATTGGATCATCCAGTCCTGTTGGGTTTAGAAATTTGTGTAGACACTGTAACACACCCCCTGTGCTGACTGTAACAGGGAAGATGGTAAAAACTGTAGAATAGTATAGACTTTTCTGGGCACTTCAGTGGGAGAGTACTGGCCTCTTTGCCCCAGCCATTCAGTCAGAGATGAAGGTGTTGGACAGGGTATGCAGAAGAGCTTAAGTTCAATTGCAGAGGCATTCAAGGCTGGGACTTTCAAAGAAACCAAAGGGGCATGTGGGCAGCCAACATATTTTGGCTCCTGGTTGTACAAAGCCTTTTTCTTTGCAGGTGGGGCAGGTGAGACTGAGAGAGACATTTGTTGGGAAGCAGAGCACCCTCTTGGAGGCTTGGTACTGCCAGTCAGTAAAAGGGAATGGAAGCAAGTGCAGTAGAGCAAGATGTACTGCTCTGCTGGTTTAATGAGAAGAGCTCTGCCTAGTGGTCTGAATGGCTTTATAAAAGAGAGTGTATGAAGTGTAACCTAGTGAGCTGGGTGGCTTTTCCATGCTTAGCCCCCAGAGAACACCAAAAGCCATAAATGCAGTTAGTGTAGAAAGTTGTAACTGCACTTACAGACTTGAGTTCTTGGTTATTCTCTCTTGTTTGCGACTCTCATGGGTCTCTCTTCTGACTGCCTCACTGTTTTATTAGTGCTTGTTTGGGGCTGGGACAGCAGGTCCTGAGAAAGCTCCCACCATAAGAACAGGGGTATTTGGAGATGCTTGTGTTTTCTGAGGAAGGGGTATGGTGGGGCAAGGAGCAGCCCTTGAGCGTGATGGGTAGGCAGAAGTTCTTCAAGGCAGCCAGGGCATTCCTGTGGTGGAACGGCCTGATGCGATGGTACGGACAGGGCACCTTGGAGAATACGGTGCCCTGCCAGGCTCAGGGCATGGGGCATGGTCCCTAGAGTGAAATGGTGCCATGGTGATGACTGAAAGCAGATTAGGAGTGGGATCCTGCACATGTGAACAGAGCTCTGTGTCTAGGTGGTGGCTCAGGCAGCTCAGCAGTGAAGGTTGCTGCGGGGTACACTGGCACTGTCAGCGCAGTTACTCATGAGGAATATTGGTTCATTTTTTTCTCTTCCACAGGACTCAGAGCAGAATTGGCTCTCCTGTCTCCCCCCAGCACACAGGGTTATCAAGAACCGTCCGGCGCTACCCAGCCAGCAATGGCCAGCTCACCTCTAATGCACTCCCCAATGGGAATGGCCGTGAGCAGAGCAGCTCTGGGCCACATGCAGTTTCCCAGGAGCACACCTTGTCTGCAAAGGGTAAGGCCTCCAGGGCTGTCACTCTTTTAGGGCTTCTTGTTGGGGTGTCATGGGAAAGGGCAACACTTGGACTGGGGATCCCCAAGAAACTCTGGGCTCCCAGGACTGTGCTGCTGAGTGGGATGGAAGGAGAAGGTCAGCATAGGCATTGCTGGGCTTGGTGAAGAAAGGGGCCCTACTGAAGGTGGACAGATCAGTGGAGCAAAATGCTGATGGCATGAGAGAAGAGCCATGGGATGTGACAGTTGCCTCCCAGAGGTGTTACGCCTAAAGGGGGATTGCCTTAGTCTGTAGGAATGGTGTCTCCCAGCTTCCTCCTCAGTCTGAGCAGCCCTCAAGGTCAGATTGCGCAACTAGTGTCTAGTTCTTCCCTTTGGCTGCCCCCTTGGTGCCTTCTGACATGAGCAGGGATCAGGCCAGGCTTCTGGGACGTGCAGTTGCTGGGCCTCAGCACCTCCCCAGCTAGGACAGATGCAAGTTGTTTTCTGCAGCTTGTCTCCCCCTGAATCTGTGATTCCCCAAGGAGTCACCATATGGCACCTCAGCCCATATGAATAGGGCTGTGAGCCTGGCTGAAGCTGTAGTCTGAAAGTGGGGATTGAAACAGGGAGAGTGGGTGTTGAGTACAGCCAGGGGAGCACATGGCTGTCTCGGTGCGGTGGGATAGAAGGCTCTGGTGTGAAGCCAGGTGGTTACACAATAGTTCTGCCCGTTGTCTGTTTTTCAAAAGCCCCCAGGAGCTCTGAGGGTGACTTTGCCCTGTATCTAAGGGTGGTGAGGGACCAGAAGGGGACCATAGATGGAGGTCAGGGGACACTTGTAGGAAGACATCAGTTTTCTCAAGCATCCCTGATACTTTCTTTTATGAATACCAGTGTGTTCATGTGGGAAACCTTCCAGTGGTTTAAGAGCAGCCAATCTCCCGGCTACTGATGTGGCTGGAGAAGGAATATTCTTTAAAGCAGAACATCCTTTATACTGAAGTTAGTGCATGTGTGTCCCTTCACAGGGAGTTATGCCACTCCAACCTGGCAGGACAGAGCATGCTGCTTGCCATTTTTCATGTGCTGACAAATTCTTACAGGTGCTGGAATATAGAACAGGCTGGAGTGAGCAAAAGGCAAGGAGAAACACCGCCCTGGGCAGGGACATAGACCCCTCTTTGCTCTGGAAATGTTTTGGAGCTTGAGCTGTGAATTACCAGCCCCCGGCCTAGAGATGTTGTTTCCACTCAGCACTACCCTTTTCTTTCATAGGGGACAACCTGACAGAGAAGATTAGGAAGATAAAAATCATCTTCACGCCCACCATCTGCAAACAGACATGCCGGAGTGGGCGCTGCTACAACAGCTGTGAGAAAGGAGACACCACCACTCTCTACAGCCAAGGGGGGCATGACCACGATCCCAAATCCGGCTTCCGCATCTGTGAGCACCCCAAGGACCCCAGCCCGCTCTCTTGCCTGCTCCCCCACTCTCTACCTCCTGCCTTTCCTGACTCTACAGATGAAGTGCTTGAACTGCTATAGGGATGGGAGGAGATGGTCTCTCTCAGTGCCTTGGAAGATGTCTTTTGGGTTCCTTGGGGCTCACTTCGTTTCTGGGGGAGGAAGACAGACTTTGCCTCATTGCTGTCTTTTGTGGGCAAGCAACTGCTGTTTCCATCCCACCCCGGGTAGAGGGGATGCATGTGTTTGAGTCAGGCCTGCAGCCAAGCCTCGCCACCCCCTTCTTCTCAGAGCCAGCTCACTGCTTTAGTTGGCATCCAGTCTTGGGTCTGACTTTCATCACCTAATTTCCTCCTGTTCTCTCCTTACACTCACGTGGCAGCCAGGAGAGCTGGCTGCAGGTTGCAAACTGTTCTTATAAACAGGGTTGCTGAAACCTCTGCTCGCCTTTCAGAGCTGCTGGGATTGCTCATCAAGTCACTGGGATATCCAGCTGTGGGTTGGTCACATTGTCTTGGAGCCAGTTGGTAGGAGCAATGTTCTGAACCTGTTGGGACTTGTCCTCTGAGTGCCTCTGTATTACTCAGAATTCTTTTAACACTGAGAGAATGCAAAGTCTGGCGGGCACTGATGGATAATGGTGTTCACAGGCATTTCTGCCTAACTCCCAGTCCAAAAATGTGTCTCCTTCCCCAAAACTGGGTGCTGGGTTTGAGCAAATGAACTTGAAACAGGATGGGTGTTATCCCCTGGGACGAAGCTGACAAGCCCATCCAGGATTGTGGAGCAGCAGTGTCTCATCTCACACTGAAATGAGTCAGGATAGTCTGTCAGGGAATCCCATGCCTTGCTTGAGTGTAGTTCATGCTGAGATGCTCTGGGTCGTTCCAAGCATCTGATGAGGTCAGAAAGGACGTGATTTTGGTTTAATCTGTGAATGCTTTTTCTGAGCCTGTGCAGATGAATTGCTGTTGATTCTTTCGTCCCCCTCCACACTTCTCCCACTTGAACTGCTGGCAGGGCCAGGGCTGGCTGTGAGACAGGCTCTGAGGACGTGGCTCTCTGCCTGTTCTCTCCTTCTGCCTCTCCCATCCTGCTGAGTTCCCTTCTGGGCTGGGAGTAAAAACCCTGCCAAGCGGGGAGGGGGCAATGTAGAAGTGAAGGAAATGTGCTGACTCGGCCACACAGCGCTGCCATAGCTCCTGACCCAGTCCGAGGGATCCTGCTGTGTTAGTAACACCACCTTGGCCTTGGGGGGCTACCCCTCAGGGCATGGGTACCCCAGCCTGGCTGTGGCCCCGGAGCCCAGGGGAGGGCTCATTTTCAACCTGTGACTCCAGTTGTGAGCAGAGCCTGGGGAAGATGGTGTTGCCCAGCAGGGAGCTGAGCCTGCCTTCAGGCTGCAAGTACTGACCCCAGCCCAGTGCTGGGCCTGGCCCTTAGACACCATGGGGCTAGTGCTGGCCAAGTCTAGCTGCCTGGTGTCCCACAGCTGCCCTTGGCTAGAGGCAGTGTCTCAGTTCCTCCTCTAAGCAGACCTCTCTTTGCCTTGCAGACTTCTGCCAGATCCCCTGCCTGAATGGAGGACGCTGTGTGGGCCGGGATGAGTGCTGGTGCCCCTCCAACTCTACGGGGAAGTTTTGCCACCTGCCAGCTCCCTCTCTGGAAAAGAAGCAAGGAGGGAGAGCCCCAAAGACCCAAGCTGGCGGCTCCATGAGGCACTCCACCTATACCCTGCCCTTGTCCAACCAGCTGGGTGAGCACGGCCAGTGGCTCCAGATCCCCCTCAGACTTCCTCCTACTTTGTGTGCTCCTCAGATCTTCGGTAACAGGCCTGAGGAGGCCACTACCTCCTTATGCTTGCTGTTTCAAGCCAGTTTGTTAGAAAAGGGGTCCCTCTAGTTTCTGAAGGGGGCTGAGGATTTTTGTAGATTTTGGTATGTTTTGGTATGTAGATTTGGTATGTCCTGTTTTGGGCCAGAGAAATATTTTCTCTTAGATGCATTGTTCCTCTAGATTTCCTGGTGGGCTCAATGTACCTCTCCTCCCTTGTGACTTTGTTGATGACAAGATGCTTTTTGGGTTCCAAATTGTTGCCATATTGTCACAACTGAAGTGTAAAACTCATATTCCAGCTTCCCTGAACCCTTCTCTGGTGAATGTCCACATCAACCACCCTCCAGAAGCCACCGTGCAGATTCACCAGGTGGCCAGGGTGCGGGGTGACGCAGAGGTGTCGGAGGAGAACAGTGTGGAGGCAGTCCTGGTTCCTCAGCTGGCTACCATGCCCTGGTACACCTATGCCCATGGGAATGGCAACAGCATTGCCAGTGAGAGCAGCCAGCAGCAGCAGAGAGCGCCAGGGCTGCTGGGGAGGTGCTTCCGGGAAGCTTTCCATGGGCAGGTAAGAGGTCACCTGACAAGTGGCGGAGTGTGTGTAGTGACATGTTTGTTGTTCTGGGGTATGGGAGCATTGGCTTATGGGGCAGGGGGACTGTCTTCATTTTGTGAAGCTCTTCAGCATCAGCATGGGCATCATGCAGGTGCTGTGGGCGCAAGTAACAATGTGTTAGTACTTGGGAAGAAAAAAACACTTTGCTTTGGTCCAACAGAGAGACCTCACTGTTTTGCCCTGACCAGGCTGTGCCCTGGGGCAGCACAACCCAGACTTGATGGCTTTCACACACAGTCTCATTTGAAAAGGGTGCCCTATTTATAGCAACATTTACTGCCACGCTCTGCAATTATTGTAGGAAATGTATAAAACATAGGAAAATTCCTTTCCCTCTCAGACGATAAATGGAAGTCTGATTTCCATGGAACGACGCCTTTCTGGGCAGCTTGATCGGGGCTTGGGAAGCAAATGCACGTGAGGGACTTTCTCACCCCTGTCCCACAATCGTCGTAATTTCTTATTTTGTCTTTCCCCATATGTTTCTCTTGCGTCACTGGAAAAGCATTGGAGGTTTTTGGCACCCACAGGAACACCTGTGAGTTTCCCCACAGCAGCTCGTGCTCAGCGAGACCCCCCAGCCTGGCAGCTGGGGACTCAGCCCTGTCCCCACTGCTCCCCAGCCTTTTCTGGGGGGCTGCTCTCAGTTCTCACCTCATCTTTCAGTCACTCCCATCCAAGTACTTCCTAGCAGGATGTGTTCTTAAGCCATTTTCTAGTGCAAAAATAAATTATATCAGACCCTGAGGCTGGAAAAGCCCTGTTCTCTGTGGGGAAACGGCAGCTCTGTGACCATGGGAGCAGATGATGATGATGGTGATGCACAGAGATGCTCGTGAGTGCCCAGAGAGGTTGTGGGAGATCCTCTGGGGGCGACAGGGGGTACTCTTGCTGAGCTCGCACCGCACCCAGCTGAGGTGATGCTGTGCCTGGGAGAGGGTGAAGAGTTCTGCGGGGAGCGCTTGCCTCTCCCCTCTCAGCCGCAGCCGAGCCGATCGGTATGCGAGTGCTGGGCAGGCGGCCACGTGTGGCTGGAGGGGGGCCAGCTCCAACTTGTGGGCCCAGCGGCTCCACTCTAATGGGGAAGCCTGTAATCCAGAGGGCCTTGCTGAGGGCGGGGAAAAGAGCGACTCATTCAGCAGAGGAAAGTGCTTGACAGCGAGCTCCCCGCCAGGCTTAAGTGGTGTGCCCATTTCACTGGCTAATCATCCAGGCACGGGGCTGATCCCCTGGGTGATAGCATCTCTAGTTCATCTCTGCTGTTTCGTGTCCCCTTCCCCTCTGATGGGTGCAGTCAGAGGAGTTTCTGTCAGCACAACTTTTTACTGTCTTAATCCGCATCCTTGGTCCCACTGTGTCCCACTGGGGAGCTGTACTGAGAGGGCAGTGCCAGCCTCTGACCCCAGACAGTTGTCCCTCAGTAGCTGGCTCTACTGCTACTGCACCAGCTGGCTGCAGTGGACAGGCACGTTTCCTCTACATCCCACAGAAGCCTGATCTGCTCCTCTCTCCACAGTGCACCAACCCCCTTCCGGGGCTGACCAAGCTGGAGGACTGCTGCGGCAGCGTGGGGCTCTTTTGGGGTGCAGACCAGTGCCTGGCCTGTCCCCCCGGCCAGGTGAGTACTGTTGCTGGCCGGGACAGCATGAGAGATGGCCCACATCCACAACGACCAAAAATGGTCCTGCTGCCTCATGCAGCAGAGGCAAGGAGCAGAGCTGTGGGTCCCACCTGCATGGCTCTCCTTGGCCCAAGGCCCTTGGGCATGGGCAACGTGTCCCTGGTGAGTGCAGGGCCATGCCAGCTGCTGCCCCAGCCCAACAAGGCGCAGTGCTCTGGTTTGGGTGCTGAGCCGCTGGCTCAGTGCTTTCTACCTAACCACCCCTGCCAAACCCCACTGTGGCTGATGGTTCCCACTGTGCTAGCCCCGCTCAGAAGAAGAAACGGGAAAAAAGCAGCCGTGATTTTAGGAGGTGCAGTTCAAGGTTGGAGGAGGAGGTTGCAGACTTGGCCCTATAGAGTTACGGGCTTGCTCTGGGCCCAACACGGGCTTGGCAGGGGCTCTGGAAATAACACTACATCAAACAATTGGCAGGAGCGCACCCGGGGTCCGTTCCAGGGGCATAGGCGTCCAGCTCTGTTTCTGCTGCACTTGGGAGCTGGATGGACTGATCCAGCAGGAGATGGGGATTCCTCAGCTGCTCTGCTCAGAGTGCTTCATGACTAGCACAGCCTCTTGCACTGTGGCCCTATCCCATGTTGTGGGGAAAGGCTGTGCAGAAGGACTCCTGGGTGGAGGGGAGGCAGCCCTGTGAGCACAGTGGCTCTGGCATCCAGGGCTGACCGAGTCTGGTGCAGGACAAGGTGCACTTGTCCAGTGCAACATGGGCAGGGAGCTGCTCACCTCTCCCCTGCCTGCCTGCCTGCCCTCTTTCATTGCTGCCTGGCTGCCTAATCACATCCATTCACTGGAGCAAAGGACTAAAGAAAACAAACCCCGTGTTTCAGGAGTAGTACACTCCTGAGTAGAGTGTAGGTATCCAAGGTGTTAAGTTTTGTGCAAGCAAGTGTGGCATTGGCAACTTCTAGCTCTGCCCAGAGGCTGTCCCGCTCACACACACATTCCCAAGAGCTGAATTTGTGTCTTATTATCCTCCCTCAATTCAGTTCCTCTTCAGCCAGGGGAGAGCTGGCTGGAGCCAAATTCCTCGCAATCACAGACGAGGTTGTCAGCATCCTGGAAGCCAGTCCAGATCTGGGGAGCTCTGATTGGTGTCATCTTCCTGTGCTACATGGCTCTGGTGTGGCCTCAGCCATGCTGCTGCTTGCCTGCCCTTGCCCATGTGCCACCCCAAAAGGAGCCCTGGGCACATGTGTTATGGGGGTGACCACAGGGTTTGCAGGTTCAGCACAGACAAGGAAATGCCCCACACAGGCTTTAGCCCCTTTTTCTTTGTCCCAGAACTTCAAACCCCCACTCATGGGTTTCTCTTCCCCATCCCACAGCAGTGTCCCTGTTTCTCACCCTCTCTATGATCCCACCATTAGAAAGCAGGGGGGCCACTTAATACTTCAGTTAGGCTGCAGGTGGCTGCAAAACCTCTGCACCTCCTTTCTCCTTCTCCATGCCAGGATGCAAGGTATTACTCAGCAGCCAGAGCTGCAGCAGTGATTTGCTCTGCTGGACTTAGAGCTTCAAAATGTGTCTAATCGTGGGCTTCTAAAATGTGAAAACAGGCACAAAATACCCCCATGTCCTCCTTGCAATCAGCCAGCCAGTAGAGCAAATGCACTTAAGAAATGGCTCCTAGCTGCCAGCAGGGCCCACTTTCACAGCTCAACACATGCCTTGTGTCCCAGCAGCAGTTGAAACTCAAGGCAAGTTGCCACTGCTGGTCTTCACTGAATGGACAGATGCTTGCCTGGCTTTTTTTTTCAGATTAATTTCATGGATATATGAAAAATGTATCCCTGTGGGTCTTCTGTATTCCTGTGCCACAAGAAAATCCAATTTTCAGTCCCTCTGGCTTTGGGTGATAAAAGTTCCTCATTGGAGACCTAATGGCTCTTGTTGATTTTGGCAGGAATTCAGGCTAGTTAAAGGGGCTGTTTTCAACCTGTTTTAATCATGTGCAAGTATCTTCCTCCTTTGACTACCTCTAACTGACTGCCCCATAACCAGCCCCTTATGCAGGAGACCATACAGTGCAAGTGCAGGGAGCTGTAAGGCAGACACTTGATGGAGGCAGCCTAAGAGAGCCCAGCTGTTGTGGAGTGGGGAGCCCAGCTGGATGGCATGCCTTTCTTTGGCGTGCTGTCTTCACACACAAGATACCTGGCCCCAGAGCGGAGTCAGGGAAACAGTCCTTTCTCAATGATCTTACTTGTCTAACAGAGCCACTGAGCACTGTGGCCTCTCACTGCCTTGTGCCTTGTCTGCTGGGGCTTCCAGTTCCATGCCAGCATGAAGGCATCACTCCACGTACTTCCTGCCTGTAGACTACATCCGATGCTCACATTCCTTCTGTCTTCTGGTCTTGCTGGCCTGTGTTGTGCTCACTCAGAGTCACTGGGCTGCAGTTCAGTGTCTCGTGCACAGAGATAACATGTCCGGAGGATGTTTCCAGCTTTCTTAGCACTGTGATCTTCAGAGAGAACTCCGTGCTCTTGTGTGTCCCAGGGAGGCATGCACCAGAGCAGACTTGACAGCACTGGGAATTTAATTACAGCAACTAGAGACAGAAATGGCAGAAGCTAGTTCAGTGTAAACACTTACAAATGTACAGAAGTGCAGCCAGGCAAGAGCTAGACAAATGGGGAACTTGTTTGGATTGACTGTCTGCCCGAGACACTGATTGTTAGTAGAGTCTGGATACGTCCGGATGTCTCCATCGTCTGCAGCTTTCATGTTTGGTACGTGTTTGTGTGTGGAAAGATATCAGAGAAGAAGAATAGGAGGCAGGCATCTGTCTGAGCAAACTTACCATGACCAATCCTCACTATTTTTTGTGTTTTGCTCAGCATCAGAAAAGCCAAGGCACTCAAATGCTTCGTTGCATCCTAATGAGACCATGTTAAAAGCTGAGTTCAAAATTAAGGGTTGACCTGGCCTGGGATCTCTGTAGTGAGTGTTACTTTAGTCTCAGAGATTTCCTTAGGTCCTGCTCAGGCTGTGTGGTTTGCTGCTGGGGAGGGTGTATGCTGTTCAGTCTCTGCAGAGAAGTGGGCACAGAGATGGATGTTCAATCAGGCTATAGTAGAAGTTTCTGTGAGTTGCTGTTGCTCATGCAAGTGATAGCTGAAGATCAGAACCCCACGATATGTCAGAGACAGCCCTGGGAGAAGGGGGAGAGCTGAGAGCTTGCTCCTTGAGCTGTTGGAGCAAAGGCTGTCACCTGACCCGTGAAAGAAGGAGATGAGCCAGAGGCAAGG
This sequence comes from Myiozetetes cayanensis, assembly GCF_022539395.1. Taxonomy (NCBI): domain Eukaryota; kingdom Metazoa; phylum Chordata; class Aves; order Passeriformes; family Tyrannidae; genus Myiozetetes; species Myiozetetes cayanensis. The sequence goes on from NW_026087853.1 coordinate 21,906,520, forward strand.
CCCTGGAGGGTGGCAGGACACCTGCATGCTGTCATGCGGCTGCAGTCCTTCAGCTGTGGTTAGAGCTGGCTGGATGAAATGTGTTGTGTTGCAAGATAGAATAAATCAGATAGAGACATCCAGACCCTCCTGCCTCTTTAGTTCTTGGAGCAAGCAGTGAAGCAAACACTGAAAGGCTAGAACAGAACAATAGGAGCAAATGGGAGCTGGAAGGTCAAACTTGAAGAAGACTGATAGTAGGAAAAGGGAATTGGAGGCTGAGGAAGCAACTGAAGTAGAGTCACTTGGATGTGGCTGGAAGGAAGCTCAGGGACCAGCAGGGTGTTTAAGCAGTGCTGGTGAGAAACCTGCATTGAAGCAAAGTCCTGTCCTGTGGCAAGCTCAGGATGTGGGGCTAGTAGCAGGCATGCTCTGGGCAAAGCTATTCCTGCTTACCTGCCAGGCCATGCATTATTTTGGGGTATACAGTGGTCTGCAAAGAAGAACGTGTTGAAACAAGGATAAGAGATAGTCCATGGAAACTAAAGCCAACAGGACGAGAGCTGCAGGTCGACACTGCAAGACCCTGTGGCAAGTGTGAATTTGGACACTGGTTCCTCTGAAGGCTTGGCCCTTCTCAGGCACATGGGGATAAAGGAAACTAGTAGCAGAGAGTTCTGACCAGAGGAGTTCACAGCCCTGCTCTTCTGCCTCCTCCCTGAGATGATACACCTTGGCAACCAGCAGCACTTCAAGAGAAGACCAAACCAGTGATGAACACTGTCTCCAGTACTGCCCAAAACCTACAAGTCTCAACTTTCTGTTCAGGTTTGGGAGACTTTTTTGGGTGCAGGAGTAAACCCGCATCTTCCAGGTCCTGATTTTTCAGTGTCCCCTGCCCCTTATTTCCAGTTACAGTCAGCCTGAGCATAGGCTGGGCTGTGCACCCACTGGTTTTGCTCAATGCAGATCTTCCTGCACTGCTTTCTCTCTTCCTGCCTATGGATTTTAACTGTATTAAGAAACAAGTCTTTGAAGGCTATTGTTTTGTTTTTATTCCCACTCCCTGTGTTTTTTCAAGTTTTTTGTCCTAGAGAAAAGTTTGAATTTCACTGGAAAGTTGGATCTTGTAATGTCTGGCTTGGCATCCACAGCACACCCCAAACGGACCTCCCACTGTGAGAGGGGTGGCAGCTCAACCATGGAGCAGTCATCATCAGAAATACCGAGTGGCTCTGCAAGCTGCACGCTCCCCTGCACTGTGCCTGCAGGCATTGGAACAGCCACAGGAAGCCCCTTGAAAATCAACCCCTTGGTCTGCTCCTGTGAACAGACTGCGGAGGATACAGGAAAAAACCCCTGGAAATATGGGAAGGAGGCTATGGAGGGGGCTAGGTTTGCCACTGTTACCATGTACCACAGGGAGTCTGTCCAGGACAGCAAAGAAGGGCTGGGGGTGGCAAAAGAAATTGAAACTTTGGTTTCAATTTGTGCCAGTACCACAGAGAGCAATGCTTAACCTGGGAAAGCACAGCATTTTCAAGACTGCCTTGTTCTGCACAGTGCTTGTTTTGCTCATCATTCATGTGTAGCATTGTGGTATCAGCATACAGCAACACATTTTTGCAAAAGTGGGGGATTTAAATATCTCGTCCCAGCTGGAAGCCACCATGGGAGCAGAATGAGAATCTCTCTGTCGAAACATCCAATGGCAAATAGGAATTACCAGAATCTTTTTTCCTTCAAGCATCTTTTTCACTGTGAAGATATTTACTGACCACAAGTAGAACTAGAGGGTTTAGTTTTGTATCACAAATGCCTTTAGTATGATAGATGGAAATAGTCGAAAAAAATGGGCTAGCTTTCAGCAGCCGGGCATTTCCTCACTTCTCATCTGACCGCAGGTTTGCCTCTTCCCCTTTTAACACAGTGATATTGGCTGGACTAATGCAATGTATTATCTCATCCTACAAACATTGCCTCACTTCACGCCCTTGTGGCTACCACCACTAGTGGAAGTTTTCCACTGCACCATCACTCTGAGCTTCTTCAAACAGTGTTTGGGGAGCACAGGCCCTTGGGTAAAACCTTTTCTCCTGGGAAGCGATGCAAAACTAGCCTAGCTGCTTAAAGGTCATCTGGCTAGGCTACAAAATCCCTCTGCTCAATTTCCATGCATTTGTTTCCCTTCCTATTATGCTCTGCTGGAGTATTTTTCTAGCTGGGAACAAAGGTACTGGTGAGAGTCCTGGGTTGTAGATGCTTCACACTCACCTCCTTCCTGAGTTTGTGAGCTTGTTGCATGCACGTTCCTTTGTGCAAGCCTGGCCCTGACAGGGATGCCCAGTGCCTGCAGAAGTTGCAGAAAGTATCAATGGGTGGTAGGAGAGCTGGAGGGAGCAATGAGGAGAATGGAGAGGGAGTCCTAATGTGCAAGTACCTGGTGAGGGCATTGCTTTGGCACAGCACCCACAGGACTGAAGTACCCTGGAGGCAAGGCTCTGAAATCACCTTCAATCACCAGTCAATGACCTTCAATCAGAAACCAGGATTCCCTGCTCTCAGCAAGCTGAAGTCCCTCTGCCTGACAGATGCATCTCAGCTGGTCCATCCCTAGTCTCAGGCTCTGGGAGAACCCTTCCTGGAGAGAGTGTAGACAGACAGACAGGAGTCCCTCCCAGGAGGCTGGGACCCCCATCTCTGAATGTTGACAGATTTTCTACCCTCTCTGATCATCAGATCAGCTTTTCCCCTTTGTGGATTCCAGGGGAATAGCCTCCTAAGTCAGTCTGTCACTCCTGCCAGTTTCATGAGAGACCATTGGATGCTGATCCCCTTTGCAGGAAACTCAAGTGTCCTAGGCTGTTTTTTCAGGCAGTTTTAACCATCTCTGCTGTAGTTCAGCAACATCAGAACTTGTGAAAGGAAATGGAAACCAAGTATAGAGCTGTGAGTTAAGAGCTTACATCCTCCTGCAGCCACACCCTGTCTTCCCTTGTGGCCAGGTCCTGGCAGAAAGAGAGCAGCCTCCATCCACTACTTGAGAAATATCTTAGTTCCCCTTGGTACAGAGAGATCTGCTCACATTACATTCCAGTTATTCTTTGCAGGGGACATGGGTTTCTTTGCAAAGTTAAGGCATTTGTCCATAGCTTCACAAGTGATTTGCTGAAGTAGTAAGTTGCAGGTTTCTGCAAACTGGAGTCATATGAGTGCTGAGGTGGCACAGACCTGCACACTCACCCACCCACCACTGGCATTTTCTGCCTTGCTCTCTTCCTGGCAGCATCTGGTGGAGGGATGCTGCAGTATCTGTTTCTCCACAAAGGCTTTTCAGAGGGGGAGCGTGGCTCTGACACATGTCATCACTGTTTGATCTCCAGCATGCTTGGCTTGCTCTCAGAGAGCTCACACATAACAATGCTGCTTCATTTGAGTATCTGTTATCACATTGTGCTGAGGTTGGCAGATGCTTCCAAGCACAGTTAATGCCTGTCGGCAGCCCCGAGCCCACAGGCTGTGGTGTGGGAGTATCTGGAATCCCACTAGGGCGCTGAGCTTGGAGCCCATAAGCCAGAGGTTGTTTTTACCTTCCTAGAAGGCTGCAAATGTGCCCAGTGATTCCCAGTATCACTGGTAGCTCCTTTGTGCCTAACATCCAGATATTTGTTAGCCTACAGTTCATGATTGAACTGTTAAAGGGGATAAATAGATTTTTTTGATCTTTGTCATTCATTCAGCCACTAAGGATCAATCTGCATACAGAGAAGCTTGTAGCTTCATTTAATATACCCGAGGAACTCAGGCTTTCTATTCTTCTTCCTGGTACAAGCTGGTAATGGCTTATTCTCCTGTCTTTTATTCCTAAATGCCTTTATCCTAGGAGGCTTGTCCCTAACTTTTGCCTTTCAAGAACTGCCCTAGAATGGCTTTAAATTGCATTATAAGGTTCAAGTGTCCAGGACAAAGAGTTGTGGACATGCCTGTTCTCTGTCCCCACAGTGTTGTTTGTGTACTTAAAACTTTGCAGGCTCTTACCAACCATCTCCTGCTGTAAGGATGGTCTCAATTTGCCCCTGGTTCTTGAAAGCTACAATGCATTAGGAATCTGCCAGACCCTCAGTATGGCTATTGCCATGGAGGTCTTTCCACGTATGACACCGGGAAGTGAGCTACTGATGCCGGGCAGGAGGAATTAAGAGTGGTGGGAATACAGATGGACAGTCACTTAGCAGTTGCATGTACATCTTGTTCCCAAGTGTAAGATCCAGAAAATTAAGAAGAAACCCCACCCTGGGAAAATCCCAACCTTAGGCAAAGCACCCTTCTTCCTACCCCACCCCATGCTTAATTACTTCCCAACTCATCCACTCCTGAATTCCCTTTTCCTCACTCCAAAATACAGTGCCTAAATTTTACTTCCTTGGAATTTATGGGCCACATTTTACTTGCCTTAAAAAAACTTGGAGAGATTTAATTGTGTATGTTATAGACCATTTTGAAACCCACAAAACTATTTTAAGCAGCAATTTGAATTTTTCTTGACAAGAGGGATCGGGGCAGGAAATCATGTGCAGCAGAAAAAGGGGGAAATATAATAAACAGGCCCTGAGCTATTATTTCAGCAGCTTCTCAATGACCTCAGCCATTCCTTTCACTCTGATCCCCTTCCTCATGTGCCACCTGGCTATCCAGGCTGACCTAGAAGTAGCGGAAGTGACACAGTGATAGATATGAAGCACAGGCAACACCTCTGGGTCAACAGGTTGGCACATGTCAAGCAGCATAAGACTCTGCATGAGAAATGTGGCTGCTCCCACCTTTCCCTCTGCCCTGGGAGTCATCAGAGGCAGACCTAGGGACTTTTTCCCCTATGCAAGGAGGGCAGAGAGAAGGGAGGATGCTGGTGGCTGGCTCTACTGCCAATGTCCCACACTGTTTGCTTTTCTTCCCAGCACGCCCTGTGATTGAGAATGGGCAGGTGGAGTGTCCCCAGGGATACAAGAGGCTGAACCGGAGCCACTGCCAAGGTAAGGATGCTGCTTTCATCTCTCTCTCTCCTTCCCACATCCCCTGTCAGAGTTGTAATTATCTACAGAAGTAAAATATGATTATCTAAGTCCCTGATACAGATCTGCAAAGAACATGGCTTGTAAAAATCTCTGCCCTTTCATCAGGAGTGAAAGAAAATCAGGTATCATTGAACTACGTGACTCAGCTAAGCACAGTCAGCACATAGCTGCACCAGCACAAGAAAACTCACCTGTTAAGTCCTACTTACCCCAGTAAGGACTTGTGTTGGGGCCTGCTAAGTATGAGTGTAAAAACACTTCTCCAGTCATCTGAAGCAAAAGAAATTCTCTTGCCTAAAAATATTTGTGAAAGTCTTGTCCAGTTGTTCATTTACAAGTGGGAGAGTGGGAAAGCTATTCTTTCTTTTCTGAGTGTGTCACTAGTCCATGCTGCAAGGCTGCCCTGACTGCTCCAAGCTGCCGGGATCGATCCGTTTCTCACTTCCGTGGTCCCTCAGTTCTGTATGAGGAAGGCACCATCTCTCCGCTTTGTTCTCTGGTTCATGTTTATTTGGCATCTCTTGGATCCATGCTGCCTGTGTTTTTCCGTGCTCTGGCTGAAGAATAATTTTGTGGTTCCCTTCTTGTGATTCATGATAAACTGAGAGGTGTCATCTTGCAGATGCAGCAGGGAGCCAGGTCCCTGGCCATGCAAACCCAGGGCTGGCAATCCAATGACTCATCTCTTTTAGTTGGGACTTTCCACCATGCTTACTTAATTAATGATTCAACCTCCCCACATTGTCCTAGGGGAGAACTTTCAACAACACAACAACGTCTGTTCTCCTTGGTGCTCAGATCTCATCCCTTATGTGGCCACAGGCAGTGCTACATGTGTTATGAGGAGCTGCTAGGAGACATCAAATACTAATTGGAGGAGCAGAGCAACTGCAGGGGCTCATGTCAGCAAGCAGAGACCTGAAGTGCATGCTCTGGATCTGTGTCCCTTCTGGAGCAGGGAGAAGCTCAGAGGAGCAGAGGCAGATGGCAGTGCAGATTTGGCTAGGAAGATGTTTTTCCACAGGAAAAAGCATGAACCAGGAATTTGTGCCTCTGTGTGCTCCTTCATAAGCTGGGCTGGATAAGTACTGTTCTGCAGACACTACTGCCTCCAGGATTTTTCCCATTTCTGCTGTTGCAGTGGGATGTGTGCCAGGAAGCCCAGTACCTCACTTCAGGGCCCAGAGGGAGCAGTTGGGCCGATAGGTGTAGGAGAGGCTACATAGGGCCGCCTTTTGCCAGCCCAGGTAGGAGGGGAGACTACGTGGCTTTGCAGGTAGTGGCTGTCAAAATTTGTTTTCAAAGTACTGTTGACTGGAGGATGGCCCTGGAAGAAGCCCACTTTCTTCTGTTCAGTATGAACAGAAAGGGTTGTCTCTGGTGCCTTCCAGCAGAGGAACAAATGGTTCATCTGCAGGATCTTCTTTCCTTTCGTTGCTGTATCCCATTGGAACAAAGGAACAAAGCTGCAAGGAACGTGATTCGAGAGTGCCTGGCAGACCCAGCCAGGGAACCTCTCAGTGCTGCTGGAACCAGCAGGAAGGATGGAACTGGAAGGGATGATGTGGAGCCACACACTGGCACCTTGGTATCCATATGCCCATACATCCTTGGAGTCCATATATATATTTGGTGTCTGTTGCTGACTGGGTTCCTTTCTGCTCACCAAGTACCAAGGTAAACCAGCCTGAACCTTTCCACCACAGGCTGCCTGACTCAGTGTGACTGTTTCTGAGGAATATCGGCAGGATTGTGCAGGGTGAGAGAAAGCAGCTGAAAGAGCATACAGATCTCAGTTTGGGGTCCTGGAGGCCTCTTCTTGTGGGCTAGCCCTGGCCCTGGCATGCTGCAGGGGGTAGGAGTGCAGCTCTGAGCACACCTGCCTGCTTCTGTTCCCAGTGGGGACTTCCACTGTGGGTGGGTCCTTTGCTGACAGCCTAATAGCTGGGGTTGGACTAAGGCTGGGATGTGGACCTGTTTTGAATTAAGCCTATAAAGCCTAGCCCTTGGTGCTTGTTTGTTTTGTGCTCTCATTACTCCAAACCCTTCAATCCCTTTGCTTATATAGAGACAAACGCTTTGTCCAGTTGTGTCAGAACAACATAATACTCTGACCGTGCTGGGGAGTGATAGGGATGAGCTGTGAGGCTTCTGTGGAGAGCCCTAGTGTCTTCTCTGAGTGGAGTCCCCAGCTTATTTGGGATCTGGCCACTGGTTGTTCTCAGGAACCCTGTCCTGTGCTTGGTACAGAGCAGGAAATCACTTCATTGTGCAGCCAAATCCTACTCCTCCCTGGCCTGCTGCAGATTCCTGTAGTGTTGGTATTTCTAACTGACTTATCTTCTGGCCTGGTCTTCATGGCCCTTGTATGTCTCAAATGTGTATAGAGCAGCTGGTGGGATGAATGAAGGAGTTTAAGAGCACAGGACTGGGGAGGACCTCTCAGGTCAGTAAGTCTGAACTTCAGCTGTCATTGCTGGCTGTGAGACATTTGCCTTCCACCAAGCAGTGATGCTTTGACTCTGAGGAATAAGGTAGTGCTGGGAAAGCTGTTCCTGAGTCTTCCACCCCTTCCATCTTCAGACAGTCTCCAGAGCACCACCGTGTGCTCTCAAGGCAGCTGAGGTCACCGGGGCCTTGTACACTGCCACTGGTACTGCCCTGTGCCTTTGGAAAATGTTTGGCATGATGCTGCCTAGCATCATGTCTTGGCAGCTCACAGCTGTCCTGTGAGCAGTTAGTGTGCCCAACTCCCTCCCACTGCCTACTCCAACCTCTTAGCTTGTAGTATGTGTTCCTGTGGTTTGTCCCAGAATGGTGCTGAGGTTGATCCCATTCCTGCCACTCTGCGCTCTCATTCAACTCTTCCCGCACTGCTTGTGCCTCCTGACACAGCACGGCTCATTAGCATTTTACTTTCCTGGGCTAAGCTCTTCAGTGAAGATTTAATGCTACATCAGCCCATGAGGAGGGCTTCCTCCTCACTCTCTGCCTGAAAATTGCCCTCAGCATTCATTTATGCACCTTTTGCCAATCTCTGTCTTCTCTGGCTTAGCTCATACATTCCTACATTGTGCTGAAGGAAAGTCTTTACTGCAGGCCAACTGAGTGAGCCTAATGGTGTTTCCCTGGGATAAACCCACCTTCCTTCCCAAAGACTGATGTGTGCTGAGTCAGGGTCAGTGGCAGAGCTTGAGGCAGGTTTGGAGCTTGGCAACTTCCAACTTGCTCAACCTATTCCTAGAAGAAGATGCAGTGAGTCACAGCCTGGCCAACATCCTTCTCCCTCTGGATGTGATCAGTCACTGCTCTTCCTGCATGCCAGCACCGAGTTTCTTAACAAGGATCCTCCATGGATGATGGCTCCATACAAACAGGACCAGGAATTAGGAGAAAGAACAGGACTCATCATTTCTGGCTTGCAAACAACAGCCATGGTGGCTGTAAGAGTGATCCTAACAGGGTCGACTTACCGTAGGGGCCACATGTGTTTTCCACAGGGACCGTGAAGCAGAGCAGTCATCTACAAGCCATCCCTGCAGCTGCAGTGAGCAAGCTCTGCACTGCAGATGTGGGACTACTGTCATCACAGGGGTTCCCACCATGATGCTTGGTGCAGAGGCTGCCTTAGACACCAGCCCAGTTGAGACCCCCTTGATCTGCAGCACCTGAATGAGAGCATAGGGAGGGGGTTTAGTTCACCCTGAGCTTCCTCACATCTCACAAAGCTCTCTCCTCTCCACAGATATCAACGAGTGCTTGATGCAGGGCCTGTGCAAAGATGCCGAGTGTGTGAACACCCGTGGCAGCTTTCGTTGCACCTGCAAGCCTGGGACCATGCTAGACCCATCCCGTAGCCATTGCATCTGTAAGTGCTCCAGGGAACTCACCAGTTTGGGAGGGACTTGAGTGGGAAACCATGGCTGAGTGGATGCTGCAGTGTGCTTCACATCTCCTGCGAGTTGTGCTGTTCTGCACTTGTGCGCAGAATGGGTGCAATCTTGCATTAGCCTTCTCCATGGATTTCACATGGTCCCTGCAGCAGCTGGAGGGAATGTGCCTGTGGTGTGGCAGCAGAGGACGCAGCGTCCTGGGATGAAGGAACTCCCACAGGAGCTGTATTTGCTTGGGGCTGACACTGCTGGGGGAAAGGCCTGATGGCTGATGGCCAGGGGGTGTTCTGGAAAGAAGACAGGTCAGCCCTCAGGCAGGCTGGGAGTCACAGGCAGAGAAAGGGCCAGGAGGGAGAGGTGCATGCCCCCCATCTTTCTTTGGAGAGCACAGAGCTTAACCTCTGTCCCTGACACTGCTGTTGTGTTTCAGCGGACAAAGCAGTGTCGATGGAGCAGGGGCTGTGTTACCGCTCAGCAGCTGGAGGCGTGTGCACCTTTCCCCTCTCTCACCGCATCACCCAACAGATCTGCTGCTGCAGCCGTGTCGGCAAGGGCTGGGGGGAGAACTGCGAGGAGTGCCCCATGCCCGGCTCAGGTGAGACCTGCCTGCATTGGCTTTGCCTCCTCTGGTTAGACTGGGATCTGGGTTTGCCTGAACACAGACAGCTGCGGGACCCAGAGCTGAGCAGCACAAATGCTGTCCTGTGAGATGGGTACAGCAACCCAGGACGCAGACTTGATAATACTGGGAAGATACAGTAATCCCTGATGGGAAACCCCTCTGTACCAGAGGGAGAGCACAGCCATGTCTGTGCCTGGCTTTATTCAACAGCCCTATTCTCTCATACATCTCCTACTGGGAAGAAAGCCAGGTGAGGATGAGTTTGGTACATCTTAGCATGGGGTCAGGTGGAGGGTGAAGCACCAAAATCCTCAGGGATGAGAAAATCTTCAGGTGGTTTGTGCAGAGTATCTTGAGTCATGTGCAAAGCACTCAGCCTAGAGGTACCCCAGGTTCACTTTTGTCTTCTCCCTTGCTCAGCTTGGACCTTCCTGTGGCATAATCTCTTCCTAGCAGTACTCACCATGGGAAGGGATTTAGTTTTTTGGGGTCTGGGAATGGCTGTTAGAAACCCACCCTGCTCTGTGTGCACATTCCTTCTGCTTGAAGTATCCATCCACTGCAGCCCAGATGTGTTTCTGTAAGGATTTAACCCTTAGAAATTCCAGAAAATGAAATGATAGGATAGGGGAAATATACATGGCAATATACATGCCTGTACATTTTCACTCCTTTATTCCACTGTCCCACTATCATGTCTAGGTGTGGTAAGCCAGGTAATCCCTGCAATAGTCTCTTCCTTCTAACCTCTGCCCTCTAAAGTTTTGATTTGATTTTCCTTCACAGAGGCCTTCAAGGAGATTTGCCCAGCAGGACATGGCTACACCTACTCTAGCTCTGATATCCGACTGTCAATGAGGAAGGCAGAGGCAGAAGAGCTGCCTCTCAGCTTGGAAGAGCAAGGGGAAAACAGCAACTGGACTTTGGATTGGACAGCAAGGAGACCACAACTGCAGGACAGCCTGCGTGGGAGTATCCTGGAGGCATTCCCCTACCCTGGCACCTCAGCAAGACAGGGTAGTGTGGGGTCTACTGCTTAAAGCAGCTCCATCTGGGCCCTTAGCAAGGGTTGAAAAATTCTCAGGTCCTGTCATAGACCATGGATGAACTTCTGGCTGATAAAGACTTTCTATATCTTTATGACTGTAGCATTCCTGAGGCATAAGGCACCGTGTCTTCAAGCCTTTGGAGAGAAGGTTGAGTGTTTCAGGCTCCTGCAACTGCATCTTTGCAGTTGGTGCTGACTGGATAGGCTGCCTCCACTAGGACCTCAGGTCTGCATGGCAAGCCTGGCACTCTAGTCCCTGGGCTTTTGTCCAGCCCCGATGGAAGGCAGTGCAGCAAACTGCTTGTGCCAGTACTTGCTGGAGCGCAAGCTCCTGGATTCTGCACAGTGCCAGAAGTCCAGGTGTGTTGGCTTTGGGAACAAGGCCGTGTGGAGGAGAGTGAGGGACTGAATGGCAGGGTCATAGAGGTGGGGTGAAGTTAGGGCAGCCAGGGTTTGAGGAAGACACCTATCTGCCTTGTCTCTACTTACCATTCACTCTTTCCCTTTCCAGGTGAAATTTCTCCTGCCATGCAGGTGAGTAAGGTTTGTCTTGCATCCTGGGTGCATCCATGGTAGCTTGATGGGCAGGAAGAGGAGTGTCATAAAAATAAACTGAAAGAGGGTAGATCTGGATTAGATGTTGGGAAGAAATTCGTTACTCTGAGGATGGTGAGATGCTAGAAGAGGTTGCCCAGAGAAGTGGTGGATGCCCCATCCCTGGAAGTTTTCAAGACCAAATTGGATGCGACTTTGAGCAACCTGGACTAGTGGGAGGTGTCTCTGCTCATGGTGGGAACATGGAATTAGATGGTCTCTAAAGTTCCTTTCAACCCAAACTATTCTATGATTCTATGCCTGCTCACACTCTTTCACTATTCAACCAGGCAGGTGTGTGAGTTACACATGACTGGAGCCAGTTCTAGACTGCATATCACAGGGTTCGAAGCTCTAGACAGGAGAGATTATCCACGATGGACTCAGTCCTAAAGAGCAAAAGAGTGAATTACAGAAAGGATCTAGCCCCCTATAAAAGGACACCAAGAAGAATTTTGCTTTGAAATTCTAGTCTGTGCTGCAAGTTCAAGTTTGCCCTGCTTTCACTGGCTTCCATGAATATCAGCTGTACTTACACAGCTGAGGTGTGGGCACTCACTCCCTGCTGTCAGCCTGGCCTGGCTGTAGGGCTGACGGGGTAGCAGGGTAAGGGGAACTGCTGCAGTGTGCTGGGATGTGCTCCTCTCATTGAGCCTGGTGGTGTGCTCAAGCCCAGCTCACAGGCAGGTCTCCCTGTGCTGGGGTGGGTGCAGCAGAAACATCAGTGGAGCACTTGGGGCAGGAGTCTCTTGCACTGGCTTGTGTGAATTAACCCTGTCTGATGCAAGCAGCCTGGGGACTGATTTTCTGCCAGCCTCTCCTAGGACTGGGTTTCTTTATTGTGAGTCGCACTTGAAAAATGTGTGCTTCTTGATCCCTGCTGTCAGTAGAGGTTCAGCCATATCTCTCCTGAGCATCTCTGTGCCCTCTTGCTATAGAAGCTCACCCCTCAGAAAGTACTTTCAGCCCCTCTGAGAGAGGGCGTAGCACTGCCATTGTTGCTGCGTCATAGACATGAAGTGACTTGCCCATGTGCATGTGAGAAATCTCAAGACAGAGCAGAAACTTGAGCCAAAGCTTCCAAATGTGAAGCAGAGCTGGTCTGGAATTTAGGTTGCTCAGCTGCCAGTTTTGTTCATCCATTGTGGAAAGCTCCTTGGAGCAGAGACTCAGGTCATGCTCCAGCATTTCCTTTGGCAGCCATAGGTTTGCCAGGAGGAGGTGCTGAGAAGGAGCTTCTAGCACCAAGCACCCTTCTAGGAGGTAGCACTCTTGAGGTAGGTCAAAGTAGCAGCTGTCCTCAGCATGCCTTGGGTCTCACCTGCACAGTGTGCTGGCATGGCCTCTCTGTGGCAGCCCCTCAGGCATATCCTGGAGCTGTATTTTGCCCAGGATGATGTGCTCAGGACAGAGTGGTCCTGCCAGCTGCACCTAGCCATGACAGCTTCTCCTCCCAGGATGGTCTCCTGGGGAGCAAGAGAAGCCAGGAGGTGGGTGGGAAAATGTCACAGGGATGCTGCATCCCTGTTTCATGCATGAGAATTGAGGCAGTCATATGTTTCTGTTCCTCAGGGCACTGCTGATGCCACTGTAGAGCCCGACACACGCAGAGGTGAGTGCCAGGCTGGCGGGAGGGCAGGGTGCTTGTGGGGAAGAGAACAGGGCAGTGAGAAGGGAGGAGAGTGGGGAGTTTGGGAGCTGCCTCCTCTGCACAGAAGCCCTCAGTGGGCAGGACAAGCTCCTGGCCAGGCTGGCTGTAGGGCAGTGTGGAGAACCCCTGTCACACTGAGGTGGCTGATGTGGGCTGTCGGAATGTGGGGAGGTAATGAATATCCTCCTAAGTGGAGGAGACTGTGTTAAAGAATAAGATGATGGTGTTGCTGCAACCACCCTGAATCCCCTTCCCGTGAGCTTTTTTGGGGCTCCGGTCGCAGGGCCACCCAGCACAGGTGAACCTTGGGCATGCACCTCTGCCTGTGGTCTGGGGTTTGCCTCACCTATCTTCTCCTTCCACAGCAGAGGAAGGGGAGTTCCAGCATCGTCCTCCCCAGCCTGGCCACATCACCACCTGGAATGCTGCTGCTGCTCCAACACAGGTGCCAGCACAGGGCTCAGGTGTGTGTGTCCACCATGCTTGGGCATTTCCCTCCTCTCTTTGCCTTGTACTACAGGGTAATGATGTCCTAAGCTCTGCCCAGGGGCCCTCTCCCTTCACCAGTCTGCTTGTCTTCCCACACTCCCTCCCTTGACTTCCCAAAGAAAAGTTCCTGCCTGCCATGCTGGGATGTTGTCCCAGCCTGGTCTCACCTGCTGCCAGGCAGGGAAAGCTAGCTGGCCATGGGGATCCTGAATGGGAAGCAAGGTGTTTGGCTCTCTGAGCCCTTCCCTGCCTGCAGCTCACTTGCTTGGTGCAGCAGTGGCTGCGGAGCAGGGGGGATCACAGGCCCGCTCGGGTGGCTTTGGCCCCGTGCCTCCCGTGGCGTGAGCTGACTCATCGGGAAGGGGGAGCACAGGGGAAGGCATGTGGCTCCCGGGGCGGCTTGTTTACTGCGCCGGAAACAAGGGCGCTGTTGTTCCACGGTTGCTTAAGTGTCTGGGAGTGTGGCCCCTGCCCTGCGCCGGGGGCTGGAGCACCTTGGGGAGCAGGCCTGGCGGAGGCACCTTGCTGAGGAATGCGTCTTCCTCAATAGCCTTTTGTTTGGGGTTGGGCTACCCCCCCAGCCCTGGCTGGCTCGATTCCGAGGGGTGTGTAGTGCCCTGCTCCCCCCCACTACTGCCCGTGCTCCGCTTAGCAGGGTGGTGCAGGGGAGGCAGGCCCTGCTGTCACCCAAAAAGGAGCCCCATCACAGGTGCCAGGCTCTGCTACCAATCCTCCTCGAAGGTGTGGGGCTGCAGGCTTCCTCACCACCCTTTTTTAGGGCCCAGGCACAGGTGTGCGGTACAGGGGACTGGTCATCCCAGCTAGGCTCAGCCCAGAGGAGCTGTAGGAGGTGGTAGGGTCTACTGTGTCTCCTGTGCAGCCCTGCGGGTGCAGGCTGCCTGAAGAAGCAGATGAGCGGGCTCAGCATTGCTCTCCGAGAAGGGAAAAAGCAGCCTCCTGGCATGGTGCTGGCGACACAAAGCAGACACTAGACTCTGTGCACCCTTTTCGGTGCTGACCCCAACCCTACACTCTCTCCTCCCAGAGGTCAGTGGCTGTGCCTCTTCACCCCTCTCCTGTGGAGCCGGTACTTGTGTTCTCACCCCAGAGGGATACAGCTGCTTGTGCCACCCTGGATACACCTTGGACCCCAGCCGCCTCCACTGCATTGGTAGGTTGGCACCTGTTCTGCCTTCTGGGCCTCAACAGACTATTCAGTCCTTCAGGCTCTTGGGGGAAGGTTTTCTGGCAGCTCTGCTGAGCCCCTGCCCACCTGCTGCCCTAGAGGGCTGGCAGGGGGCTGGCAGTCAACTGCAGGTGGTGACTGCCTGTCTTCCTTCCTTGCCTGGACACAGATGAAGATGAGTGTCTGAAAGACCCTTGTGCTGGAAAAGGTCGCTGCATCAATAGCGTGGGCTCCTATTTCTGCCTCTGTTACTCTGGGTACATCCTGGCTGTCTCGGAGGGCAAGCAGAGCTGTAAAGGTAAAGTGGTGTCCACCTGGCACAAGGCTGCCACGTCCCCAGAGCTTCTCTGTTCTCTCACCCTCGCGCTCTCTCATGAATGTGCACACACACACGCACACCTGCACACCCTCCCTTCCCACAGCTGTCCATGGACAGCTTGATCCATGGGGATCACCCTCTCTTACTTGCTCAGGGACAGGACCTTGGCCATGATGATCTGGGCAGGAGTCTGTGATGCCGGCTCTGATCACTGCTTCATGGCAAGGGCAGATGGGGAATGGAGGAGAGTCCTGGCACTGGTCCCTTGGGTAGAGCCAGATGCAGGTGGAGCAGGTCCTCACTTGCACCCAGCCTTCCTGACATTGGATGGGGAAGACTCAGGACTGTCTCCTTGTCTGTTGCCAGACCGAGATGAATGTGAGCAGCCTTCTATCTGCCGAGGACAGCGATGCATCAACACCCCTGGCTCCTACCACTGCCAGTGCAGGGAGGGCTTTGCCATGGGCCCCAGAGGACAGTGTGAAGGTGAAGCTCGCTGCTCCCTGTTCCCCTGCCCCTCCAACCCACCTTCTGCATGGCTGAACACCTGAACACCTCATATCCTCATCACTCAGTGCCTCCTCCTGGAAGGGAGGTAGAACACCCCCATGTTTGTCTGCCAGCTCCCCAAGGGCTGCCTGTCCTCTCCTCTGACTGCAGGAGGAACAGGCTTTCCTGGGCAGAGGGATGTGCCTGATCAAAGATCCCTTTTTTTAATAGCTCATCTCCATCATAGAGTGGGAGACTATTTTAGGAGGCAGTACAGGAAACGGCATGCACAGATTGCTGTCCCTTCCCCCTCCCATTCCCACCCCCACACACGGCCTCCAGAAAGCACTTGCCTTAAGGACTTCCTGAGCCGGAGGCTGCATCCTAATCATAGTTATGAAAGGCCCTGATGAAACAGCCCTGCACAGATGTTCTCTGATCCCTTTCTCTGCCCATGCACATTCCTGGCCTTGACAACATCCTGCGGCAGTGAGTTGTGCTGCTGGCTTATGTCAGCCCTCAAACATAGGCGTAGGATCCTCAGTGATTAGTGGAGCCATAAGAAGTGTTGCCTAAGCCCCAGCAAACTCATCTCAGCTCCTACTGGGCATCACTGTGCCCTAGAGGGGAGCTCTGGGGAGCCACTGGAGACGATACATTGGAGAACACTGCACTGTTTACCTTTGGGAGCCTGAGAGGAGTGTGTTTCTTGGCAGATGTCAACGAGTGTGCGGATCCCAGCTCTTGCCCCAGTGGGAGGTGTGTCAATACTCTGGGATCCTACAAGTGTGTCAGCTGTGGGGATGGCTACCAGCCCAGGAACGGAAGATGTATTGGTGAGGAACTTGGGCTGTCTCTGGGAAGCATCCTTGCCCCCCACAGCAGTGCTTCCTGCAAGCCTCTGAAGGAGCAGATGCACAGGCAGAACCCTTCTCCTGCAGGAAGCCAGCCTGCGTTGCCAGGGCATCATGTCCTCATGGCTTACTTGGCAGGGAATGCAAGCACTCTCCCATACCATGTTGCCTTCTGCTGTGTCACACAGATATGGACGAGTGTCTTGTGGAGGGGACTTGTACTCATGGACGGTGTGTCAACCTGGATGGCTCCTTCCGCTGTTCCTGCTACCGGGGCTACGAGGTGGCACCTGATGGGAAGAGCTGCCAAGGTACCAGGGAGCTGTGAGTTCAGACACTCTGAATTGTCACACACTCAGTCCATAGATTTCCCTAGACTCTTCCTGAGCACTTGGCTCTGCCTGAATCCTGGCCACCATGCTGGCTGGTTCCCCCAACACATGTGCTCCTGGTCATGGTTGCTCTGCATTTTTTCTGCTCATCTCACTCTTCCTCATGTGCTTATGCAGACATCGATGAGTGCACAGCCCAGGCTGCCTGTCCCTCCGGACTCTGCCTCAACACTGAGGGCTCCTACTCCTGCATGGCTTGTGACACCGGCTATGCTGTCTCCAGAGATGGCAGCATGTGTGAAGGTATCCCTTTCCCAGGATGGAGGGGCAGGTGTTGGAGGGAATGAGGGGAGAGACATTGCCATAGCTGGGTTACTGGGTACTGGGCGAGAGGACTTTTCAGGATCCATTTTCAGCTCTTTAGTTTCCTGTGCAGCAGAGAACATGGAGGGGTACAAGCAGACATCACCTGGAGCAGCAGGAAGGTGATTTTCCTCCCACAGGAAAGGGATGGGGAGAAGGATTCAATGATTCCAGGCTCCTGGACTACTGATGATCTAGGAGGTGCTGACAAAGGCCAGAGGAGTATAGGAGGCCTGGAAACACTGGCAGAGAGTTGTGTGTGGTTCAGTTCAGCTGTGTGCCTGGGAGGATGAACCTCAAATGTAGGTCCTCAACAGAAAGAGAAACCTCAGGTCCACAGCCCATGGAGAGACTGTGGGCAGACAGGTTTCATAATTTTTCTCCAATCCCTAGTGTAACTTGGACATGTTTAAAGAAGAAAACTTAGATCAAGGGCTCTGCTTGATCAAGGTACGCTGGTAGAGAGTTAACTCCAGCCAGCATTGATTTGTGTTGGTTGCAGTGCTGTGACATGAGAGTGCTGGCATCCCTGCGTCCCTTTCAGCCTGACTGCCCAAGTACAGGCAGGGAAATTCCCTCCCCAGTGGTTGCCCCCAGGGGGTGTCCTGGGCTTGAGATGGTATGAAGCGAGCAAGGGAAGGGAGAGGGCAGAGTTGGCAAAGTTATTTGTTTAAAGATTGGCCACATGCTGAGAATTTCTCTCTGGAGCACTGCGGAGCTCTGCAGCCTGCACGTAGCTGGCAAATTGAAGATCTTGCCTTCAGTGTTACTCTCAGAAGGATCCCCCTGCATGTGGGCCTCCCGTGGGGGAGGAGAAGGAGGTTTCCCTCCCTTTATTCTTCTCTGTTTTGGTGTCTGAGAAAGCCAGGGTTATATGAACTTATTTTCCAGTTGATTTTTGGGTGCGATGGAAGAAGCATGGTTTGATGTCTTACATCTGCCCTCCCCTTTTCCCAGGACTCCACATGAGCTGCCCCATCTCAGCCACCTTGCCCCAGCCATTTCATGAGGGCACCTTATCAGGGTTTGATACTGTTTAGGTCACACTGACCCAATGGCAGGATGGCATGTTCTTCCCTGCCTTGGCCGGTAGCCTTGTCTGTGGATTTAGGTTTCATATTTGAAAAATGATAAGGGTTTTGTAATAGTTTTTTTGGTAAATAAACTAGGTTTTGGTTTGTCTCCAGAAGTATTGAATAATATTTCTACTCCCAACCCTTTTAGACTGAAAAGCTGTGAATCCTGCCCTGAAGTGGTAGGCAGCAATTCTTGTTCATGCTTGTGGCATGCTTAGTGCTCTTCAAAGGGGAAAAGGTCCCTCCCTGCCCCCAGGAGCTGCTTTAGCTCCTGTCAGGGGAGTAATGTAGAGCAGGACTTCCTCCACTAGCATGTCTTTTGCTGCCTGCACACCAACCCATCCTTCTGACTACTGGTGTTCTCCAGTGCTTGCCCCTTCCTCATGGGCCCCAGGCAGCAGCAGTAGTCTGTTTGCATCTTGCATGAGATGCCCCCTCTGAGAGGGAAGGTACCCCTTCCTCTTCTGCTGTGAACAAAATCCTAAGAATGCCATCAGGCTCTGGTCAAGGCCTGGGGGAGTTGGGTGGGAGAGGGTTTGGGGGGAGCTCTGCAGTTGGGTAAGAGCTGTTGTAGCCCCCTGGACAGCTCTGCCGTGAGAAAGATGTTGTAGCCAAGTCTGGCAGGTGGGAAAGCAGAGCCTCAGAAAGTAGGGCTGGTGCTGTGTTAATTTGCTGATGTTTGCTCTTGTGCAGAGAGGATTTGTCAGCAACCGTGGCTCTCCACTGGCCTCTTGGTGGTGTGGTACCCAGTGCAGAGCTCTGCTGGAGACAGACACTGGGGTTAGCAGTATCCCTGGGCTCACAGAATCACATAATGTCCAAGGTTGGAGGGGACCTCTGAGTGTCATCTTATCCAACCCCCTGCTCAAGCAGGGCCACCAAGAGCTGGCTGCCCAGGACCATGTCCAGAGGGCTTTTGAATATCTCCAAGGAGGGAGACTCCACAACCTCATTGGGCAACCTATGCCAGTGCTCAGTCACTGTCACAGTAAAAGAGTGTTTCCTGATGTTCAGACGGGACCTCCTGTCACAATCATCAATTTGTGCCCCTTGCCTCTGGTCCTGTCACTGGGCACCACTGACTTGGTACTGGAATAATGTTTATCCTGATCCCTCTGGTGGAAAGGAGTGAAGAGTCTGGGCTGACTCCTCACACCTTGGTAACAGGAAAGTCTGCTTCTTTTCACTGTGATGAGGTAGTCTGAGAGGGCAGTGCAAGCCCACCTTGCAGGGCAGTAGCTGGGTGATGGCTCTTCTGGGTGGGGATCTTCCCCAGTGGTGGCAAGAGCTGAGCCCTCACTCTGTGCTGTGCCCTTCTGCTTGGCAGATATGGATGAATGTGAGGACCCTGCTGTTCAGTGCCTGGGGGGAGAGTGCAGGAACACTCCGGGCTCCTACAAGTGCCACTGCCAGGCTGGCTTTGAGCTCATCAATGGCACTGTGTGTGAAGGTATGAACCCCATCCCTGCAGCCCTCTGGGTGCAGTACCTGCAGCCTCCCTGTGGATCCCCCTTCTTTCTCGGCAGGGGGGATGCCAGTGCTAGTGCACGTGATGCCACCGTGCATGGCACATCCATAAACTTGTAGTCAAATTCAGGATCATCCTGGACAGAGAAGATCTCTGTCTCCATGATGAAAAAACCAGGGGCCAGGAGCCCTTTAAAGGCTGCCTGTAGGAGCCTGGGAAGAGGAAATCCATGTGGCTTTGGTGAAGGATGTCCCCCAGGGCTGGGTGCATGGCCCTGACTCTGTTCCCTCTGCAGATGTGAACGAGTGCCTGAACAGCGAGATCTGCAGCCCCAATGGTGAGTGTCTCAACAGTCATGGATCCTACTTCTGCATTTGTGCTCCTGGTTTCTCAAATGTGGCTGGCGGAGTCAGCTGCCAAGGTGAGCTGGAGGGTGGCAGGGACATACCTTAGGTCCTGCCCTCTGCTTCCTCCCCTGTTGTGAGATCCAGGTTGATATTTTTGTCCTAATTTCACAGATGTGGATGAATGTGCAGACAAGTCCCGGTGCTCACAAGGCCAGTGTCTGAACACAGAAGGCTCCTACAGGTGTCTGTGTGAAAATGGATTCAAACACTCCCAGGAGACTGATGACTGCGTGGGTGAGAGCTCATCACTGGGGAGATTAGCCCCTTGGAATTTGAGGGGATGGATTCAGCCAGTGCAGGGGAGAGGGCAGTTCTGCTCTCAGCACCCAAAGTTGCTGGTGACTTGTAGGGAGGACTAGTAATGACTCAGGGCTTCTGCCAACTGAAATTAACCCAGATGCTTCAGTGAGCAAGCAGGCTCCCCATCTGACCATCCTCATCCCCTTGCTCTCCTCCCTGCAGACGTGGATGAGTGTAAAGAATATGGAGATGCCATCTGCGGCACATGGCGGTGCCAGAACAGCCTGGGCTCCTACCACTGTATCATGGGCTGCCAGCCTGGCTTCCACTGGACCCCCTTGGGTGACTGCATTGGTAAGTACAGCCTTGGGAGTCCCGTTCCGCCCCCTGGCAGGAACAGGGTGGCTGTGGGACATTTCTGACAGAGGCATGAGGGAGGAGGAGGAGGAGGAAATGTGTGGCTGGTGGAAGGCAGATAATGCTGAGAGCTTGTTTTCTTGGCTGCATTGCCTGCTTGCGTCTAGACTTCTCTCTTCCTGGCATCTGGAACAGACACCTCATTGTGCTGCTTTCCGCTCAGGGAGAGTCCTGGGCAGGTTATGACCATTCCAGGCTTGGGGCTGGACTGCAGCTCCCTGTAAGCTGTGCTTGCTGGGTTCAGTGCCAGTCACCTGCCTGGCAGGCTTGGGTGAGCAGAAAGGCAGCTGGTGCCACTGTGCACTAAGCTGGGAGTCTGGCTTTGGAGCCCAGGCTTCAGCATAGAGGAAAGAGCAAAGGGGTTTCTGCAGTTTTTCAGGCTCCCCCTACCTCAGGGAAGGTTGCAGTAAGAAGGAGCCAACCACTGGGCTCTGGGCTGCGCCAGGACTCAGACGTAGCATGTGGAGCTGCTCCTTGGCTTGGGAGCATGTAGCTGCTCTGGCTGCTCCAAGGAAACCTCTTCTGTGCAGCAGTTGAAAGGGAGCAGGATGCAGACAGCAGGGCTGTAAAACTGTCCTCTGTAGGCAGAGAACCCAGTTGTGATTGTCCCACCACACTCCCTGGCACTATAGCAGTTAAAGAAGGACCAGGTCAAGAAGAATGGGGCAGGAGAGTATCATCCTTCATCTGTCTGCACTTGCCTCACACCAGTTGCACACTTGTATCTCCTGCCAGTGTGAGCCTGAAGACTCTGTGTCCCTTTATACCTCTGCAGGAAACTGTGCTGCCTTCAGTCACCCCTGCCATCCAGCTCCCATTTTTCCCATCCATTTCCCATTTCCACCCTGCTTCTGTTGCTCTATTCACATGGCCTCTTTTTAGCTCTCTATGTTGCAGGAAGCTTCTCCTAACACACCCACTCAGAGCAACTCATAGCATAGGGAGTGAGTTGGGCAGCCAGACGCAGTCCCTCACATCATGGCAATGCCTGCCCCAGCCCCAGATCTTGGGGTCAGAGCAGAAGGGCCTGGGTAGGGATGTCTACTGGGAGAGGTGGGGTCTGGAGCAATTCCTGCTCTCCGCTCTGCTGCAGACATTGACGAGTGCGCCAACGAGACGCTGTGTGGGAGCCACGGCTTCTGTGAGAACTCAGATGGCTCCTTCCGCTGCCTCTGCGACCGTGGCTATGAGAGCTCACCCTCCGGGCACTACTGCATTGGTGAGTCTGCCGGGGTCACTCTGCCAGTCAGTAAGGCAGAGCCATCAGTAGGTGCCAGGCTGATGTCTCTGCTGTGTGATGGCTCCCAGACCTCAGATGGGGACTGCATCCACACATGGAGAATCGCAAACGTGGGCAGGGCAGCTTATGGAGTCAAACCCCCTCCCAGCAGATCTTTGTGATTGCCAAGGAGCAGGGCTCTGAAAAAGCGACTGGTCCCCAGTGAACGTGGAGACCTTTTCTGTCCAGGTGGAAGGGAGGTCCTTGGGGGATGGAGGCACTGAAGGTGTTAGAGAGGTACTTCGATGGGTGCCTGTAGAGAACAGGCAAGGTGTATTATAAGGAAAAACGTTTTCACCATGAAGACAGACAGGCAGTAGAACAGATGTCTATGATGGCTGTGTAGTTGCTATCCTTGAAGGTTTTAAAGACCCAACAAGACAAAGCTCTCAGTAGCCTGTTGGGATTCCTTAACTGGCCCTATTTTGAGCCGGAGGTTGGACTAAAGGCCTCCAGTGGTGCCTTCAAATTTAGATGATCCTGTGATCCAGCAACCCACTGCAGGCTGGATCCACTTGAATCCACTGAGAGCAGAGGATGAAGCTCTTGACAGGCTTGTGTTGAGCCACAATTTGAGCACAGCTCTGAGCTTATCCCTAGTAGCTTCCATCTCTCTACTGAAGGGTGATCTCATGCTGCAGACCAGGCAGGACTCCCACTGCCCACTGCTGCCCCTTGCTTTGCAGATGTAAATGAATGTGAACTGATGGTCGCTGTATGTGGAACTGCACTTTGTGAGAATGTGGAGGGATCCTTCTTGTGCCTCTGCCCCAGTGACCACGAGGAGTACAACACAGAGGCAGGGCAGTGCCAGCCCCGAACTGCCATGGGTGAGTAGGCAACTAGGACAGAAGGCTGGGTAGCAGCTAGAGCAGGACTGTGGTAGCCCTGGCTGTAGTGACATAGCGCTAATGGACTGACAGGGCTGTACAAGCCCCCATGGACATGGGCACGCTTTTGACCGGGGAGAGCTGAGGAGCCTGAAAGTGGGGACCTAGGAAGGCCACGCTGCCGGTGGTGGATGTACTCTGGGACCTTCTAGGCGTGGGATGCTGCGTTGGGGTGCCAAGGACCCCATCCCATCCTTGCTCTGCTGTCTTCTAGAGGGCTCCAACACACACGCAGCCCACCTCTCTGACAGCGCAGAGCGCAAGCAGTGTTACTACCACATCAGTGATGTTCGCCTGTGTGACAGCGTCCTGGCCAAGAACATCACCAAGGAGGAGTGCTGCTGTACTGTGGGGGCAGCCTGGGGTGACAACTGTGAGACTTACCCCTGCCCCATCCCAGGCACAGGTAGGACTGTGGCCCCACCACAGTAGGCAGGGCCAGTGCTCTGCCTGCCAGTCCCACCTTGGTTGCACTAATGAGCTGTTTCTTTTCTTTCCATCTCCCCTTGGCATCTGCCTCCTGGTCAGTGGAGTACCAAGAGATCTGCCCTCTTGGGAAGGGCTATATTCCCCAGGAAGATTTGCTCTCAGGAAAAATCTCTTTCACAGGTACTAGCATCATTTTCTTTCATTTCTTCCAGGGGGAAGAGGGAGGGCACTGTGCAAAAGCCCTGCATGGAGATGCACTGACAGAACTATCTCCCTGGGCCTGTAGTGGTGGATGCTAACATCCTGCTGCTGCTTTCCTCCATCCAGAGAAATCTCAGATTGCTGAGATGGAAATGCCCCTCTCTCCAGTCCTGCCTCACTGCTGGCAGTGATTCTTTCTTGGTGCAAATCTCCCATGCCCATTATGAACCAGGGATGGGGACCATTAAGACACAACCGTTCCAGTTACTGAGCAGATCTCCTAGTGGCAGCTGGCTCAGTCTTTGACACTTCACCTCCAGGGGTGTTGTGTTCTTGACTTTCCAGAAATGCACATGAATTTCCTTTTGTGAAAGTATCCTGTTCCACATCATTCCTCCTCCTGCTCTGCCTGTGGGTGCTTCCCCTTTGCTCCCAAGCGTGGGGCCAGTGGGAGAGTGGGGGGTTTATTCAGCGACCTGTCAGTGATCCAGGCCAAGGTGCCTTGCTGGCTTTCTGCAGGTACAGCTCCCAACCCACTTTGCTTCCATGGCTGTGCTCCCTTAGACACTCTTTCCTTCCCTCCATTCCTGTCTCAGACATGGACGAGTGTGAGATATTTGGCTCCGAGTTCTGCCGCAATGGACAGTGTTTGAACACAGTGCCAGGCTACAAGTGCTTCTGCCGTACAGGCTACTACTATGACTCCAGCAGGCTTGAGTGTGTTGGTAAGATGGCCCTCAAAGAGCAGTGAGCAGCACACTGTGCATGGAGGGACAGCCATGCTGCTGCACCCAGACTTGTCCCTGCTGCCCATGGTACAGGGACAGGTCTAGGTAACAGGCTTCCTGGGACCCTCCTGGGGAACAAGACTGGAGGTGGCAGGAGCCCCTGAGGTCTCTGTTTGGGCAGGGAAAGGGTCACGTTGCTCATGTTTGCCAGGCTGAAACATTGCTCTGTCCTTGTGTGTGGGCAGACCAGGATGAATGTCAGAATGAAGTGTACTGCATCAACGGTGAGTGTCTGAACACGGAAGGCTCCTACCACTGCTTCTGCAGCCTTCCTCTTGTGCTGGATGCCACTGGCAACCGGTGTGTGAATTTCTCCAGCAGGGCAGGTGAGCCTAATTCCCCACTGCAGCATACCTTTGCTCCACACATCCCGCCCCATGGGTGGGTCCACCAAGAAAGACCAGTGGGTGGGGACTTGGTATCTGGCTGGGATGTGCCAGCACCAGCACAGCGTGCAGCTAGGGCAGGGAGGGGGCAAGAGCTGGGGCACATGGTCATCCCTCAGGACAAAATGGGCAGGCACTCTTCTGGATGATTTTGATGGCATCCTTTGCATGTGTCACTCACAGATGCCTTGGAGGAGTATGAAATCCACCTGGATGTCTGCTGGCAGACTGTTGCTGACTACATCTGCCAAGACCTGCTGCATGGCGAGCAGACCACGTACACTGAGTGCTGCTGCCGGCTCGGTGAAGCCTGGGGCCAAAACTGTGCACTTTGTCCACACAGGTCCTCTGGTGAGCAGGGTGGCATGGGCAAGCACCACCTAGCAGAGGTGGAAATGGGCTGGGCTGTCACTGGTCATATTGTGCATGTCCGCTGCATAAGGCTCTTTTCTGCATTTCTAAAACCAGCCCAAGGAATAGAGAAACCCCACATGCTTCTCCAGGGCTGAGCTGCACCAGTGAGTAGGATGTACTTGAAACTGTTTTGCAAAGAGTCCAAGGTATTGGACAGGAGAGCTGCTCTGTGCATCCCACTGCTCCTGCATAGGTTAGGAGAGGTGAGGTAGTGGCAGCCTGAGATGGGAGCATAGTGGAAATTGAGTTTCTTGGTGCTCAAGCTGCTGGCCCTGACAGGAGCTGGTCTTCTTGAAGATGGGGTCCCATCAACAAACTACAGAACTGCAGTTTTGGAGGGCACTGAATGCAGGCTTGGCTCAGCTGACCCAGTATGGATGCACACTCTCTGGCCATAGCAGACCTACCTCTCTTGAGTCAGGCTGCACTGACCATTCCTTTTCTCTCACCCCTTGCAGCTGATTTTGCTTTCCTGTGTAATGGGGCCAGTGAAGACAGTGAGAGAGGGGCTGAGCTGCGAGAAAGACCTAGGTACGAGTATGGACCAGGCTTGGAAGACCCCCACTATGGCTTTCCCAGCCCTGATATGGGCCCCTACTACAACTACCTGGAGTCAGAGTATGGAAACCCTGATGCTGGTTTCCCTCGGAGGGAACCCAACAGTGAGTTTCATGGCAGCCCTCTCCACCATGGCCCAATGCGGTCCCCACCTCGCTACCTGCCCAGCCAAACTGGTGAGTACTGGGAGATACAGACAAGTGCCTTCCCACCCAGCCTGTGTCCATGGGACTGCCTTGCAGCTCCCACCCTGGCCAGGCTGCTCCAGACTTGGAGCAAGCTCTGTTCCTGGCTGTTCTGAGTCAGTCCTGGCACCCTCAGCACTGTCTTGCTGCATGCCGGATGTCCCCTCTGTGGCTGGGTGGAGGGTCACCCTGCCCTGACACCACCTTGGCCCTCTCCAGGCCTCTACGAGGGCTTCGAGGGGCTACAGGCGGAGGAGTGCGGGATCCTCAATGGCTGCGAGAACGGGCGCTGCGTGCGCGTCCGGGAAGGATACACCTGCGACTGCTTCGACGGCTTCCAGCTGGACATGACCCGCATGGCCTGCGTGGGTGAGTGCGACCGGGCCCCGCGTCCCCTGGCCGCGGCTGCTCCCTGGCGGTGCCAGCCGGCACAGCTGCCGGAGTAGTCCCGCTCTCCTGGCGATTTCTTCCCATGCAGCCCGGGGGGACTCTCCTGGAGGTTCTTCTGGCCACTCTCTGCTGGCAGCTAGATCAGGGCACCTCTGGGCATCACCGGGAGCAGCTTATGGCTCCATCTTCTCATAACATTCTTGTACATTACCAGCCATTGTTACTGCGATTAATGTCCCCTGCATTCACCACTGCCCTGATGAAATTCCTCACTTTCCACCCTGCAGTATGAGACACAGTCTCTAAAACTTCTCTCTGCATTTCCTCTACATCCTTATGCCATGTCTCCATCCTTTTCACAGTGCAGTTCCCTAAGGCAGCTGAGACCTCAGATCCTCAGTAGAGGAGATGAAGACCCTCTTTTACCTTAGGCATGGTACTTACTCCAACTCCCAACATCCCTACTGCACAAAACAATAGTGCAGCTTCTTCATATAGAACTCGTCATCTCTGGCACTCCTAGCTCAGCTGGGCAGAATGGCTGCATGAGCTGTTACTCCCTCTTCTGTGTTTGGCACTGTTTCCTTTTCCTTGGCCACAGCTCTTTCTATTTGCCTTCCGTGAATTTTGTTTGGTTGAATTTGGATCGCTTCTCTCCTTGATCAGATTGAATCATCCTGCAAAGTGCATGCAACCTGGCGTCACACACGTACATTTTATAAGCATGGGGATTCTTCCTTTGTCTACCTTAATGACAACATTTGGATGGAGTAGGAGTCAGGACAGACTCCTGCAGGCTGTGCTTTAAAGGGCTTTTAATGTAACAGCCAGGTATTTTTAATTGTTTTTGGAGTGCAGCTGTGCAGCCCATTGTGCAATTGCCACAGTTTAATCTAGATGATATTTTCTCAGTCTGTTTGAGTGTGTCATGTGAGAGTGTGTTGAAATCTTCACCATGGCCAAGGCACATCATATCCACCACTTCTTCCTTATCTGACAGGCCAGTTATCAGGTCAGACAAGGGAACCAGATTGGCTTAACATAATCAGGCCTTAACTGATCTGCACCAGCTATTTAATGACCCTGTTATCCTTTGGAGGGTTATAACTAGTCACTAAAAAACCTGAACTGCTTAGGGGAGAGGGGTGAGCAGATGGTAATTCTGGATACTCCCTTCTCTGTTTTTAAAGATAGTTGCCAGATTTATTCTTCCTTGCCTCTCAAGTCCTCCTTTATGCTCCTGTCAACTTTGCAAGGATTGCAGGAGCATTAAGCATATGGACTTGTGTTGCAGAAAGCCTTTACCGATATGGATATAACTGTTTTATCTATCTGAGTGTCAAACCTCTCCATCACAGTGTGGCCTTTCTCTCCCTGTGCTCCTGCAGCCTTGTTTAAACACTTCAAATGTGGTCTGTGCCCTGTCTGGTCACCATGAGTGTTTTTATGATGGCTGGAACAAAGCCTGTGTTAGCTGCTCCAGCCAGCTTGGCTGGCTTTTGTTTCCTCTGTCGATAAGGACTAGACCGACATTCACCATTGTTTCCTGCTAACGTATTTATGGAGCCTTTTCTTATTGCTTTTCATGTCCTAGACTAACTAGCCCTCATTTTACTCTGAAGACTGGGATTTTTTCCCTTCAATTCTTCGACTCAGTTCTTAGTCATCCCTGTGTTTTTACCTCACTGCCTGTGGCTGCTGCAGTGCTTCCCCTCTTGTTTCCCTATGGGGGCAGCTTACTCTGGCCCCACAAGGTGGGCTGCATGCCCCCACCCCTGCCTGAATGGGCAAACTCCAGGATTTGGTGCACTCTGCTAGCACTACTCTGTTGCTTCTGGCTTTTGGATGTCTCTGAGCTAAAGTGTCCTTGTTTTACTTCTCCTCTCAATTTGGTGGCCAGACCAGCCTGCTCGCTCTTCCCACTTTTACTTCCCCTTGCTTCCCAGGCTGCAGAGCATATCTCTGATGTGCTGCCTAACATCTCCTTGGGCTACCAAGCAAGCCCATCTTGTTCATGGCAATGCTCTGGTCCTGAGGATTAGTGCAAGTCCACAGTGCCTTTTTAACCATTGCTTTGGCTGCATATGAAGACTGCCTTGTTCCTCAACCTCTCTCTTGTCATGTTTCCCCTCTTCTTCCTCCCATGACTGCTGTTCTTCCTCTCACCTCCCTGAAAGTTTTGCTTCTAGCATGCTCCCTGGGGTTGCACTTCTCTTTCTTTGCCAGATGGCCCACTCCACCTGTGCTAGGGATAACCCAAGGTCCCTGGGGTGGCAGAGCTCTTCAGTCCTCCTGGGGTCCATTGGTTACTGCTGGGGCCTTCTCTCTCCCTTGCTTGGCCAGCTGAACCCATCAACTGCTCCCCACTCCCTGCTGATCTATGTGGGGGTGAGACTGGACTTTGTGGTCAGAGGGGTTGGACCTGCCTTGGTAGGTGAGGATTTGGGCTCTGGAGGTCCTGTGAGTGCAAACAAGGGCTCTGGGATATACAGGGGTGCTCTGTCCAGCTGGTGGCCCCATCACAAGTTGTTGTATCTCAGGCAGGGTGTCCAGGTAAGTGCATTTAGCAGAGCAGACCTGTCACAGTGGAGCAGCTGCTGCAAGGCTCACACACACACCATAGCCTGGTGGCAAGCTGGCCGAGTGAGCCCTTTGGCACAGTTTGCTGGTGAATAAAACAAGCCACTGTTTGTGCAGCACGAAGTCCCTCTGTGTTCTGGTCCTGGAGATGATAATCGGTTTCTCAGGGCCACCATCATCTGCCCGCTCAACCTTGTTGGATCAGGAAAGGGCATTTTCCAAGGCTTTCTCCAAGATCATAGGCTATCACAACTTATCAGCAGGAAGCTGATTACCTGGGGGTGTCACCAGCTGCAGAGCATGGCAGGGCTCTTATCTGGTGTGCATGGGGCACGGTTCACTCCTGTGCTGGAGGATGCCAAATGCTGGGGATGTCACCCTTGGAGACTGAAGGTGCTCTGTGGATATGCTGAGGGTGTGGGAAGCTGGCGGGGTCACAGGAGACATCCTGGAGGTACTGGGGGGGACAGGGGAATGGGAAACCTGTGTGGGAGGGCTGGGGAGTATGGCAGCAGCACAAGGAGATGTGGCTGTGGGCTGGGACTGCTCACTGTGCCACCAGCTGCTTCTCCTTGCAGACATCAACGAGTGCGAGGAAGTGGGCAGCCCTGAGCCCCTGTGCCGAGGTGGCACCTGCAAGAACACAGAGGGCTCCTACCGCTGCCAGTGCTTGCCAGGCTATGTGGCCCTGGCCCGGTCACACCACTGCGTGCCCCAGACAGCCCAGAACCCAGCATCCGCGTAGCTCTAGGCGAATGGGGGTGAGGGTGTTCCCCTTCTGCGTGTGGATCTGGGACCTGGGAGCACAGAGAAAGGCCTCCGGGGCTGCGGGTGCTTCGAGGCTCTTCATTCCTTCCCCTCCAAAGTGCACAACCTCCCCACCACCTCTCTCATCTTGTCAGGGCTGAGCTCCCAGCCTCTGCTCCCCTCTTTGTCCTGCCAGCCCCTGCAATTCCTGCAGCAGAGCCCACCCCAGCCCCCAGCACCCGTCACATTGCCCTGTGCTGTAGAGGCTCACAGGATGCCTTCCTGTGCCACACAGCCTCAGCCTCTCCCCCCAACCCTGCCAAAAAAGGGGGTTCATCTCCCTGCCACTGCTGCACTGACCTAGTGACAAGCCTCACCCTGGGTGCTGGCCCCACTCCTTGTGAAGCACCCAGCCCCCAGGCCAGAGCTTCAAGGGGAGGGGAGGGCGGGGGGCACCCCTGCTTTCTAGAGCTGCTGCCTAACCTTGGGGCATGGGGGAGAGGCCTGAAGGGCCTCAGGGCCAGCTCCCCACGCAACCCTTAGCCCCACACTTTGCCTTTGTGCCCCATGCTGGCTGGGCAGGGGGAAGGGGAGCAGGTCCAGCTTCCTTTCTGTAAAGTTGTCGGTGATTCTTTTTTTTTAACCAAGTCTGCTGGAAACTTCTCTCATATTGTTAAATAAAACATTTATTTTGGGCCCCTGTGGCTCAAGACACTGAGGCTTGTCAGAACCGTGCTTGTCTTGCCACTGCCAAGGGCAGGGCCATCCCACTCTTGTAAGCCAGTTCTTAGCCCTCTCAGCTGGCACATAGCCTCCTCCTGCTCCTGAGCCAGAGCAGAGACGTTTGTCAGACCAAATCCCCAGCCAAACCCCAGTCCCAGGGGCCAACTCCAGACCCTGCAGACAGCACATCAGTTGTGACTGCTCGTACCCTGCCTTGTTCTCACACAAGGCGGCTGCAGTTTCAGCATGAGAATGTGTAGTTACTGCCGCTGGCAATAGCCCTCAGGCAGGTCTGGGATTTGTTTTTCCAGCCTCAGAGCTCACCAGAAAGAACTTTACCTATGCTGCAGCAAGCAAGGCTATGTTCTACACTGCCACCTCTTCAGGGAACCTTTGCACAATTTCAAGCCTGCATAGGACCAACAAGGCAGAAGCACAGCCAGACACAGCCAGCTGGACACTAGCAGCAGGGATGCTTGGCTGCTTGCAGGTCACCCACACTCATATCACCTCTATCCATGCCTTCAGCTAAGAAATAAAACCAGGTGAACCCCAACTAGAAGATGCCCAGCCAGACTGCTTTTCCTCCTGCTCATCTCCACTCATAGAACACAGCACAAGCAGATTCTGTCTAGCCTTTATTAAAAGGAAAGTTATAAAAAGAGATTCAGGAGCTCACAGCAGCTCCGAGTTAGTAGTAGTGCAAACCATTCGTTAGAGAAAGAATCATCCCTGCAGAGACATTGAACACCATTTGGCTTTGCATCCACAAACACAAAGTTTTCCCAGCTGCAGTCCTGCTGGCTTGAGCAGGGGCCCAGGAGAGAAGAGACAGCCAGCTCACAGAAAGACTCCTTCCCTTTGCTTCAGCTGCATGGATAGCAAACACAGGTCCCAGGGGCATCACAACAGAGCAGGAGAAACATAGGAGAGTGGATGCAACCGGCATTCTAAAAGAGGCACTGAAGGGTTACCAGATAGCAGCTCAGACACTAGCCAGGAATTCTTTGTGAGGACAGACAGCTCTATGTCAAACAAATAAAAGTACCTCCACAGAGCAGCTGGAGGATGATGCTCAGTTACTCCTCCTCCTTTAGCAGACACTGCTGCCCCTTGAGCTGCTGTGAGAATACCCCAGGGGTGTCACCTAAACGTGGTAAGAGTGCTCTGCCCATGGCTGACCTTGCAAGAAATGCAATGCTGGCTGCTCAGAGGCTGCAGAGCTCTGAAGTAAGCAGTAAGAAATGCTTATTATATAAAATAATTTGGCCTGTGT
The DNA here is from genome assembly GCF_022539395.1 of Myiozetetes cayanensis. Taxonomy (NCBI): domain Eukaryota; kingdom Metazoa; phylum Chordata; class Aves; order Passeriformes; family Tyrannidae; genus Myiozetetes; species Myiozetetes cayanensis. Next base: position 21,937,865 of record NW_026087853.1, read on the forward strand.
TGTTTGTGTTTTTCCCCTCCCCAAGCCCTACTAATGGCAGGGCTTCTCAGCTGGTGATCTGCACTGGTATCTTCCAGCAGAACAACATCTGGTCTTGGTCATCCACCAGCTCCCACTTCACAATCAGTTTAATCTGAAAGAGAGAAGAGCAGAGGAAAATGAGGGCGTTCAGAAAACCTTACGGCAAGAGCATAGGGAAAAGAGTTATCCCTTGTGTGGAACATGGAGGCTCTGGGAGCTTTGCACAGAGGACAGAGCTGGGGCATTGCCCTTGCTTGCAGTAGGTGGGCCACGCCCATGCACTGATTCCTGGAGTACCATACATGCATGAAGGGCTCAGCTTCATGTCACAGAAGACCTCTACACACCGCACTCAGATCCCCACTACCTGAGAAAGCAAACAGTGGAAACACCCTGCAGCACCCCAGCTGAACTACACTCCAGAGCTGAGCACCCCCAGTCTGGGAGCATTCAGCTGCATGCAGCAGACTGATGGGAAGCACAGTACAGAAGGATACTGGAGCAGCTGAAGCCACTTCTCAGCAGCTGGAGCCAGGCTGCTTCCTCTGCTGGATCTGTCCCAAAGTGGGACCTTGAAACTAGAGCCATGCTAACAGCAGAAATAACACTACATTGTCTAAGGAGTCTTCTCCCCCTCACCAGAACAGAACAAGGTGTCTTCCCTTAAAGGCAGGTGCCCCAGTAAAGGTGATAGCTGAGGAGCTGACCATCTGGCAGCATACTTACACTGGGGTACTCGCTCTTCACAGGGAGCTTATTCAGGTAGCTGTAGGAATGGCCCTTCTGAATGGGGCACTGGATCCCGGACTTGCATCCATCGGGCTCAGGAATAGGAAAGGGTATGTCCACGTGCAGCATCTCACCATACACCCTTGCTTTGCTGCCCTGGCTCTCGATCTCTGCAAAACACAAAGAATATGTCCATACCTCACACCCTCCTCTCCACATACCCCAGAGGCTGGAAGAACACAACTAAGCGACACTCTTCCTCCCACCCAGACCACTCTCCAGCCACCCTTCCCCAGTCCCCTCCAAGCAGGGGAACACGGAGGGGATCACTTCCCTCTCCCCACCCCTGCCGGGGACGCGATCCTTACTGCTGGCGAAGGTGACGTTGATGCTGTAGGATGTCCCCTTATGGAGCAGGCAAGGCTGAGTGGGGCAAGGGCTCACGTTCACCTCCTGGATGCTGCCGTCTACGGAACCTGCACGGAAAAATCGGGATTACCGGGCCGTCTCCGCCTGCTACTACGCCCCGCCGCCGCCTCCCGCTGCGCCGAGGCCGAGCGGGGCCGGAGGCACTCACCGCAGTCGATGAAGCGGAGGGGCTCGGCCAGGGCAGTGGCGGCGGCGCCCAGCGCCAGGAGCAGGGCGAGCGGGGACGGCACCATGGCGAGGGCGGCGGCAACAACTGCGGGCCCGGCACGGCGGCGGCTCCGCGCAGTCACATGAGCGCGGCGGCCCCGCCCGCCGGTCAGCGGGGCCGGCTCCGCCCGCCGGGCCGGGCCGGGCCCACCACGCGATCCCGGGGGTGCCCTGGGGCTGGGCCGGCCGCCCCCGGCGCCGGGGTGAGGGCAAGGTCGCACCGGGGAAAAGGGGGGCGGGAACAGCGCCGCGACGGGACAGCGGGAGGGAGGGGGTAGTGGGGGTGTGGTGTGCTGGAACAACAGCCCTTGGACAGACTGACACCCTCCAACAGCGCTACTACTGGACATCCCCACTCCTGGGCTATCCTGGTGGAGTCAATGCCCAGGGCAGCAGCCGGAGGATAGGCACACGTACAGGCAGTGCGATGGGCCGGGAAGCTCTTTTGCTGAAAGGGGAGAAACATCCCACGAAGGTGCTGTAGTAGACCAGCCCGTAGGCTTGTCCATCGTTTACTTCGTATCTCGTGTTCTGCATGTTGAAAGTTGTCCGTGTAACCTGAGTGCCAAAAGTTACATCTCCCGAGTACCTGGCGTGGCTGCCGCCTTTCACAGAGCACACACACTGCGAGTCTTGTTTCTCAAACTCGTGAAATGCCATAGACTCCCTGCTTTGGGCTGTAGATGCCAGGACAAACCAGAGGATGAGGAAGATGCTTCAGAAAGCATTTTCACCAATTTCACGTGGTAGCAAGTTTTAGCCTTTCTGGGGTCATGTCAGGAACACAGCAGAGAGAAAGGCACATGAGTGCTGATTTGGTAGGAACGTGGCAGAGCTGACACAGCGTCCCCACTTCAGACCTCTGTCCCAATGAGCTGTCTGCCTGCTCAGCTGCAGCTGCACAACCAAGTGACTCAGAGGTGACTCCCCACGCTTTGCTCAGGCTCTCTGCAAAGGGTGTCACATCAGAAACCCAAGAGGTGTTAGCAGGATCAGGCAGGACCTGCTCTCATGCTTATCTGCTGAGCAGTTTAGCTCTTCAAAAGAAGAGGGATCTCTTCCTTCAGAAAGGAACATGGGGCTTTTTAATGTTTGGGGGTTTTTTTAAGATTTTGAACAAGCATTCGGTTAGCAGAGGAAAGCAGACCAGCGTGCTTACACCAACCCTATCAAAAAAACTCAAAAGACCCTGCTGAGACTAAGCTCACCTCATAAATAACCCATCCTTGCACATCAGAAATCATTCCCTTTGAAAGGCTTTCCTTCTCCCCATCCTTCCAGTCTTACAAATGGTAAACAAAGCCAGCTTATCTGACTGCTGGGAACAGAACCGCAGTCAGGTCAAACCAACACCATAAAGTGCCGTTACACATTCATGGGATAAGCAGGAGTCGGAATTTGCTTGGGTGTGAATTCCACAGTGCATTAAATCAGGATGCCTTCCTGTGAAACAACTCACCAGATATCTTTGCTTCACAGATGCTTTTGCACAGTGGCAGTGACACATACAAACTGGACCTAATAAGTGTAAGTTTTTAAAACTACAGCCAAGGCCTTTATACAAGAAAGACGCAGAAACCTTCTGCCCAAGGTTTTTAGCTGTTATCACACATTACTATTGTGTCAGTTATGCAATAACAGCACTTTAAGCTTAGATTCCCCAGGGCAGCATAAGCACTTTAGGCCAAACAGACCTTGCTTTTAGGTACATGACCGTTTTGACATCTGATAAAAGGCATGGGCCTCCAGGTCCCCTTGAAACCCAACACTGTACCAAAATACTTGAGAAAGATTCAATTCAACTTTAGGCTGGTCTCATTATTTTGCAGATGGGGTTCCTTCCAGATTACCAACATCACAGGGAGCTTATGCTAAGGTGGCTAAGAAAACTAACAGACTAATTCTTTCCAACAAGACTGATACTTGAGTTCTTCATTTCTGTAATCCAACCAACTGTATTACATGGGGAAAAGCCTAAGGTTCCACTTCAGAAGCTAGCTACACCTGATTAATCCAAACCCCTCTGACAGCATTGTGCTTGCAGGGACTACAGTGGCAGTGAATACAGAAATCAGGTTTTCAAGAAAATCCACATACAGAGACTAATCAATTTTTGCTGTTCTTTCAGCCAGAACAGTCTCCTTTTGCTACAGATTGTCAGAATCACATTGAAATGCATCACATCCACTCTCAACACCACACCAGAGGTTTTATTATCACCAGTTTCTGAAGCACTGAAACAAGCTCAGTTTCTCACCAAAATAGATACAAGATGATTTAAGTATCAGAGGAGAAAAGGGCAAAATATCTAGAGAATTCAGCTCACAGACAAATCTCCTCAATACAGTGTGCTTAATGATAGCTAAAGGAACTCCCTAAACCCACACACCACAGACCAGAATAAGAAGATGGAAGCAAAACACAACCAAACTTAAAACTTAAAACCAGATTATGTCCAGCTATCAGGAACAAGATGACCAACAAAAGCATAGCCCAGGAAAGAAGAAAAACTGAACTGTAACTCTGTGAAAAAAAAACCAACCCATAGCTGTACCACATAGCTGACAGAAGGAAAAAATGGCCCGTGATAAGAAAGAGGTACAAAGGAGTAGATGTTCTTAGTTACACCCACCTCTCCTAGCTGCTCAAAAAAATTTGCCCCCAGCACCTGAGTCACTCCTCAGCATAGTAGATCATTAATTATATTAAGTAAACTCTGAGTGAGGCTAGCTGGCCTTTCTCTCGTTCCTTCAGTCTGCAGTAGCCATCTCAGCAACATCCCAAAATGCCTTGAAGGTACTTGCCACACTTCTGCCTCTTAACACTGGTAAAAATGAAGGCAGCTAGAACGTTAGTGTGTCTGGTTTTTGGGGCTACATCCATTCCAAAAGGTGTTCACAGTGAATAGAGCCACACCCTGGGGAAGTGCAGTGGGATCAGTCTAATACACCATGCAGGAGCAAGAAGGGAAACCAGTGCATTATGGAAAGCAGGCATGATCCCTTGCCTTTTCTCCCAGGAGGTTTTGATTCTCTCCTCCAAAGCTGTCTGCTTTTGGGACACCATATTGATAATAACCAAGAAACACCCCAATATGTTTTTTTTAAAACACTCAGTGGTCCAATATACCTGATGAGGATTCATCAACCATTGCAGGTACCTGCCCCGCTGGGAGTCTACCTCTGATACTTTCCTGGCTTTATCCTAATATCATTAGAGCTAACACAAGACCAAGCAAAATTAAACAGCTCAAACCAGTCTTTAATTTACATGCTCAGGGTGGAACAAATAAGCAAAGGCACGTGGTTACGAAAGCATTGCCTTTCTTGGAGCAGGACGGTGAGAAAGCAAACTGTCACAGGGTCCTAAAGTCCCCTGATGGCAAATCACCTCCTCTTGCTGGGATGACTGGTTTTCCTCCACGAGTCTTCCACAGAGTCACCGTGTGACTCTCCACAGGCCTGGCTGGGGCTGAGGAACAGGATTCCTCCCCCAGAAGCACAGGAGGAAGCAATAAAGACTCTTAACCGCAGGTGCATCTGTATCACTGTCACATGGCAGACATCAGGAGGAGGTTAAACCACCGTGGGAGGGAAACCTGTCCCGGGTGGCCGTAGGGGAGGCCACGGGGCAGGCTCGGGGTGGGGGTCTCCTTCCCCTCTTCCTGCGGTGGGAGGAAAGGGACGGTGTGGGTCTGAGGCTGAGCACACGTCTGCAGCAGCGGGGCAAAGAGCCTGCCCGAAGGAAGAATGGCCTCCACAGGGATTTCTAAGCTGAGCTCCTATCTGATAAAGGAGAGCAAACCGGTCTTGATCAAGGAAAAACCCTAAAAGCCCTGAGCCCTGGCCCCGTGTTTGCTCTTCTGCTTGCCTAACTCCCCTGCGGCGGCACCTTGATCACCCTCTGGGTTCTGCTCAGGATAAACGACCTCACAGCTAATCCCGGCGCAAGCACGCGCTGACGGGCAGCACTGCGCTGTTTATTGCTCCCCGCTGTTTTATTGCTGTTTGCTCCCCTCCGCGAGCATTGCTGCGAGCACCTCCAAGAACGAAAGGCGGCTTCGTGCCTTTGAGCGAAGCCGTAGCGGATTTGCGGGCCCAGCGGCCGAGCTGTGCCGCCGCCGCAGCAGCGCCGCCACCGCGCTCCCCCAGCGCCCGGTGTCCTCACGGTGTCCGCCCGGTGTGGGCGCGGCCGTGGCCGCTCCCCGCCCGCCGCGGCGGCACTTCCGCCTCTGCGGCGCCATGGCGGGGGGGCGGGGCTGGGCCGCGATGGCGGCGCCGGGGGCGCTGCGGCGGTGGTGGGCGCTGGTGTTGGGCGGCCGGACGAGGTACAGCTCCCTTGGGTACCCGAGCCCTTGGGTCCTCCCCCGGGGACCCCGAATGTCCCCGCTGCGCGGGAGGGGGCGGCATCGGCGGGGGCCGGGCGGCTTGGCGGGGACCCCGCTGAGGCTCCCCCTCTCCTCCCTTCTCCCCGAGGCAGCTGGGGCCCCGCTCCGCTGTGCCGAGGACGAGCGCTGCCGAGACCCTCGCCTGTGCCTGCCCGGGCTGTCCGCCCGTTGCGGTGGGAGTCGTCCTTCTCCCAGCCGGGCCCCACGGAGAGCGAGCCCAGCGAAGGACAGGTCTTCCTCAGCGAGAGCTGCGTGAAGGTGGGGACCCCAGGAGGGCTCGAGTGCCCCTGGGAGGGATTTCCGAAGTGCTCGGCCTGCCGTGGGCGCACAGGGGAGGCGTTTGAGTGTTCATCAGTTTGTTCAGCAGGCCTTTTAGTCCTTTTACTTGTTTGCAGAGGCTGCTGGAGATTGCAGAAGGCTCGGAGTTTCTCAGGCTGCAGGTGGAAGGAGGTGGCTGCTCTGGCTTCCAGTACAAGTTTTCCTTGGACACAGTTATCAATCCTGATGACAGGCAAGGACAAAGGGGTGTAGTGGTGGTCAGATATTACTGTTCTTTGCAAAAATGGCAGTGGAGGTATGTGTGACATTATAGTATCTTGCATTGAAGGGCAGAAGCCTATGAGATACGGAGAGAGTTCAGGCTGTGCTTCTCAGGAAGGTTTTTGGCACAGTTAATGATTAAATATGCTGCTTTTTTGTAGGGTGTTTGAACAAGGTGGTGCCCGTGTGGTTGTGGATGTGGACAGCCTGGCCTTTGTGAAAGGTTCCATGGTGGACTTCAGCCAGGAGCTGATCCGAAGCTCCTTCCAGGTGGTGAGCAACCCCCAGGCAGAGAAAGGTTGCTCGTGTGGGACTTCTTTCTCTGTCAAATTCTGACTGGACTTCCCATGGATGGACACTGTTTTCAGACACTTCCTGGCAGTCTTCAGTGGGTTTTTTCTTTTCCCAGCTGCTCCCTCTCATCTCCCTTACTCTGTGACACTGCTGTTACACATTACTGCAGCTGTGTGTGTGCTTGCACTGAGCCTGTCTCCAAGACTTGTTGGCCTTCCCTTCAGAAACATGGAGTAACCATGAGCACACACACAGGAGCATCTTCAGCACCTTGTGAACCAGTGCCAGGTGGTGCTGACTTGCCTGCCCTGTCCTGAATGTGGAACTACTTAACTGTTTCTCTCTGCAAGAGAGGGCTATATATACATATATACATGTGTATGTGCAGATGTGTTTATTGAAAATCCTTAGTAAAAAAAGTCTCTGAGACTGACTGGTGTTGCTCGTGCATTTACAGGTGGGTAGAACCTGAGTTCTCTTCAGGCTGCTGTTGCTTATCTCTTGTCCACCTGAATGGGACTTGGAGTCTTTCTCACGTATACCTCCCAGAATTGCTGGCTCTCCACTCACAGTGGGCTTTTCCAAATACTTTGCTGTTTTCTTGTTGAGCAGACTTCTCTTGGTCCCAAGAGCCTCCGGTGGTTTTGCTGTGAGTTCGTGGGATGAAGATTTTTACTTATTCAGAGTAAGTGAAACTGAAAAATTGAGGTAGAAAGAATTAATAACTTTTTTTTAATTACAAAAAAAAAGAAAAAAAAACACCAAAAAAACCACCAGCAACCAAAAAACCCCAAATACTTTTATATATACAAAAGTAAAACACATATCTCTATATGGCCCGGTGCTATTTCAGGCTGTTCCTAAACCCGACTTTGTTCCTAAACCCGACTTTGTTCCTAAACCTTGACTTAGGTCATACAGACTCTCAGGTTTCACAGTGTGTTTGCTGCCTTCTCTTGCCAGCAGGAAGGGAAGTTTAGGTGACAGAGTTGGATCTGGAGTACTGCTTAGGGGTCCTCAAGTCCTCTTGACCTAAAGTTGTCTGGGAAGTTTTTCCGTAGCTTGTTTTACCCTTCAGTCACAGTCTAACATGCCTGGTTTGATGAAAAACTGGAATAGCTCCTTTCTTTTCTAAACCTCTCAGGTAATGAGGAATCTAGAAGTTTCCAGAATAACATCCTTTTGATTTTCTATAGTTTTTTATCTGCCACTAGATGTCTTTTAAGTCAAAGTGATTCACCTGCTTCTGGATGAAAGGAGAGGTGGGGAAGCTATTTTTGTTCCCTCTCTTGTGTTTTATATGATCATAACCAAATTATCTAAGACTCGAGTCTTTCACGTGAATGTGGGAGCACTACATGACTTTGGTCTCAAGGGAACTGCTTATGGCAAACCATGAGGTTTTTAAGTCTCCATGCCACAGGCATTTTTGTTGTTAAGCTTTCCAAATGCCTTTCTAAACTAATCAGCAGTGCTTTTGTAGAGCACTGTTTTGCCTATTTATTTCTACTGCTCAGAGCTGCTAGCCAGCTAGTTTCAGTTTCATCCGTAGATGTTACAGGAGGTCATATGTGATCAGCTCTGACTTTGTCACATGGACAGGATGGGGACCAGCAGCTCTTTCAGTTTAGCCCTTTTGATTTCCTGCAGTCAACATCTGCCTGGTTACCTTGCTATTGGAGAGAGCTGAATGTAGCACTGTCACATTTTCTGAAAGAGAGTAAAAGGATGTGGTTAAAAGACTTGCCGAAACCCCTGCAGGGTGTTTGACACTGCCCTTGTGCTCCCAGGTCTTGAAGGTGATGTTAATCAAAACTGCATTTGAAAAGTATAAGACTTTAAAGCTTGTGTAGGTAGCACACATTAGATAAACTCAATTTCTTTCAGCTAGGAAAAAGTTGGCCAGAGGAATTGCTTTCTGAACCAGGAAGATCCATTCTTGATCCATTTCACACAGACCTCGGTCAAGTCTCTTTTGGGACCTCTTATGGGAAATAAAAATGCAGCAATAGTGCTGGGGAGGTAGCAAACCAGCAGCTACCAGGGCTTTTTTTCCCCTAGACTAAAGCCAGTCTTTGGCCTCTGTAAGTCTGCAGGCTTCATCTTGGATTGCTGTTCTTCCTAAATGTAAATGTGCTGTGTTTGTTCAACCTAGCCAGGTGCCACCTGCCTTCATTTACTCTACACTGATGCAGTAAACGGAGCAAGTGCTGTCCATGGGGAGTGTGACCACTTTCAGAGAACCTGCCTCTCCCTCACAAGCACTGTGCAGAGGATGAGGCTTTGGTCCCCACCAGTGTCACTTGCAGTGTTGCTGTAAAGCCTCACACATGTGGCTCGTGTTGCCTGCAGCTCTGGCAGTACTGCTCTGACTGCACTAGGTGGACCCCTTACTCCTTGGGAGTTGCTGCACTGGACATTCACAGGCATTTTGACCTCTTTCGAGGGTTCAGGTTGGATCTGCTCCATGCAGGACCTAAGCAGAAGCAAAAGTTTCTTTACAGCTCTCTTTTGGAGGCAGGCTGGAGCCAAGTTCATCTGGTATTGCAGCAGCCTTGTCACTACATCAGAGAAATTGCTAGAAGCTAGAGAGGTTCTAGCTGTACATTACATTGCTCTTGGCCTCCTAGTCCTGCTTCCTGGGAGTAGCTGTAATCTGTTGGCCAAAGCTACTAGTTTTCCAGTTCACAGTAGGGAATGGGTGCAGAGGGCTGGCTGTCACCCTGAGACTTGGTCTGACTTTACAAAATCTGTCAGTACACCAGAAATCAAAAACTTCTGTCAATGCTAGGAAGTCAGCAAAAGGGGTCTTGTTGCCAGGGAGGGGTGAAGGTGATCTTGGTGAATTTTGGCTGTGGAGACAAAAAAGGCTAGATCCTGGTTCCTACAAAAAGCCCTAACCTGTCAAGATTTGTACACTGAATAGCTGTAGGTGCCAAAGATGACACTACACTGTATGCTATGGGGCAAGCGGTGCCAAGAGAAGGACACACAGGATTAGGCAGGGAATTTGGTTCTGCCTGGACCATGAGGGCCTGCCAAGGCGTGCCTGTGAGGGAATAGGTGGGAGCCCTTTTACTGAACCACTGAGAAAAAGCTGGAGGAGCTGGAGGTGCCGCCTTCGCTTCATGGCAAATGAGAAGCTGCAGTGGAAAATCTTTCTCTGCTCCCACATAAAGAAGGAGGATTCTCTCGGTTCACCCACCTGACAAGGAATGAATGATCAAGAAAGATATTTATGGAAGCCTATGCTGAGATGAAACTTCAAGGGAAAAGGGCACAATCATCAGTGTCACTGACAGGAAGGTAGAAGAAGATGGAATAGAAATTCTCCCTTTGGTGAGAGCTTGTGGGAGCTCTGCAGGGACTTGTCAGGAGATGACCAGCACATTCTGTGAGCCTGTGAGAACTGGCTCAGTTCTTCAAATCAGGTATCTAACATTACCTGTTAACTGTGGGTCCCTCTTCAAGGCTTCAAGACAGGCAATGGCTAATAGCAGATTTTTGTCATGTACTTTTTTTGTGTGGTTTAGAGATGTGTATCAGAGTGCTGTGCTTGTGTTGGAGGGCTCCTGTGTGGTATCATTTTCTACAAATAGCGTTTTGAGGTGAGTGGCTACAACAAGACCAATGACCAACCTAGAGCAGATGTTAGGGAAAGAACCTCCTCATCCACAAATTTTTATCTGCAAAATTTCACTAAACTCAGACCTTTCCCTTGTGAAATTGTATATCTGTACAGAGCAGAGTGGTTGGGTGAGTCAGGAAGATAACTAGGGTTGAGGAGCCAGTACCCCCTGGATGACACCCACTGGAGCTTCTGCTTCTCCCACGCAGTACTGTAATTTCCTGCCACCTTAATGGCTTGCATGAATCCAGCACGCAGGGTAGGAGTCAGTGAACGGTGGAGGAGGCAATAACAGGAAGGTGGAAGTGCATGACAGAAGGCTTCTGCTGTCTGTCCCATGCTGTGAAGGCACACACTTTGTATCGAGACTGTTTTCAGCCTTACAAACACTTCAAACATCTGTTGGCAGCTGAAAGTAAAAAACCAGAGTGGTATAAACCCCACTGTTCACACTGTAAGCTGGGACTGGTCAGTGGAGTTTATTGAATTGCAGAACTGAATATCCTGAGTTGGAAGGGACCCACAAGTATTATTGAGTTCAAAAATTATGCCATGTGCCTGAGAGCATTGTCCAAATGCTTCCTGAACTCTGTCTCATCTGGTGCTGTGACCTCTTCTCTGGGGAGCCTGTTCCAGAGTTCAACTGCCCTCTGGGTGAGGAACCTTATCCTAATATCTGACCTAAACCTCCACTGACACAGCTTCATGCCATTCCCTCCAGTCCTATCACTGGAGAGTCACTACAGAGAAGAGATCAGTGCTTGCCCCTCTGCTTCCCCTTGTGAGGAAGTTGTAGACTGTAATGAGGTCTCCCTCAGTCTCCTCCAGGCTGAACAAGCCAAATGACCTCAGCTGCTCCTCATACGGCTTCCCCTCTAGGTCCTTCAACTGTCTTTGTAGCCTCCTTTGGACAGCTTTATATCCTTCTTATATTATGGCACCCCAAACTGCACACAGTACTCAAGGTGAGGCCACACCAGTGCAGATCAGAGCGGGACAATCCCCTCGAATGGCTGGCGATGCTTTGCCTGATGCCCCCCAGGACACAGTTGGCCCTCCTGGCTACCAGGGCACTGCTGACTCATGTTCAATTTGCTGTCAATGAGGACCCCAACAGGGCTACTCTTGGGAGTTCAGAGAAAAATTTAGAGCAAGTGTACTGTTTTTCCCAATGAGCTGCTACAACACATGCTTAAGGACCGAATCAAGCATTGTCTCCACTAGCAAACACCACCATCAGGTTCATTAGCAGAGGGTGTGATAGGAAGTGCACCATTTAGGTGCTTAATTTTCATTGCCTGTTTTCATGCAGACCAACCAAAGCTCTCACCAAGTGTTTACCACGCTTCTCTGGAATGGGCCATAGCTGCCAGAGAAACTGGCAGCAGAGAAAGAGATAACCTTGTGTAATGGTTTGTTTGATAAAACTGTCATCCAGCCTGGATAAAGAACCACAGTTTAAGGACACCAAGCATTGGCAAGAATAAACTGCAGGCACCTGTATTGTATCAAACTCTTCCCCTTGAGAAGTGTTTTATTGCCTTTTTTTTTCCTAAGAGTATGAATACTTGAACCAAATGCCATTAGGGGCTAGGTAGAGGATTAATGGTACAGTTTGGATCCTGCTGGGTTCTGAGGAATATGTTTGCTCTGCATGGTTTCCAGGATTAGGCTGCAACTGGCTTTGATCTGTGCAGATACCTGCCCAGGAAACAGCTCAGTAGATCATGAACTTGGGGTTGGTTTAGTATCCAGCTGTGGACAGAAACTGTCATGAGTCAGCTGAAGCTGTTCATGACAGTGAGATGAGCCATTATTCCAAGGCTGTGATTCTTGAACCTGTGGGGAGCAGTTTGTGTGCAATTCTTCCTGCCTCTGGCCTTCCCAGAATTTGAATGGCTCTTAATATTTCCTGCTTGAGCAATAAGAGTTTATGGTCCTAGTCTTTGTCGTGATTAGAACCCAAGTTTGTGCCCCTGTTTTAATCAGTGCTCATTTACCTTTGGCATCCTTCAGAGGAACAGAATGGTATGTCTTTCAGTTGCCATGGAAACAGTGAGACTAAATGCACATTTCCATGGCAACCTGCCATTATCTTCAGCTCTATCTGTGGGTCTCATTTTCTGACCATGGGGGTGGGGTGGTGAAAATGCAACTTTATCTCTTAAAAAAGTACAATTAAAAAAAAAAGAGAGGAAAAGAAAGGTGCTACCACCACCATCATCACCACCCCCTTTCTGCTCTAGCTCAGGCTTGGGGCCAAGAAAGGCCTGTGACTACTGCCACCATCCCATGCAATGAGGCTCCAAGGTATTGTCTTCAGCTCCTTCTCTCCTTCACCCTTCTAAAAATAGACATTCAGAACAATTGGATGATAATGTTGCAGCACTCCTCTGAACTCTTTGTTTCCTGAACTAATGCTCCTAGCAAAGGGCCTTGAAGTTAATTGAACTTTCCAATGGGTTCCAAAGGTCAAAGTGTCCCAGCTCCTTTTGGTCCAAAGGGCCAAGGGTTAATTACGGGGTCTAAGACTCCAAAGAGAAGAAGCCTTTGTCTGCTGTGACTGAAGGCACCAGGGCACATCATGTTAACCTCAGGAGTGGGGGACCTTTTTGCAAGTGGGGCAGCATGGACTGTTCCAGGAGGCTCTGTACCCATCAGAGAGTTAAAGATCAAAGACAATGCTTATCTGTTTTGTGAGCAACTCAGGGTATACAGGGATACAGAGAAACCAGGTGTATGATGGGTGTAGCAGTCCAAAAGCCAGACGTGCTTTTGGCTACTGCTAAAATGTCTTCCTTCCCCAACCACCGAGTCAGAAAAAGGACAGAATCTGCTGTACTTTGAACAATTGCACACAGCTGTTCCTTAAGCCCATGTTCATTATTCTTGTTCTAACTGGCTTGACCTTTAGCTAATTGCTCTTATTCACAGTCTAATCTTGGTTACTGAGGGAAAAAGCTTATGTTTTGCACAGTTCTAGCCTGATTCAAAACAGTTATCCAGGGACAGGATGGGGTAAGTTCTCGTTCCACATCTGCCCCATTAGCCTTTCCCGGATGCTGAAGCAGAGGATGATAAAGCTTTCTCCATTCAGAAGTTAACATGGAGGTAGGTGTGGTCTTCAGAATAGGTCAGCCACAAAAGTCAGGTGCTGTTCCAGCACAACTCTTTTCCAAGCTGTAGTCTACCACAGCACTGATCATACATGGCAAAGAGTTGTCACAGTCAGCCTTAGGTTCATGTTGTTTCATCGAGGGGAGAACAAAGGCCAGGGAGTCCTGTGCATTGCTGAACTTGCAGGATTTCACCCTGGAAGAATTACTGCCTGGACACACTGTTAGGGTTTGGTTGAGAGCTACTGCTTGAAAGACACGGAAAATGTTTTCTGAGATGTGGGGACCTCCCTCCTGAGCTGGAGTGCTGAGCACTGGGACACACTCTGCATGATTTGCAAGGATACAAGTTTGCTGGAGGATGTGCTGCTGGTGCTGGACCAGGCTGGCCCCATGACGTGCCGTGGCAGAAGGTACAGAGGAAGGTTTGCTATACGTGCTCTGAGTGTGAAGCAGTGGCTGCCCTCCAGCTGCTGTGGGGAGCTGACCTGCTGCACAGCAGCCTGAGAGAAGGGACAGCCTGGGCTCTTCCTGCTGAGGGCTGCTGTGGCCTGGTAGGTTTGTGCTGTGGACTGGAACCTACAGGAGGTTTGCCTGCTGGCTCACTTGTAGCCCTGCTGCCACGCCTCAGAGAGAGCCACATAGCCAGGGTGGCTTTAGGTTCTTTCCCTCATGTCCATAGCAGCTGAGCAGGCACTGACTGAGGGAATGGCAGGTCCCTCTGCTCAGCTTCTACTTGGCACACAGGGGCAATTCTCCTTGCCAGCGTCCTGCACTGTGTCCAGATGAGGGTGGCTGTGCTCTGGCCAGCATGTCCAGCAGGCTGTGTGGCAGGCTTCCCTTCATGTCCCTGCCTGCCCACGCATACCTGTCACAAACTTCAGACCTGGAAGATTTGTATTAAATATAGAAACTTTACAGGGAAGAGCTAATAGCATCTGGAAAAGAAAATTCAGTACCTACCTTTGGTGACAAAAGCAGAAGTAATAGGGCAATGCTATTGTTAGCAGAACTTTATCTACCAGTGCTTGCAAAAGCTTAGTGGGAAGCAGGGAAGCAGCAGGACTGTGTGGCAGATCCCTTGGCCTCTTAATAAAATGCTTCCCCCTGCTGTCACTGTCCTATGTTCCCAGATAACAGGCACAGGCCAGAAATAGGACTGCCATGGTGAAAGAATTTACTTAATCCTCTTCGAGCTAAGCAAAAATGTATCAGTGAAGAGGCAATTCAAAGGGCAGAGCTGAATTACATGGAAGAAAATTGTGTCTGCAAATCAAATAGAGTTCAAAGCATTGTGAGAGAGCAAAGGCAAAACAGGCTGGTATGGGAGAAGGGGGAATAGCCCAGAGAGATGCTTAAGGGTGGAAGGCAACAGGAGGTATTTGCTGAGCCTCCCCCAGCTCCTGCTATGGAAGCACAGGATGGATGGATCCAGCTGTCAGAAGGCAGATGAAGCTGTCATAAGATGGGAGGGCACTTCCAGTTGTCCAGGTATTAGAGGAGGCAAAAGAATCTGGTAAGACCTGGGAACCTCTGAGAAGACAAGAACTGGTGAAGGGTTAGTGTGTAGTTCATGTAGAGAAAAATGAACAGGATAGAGGAACAAAGAGTTGGCAGCTAGACCAAGGGGACAAAGGGCCTGAGCAGAGTATGCACCCATGCCTGCTGAGCACCTGTGTGGAGGTGCCAGATCCATGAAGTCACTTACCTGCTCTGCTTTGCGCTGGCTGAACTCTGAATGACAAAAATGTGTGCGGAAGTACCTTCAGAAAACCGAAACTGCCCTGCCAAAGGGCTGCTGTTCTAGAATTGGGCTCCACTGACCTGGAGAAAAGGCAGCAGATCTGAAAAGGAAGGGTGCAGAGAGAGCCTTGCTCAATGTGTTATATGCTTAGGAGCATGGGCTAGTTCTTCAAATGAGTAAAGGCTCTTGTTGTAAGAAGTTGAGATACAGACTTCTGCTTCTTGAGGATGCCTGATTCTATGCTGGGCTTTGTGGTTGATGTCCTTTTGATCTTGCTGGATGTGATAATCTTACAGTGCAGGTGAGACCACTAGAAGTGTTGGGTTGGGAGGGCTTCCTAAAAGACTGGGGCTTGGGGATGGGGAGGGAGGTCCAAGCTGCCTTGGAGCTAGTCCAAACACTAAGTAGTTCAGCAGGACAGTTTATTGAGAGAATTGTTTATCTCAAGACAAAATGAGGGCACACCTTGCACAGCATGTGCTATGCTGGGCACAGAGAGGTCTCACTGCCTGAGCTCCTCATCTAACGCTCAGATGTGAAGGGCTTGCTACCCATGACCTGCAAACTTCTTCTGGCCCAGGGGCACCTGATCAAATCCTCCCAGGGAAGCTGATTTGTATCACCTCTGTTGGAATCTGTGCTCCTTTTGCCCCCTCTCCTCTTGCTCGTTTTTTTCAGATGCATTTGATTTATACATACTCATTCCCTTCTTCACAGGAATGGGTTTTGGTGCGTGTCAGATGCGTGAGAGAAAAATTTATAGAGCAAGCTGCAGAGGAAAGCAGCTGGGATTTTTCTTAGGAGAGCCGCAGTCGTTAATTATAGGAGTCTAACTAAACCTCAGCTCAGGCAAGAAGCATTTTCTAGATCTCCCCCCTTTCTTTTGTACCTTCCTGCGCAGGTTGTCACATCAATGTCAGGATTCGTGAACAAGTGAAAAAGACACCCACCTTTTTAAATAAAAATGGGATGCTGAGTGCCAGGGAGCAGCTCTCTTTTTGGCTCCCTCATCTCCCAGACTGGTGTGAGGGGCACTGTACTGCTTCCCAGCAAGGGCTGCACACAGCACTTGTCTGTCCCTTGGGCTTGCTCCCGCTTCTTCCCCGCCTCAGGCAGCATGGTGAGTCAGCTGCTGCTTTAGTAAAGCATCTCAGGTCTGATCTAAACACCAGTCTCCTCTCCCCAGCTCAGTTCTGTGCAGCCTGGCCTGTTCCTTGGGACAGCAGATTTCCCAGGGGTACATTTTATTAGTAGAGTCACTGCAGAGCTGGGTATTTAGGTCCCAAACATGTGTGCATCACAGGCAGAGCCAGCAGCACTGGAAAGGATTTTCTCTGTATAAATTTACCCCAGGGGAAGAGAGGGAGGAAACATAGCTTGGACGACCTTAAAAGCCTAATACTTCCTATGCATGTGCCTCTCCAATATGTTGCTGGCCAATGATCCCAGGACAGGCCATTCTATCCAAAGAGTGCTTATACAGATAACTTGTTTTGGCCAGCTTACTGACAACCTTTGCTCATGTCACCTCATGATCTGCAATACTGAGATAAGAGCATTTGCTGCAGCAGGAGTCTGTCTGCATTAACAGCTAAGAGATAGTAAGAGGAAAGAAGGCTAGAAACATACCTATGGTATATAAAGCTGTTTTGGTCTCTTTGCCAAAGAAAAGTTGTTATATGTTTTCCTCAAAGTTTCACAGGGCTGCCAGGAAATGTGAGTGCCTAGCTAAGGGAGGTTACTGTCATCAGAAGCTGATTTTGGCGCCCCAGATGGATGTTCATGGCCTTTTGATGGGGCTTGGGCAGGGAGAGAAAGGAAGGGGGGCACTGGCTTGCTAATTAAGAGGTATTCTCTGTCTGTTGCCTTTCTTCTGCTCAGAGGGGGGGGCAGAACCTGTGCTTGGTAAGAGCCTCTTGCCTGTGCTGGGACCCCTCTTAAAAGATGCTAAACATTAAAAAATAATAAAGAAAAAATTCTGTGAGCGCTTTGATAGTCCTCACAAGAAAGTGAAACAGAAGAGCCTTTGAGCTGCACATAGAAGAAAAACCTCTGTACATCTGTGGGGGAAAAAAGGCTGGTGGAGCTGAAATCTGGCAACAGTCCCCAGCTGGCGAGGGAGGTGCTTTTCTTCTGCAAGCTCCTGTCATGACTGATGCAGAGACAGAGAGAGGAAAAGCACTGGATTCTGTGTAAGAAATAACTAGCACCTCAAACCCACCGGGGTGTCGGTGGGATGGGGAGGCCAAGCCAGCACTCATCCTGTGCCTTCACGCAGGGGCTTGGCCCTGGGCTCACCCCAGCAGAGGTGTCCTGCCTCTCCACATCATGCCTTCTCCTGGGGGACCCCTTCCTGCTGTGGGAGCCTCCCAGCCAGCAGCCTCCCCCTTTGCATCCCCCCTGGTTTCCATAGCAATCAGTGTTGTCAGCTGTGTAGGGAAGCCAATGGAGGGAAATTAAGGTTTCTTCCCATCCTGGGCCAGCAATGGGTTGGGAGAACAGGAGCATCCTGATATTTCTGGTGCTCCTGATGGAGGGAGCAACACCCAGGCTACCCCAGTTCACCCCCAGCAAGGCCAGGGCACAAGAATGTGATGAAAATGCACAGCTCCCAGGGCAAGTTTTGGGGGACTGCATGCACCCCAGAGCCATCCCCACACAGCCGTGGCCATGCTAGAGAGCTACTGATACTGAACGGATGCCATCCCCGATTTTATGTCTTCTCCTCCCACAACCTCCTTGTCTTTCCCCCCTCAGCCTGCTCCATTGGCACATTGTCAGTGAGTGAAGTCAGAAATTAGTCTTTAGCTTTAATGGAAAACGCTTGGAGGTGGGAGAGGTGGCAGGAGGGGGAGAGCGAGGATGCATAGGCAGCCTTGAAAGTAGCATTTTTGTTCCCAGGATGGGGTAACAGGGCACTGGAGTAAAACCTCAGGGAAGGAGAATAGGGTTTAGACGATGAAGGGGAGTGTGTATCCAAGACAGTGCTCCAGCAGGAAGAGAAGGAGCATTCTGGGTAAGCTCCCTGTACTTTTAGCTACATGAATAGAGTAGATTTCATCACCTGCCAACCATCCTTGACCCTCTCCACTCAGACAGGAGGAAAGTGGAGACCTGCCCATTCAAACCAAATGGAAAACTTAGGGGGGACTTTTAAAAAATAAAATGAAAATGTCAATTTGAACCCCAAATGTTTTGTAATATTTATGTTTAAAGAAATAAATTAGAAGATAGGTTAGTTTTGAAATGGAACTGTCATACTGAAAGAATGCCAAGCTATTTCATTTGTGAAATGTCTAAACATAATGTTTTGACATTTTCAGGAAAAAATTATCCCATACATTTTCAGACAAAACTTGCTAGCAAATGTGACTGAAAAGTTTGAAGTCCTGAAAATTGCATTTTGAGGCAAGCTTGCTATGTGCCAAACATGTTTCATATGCTCGTGGCATCCAAAGAACAGCAGTGCTGGGCAGACCCTGGAGAGCTGCCCAGGGAACAGGGCTGCCCAGGGATCCTTGGCACAGTTTGGGCTGGTCCTATTTGTGCCCAGGGCAGCTCCATATGGTTGGTTTCTCCCTGACCCAACTCCTGCCAGCACCACTCTGTCTGCAGTGGGAAGCATGGCACATAGGTTGATGTGCTTGTGCTCAAGATACAGCTCCGCTGTGCAGGGGTGAAAACTGGGATCCTGATTTTATTTAATGTATGGCAGTGGAGAAAGGAACTATAAATAAGATAGAACCATCCTTCAATTGTTCATGCAGCATGGGGAAGAGAAACACAGAGGTTTCTGGGATAATCATCTTCATAATCAAGGGGATTCTTAGAGAGTCTAAGTGCAAGATTTATGCACATTAGAGAGAGGAGCAGGCACAGATACTGAATGCTGTGTCCCTGCCTGGCTTGTTGAGAGGTTTACATGCTTTTCAGCAGCAAGATTAGATGTCAAGAGGAGATTACCATTTACAACACAATGTACCACTGTACACTGAGACCTCTGGTCTCACAGAGCACCTCTGTGCCAGGCACCAGCTGTAGTACAGCTTTGACTGCCTACACATCTTCCCACCTCAAGCTCCAGCAGGTTGGAGAGGCTAAGGGCACGTCTGGGAGGGGATTTCACAATTGCCCATGCCAGGGAGGGACTTGTTTTGAGCTCAGTAAAGCTCATATAATAATGAGTTTGAATTGGGAGAGTGACCAAAGCTGGTACCAGGCAGAACCCTCTGAATCTCTTCATGGCTTACATAGCTTAAAGCTTGCCCATCTCAATAACCTGCTCTGGCATACTGGGAGACCTGAGAGTATCTGACTTATTTCCAGGAATTCAGCATTTTCATGTCTTCAACGCTTCTTCTCCTGCAGCCTGGAGGAGGAAAGGAGGGGCTTGGCGAAGGAAGTATGAAGAAAATGAATCTGCAAAGGTAAGAGAGGAAAAAGCAAGGAGCAGTTGTGACTTGAGCTGTCTGCAAATCCCCAAAGGGACCAGAGGATGGCTGAGAACATCTCCACTGAAGCAGCTCACTCCTGAGAATGCCTTGTCTCACTGCAACAGGCTTGACACCAGCACTCCCAAGCCAGTGCCCTGAGGACCTCTCAGCCCTGACAGCTGTCAGAGATTTTTTCCTTAAGTCAAAGCAAGCTTCAGGGTTAATATCCTTCCCCTCTGAGGGTCTGAAACATTTCCCAGGGCCTGGTTCCTCCAAACTAAGCCATACATAGCAGCAAGAGATAGCAACAAGGTTTCATCTTGGGGCACAGGTCTTCTCTCTGTAGTTATTGCTGCTTTAATAGAAAATAGCTTAATAAATAAAGCTGACTTCTGCCTGCAGCCTGGGCCAAGGGCCCTTGCAGCAGCTGAGGACTATGGATCAGTACAAGTTGGCCGCTGAGGCAGCTCTGTAGCCTGGAGCAGAGGGATGGAGCTGTACTCACTGCCTGCCTGGCTCCCAGCACCACTGCCTGCAAAGCTTTTTAGAAGAAAATGCTGTTTGTTCTGACATTTAGAATAGATTAAAAATCATTACAGGTTCTTCTGGAACATTTTAGAAGGTGAAGGTATTGATTTAGGAACTCAACATTAGTTTTATAAGAGAGGTGAAACCTCCCCAGCTTCCTCCTCTGAACACCAGCAGCTGGTCCTGGCTGACAGCAGGAGAATGTTTATCAGCACACCACTCTCTACCCCTGGTTCATCTCTGCCCTATGCCTTGTACAGAGTTGTGTGAGAGGGCACTCAACTCCCCAAAACCCTCTCAGTATGTGGAGGATGCTCAATGCCTTCCATTTTGTGGATCAGCTAGGGACTGGTGGTGTTTTTAGGTCTAAAAACAGCACCATATGAACCTGTTACTCTTTGGTGCCTTCTGCTGGGAGCATTGCAGATGCTCCTGGATCCCAAGGACACACTACCTTAGCCAAACCACTACCATTTCCTTCACATGGATTTGCCATATTGCAGAATGCAGCACTACCAGTGCCTTCCAGTTGCACAGTCCCAACTCTGAAAGGCTAGAAATTACTTTTATTTTGAAAATATTAAAAAAGAAATTAAAAATACTTTATTTGCAGCTCACGGAAACTTGCCTGTAGACAATGGGATCCAAGGTAGGGTTTCAAATGCCATGAGCTTAGGAATGAAGTCGTGAGGACTGACAGCACTGTCTGCATGCCAAGTGGTTGTGCCATCAGGGAAACAGTGGCCAGGTCCTCAGTGCTCCATGTCTCCTCCTCCCCGTCCCTCGACTTTTTGGACTCAGGGAACCCTGTACTCAAGGAGCAACTTCACACCTCCTGACAATTTACATCTGCTCCTGACTTTGCTGCCTCAACCTCAGATGCCACTTCCCCCAGTACAATATAACATCCTGCTCTGGCTCATCATGCTGGTAGCAATTCATAACTTTACTGTTTTCACTCTAAGTACAGGAAAAGGTTCTCCTCTTCTTGCCTCATCTTCATACCTGCACAGTCATCTACTTCAGCTTTGGTGGCAGAGTTGGAGAGCTGCCCAAATTTTCCCAAACTTCAGCTTTTCCATGTTGGATGCCAGGACCACTGGGAACATTTTGTTTTTTGCCAGCTAGCCTCTCTTCAGGGAAATGAGTGACCTCCAGCCTATCTTGGTGAGTACATGGACTTACCGGGTACCTCGGACCAGTGCTGAGGACAGAGATGTTCAAGCACGTGTCCCTGCCATGATATGGGTTTGTGTCCTGGCCCATCTGCAGAGCTTACTGTGCTGTGACAGCCTATTTCAAATGGTCTGTGGCAGCAAGACAGTCAGAGAGTAGGGGAACCAGTGGAGCCCTTGGTTCCAAGGGAATTAGGCAATACCTCTAGTGAAGACATTTTGTTGTGCTGAGATGAGGTGCCAAAGACATCACATCAATGCCACACTCAACACAGGGTGACACCAAACTCTTGCCAGCTTAAAAAGACCCATGTACTATGATGGCTTCAGTTTGACTCTGATTTTCTTTACCAGTCTGGGTGTTTTGCCCTTGTGATGAAGGAGCAGAGGCAGTGAGGTGCCAGGTACCACTGGCACAGGCAGTGGGGGCTTGGGAACCCCCTATCTTACAGGCGCTGAGCAGGAGGATGAGTATCTCACATGGCCCCAAGCCCTCACTCTGTGTTCACTGCCAGGTGCCACCAGCTGTGCTTGGGCATTGCATAGGGCTCTCTCTGGGCATGAGCCTTCCAGGCTGAGCTCCTCAGCATCTCTGTGCCCGCTGTAAGCAGGCAGGTCCCTCCTGTGGTGGCATTAATGCAGCAAACCATAGCAGTGCTCAGCCCTTCAAACTTCTTCCGTCAGCAGAAGCGAAATGAAATTGCTTCCACTGCTGTCTCTGGAACGAGCTCATAACCCTTAATCAGGGCAGATATGAAATTTCTTATCTGTTAAGTAAAACGGCACTGCACTTCAATCCATCCAATTATTTTTTCCAATAAGTGTGAGTGAGGGGGATGCTGGGGCTGGCTGCAGGAACTTGTACAGTCAGCAGTGTGCTGGCAGTGAAGGGGCCCTGCCCTGGCAGGCACCTCAACCCAGGACCCTGCACAGCATCAGCCAAAGCACATATTTGCCTGGCTGGCATGACCCAAGAAGGTGCCTGGGGTGAGGTGCTGTGAAGGTCAGGCTGGCAGGCAGGTATTTTGAAGCTGGTTGTGCACCAAGGTAATGTCCAGGAATTTCCCCTGCATGGCCACAGTGTGGTGTCCCTCCCTTTGACCTGGAGCACTGTAGGCTGTGGGCACTGTGTGCACTGTGGGAACTATGCTTGGCACTTGTAAAGCAGAGAAGATGGAATCATAGAATCATCAAGGGTTGGAAGAGACCTTCAAGATTATCCAGTCCAACCATCAACACAGCACTACCACTGTAACCCTTAAACCACTAAACCACATCAGATCCAGATGGCTCTTGAACACAAACAGGTTCTCTGTCAAATGTCAGTCTGTCTTCAAGGCCAGCAGAACTGTCCTTATAGCTCTGTCCAGAGGAGACCCTTCCACCTTTGAGGGGATGCCTGTGCTCAGCCCCAGAGCCTGAGGATCACCCCTAGCGAGCACTCAGCTGAGACCAGAGGTTAACCCAATGGAGAGAACAAAAGCCAGTGGCAATGAAGCAGCTTTCCAGTCCTGGGTCAGAACTGAACCCTGTCCAACACCATGCAGTGCCTGGGTTACCCAGCTCCAGCATTTGTCCATTCTCAGGAAAACAGCTATCCACCTCTCCTTGCCCCTTTGAAGTCAGCAATGAATAGCCCTAGTATCAA
This sequence comes from Myiozetetes cayanensis, assembly GCF_022539395.1. NCBI lineage: Eukaryota > Metazoa > Chordata > Aves > Passeriformes > Tyrannidae > Myiozetetes > Myiozetetes cayanensis. Next base: position 21,960,744 of record NW_026087853.1, read on the forward strand.
TTTACCAGATGCTGCAAAGACTGCAGCCCCATGCTATTACCCCTGTAGCTGTCACTGCGCCACAAGGCTAGGTGGGAGTAAGGCCTTCTTTCTTTGTCATTCCTCTGCAGGCTGAGCAAACTCCCCAGGAGGGGTACCCAGAACTTGGGCTCCACAGCAGCTGGACTAAAGACAGGGTCAAGGACAGTGCTATCAGCCACTGGGGACTTGGGTGCTCCTTGGATGCTCCTTAGGTGCTCAGAGCAGCCCCAGTCAGGTTTTGCTTCCCTTTGTCTTGCCCGCCATTGCTCTGTACTGTCACATTTCCCTGGCACCTCTCTGTTCATCCAAATCCCCTACATTGCTCCCCCCACTGCCCTGACAGTGCTACCCCATCCCAGAGTCTTCACCAAAGCCACTCCTGGGCCCTGGGCCCCTGGCCCCAGCTCCTATAACCCTTATGGTATCAGGGTGCCAGCTCCTCTCTTCAGCCTCCTGGATTCTTCCCAGCAAATTGCTGGACCCAAACAGTTCAAACAGCACCCAAAGCCCCTCTGTTGGGGAGGAGGGAGCAGGCACCAGCCTCAGCTTTTGCTGGTAAACTCTATTACTAAGCAGGTGATGGTGGAGGCTGCAGGAGGATGGAAACCAGGGACATCGCCTGCAACAGCAGCTCCTACGTCAAACAGCTTTGCAGACCTTCACACCACCAGCAGAAAAAGGATGTTCAAATGGAGCGAGGGAAATAGCCCCTCTGCTGCCCTTCCCAAGCCATCAGACTCTGTGCTGCCTTCAGCAAGTCCATGCAATTGCATGAGAAGGTGAGCAGATGAAATACTGAGAACGTAGAAGTCAAGCCTTGGCTTCATGAGATGACTACTAAATTTTTACTCAATCTTTTAATAATGACAACAGAAAGTGCAAAATAATTCAATGCAATTCAGCAGTTAACATGCATACAATCCTGAGTTAATTGGGCAACTATTTTGTAAGCTTCTGCATTAGCAGGGGAAGAAAGACAAGCCCATTCAATTAAGGCAGAGAAAGTTGATCTCTAATTGATAAAAATAGCAATTAACTATTTTTTCTCTAATGTTCTGTATTTGTGACTTTGAGTGAAACAAGGAGTCTTTCCTTTCTACCTGAGGTTGTATGAAAGGTTTTGGGAGAAAAACCCATCATCTTTGCTCTCTGAAATAAGGCAGTAGGGTAGGAACTCTGTCCTAGAGCAGCAGCTCCAGCATGATGGTTGGCAATGACTTTGAGCCAGTCCCATCAGGGAAATCTCCATTTAGCATCTGTTGCTCTCAGGGGCCAGGAGAGCAAGCACCAGCAGACCCCCCTGGAAAGGCAGCCTGGTTCCTGAGAAATGCAAAGCTGAGTGATGACTCACCATGGTAATACTGGTTCCCACCATTTTCTAAAAGGTTTTCTCTATTTATGTGTTAGCTGCAGAGTGGATTTGCTCTGGAATCCTCTGACTGAGCAGCAGGGAAATTAATACAATAAAAATGTAGCTATGTAGAGCAGTTCTCACTGACCTCCCAGCCTTCCTCTGACGGTAGGCTTTGAGTCTGAACAGGATTAATTGGGTTTCCTTTCCCATTAAAGAGGCCAGCTCCTGCTCACTCCCTGCCCACCAACAGCAGAGCTGAGCTTACACTGTGTCCTACCTAACACTGCAGACAGTGGATGAAAAAAACAGGCAGCAGAAAATTTAATTTTGGGTAATAGGTGGCTCCTGATTTTCTATGATGAAACTTCAACCAGGGGTACTCATTTGGATCCCAGGTCATGTATCATCCCCCATCTCTTAATACCTCTGGGTACTTCACCAGAGCACTTCACAAGGATGAAGGATTTTCTGAGAGAAGGGTATAAGTGCTAAAACCTGTCCTTAATATCTGGACATGGCTCTTTGAGCCACAAGTGGACTTCTGCCCTTTTTACCCTTCTTTCTTTTTTTTTCCCCCCCATTACTTTGTAACACATTATTAGAGCAAAAAAACACCCATGTACGAAAGAAAGTGATTCACTACCTTGAAACCTTAGGCTAGTTTCCCTTGTGGAAGAGCACTTTACATGCTAAGGGAAATATCCTATGCACTAGCTTCATTTCAGACAGAAACCCCATATACATTTTGAAAAGTAACCAAAAAGCTGTGAACTGGCTTGGCCAATGGAAAACAGACATGAAAATGGAAATAGCCCACTCCCCTGAGACACCAGCTCCTAAGAAGAGCTAAAACATGTGCATGTTTCCAAAACGTCTCTTTTTCCCACACAGCAGTTGCTGGTAAAGGTCCTCCTGACATGACATTTCAAACAATTGCATTTTAAACCAGCTCGGCTCAAGAGCACTCAAGGGAGGCATCGCTCTGGGCTTTGCTCTAAATAATGCATGTGGGTTGCTTTGTGAAATAACTGCAGGTGACCTCCTGTTTGCCAACCTGGCAGTGCCACGTGTGTGATGGCCCCTCGATGCTGCTGGCAGGGGCATCCTCATCTGAAAGAATTGAGGACACAGTGTAAGAGCATATCCTCCTCATCAGGGAAAATGACATGCTGAGAATTGTTGTCCTAAATTTTAAAAAGGAGGTTTAATAAGAAAGAATTGGTTTTAATTAAAAATAAAAAGAAAATAAAAAGGGATGTGACTTCTGGCTAGTAGCCATTCCCAGGTAATGTCCAGATTAGGAAGCCCATGAGCCTGATGCTCTGTGCCAAGTCCTCTCCTTCTATGCTTAGAGGTTATTCAAGCCTAACACAGTAATCTTCAAAAAATAAGATGCAGGACATCCTACTGGATGTGGATGGTGGACATCCATACCACACTGACTATCTTTACCCCTCATCAACCAAAAAAATTTTTAGCAGGGCAGCCAGGGCTTCTTCCCGCCAGCAGCAGGGCACAGCAGCCACCTCAGAAACAGCTCATCCTCCAGCAGCGATGCTGCCGGGCTGGGACCCGCATCCTGGGCAGGGGATGATCCCCCTGGGTCCAGGAGAGCCTGTGTTCATGGGCAGGAGCTGCACTCCTCCTGCTGTTTGCAGACAAATGGGGGTTTGGGGAAATGCTAACTGCTGGCTTGTCACTTTTACAGCAGTGTTTTCGTGATGGCCTGTCAACTGCAGATAATGGCAACATCCTCATGCTTAGGAACACAAGTCCCAGCATAATAAATCCCACACTCTTGTCTAAGTTGAGTGGCAGAGAGAGAAGAAATTGGGTCATTGCTGTGCAGATTTTTCTTTGGAGTTGGAGGCATATTCAGACGAAAGATGGTGGCTTGTGAAGGCCTTAATCCCTGGCTTTGATGGGCCTTACAAACATATCATGGCATTGATGAGTTGCTGGGCTGGGGCAGTGAGGTGTGTGAATCTCTGATGGCAAAAAACAGAAAGGAGACAACAAACATCAATGTCATCCAATGGGAGCACAGAGGAGGGACTGCTTTGCTTATCCTGACGGATGATCAGGACACATTGAGTTTGGTGCAAGCTGTGCATTGGAAGGCAGATCCAGGTAACGTACACCTCAACAAAGTGGTCTCAGGAAAGGATGGCTCCTGCACTGGGGGCAGAGGCTGAAACAAGAAAGCAGGTGAAGAAATCCCTACAGTGCCTCCTGCACCACAGAGCCAGGGGAGAAATAGTGCAGTAAAGAACAACCTGGTCAATATATTTTACAGCACTCAAGGCTTCCCAAGGATTCAAGGTAATTCTGCTTTCTGGAAAGGCTTTGATCAGACACGTCTCTCAGAGTATGTTGTGTCCTACCCAATGAACCCCTTTGCCTGTTAAGCCTTTCATCAGTGCACAAGGTAAATCAGTGAGTGAGAAGATGCCCATGGATACAGAACTTAATTTTCTGATGGCTGAGAGACAATTAGTTCAAGCAGCCCTGAAGCTCCACCACTCCTAATCAAGTCAATCTGTTGCTGCTGCAGAATCCAGATGTAAAAATCTCTGGGCTAGTGTGCCCCACTTTAACCTGGCCCCAGCTTCAGACACCACTCTTTCTACTTTGCTGGTCCACCCCAGGCTTGCAAGGGTTAAATTATTTTTTTTTTTTTACATGACAGACATGTCTTTTTGCACTTGCCATAGCATGCTTCAAAGGAATTCAGACCACACAATCTCCCATGGTCTATAAGGACTTTGAATCTTATGGGCTCTGATCTACTATAAGGGCTCTGAAACAGAGGGCTGTTCCTGCTGTGTGTGTAGGCTATTTCTGCTCTTTATAATTGTCTCCTTTGCCCCATGATAGACGTCACTGAGTTCACTTCAGACAACAAGGAATAAACGCAGCATCCCAGGAAGAGAAGTGGGGCTGAATAACTACAGCTTTGGGTGTGCAACCTTGAAGGAAAAGAAGTTTCATACACTCTAAATGCTTGTACCAAATAAAAAAAAATACAAAGCTGTAAAAACTATGGAGAGACCATATATTCAGGAGAATAACCTCTTTTATGTATACATATATATATATATATATGCTCTCTACTTTTCTGCCAGTGGCCAGGATTTCAGCAGCACAAAGGTGTTCTAAGCCTAGAAACGAGACCCCAGGGAGCAAGCAGCATGGGTCTGTGCTGTGGTGGTGTCATCCTTGATGTTTCAAGCTTTGAGCAAAAGGCTGAATAAGGGTAAATGTGTTAATAAATGGTTAGAGCCTGACAGATATAAAATAAAGGTCCTGACAGCCTGGGTGCAGCCAGACCCCATGTGAAGAGCTGTTGCTTTTGGATTCACAAGCATCCGTATCAATTTATCAATTTTTTATAGAGATTTTTATCTATATGAATGAAACCACTAAGCCTCCAAACTCCACTGTTTGCTCTTATTCCAGAAATGCAAGCTGCTTGAATACACTCTTTTTTCTTTTTTACTTCACAGGGATTCCTGATATACAAAAGAAAACTTCAGAAGTTTTCCACTATTTCTCTATGAAGATCAGGTAAATCCAGCATGGCTCTATATCACATGGTAGAGCCAGCATCGACCTGCTTTTTTGAGTCTACTCTCTTAAGAAGACACTGAATTTCTCACTCTGTTATTGGAAATGGACAGAAATGTTGGGTCTAGGTGTCCGTCCCTGACTGGGTATTCACACCCTTGGACCACTGCCATGAAGATGACCCACCATGAAGATAACCTGCCACACACATCACACTGTGTCCTCGTAGAGAATTGTGCATGCTTTCCAGAGAGGAAAGAAAACAGAGGACGGGTCTATGTGCTCCTCAGAGCCAACACGATAGTAACCACTGGCCTTGTGGATCTCACACGTAGTGGCCAGGTGCCCAGTGGCACTGCAGGAGAAGTGGTGGGGAAACATTGAAACAAGGAGCATGTGGTGGCCTCCTGGACCAGTTCAGGAAGTTTTCTTTCCATCTACTGAAGGCACTCACTGCAAAGTGTGTCTGACTCAGCCAAAACAGCCGATGGGAAACAGCAGACCCCAGTTGGCAGCACTCAACTTGGAAACTGTTATGAAGATGAATGGTACATGTCACATCAAATCAGCACCTTAGCAGCTAGCAGTGGCTTAGCAGGAAGATTTGTTCAAACAATGAAGAGGGCCCTGTGTTCTTCAGAAGGAAGAGCATCTGTTCATGAACGCTTGACTAATTTCTCATTATCTTATTGAAACAGCTTATACCACTGGAAAAGCATCTCCAGCATGGCTAATGTTCAGCCAACAGTTGGTTACCTGCTTTGATTTACTGAGATCGTCAAGAATGACACAAGCGATGTAAGAACAGGTGCAGGTATTTCGGGAGGAGAGACAAGTAAAAAACATTGGAAGAGGAGATATAAGTAAACCCTCATCCTTTAAAGCAAGGAAAACAAAATGAACAGGAGCAGGGCCTGATCCGTAGCCATGGCCAAGGTAAAATGATGGGCTGGGTTTGTCCAGGAACAGCTTGGATCAACTTCTAATAAATGTACCTGCTCCATGGGGTCTGGGTAACATGAAAATGGGAGTTTCTGGAGTTTCTGTGTGAAGCTATGTGGACTATGCCTGCCTCTCACAGCCTTTGCCATGCCATGCTCATATCCATTGCTGTGTTCATCTGCTCTGTTGGCGTCCCTGCTAAAAGGCTGCTCCCCTCAGCCCTCTCCAGCGTGCAGGGTGCTGTGGCCGAGGTCTAGCCTCAGCATGGGCTCCCAGCAAGTCGGTCCTCTGCCACTTCAGCAGCAAGCTGGAGGCAGATGAGTATCAAAGTTTAGGTTGAATTTCACACTGCAGACTTAGATCTGCAATGAAAAGTTTGTTACTGCTCTCATGGGGAGAATCAAGCTTAACTGTTGTTGGTCCCTGAGGCCAGGCCCCTTGAGTGATATTTTCCTTCAAAGCGTAAAGGGGAAGCACTGTGCTTGTGTCCCTCTCACTCATTACAGAACCCAGTGATTTGTTTCAGCTTCTCCATCTGTGTCACAGAGATAAAGCAATTTGCCTATCACTGCAGAGCACTTGGTGATGGCTGGATGGAAAGCACTCAGAGCCAGCCCTCACCTTGCTCCAGCTGTAATATCACGGCTCCCCAAAGGAGCTTAGCTGGGGAAGCTGTCCCTTTCTGCCATCCTTCATCACTTTTGCATCTGCTGGCACGACGTGGATGCTCCCCGGGCAGGCTACATCTCTGCTGTTCTGGCTTCAGGAGAGCTGGAAAAATGAAATATGCCTGGGGTGTGAGGAGAGGAGGTAAGAGACAGGTAGGGAACCAATGCCTGTTATTTCCACATCTCTGGTCTTTCATCATCATCACAGTTGTAAATGACAGTATACAAATTACCAAGAGATAGAAGTAAGGAGAAAGCAGAGGGGAGAGGCTGAAACAATGAAAGTAAGAAGAGGTAAAAAGTAAGAAGTAAGAGAATTATGGGCACAGTTAAAGGAAAGCAGCACAAGGAGGAACAGTGCCAGACTTTGGAAGCAACAGAGGGACAAGGGAGGGATAGAGAGAAATAGAATCTGGCAGGGCAACTGGGGAGACAGGAGAACAGTTCTCAGGGAATTAGCTGGAAGAGGCAGAAGCTGGCTGCTTCCCTGGTGTTCAGGAGTACAGATGGATTATCGATCAAGGGAACTTAATGTATTTCATCCAGCAATATTTCATGGCAGGGAAAGGCAGCTGATGTTTGGGAGGAGAGGGAGAGGGAGCTGTTGGCAGCCTGCCTTCTGGCTTCAGTGGCATTCCTAGGGTTAAATCTGGGTTTCAGAATGCAGATAGAGAGACAACTGGGAATTAGGAGTCATCCAGCCTGATGGGACAGCTTTTAGAAATAAAAATAAAGGAATTAACAGATGCAGAGAAGCAAAAGGGACAGAGAAAAATTGTTTGCCTAACGTAGCAGACCAGGGCTTCTCAGAGAGGTCAAGCAATCACCTAAAGCTGCAGCCTGTGAATAATGCACTGATAGTTATTTGATGAAGAAATATTTTTGTATTTGTATGAGCCTCATGGAAACGCATATAAAATCACAGCATATGCAAACTCAAGCAGAGAATCTAAGATGTCTGCACTGAAATTAAAGTGACCAAAGGACAGACCCAAGGCAGTTTGATTCTCATCTGAGGGCCAGAAAATGTCTCTAATCCTGTGACTTGATCCCAGGCCTTGGCCTGGAGAAGCATCCATCTCTCCAGCTGTGTGATGTGATCCTTGCAGAGTTCACCTGGCCAGCTTATTCCATTTCATTTCTCCCTCTTCCAGCCTCCAAAACATTTTTGCCTTTCAACAACCCACAGGTTTTTATCCCAGAGCTAAAGTCAGGACCGTGAGCACTGACTCTCCCTGACAGCTGCCTACTTGCTGTCAGAAGGGGCTGCCTCTCCAGGCAGGAAACTGCAAACCCTTAGGCAACTTCTTGGGATGTTCTCTCAGTGGCTTGGTGAGTGTGGGTTTTGAAGCCCAGAGCACCACCTGATGCCAGCAGTAAGTCACAAAGCAACCTGTGGGGTTTTGCACACGTGCAATGAAGCACAGGCTGTGAAGGGGATGAAGGATCGCTGGTTGAAGCACAGAACCAAGGCTGGTTTTCTTTAAGAATATGGTGCCCACTCAATGACTTGGGGTATTTTATGTGTCCTTCTGCTGTGCAAGCAGAGGCCAAAGTGCCCCAAAGAGGAAGGAGTTGCACATGGCTGCTTAGCACGCTGTCTGAAGCCAAGGTAGAAGGCTGGAGTAGGGTGGGCAGCAGCCACCCAGGGTGGATCTCATGTTTGCCTGTCCTTTCACACAGACATTGAAGCCCACTGGTAGTCTGTAAGCTGGATCCAGTCTCTGGGATGCTTCCAGCCTGGAGGGGTCTTGGGAAGCTGAGCACCTGCACAGCTCCCCAGGCAGCTGCTACGATATCCCAGTGTCAGTGGTGCAACTGAGGTCCTTGGGAGGGACACCTGTGACAGTCCCCACGTCTGGTAGGAAGCTGGGGTATCTCCCTCACATGCATAAGTGTCCTTTGCATCCCCAGCCTCTAAAAGTAGAGAAGGGTGGATGATCACCACCAGACACCGATCTGAGCAGAACTGTTGGCTTCTCCCCCTGTGCAGAACAGGCAGCACCTGCTCCCTGCTAATGGCTGCACTCTTTCAAGGCTTTTCTGGGAGAGGCTTCTGGGGATGGCACATGGACATGAAAAAGGCTAGAATGGCAAAAATGAGCTCTGCAGGACCAAAAGAAGCAGCCTGCCCTGTGACCACAGCACGGCTGTGGGCTGAGCTGCTGGGGATGGCAGCCAAGGGAAGCACCCAAAGCCAAGAGCGAGCCTGTGTCTGGGTGGATACCTGAAGGAGGTTGAAGGAAGGAGAGAGGGTGAAGCAAGGGGCACTTCATACCAGCTGTCGCTGCATGCTGCCTCCTTCACCTGCCCTCCTCTGCCTCAGCACTAGAGACCCTTGGAAAAGGCAATGAGATACAGGAGCAAAACCATGAGGAGATGGAGGCCTCCCCACCAGCTCCATAGCCCCTCACACCATGGTAGGTCATGTTCCCAGTGGGCTCCAGCACCAAGTTTTCCCATTCTCAGACCTGGCCAATTTCAGGTCAGTTTAAGGTGGCATTCCTAAGCCAATCAAATAAAGCACTTTTCCTGACTGGCCCTTTGTGCTGGCTTTTAATACAACTTTTAATGAATTTCAGGGTTTGCCCCTTGTAAAGCCAGGATTAGAGAGAATTTTAATGAAAATTAAGAGTAATACCTTTAATTGAAAGATAGCCTTCGTCTGAGGTGAAATCTTGGCTCTGCAGGAGTCAGTGAGAAGCTTGCCAATAACTCACTTGAGCCAGAATTGTACCCATTAGAGTTCAGGGCAATTTCAGGGCTTTAGCTATTCCACAGGTTTAAAGAGAAAATGCCACAATTTGTTGTAATAACCCAGCTGCAAGGAAGTTGGTGCAGAACAGGTGGGAAGAATGGGATGACAGGAGAATGCTAAAAAGTTACCATATCAGTGGGGTGACATCCTTTCTGTGATCCTCCTCACCCTGTGACCTAAGCTTGAAGTCCAAATGAGCATCTTCATCCAGCCTTCATCCCTTGCCCTGCACACACAGACCATGTCCAATTTTTGCCAGTCTGTTGTACTTGGCTTTTCTAGAGTCTGGCTTGCTCCACTGCATGGATAACCCTAGCTTTAATCAAGTGCTGGTCAAAGTCATGTTTTGACAGCCCCTGCTCTACCTCTTTCAGTTCACATCCAATGGGACCTGCTTCTGTTACCATGATGTGACATTGACAGCTTTCTCTCTGTTGGCTTCTTCTTGAATCAGGTTTAAACTTCTCCTTCTCACCTCCCTAATTTTATCCTTCCTCTCTTTTCCTTTTAGGTTCTGATCACTGTTCCTGATCTCCTAACCATTCTAGCTCTGAGCTCTCCCAAAGATACTTCTGCTGAGGCTGGCTTTGTGTGGTTCCGTGCAGCATCCCAGATATGCCCTCCCCATTTCCCTTTTTCATGTCCACACAATACCTGCTGCCAGCATACTGCCTGTCACTGTCATCTCTGGGTGTTAGCAAATGGTAATTACACAAGTCCACATTGCAGCTGGGTGAGAAACAAGAATAATATCAACACTGCAGTGTCTTCCAGGCCCAGCCCTTCTTGCTCTATAGCAGCACTGCTGAAGGAGTGGCTAAGGTGGGGATAGAGGTTTGACAAAGTTTGGCAAGCAGTTCCTGTGCAGATGGAGAATGGGACTTTAGGACACCCGTAATAAACACTGATGAAGGCTTTAGGCACTAGTGAGGCCAAGTCAGTCAATCCAGTGCTTTACAGGTAGCAGAAGAGATGATATGGTAATGGAGCTCCAGCCAGTATGCCAGCATGCTGCTGCTTCTAGAACAACCTGCAAGGCACAATGGAGAAGCCCTGTGGAGAGGGAATTACAATAATTGAACCAAATGGCCATGTGGCTGTTTATGCTCTCGCGTGGTCATCAGGGGGTGCAGTAAATCAGGGTAAAACCTGTGCAGATTGCACTACTGGGTGAAAACAAATAGGATGCTCTTTGGTATTTCACTTTTCTGATTTCCAGAGCCAGCAGAGATGCTGCAGGACCCTGATGCTCTGAAAGTGTGCTGCTGTAGCATGAAGCGCAGGGCAGTGATACCTGGCTGCCAAGACCCCTGTCAGAGCAACTCAGCAAAGTTGCCATGTTGGTCTGGAGCAGAAGCTTGTTTTTAAAAACACAGGACCATTGGACAGCTGAGAAATGCTGCAGTAAGGAACAATGTCCAGCCACATGTCCTGGACGTGTTTCTATGAGATGACCCTGGCTGGGACACCTGAATCCAGAAACTATGTGGTCATTTTGGTGTTCATGCTGTACCTGCTCAGGCCCAGAGCTGTGGTCTGGAGCCAATGAGTCTGCACATACAGGTGCAGGGAGGTGGAGGAAAAGGGCAGTCAGGCAGGTCCTTCAGGGCAGCAATTATGCTATTTGTGATGATGGGTTTGACACTGTATTAGAAACGCATCAATGGCTTTCAGAGAGCCAGAGAGGCTTGTAAAGCATTTTTAGTTTTGTATTCTCACCTTTTAGAAACGTGTTTATGAGATTATATCTGTAAGTGTCTCACAGACAACAATATCTTAAGTCAATTGATTATAGCACAGTCCCTCCAAACTACAACCATTTATGTCATAGCCTGGCACACTCAACACTTTAAATACCACCCTGTTTATAAATGATCTCCAGTCTGAGGTTGAGGCAGTTATTGATATAGCTAAGTCTATAACCCTGAGAAAGGACTCAAATAAAAATCCAGCAGCTGCACAGACTTCATGCACAGTTGGCTGTCACAGCCAAACATTCACAAGAAAATAAGTATACTGGCTGCTTCCCCTTAGATTCAACCTCCCTACCACAGCCTGTCTGCTGTGAATGTACCTCAAAGCTAGTCTGAGTCAGTGTGGTACCAAAATGGTAGCAGATGCTGTCCTTGTCACAGGTCCAGCTTGGGGGATATCCTGGGGTTAGAGAAGTAAAGCTGAATGGGCAATTTATATGACTGCTGCTTCCCTCTGAACCCCACTGCTATTGCATTTTTGTCTCTATCTCCAGGTGCTCTCGCCTCCCACGGTTTGTAAGACTCTTCCTCCTGTTAATCTAGTCCCTACAAGGTATTTCAGCAGCTGATGTAAATGATTATTGGCCTGCTATGGATTTCAGATGGTGCATAATGCCACTCATGATAGTGCTTGCTCTTCAGCAGGGAGAGCACTGTCCTTGTCCTGCTGCAATGATTCAGAGGGAGCTTCAAATGTAAGCATTTATTTTTGGTAGCTCATCACTTTCCATACAAATATTACCCTTTGAGATGCATTTTCTCTTGCTTCCTTCAACCATAGGTGGTATATTTTGTGAAGTCTGATAATAATCTGTTTGGCTGGTCGGTATTATTCAGATAGGAGGGGATAAAACCTTGGGTTTAGCACCATGGGTACCTTCCAGATTGTATTTTTTCTCTTCCTGCAGTTTGATACATTAACTCCAGCATATCCCCCAGCTATTCAGGTTGCACCCATGTTCAAGATTGGCATTATGCTGGAGGACAATTTGGTTATGAAGAGTAATTATTTATATATACTATATTTTTATATAATATATAATATTATATTGCATTAGTACAAATTATTATATATTATATAATATGTATTTATATAATGGTTATTTAAAGCTGATGGCACAAGATTTAGCAAGGTCCAAGCCTGGAGGAGTCATTGCCTGAGAACATGAGACTCCACAGATGTCTGCAGGAAGTCCCTCTTGCTACAGCACATCTGCTGCTGCTCTGCACCAGGGTTTCTCACCCATCTCTCCACAGCCTTACCCCAGGGCAGACCTGAGCAGGAGGGCTGTTTCACGGCTATGCAGAGTTTTGCACAATCTCTTGTGATCTCCAGCCTGTGACCTTCTTCAGGTTCCAGCAGTCGCTTTAGGACTGCTCAGTGTAATCCCCTGTGGAGGACTCCATCCCTACATGGGTGCAGTAGCTCTACCAGCACACAAACAAGGCAGCTGCGGCCAACAAGTGACATCAGTTGTGTTTCAAAGCCCATGGTGGTTCTCTGGGAAGTGGAGTTATGCTACCACCAAACAGAGCTGTAGTGTAGGAAGCCTGAAACCATTTCCCTGGCAGCTCAGTGCATCCTTGGCTCCTATCCCAGAGCTGTCTCTGCCATTTTTCCCTATGACAGGTTGCTCCTGGGGATCTCCTCACCTTTACCTCCCATTTCCTGGCAATTTCCTCCTGCCACTCATCAATTTTCAATATAATTTGAGCATTTTGTCATTGGAAAAGAGGTAATGGCCCATTAGCATTGCCTTGGGTGCACTCACTGCCCTCCAGTTCCACCTCAACAGACTGAAAGTAGCCCTCAAAACAGCCTGACTGAGCTCACGAGGCAGCAGCAAGGCTTAAATGCTGGAGAGGGCTGGCCTGACCAGAGGACATGACATCATCCCAGAGCCTTGTCACCTCCCATGGCCAAGTGTAATGGACTGAGCCCACAAAAGCTGCAGCTTCTGCCCTCAAAAAATTGAGGTTGTCCTCGATCAGTTGCCACTAATTAATTCCCTTACTTCCCTGCATTTCCTGACCCCAACTCATCTATTTTTGTATCGCATCTCTTGGCCACCATTACCCCTCCACCTCTGACGCACCAAACTCCTCCAGCCTCCAGCTCCCTGTTTCTCAGGTTGTAGGATCAGTGCTAGCTCTGGTCCCTGGCAAGCACAGGCAAACCAAGAGGCTTGGTGAGACACGAGCTGGTCCGGGTGATGCTGACCCAGTGGCTTGGGCTGCAGGAGCTGATGTCCATGGCTTACTAGCAGGGATTTACACATCAAAAGATTTGTTAGGAGGATGCTGAGGGGGCCATAGGGTTATTGAAAAGGAATCCAAGGTCTTCCTGTGGAGAGACAAAAATGGAAATGTTGACCTTGTCTGAAGATCAGAAATGGACTGTAGAGCCTGGTTTGACATTAATGAGCTGAGAGCAGAAGAAGGGTGTCTCTGGAGGTCCCTGCCCTCAATTTATCCATTTTCTCCCTGTTAAAATTCTGGCACTCCCTGGGGACGGCAGCTCCAAAGCCCATCTCATTTTGAATGAAGTGTTTGATCGGAGAATTATTATTATTATTATTATTTATTATTTAATATTTGAAGGTTGATAACGCCTTTGACACTCAGACAGAGCTTATGAGCAAGACAAGTCCCTGTGCTAAGGCTTTAGGACCACAATTCCAGCTTCCAGTTAGTCACAGGACATCAGAATGCTGTTCTTAATGAAAAACGATGTGACGCATATGTGGTATGAGTCATTTTAATGTTAACTACAGTTACTTCAAGCCCAGACATCGCCAGAATCGCTTTCCTCCCTAAAGATGATTCATGTGCCTCATGTGTGACAGTTCAGCCTTTTTTTTTGCTTATTCAAGTGAATTTCAATACTTTTAAAGGGTCTGGGGGGCAAAGCCCTTGTTTGCTCAGTTGAATTTCCTTAATGTGTTCACGGTCAGTTTCCCAGAGGTTTGGTACCAGGAACGAGGTAAAAAAGAGAAGCCACGAGATCTGCAGGTCTGTGTGCAGAGGGATTGCATTGGAAGGCTGCCCTGGTGCAAGGTCCACTTCCCACTCCAACCACAAACAGGAGGGTACCCCATGCAACCAGTTGCCTGCAAGTCGAGCACAAGCCCTCAGGAGAGGGCAGAGGGATGCTGAACGGTCTGCAGGAGGCTACAGGATCCCAAAAACAGGGATGCAGCCCACAGCTGCCTCTCCTCAGAGTCGACAAAGGACTGAGCACAAATTGGGAAGGGCCCTGTGGTGCTCACATAGCTGAGCCCTAATATGTTCTTCCTAACCCTGCTACCTGCCTTTCACCCACGAGCTTCAGCCGCCTTGACTTCCAGAGGCTTTGCCTCCTGATCTGACTCAGGAGATCCCCAGAGGCTCAGTCTGCCAGCCTCTGAAGAGGATTTATTCAGCAATTAGTCAGTGGGGGGGCTGCTATCAAGTAGGTGATGGCCACCTCAGGTAGTAGCTATCTTTGCTGGGGTTGAACTTAAACCCTCTGCAGCCATACCACAGCACAGAGACAGTCTGAGAGCCCCCAGGTGCCGTAGCTGCCTGTGTCCCCACAAGCACAGGCTGGGACACATTCCTTGCTCAATGTGGATTCTTTTTGGGCAGAGCAGGACAACTCTGAAAAATGAGAGAGAACAGAAAAAAAAAACATAAGTAGGTGAACCTTTAAGGAAATGAAGCACCACAGTTCAGCCCTTGTGGAAGAACAGAATTGAACCCTGTTGGCTCAAAGCCAGCTATGAGACACAAGTTGTTCTCTCTCTGTCATCTCCTCTCAAAACATGGTTCAGTTCTGCTATTTGCTTCATGCCCTCCAAGGCCCTAGGGACCAGTGGTTGCAGTCTGTACCAGCCACAGAACCAGCCCTGGTAGCAGGAAGGCTGAATCATGTCCATCAGCCATTGACCTCACTTCCCTCCTGATCAGAGCTGGGCAAGGTCTTCCAGTCAAGCACGTCACAGATCTCTATTCTTGACAAGAGTTATGTCAAAGTGAAGTCTTCAGTATATGACCTAAATTCAACATAATAGGATGCAGAAGAGCACAGGCAGGTCTCAAACACTCTGCCCTATCCCAAACACATATACATTTTTACAGCTAAATCTCACCTAGCTTTTTTTGGTACAGGCTACATGGGAGTACAAATTTGGGGTTGTGTGGCTTTTCCCCCTTGATTTTCTTTGTAACTCAGAGTTTTACCTTCAACAGTTGCATAATCACAGTGCATCAGGCTGTAAGGACCATTCTGAGGTCATACGTGTATCCGCAGGTAGTCCCACCAGCTCAGCATTTTTAAGAGACTGTTATCTTTCATGGACAGATTTACCACAAAGCTCTGGCTGCAGGCGAAAACAGCCAAAGCATATGGAGCAGCTATTCTGGGTTTAGAGCTGCTTTGCTTTTCCAGAGCAATGCAAAGCAGCTAGACAGCACACAGGGTTCCCTTTCGTATTCCACTCATCCTCCAGATGTCCGCTATTTCCCTGAACATACCCCCTGCATGACATGTGTGCACCCATACACACCACCTCCTTCTCCCTCTTTGTCCCACTTCACATCCTTGAACATCTCTCACTGCTCCCCTGCTCTCCTAGGCTACACCTCAGCTGGCTCTGGTCCAGGAGCATCAGCTCTGCCGGTGACATTTGGAATTCATGGAGGTCTCTTGCCCTTGTAAGGACTTGCCCTTTTCCATGATGACCTCCATATGCTATCATCCCAAGCAACTGTCCAGGAGGATGGGAGTTTCTTACACTGTGGGGAGCTGGAGATGTTGCTGCATACTTTAGGCATCCAACAAAACTTCATAGTTGAGGAAAAGGTCACACTGAATGTCTACTCACAGCATGTCAATTGGAAGCTTAATTACTGCAGAATTCAGGTGCTCAGAACAGCTTTCCAAAAGTACCTCCTTCCCCCATCCATCGTCTGCCAAAGAAAAGTGCCCAGCACGTGAATACAGCTCCAGCACCACTGACAAAGGGGAGGAGGGCCCCTCTTTGACATGGCCACAGAAGACACTGTGGGGGCCATGGATGATTGGGAGCAAGGGAGGGATAGGAAGGGATTCCCTGTGGATTTTACTGCACTGGAGAGTTTTAGTCTTCAGCCTCCTCAGAAGCCAATGTTTACTAAGAAGGAGGAAAATTACACTAATGCCAGAAGGATACTATTCAAACATATTGCAGACACAAGCTTCTCAGCAGCTTTAGCTACAGTGGAAGTTGGAGTGATCTGTGTTATCAGGTGCTAATCATATCAAATCAGACAAAATCTGATGCTGGGTGCTAAGTTTTCTAAGGGACCTGCAAATTATGCCTTTCTTCCTGCTGCCTCCTAAAAGGCCAGATTTCCTCATAAACACTTAAAAACTTCATTCTGTGCCCCAGGGCTTAGTGCTTCACTTTTACAGAAGACTTACTTTTTTTTTTTTTTTTTTTAAACTGTATTTTTCACAATAAGTTATCTGAATCTCTCTTATAATCGAAAAACCTCAACTTATCCATAACTTATCCATATACTTGTCCAAGAGGCTGAGTCATTGCCAACACAGTACTGTAATATTTTTATTATTTTCTGTATCCCTCTATGAAAGCAATCTGGCAGCATGTTGGGTTTTTTTTTTCCTCACCACTGTACATTAACCAGATGGTTTTTGCTCTATTGTCCACAGATACACCCACATAGTCTTTTTGCCTTCATGCTTCCAGTTAATTTAGAAATCACTAGTGATTACGAAGCATTGAAGTCATTCCTTCCAATATGTTTTACCTTCTCCTTGACCATGCTTAATTTCTTTTCCCATCGTGCTGCCCAATTAATTAGCTTTGGCTGATCCCTCTGAAGCTTCTCTCTCGTCTCTGGATTTCACTAATCTGATCATTTTTAATAGCTGCAAATATAATTTTAATCTGTTCAGTGCTCCCTCCAGTCATCATAAATAGGCACTTCAAATCCCCCCACTTGCCAGCCTAAGCTGCACCAAGTGCCTCTGACAAGCAGGTCCTGCCCGATGTTTTCTGGTCCTGCTGATGCAGTCACCTGAGCAGCAATGACCAGTCATCTCAAGTGGCTTCCCTTTAACTGTGTCTCCACTCTCTGCTTCTGTTTCTTTGAGGATGCTCTGCAGCTGTGCCCCCAGCTTTGCAGAGGCCTTCCAGTTATTGGGTGTTTTAGTAGTGTCTGTCCCTTTCTGGTGCGAAATCTTTTATCTCAGCTCTACACTTGTGATTGTTTGGCAGGAGTTCAGGCTTTCAGTCTTGAGTGATCTGGGGTTTTTTTGGCTGTCAATAAAGTAATGTTACCAAATTTGTCATGGAATATTTATCTGTTGCTATGTCTGTAGTTAAATGAAGCATGTGAAGCTCAGGACATATTGGCAGGCAGATTTTAATGTTTGAGAGAACATAATCAAAAACAAAACCCCACCTTCCCATGCCAGGCAGGCCTGAAACACAAGTATAGCCTTTTCCTCTGTATTTTATGTCTCCGGCAATACTTTTTCTAATTATTTTTTTAAGAGGGGCATCATTTGGCTGGTATAACAAGTCCAGTGGGATAGTGCATCAGCTAATATTTAATGTAATGAGATCTCATTTCCTTCTGCTGGATGGTTTCTCACCAGAGTTTCCCTTGCAGCTCAGAGCAAAGGGCCATTTTGTTATCCATTTTCATTTAATTCATCCCAGTGGATGCATAAATACAACAAGGAGTTTCAGTGGAGGGGGAGCCTCTGTGCATTTTGCTACACTCCCTTTGGAATCTGTCCCTTTTCCTTTTCTGGGCAGGAAAGTTTCCAACTGGCAGCTTATCCTCAGTGTCCCAGAAGTGTTTTATCTCTGACTGACTCTTCTAGGTCACACAGCCTTTTGCCTCATGTCATCTCCCAGGTACACTGCCCATTTTTAATCTGGACTGAATGGCTATGGTTATAAAAGCAAAGCCCCAAACCATACTGCTTAGGCTGGTTTTCACCATACCTCAAAAAGCACTAACATGTACATATCTATGCATGCATATGTTTCTCTCAGAGCCACCCGAGGTTGAGAGACCTTGATTTGGGATGCTAATGTTGCCTTATCTTTGTTAAAGCAGGAAAAACAGTGCTGCAACTCTGCTGCTAAGCAGTGTATCTATAAAAGTTGGTGAGGGCTAATCCCCTGCCCTGACAGACAACCTCAGTGCCTTCACACTAATCCAGAGATATGAGTGGCTCTGGTGAAGGATGGACAGCTGCCCCAGGCTGACAGAAGCTGGCCAGGATTGTGCAGGGGCAGCTGTGGTGGAGATGACCACAGCTGGTGGTCACCAGTGCTGCCTTTGCGAGCTACCCTCCCTGATTGCCCATTTGCCTTCTGCTTGGCACCTTGGCACGGGGTAAAGCCAAAGCAGCTCTCTGGGCCTTGGCAAGCATGGATGAAGATGTTTCATCCAGCAACTGAGATTTCCTTTCAGGCTCTCCCATAACACAGAGAGAAGAGTTTTGAGCCCATGTCTTGCTTCCCTTCACCTCCACAGCCTGTCCAGCCTTGCCAAGAGGCTGTCCATGTAGAATAAGGCCTCTTTGTTTGCCTTTAATTACCACACGCTGGCTGGATAGGGCTTTATAGGATCTCATAACCGAGGCAAAAAACAGGACCGGGAAGCAGGCAGCCAGCGGTGACCGCATTCCCATGAGCTCCCAGGGACATGAGCAGGACCCTTATAGGGACTTTCACTAGGGGAAGGTAGTTTCCACCAAACCACCCATGCAACAGCAAGTCCCATTACCTCCTCTGCTTCCTTACAGGGTTACAGCTCAGCCCACACCCCCACAACATCCTGGGTTGTTCATGGTCAGGGCTTGCTTCATACTTGCTGGGACTTCAGCTAAGTTGGAGTCATCAGAGCTGGAGGAACCACTACTAGTCATCTGCTCTGTCCCTCTGTCCCAGGTCACATGCTGAGGCTACTTCCAAGGTAGGCCTCTGATCTGGACTGACAGACCTCGGATGGGTAGAGATGTCAAACCTCCTTTGCTGCACACCAAACCCTTTCCTGTCTGTCCCACTACCTAGGGACATGGGGGCAGACCATACCCTTCTTAGACTTCTCCCAAACTCTGTTTGTCTGTGTCTGGCCAACAGGGACATGTTTTTCCTGAGGTTCACTCTGTTCATAGTAACAGCTCTGTGGTCTGGCTGATACCCTGGAAAACAGCTTCCCTGCTGAGGTCCCCAGCCTTGGGCTGGCATTCTGGGCTCAAATCCTTCCCAGACCTGCTGGGAGATGTGGGACACAGATTGCCCTCAGGGAGGGAAAGTTGGCCACCTGTCACTGCTTCTTTGAGGAACACAGGCACTTCAGTCCTGTCATTAGCCCAGGTAATCCAGACCCTTAAGCTTTGCAGAAGGATTTCTCTGCTGCTACTGGAAAGATGTGCAGCTATCTGAGAACTGAGGCACAGAGAAGGCTGCCCTGCCATCTCCTCCTCTAGGCAGACCCCAGCCCCTCTAGCAACGGGACCTTGAGATCCAAATGCCCTGGTACATAGTCCATCAGCTGTCAGCTCAGCACCTGGAAGAAGATGGGAGGTGATAGACACAAGCCCGGACCTTCAGAAAGGCACACTGTGCTAAGAAGCCACAGTGTGGTCCCAAGGGAGCCCCAGTGTGGGCTGCAAAGGGTGACTGCTGGGTAGTATGGATGGTCTTTACAAACATCTCTGGGTCTGGTGGTCACAGTCTACTCCTGGCAAAACAGCACTGGGGACAGGTGAAGGCAAGCAGCTCTCTGCCCACGCTTAAGCAGGTCACCCTTGGCTGGACCAGGCTTCAGCTGCGTGTGTATCTGCTAACAGTCGTCCCGGTGCTGGGTGCTCCTGAGGTAGGGGGAGTCGCTGGGGGAGCACTAAGCTCCCAGTCGCTGGGAGTTTAAGAATAGCAAGGCATCAATGCAGAGCTGAGGGAGCTGCCGGGTCGGGAGGGAGCAGCACGGGTTCCCCGGGACATATCCTGGGCTGGGGGATGGCGAGCACCGGAAGAATGGGGTGTTGAGGCTAGGGTGTTGACTCTTGCTGTGCTGGTGCAAATCCGGATTAACTCCACTCACCGGAGTGATGCCCAGATGCATGTGAGGCAAATCAGCCTTCCACGCTGGTCCTTAAGGATCAGGGCAGAAAAATACCTGTCTGAGCCAGCAAACGAGCTGGCTGTCCATGGGATGCAGCCCCCAGGTCGGGCTGCCTGACTCCTCAGCACCGGCTCGGGCAGCGAGAAACCTCCTTTATCCTTTTCCTTTAAACTCTGCTCGCTGGCACTGGGTCTTTCCCTTGCTGGGGGAGTGGGAAGGGCTGTGCCCTGGGAAATGCAGCGAGCAGAAGAGAGAGAGTTTCTGCCGTGCCATATGAAGCAGCAGGAGAAGCAGTCACGTCGGGAGCAGCGGCACGGCTCCGGGTAGCCAGCCCTCGAGCCGCCGATCGCACCAGCGGGCGAGCGCGGCTCTGCGGGCGCGGAGGGGGAGCGCGGTCCGGCCGCAGCCCGAGCGCGGCGCCGCTCCCCGCCGGCACCCGCGCGGTGCCTCCGCGCTGCCGCACCCGCACGGCCGCGGCTCCGCCGCTCCCGCCGCACCCCCGCCCGCGGCCGGGCCGCCGCAGGGCCGCCGGGCGCCCACCCGGCCACAGGCCGCGGCGGGGCCGCCGATCCGCTGCCGGCCGCCGTGATGCCAGCCGCCGCCGCTCCACTTCTGCCGCCCGTGCTCCAACTTGGCGGGTGAGCCCTTCCTCGACACGCAGGTAAGGACCCGCGCACAGCGCTCGTGTCGGGGCACCCCCGCTGACACCCGGGCGGTCGGCATTCCCAGGGGTCCGGGAGCTCGTCCCCAGCGGCCCCAGGCTGCTCCAGTGGGATGGCAGCACGTCCCCAGGGAAAGGCAGCCTCGCGCCGGGCTCGAGTTGGACCCAGGGAGGTCAGAAAATGTGTCGGGGGGTGTAAAGATGAAAGGCTGCAACCTGGAAACGCCAGGACAAATTACCTGGTCAGAGGTTCTGCGGTGAGCAAAATGTAAGGATTTCAGCCAAAGTTTTGGAGACCAGATATGTAAGGGCAACTGCAATGGCACCGTGGATCCAGCCAGCCATCGGGACTCCTTCGCCGGGCAGCAGCTCAGCCGCCGGTTGAAGTTTGGGGGCTTGTTTGCCTTCTGATGAGAAGCCTCAGGAGCTGGCGGGAGCCACCCCACTGCCGGCCATCCCTGGGATGCAGCCGGGAAGAAAAACAGTCCAGCGATCTTGGTCGAGAGGGCTATTGCCGGTGCCATGACTTATGCCAATGAAATGACTCCCCTGAGCAGCACTATCTCCCTATGGCCCTGTGGATGACCTCTCAGCTTGTGTCTGTGGAAAAAAGCCGCTTGTTCAGGAGTTTCAATGAGAAGCACTTTCTGTCTCTGCCCAGTGTCTGTTTATAATTCCTTCTCTAAAGCTGCTGCGGGTTTCACAAAAGCCATGCTTCTCTCCCCAAACCTACTTTACTGGGCTGCTTGCTTTGCTTCTGAAAAAGATAAATTCCCTTTTCATGAGCTTGGGATCTGCCACCAGTAAAAACCTTTCTCCCAGGAGGAAGGTAGCACTATATAAATACCAGGGATAACCAGAGGAGTGGGGTCTGAGCCTGCCTGCCACACACAAGAAAAAAAAAAAAAAAGCTTTTGTCTCTGGGGGATAGTTGCTGGTTACTTTGTAGGCTGTCAGGAGAAGGATTACCCAAGCCAAAATGCAGTGACTGCATTTCTTTGGCAAAAGTTTCTTATGTCATAAAAATGGCTGGCAGAGCTGAAGCTTTGGGGAGCTGAATCCACTTCACTTTGTCTCCCTGAACCACTGTCAGAGACAGGTATTAAACACCGTTATTAAAGAATGAGTAATTTGCTGCAGTTCCAGCATAGTGAATTTGTACAGCAGATCCCTGCTTTTGCGAGGTACCCAACCCCTCCCTGCCCTCAGCCCAGTCTGCAGATATCACCATCACTTGCAGAGAGGTGACCAAGCTCTCAGCAATAATTAGCCAATTAAAATGCCCCTCTGGACCTACAAGCTCCCTGGCGCAAGCCTCAAAGGGGCCGATCCTGCCTGGCCCAGGAGCTTGTGGCAGAGCAGTCTGTAGGCCCCCGGCATGGGCACGGGCACTTCTGGCCTTTTTGGTTTGTCTGCCCCCTTCACAGCCCCTCTACATGTGTTGTGATGTATTCACACCTTCCCCAGAGCATCTTCAACCTCAGCAAGTATCCCGAAGATCTGATCTTCCTGTCCTCCTTTTTTCTGCCTAATTTCTAAAGCCCCGTACCTGAGCCCAGGGCTGGCAGGTAACGCTCGCAGGAGCTGCAGCTCTACTGCTGCTTTCAGGGCAGTAATTTCAGGCAAGGTCTTCAGCCAGTATTTCTCTATTTGTAAAATTAGAGATGGGCAAATGATTGACTTTTCTGAGTGAAGGGCCAAGCCACATCATTAGAGAGGGGGGAAAAAACATTTGTTATAGGTTTCCTCCAAATTGTCTTTCTGTTGCTCTTTCTCTGACAAGTGAAAAAGGCAGCAAAGCACACCAAATGCTTTGCTCAGCCTGGAAGGGAAGGCTACAATGATCCTCAGTGTTTTCGTGGTGCATGACTTAAACCAGCTTCCTTTTGGAGTGAAACACTTCAGGTATCTTTTGAAAACTGGAGTTGTCCCCAGACTATATGACTGAAGACTCAACAGTTGGTATGAAAAATTGTCCCAAGGCACATGGGGACCAGCTCGGAGATTTGATGCCACATGCAATAGCCACACTGGTGCTCCTCTTGAGCTGGGCAGAGGTTTCTCTGCAAATCCTTCCAGCTCTCCAGAACCTCCAGGGGGGCAGAGGAGTGAGAGAGGGTGTTGCTGGGGTTTGCCCCACACAGCAGGGACTGCTGGGAGGGAAACACCATGATCAGGATGCCCTCACTCAGCCCGCTTAAGACCAACAATGTAGCTCATCCAGAGCAGAGCTGCCTCTTTCACACTATGCAAGCAGCAGCCTGATTCTTGCCCGAGGGAGGTGGTGACATGGGCTGAGAAGAGAAATGGGCCAGGAAGAAAGGGAAAGCTCTATACAGCAAATGAAGGAGTAGCCCAGAGGCCCCCTCAGCAAGGCAACTTAACAGTGTTACGGAAAAGGAGATGTGATGTTGTTTTGCAACATCTCTTTCTGCACTATATAGAAGAAAATTTAGCACTGCATGATCCTGGACTCTGGTACTGCAGGATGAACAAAGGTTGTGGGATGGCTGAGGGCAGCTGCTGCCTTCCCTCTTACCATATTCCTGACAACAGAATAAACCAGTGTGAACTGCCCCTCCTCAAACACAAAGGGCAATCTTCACTTGAGTATTCTTTGGTAATAACAAATATGAAAGAGGCTCTAAACATTTGGTTTGGATTGCACCTTTTGACACGGGTAATAATTTAACTCCTCGGAAGTTTGTCTGCGTCTGCAGATGTTGGCCAGACGGGAAGACAGCAATCCACTTATTTCCTGGACCAGGAGATCAGCTTACTGCTGATAAAACACACTGTGTTTGGAAACTTAGGGTTCGAAAAGTAAGCTGGAAAGGTGTCATCTCCACAGCATAAGTTCATTTTTAAAGAGAGAACAGATCATTGGCAAATGAATTAAACATCTGAACTACAGAGGAGCCTTGTGAATCCCCAGGAGAATCAGGACGCAGTAAGCAAGGTGGAAATAGCCTGGAGTTCAAGGAAGGCAGACATGGATGAAATAAACAGGGCAGTGGGGAAAGGAGGCTGCCGGCATGCACTAGCCCTCAGGGTGATAATGAATCATTTGGTATGGATATGTTTTAAACAGAGACAAATGAGCAGTCAACAGATGCTTTACATTGCCAGCTTCGATTGATAGGAGGGGGATTTTCAGGAAGATGCAAGGATGAAGTTCGGTGCTGCAGCTAAGCTGCTCTATTAGCAAGCTGCAGCTGTGAAGGGGAGGACATCTCTGTGTCCCCCGCCCCTGACACCTTTTGCCAACCGAGTGCTACATCCCTATCCCTGTTTTGGTCTTGGATGGTGCAGGTCTCTCACCTGGAAGAACACCAGGTCCCATCTGCCTGACCACTTCTGTGCTGGGTGACAGGACATGGCAAGGAGAGCATCCCCAGGGTGCAGACCCAAGGCATAGCTCTGGGGCAGGCTGGGCTGCAGGGCTGAGGGGAGCAGGGATGGTCCTGGAGAGGAGCACGTGGCACAGGTCTGCTCCAGCGCAGGGTATCACTGCTCTCAGAGAGGTCTGTGGGAACGAAGCAGTGGGGAGGATTGATGCAGGGTCCCATGGTAGCAGCAGTCATAAATGGCCCGCGAGACTTCACAGGCAGAAGAAGAGCCTTGAAGTGGAGATGATGGGACTGCAAGAAAGGGTATGGGTGAAAATGCCTCATGGGAGAAGAGCTTGGAGCCATTTAGGATAACCACTGTGTTCAGTTCAATACCGGGTATAAATAGTGATGGAGAAAACCTGATGTGAAATTGACGACTTTAACCATTAGCATAGGAAAATCAGTCATGAGCAAAATTACAATCCACCAGCAAGAGCTTCTGTGCATCTTCCAGCAGCAGAGAGAATGTCCTGGTAATAAACACATCTCGGGGGACCTCTGTGAGCACTCCAGTGGGATGCTTGGTCTCCCTTTGGGTACCCCAAGCAGGGAGCCTGCTCTCCGGTGAGGGATGGGGCTGCCTCTGTGCTGAAAGCATTGCAGCCCAGGTGTCAGTTAGTTTGGCTCTACATGCATGGGTGTTTCTAAGTAGGCTTTCTACATTGAGGACAGGGTGCCAATGCCCCTCTCTCCAGACAGCAGCCTTAGGGTACTTCCTTAGGGTGCTCCTGAGCTGAGGAAGAGGAGGTTGAAGCCCAGACCCAGTCTGAGCTCATGTTTCTCCAGGACAGTGATTTAGATGCTGTATCAAGTAGGGGAATTCACTCTCCCCTGACCCTAGCCTGGTGTTGTCTGGCTGACATGAGCAGTCAGAGCCCAACAGCCTCACAAGGCTGATGCCTCAAAGGAGTGGAGATGCTGAGTGACAGTCCCACCAGCCTCTACATCCAGAAATCATCACCCTAACCTCCACTGCCTCCTGGCAACCCTGCTGGGTCCCCAAACAGAAAAGTGAAAAAGCTCCTGGTAAGAGCTATCCATCAGTTTTGTTTGGCACCTTTAAAGCCCCTGTAGGGCTGTAGGTTGTTTGAGTGCAAAGCCAGCAGGAGTGCCCTGAGGCTGAGAGGACTAGCACAGTGCGGCTGTTGACACCTCCATAACTTGTCCATCCCTGATCCTGCCCTGGTCCATTTCCCCAGTACAACGCTGCTGGCCAGGTCACTCTCTCTGCTTTGCCTCAACTGGGCACCCCATGACCACCCCACTGCCCTTCAGCTGCGGGACAGCACCCAGGAGCAGCCCAGCTGCACTGCCCCCCTCTCCTCCCTGATCCTGTACACCCAGAACAGCCTGCGGAAACTTCTGACAGCCACCTTATTTACTTGTTTGCGTCTCCAGCTAAAAAAAATTATGCTGAGAGAGACCAAACCTGCTAATTATACACCTAGCCACCCACACCACCATGTGCTTTATTTCCATCACCATCCATGTTGCCTCTTTCCCTTCTCGACAGCTCGATGTGCCCTTCTCCGATCTCCGTTTCCCGAGGGGCACGGCGAGGTGCATCCCGGCGGGGTGCATTCCAGCGGGGCACGGCCCCCGGCCGCTCCCAGGCCGGTGAGCTCCGACCCCGGGCCGGCGCTGTGCTCCCACTGGAGAGGCCACCACCGGCCACGGGGTGTTGGGGCGCCGCAGCCGTCCCCGGGGTTTGGACACACAGGCGCTGGGCCCAGGCTTTGCCCGCAGGGCCGTCCCTTGCGGCGCTGTGTGTGCCGGCGGTGCGGGCGATGCGGGGCCGGCGGTGCGGGCGATGCGGGCGGTGCGCGGAGCACCGGGGACACCTGGCGGCCGCCTGGCGAGCACCGGCCGCGGACGGGGACGGCTGGGACCCGTCCGGGGATGGGGGACACGGAGGCCAGGAGCAGCTTATGTGCAGGCATTCCCGGTATGAGGCTGAGTGCTGTGGTGGTGCCTGCGGTTGTTTAGAGGTGATGGAGTTCCCACTGCTCCCCTGCTGATGGGATATTCACGGGCAGCGTGTCCGGCTTGCCGGGGCTGGAGACAGGGCAGTGGGGGAGCCCTAGCCCTGCAGAAACCCTGGTGCGGCTCCTTCAGAAGCAGCCTGGCTCTCCCCTGCTAGCCCCGGGGAGGGGTTTGCTGTTTCTTACCATTAGGAGCAACGCCTTAGCTCTGAGCACAGCTGGGTCGGAACACTGCTGCAGAGAAACATTTTTATCAGGGACAATAAAGACTCGATTTCCACCTGGAAATTGCCCAATTTGACTTGTGAACCTTGAAAAGCAGCCTATCGCATCCCAATTCTCAGAGCAATTTAGTCTCTCTTGGAGCCAGGAGCCCATTGCCGAGGCACTGGCTTTCCACTCTGTCAGGAGATCAGAACAAGCATTTTATTCACTCCTTTCCAGCTCTATCAAATGGGCTGCATCAAAGTTGTGAATCAGATGCTCTACATCACAAATGCGTCAGCTATCCTTCCTCTAATCCATGTCCACAGGCTCTGTGTCACCTTCTTCCTTCTCTCCTGGTCCTCACCAATTCTTTTCCCTCCAGCAGCTTCATAATCCTTTTTTTCTTCATCTTGATTGCCAGGGTCCAGCTCTCTGCCTGGCTCAGATGTCACTTTGCTTCTTGCCCCAAAAGCAATACCATTTCCCTTCCCAGTGCTGTACCTAACGTGCTCCCTCTGCCCTTTCCAACCCCCTAACCACCTCATCTGATGCTCCTGCCACAGCAACCTTTCCCAGGACTGTTGAAGGCTTTGTTACACCCCAGGGATGAACAATCCCTCACTCTGCACGCTGGTGCTGTACCCAAGGCAGGAGCAGTGATGTGGAGACGGGCTTGAGTGTTGGCCAGAGCAAAACTGCTTTCTACAGACATCTCTGCAGGGCTGATGAAAGCAATTCCTTCTCCTGTGGGGCTCAGGGCTGGGACATGTCAGATATCCATGCTGCTGTGTGGGCTCCTGGGGCTGAGAGAGGGCTTGGTCTGCCCCTGCCAGACACACTGTCCATGAGCCTTCATTGCCTTTCCTTCATCCTCCTTCATCCATTACCTCTCCAAAATGACAGCTTCCCTCCCTGTGATGCTCTGCCTTTGCTTCTCAGCAGTCTTTGCAAGCTGGTTTTCTCTTGAGCAGAATTGCAAGCTTGGATGTCCAGAGGCAGAGGTACTGTCTCCTGGGAGGACTTGGGTCTTCAGTTAGAAGCCCCGAACCACCTCCTGAGAGCTTCTAGGAAGGTCTGGACTCTGGGAAGGGTGCTTGACATATCTCATATGCTTTTCCGCTCCGTCAGGAGCAGGCCCACCTCTGTCCAAGGGATATGGCAGCTGTACCTGGCTGTGATGCTGTGTGATGTGGCTGCTTCACATCAGCTGGATCAGAAACAGGCATTCACACTGTCCCCTGTCCTCGGACCAGCCAGGGCATGGCAGTGCAGCAGGGCATCACTCCCCGAGGTGCTATCCTGAAGGGAAAAGCCATTGGTTGGGGTAGGCTAACCTCACTCAGGAGTCTGGGGACATGCATCACAGCTGCAACCTGCTAATGAGCCCGGGAAGCAAGGCAGAGTGTTTGCCTGACAGGGCAATTAAATGATGATTGATTCCTGGAACAGCTACTTAATTCATCATTAACTGGCTTATCATAGCTGGCATCTGTGCCAAGGGTCCCTCTGAGAACTGCCTCAGGGGATGTGGTGTGGAGGTGAGATCTGTGAAACACAAAGCTCTATTTGCTACCTCCTTATTTTCATGCCTTAT
This sequence comes from Myiozetetes cayanensis, assembly GCF_022539395.1. NCBI lineage: Eukaryota > Metazoa > Chordata > Aves > Passeriformes > Tyrannidae > Myiozetetes > Myiozetetes cayanensis. Next base: position 21,988,776 of record NW_026087853.1, read on the forward strand.
TTTGGCTCCTTTTACCTCGTACTTGCCTTGAGAAGATGAGTACACAACACAGCTATGCGCATCTCACTCTACTAGGGACCACTGCAACCAGGCTGGGGAGCACGGGGGCCCTTGCCCAGCCAGCTGGTTACAGGAGCAGGCATGCAGAGGGGGAGGCAATTCAGTAGGGAGCCCACAGCTGTCAGTTGTCAGCAGAGTTGCAGCAATGGTTCAGCTCAACGAGGGCACTGAAGTCTGCTTCTTCCCAGGTGTGCCCTCCCCCTGTGCTCACATTGTGCATGTATGCTTGTATGTGTGCATCCTCCTTGTGCACCTAGCAGCATCTCACCACCATTACCTGCTGCCAGTCCTGCCCAGATAAGCCTCATGGGGCTGATGGATATGCACACTATCCTGTGTTGCTAGTAATGAGGTCAGAGAATGGCCACTCTTTGCCAATTTTGTCTTTTATGGCTTCCTTGCTTTCATCTGCTGACTTCATTCCTTTCCCCAAGCTTGGTTATTAACAAGCTGTCTTTATTACCAGGCTTACTTTATTACTAGGCTTACTTTATTAAGCCCTGTGCAGCTAAATTCACTGTAGGATTCAGATAACCCAAAAGGGGTTTGGGGACAACTGCAGGGCTGGTGTAGCTCTTTCCCTCCCTGTGTGTGTGCATGTAGGGCTGGTCCTCGCCCTCTCTGCCATTCCCTCTCTAATGTTATCTCTAGGGGTCTGATGGCCCTAGTCTATACCTACAAACCCAGATTGTTTGGTGCACGGTCTCTATGTGACGTGCTGATCTTGGTGACTAAGGAGTGGGATGCAACTCTAATCCCTCTGGCACGGGGACTCTTCACATCAGCTATTGGAGAGGAAGGTTTCAGCCTGACTGCTTTTCAGCAGGGACACACTACAGCACACTGCTATAAGCATTTGTGATGCTGGCCCTCAGTGTCCCCTCTCCACTTCTGACAAATGCCAGGACTTGGCACTAGGGCTGCACTTAGTGATCCTTTTGCCTATCTATCAGAAGCACAGTGATGTCTCCTGCACTTTTCCCCTCGTCCTTGTAGTTCTGTTATTGCCCTATCCCGCTCCGAGGGAGAGCATCAGCTCCAGCTCCAGCTCCCAAGAGTGGAAGGCAGCAAGGAAAAGGGAGTTTAATAGAGGTAAATCCTTTATAATCCCAGAAGGTACAAGACTAGCATGTACTAAATCCCTCTAGCTGTAGCCCTGCCCTGTCCATGCTTTGTGCAGCAGCTCTGAGATCCTGGCCCTGCTCTAAGGACAGCCCTCAAAGGGCAGTTTGAGGAAGCAAAGAAGTTTGGGCTCTCCCTCCTTTCCTGGGACAAAGCCTTCAGCCCTTCCCAGCCCACATTCACAGAGACTTCCCCATGCTTCACCAGTATTTTCCCATGGTTTCTTTCACTACTTACACTATTACTCTTCCAAGAAATGTTCATCCTGGGATGTTCACTACCTGCCTCTTCCCTGCAGCCCAGGTCAGTGAGCTATCTCCCAGCCCAAAGTCAGATGAGTCCATGTTCAGCAGCAGCCCAGCTGCATAGATGCACTCGTCCCACACTGGTTCTCTGGCACCTCCCAATCTGCCTTTTAGGTTTCCAATTCCTCCCAGCTCCTTTCCCTTCTTTCTCCCCCACGCTCTGTTTCCCAGCACTAGCTGCTGTGAATGTGTGGCTTTCCCACACAGCTCTTCCCTTTCTCTAACCTGCTGCAGAAGACCCAAAGAGAGAAGTGCAGCAACTTCCACACAGGCAGCACCCACTGCCCGGTGGCCGACAGCCTGCCCGCAGTCCATATGCTGGTGTTTCTCAGCACATTTGGAGCCAGCTCCCTTCAGCAGCTTGCAGCAAGATCCCATTCCTCCCTACACTAGCCTGCTGTCAGAAGCATTTCTTGAGATGAGGCATGGATGCTGTACCAAAACTGTCAACTTTTTCTTACTAGTGCTGGGCTGCTTCTTCTGCTTGGGCTGCTGCTCTCAAGTAACACCCGGCAATTGGTCTCTTCTTACTGTTTTATTCAAAAGCAAGATATTTTATTAGAAATGTCATTTGCATGTTAAGGTAAGAAGAGGATTGTGGCTTCCTTGCCTGAAAACTGGGATGAAGCTTTGAGCTTCTCTGGGTCTGTGCAGGAAATAAAACCACCTTTGATACAAATATGCATCTCCCTTAAATATTTTGAAAATACTTAACAGCCATCTGCTGCACAAACCATTACAGGCTTCATTAGTAAGGTGGGAGACTGCAGAAGGCAGAAAATGGTTTGGGGGAGGGAGAAGAGGAGGGCATTCACCAAAATGCACAGTTTTAGCAGCACAACTCCATTTTCCTTATCAGCTTTCCAAAATGGGATGACCACTGCCAGAACTAAGCCCATGGACAGGTCCATTTAAAACCATGTATGGCCCTTGAACCTGCATGGGGTGGCAGAGTTTGGCCAAGGGACCACTTTAGCTTTTCACTCTCTGGGGTCTTCAACTTCTTTACTTTTATTTCCTCCTTGAGGACAGATTTAAAGCCAAGGTGATGTGCTGTCTGTCAGAAAGCCAGCCTAGTGCACCTTGGGGAATCCTATAGCAGGAGGATGTGTGCCCCTGCTACACAGCATCCTGCAGACGACTCCATGACTGAGATCTCTAAGGATAGGAACATTTGGGGTTGCAAGGCAATAGTGTGGCATGGTCTAGGAGCTAGAAAAGTGCTAGAGAGAGACCATAAAATGCAGGGCTCAGGTAGTGAAGAGCACAAAGTAATTGTTTCTCTCTCCTGAGGATATTTCACTGCATGTTTTCTTTGTGCCAAGGTGGGTTGTGAAGCCAAAATAGCAAATGCTCCTCTGAAGAAAAGGGGTGGAAATATTTAATCTCAGAAATTTTCATGGGGGGAAAAAAAAAGAAAAAAAAAAGCACAAATTTTCACCACTCTGAAATGGAGGAAGGGGAAAGGAGGTGAATTTCCCCAAGGAGTAAACCCATTCCTGAGCTGAGGATCCCATTTGAACTCAGAATTTTCTGAAGCTGGTGGCCCAGAGCCAAGGCTCTACCGCTGCCGCTGTACCCAAGGGTGGAGCTGGTTTAAACAGGGCTTTGATGTGATGGATCATTTACTTAGAATGTCATCATTTCAAAGTGGACCAAACCCCCTGGGGTCTCCCCTTTAATCTCACATCTCTTCGTTCTTCCTCATGGTTAGCTGGGCATCCAACACTCCCACCCCAGCCTTAACACCACCTCCACGTCCTCACAGCAGCCCCCTGGCTTCCCTTGGTGGCTCACTGCTCTTGCCCCAGCTGCAGCTCAACCTTGGAGGAGCCCTAGAGAACCTCCCATGTACCTGAAAGTCAGTTAGGTGTATCTGTAATCTTTGGAGGGCTGTAATTCACCGTGCAGTACTCTGCTTTGGGAAGTCAGGCAGCACCTTTGAGTGAATGGCAGTCTCTTAACTACTTCTGTGCTGTCTGTTAGGCAGCACACATTATGAACCAGCAGAAAAGATGCAGTAGGTCCTTTCCTGTCAGGCTGCACGTGGCCAACCCAAGATGCATAATAGATACACCAAATCCTCATCTTAATCCAGACTGAATCAGATCTTGTTGCAGGGCTGCATCCTTATCTTACTACCAGCAGGGGAGAGACAAGGAGATGCTCCGTTTGCCAAGATAGCATTCAAGCTGTGCAGAGGTGGGGAGGACTCTTGTTTTCTCCATTATTGCCGATATTTTCTGTTCCCACTAGCCTCATCTCGACATCGGCATGGGTGAGAGGCTCTTCTGCTCCCTTGCCTTGCCGTAATAACAACCGTTTACTGCTTCTGCTCCTGCAGGATCTCTTCCCCCCTACCACCAACAGCATGGAGAGCGTGCATGAGCTGCAAAACCCGCTCTTGGCCAACGCCAACGGACACCTTCGCAGCAGCTATTCTTACCACCAGCATAACAGCCAGGACTACCCCAGTCATCACTGCCAAGGGAAACTGTATTCCTACATCTTCCAAAACACTGGCAGTGCCAGGACTCACCAGCTTCTGGATGCCAGTTCCCTGCAGCTGGCTGTTGAAGCCTTGTACGGCCCCAGTTTCATCCTTGTGAAGGATGAGACCACTCTCAAGGCCAAGGACAGCAAAACAGAAAGCTGTGAAACCACTTTTACGGAGAGCAAAGAGGCTCCATCCGAAGCTCCTGAAAGGCACGAGGCGCAAGGGTCCTGCCTGGTAGACAGTGACATCCGCATCCAAACTGTGTCCTATGAGGTGGAGGAAGATGAGCTCCAGGAGTACGAGGTGAGCTTTGCCAGGTGGGATGGCACTAAACTCCTGTGGTAATTCTGGACATGGGCTCAAATTCTCAGTAATTTATTGTCCCTTTTTTAACCCAGAGCTCCCCTCACATCCTACCATCTCCTGCCTCATCAGTCTCCCTGTGCACCCAGTATTTCTTCTTTCTCCTTATCATTTCTGCTCCTTTTGCCTCAGTGCTGACCTCAGAAAGAGGTCAGGTTTCCTAAGAGCAGCCTGGCTGCAGGCTGCTGGGAGCAAAGGGGAGGTGGGTCTCTGCAGGACCCTTGAGATATGGGGACCCTTTGACAAGGGCAGCCTGCTGTTTCTGTGGCACTCGAGCTGAGGAGAAGCAGCAATTCTTGCATAACAGCAAAATTCATATGCCTGATGGCAGCAGCTGAGAAAAAGCTTATATATAAAGACAGGATGAATCCTGCAAAGGAAGAAGGAAAGATGACAAAGCAGCCTCATTGCTGCGCTGTGCCCCACTGTGACTTGAGCAATGGTGCCAAGGCTGGGAACATCGTCTAGGACCTTGAGAGGTGAAAGTGGGTCCCCAGAACCCACTGGAGCTGATGTCTGATGACCCAGCACAGTTCTGCTGCTTTTGGTGTTGGTGATGTGGCCTTTTCAGATGGAATCAGGGATGTTCCCTTGTCTGCGTGCCTTCCCCTCTGAGGCAAATCACTTCTAGGGCAGTCTGAGGCTGGCCACGTGGTGCCCAAAGGCAGGAGTGTTGACTGCAGCTGCTAAGCAATGTACTTACTGGGGGGAGAGGGCATGTTGTCCCTGCAATGGAGGCTTCAATACAACTGCTTTCCCTCACTTCCTAAATTAGTTTAGGAGGATATTGATCTCCTAGTCTCTAATGGGGATAAGGCACTTCATTTAAGTTTGTTTAAGCTGACAAACAGTCAGTTCTGCCAAAGCTGAAGATATTTCAGTTTAAGACTCTCTCTAATGCAGGGAAATCCCAGACCCCCAGCAAGTGAGCTCAGCATTTGCTCTGGCAGTGAGCCAAGAATTCATTCCACTTTTGAATTTGCTGAGCTATGTTGCTCTTCATCAAACCACACTGAAGAGTCTAAAATATTTTTGAAATTTACTCCTTGAATTTGCTGGTGGGAATCATATGAAAATATGTGATGGCACCAGGAGACAGCAGAAGCTGGGAGGTGAGGGGCTGAGATGCAGCCAGCAGTGAGGCACAGGGAGGTGGGCATGTGCTGAATTCATCTCGTTTTGCAGAGCGACTCCTCCAGCGACAGTGAAAGCGAGGATCATTTCCTGATGCTTCCCCCCCGGGACCACCTGGGCTTGGCCCTGTTCTCCATGCTGTGTTGCTTCTGGCCCCTGGGGATTGCTGCTTTCTACTTCTCCCAAGGGGTAAGAGATCCCATTGCTTGCCTGTGTGTGCTGAGCGCTGGAGCAAGGGCCCTGCAAGCCACAGCAGCCCTGGAGGTGGGCAGCACCTTTCTGGATCTAAGGCTCATCTCTGTGCCATGGCCAGAACTCTGAGGATTGGGTGATCCTGGATGTCTCTACAGTTGTTGTGGGGTTGCAAACCCTCCAGCTCTGGTGTGGGTTACTGGAGGTCAGGTTTTTCATTTGGGTCTTCTGGGTGTTATTTAGGAAACTGGAGTTGCTCTTGGCCCTTTGCCCAGCTTCTCACCCCCGCATTTTCCCACCTGTCCTCCCACTCTCCGGTGCAGAGGTTCTACACCATGACCCAGACTGAGGCAGCTCATGCCACAAGAACCAGGCTGCTCTGGAGACTGGACACAAAGGAGATCCTGGTGTCCATATCACACTACAGCTCCTCTCTTGTGCTTGTTTCTGATGCACATTGGCTAAGCTGTGGGAGCCAATGCCAGGCTGGCAGAGGCTGGAGAGGGTGGTGGGCCTCTGGCTGCACCAGCTCAGAGGACCTGCTGCCTTCTTGAAGGCTTAGTCTGGAGCCTGGGCTCACTTACTGTTGACCCAGAATAATTCAAGCAGAGCTAGGGGATTTACTCCACATTTGCACAGATGCTTCTGTACAAAGAATAGGTGGGAGGAGGTATTAAGAAGTTAAATCAAGAGGATAGGAATAGAAATGGAAAAGTATATTATATGAGGGCCTGGCACAAAGGTGGTGAGAGGCAGGGGAAGCATTAATTGATTAGAACCCCAAGGAGCAGTTGATTTCACATTTTTCCACATGGTGCAAGATAGCACAGTGCACTCTCCATGTGATGACATACGTGGGGCAATAGCTCCATTTGCTGTAACTATCCCTTTTGTTCACTCACTGAGGCAAGGACCATCTCTTTATTTGGTGTCTGTGCACAGCAATCTCCATGTGGCAACCTGAATATGAGTAGTAGGTAATACCAAGAGCACTTAGAATGTGCCCTGAGCACTTAGAGAAGCTGGAAGTTGCCATCACAGAGAGCCAACACTCACATCTGTCTCCACTGCTGGCTCCATCAGCCCTTCTATAGAAAATAGGCTTCAATCAAAAACCCCTCACACGAAAAATTAGGTAGCAGTAGAGCCAGACCAATGGACCATGCTGTCCAGAGTCACTCCCTGAGATTAGACAGTACTCGATACATATCTGTACAGGGTATCCTGGTATCTAGTCAGTGCCACACAGCCATCACCCCAAGCACCAACCAGTTGTCTGCTCTTACGAGGGTCCAGCCTCTGCTCACAGCTCTGGCTGAGTGCCCAGATGGGTGCTTTCAGACAAGCAACTGAAGCCCACGCTTCTCTTGGAGGCAAAATCCACAGGAAAATGTGTGTAGGTGGCACTGCTGTTCTGAGCCCTCCCGGGTTGGCAAACACGGTGCTGTCTGTTCCCAGCCCATGGGACAGAGTGGCCAGGGAAGGGGGACTGACTCAGTAATGAAACAATTGCATGCTGAGTAAAAGGCCAGGTTCTTACAGCTGTGAGCAACAAGCATTTCTTCTCCTTCCAGACCAGCAAGGCTGTCTCCAAAGGAGATTTCCATCTGGCCAGTTCAGCTTCCCGACGAGCTCTCTTCCTTGCCGCGCTCTCCATAACCATCGGCACAGGAGTGTACATCGGGATGGTGGTAGCACTGATTGCTTATCTCTCGAAAGGGGGCCATGTATAGCTGCCACCTGCACGTCACTGCTGTCCCTAGCCGCCGGCCCTCCTGGGATTGAGCTTTCCTGTGGAGCACAGAGCACCAGTGCCTGCAAAGGCTGCTTGCACAGCCAGACCCCGGCATGGATGCCCTATGCAGGTTTTTTCTCCTTTCAGAGAAACAGTAAATCCCTGTTCCCTCCAAGGCTGTAGTGTGCCACCATCCAACAACAGGGAATTAAGAACCAATCTGGCTGCTGGGACCAGGAGGAGCACATTTGCCTGGTGGAAGATGTGCAGGAGAGAAACTGCATGCTGCTGCTGGGCTGGTGCCACCACCCCTCATCTGGGGCCACAGCTTCCCTTTGCAGCCCTGTAGCTGGGAGATCCATTGCTGGTGCCCAAGCTCTGCCCATGAAGAGGGCACACAGGGAGGAGAGGGGATATGGTGCCAGGGAATGACTGCTGTTTCTTCCAGGAGATCAGAGTCCTAGTGGGGTCTCCAGACTCCTGTGATGGGGACAACATTCTCACTTCAGCACCAAGGGGGTGGCACCTGGCTCCTCAGATGCAGTGAAGTAGGAGGACAGAGCATGGACAAGACCAGAAGGCATGTTTAACACATCCCTCTGCAGACAGACCCCTGATCCACAGGAGAAATGCCAGTTGCTGGCCCATCCCAGAAGCAAGGAGGAAGGCAGGCTGGTGGTTGCACAACATCTCTTCCATTTCTGGTGCAGGCTGGTAAAGACAGCAGTGTTTTCTCCATGTTAATAATGACTGTCATGATGATCCCAAGTCTGAGCCCCCATAAGGTTGCCATCCCAGAGTGCTGGGCCCTAAAAAGACTTGTAATTGAAATCTCTACCCAAGAAGTGACCTGGGAGGGGTGGGAGCCTGAAGGATTCTACTCTTGGCACTAGGTCAGAGCCCTGCACACAATGAGGGATGGAAAGAAAAGGCTGACACAACATGCAGAGTCTGAGGTGGGAGTGCTGTTTGCAAGGGGATGAGATCCAGAACAGGAAGAGACATGGAGGGAGTCCAAGACACAGGGAGTGACCCCTACACACTCCTTCCCATGCCTCAGAGAGGCACATCTCCATCCATCCTAAAGACTCTGCTGACAAGGAAATTCCCAGCATCTCCTTTTGCTTACTTGTATATTGTTGGAGACACATTAAGTGCTTCAGAGGTGGGTATGAAGGCAATGGCTGCCCTAAAGAGGCATTAAGAGGCTGTGCCTCACCCCCTACTCCCCAGCATCCCCCTTGACCATCCCTCCTCTCCCTAGCCATGGCTCTCCTGTTGCCTCTTTCCCTCGTGTGCAGGGGACTGCAGGCAAACCCTGGGCATCCCTCACCTCCTTCCCAAGGTTTCTGGGCAGGCTGCAGCCAGCTTTGCAAGAGGCACAGCACGTTCCTCCAGCTGGGTGCCATTCAAATGTACATTTCATACTAAAGAAGCATGCTAATGTCTGCAATTGCTGTTGTACTTGAGCCATAAAAGAGAGAAGTGCATCAGAGACCTGTACAGAAGCTGGTCTGAAAGTTCCCATTACATTTTATAACCTGGAAGAGCTAATAAAAAAAGCAGGAGAGAAGTCTCTGTTTATAAGAACGTGGAGCTGGCTAGCAAAGAGGTGAGTTTTGCAGGAGTGCCATGCTTACTTAAACCTGGAGGTGTTTACGCTGTTCTCAAAGGAAATTATAATCTAGCTGGTGTCTGGGCAACTTGGAGGGAGATGTATTTCAATGTGGATCATAGTGAGCAACTAACACTGAGAGCGGGATGGTGGTGTGGGCTTTTTTCCCTCTGTGGAAGGGACGAGCATTAGGGAGAGAGAGACTGGAGCACTGTGTGTGTCCAGGCTACTGTGTGTAGAGTAGAAGCATAAAATAAAATGTGCTTGAAGAGCAGCAGAAGAATACACACATAGGAGGGAACAAGCAGATCTTGCTTCTGATGGTAGAGGCAGAATTTGCAGGGAAGGGCTGGGGTATCCAAAAGAGATGAGGTGGCTTAGAGAGGAGTGATAAGGGGCAGACTCACCCTGCAGTCAAGTGACAGTTTTCATTGCCCTGTCCTGCATGTGCTCAGCCATCTTGGATGTCCATCTCTCCAAATAACCAAGCAGGACAAGAGCGCTGTTTCAGAGAAGGGATGTCTGTGGGTGCCCATGCAGCAGGGTCGACCAGCCCCACAACCCCACAGCTCAGTGCTGTCCCAGCTAAAGCCCTCCTTGTCTATCCCCTTCAAGCACCCCCAGCTGAGGGGCAGGGGTGGGAGCTTCCCACCAATTCTGCTACAGACAAAATCACTGGGGCTGCTAGATGAAAATCTACAATAAGAAACTGCATTTGCCTCTGTGTTTGTAATTCTTCCAGCTGGTTTCCTCTGGGGGCTGCCATGGGCAGGGGTGGGGTCAGCAGCCCCCAGCCCACTCCCCATGGGCACCCCATGCCCCTGTACCCCAAATTGCTTCTTCGACTATTTTTAATTGGAGATGCCTGGGGAAGGACCAGGCCAAAGGGCCAACAGAATTAAAGTGTTTTCCACTAATAGCCTGAATCTCCGATGATCTTGTCAAGGGAGGGGGAGGGAGAAGGGGCTGTGCCAGAGCATCCCTAAGGGGGGCATTATGCAAATGGACAAATTAGTTGGAAACAGCCTGAAGGGAAAAGTGGAAATTGAAATCTGAGGACCAGCATGGAGATCACTGCTGAATAACTTATTATAGACTCACAGCGTCTGCTGCAGCCGCCTGAGCAGAAGGGAAGGAGGCAAAAAGGCAACAAGACACAGCAGTCAGGGAACACACAAGCTCCAGAAATTTGATTAAGCTTAAAAAAAAATATGTAAAACTAAACCATGCTGTCTCTTCACCTCCTCCCTCCTGTCCTCCCAGAAAAGGGGTCCCTCTCCTAGCTGGGACTCCCAGCCCTACAGCAGAGCCCTGTAATGGTCCTGATCTCAGAGGGAATACTCAGAAGTGCAAAGGAGGGTAGAAGGGGCAAAGGAGGAATAGTCTCAAGTCCTGGCCTAGAAACATGTCTAGCCCAGAAAGGAGAAGGGAACACAGGGAGTCTGGCAGGTCACAGCTCTATGAGGTGATGCAAAGGGCAGCGAGTGCAGAGACCATCTGTGCCTGTGCAAAGGGGCGATGGGGAAGTGAGATTTCTGGTGGCTGATGAGGGAGGATTTAGGGTTCTCTGAGAAGGAGGTGGACGAGGGTCAATTAAACAGTGATATCTTACAAGGGTGTACACCACAAGCTGCTGTCCTTCCCTGCATCCTTTTTAAAAAGAGGTGCTGAAGAGTCCCATGACATCAGAATAACTCCTCCATTCATGAATAATGTGTTCTCCATAATTAGGATATCTATTTGCAACTGAGTTCTCCACCAGCTGGCTGCAGGTGCCTGTCCCTGTGCTGTCCAGCAGCCCCAACACAGATGCGGTCCTGCAACCTTGGCCCCAGCAACCCTGTCCCATCACCCTCCTGCCCACTGCTCCCTAAATGACCATGCCCTGGCCCAGTCGCCCCACCAGTACTCCCAGCCATTGTCCTAGGGCAGTGACACCAAGAAACAGACACAGAAAGTCACCAGAAAGCTTATTCATTCCCCATCTCCCCAAATACGTGCTCAAACAGCCTCTCTCCTGCCTCATACACTGAGTGGCTTTTGGGTTGCAAGAAGTGTCATGACCAGGTGTCCCAGATGCCCTTCCCTGCTGTGAGGACAAGACCATGGGGACCAAGCCAGAGTCATTCCCTGGGTTGGTTCAACATCCCCTCCATTCCTGCCCTGCCTTGGAGATGCTCCTCACTCAGCCAGGAGTTCAGAGCAGCAGTGTCTGAGGTGCACTGGGTTTTGGTTTCTTTTGCCAGCAGCAGAAAACAGTATCTTCCAGCTTGGGCTCCTTTTGTAACCTCTGCAAGGTCAAGGTGAGCACTTCCCAGCAGGCCTTTCTCTTCAGAACCAGTTAACGACAGCGTGGAGTCTGTGCCAAGGGTGGGGGCGGCCTTTGAATCCTGCCTCCTTCTGGGATGTAGCCAAGAAGAAAGCTACTGACCAACGCATCTGAGCTACCGCCTTCCCCCAGCTCTGCTCACACTGCGTCCCTTGGCAAGTGCTGTGGCACACCAGAATGGGGCCATTGGCTACAAATGGGGGCTGGGGTGTGATAACAAGGGATGCTGGGACCATACTGGATCTTGCTCCTCTTCCCTCAGGGATGAGGTGATGGTATGGAGAAGGGGAAAGAAGCTGGTGGGATTTGTGGGGGAGACAAGACCCACGTGGGACTCTGTCCCCAGACAAAGGGATTCACTGGTCCTCCCAGCCAACCTGCTCTCCTTGGGGTCAGCCCCAAGGTGGGTTATGTGGAAACCACAAGGGCTGGACATGGGATGTCCTTCCTGCTGCACTCCCTGCACCTTCATTGCCTGGGAGGACAAAGCCCCTTGCAGAAGCAAAGCTACCACCTGCTCTCTGAGCAGCACAGGTTGGTGGGATGGGATTGTAACCATGCTGATGGGGCAGAAATGCCTCAGTTCTCCCCCCATCTGTCCTCTGGAGGCTAGTGAGAAAAGAGACACAGGGAAATAAAAGCAAAGTCCTTTGGCTCACTTAATGGCACAGTCAGTGTTTTCCCTTCACAGTAACCCAGTAAGGAAATAGCTAATTATCTGAGACAGGGCAAGTCTTCTATTTCTATCAAAAAAAAATAAAAAATCATTTAGCAGTGCATCTCTTCAGTTAGCTTATCCTTTCCTCTTTGCTCCCCCAAAACAGCCTGCAGTGGAGAGAGCACGGGGAGGCACAGCCTGTGGCAATGCCACCTCTCCTGGGGCTGTCGGGAGAGGAGTTTTGCAGAGAGAAGCCAATTAAGAGCCATTACTCAGGCATCAGCTGCTGGGAAATCAGGAGGTTCATTACCTCTCCTCTCCCTGGGGATGTAGGCACCCACTCACTCTTCCACAGCATCCAGTAGCCACAGGTGCAGGAACACACTGCTGGGGTTGAGCTGTCCCCACAGGGCAAGAGGACAAGTGGTGTCAGGAGGGGACGGAGCACTAGGTGGGCACACTTTGCTGGGCATAAGGCAGATGCTGTCCCCATGGCAAGCGGGGAGCCATGGGGCTTGCTGTGATACCACTAGAGGGGTATGGTTACTGAGGGTGACACACTGGAGGGTGTTGGCATCACCCTCCACTGATCATCTGGCCCTTTTGCTGCCAAATTCTATCCTAGCACAGCCCACTGCCCAGTGTTCCCCTCCTTGTCCTGGCGGTGTCCAGGCATAGGGACAATTGGGGAACACATCTACAAGTGAGCTGCTCCTCTCAGCTGACCTCAGTTTTGCTGTAGATAATGCCTGGGCTGGGATCTCAGAGGGAAGGAAGGGCTTTTACAGGTGAACTCCAGCTGTCCTCCAGTAGGTGTATCTTAAAGATGCAATTTAAATATTCTCACAAGTGATAATTTGGGGGCTTTGGAGAGTCAATACTAACAAGTACCAGAAGCACTCAACTTGTGAGCTCCTAGACCAGAGAGGGCCCATGTTCCCCCACTCCCAATGAGAAGGTTCTCCCCTCAGGCCAAGCTCCCCTGAGCAGAGGAGCTGGTGCTGCCCCTCCAGCCATTCCAGAGAGCAGGATGGGATGGGGCCAGTAGTGGAAGCGCCTCTCTTCTTACCCCACTCCACCCCACCCCTGCACCCCCCTTTCTGCTCGGGAGCTTTTGTGGCTGCAGGGCTGCACTCAGCTTGCTCCCATCCTCTGGAACCTTTCAGATCCTTCCCAGCAGAAATCCCCCCACTCTGCAACAATTCTGTCATTACTTCTGGAGACATGATGCTTAACTTGGTTTTAATCCTTTCAGTATTAGCTGGCTTCATTTTTAAATCAATCTTATTGCTTAATCAAAATGTCAGTCGGGATTAATCCCAGTGTCTCACAGAAGTCAGAGCGCAGACAGAACGCTGCCTTCTTGTAGCACGGAGAGCTGAGGGACAGTCCGACAGGCAAGGGGTCTTTCCCACCACACAGGCAGGCTCCCTGCCCAGACTCACGCAGTTACAAAAGTGCCAGAAAGATAGAACTTAATTCTAGATCACCAGAGTTTGGCAGGAGGTGTCCATCCTGCAGCAGCTATCCTACCTTTCCCCAAACTGTTGTTACTGAAGTGATGGAAAAGTGATGAGGAGAGGGACAAAGGAAGATGCCAGGGAAAAAGAAATTAAAATAAATGCAGTATCTGCCAAAATGCCATACTAAAAGTAGTATATCAAAGTCTAGGAACAGGCAACAAACTTTTGACAGTATTGGGCTAGAAAGATGGAAGTGTTCCTTCCTGAAGTGCTTTCAAGCTGAGTATCTTCTCCAAAGTCCCATATTTTCCAGATGCGGGCTGTGCTAAATTAGCATTACATATCACCTCGCTTATTTTCTAGAAGAGGAAAGGCAGGATACACTTAACCTGAACCTTGGCTAAACTGCTGCGATGGAGTCACACCACAGTTGTCAGGTGGGGCTAAGACAGGTATTAATTGGTTATTGATATTTTAGAAGATCTATTGAACCGGAGCGCAAAATCCTTGAAGATCCATAAAAGGACAGATCTTCCGTACTTTCACTCGCAAGTTGACACAAGAAGGAGGGGTACCTTAGCACAATTTGCTAATGAAAAAAAATTAGGAGAGTTTTGAAATATAGCAGGGAGATGCAATGGGGGGGTTGCTAGCAGGAAATACTGCAGCAGGTAGGGAGCTCTTCGGCTTGCAGTGGCCAGGAAAAGTCCTGAGCCATCGCTCCAGCATGAAAAAGGCGGATCTGATGTTTGGGCAATTGGTTCAGCAAAAATATTCATGAAGGATAATGGCAGGGTAGTGATGGGCCACAGCTGGACTCCAGCAGACATTTTCAACCACAGCATGTGAGATGAATTTTAATGGGAAGGAAGCAGAGAGGAAGAACAGGGACCTGGTAGTGGTCCTGTAGGACCTGCTGGGACAGACACAGATGGTTCCCCATCTGGGAAAAGGGCACCTCCTGGGGCACAGAAGGAAAACAACTGTCTCAAGAACTGAGTTCACTCAGCAGTACTAGTTGCATGTAGTCTGGATTTATGGAGGGAACTATGCAGGGCACTGATTGAAAAGATCCCTTTTTCTTTTTCTCTCTTTTTCTCTTTCTTCATCTTCTTTCTTTCTCTCCCCACGTAGATATTCTTGGTAATGAATTGCTGCTATGCTTGTCAGCTCAGGAGCAGTTCTGAATGGTGGCACTGACTTTTCCATCTTCCTGTTGCTGCTACATCTGCACTCTAATGATCCCAGCAACACACAGGAGCTATCTTACGAACTGCAACCCTTTTTGCCACCTTGAGATGCTTTTAAGACCAACAAACCAACTGCCTGTACAAAATCAGGAGGCAAAGCCATGCTTGAGCTAACACATGCCTGCTCAGTGCTTGGGCATAATCAACTGTTGCACTGTGCTGCACTGGCCACCTTCTGCACCTGCAAACCCCCTCCCACGAACACGAATTGGATGCATTAGTGGCAGAGCAGAGCCCTAAATTACAGGTAGGTGGCAGGCTGCTGCCCACGTGCTTTGCAGACCCCCAGCCTTTGCTTTTCAGTCACCTTTTAATTTTCGTCTTTTCTGGGGTCAGCACTTACAAGCATCTGTGTGTAAGGAAGTTTAGGTGGCACCTGAGCTAAGCCTCACTGCACACATGCAAAGAGAGAGATTTACACCCAGTGTTTAGGTGATGCCATGGTGGCAGTTACCCACGATAGCCTGCTGCCATCAAAGCATAGGGAAGGAGAAACATAAAGGCACTCCCTCCCTACCACGCCCCTCCTGAGTTCCATCCCCCCCACCAGGCACCCAGCTAAGGGCAGAAAATCCACCACACCTAAATCTTTTCACCAGGGCTTCCAAAAAACATCTTGCAAGGGGTGGAAGCCCAAGACCAGCACCCAGAAGAGATTCATCCTGCAAGTGCCCAGGTGTGGTGCACATAGCGCTCCCAGTTAAAGGAGAGTTCAGTGATGGGAAGCAGGAGAACCCTTTCCTGCACCCTGCAGAGCACTGGGTCCCACAACACAGGCATTCCCCAGGCTCTATTGATGCCCATTTGCCCACAGCAGCAGCTGAGCACCACCCATCACGCTATGCCATGTTAATGGATGCTCCAGCCCTGCTGCCAGGCACGGTCTGCCCCAGCTTCAGTGCCACCCACAGGGGACCTCTGTCAGCACCCACAGTCAGAACACACCCAACACCCTCCCTGCTGCTTCCCTTGGCTCAGACTCTTGGGGTCTTGGGTCCACCTTCAAAGCTGCTGCTGCAGCCACCGCTGCCACCGCAAGCAGCTATCTCCAGCCTCCAGCAGTTTGGAGACACAGGTAATCTTTCTGGAGTAATTAGCAGCTCACTCCCTTAGAGGAGTTCATAGATGAGTCCTCCCTGGCAGCTAATTACTCCAATTACTTCCTGACACACAGAGCCCAGGGCTCTCTGCAGCAGCACACAGCACTGCTTGGCAGCTCCCTGCTCTCCACGTGCCTCCCTTCCCAGAGCACCCCTGCCCCAGAACCCCTCCTGTGGGACCACACAGGGTATGCTGGAATGTATAGAGGGTGGTGAAATCCCACCATTATCAAGGGACAAGGAGCTAAATGGTTTAAGAGATGCTCCGGATGGTGGCTCAATGCTGCTCCTCCTGGGCTGCCACACCTCACAGCTCAAACCCAAGAACACCACAGGACAACCCTAAGCACCCCTTTCTCCTGCAGGCTACTGCAGAGCAAAACTCAGCAGCACTTCCTAGCATAGGGCCCCTCTGCTTAGGAGGCTCACAGGGAGCGAACCCAGACTATGCCAGGAGCACGACTGGGCTGCAGCAGTCAGTGAGAGGTTCCAGACATCTTGAGGAAGGAAAACAAGTTATTTGTGAGTAAGACTGGGGGGAGGAGGACAGATGGGGAACAGACACACCACAACATGTGTTACAGCATCTCAACTCTAACAAGCTCACCAGAGCTCCTAATGCCCCTGCCAAGACCTTGAGGGTAAAAAAAGACTCAGGTCTGCCAACCCAGCCTCAGGGGCTGACTTTGTAAATGCAGGCCTCAGGAAGCTCTCCCCTCACATCTGTAGGTTGCTCTGACTCCTGGCAGCTTCCTAGGAAACAAGGGCAGGTACTGCAATTGTCACCACACACCTCAGTGGTAGCAGCTGGATCCAGACCTCCTACAGTTTAGTCCTGCACAGCCGTGCTGGCAGACACCACAGGAAAACTCACATGCTAAGGGGATGAGGCTTTCTGGAGTCAGGCAGAGACCTTGCACCCCAAGATGCTCACAGGGCAGAGGTGCAAACAGCTGGTTTCAGCTTCCCAGTACAGCACAACCACTTCAGGGCAGGACCACCAACATCTCAGACATTGCCACTGCAGTGCCCATAAGACAGTTGTAGAAAGCAGACAGGGAAGGCAAAGCCTTGCCTAGAAATCACACAGCATGAGTTAGAAACCACACAGGACTAAGAGTAGAACAGTCTTTATTGCTTTGGTTTCTTACAAGTGAGACATATGCACCCAGACTTGCTGCATGGAGAAATCCACATTGCCTGCAGCACAGAGCAGGGGATGCAGGGACAGTGGGCACACAAGTTTTAGTCTCTCTGCCTTCTCCCAGGCACCAGGAAAGAGAGACCCTAGAAAAGTAAGGCAGCTGCCAGCTGAGGAAGTAAAGGTTTGTGTGAAAGGTTATTGTTACAAGACCTGAAAGGTCAGGGACAGCTTCTCCAGAGCCTTCAAAAGACACAGATTCTGAACTTAGCATTCCCCACAGACAGACTACAGTGGGGACACAGACAAGTCTTCTCCTCTATCAACCTCTGCTCCTCAGGACAATCCAAGGCAGGTATTAAGAGCCAGAAAACCAAGGTGGCATCAGCACTGACCCCAAGTGAAGCTTTTATTCCCCTTAGCTGGGAAGAACCCAGACCAAAGATGCTTCTTGCATAAAGCTGAGCACTCCCCAAGCCCTTCCTCACCCACAGCTGAGCCAGCACTACTCTGCTCACTGAGGACATGCTGGGCATCTCCACATTACTCATTCAAGCAACTGCCCAGAGCAGAGAGACCTTCATATCCTCCATCTCAAGAGGTCCAGCAGCATCCCGTGACACTGGTACAGTACTGCCTCCCTTGCTCATCCTCTGAGCACAAAAAAAAAGGGAGGACAACTTCCTGGCCCCTCTCCCTTCGGGGCAGCTCAGCGCCTTCTCCTTCCATTCTTCCAGTCTCTGGGAATAGGCGCTGTGAGGATGCTCCCATACCTGATTGAACCACACAGAAAATAAAGCCAGAGACTAGGAACAAAATAACACAAAACCAGAACAAAAGTTAGAGTGAGGCCCCAGCCCGGACACCCCACCAGAGAGCCAAAGGGCACATCAGCAGAGGAGCTGTAGCCAAGCCAGCTGGCAACTGGCACTCAGGCATCCACCAGCGTCAGCCCATCATGCAGGGCACGCTTCCACATGTAATAGGTGGAACGGGCTGTGAGTGGGAAGCGGGCACTGAACTCCTTGTAGGTTGGGAAGTTCTTCGACTCAAAGCGCTGCTGCAGGAACAGCTTTGCCTGTGCCTTGAACTGGGCAGTGGCAATCACATCCATCACAAACATGCGGCTGTTGGCTCTGTCTGACATGGCATAGCCCGAAATGGTAGTGTTGCATGGGATGGCAGGCACTGGCTTATCTATGTGCTTGGTGGCTCCCTCAACTCGGCACTGGGGCTTGAGGCCTGGCTCTACTCTCTGAGGCACCAGGGAAGCCACACGGTTCAAAGGCTGGCTGGAGCTAGTCCAGGGCAGGTGATGCTGCCCAACAGCCTGGCCACTGGCCTTCCAAAACCAGTAGGCTGTGGAGGAGAGAGATGGGTAGCGCAGGCGGTACTTGCAGAACGGCAGCTGCCATTGCTGGACCTGCCTCCTGGCCACATCTCGCAGCTGCATTCTCCAAGAGAGAGAAGGCTTGAGCTGCAGGAGACTCCTGAGCGCTGGCCGGTCTCCATTCCGTCTCTTCCTAACAGGCACGCTGTTTGGCTTCAATTGCAGGAATGGCTTTCCTGTAGGTAGAGTTTTCTGGTTATCCATTGGTGACTGGGGGTGTTTGAAGTTGGGGTTCTCCTTGATTGCTTTTCTTCGCCAGTTGTAGTATGTGGACCTGGAGATGCCAGGGAAGCTGCGTTTGAAGCACCTGTAAGGCACCAGAGTGTTCATAGAAATGCATTTCTCTAGGTAGGATTTGGCTCCCTGCATGAAGATTCCCGCTTGGATGGGATCTAGGGAAGGACTTGGGGATCTTAAGCTCCCCCGTGAATTAGCTGGCTCATTCACATCAGCCTTTTTTGGGACATCCCTGTGAAGCTCCTGCAACCTGTGAGCCTCAGGCAGAGCAGAAGCATCACCATTGACCACGCTCTGCATCTCATGCTTCCAGGCATAGTATGTGGATCGGGAGATTTCTGGAAACATTTGTCGAAAGTGCTGGAGGGGGATTATATTGCCCGCCTGAAAGCAGGACTGGAGGAAGTGTTTTGCTGCAAACCTGGCAGCCGCTTTCTGCCGGTGTTCACGAGACTGGCGCTTCCAGCGGTAGAAGGTGCTCTTGGTAATGCTGTACCGGTCACGCAGGTTAGAATAGGTCAGCTGGGGGTCACTGTTCAGCAGCTCAAGGGTCTTCATGGGCTGGACAGGAGGCTCTGGTGAAGGTGCTGTGGGTTCTAATTCCTCCAGGCCAACCACAGCCACAAAGTACTGCGCTTTGAAGACCTGCCGGGAGAGCTGCTGCCCTGACCACATGATGTGGAGTGTGGAGGTTTGCGGGCCACACTTTCTGGGCCGGATGAGCCGGTTGAAATAGGGGCGGATCTTCAAGTTGCTCATGGGATAGATAGAGTAGATGTTACACTGCAGTACTGAGGCAAGAGCATAGACATGCCACATGTTGGCAAAGGTGCCAGGGAAACAGGTAGCTTTGATATCAGCATCAAAGATGGCCTCCAGGATAGTCATGGGAAGGCTGGTCATCTCCGGGGTCTCTTCAGTGCAGAGGGAGTAGCGGGCAGCCTGCAGCATTACTTTGGAATCAATCATGCCATTCAAGTAGTACTGCTTGTGCAGCAGCATCTCCACGACGGTACGCACCTGCAGCTCCAGGCTGAGGCTGGGGTTGCCCCAGAGCAGCACGCTGGCGGCCTCAAAGAGGCGGTTTCCCTCACCTTTGCAAACCAGAGGCAGCATGTTACTTGGGGCATCCTCAGGATAGAGGCTCCTGGCTACCCGGTCAACCTCTAGCTCCTCTTGGAACTGACTCCCACAATAGCCGGGCAGGGAGAAAGATGACAGGGTCCTCTCTGCCTCCAGTGCAGCACTGGTGAGACCCTCCAGGCCAAAGCATTCAGTGGCTTCCTGTAGCTCCTGCAGCACAGACTGCACCAGCTGGTGCCGCTGGATCATCCTGAAGGATGAAGAAGAAAGAAGTCACTGGAGATGAAAACAGTGCACACTACAGACTGCCAGGGGGCTGGCCTCCAGGTCCAGCTCCTGCCCAAAGACCAGGAGGGGGGAAAAGGCAGAGGAAAGGCCACTGCTCACCCCTCCACCCACACTCCCAAGCACAAAGGAGGAAGCTTGAGTCCTCACTGGCAGACCTGGAACTGGGACATGGGCTCAGCTTGCTCTCCAGTGACCTCCTGTGGGCAGCACACATCCTCTACATGTCTCAAGTGAAGCTAAGGAGTGACTGCATCCATCGGGGTGGAAAGCCACCTCCCACCCCTGCATGCCTGGCTTTGCACCCGGCATCGTTCCTACACCCACCTCCCCTACCAGTACCTCCATCCTTTCCATTTTACCATTTTACCCTACCAGCACTCAGAGAGAAGGGTTTCTCTCAAAGGGAAAACATTTGTCACCTCTGCAGGAAGGGACCTGTGGCAGAACCACACTGCATGCTGATATGGAGGATCTTGGCTCAAACTGTTCAAGTTCAACAGAAGAAGCAGCAAGGAGCTTGTCCCCTCCCTCAGAGGGGAGCACTGCAGCTGCAATCATTGCATGCACTGTAAACTGCTGTCACAGAACCTGGGATGGGAGGAAGAGACAGAGCCAGCCAAAGCCACGGCTACTGCTGCCTGAGCTGACACTAGATGTCACTTGCTGCTCGGCAAACGCACACCACCAGCCAAAAAGAAGTCACAAAACGAGGGCTTCACTAGATGAGCTACTGAGCAGGAGGCAACCCAAAGAAGTAGACAGAGTGTGAGCACTGAGTGGGTAGTTCAGAGGCTGTATGGAACCCTCCTCCCTGTCTGAGCTGGGCCCAGTCCTGTCCTCCCTCCCTCTGCATGCCAGTTTCCATTCATGCAATACAAAGGGTCAAATCTGCCTTCTCCTCTTTGTCCAGCATTTAGACACCTCTATGACTCTGCCCCCACCATTCCCAAGGGCTTTCATGATGACTGTGCACTCTTTAGCCTATGGTCCAGCTTCATCAGTGCAGCCCTCTTCAGCATCCTTTCACCACCAGCCAGTCCAGTCTCTCCCATTTGAGCCATTTTTCTCCAAAGGACCACAACACTCAAATAAGAATCCTAATCGCCTCCATTTTCTCCTAAGGTTTATTCCCATACTGCCCCCAACATGTAGGGCATCACTTTGCAGCCTATTATAATTCACATCCCAGCCTGAGCCCACCTTCTCACACTTCACAGGTATCATGCACTCACAGTTGTGTGAGGAGATGGGCAACAGCAGGGCCAGTCAGGAAAAGCAGGAGCTCAGTAAAACATACATCCTGCCTGACCTCTCCCAATTCTCAGCCCTGCTGCAGATATGGTTACTATTGCTGTAGCATCTGCCATAGCCCATGACCAAACCACAAATGAAATGAGGTACCAAAGAATCCCACAAACACATATAGGCACTTCACCACAAGGAGCCTCCCTGCTGCTGCCGCCCCTTGCCTTTAGTCAGACCACAGGTAGTCACCAAATCAAGTCACTTCCCCTGCTCCAAACTCCTCCAAGATCTCCTGCATGTCAAAGGCCAGAACCCTCTTACAGCTGCTCCCACACCTGTGGGGCATCAGTTATCAGAGGCAAACACAGGAGAATGCACACAGCTGTGAAGCAGAGAAGATAAAGTGTCCTAAAATCATGGTCTGAGAAAGCATGTGGTTGTTACTTCAGGTCAGGTGTGTATTGGTATTCTCCTGGAAGTTCAGAGAAGTTTACAGAAATTTTGACTAAGCCTGTGGTAATATGTGCTTGAGGAGCTAAAGCAAAGGCATCCCTCAGGAGAGCTGTAGGGTTGACAAAGCCCAAGTCCTCCTTCTCTGGGGCCTGTTAAACCCTTTAGGGCCAGCCACCTCTCTCTGCAGCAGCCACCCTTTCCCCTTTCAGCAGACACAGCCTGCCACTGTCCCAACAGCAGAGCCAAGAAAGGCAAGACAGTCTTTCTTTCCCCTGGAGAGGGTGAGGAGCTGACACAGGCTAGGGAGTATCAGCAACAACCCCTGGTCTTTATATCCTAGGGGCAATTCCCACCCCCTTACAGCTTGGGGGAGAAATAGGGAGGGAGCGCTGGGGGCACAGGACTTAAGCCTTTTCTTCAGTGACAACTCCACAGCCTCAATGTCACTGTCAGCTCCTGCTGCCCAGAGCAATCCTAAGGCAAAACCCACAGCTGAAACAGTGGAGTAGGGCTTGGGTAAATCAGAAGCAGAAGCCAGACAAGCTGGGGGGCTTGGTTCATCGCCAGATCAAACCCAGGCAGCTCTCAACACAGAGGACCTGCTGCAAAGGGAACACTTCTCCCCACACACCCCCAGGGAAGCTGAACACGACAGACAAGTGCTCACTGAACTGTCTCAGCACCAAGAGGTAACCAAAGGAAGCTTTTCGCAGCAGATAAAAGAGGTTTTACCTAACCTGGCCGCTTTTGCATTGTAACAGATAAGGAAACACTTGAAGATCACGTTCCCTCACCTAAACTGATGGCATCCCGTAGTGCAAGTTCCCCCAGCCAGTCCCAAAAAACGCTCCCGCCAGCAGGAATCTTGGAGACTTCAGCTCCTGCCGCCCGGGCTGCCCGGCAGCACTGGCACCTCGCAGGAGCAGGGGTGTCCACGCATCCCAGCCCAGCTGAGTTAGGTGGCTCGCTTCCCAGCCCCAGCTGCGGGCTCAGGGCACCCCAGGGGTAAAGGCGCTCATTTGACCGCACAGCAGGAGCACAGAAGCAGCTCCAGGAGCTGTCTAGGCTTGAAACATCACCGGGGGAGTTTCAGTGGGTGAGCAGCACTGGCAGCTCGGGCAGCCAGCTCAGTCTGCCAACACCCACACGTCCACCGAAGCCCACGAACATCGATCGCCGGCAGAGGGAAAAGCCTGGGACACACCTTCACCTAGGCCGAAGCGCTGCAGCCAAGCCCAGCTTCGTCCGCCCCTCGGGCAGGAGCACTGATGGCTGGGGTGCGGCGGTGCCTGACAGCCGCCCCCAGCCCCGGGCACCCTTGAGCGCGCACCCGCGGCCGCTCTCGCCTCTCCCGAAGGCGGCGGAGGCGGCTCCGTGCGGCCGCCCCGGGACGAGGACAGCCCCGCACCCCGGGTGGGAGCACGGGCGGCCGTTCCCCTCGCCGGGAGACAAAAGGGCGCACAGCCCCCGAGTGAGGGAGAGGCCGCCGGTGCCCGGGCAGCTGCTGAGCAGAGACGCAGGACAGGACAGGACGGGACGCCCGCCTGCCGGGGGAAGGTGCTGCCACGGCGGGACAGCCCGCAGGGCCAGGGTTAGGAAGGGAAGGCGCAGAACCGCAGCCCCGACGGCGCCCGGCACAGGTCCGCACTTACCTGGCTCCGCGGGTCAAATCACGCCCCACCCGCGCCCTGGGCCGCCCCGCACCTTTAAGGGCGGCGGCAGGAAGCGGCGCGGAGTCGCGGCCGCCCCGGTGCCAGCCCCGCAGTGACCCCCGGGAGCGTGCGGCCGCGTGCGGCGCCGGGCCGGGCCGAGCCGGGCCGGGCCGCCCCTCCCCGCCGGCCCCCGCCCTCCTCCCCGCCAGGAAGCGGGCCATCCCCGCCGCCCCGGCCCAGATGAAAGCGGAGCGGGCTGGGGGTCACTTCCAAAGCTAAAGTGATAATGGCCATTGTCCCGCCGCCGCCGCGCTTAAAGGGCCCGCCGCCTCAGGCCGCCCTGCCCCGCTGCGCCCCGGCACCCTGCGCCCCACAGCATCCTCCTGCCTCATAGCCCGTCCGCGATTGCAGCCTCACGGCGGGTGGCAGAGCCCACGGGGGCCGCGGAGTGGGGGCTGGGCGCCTGCGTGGAGCACCCCTCGTGTCCCACGGGGAGCAGGCAGGTCTCGTGTGGGTGTCACTGCAGCCCCAGGGTTGGTACACTCTGTGTCTGCCCCCACTCCTTGCTTGTTCCTGAGGAGGCCGCAGTCTTTCCATCCTGCTAGCTAGAAGGTAGTTACCCTTTCCTCTCCCCTCCCTAAGTGATGCCCTTTACCCGGCAAGGCCAGGCTGGTGGGACCCCCTAAGGCAGATGAAGATCAGCTGTAACTATACTTTCAAAACTCAGTTTTGAAAGCTCTTCAAAACTTTCTCATTTGTGGGAGGCACCCAAATGACAGGAATATTTTCCCTGTCCTCGGTTCTGGGCAGCCTCCTGAACAGCCTTGCATCTGCCTGCCCATGCCTGGGCCCTCCATGGAGCTGCCTTCTTCCCCACTATCTCTGCCCCACTGCCTCCCCAGCCTAATCTCAGGGCCGAGGTCCCCCTCCTTAACTCCTGCTCTCACAATGAGTTCATCCTGTCCCTCGGGCATCACGTGAGACTGTGCAAACAGCAAGCACATCAGACACCTCACTCCAATGTCGCTAAGCTGCCAACACCAGCTCCACCCCATGGCCTCTTCACTCGTCCAGAGCCCTGGAGCTTCCTCCAGGACCTGTCTCATCCCAAGTTACACCACCCCAAAATAGGACCCTAAGGAGCCCATCTGCTCTTGGGTGTGAGGGCTGGGCACGTTTTAACAACAGAGGTCAGAGTTTGGTCAACAGGGAAGACTTGGGGTCTTTGCTATCTGGTCCTGGTTTGTCCCCTGTGTGTGTAGCTCTGGTTGCAGGCAGCAAGTAGTTTTCTCTCCCCACAATCCCCCCAAACCCAGCGAGGGGCACAAAGTAATTCCTGATGCCAGAGACCCCCTTGGGGAACCTCATCTTGACACTCATTTACGTTGCAGCATTTGGTAATGAGAGGGCATAAGGGCTCACCACATATGGGACTCGTGTGCAATTCAGGAAGAAACTAAACACAGATGTTTCAAACAGGGTAAATGTTCCCAGCTCCCTCTCCTGCTACCTTCCCTTCCACATCAGTCCAGGAGCAAGCATTGCTGCACAAAGCAAGGCATACCTTCACTGCTCATAAGCACATACCCCAGAGCATTTTCCCCACTTCTCTTGTCTCACATTTGAGCCCAGGAACGCAAGGGGATGCCAGGCAAGGAGGGTTTGACAGGAGGAATTGGTTCCCTGGAAGCTCTGAACTAGCTGCTTGACAGTCCTACCAGCCTCAGTTAGGAATCACCACCAGGTGATACTGAACTCCAGCCTTCCATGCTCACAGAGGTCACTCTCAATGGACACAGAGACGCTACAGTGCAAGGAAGAGAGAGCTAAACCGTCCTTTGATGAGCTTTTTCCCCCTCTCAAGCAATCTTTGTACCTCTAAAGCCAGCTCCACTCTCCCTATCTACCCTTCCAGTCCTGGCTCTTTTTCCTCTACCCCGCCCCTCACCCGGCAGACTGGTGTTCATATCCACAGCTGCTGAGCTTCCCTTCTCATCCTTCATCCTTTTAACTTCTTCGGTTGCAAATGCAAAGTGGTGCTCACAGGGCAGTGAGACACTGGTAAATGCCAGAGGCAGCAGGGTCAGTGATTAACATAGGAGCTGGAAAACACACAAAGAGACAGCCTGGGCAGTTCTGTTATGCAGATGACTGCACACACATGCTTCCAGATTATAAACAAGTAGTTAACATTTTTCTGCTCCTTGGAGGAGTTCGGTGGGGTACCAGAGTGCTTCCTGCTTTGCTGCAGGATGCTTCAGCATGACAGTAGATCATGGAGACTGGCTGCCAGAAGCTTTTTCTACCTGTTGTGTTTTAATCTGCCTGCTGCAGCCCATTCTCTCTCAGACAAGGCCCAGAGAAAAGGTGCAGAGATGTTCAGCTGCAGGGGGGTCTCAGGGCACCATGTTTCTAGCCTTGCTGTAAGGCAGGTTTTACTGCTCCAAGTTTGGGAATGGAGTCTTCTCCCAGGTCAAGAGCATCTGTGTTTATCTGTGTTCAGCAGATAAACTTCTTGTTGACTTGAACCTCATGAGGAAGGGTGTCTCAAGGACGTTGTGCTGTGTTCTTGTATAATAAGATAGGGCTTCCTCTGGTTCTGTCCCTGGAATGTGACAATCTTGACAGTGCCACACATGGGGACAACATTTAAACACTCAGTTATGCATCCCATCAGAAAGGTTCCCCAGTTCTGCCTCCACTGCCACCTAGGGGACCTCCAGGACTGGAGGGAGTCAGAGCACCCTACTCACTGTAGGGCTGTCCACGGGTGGACCAGAGGAGACTATTCAGATAGGATGGGACATGACTGAAACACCTGGGGCAGCCAAATGCCATTTGAGGCAGGTCAGACTGCGGGCCAGTTGCCAAAACCACCTCTGGAATTGGAATGGGTTGACTCAAACTACTCTATGATCCACTTATGATCTATACATGGGCTAAATTGACATGCCCATCCCCTTAAAGTCCTTGTTGGTGATTTTGCTTCTATTTTTCCCATCTTTCTCCCTCCAGACCACTGCAGAATCTGAATCTGAGTGCTATCATCCTTCTGAGAAGTCAGGGGAACTGGGACTGCTGAGGGACTGAGAGCATGAGGGTGCTAAGAGTCTGCTGTCTTAGCTGGGTTTCTCTCCCGTGCCTGGCATTGCTCTACAAGGAAAGCAATGAGCAGAGCTTGCAGTCTGAATTGGCAACAGAAATAGGGTTGCTACAGCTGCAATATAACCAACCAGTCACAGGAGAAAGGAATGTCAAGTGGTTCTGGTGTGATTGTACCCAATAGGGAACTGGAAAACATGGAGTGCGCATCAATTTTTGTAGTAACTTGTTCAAGGGGAATGACAGAACTCCTGTTTCAGGGTTCATATCATCTGGTACTTCTCATTCCCAGACTTGAAACCACCTCTGAACCCACTACCTCATGCCTGTGCTGGAGCCCTTAAACAGATGATCAGGGAGACTGACTGTTGGGCTCTGCAGAGAGTGAGGCACCCTTCTGTCTGTGCATGCCCTGGGACAGCTCTGGACACCATCAGACAGTGGATTTTATTCAGTTCTGCTCACATCACACCAAAAGGGAGAGTGACAAACTACAGGGAGTTTTCAGCCAAGAGCAATATTGCTGGAGTGATTAAATTATAATAGGAGACAATGTAAGGAGAAATTCTATTTGGTGATGCTGAAGTAAGAACTAGCAGGCAGGGACATGGAGTGCATCAACCTCAGTGAGCTAGAGCAGTTAACAGGAGTGACTTCAGCAACATGACTGAGGACAGAGGGGCAGCATAGAGGGCAGAAGTATGTGGCCTGAACTTTAGGACAGTTTGGTGGCAAGGCCCAGCCAGGAGTTTCATCTCCCAAGGGAAGGGGGGAACTGGCCTACACATTCGATCCCACCTTGGACAAGAGACTGAGGCCCCTAAGTCTCTCCCACACCCTGTTGCCCTCCTCTTTTGAAGTGACTAAGAGCTCAGGGTCATTCCCCTTCCTCCATCACCCCTCAGTGCTGCCTCCTTCCCATCCTTTAAAGAACAGCCAGAGACCTCAATGCTGTTCTCTCTCTGACCTAAGATCCCTTCTTGTGGAACCATGGGACCTCAGTGCTGTCTCCTGAGAGTCACCCAGAGTACTATGTCCCTCTCCTAATGGTGACTGCCTCCCAGTTCATCTTCTGGGTGATGTTCAGCACTGACCAGTCTAATGCACCATGAGTGCACAGGAGAGCTAGGTCTGCCTGTCCCTTGCCCTGGGATACCAGAGCCCCATCTCTAATACCAGGTCCCATCTCTAATTCACCTCTGCTCAGCTTGGGGCTCTTTTGCTTTCTGGCTTCTGTCCGGCTGGCCTCCCTCTTCCTTCCCACTCTGTGAGATTGGAAGGAAGGTTTAAAATTGGTGTTGGCACTGTGCACTTGCTTCACAATGCTCCATGAGGCTCCCTGGCACGTAGAAGGAAATTAAACATGAAGCACCAAGTGCAGTACCGAAGCACCAAGCAAGGACCAGGAGTCCTGGCCACATCCTGGGGTCCTGGCCGTGGGTGGGAGGGGTGGGGGAGAGCTGGGAACTGCAGGAGATTCAAAGTCAAGATCAAAGCATTTCCCTCTGAAGCCCTAACACTCTCCTTCCCTCCCACTTGCACATAAAAGCACTCTGCCCTCAGCAGGCTCTCCACTGGGGAGGGTGGATGGAGGAGGGGTCTGCTTTCCCCCTCGTTTTTCCTGTGTGACTAATAATTCTTCTCATAGGTGAAATGGTGAAAATCCTTTGCCTCTCCTCCCCCATGCCTGCTTCTTACCCAGATCCAAAGGGCCTGAAGCCGTTTCAATGGCTATGAGTTCATGGCAGACCTAGCCTGCTTTGGGGTGTTACCAGCCGATGCCAGCATGGGGGAGATGCAGCAAGAAAAGCCTTTGAAGTGTACAGTAGAAAGACACTGTTAGAGGCAAAGCACAAGGAAGGAGGATTGAAAAGAAAGCAGAGCAGTTTGGCCCACAGGAGGGGGAAAGGCTAATTAAGGCACAGAGTGTGGAGAAGGAAAAGGCAGAATCATTAAGATATCACAGCAGGAGCCCATGGTGTGGCTCCATGGAGGTTTAAACCATGCTGAGCCTGGCCTCTGCTGGTTGCCTCCCTCGGTTCCCCATTCCCACCCTTCGCTTTGGGGTGGCGCAGGAGCGTGAGGGACTCTCTCAACCAATTCAGGTTGCTGGTCCAAATGAAAATTAATTGGTTTAGTTCATACTCTAATGCAGACAGAGCTGAAACTCAGGATGGCAGCCTTCATTACCTCTCCCTTACTAATGATCTAACAGAGGGCTAAAGCTTGGAGGTGATCCCAAACTGAAGAAGTTGCAAACTCCAGTGAGAATGGGCACATATGAAGAGACTAGAAATTGGAAACATGGGCAGGAAATCGTGGATTCAGTTTCGGAAAGCCCAGGAGGGGGATAACCTTCTGACAGTGCTTCATTATGCAACATCGCACAAAGCCAGCAGCATTAAGAAAGACCTGTGAAAGAGGGAAAGCAAGCTGCAGAGTCAAGGGTACAATTTTGTGTTTCTTTCTGTGATCAGGCAGCTGCTGTTTCCTTCAGAGAACACCCAGAGCCACTTGCCCCTCAAAGACAGTGAAAAATGGCTTTGTCAGGCTTCTCCTTACATCCCAGCTGCAGGCCAACAAGCAGAGAGGGACCACAGGGAAATGGGAACACAGAGAGGCAATGGGGACTGCTGTGAGCCCAGGGGTGCAGGAGGATCTGGCTTTTCTCACTGGTCCAGGACAGGGCAAAAATGCATCTAACAGCATGCAGGGGAGGATGGGGGATGGGATGTTTCACACCTAGCAAGCAGGAGCAGATGGGGCTGGATTTAAACACCACAAGGAATTCACTCGCACTGCCTCAAGGAGTCCAGGACTTAGCAAGCCATGCCCAGCTCTCTCTTCCCTGGATTCATGGCACTTTAGTGACAGGTTAGCAATGCAGAGGGGTTTCTCTGGGGTCTGTAGCTAGTCAGGGAGCTGAGATATGGCCCTTCAGTGCAAACAGACCCATAAACCCCTGCTCGAGTTGTGATTCCCCAGTCCTTTCCCAAGCCCTGCCCCCAGGCACACACTGGAATGGCCATGGTGTTTGCTGGGAGAGAAACGTGAGAAGTAGAGCTGGAGTGCTGTAAAAGATGTAAATGTTTCTATGCTGAGAGCAGCTCTGAGTGCAGGGCACAGCCTCGGAGGGGGGATGGAGAGTCACCGGGAAGGCACTTCTCTTTTGTTCTTGATCTTGGCTGACTTAGGAGGGTTCCTAGGAAAAATCAGGTGGTGGTCATGGGGCGACAGGGACAGAACAAAGGGTGGGGAGGAGGAAGAGGTAGGAGGAAGGGCTTGGGATAGACAGTTCTGGCCATCTCAGATTCTCTGGCTCCCTTGGTGATGAGAAGCCATTTCATCACCTGGGAAGGGAAGGGGAGGAATATCCCCTTGTCATAAAGTGGACAAGAGAGCAAAGAAGTCAGTTCAGTCCCGGTAAGTACTGAGAAGGTGACACACACAATTGCCACAGCTGCAGTACTGCACCGTGAGAGGATGTGACTGCCTGGGAGCAAGTTGCCCACATCTGATGCAACAGCTGAGAAAAAAAACCCAATTCTTTTAACATAAAAATTAGTCATCGCTGAGGTCAGGTTTTCAGAGGGCTGATCTCTGCCCTCTGGAGCTTAACCTTTAGGTATGACTGATAGCATTGTGAATTCCATCAGTAAAAGAGCTGAGAGAGGGAGATGAGGACAAGGAGAAAGGGACACTGCTTAGGGACAGGGCCATTTGCTGAGGAAACAGATTGATGTGTCTTCTTTCATCCCTGAGTGCATATACTCTGATTTTGTGTATTGAAGTATCTAGACCACTGAGCAGGTAGAAGCAGAACAAAGGTGAAGGAGATGAGGATGAGGGAAGAGAAAGAGGGCTGGGAGGCAGGGAACTGGGAGAAGAACAAAGCTACTTGGTGTATGGGAAGGTGTATATGCAGAATCCCAAAAGCTCTGCAGAAGAAATGGCATCAACAGGCTGGTAGGTGTGAGACACATGAGTAAGGAAGGGATAACAGCTCATAGGATCCCTCATCCCTGATCATCAGACTTGTTCAGAAATTTATTTGTTTTGAAACCAGAACTCAGCCCAAATCTGGGAAAAAAAAAAATTGCTGGTTTCTGTATGAAACTTGGAATCACTGAGAAGCTGGAGAGGGTCCATTCTTTGGCATAGCCCTTTGCTGCTTTCTTGAAGTCTCTCCTTATCCTCTGCCCGGGGTTTCGTGCTGCCCTGCTCCAGTTCATGCAGGAGGGTGGGAACCACGCACTGCCGTTCACCATCACGCTGGGAATCGCTGCCTTAACCCAAGGTCCCCCACCTGAGAAATCCCCTGCAGTGGCCGCCACGAGTTGTGTGTCCTTTCCAAGCAACCTGAAACTTCACTGCCGACCCCAAAATAAGCCAAACACGCAGAACTAGTGCTGGTCCTTCTTTCTTGTGCCCCCTGTGACAGGTGGACAGTACCCGCTGCCCACGGGAACCGTCCCTCAGCCTCTGGGATCCCCAGACGGAGCAGACCGCGCCTGCCCAGCTCCTTCCTCAGGGGAAGAGGGGTTAGTGCCTGGTTTCTGCGGCCCTGCTGCCTGTGGCTCGTCCCTGGAGCCTCCCGGCAGCCCCATGCCGGCTGTGTGAGCGGGCGGGCGGGGTGGAGGTGCGGGGCTGGAGCGCACCCACAGCCCCGGCATCCCCCGCCAGGTCCCTCTGCCCGGGGCCCCCGCACCGCGCCCTCCCCGCATAGGCTCACACGCCGCCGCCAGGGGGCGCTGTGCCAGCGGTGAGGGCGGCGGCCCGCCAGGGGGCGCTCCCGCGGCCTGGCGCGGGGGGCGGTGCTGGCGGGCGGGATCTCCGCGGTGACGGCGGAAGCGCGCGGCGGTGTCGGCGGGGCCGCCCCCGGGCGGGGCCGATGCCGGGCGAGGAGAGGTGATGGATATTGCCGAGTAGCGCCCGCGGGGGCGGCGCTCGCCCGGGCGGTCCGGCGGGTCCCATGGCGGGAGGCAGCGGCAGCGCAGGGGGCGGCGGGGCCGGCCGCCGGTGAGGGGGGACAGGACAGGACAGGACAGGACAGGCCGGGCCGGGCCGGGCCGGGCCGGGGCGCCTCTGCGGCCAGGCGGGAGGCGGCGGAGGGGAGGTGGGTGGGTGGGTACCCTCGAGCTCACTGCCGGCCCCCGCGTGTCCCTCCGTTGCAGGGCTGCCCCCCGGCTGGACGGGCTGTTCCTGCGGCGGTTCCTGCGGCTGCTGGCTGTGCTCTTCCCCGGGTGGCCCTCCGCGAGTGCCCTCATGTTCCTGACGCTGCTCGGTGTCGCCTTGCTGGGTGAGGCGGGGTGCTGGGGAGGGGGGCTGCTCCCCGTGTTCCCCCGCTTGGCCTTGTCACCTCCGTCCTTCAATTCCTTCCCGTGCTTGCCTCCCTCCTTCAGAGCAACTGGTTATTTACCAGGTCGGCGTCATCCCCAGCCAGTACTATGAGATCCTAGGGAACAAGGATTTCTCCGGGTTCAAAACACTGACTGCCGTTGCCGTGACTTTGATCATAGTGAACTCCACGGTAAGACCAGAGGCTCAACACGTCTTGGGAGAGGAAGGGAAAGTTCCCCTTGGCTCCCATCATTATCCTGGTTACAAAGGATCTAAGTCTGCCCATGCCCAGTTAGGTAGCTATGTGTGAGATGGATCACTAGTACAAACTGATAGTTTTTATTTCATTTTGGGAAATGCTTGTTCTTTGCACTTATCTCTCCTGTCTTTCTCTTTGCCCTCATTCCAGCTAAAAAGCTTCGACCAGTTTATCTGCAACATGATGTACGTGAACTGGAGGCAATCCCTCACTGAATACCTCCACAGCTGCTACTTCCAAGGCCAGGTCTACTACGACCTGCACGTGCTGCGTGAGGACATCGATAATCCGTAGGCTGCCTGCGGCTTCTTTCAGTATCTTGCTTGGCTTCTGGGCTGCTGTGCACCTTTTCCTGGCTTCTCTGTGTCTCTGGGTAGGGGCTTGAGCCCTAGAAGCTTTTACCATTTAGGCACAAATACCCTCTTCTGCTCTGGTGGTACCTGTTGCTGGGAACTCCTGTGCTGGTCATGATGGTTTTAGGGGTAGAACGTTTCAGTTGAGAGGAATATGGATATCAATCAGAACAGGCATCTACTTCTAATATAAAACATGCTGTCTGCAAACTCAACCCTTGGCACTCAATGTGACGTTGCAAAGCGCCTGGCTGAAGTCAGAGGGCAGTGCCTTCCTTGCCTTCACACACCCAGAGCTTTAGGACAGTCCCTGTTCTGTTTGAACTTCAACCACCAGAGTATGCAGCTGAACACAGTTCTATTCAGTTGGGTTTTTAGTGGTTTTGATAATCTGTGGGAGTCATGTCCAGGAAGGGCTTTGTTTTGCACTGTATGAGGGCTGCATTTCCCTTTTCCTGTTCCTGGGAAGGAAATGTCAGGGCTGACTTGAAATATGAGAGAGGGAGGAGCATTCAGTCCCTCCCTGCTTATCTCAGCCCACCCTGGCTGAGGTCCCTCTCCAGTTTGCTTTGTGCACTCTCCTGCTGATCTTCCTGGGCTGTGCAGTGAAGGCCGAACACCTCCCTTCCTCACAACTGCATGTGGACCTTGGCCTTCCAGCCTGTCCTTGCACACAGGGCACTGCTGTTGTAGTTAATGCAGTTTGAAGAACTAAAGATCCGATATTAGACATCATGTGAGAAGTTGCAGAATCAGAATATTCTGAGGTAGAAGGGACACACAAGGATCACTTAAGAGTCAACTCTTAAGCGAAGGGCTCGTGCAGGAATCGAACCCATGGTGTTAATAGCACCATGCTCTAATCAACTGAGCCAATCTCAGGGTAGAGGCTCTTCTCCCCCCTTCAGAATTTAAAGAAGTTATTATTAAATACTTGCTGAAAAACAAGAAATCAAGGGATAATGTTTTCCAAACAGGTGTTTTGAGAGTCCAAGCTTTACTCCCATGGAGGGGGCACCTCTGGTCTAGTCACTGCACTGGTGCCATCTCCCACATTGGTTGCACCAGAGGAGACCGAGCCCAGGGTCCCGGGGAGAAATGGCTGTCTTTCAGGGACTCCTAACTCTTGTTAATAGTGGTGACCTCAAGGAATTGAAGCATCCTGTGTGCTTCTGCTGCCTGGTGGTCCTGGCTGCCTGTCCTCACCCTTTTGTTGCACAGCGTGGTGGTCTGTGTGGCTGCTACAAGGAGGCATGCTCTGGGTGTCCCAGATGTTTTTTGTCTATCGCTTTTCAGCCAGACCCATTCCCTGACTGCTTCTGCTGTCCCAGTGCTAGGAGATGACCTGAGTAAGAGCAACTCACTGTATGCAGGGGGAGCAGCAAGCAAGGACAGAGGGCTTGGCTTGGGTCAAACAGCCCTATGTGCTTGGCAGGAGCTGATCATCATCATGCTGAGGCACTTTCCAACCTCTCTCGGGTTTACTCCCACCATCGTTGAACGTTCATTTCTGATAGAGTTTTGCAGTGGTAGTGGAGTTGAAAGGAGAGGTTGAAAATCCATGCACCAAGGCATGCAGTGCTTCCCAGGCAGTGTAGCACATTGACCATAGCCAGAAGCTCCTGCAAGCCTGTCTTTTTCCTTGGGGGTGCAGGGAAGTGGAGGACAGAGGCCCCTCACCCCATGATTATTCTACTCAAGTTTATTTTTAACTAGTGTTCACACTGTGCAATGAAATGCAGGAGATAACTGGGTCACTCTGCTCTGCAGCAGTAGAGCCAGCTCTCCTGACCTTAGCAGAGCAAATGTGTGGGATTACTGCGGAGTATTTCTCATTACTACCTTGCTTCTGCTCCAACATGCAATCTTATTGTTTAGTGTCTTTTTGGTGCCACTGCAAAAATTCTCTTCATCTTGCAATTTCTTGATGAGAATTTTTTCTCTGCACCTTAGAGAGAATGAAATAGAAGGGTAAAAGAGACCTCCCATTATGCAGTGCAAACCAAGCTGAGTGTTAGATGCATGGAGTTATCCATCTCAAAGGAATGAAGAGTGGGTTCTAAGTGCCATACAAACACTTGCAGCACCTAGCAGGGCATTTGAATTGATGTTTATGTGTTTTCATTACATGTTGCTTAATAGCTCGTAAAAAGAAATAGCCTCCCAGTGAGTCTGTAGCACAACTTAAATTACAACTTTATGGGAACAATTGCAGTCTGAGGAGAAGGAAAAAATTATGACTGTGAGGTCAGTCAGGGCCCCAAACCTACATCCATTGCTGTTCCAGGGCTGCAGAAGATTTGAGATGAAAGTCATTGTGGTTGTATCTGTACTGAGAATAACCAGGGGTCCAGCCTCACTCTTTATTCTGGTCTCCAACATCCGCAGTCATGTTCTTTCCACTTGGGCATAGCACAGTAGGCTGAAGTCCTTGTCCATGTACTCTGGACAGATGAGATGCCAAGGAAATAAATATGCTGAAATTCTTCTAGTTGCCCCAGGTGCAACTCCTGCTCAGCAGTACGGTAGGTGGGACTTGAAGGTCTGTCACCCATGTGCCTGCTGCCAGTGAGGTGAGAAGGCTTGGTGTACTGCTGCTTGCTCCTGTGAGCTAGGGCAAGTGGAAGCACTGTCTTCCTTACAGCAAAGGGACCATTTACTGTGGAACTGTGGCTTTGATGAAAGTGTTTGCAAATAGGCAACAGTTGACAAAGGCCTGGCCTGTGCCACAGGTGGTCCTGCTGGCTCTGATGCCTGAGATGCAGGACCAGTACTGAAGGTCTGGGGGATAGTCGGCAGTGTCTTGTAGTTTGGGGGTTGTTCCAGGAGAGCAGTAAAGGACGAGGATGCAGAGACCGTTAGCACAGAGTTGAGCAATGTTGTTGAAAGTGAAACAAAGGATTAATACAAGAACAGGATAAAAGTAACAGCAAGAGCTGTTCTTCCTGGGTACCAGGGAGGCCCTTAGTTTGGTCCTGGTGGGCCATGGAAGTGGTCTCCTATGGGGCAGCAGGAGTCACAGCTGCAGGTCCCTCCCACATAGGGTTGTTCACCTCACCCTGTCCTAAGTTCACACAGTGAAACAGTCTGGCTTGCTCCCTTTTAGGGGTTTAGTACTGGTTCTTGCATCTAGGCTTTAACAGTGTCCGTGGCTCTTTGTGTTGAGCAGGGACCAACGCATCAGCCAGGATGTGGAGAGGTTCTGCAGGCAGCTCAGCTCCATGGCCAGCAAGCTCGTCATCTCACCTTTCACACTGGCCTACTACACATACCAGTGCTTTCACAGGTAAGGATGCATCCTGGCTGTGCTTTCCTGCCTCTATCCTATGTTCTTTTTTGAAGTCTGGCACGCATGTTACAACTCACCAGATGGATGTTTGTACACACAGGTGAGTGGTCTCTGCACTCCAATGGGAATTCTGCCTTGGGGACGTTGGGGTGTGCAGTGTTAGCTTACAAACCTCTATGAAAGCTGAGAGAGGTCACAGCTGAGGTCTCTGGTGGCTTGAGCCCAATGATGCAGGAATGTCCTTTTGCTTGGATTATTAGCTGACCTCTCTTTCTCCTTCTCTGTAGCACAGGCTGGCTAGGCCCAGTGAGCATCTTTGGGTATTTTGTCATTGGGACGATTGCAAACAAAGTATTGATGAGCCCAATTGTGTCTAAACTTGTGCAACAGGAAAAACTGGAGGGCGATTTCAGGTGAGTCACAGCTGAGCAGTATTTTCACTGTTTCTTGGCAGCTCCTGTGAAAGCTACATTGCTGTCCCCATTCAGTGCTATGTATGCAGCTACTTCTCTTGTCTGTGACTTTTCCCCAACTCAAAGAAACCTACCTGTGCAGTTGTGCCCCAGCATCCATGTGCTGATGGACACTGCCCTTTGTCACGGCAGGCAGTGCCCTTGGTTCAGTCTCCCAGCACAGTCTTCAGGCTGTTTGCCTGGTCATTGCTGGTGCCTCTGCTAGGGGTGTGTTGAAGAAAACTGCACATGGAGCTTCACCGGGTGTAGATGCAAGTTCAGTGAATTGCATATACTGGCAGAAATCAGGTGTCTGCTTCACCACCACTTTCATTAAATTCCTGAAACATCACAGTCGTTCCATATGCTCTGTAACTCACCTACCCCCCTTCCTTTGCAGGGTTGGCTGGGTGTGTGGCAGGGGCTTTGCAACTTTCCCCGGCGCTCAGGGTATCCAAGGACAGCAGCAGAAGCTGGTGTGGCACAGGGAGCCTAGACCAGGGCAGTTGGCTGTGATGATTCTGTATGGTGTAGATACCGGACTAGAAGCAAACAGGAGGCCCAAGGGCTAAGACATTGTGCACAGAGAGCAGGATACCAAACAAATGCACCATTGAGCTGGTCCAGAATGATGTCACCATGTGCTAAGCCTTGGTCTCTGGTGCCTTTTTGAGCCTATTGAGCGTTTCTGTCAGGAACTGCCTCAGATCAGTGCTCTGACAAATGTAAGACGAGTTTCCTCTAACAAGGGTTTTGACTACGTAATTCACTGAGCATTTGTGTACAATTATTATGTTTTTCTTGGTTGTCCAGGTTCAAGCACATGCAGATTCGTGTCCATGCAGAACCAGCTGCTTTCTACAGGTCAGTAGTGTTCATTTCTTTATATCCTCATAAGGATCATCCCAGTTCAGGGCATCTTTGTTGTATTCACGTATCCACAGGAGCCCAAGTCCTGTTGCTGCAGCCAGAGCTTTCTGTCCCTTCCTTTCCATTGCAGCGTCTTACAGCCCTGAGATGGTGTTCTTTGCATTCTGTGCATCATCTGCAGAAATAATCCACAAAAACTGGAGACAATTATTTTTCCTCTGCCTCCCTTCTAACGTCCCCAGAGGCCAGATACAGATTTGGTGCTGGCTTAGAGACAATTGCTGATGTTTTGCCAGGTCCTTAACCTGGAAGATTGCTCTAAGTCTTATTGCATCTTGTTCCTCTGGGAACTTGTTACATATTGCTAACATCCTGCTGTTACTAACCTGCATTTCTTCTGCGGGTGTGCTAGCTGCTGCCTGGCCAGCTTACCTCTGCTTGCTCCTCTTGATCAGTCTATGCTCTGACCCTCCCTGTGCTGTACTGCTGCTTTGAATTTGCTCAGTGCCATTTACCCCAGAGCTGAGCACACAACTGGGAGCCCAGCAGCACCTCCTTGTTTAGTGGTGCCCTGAAGTCTGCTGAGCTGCTGGTTTGTTCACAGAAATCTTGAGAACCCAGGAAAAGAGCCATGATTTTGCTGTAGCCTGTTTTGGGGTGCCAGGAGGTTGTTGATTCTCTCATGTCACGAGTCTGCCCTTGCCCTGTGTGTTGCGAAATTGCGCTTCTTCCAGGAATTTAAGCAAGCAGTGGCTGTAGTCTCTCTGGTCTTCCCTGCCTTTGATCTATATTTGTCTCCTTCACGCTGTAATGACTGGGCATTTCAAGGGTTGTGGTGCTTTCTCCAAAGTGGTTTGATTCAAAATCACTGCTTTCATAAAGATTTATATTGACAGGTATGAAACTGAATTAAATAACTGATATCAATCTTGGTTTGCATTGGCAAGTTTCAGTTATCTCTTTGTGGACTGGTTGATTCCTGCTGGTTAATTAGAATTCTTATAATGGAGAAGATGCTCTAATTGAATACCCTTATTTAAGCTGCAGTAGTTTTCCTCATAGTTTTGAAATTTTTTATTCTATTACTAAGTAGAAAATGGAAAGTGAATTATACCAGAAAACAGAGTGTCTTACTTGAGTACAGCATGTTAGTAGAAAAGGTTGACTTCGTGGCAAACTAGAATTAAATTGAACTGCACAAAACCAGGCATTTTCGTGGTATTCATCTTAATTAAAAATGAAGGAATTTTTTAGAAGGTTGCATTCTTAGAGTCCTGCAAGAGGAGGAGCATGAAGCGAGTGGCTGGTTTTGATTGCTCAACTTCTCTGCTAGACCTTGTCCTCTTGCACCTGCCTGACCATTGTTTTGGTAAAGGAAGAAACAAAAGCTGAGCACTGTCCCTTTTTTACTTTTTTTGTTTCTAAGCCTTTGGCAAACTTACTTTAAAAGTGAAGTGAGTGGAAGGAAACGAGGAAACCAATTCAGCAATCTCTCTTCCTCTGCAACAGAAATAATAGCTCTGGTCCTTGGTACCTTACTTGCCTTTAACTCCTTGTGTCCAAGGTTTTGTCCTTTCCGAATACCTGGACAGCAGAGATTGCTGTCAGTAGTTCACTAGTTACCTGAACTGGGTTGTAGGACAAAAAAACCAGACTGAATTCTAGCCAGATGCATTTTTGAGAAAGAAAATGTACTTTTCTAAGAGCTGAGAATCTTTAGAAATGAGACTTAAAAAAATCTTAATTTAGATGTTTTTGTGCAGCTTCTGGCCTTATCTACTCAGGCCCTTCTGTTGCATGGACTGTGATGGGAATGTGGGTATGTACTGGGCACAAGCCTGTGTTAGTTGTCAGCGGCAATAGCTGCCATGGCTCTATCTCTAGAGTGAGATGTGGAGCTCTGCATTTTGCCACCTGAGGGCAGCCCAGCCCTTGTGAAACAGCAGAAGGAGCTGCTATGCTTGCTGAAGGTGGTGGTTTAGAGCTGAGATGTCTCCTTATCATAGAATCATAGAATTAACTGGGTTGGAAGAGACCTCCGAGATCATCAAGTTCAACCCTTCATCCAACCCCACTGTGATTAGTAGATCATGGCACTCAGTGCCACATCCAGCCTCGTCTTAAAAACTTCCAGGGATGGTGAATCCACCACCTCTCTGGGCAGGCCATTCCAAATGCCTGATCACTCTCTCTGTAAAGAACTTCTTTCTAATATCCAACCTAAACCTCCCCTGACAGAGCTTAAGCCCGTGCCCTCTTGTGCTACTGGCTCAGCCTGGCCACGGGAGCATCACCACAAAATTGGGTGGTGGGTGACCCGATGGAGATAGCCCTGGAAAAGGGGGAGTTGTGGGGCTAGGGTCACTCACACTGGGGGCTGCACTGCTCAGGGCTTGTCTTTGACCACTCCTGTGGAGTAGGAAATAGGAAGAGGTGAACTAGGGCTACTGGCCATGTAGGCTGTGTGGGCTTATTATCACCTCCTGGACTCCCCTGTCCTGTCCTATCTGGCTCCAGCTGTGTAGCAGTGCCGTCCCACTCTTCCACCCAGGCTCTGCTTGGGAAATGTGTTTGACCTTGGGTGTGCATTGCTCCAGGCTGGGGCCTTGCAGACAGTGACCCTCCTCCTGTTTGCAATAGCAGCATCCACAGGCTCTGGGAGAGGTTTGCAAGACTGCTTGTTTCAGCCAGTTTCTTGATGATGCTCTTCAGAAAGTTGCTCTTGGCTGTTCGGTTCCTGCTCAGTGAAGAGCTTGTTACTTAAAAGTGAAGGTACTAGACTTGTTCCAAGCCTCAGTTTTAAAGCCAGTGGGTCCTGGGATGTCTGATGCAATCTTATTTTACAGGGCCGGGCGAGTGGAGCACATGCGCACGGACCGGAGGCTGCAGAGCCTGCTGCAGACCCAGAGAGAGCTGATAGGCAAGGAGCTGTGGCTATACAGTGAGTGAGGAGTTTGGAGGCTGAAGTGGGGTGTGTGTGGGTAGCTCCACTGTGGTGGCTCACAGGCTTGGGAACTCTACTGGTAGAGCGTTTGGGTGGGTGCTGTGTTTTCATCTCCCGCCTCTTGAAGGTGCATGAAATCCCTGAGGATGAACAGAGAGTGCCTCTGCAGTGCTAAATGGGAATCCTATTGTGTAAAAGCCTCATAAAGAGGCAGAGCTGTGGAGAACCCAGGAATCTGGCTTTCTGTGGGGCAG
This sequence comes from Myiozetetes cayanensis, assembly GCF_022539395.1. NCBI lineage: Eukaryota > Metazoa > Chordata > Aves > Passeriformes > Tyrannidae > Myiozetetes > Myiozetetes cayanensis. The sequence continues at coordinate 22,028,951 of NW_026087853.1, forward strand.
GTATTCAGAGGCCAGGAAAAGAGGGCAAGGCTTAAGCTTTGGGGAAGGAGAAGATGGTATATGTGGTTGGAAGCTGTGGAAACTTCTTTCCCATAGAGCCTGTCCCTTAAGCATAGTTGTCCTCTGAAAAATCTCCCTTCTCCCATTGTCAGTAAGTCCAGGTTTTGGCTTTAAATGACTGCTATAAAGACAGCTCTTCCTCATCGCAGAAGCATAGTGAGCTTCTGAGCAATGTGTGGGAGGGAGAGTCCTGAACAGAGACGTCTGTGGGAATTTGAGGTCTTAAGTCTTTCTGCCTGTTATGTGCTCCAAGATACACTTCATGGAAAACTGTCTCAATCCAGAGCTCCTTTTTTGCTATCTCTCCTGTTTATTGTGAGTCAGCATAGAAACAAGCAGGCAAAGTGACTTTTGCCCCATGGTGGTTCCTGAGCTATATGTCTGGATGATGTTTCTCTGTTCAGGAGTCTGCTCCAAAGTGCTCTTTGCTTGGCAAATGAATTTTCACCCTAGTGCTTGTGCTGTCCTGTGAAATGGGTTCTTCTGCTCTGGTGCACCATAAGGACTGAGACAAGAACATGTGTCTTCCTCTGGCTGGGCTCATGGGCCACATTTGAGCGTGGCTGGGACAGAGGTTCCCACTCTAACTCTTTATCTTCTCTCAATGTGTTTCTGCCCAGTTGGAATCAACACCTTTGACTATCTGGGTAGCATCCTGAGCTACGTGGTCATTGCCATTCCCATTTTTTCTGGGGTCTACGGTGACCTGAGTCCAACAGAGCTCAGTGCCCTCGTCAGTAAGGTGAGCTAAGGTTTATATCCCAGACTTTGTTGTGGATGGTGAGCAGACACTGAGGATGGAGGTTTCATATGGGGCTGGTGGCCTGGGGCTGGATAATCTTGCAGCCCTTGATGTTCAGGTTAGACTGTCCCTAGCCATGGTGTCATGGAAATGGGAGCTCATAGCCAGCTGGTATATGATTAACTTGAGAGTGAGAGCTGTCAAGGTCATATCTACATAAGTGTTTCCTAGCTCAGACCTGTGTATCTAAAAAATTAATGAGGTCAGAAAGTCTCTGGCTTTCAGCAGTGCTGGAGGATTGGGGTCTACTCAGTGCTACAGGTCTACCTGTGGTGACCACAGCCATCAGTGAGGCTGAGCTGGCTTGCATTTGCCTTCCTGACCTGACTCGTTACCAGATACTCAGAACTGGCTTCTGATAGAGAATGCAGAGCTAAAAATAGTTAAGTGAACACTGCAGGCTGAGACACCGTGCTCTGAGCCATATACGGTGCTGGTGGCATGGATCTGCATGACTTAGGGCAAGTGTGCTGGACCCTGGGCTGGCCAGCAGGCACTCTGCAAACACCATCCCTGGGTGGCAGGGGGACATGTGTCCACCTGGAAAAAAACTGCACTAAGCAGGGAAGCCCAGTTCCCTTCAAATGTGGTCATCTTCTCCTTCACTCCCACCGCCCTGGAAGACTTCACAACCTCTCATTGATCTTGCAAAGTCAGCTGACGTGGCCAAATGTGTGGACTCCTTGGCTGCCTCCTTGCAGTCATGAAGTAAGGGACAGCACCCCATCTCAGCACTGACCCTTACTCTGGCATGTGATTTCTCTCCAGAATGCCTTTGTTTCCATCTACCTCATTGGCTGCTTCAGCCAGCTCATAGATCTCTCCAGCACTGTGACTGATGTAGCTGGCTACACACACAGGTGAGCTTCCCTGTCGGCACATCTCTGGGAGAAAGGGAAGTGCAGGACAAGACTCTGCCCACATCTGTGCTAAAAAAATAAGAAAAAGTTGCTTGTGTGCAAACATGGGCACATCTGTATATTGTGAGGAGGCTGCTGGAGTTGTCCGTGGCATTCATATTTGTCTAGGATTGGTGAACTGCAGGAGACCTTGCTGAGCCTTGGCAGGAAAAAAAATGGTAACTACTCAGAAGCCAAAACCAGCTGGGATTTGGACGGGTGAGTCTTCTCTCAGCAACTGTCTGGCTTGCAGCTTATGTGCCAGAGTGTGGGGCTTGCTGTGGGGTGGAGCTGGCCCTTGGTATCACAGTCTGTTGCACACGGTTGTAGCAGGCAGTGCTCACTGATTTGTCGTTCCTGGGGTGCGTGGGGCAAGGCTTCTGTCACAGAGACACAGGAGGTCTAAGGTGCCTGATCTTTGACAATCTCAGCATGGTCACTTACTCCCAGATCTCTCCTCCTTTGTCTTGGTGGTGGCCCAGCAGCCATTTTGGGGAGGACCCAGTGCCAAGGGACACAGCTTTCCTTCTGGACCAAGTGACACTTTCGGTGCCGTCCTCTGGCAAGCTGCTCATCAAGGACTTGAGCCTCAGGATCTCACAAGGAAACAGTGTGATGATTGTGGGAAACACTGGTACAGGGAAGACATCTCTCCTAAGGGTCCTCGGAGGACTCTGGGAGAGCACGCGGGGTAAGGACTGCTATATGCTGCAGCCTTCTCTTTCTCAGCCAAGGCTACCCAGAGTTTGGAAGGTGGTCTTGTGAGGCCAGTGCCACCTTGTGATGGTGAATGTGTCACTGGTCCACCGATTGGAGCCACCTGTCTATCACATTCTGTGGCTCTCATTGCTTTGCCCTGTGTTGCAAACACACTTTTGTGGGGATTTGTTGGCTACTTCATGGGACAGGACTACACAGGGGGAAGTGGGGAGTTGCTGTCTGGTACTGCAGGCTTGACATGAGTGTGTCTCTGTGCAGGGAGCATCAAGATGCTGACCTGCTTTGGCCCCCGGGGAGTGGTGTTCCTACCACAGCGGCCCTTCTTCACTGACGGAAGCCTGCGTGAGCAGGTGAGCCCAGGGACTGTCTCTACTCTGGCCTCAGCTCTGCTCCCAGCTGAGGTCATGCCCTGTGAACCTATATGGTGCAGACAGGCTTGCAAGAGGGAGGATGCCTGTGGCTGCTCTTTCCCTTGTTCCTGAGTTCATGCCACCCCCCTTGCATCTCTGAAGGACTGTGTCCAGCTCCCTTGACATGGTTTATTTTGCTCTGTTAAACAGGTGATCTATCCCCTTAAGGAGATCTATCCAGTTTCAGGTATGTGGAAATTCATTACAGCAATTAACCAACCCTGTGGTGTCAGCTCACTGTCCTGTACCCAGTGTAGCTTCTTCCCTGCCATGGCCCATCAGGAACACTCATCTATTTTGCTTTTGTTGCTCTGGTTTTCCCTACAAGATTTACCTTACTGTATGTTAAGGTCAACTCTGTGTACCCTCCCTTCTGGAAGGGAACATACTCACTTGATAAGAACTTACTGTCTTAGTACAATAAGAATAAGCTGGCCATGCTCTACCTGCTGTGCTAGATGTGATACATGTTGCTGTTGGGATACATCTGATCTGTCTGGCACAGTCTGACTTTAGGCAAGCCACATTTGCCTTCCTCTCATTTTCCATCCACCTCCATCTTTCATTGTTTCTCTTTTTCAAATGATATTCCATGGCTTTGCATTCTGTTGAGATCAGAATATACAGATCCTTTTTTCTCCCCTGCCCTCTTCCCAAGTCAGACCACGTGTGGTCTGCTATACCTTGGAGATGTCCAGCAGTGTTATCTGGTGCTTTCAAACACTTGGGAGTCACAATCTTGCAGAGAGTAACTACAGCCATCAGCTACTGTTGAGGCTGTTCAGCAGTTTCAGATGTCCATGGCAGATGCACAGCCCTTCTACTCAGGTTCCATAGATGCTCAAGTGTATGTTCTGCTCCACAGCTGATTCACCCTGAGGTTTTTCTCATCCCATATAGTGTCCTTTTGCCGGCTGTTACCTGAGCCCTGTTCCCCTGACTCCACCACCTGCACTGTGCAGTCTCAGCTGTAAGAGCAAAACTGGTAGGCAGGGCCTTGGCAATTGAAGCCTGGATCCTTGTGTTCTGACTGTGTCCATCTGTGGCCGTGGACCGACCCAAATGTCAGGTGTATCTGTGGAGCCCAGCTGCCTACTGGCATGCTGCTCCCAGGCATGGTTAACATTTTTAAGGAACGGTCAGTCTTCGAGTCTGTGCCAAAGCTCAGGACCTGGTATAATTAAGGGGTCAGGTCAACTACACTGAGTATCAGGAGATCCTTCCCTTCTGCCCCGCCAAATCCTCTGGGCAGCTGTGGCGTCGGCACACATTGCCTTGCTTATGCTGTGCAGCTTTCTCCCCAGGGTCTGCAGATGATGAAAGAATTGTACGATTCCTGGAGCTGGCTGGGCTGGTGAGTCACCAGTAGTGCTGCTGCCTTCTTTCCTGATGCTGCCAGTGAGGCAAGAAGGGAGGATTTTTTTGTGGCAGCACAGCATGACTGTGTGCTGGATTTATGTGGGGACATTGTCTGTAGCTGGGGCAGGACTGTCTATGGGACAGGAAGAGGAGGGATATGGAGCAACTTCAGCTCAAGTGGGGAAAGCGAGACTAGCAGGAAAGGGGTGGTTGTGCTCAGAGCCATGGGCTGACAGGGTTGGCAACTGTGTTCACAAGTCTGCTGTGCTCTCTGCAGACTGATTTGCTGGCAAGGGCTGGAGGACTGGATGAGCAGGTGGACTGGAACTGGTAAGGGAGCTCACTGTCTGCATGAATTTGGCTGATTTCTTTGAGTGGGGAACACTTTTAAGCAGCATGAGGCAGGGCACAAGGGATATAGGGACAGTTGCTTATTGGTGTCTGGTATCAGAAGCCATATGATTTTCAGCAAACAAGTTCTATTTCTTGTGCGAGGTATTGAATCTTGACCCTGCTGCAGGTATGACATCCTGTCTCCAGGGGAGATGCAGAGACTCTCATTTGCACGGCTCTTCTACCTCCAGCCAAAATATGCAGGTGAGTGACTGACTATGAAAAAAAAGGCTGGGGGAAAGGCAGGGCCTCTGGTGTAAAGAGAAGCTGGTACAGAGAAACTTATGAAATCCCTTGTTTACTAGGAGCATGCTTCGCCTCAGCCATCATTTTAGCAGCATAGCACGCAGAGGATTCAGTTGTGAAAACATTTCATTGTTTGTGTGGAGGGTGGGAAATCAAGAAGCTGTATATAAGACATAGTCTTCTTAGGGAATTAGTGATTAATGTTCTTCGTCCAGGTCCAATGGCACCTGTTCAATGGCATGCTCACCAGTTGCTATGTAAAGAAGTGTTTATGCCGGGGAGTGTGGTGGCAGCTGCCATATCTGAAGCTCACAAACATCTGTAGGGTTGTGGAAGCAATATGGGAAATTTAGCCATGACATGGCAAAGAAAGACAAGAACCCATGGAGAAATGGTCCTGAGAGATCACAGAAGCATCTGTGATTAGCTGATGGGGCCAATTCCTTAGTCTCTGCTGGCTGTTGGAGGACTTGCCATGAGGGCCAGGGTGGATGTGGGTGAAGAGAGCAGTGTCAGTAGCAGGCAGCCACAGGTAAGTACCTCTCTTTCCCTTGAAGCCTGCAGAACAGCTCGGTGCTGTCTGGGCAAAAGGAACCTGAGGATTGCAAACTAAAAGCTGTAGAGATGATGTAAAACAAATTGAATTTTTCTTCCCCAGATCTGTAGTATTTACCCTTAACAGTCAGGAAGGTGCCACAGGCCATCCTAGGAGCTCCACGTGTGGTGTGCTGGAAGGGTGCACTGGCTGCTGCTCAGCTTGGCACTCTGGCATGTGGCTTGCCTTGAGAAGGCCGTGTCTCGGCTTTCTCACTGAGGGGCGAGGCAGTGGCTGGCAGCTGTTGAGGGAGAGGAATGAGGGGAACAGTGCAGTTTGGATGGAATCAAGGACTTGAGGGGAAGGACAGCTTTCACAGTTGACTGACACCAGCTGTGCTAGAGGAATACCAGAGACCTTAGGCTTTTCCTCCTTGCCTTCTGCAGATGCTCTTGGTGAACTCCAGTTAACAAGTGAAATGTTCTTGGCAGTTGCTGCTCTTTTGCCTAGGGTAGATGTCTGGCTGGGAGAGGATTTGTGGGGCTTACGACTTTTCTTTCAGTGCTAGATGAAGCCACCAGTGCCTTGACAGAGGAGGTGGAGCATGAACTGTATCATCTGTGCCTTCAGCTGGGCATGACGCTGATCAGTGTGGGACACAGACCCAGCCTGGAAAAGGTGAGACAGGGAGAGAGCATTCCATGCCTCCCTGGTGGTGGCAAGACAGAGGAGGTAGAGAGGGTCTCTGGTAAGCAGAGGGGAGTGACTAAGGCTGGCATACGTCACTGTGGGAGGACATGCCCTTGTAGAGACATCCCTCAACATTGTGTTACTGAATTACAGTTCCACAGCTGGATTTTGAAACTTCATGGGGAGGGAAGATGGGAGCTCACTCGATGCGAGAAGATGAAGCGGCTCCCTGCTGGGGAAGGACTCTGAAAAACATGCCCTTATCTGGCCAGACGAAGAACCTGCACATCTGGGAGAGCTCTCAATAGTAGACATGGAGATATGAAGCCAGCAGCTGTCAACATATGATTCAAACAGTGGAAGACCAATTCTGGATTTTGCTGATGGACACAGAGCACGTCAGAACTCAGGGTGTGGGGTTCTGTCAGGAGCAGACAGCTATGCCGTCCTTCTCCTGACCTCCTTCTGCCTCCCTGACTCTCATATGGGAAAGGGGTGAGCTGCTAGACTGCCCAAAGAGAAGATGCTGCCTCATGGGCCTTGTAGAAACAACGGCCAGAGGAACCTCCACTTTGTCCAGGATGCAGTGGTGTGAGGCTAGGAGGCAGCCTCCTTTTCTGCCCTCTGTGCCTTTCTGGGAGCTCTGTCTTTCATGCACAGCTCTGCAGAACAGATTTCTGTACCTTGTGGCTCTCTTGAGGGTTGTGTTCCTCAGAAGGAGCCAAGGGATGCACTGTAAGGGGAGGAGAATGCTAGCACAGAGAAGGGGTGTGTCTCTGCTCTCCTTATGACACATGGCTACAGGTAAAAGGAACATTTTTGCATTAAAATATGGGGCCTGTTTTAAAACTCTTTTTATGGAGAAAAGTAAATATTTGTTAACTAGACTGCTGGATGTTTTCTTTCTGGGGTTTGCGTTGGAGGAGGTGATTGTATGGTCCTGGGCTAGACTGGCTGAAGAGCAGAGCAGGAGTAGGAGTAATATACCTATCTAGCACTGGCAATCCTACCCTGCTGCTATCTCCACAGCTACTGCAAAACACAAGGAACCCTAAGGAGGGCTTTTGGCCTCCCTAGGGTAGGAATCACAGCTTGTCTCCCTTTACTGTTCTTCCTGTGATGAGTCATGTTCTCTCACCTGCCTCACATACGTGTTTCACAGGTTTTCAGGGTCTCTGTTGTGAAGAGGTCACTCCGAGACTGCAGTGGAGGTGTGGTCTCTGAGCACTTACTGGCCACCACTTGCTTAGTGGCACTTCTGGATGTTTCCCTAGTTTTGCAGTGAAGGCGGAGGAGGTGGCTGCTGGCAGAGCCAAGCTAGTAGCCCTTCTGCCCCTCCACCAGGTGCTTGCGTCCCTCTATGATCTGCTGCACGGCTTCATGGTCATCCAGTGTGGTTAGGTCCCCAAGCTCACTGGCCTTGTCCTCCACAATTTTCCGTAGCACCCGACGCATAATCTTACCCGAGCGTGTCTTGGGCAGCCGGTGTGTGACCTGTGATGGGGAGGAGCAGAGTTAATGCTGAGGGAAAGGGGTTGGCTAAGCTGCCAGGGTGCTGGAGCAGCCTGCGTGTGTTACCTGAACGTAATCTGGAGCTGCGTACTTAGCAATCTTCTTGGAGATGAGCTCCTGTAGCTCAGCAGCAAGAGCCTCCTGTGTGTAGCCACTGTCCTTCTTCAGCACAACAAACACGTAGGCTCCTGGCAGAAAGACCTCAGGTTACTGAGCACTGTGCACACCATGCTCCTGAGGGCCTGCCTGGACTTAGTGGCAGGAGAGAACCTCTTTGCTGGTAGCCTCTGGGGATGCCCTGTAGCCAAAGCTGTGAGTGCTTTTGACCATAGTGCTGCTGCTGTTGCGTTATGCAAAGCCTAGCTGGCCTTGTGAAGGTTGTGATGGCTGTGCTGAGATCCCTGCTAACATGCTGTGTGGTGTGGACACAGCATTGCTATCAGTGTCACTTCCCGCTGCAGTCCCGTAGCCCCAGGCAAGATGTTTCAGGGGCAGGAAATCAAGCATCTTACCTTCTCCCTTGATCTCATGTGGGTAGCCGATGACTGCAGACTCTGCCACTGCCACATGATGATTCTGGAAGAGAACAGGATTGGGGTTTGGCTCGGTGCTTTCAGCAGGCTGTCTGCCACCAGGGAACTGCCCTGACCTGACTTGGCTGCTGTAGCCCACCATAATGCAGAGGGACCAGGAAAGGCCTCAGGTGGCCTCTGCCCTTTTTCCTTCTTGCCTCAATAGGTCTGCAAACACAGGTCTTTTCACCCTGCCCCTGATTGCTTTAGGCTTGAACCTTGTGGACCCTGTTCTGTGCCTATAGGTTGCTCCATCGGGTCTCACAATCTTTACTGCCCCAAAGATGCTCCTCCTTAACATGTCTGGCTGCTGCTTTGGCATTCACCCATTTAGAGCATCAACCTTACCAGGCTTTGTCTCTCCCTTGTTGCAGAGAGCCAGAATGAGAGAAGAAAGGGTGGGAAGCTGTTCCCACAGGCAGGCTGTGGGTCCAACACTGTTCCCTGCTGCTGCTACAGCAGCAGCATATTTCTGTCCAGGGATTTTAGAAACACCTCCCTGAGCACTACCAATGTGCCTTTGCTGTTTCATTTTTTTATGTGGGTTTACCTCCCACCCCCACCTCTTACCACAACATCCTCCACCTCTGCAGTGCCCAGCCGGTGTCCACTGATGTTAATGATGTCATCCAGCCGTCCTGTTAGCTGGTAGTAGCCCTTTCTGGTACGATATGCACCGTCCCCAGTGAAGAAAAAACCTGCCAGAACCGTGCCATGGTCACTTGTTGCAGTGAGCATGTGAGCCGTTTAACAGCTGGGCTCTCACCTTGCCCTGTTTTCCTCTCTGTTGGCACCAGGGCTCATGTACTCTGCGCCTTCCTCAACTGCTCAGGGTGAAGGTGCCTACCTTCCTTGTTAATCTTCTGCCTCTTTTGGTGCCTGATCTACCATCAGGCTCCTTCCCTCATTCTGCAGTGCGCTGCTAATGCCCAGCCTGCCTCATCACCTCATGCTGGGAACACTTTGCTCCAGTGCAGGTGCCTGTGGTCTTGCTGCTTCGCCTCTTAGCTTCATATCAAGACACACACACACTCTGGGGCTTGCTCAGTGCCTCGGGGTGAGTGATAGAAGCTGGCAGGATTTACAAGAGATGTACCAAGGGGTCTTGTGCTCAAGCGGATTGGGGGCAGAAAGACAAATCCACTACCTTAAAATGATGTGTGATCCAATGGGGAAGGTTGGTGAGAGAGACCCATTCCCAGGGCAGTGCTGTGGTATCAGGCCTGGGGAGATGAAGGGCCTCAACACTGAGGAGGGTCTATGGAAGAACAAAGCAGCCGTACCAGCTCTCCTGAGTCCCGCCTCTGTTCAGAAAGCCGGCAGGCAGACACAATCATACTCAACTGAACATGTCTTCAGTGTCCTGCTACCTATTTTCCTTACCTGGATAAGGAGTCAGATAGGTTTCCAGAAATCTCTTGTGGTCATTGTAAATGGTTCGTGCCATACCTGGCCAGGCTTGTGAGATGCAAAGGGCTCCAGAGATGTTGTTTTCTAGAAGGACATTTCCCTGTAAAATAGTTACTTCTTAGTAACCATGGCTGAGGGTACTTGGGATGTTTAGTTATTGCCTGTTTTAACAACCCTGTGATGGAAATGTCAGGGAAGGCAGTGAGGAGGGTCCTTTGCTCCCCACTTGAACAGGACAGGCTTAGTCTCTGCCAGCACTAAACTGCCTACCACGGTGGGATGCAGGACCCCTCCAGGGAACTGGATGTTCTTGCCCAGGTACCTCACCTTGTAAAGATGTGCCAGGGAGCCTAAGCACAGCCTGTCTTGTCAGGACAGTGCGAACTAGAAAACAGTTTAACTTCTGCACTAGTTGGAAGGACAGCGTCACTGTTTGTCCCTTTCCAGTAAAGAAGGTTGCTGTCCAGCAGAGGTGAGCAGGAAAGACATGCTTACAGCTCTCCACTCCCATCAGCAAGTACATTCTGCAAGTACAGTCTGGGGGAAAGTGGGCTGAGACAGTGCCTGGACTACAGGTTATAAATGTACCTTGTCATCTAAGAGGGTGGGGCTGATCCCAAAAAAGGGTCTCATAGCCATGCCTGGAAGGATTTCTGCTCCAGGATTAGAAGGACGGGGTGAGATACAGATGCCTCCTGTTTCTGAAGAAAAAGAAACCGTAATGCTCATCAAAGGTGGGAACAAGAGGAAAACCAAGTAGCACTACTTGGCTAGCAGCCTTTGCCCTGGCCCTACTGCACATGGCACAGGCTGTGGCTGGGTTTGCCAGAGAGCTGGGGAAGGCTCTTTGCAGATGGATGATTGTGCTCATTTAGTTCAGCAGGGACCTGCCGAGATCGGCCATCAAATCCCCCCTGTTTGTCTACATTAGCTTTAAAGACCATTTCTTTCTGTCATGTTTAGGTGCTCCTAGGCCCTTACAGCCTCGCTCATACCAGAGTGTCAGTAACAACCATTATCACTTGGCCAGCAAAGCAGCAGGTCACTCCTAAAGCCTGGGAGAGCAGAAACTGGAACAAGGAGTCGTTTGCATCTCACCGGTTTGCCACCATGTGTCCACTACTGGGCATCGTGTCTCGCCAACCACACGGAAGTACCATTCCCATGCCTCCTTGTTGATGGGTTCCCCCACTGCACGGGGAAAGACAAGGGGGCAGAGCAGAAAAATCAGGTTAATGACACAGCTTCCCATGACCTGCTTGTGGACCCACCCCCAAATAGTGTAGTGTCCTGACTTTGGGGTCTCATGTTGCTGCTGTTCTTGGCATTTGTGGGAAGAGGCAGAACCTGATGCCCAAGGATTTGCTGCTCCAGCCTGTGCTGCTGCAGTTACCTGAGCCGAGCACTTTGAGAGAAGAGCGGTCATACTTCTTCACCCATTCATCACCGTATCTCAGGAGCAGGCGGATGGCCGTGGGCGCCCCATAGAACTGGTTAATTCTTAACCTCTCTACTGTTTCCCAGTAGCGGCCTGGAATGGAAACAGAGCCAGTGAACATCTACACAGGTCCTCCCAGCCCAACACCAAGATAGAAATAGAAAAGGTGAGAGCAAAGGCTCTCTAGCAGTGCCAGGACCCTCAGCCAAGTTAATCCCATGATGGGAAGGACTGAAGCTGTTCAGGAGCAGCAGCAGGCCCTTTTCCTCCACATCACATAGCTCTGCTACTCTCCGTGCTGCAGGGAGGGGCAGGGACTAACAGCTCCACCCGTGGAGAAGCAGCAGTGGCTTCCGAAGCAGAGGAAAATACTGGGCACAGCCTGCAGTCTGCTCCTGAGGCAGCAAAGCCATTGCTGCGTGTGTCCTGGCATCAGACTGCCTGCAGGTGTTGCAGGGTGCTGTGGAATATCCCAGCTCCTCTGAGACACCTCACTCACCGGGGTTAGGATGGACAGGAGTGCTCTCAAAAAGGACTGTGGTGCCACCATTGCAGAGGGGGCCATAGACCACATAGGTATGCCCCGTGATCCAGCCAATGTCTGCCACACAGCCAAAGATGTCCCTGTCCTGGTAGTCGAACACATACTGAACAAGAGAAGAGAGGCAGTGAGGGGTAATGCCAGGGCCTGCCTTCCTAGCAAGGGGGACAACAGGGAGCAGTGTACCCTCTCTCAGCCCTAACATTACTGCATCCTTCTGTCTTCCAACCACCCCCGCAGGGATACTTTCTTCCTGCAGAGTTTTTGAAAACATCAGAAAAAAAAAATTAAGGTGCTTTATGAAGTTGCAGGAGACCCACACTTAATAAAAAAAAAAAAAAAAGCCAAATTTGCACTTATCCAAAGGAGAGAGCTACAGCCTTTCCTTCCTTTTGGTGATATCTAGATGAGGCTGATCCAAGTACCCTGTAACATCAAAACAGAACCTTCTGGCTGAGGATTGTCCCTCTGTACTTACATACCTACATGGAAGGAGAGGAGTTGTAGGCAAGAGCAAAGTGGTAGAGGACTCCATGAACCTCTCCTAGGCACTTCTGGGCTCCTGGACAGTAAACACTCAGGAAACCATGAGCTTATCAAGGAACCCAGCATAGGAGCACTGAGGCAGCAAGCAGAGGGACCATGTGATACTTTGGCCCAGAGCAACCCCAACTTGCCCACAAGAATTGGAACCTCTCCACCTCAGTTGGATGAGTGCTGTCCTGTGCCTGCAGGCAGGTGGAAAGCAGAACAAGCTCTTCTTCCCACTGCCCCATTTATTCCTTGGGAGACCCTTGGCTGCAAGGTCAGAATATGAAGGAACGATGCCTGCCCTGTGCTGGGCAGAACTGAGTGCTGTCAGATTGACAGCCACACATCCAGTTTCCTCAAGCACTCTCCTTCATTTCATTTTCTTAGTGCCAGGAAAACTTCCTAGGGGCCGGTCTCCCACTAGCCCATCACTTCTTACTTTCTGCTCTGACTTGCGCAGTTTCAGACCTTCCTGTCTCTTCCTGCAGCTCCCTGCTGCAGGTTGCCAGCTGGGGACTCTGGCACCTCAGGTGTTCCAGAATGCTCATAATGGAATCTTCCCCTGCTTTCTCTGTCTTTTTTTAACAGAGCAGTGAGTTATGGTAGCAGCAGTCTGCCCCATCAAACTGAGGGATCTGAGCATGCCAGCCCTGTTTCCAGATTTCCAGTGCTCCTGAGAGCTAACATGGCCACATGCTGCTCACCCCTTGCATAGCCATTTTGGTATGGCAGCCCTGGCCCTCACCAACCTACTCTGATGGTCTCAAGAGGGTCATGTGTTGTGTTGTTAGCTCCCAGGAAAATCAAGGGCTTCCACACCCCCCAGGAAGGATGGCCTCCAGCACTCACAGCTAACAGAGAAGACCCAGGCAGCCCTGAGCTTGCTTTGTCACAGGGTGCATGGTCTGAGGCACTGCTGGAAAGGCAGTCTTGCACAGGGAGAGCCAGACCCAAAATTAAGGGTCTGTTCAGTTAGGAACTCCCTTTTACATGGAACCCCATATAATGTCATAAGAATGCCCCTTGCAAACATTCCTGTGGCCACATGTCTCTCTGTGCTGTGCTCATTGCCCTTTTATCCAGCTTTGTTAGAGTTCAGTTTTGGCATGTGTCATGGTTAAAGGCTTTGCTCCTACCAAAAATGACCCACACTCATTGGGTGGAGGCCCTTTTTCATGAGGGCACTCACCAGGTTTCACAGATCAAATGTGCCCCTCCCAGAAGCACTGCCTTCAATCTCCCACACGAGCTGGGGTACTTACACTTAGGAAAAGCAACCCACAGTTTTAGGAGCAAACTGGATTCCTCCCCCTCAACCCATAATATAAAATTACCCTCGCAGGACTGAATATCCTACTTAGCGGTTCCATTTAGTATAGGACAGTGAAAGAAAGAAGAAAGCCAAGAAGATAGCTCAGAGGAATATGTGTTTGGGAAACCCTGTCACGGAGCACCACTTGTAGGCAGATGTGCTCTACTGGGCTGATGGCCTAAGAGGGCTTCCCTGAGACTTTGCACTGGCTCAAGATGGGTTCATAATGCAACAAGGAGCATGTCCGTTCCCTACACTGCTTATGAACTTCTGGCTCATGAGCACTATGTGGCTGGGATCCATTACCTTGTGTGTGAGAGCCGCAAACAGCAAGTAACCAGCTTGGGAATGAACCAAGCCCTTGGGTTTGCCAGTACTGCCTGATGTGTAGAGAAGAAACAACATGTCTTCACTGTCCATGACAGCAGGTTCACAGCATGCATCCTCTTTCATCATCTCCTGCAGGAAAGAGCACAGCAGTTCTCTCAGGGTCTCACAGCCTCCCCTGTGTTGCTTGTGCACCTATGTTGCTTGTGTACCTCCCCTGTGTTGCTCCCCACACCTTCTTGTACATCTCTCACCCAAGTCTCCTTCCCCTCTGAGCACCTGTGCCATCCTGCTCCCTCCAAACATCCTTCCTTGTCTCTGCAACCTCCGCCCCCCCTGCTCAGCAGCCTGAACTCCCTTTCACCTTGCAGAGCTGGCAAACATTTTCCTCAGTCAGAGCAGACATGCTGAGTAAGAGGCAGCTAATTTTACACTGCTGCTGCTCTGACAGTACAGCTTCTTCCAGCAAGCCTTTCCAACACTAATTGCTTGCAGATGTGATGAGCAGAGGCAGAGAGACTACTGTGTAGCTCCAGGGAGCCAGCAGAAATGTCCAGCAGGGGCTCACCTGTTCAGAAACAATGCTTCATGCTGGATAATGGACACAAGAGCAACCTCACTGCCTGCTTCCTTGGACACAAGCTGGTAGCAGCACTCACAGAGAATGCCAGATCTGTCAGCAGAGCGGTGTGTGCAGAGCACTGCAGTGGCAGTCCAAGGTTGGGTTCACAAAGTAGCAGCCCATGTCTGGTATGTTTCTAGCCCTCAGTCCACCCTGCTATGAGCCCTGACTTGCGCTGCCTGCTCCTGACAGCACAGGGCTGGTAGTGTGGGAAGAGATACCATTTTCCATCCTGATGGCTCCTGGGACTGTCCTGAACTCATATGCAGCTCTGGTTGCCACTGCTGCTGTGAGACAATATTCCCAAATTGTGTTAATGCCAGTGAAACTGTCATGGCCAGCCAAGACCCTCTGTCCACCCACTGTCCCTACTCCTGGGACACTTTGCCCGGGGGAAGTGGCAGTAGCACCAGGCAGGCCTCACCTCCTCCAGTGGCACATCTAGGGCTGTCATGGGAACCTTGCTGGTGGTCCTCATGGAAACCAGAACCCGTTTCACTCTGGGGCACTGCTTCACAGCCTGGTCCACTGTCTTCTTTAGCTCAATAACCTTGCCGCCTCTCAGCCCCTGGTTCACTGTAATCACTGTCTCTGACTGTGCTGCAGAAGACAGAAGAGTCATATAAGCAGCTCTGCTCTTCTCTATCAGTCACACAGCAGTTTGACTCTACTATGACACTGCACCTCTATCTCTGTCTCTCAGCCCCTGTTACTCATGTCCTTCATTTAGCAAAACCAGCAGATTGACATCTTGGTTTTCTACTAATTTCTGCCTGTGTTGCATCTCCTCACAGGAAATGTGGTATCCCAGCCCTTCAGTCCCATGGATGAAAGAAAAAACCAGTTCATCCCATGGGCTGGAAGGTATTTAGTGAGCTCATGCCATTTCCTGGGTTGCTCCATGGCTATACATGGTATCAGTATACCCCCAGATAGCCCAGGGAGTTTTACTCAGAAAATCTTTGCCATCCACACGATCCTGAGCCCCCCAACTGCTGAATTGACAAGTTCAGCTCTGCCCCCCAAGGGAAACACGTTACTCTTACGCACTGGCTCTTACCATCCCGGATCCTGTCTGCGAGGGACTCTGCACTGAACCCAGCGAACACCACAGCATGCACAGCCCCGATGCGGGCACAGGCCAGCATGCTAGCCACTGCCAGTGGGCACGGGGGCATGTAGATTGTCACCCTGTCACCCCGTTTCACCCCTTGCCGTTTCAAGGTGTTTCCCAGGCGGCACGTCAGCTCTAGCAGTTCCCTGCCCAAAGAAGCAATGACATAGTTAGAGACTTTCTTGCAGATTTAACCAGTGTGCTTAAAGATGGGGGACCTCAGACTTATACACAGCTTATATCCCTGCACTCCTCACTCTGGAAGTCCATGGGAGAGCTGTAAAATTCAGTGGGAAGGAAAGGAGAAAGATTCTAATATGGGTTTTTATTTGTGGAAAATAAATAAAGCAGAATGGTTTCTGTACAGCAGTGGCCACTGGCAATTCCTCTGGCTCAGCAAGCACACAATCAGCAAACAGCTGACTTCCACCATGACAGCCTGCTCATTTCTTACCAACCTGTACAACTGGCTTGACACACTACCCTGCATAGCTGGAGGCTACACGTGAGATGTTAGATATCTTCCCCCATAAAAACAAGGTCCTGTGCTTTGCTAAAGCTGAAAAGGTCAAGTCCTCCAGAGCTTGTGCCCACTAGCAAGAACAACAGCTGTAGGAAATCAGTGAGCAAAAAGATGCCTCTTCGGAGAAGGGTCCCTCCCAAAAACCACAGCTTGGATGTCAGTGACTCATTTTATGGAAGGGCTCTCCCTACAGGGAGATTGGCAGGGGTGGATGGTCATATTTGTCATGTGAAGTCTGGAGCCAGAAAGGACAGAGGGACTGGTTTTGTGTGCAGGGGGATTTAAGTGAATTCTGCAGCAGAAACTCAGAGAGCAGGCAAACTAAGCTGGAAGGTGGAGACACCAAACCAACCCAGCAGGACTGGACAGGCAGTCCTCCAGACAGCCAAATCTATAAGCACTGCTGACCTGCAGATGAGAATGGGATTTCTCAACACACATGCAGCTGTGAATCTGGTCTCTCTTGCAGACCATTTACCTGCAAGTTTAGACCACAGCAACCTGGCTGGCAGGACACACGTGTGTCTTTCCAGTGTGTTTTAGCTACAAGCATTGCAATGCTGCCCCAAGGATCTTACATCTGCCTCCCCAGCTGAGTAGGGACTCCTCAGGGCCCAGAGGATTTAATCAGGAGGTAGGCTTAATTTTCAGATCAGCATAAGCAAGCCAACATTCTGTTGATCTATCCATGTGAAGGGATGCTGCATTCCCTCACATGACAGACCTCAGCAAATCAGCCCTGTAGATATTCATGCATGCTGCAATATGTCTCATATGCTGAGAGGTAGTTACTGACCTGTATGTCACCCGTACTTCCTCTCCCGGTTCATCCTTCTCCCAGATTAAGGCCACTTTATCTGGGGCTGCATGGACATGACGGTCCAGGCAATTCACTGGAATAGAAAACCCAGTCTCAACAACAGAGAAACCCTCAGTATATCTTAACCTCTCACAAAGCCAGCACCAGCAGTCACATTTTCAGGTCAGTCAGGGCTGCGTGTGGGTCTTCTCAGCAACCTTGTGCAACCTTTGTGGATACAAGTCAGCAGATCACAAGCACCATCCCAACCTCATTACACTCTTCACCACTTCAATATCTACCAACCCCCACTATCAGTTTCCCCCTTAACTGCAACCTTATGCAATCCACAGCAGAAACTGCCTAAAGCTCCTTTTGAGGTCACATCCACAATGTCCTCAGAGAGCCCAGCAAACATTAACTCAGCCATCACTCCACCCAGCACTGCCTTGCAGCTACCTCTGGGGTGGAATAGGGCAGTTTTTTAGTGGCAATGCTCCTAAATAACAAATGTAGGACAAAACAAATCTCTGCACAGGAAAGCTACAAGGTGCACTTGTCCAAGATGGAAGAGAGCCAGGGCAAAGGCAGAGCTCACAGCCCCTGGCTTTCCAGGGACATAGTAAGCTGAGCCTTTGGCTGTAGTTCTTCCATGAAAAGTTTTCTACGTTGCTGGCAGCTGCAGTTTCCTCAGAAGCCTTGTACACTCTGTGTTTTCCTTAAACCTGCTACTGAAGTCATGGGATGATGCAGCAGCTCCAGTTTGCATACCAAAATGCTTTTTTCTCCTGACCATTTGTAGTTTTCCAGGAGAGAGAGAAACATACATGAAAGGGGGAACAATAAGATCTCAAATCCTAAAGGCAAATAACTCCTGCTCTCCTTTCAAAATGGACTCCAAGACCTAATTTTCTGAGAGGTTTGTCTCTGATTTTGAACACTGGGACCAACAACACTGTGAGCAGGACAATAGTGTCACCAGCCCCTGGTAGCTCCCCTAAGGCAGTAGCCCCAACCCACAGAAGGGCCTCCCATGACAGTGGAGACTTCCAGTATGGCTCATTGCTCCTGTAATTTGCTTTCTGCAGATATATCCTGCCTTTGCTGGGCAGGGATGGCCTAGTGCAACCCCGCCTGCTGAATGCACAGGGTTTGGTGCTGTTGCCTGTTGCCAGAATGGAGCCACTGCACTCATGTGGGATCCACAGAGGCTGAGGAAGAGTAGCCTGGCTCCCAGCCAACCCCAATCCACCTGCAACCCCTCCAGAGAGACACAGCTGCTACCTTAGGACAAGCCACAACCTTACACTACAGCCACTGCAGGATCAACCAGACCTTTTGGGAATCCCCCTCTCTCCAACCCTTTAACTGTGTGCTCATCCGATATGCTCCCAGGACTGAAGCCCCACACATAGAATTACCTGCAGGCAGGTAATTCCCTGGTGGGATCCCATGTCTGCCTTCCTCCTTACCTGTCACGTTCAGCTGCCCACCCAGGAACCAGGAGACCCTGCCCTGGTGCAGATCGCAGTCCTGAACGGAGTGGAAGGGGGTGATCCAGGTGAGCCGGCTCCTTCCTAGCGCTCCCCAGAAGTCATCCCCTTGATCCACTGAAACCTTGTACAAGTCTTGGTGGTCCTTGGGTCTGGAGAAGGTGATGGCTTCGGGCATGTAGGCAGTGAGGGGTCCATGGCTCCAGGCTCGGGCAGCCACCAACCCAAGTGGGCATCTGGGAACCTGAGAAAGAGCTTTGGAGCAGCAAGTGCTGGCCAGCAGCCTGGCCATCACTGCAGGGTACCTGCCTCTCACCAAGGAGATGGGTACCTGAAGCCCTTCCAGCTGCTCAGAACACTCGGCCAAGCAAAACCCAGGCCCCTGTGCAATCTGGGGCTACGTCGTCCTGGGCTAACTGGACACAAAGAAGCCCTCCAGCACAGGGAGCCTTTCTCCCCTGCCTTGTTCCTCTCCTCCTCTCTTCCAGAGCACTATGGGAAAAAAGAAATTCAATCTCTTTGAGGGAGGGGAAAGGGGTGGGCTGTAGAAATATTTGACTGAAAATAACCTCCATGCTAATTTGAGTCCTGACAGCCAGCCACTCTTGAACAAGAGCCAGGTTCAGCTTGTGCCTGGGCTCCCCTCAGGGGCCAAGGTGCCTGGGCCAGGCTCTAACAGCCTGCTGCTACTCCTGCTCTCCCAAGGCTGCTCTGCCTCCCCAGACTCCTCTGCTTGATTCCTGCTCACCACCCTCACATCTCCCTCTCCTCATCCCCATCCCCTGACTCCCCACACTTCTCCCGCTGCAGCCCCCTAGTCCCCTGCTGGCCACAAAGGCAGCTTGGGGTAGGTCATCTGTAAAAGTTAGGTCTCCCTTCATGTTAGTTGTGACAGGACCTTGCCAGAATTAAGACCCATTTACTGCAGAGAACTAGGCTGTGTTATCTGGGATGGGCTGTCAGCTGCAGGGTAACATCCCTTCCCACTGGGCTGATATCAGAGCTGTCCTCTCCATCAAGCTGGGCTGGGCTCTGCCTCCTCCCAAACACTACAGACCAGCTGTACCACCAGGTGGACTGCGAGCACCCAATGAGCAGCAGGTGGTGGTTTGGCATGAAACACTGCAGCCCATCTCCTCACGCTGAAACCTCCCACCACCCACTATAGCATAGCAATGCTTCTTCCCTGCCTCCAAGCAGCTTTTTTTCTGCTTTCCTTTCCTTCAGACCCTACACAGGTAGGGTTTTTTTAAGGCAGAGTTTGGAGGCTTCCTTAATTTCGTTGACCAGATTCACCTCCCTTCCTAGGGGTCACAAGAGAGGGGCAGAAAAAGGCTCTCCCTGCAAGTAGAGCTGTTCTCAGTCAGGCACACTGATGGGAGGATCAACAGCAGACATGAGAGGTTAGTAGATCTCCTCTTTGCTCTTCACAGTGTGACACTACTCTTGATCTGTGGAGCTGATATATTTGGTGAACAGGTAGGACAGCAGTATGGGGGATAGGAACTATCTGCCATCAGGTACACTCATCCCACACTATACACTTGGTTTGTATCAGAGCTGCCCCGAGGTTGGTGGGTACCTACAAGGGTTCTGTCCCCCTGGGGAAAGGCAGTCCTGTGGGCTTACAGTCCCTCCACAAAGTCAAGCCCAACCAGTCTCATCATTCCACAAGTCTCTTGTTTACTATGCATGCCTGCTCTGCTTCCGCATTTTGCCCCTCCCTGTAAGACATCGGGTTTTTCCATCTGACCATCCCCAGATGCCCTTAGCAAGGCAGACAAGTCTCAACTCCTGATCTGATAATTCAGAATAGGCACCCACTGCTCTCAAATCAGAGCTCACCTTGCTGGAAGTCCTGTCAGCGTCCTTCCCTCCCAACCAGCTCCCCTGCACTTGCAGCATTTGGCTGCTGCCTTGGCTCCTCAGGCCAGCTGGGCCCTGCAGCCTGCTCCTGGCACAGGGGCTGAGCCTGCCCAAAAGTCTGTCTGACTCTCTAACACCAGGGCAACATGTGATATCGGGTGACCCAAAGCACCAGGGCTGTCCTGGATGCTGAAGTGACTTGTTCTCTGACCAGCTGTACGCTGTAACTTCTGCTGAGTACAAGCACACCCCTTTCAACTTTGTCTTTCACTGCAAGGGAGAGCAGCACCCAAGCCCTGTATTCTCCATGCCTAGGCGGGGAGGAAGGTGCAGACCTTTTTCTATGTTGCTTTGGATCTCCCATCCCTCTCTGGCTACAGCCAACCCCCTCTCAGCTTTGACTGAACTCACCCTCCTTGAACATTGGTGACCAGACTCATACACAGTATTCCCGTTTAGTTTTATTCTTGTTCATATCTTTACAGAAAATGGCACATAAATCACAGATGCTGGATGACTAGAAGTTGTTACAGCTCCATATCTCAAACACCTCAATACTGAATTCTTTTCTCACTGTATATACATTATTTACACCCCATGGGCTATCATCTAACACGTCAAACGACCGGGGGACAAAGACGAACAGGGGTTGGATGAGCGGGCTGAACATTTGACAGAAGAACTGTGGGGAAAGGGTGCTCACAGCTGAAAGCAGGACAGAAAGGGGCACCTGGAAGTCACTGTCCTATAGCTTTTGGAGGGGGAATAGTGCCTTACTGGGATGGAAGGGTGATGGTACCATGGAGTGGGTTTGGCTGTGTGAGTCTGAATGTGCTTATATGGCATGTATGTACACGTGGGTGTATCAGAGCAATGTGCATGGCTGTCATTCCCTTTAACACTCAGAGTGTGAGCTGGACAAATTTAAGTCAATAAATACATTAGGTGGATGTTGTTGTCTCACCTGCAATAATGTATTCAGTAAATAATTTAACCATCTGGCCTCTCTGCAAGGGTGCAGGGCTTTGGCATTTGGGGCAGAATCGGACCCAACTGTCCAGCACTGCAGGAGCCAGCAACGTGGGCTGGGGTCACCTCGAGTTGCCAGGTGGGACCAGGGTGTTGTGCCTGTGGGCTAAACCTGCCTCTCCTTGCCAAACAATGGTAAAACATAACCGCCCTAAAGTTGCAGCCCCTTCCCAGCAGACCTCAGAGCTGGGCAGGGAGAGATGGGCAGAAGGTGCAAACTACCCTGCATGAATAGTCATCATTTCACGCAAACACTGCCATGGGCTTGTCCTGCTGTGGCCTGGGACAGAAGCAGAGGTGACGGCCAGGGGAAGGTGGTGGGTCTGCTTGGGGCATGGTAGAATAGGGCACAACAGGAAGGGACCTAGGCAGCACTGGGGAGAGAAGTGCACCAAGGAGGGGCATGGCAGCAGAGCACAGGCTTGCTTCAGGACGGTAGATGGGTTTTGGGGCTGCAGCAGCAGGAAAAAGCCCCAGAGGCAGTCAAGAGGCTGAAGGGACCAGAGCCTTGGTGTCCTCTTGGGTGGCAATGATGATGTGTGTCCCCCAAAAGGAAGGGGTGGAGGGTAAGGAGGGCCTGGTGGGGCAGAGGAGTGAGGGGCAGGGGTATGCTCAAGGGGAGCAGGCAATGGGCACCCCTGCCAGGCAGCCCCAAACACAGAGACCAGGGCCCTCTTCCCTGGCAGGGGTGACCAGGGAAGCCTGACAGTCTGAGTAGGAACGTGGTCCCCAGAGGACACAGTGTCTGTCGGGGTTGGCTTCCACCACCTCTCTTCGCCCTAGATCAGCTTCTCCTCCTTCTGCGATGAGTTCAGCTTCTCCGTCTGTCTCTCATCCTCTGCTACTGCCACCTCCTCCCCTGTCTCCGTCTTCCTGCCTGGGGCTGGGGTGTCCCCAGCAATGGTCCCCAGGACTTTGGTGCTGTGCTCCTGAGCTTTGGCCCTGAGGGCGGCAATGCTGTTTTCTCTCAGTTCCTCCTGGGAAATGGTGGTTTTGGGATCCGGACCCCTCTCTTCCTTGTCACCTTTGTCAAGCTTGGGCAGGGCCTGGCGCTCCACCTCTGTCTTCCTCCCCGCCTCAGCCGCTGCTTCCAGAGACTTTTTGTGCATCCCTAAAAAGAATTGTTGGTATTCGGGTTTAGAAAAGCGCCTGGGCATGGGAAAGCCATCTTGAACTGAAAACAGCAAAGATAAAGAGAGGCCAGAATTAAGGAAAAGCAGAAACCCTCGCTTCATACAGCAGTCACGGGGAGCCACTTGCTCCAGCCCCCGTGCGAGGGCAGCCCAGGCAAGGCAGCTGCCTGCTGGGGTAGCCTGGCATCTGTGGACTCGGGGCTGCCCCCAAAGGTCTATAATTACTCTCCTCTTTATTTCTGTTAGTGAACTTAAAGCTAACTTGTCCCTACATGGGAATGAGGGTCTCAGACAGCAGCACAGTTGCCTGAGATTTACTGAGGCTGGGGAGGGAGATCCCTATTGCCTATTTCTGTATCAACCCACTCCACACAACCACCCCTCTGCCTCTCTCAGTTTCACACACATAGAATGACAGGACAGCCCCTCCTCAAGATGCCAGACAGTAGTTTTGGGGCAGAACCAGCCTGGGAGGTCAGAAAGAGGGAAGCAAAGAGCAGGAGTGTGGTAGGGTAGCTGCTACCTCCAGGTCTGCACAGAAAACCAAGTGAAACCAGACAGAAATGGAGCTCCCCCAGGCGTCAAGAGCAGGAGGAGGCAGCAGAGTGTTCCCTCTGGGACCTGGGGCAAGGACAGTGCATTTGGGGGTCCTGACACCCCACACAGCATCACAGGGCTGGAGAAGTGGGCCTGGGATGACCTCCTGCCCTGGATAAGGGTTAGAGTCTTTGCTCCAGGGCTGAGCATGAAGGATGCTTTAGTCATGGGAACTGAAGGCTAACATTAGCCTGAGCATGGGGGAAAATTCCTGTCCCAACCAGATTCTGCAGGTCAGGGTCCCAGGTCCTGCAGGAATTTGGGATGAGCAGTCAAATCCTATTGACGAGGGTCACTGGGGGACAGGGGGCATTCAGTGAGGCAGGACAGGGAGAGCCTCACCTTGCTGCCTTTCACCCATTTTCAACATGACTTTTATTTCTTCCTTGCTTCCCCCTCTTTGTCTCTACCCACTCATCATCACCCATGAAGGCAGCTGCTCTCTTACCCAGGAGCCAAGGGGCACAGGACTCCATGATGCCATCCTTGGCAGACTTGAGAATGGACTCAGGCAGTGGGATGGAGTGACGCACCATGGCACCGTAGAGCCCGTACTCAGCCATCACACTGCTCCTGCCCCAGCATTTCTCCCTCTTCCGCCACTTGGCCCGGCGGTTCTGGAACCAAACCTGGAGCAAGCAACAAGGAGGGACATGGGGTTTCTTGCAGGGAGACAGCATATCAGTCCCTTTCCCACAGGGGAACACACACGTTTGTGCAGCAGGATGAAGGCAGATGTGTGGATGCTCATCCTGAAGGCACTACAACCTCTTTTCCTATGCAGTAGACACCAGGTATCTCTCCCTCCTTCCCTCGCAGGAGCGGCAAGGGCCAGTGTGAAAACAGGTCCCACCCCTCTCCGCAGGATGTAATTAATTTGCCATTGCAGCATCTTTTTCTAGTGGCTTTTGGCTCTTGTGCCTGGGATTTTCTTTTATTATTTACTGGGTGTCTGAGCAGCAGCACAGAGCTGCAGGCAGTGGTGCCTGCAGGGAGGGCTTGGATGGGGGCGGATGATGGGGAGAAGCAAGAGAAGGGGGAAGCTGATCTGTGCGCTTTGCCCTGAATTCCCAGTTTGAAGAGCCCCTCATCTTCTCAGAAAATTGGCAGAATAATCTCTGAGCTGTGACCTGGGGGCCAGCGAGCAGAGGCGGGCGGCAATGGCGGGGAGGGGGTGATTCTCGCAGAAATCTATTAGTGCTCTCTCTCTGATTTCCATTCCTCTTGTCTCCCTCGCCCTCCTCCCTCCCCAGCTCCCCTCCCTTCCCGCCGAGCAGAGCCATCAGCTTTAGATGAAAAATTGCTCGAGGTCTATTCAGAAGGAGGCAAAGGAAGAGTCAGCCCCAGGGGCAGCCCAGGCCTGATTGAAAAATAAGTTAATTTCAGTTTGAATCGATGGGCCTCAGGCACTGAAATATCACGGGAAATTAAAGCAGCTGGTCCCCAGGGAACCACGCCATTGACCTGCGCTAATTAATGCCATGGAGTTACCAGGCCCCTCTCCGAGAGGCAACCCCTCCCTCCCCGCGGACACCCCAAACACCTCCTCATTTAACTAATTAGACTCACAGAAAATTGGGTGTTAATTTGTTTAGGATTTTTTTTTCTTTTCTATTTTTTTCCCTCCCTTCCCCAGAAAGTACATGGCAGAATGGAAATGAATGGCAGGGTCTCGCTGGCAGATGGATGCTCGGGGTCACTCCGCAATCTTCTCCAACTTGATTGCTTGATTAGGTCGTTAGCACATTAAAAAAAAAAAATTGCTTGCCGTCTGGCGCTGGCCTGATGAGTGGGATGAGGCGGGAATCGCCTGGGTAATTTATCTTTTTATACTGCAAAGAATTTGATTTCAATCTGCAGATATATGGAGGTGCCTTTGACACCTGTTTAACATTACAGAGCTGACAGCTTAACCCTCTCTTGTCCCCACTGTTTGTTTCCTTGAGGGAGCCCAAGCTGCAGAGGGGGGCACTGGCTGTCTGTCCCAGTCCCCCAGCTCTGTCGTGGGGACAGTAAGACTGATGCCAAGGAATGATGCCCTGCTCTCAGCTGGTAAGCTCACCTCTTCTACTTGCACAGAGAACTGCTGAGCACTGCAGCCCTATGGTGGGGACAGAGCTGCAGGGTAGGGAAGGTGGTTTGCTAACAGTGGTGACAGCCAGCCTTGGCCATTCCTGGGAGCCCAGCTGACCTGCTCCTGCAGAGAGCTGGGTGGGGTGGTGGTCCCAGTGGCTGTGATCCCAGCTTCTCCCAGCAGAAGACACTCTGTGCATGTCAGAGGGGATTTTACAGCCAGGCTGCTTCACCACACATCACCTCACCTGCATGATAAACAGTCTGATTTACACTTTCATACTGCCAATAGGTAACCTCTGGACCATGGATGGCTGCAAATCCTCCAGTGCCTGAGCAAAGACCCTTGGGAATGAACAGCCTCCTCTCTTTGCCTGCTTCTCCCTGCCTGTGTGTAACACGGGTTTGCTTGGCCCTGCAGTCAGCAGGTTATTGGCAGGATCTTTCACTCCAGGGGTTCCTCCCACTCCCAGAGCCCAGAGTGAAGAGCTGGAGGGGAACGGCTCACTCCCACTCCAACTTCAACCCAAAATTCCTTGGTTCTTTCTCACCCACCAGACCCAGGCAGTGGGACAGCCACCCCCCTACAATTCCATGCTGTGAGGGAGCAGCTTAACCCACCTGGGACAGGAGAGGGATCCTGCCTCTTCTGCCCTGGATAAACCAGTATAGTTAGATCCATCACAGCAGAGGTCCTCTCTGGTTTCAGAGAGAAATTCCTGCACAGTCTGGTGCCTGTAAATCTGTCTTGGATTGCAGCTTCAGTGACACCCTTCCACGCACCCAGAGTGGCTTGCAGGGCTCACCTCTGTAAAGCTGTTTTTGTCACCAGCTGACACACTTAGGATCTCAGCTCACAAACAGGTTTTTCCACCAAGTACCAAGTGGGCAACTTTTTAAAGTCTCCTCAGTCTTATTTTAGCAGATGCCTATTCACTGATGCTTTTACTACCTTTCCCTTTCTCCTCCCCACTGCCTTGATGCCCCAAACACCTTCCCCCATGCCTCACGCTCCTCTTCCCTTCTCCCTGGCCAAGTCTCAGCCTGCCCACTGCTACTAAACCGGATGCCCTGAAGCATCCCCTTTTCCATGGCAGTGTTACACAAATACTGGAGGCAGCAGAAGCTTTGCCAGCTGGCAGCCCAATTTTGACTAGAGATGGTAGAAAATTTTCAATCAAAAAATGCTGATTCAATCACACAGAAAAAACTGCGTCCAGCCAGTGGAAGTGTAATCAAAATTATCTATGGCTTTCTTATGAATGTTGTATTTTAATCTCAGATGCATAAGACATGCAAAATCTATGCTTTAAAGCCAAATGGGAATATTAAAATTACATCAACATCTCAGTAAGATTATTCTGAGATTTCTGAAACCAATTTTTGTTATTTAATGGGAATTTCCTCTTAGTTTTGACTAGGAAAAATTAAAGTTTGAAATCCCAGAATGTCTATCAGAACAGAAATCGGGAAGACCGACCATCTTACTATTTAATACCAGGAGCCATATCTTCATCTCATGCATGAAGTTGAGTGAAACCAGTGGTGCTCTTTATGGAATATTGCTGGGATCAGATCCCAGCCCAGCATCTCCACCACAAGCCAATCCCAAGGAACATGGAGAAAAAACCTCCAGCATGGCACTGGCAGCTCCCATGCCATTTCAGATCAACAGAATTGTTCCCTGTGGCCCATTTTTACAATTTTATCCTTATTCGGATGGCTCCATCAATGGGACTTTTTTCTCAGAGATCTCACTGCTTTCTTCAAATTTCTTGATGCATTACCAGAATTCTCCCATGCCTTGATTCTGAGCTGAATTATGCACTGGTTTTAGTAATTCAGAGGTATTTTCAGCTGTGTTGATACATCACCCACAGCTTCCAAATATGCAGTTATTTATTATTGGCACCTCACTTCTCCTGGAGTAGGTTTCACCCTTACATTTACTCGTGGTTTTGGTATTCTTCAGCCTCTTCCTTTACTTTTGCTTTACTTCTTCCAACCCTGTAAAATTTGATCTGCTACAAGCGATGTTTAGGTTTATCCACGTTTCCTCTTGCCCCTTCCCATTCTGTGAACTGGCTCAGCTTTGTGAAATGCTTTATTGACATGGTTGTGCACCTTCCTTCTCGCTTGCTTTCATGTGGTTCTCTGTTGCACAGCCCAGGGTATGGTAAAAAGGTTGTGCTTCCATACCTCATGGGCATTCTTGAAACCCCCTGACTAATTTTGGAGTGAAGCACATCAGATGTGCTATCGCAATCTGATGTGGAGAGGTGTCTTTTGGACCAATGTGCTATATCTTAAGAAGTTTTACAGCTCTTTATTTTCACACAAACATCGTCTGGAAAACCCAGGACGCTTGTTCCAGGAAACTTTTCCTCAAAAAATGGACAACAGAGTAAAGTGGACAGGTTTGTCTTGCAGTATTGCAAAGCTTTCTAAATGGGAATGTTTCTAACTTTAATCATCATCTAATTCTCACCTCCAGTGCCCTTTGCCCAAAGCAATAAAAGTTGAGACACTCTGTGCTTGACCACAGGGCTGCAAGAATTTTAGAGCTGGACTTTTGGAGTCAAGACTGGCAAGGACAACCTTGCCAGTTTCCTCCTCTGAATCACAAATGACGACTGACACTTCTTCAGATTATTGATGATGCAGAAGAGCCAATTGTAGGAGGAGGAATCTCTCATTTTGCAAAGGGACGTGAGACTCAATGTGTCCTTGTTATCCGCATTCATTATATTTGTTAGTTTGTTTACCTAATCAGTGCCTGAAACACTGTCTGCTAAAGAGAGAAATCTCTCTGCGGTTGGCCATGACACAGGAATCTGAATTAGCAAAGGGGTATTTTAAAGCATCTATGGTGTTTTGGTGTATTGTTTCAACCTAAAATTTTCCACTGGTTACACTCATTTTCTTGGCTGCTACTTTCCAAGCTAGTATACACAGACAAGAGAATTTGTATTGGATTTTTTGTCTTCCTAATATTAAAAAATGTTATTTTCCCTGCGCAAGCATGCTTCGTCTATTAAAGAAAAATTCCAGGCTAGATGACGGTGAATTTTTGCTTCACCAAATCGTTCATACTGCCTTAGAAACAGCATTTCAACAGGGGTCTTTCAAAGAACAAGCCTTATGGAGCACAAGCCAGTCCCAGCCCAAAGCAGCACAAGCTGAATGTCCACTAGATGGCCACAAGCAGATGAATGTCCGCACCTGCAGACACACCGACACAGACACACAGACACTCCAGCACACGCCTTTGCCAGACTGCGTGGAGCAGCTGCACACAGCTGTTAGCAAACCAGTATCTAAAGCAAAGGACAAAATCCCAAGACCTCCAACAGCTACGCTGAGACCATCTCCCCTGCCCGTGGACTGACAGGTATATCTTTGCGTCCCTGCCACTTTTCCACTTGAAGCCCTTTGGTGGATCCAGCTGCAGACGAGGCAACACCTCCAGTTCACCTCCACACTCAGGGCCCTGCTGCCACCTCAACACTCATTTTCTCCTGACAACTACAGCTCTCCCTTTCTACCTCCTCTGACCCAACAATGAGAGTAGTCAAAATGAAAACCTCATCTGAAAAAACAGAACCATCCTCACCCTCATATTGGACAGAGCCTGTGGTCCCAGCTGAGTTCAATCTGAAGATGTGAGCACTGCAAGGAACAGCCTCATATCTTCCTTGGAGCATGTCCCCGTCCGTACCCATGAGCACTGGGGCTGTAAAATGAACTGCCATGAGGTCTGACTGTGCCCCGGAGCTTCCCTGAATCCCTCTCTTTTAGCAATCACCACAGAAAGCTTCCTGGCTGCTGGTGGAGACTGCACCATTTGAGTAAGCCTGGAAACAGTTTACTGCTGTCTTTTGAAATGTAATGTCAAAATTATTGGCACTGTTTATGGTGACATCACTTTCTATGGCTGGTGTAAAGTGGTCATGAAGTTAAATGAGAGCAGTAAAGGTTGCACATGGGCTGCATGGCTGATCACAGGACTCATCATCCCTCCTCTTACTAAACACTGGGAAAGAGCTTTCTGAGCTCACATTAGAAAGAGCAATTCCTGCACACAGTGTGACAACAGCCCTTCTTGATAGTAGCTGGAGTTGTGTCCAACCCACTTGGCTAACAAGTCCAAGCAGACACACAAGATGAGCTGTGAGACAGCACTCATCCCTCCTAAGCAAAGATATGATGGTTCACTGAAGCTTGGATCTCCTCTGAGCTAAAATAGTAACAAGGGCACACATGGAATACAGGCTTAATATGGCATCCAGCAAAACAGTACACGTTATTACCATGCCACCGATCCTGCAGACTAGGCCTACCCCCTGAATCCTACTCTTAAAAGCACTACATGGGCCAAGTATTGCTACTCGTTGCAATTTATGTGACTTATGCAACCAAAGCTGGAAAATCCTGATTGACTAGGACACATATCTTAAACTGTGTTCCTATGGCAAATCTGACGCTTTCACCTAGCCTTGCCACCTCATATAGTGACATGTTTTTTCACTTCTTGTTAATAACCTTCAAAAGGAGAAGAACTTCATTTGCTGCAGGGCTCCCATCATCCCCATAGAAAAAAAAGTGTGCACATGACATGCATAGTTGGTACAGTGAAATCAGTGGTTCAGCACACACTCAATCTGTGCATCACATCTGCACATAAAATGCATCTCTGAGACACTGACTTCACCATGGCCATACTGTGATTCCAGCTGACCAGTAGTTTAGTTGGTGCTACAGCTCTGTAGAGGCTGCCATATGCTGGGACATGGCAGATAAACACCCAAATTACTCTTTTCCTAACATGGTGATTGAAAAACAGGAAAAACATCAGGGTCGTAGGTGTGTGATAGTCACAGGAAAGCTGACAAGAGCACACTCATCATCCTAGTCTACACAAACCCAGGGAGGCATTTGTCATCGTCACAAAGGGTGATAGTGCACATCCATCCTTAGGGTGATCACAATGCCTGACTCCGTTAACCAAGCTGCTATCCTGCCTGTATTATTTCATTTTGCCTTCTTTTCTTCCACTAACACTGCTCTGTGGGTCCTCTAGCACAGAGGAAACCTTAGTATAGATCTTCATGAGTATCCATATGCAATGCACACTCTGACCATGCAGGGAAGCACAATAATTATCATTTTCTTGTTGCAGCAAAATGAGCTAGGACAGTCAGAAGAGAAATGTCACATACCCTTCATAATGCCCTTCAATGGGCACTAAAATCAGACCATGGGATGCCAGGATTCCTCTAAGGCTGTGGAGCATTGCCTGTGCTCTGGGACTGCCCCCTGCATGCCTACAGCAGCTCCATAGTGTCCTTTCCTTTACCAGTATACACCAAGCAAAGGGCAAAAGTGCTCTCCAGAAGAAAAGCATAGGCACCAGAGGTTGTGCACCAGCAACAGAAAGTGTCTGCAGTACTCCCTGGTACCCACTGTTTTCCAAGCTAAGGCCCTGTGGGCATGGGGACAGTCCACAAGATCCCCTGAGGGGTACAGCGCACACTCACTAATGCACTGTACTCTTGGGGCACTGAAGCATCAGCTGGAAGATATCTACACAAACATGTGATGTTTTCTAAAATGTTATAAGAAGTAATCAGCTTCCATGCAACAGTTTGGACTGAGCACTAAAAGGGGAAAGTTGCGGCCCTTTACAACCTTCTCTTAGGAAGGTACATGGTAAAGATGATGTTTGTAATTCCTTGCCTCATGCAGTGAGAGATATCTAATCACCCAAACTCAGAAAATCCTTCATGGAGCTCTTAAATCTGGGGAAGGAGGAGGACCACCAGAGCTGTGCAGAGCAGTGCAGAACAGTGGTCTGGCCCCTGACCACCCCTCAAGAGGTAGGACTGGCAGTTGTCTTTAGGGTGGCCCTTCAGCGCTTTATTCCTATCACATGTCTGCTCCTGGCTCTATGTGTTCCTCAGCTCTGTGTACCCTTAACCTTCTGTGGGTAATTCACAGCTCCAGGGGTTTTCACATGACATCTTACAGATGCAGAAGATTGATGCTCCAGGCACTGGCTGCTGCTGTGCTGTTGACGCTTGCAGACAACACCATCAGCTCAGACTAGAGCACAGCACAGCTAACAGTGTGACCTGCAGAGCTGCCAACAGACTGTGGGTGCTGCTTGCACCAGGACGGCACATCTGAGCTCACAGTACACTTCCAGGTATCCCCCATGCTTAGTCCACCCAAGCTAAGATCTCCCAGGCTGGGACTCTCCCTCAGTTGTCACTTACACACTGAAGCCTTGATCTCGGTCATGGTCATCATAGAAGCTCAAGAAGTTGACCAAGTCAACAAAGAAATAGTGGGCTCCTGTAGTGACAGTCATGGGACATTCTAAGTTGGAAAGAGGGCAATGAAGCCAAAGATACAAAGAGACCCAGATATCAGAAACACCGATGGACATAAAGCCAGTTCCTCTTTTCTGCTCCACAGAAGGAACTGCCAGCCTCATGCATGTACACATCAGGGTCAGCAATATATCTGTTGAGGACTAGACTTCTCTACACTGCCTGTGCAAAACCTGGCTCACAGAACACCCAAAGAAGGCCAATGAAAAGGCAGAGGAGGTTTGTGCTGCCAGAGAAAAATAAGAACTTGTTGAGATCTATCAGGGTAAAAGGAAACAGAGAAAAATAGATCCATTAAGAAATAAAGGGGAGAGTAAATTAACTAAGTGTCTAAAATGCCCGTGTTATTGAACTATTAGAAAAACCTCTATTCAAAGTCAGGAAAGGAGGAAAACTTCATCATAAAGGGTCATTAAAGGAAAACACAAAGACAGCCATCAGCTAGTGCCTCTGCCAGGCATCCTAAGACTGGAGGGGAATTAACTATTCAACTTGCTGGGCTGACCATTATTTTTTTAAAAGCCAGTTGTGAAAAACTGCGGTGGTATCAGAAGAGAGAAAAGAAAGTTCATCATTAAATGAAGGAGTGAATAGAAGTGTTCCCAGCACAGGGATTTGGGGTAGCATTTCCAGAAGAGTTTAAGTGATTGAGGAACTGCAATGCCTATGCAAACGCTGAGAAGTGTTACCCTTAAACAGCTGTCGTTAAGAAAACGAGGGAGGGATGTGGGGAAGAGTTGTCACAGCCTGGCATCAAACCTGCAGAGCCATTCCTAATTCTCCTGGACATGACAGGGAATGCCTTTGCCAAGGCACTCCACAGAAATGGGCTATGGCATATTCTGTTGTCTATTTGTCTTTCCTCTCTCAGGGAACTCATGTGCCCCAACACTTGAAAGTGTCTGACCCTTGGTGATAGTGTCTCCAAACCAGGGAGAGAACAAGCAAAGTCACTGCAAAGAGTGCTGTTTCCCTCCCAATACTGTGGAGAAGCACACCAAGTTCACAGTTCTTTATGCTGGGACAGCCATAAACATCTTGCAAGGAACAGAGCAGAAGTCAAGGACATGCAAGTTTAGGTTTATTTGTTTTTCTGTCCCATTTAGAAAATCGATCAGTGGCTAAAACAACTCAGGGACTGAACATAGAGGGATAAGACAGTACCTGGGTATAGAAAACATTCATAACTCTGTATCTCCACATCTGCATTAAACAGACCTTTTGAACTCACCTACAGCCCCAGCTGTAACAAAGTAAATCCCACATCTTAGGCTGGTATTCTGCATGGTGGAGCAACAAACTGAGAGTCCCCACTTCCTGACCCTCCATTTTCCTTCCTTTCTCCTGCCACACATTCTTTCTCTGTCCAAAAGCATGCAGTGTAAGACTTTTCAGACAGGAATCCCTTTGGGAAGGGTTGCCTGGGCCCCTGCTCTTGCCCGTCACCCAGCCCCTCTGTTTGCAGCCCTGGTAATTAACTTGTAAACGAAGTTCTAGCACATGGGCTGAAAACAGGCCATAGATAAAGGGTAATGAAAACAATCCATTACAGAAAGGGCCAAATTAAACAACTCTTAATTGAAAAATGGAAATGAAAATGAATTTAGATCAACTAAACAAGCATGTTATTGAAGAGGCAGCAAAGTGGATGAACTCCTAACATACCAATTAAAGACATGGAGGCAGAGATGCACCATAAGCCACGAGAAAAACTCATAATAATATTCTCACTAAGCCAATAAGTTTGATTAGTTTTATTACTCTCACTTGTACACTTCCTACATTTCTAAAAGCATAGGGGAAGTTAATGACACTTATCTGATATCACACAGCCATAGCTTGCCCCAGTGCTCAGGAATTACTGGCAAAGGTAGCCAGCAGTAGCTGCTCAACTCTATTTCACGATTAACTGCTTGCAGGGCTCCTTGAAAATAGTATTTTTTATATATATATATATGCATGTATAATGAATATATAAAAATATATTTTGAAATGTGACTCACAAAACAGCAACACTTTAGGTGTCCCCTTCACCTTGGTAATCTACCTTCAACAACCCTGACCACTCTGGTAACCTCCTTACAGCTACATGGCCTCCATAAACCTGCTGTATAGAGATTCCAGTTGGGACCCACTGGGCACTGGCAGTGTGCCTCATGCTGGCCTTTCTCTGTTCTATGTATGAGAGTCACTCAAAGTTTTACCAAGAATAGACAAGTTCTCACTTCTTAGAGTAACAGTGATAAGCTTGGAAAATCCAACACCACCACTACTTTCTGCATCACTAAGAAATCCTTCGTCAGCCATTCCAAGCACAGATTCAGGAAAGGTTACCAACTGCATGGAGTAATCACAGCATTCCAATCTTACACCATGGGATTCAGACTACAACTCAGCACTCTGCAGCAAGCAAGAAAAGCTGTCAGGAGAGCGAGAATCCAGGGCTGCTAAAGCTGCATAAAGTTAACTTTTCCTTCACACTTTCTATTATGTTTCCTGGAGGAACTCCTTGGGTTCACTCCTGAGCTCACTCTCAGTGCAGCTCAGGTTCCTCAGGCCTTTCCAAATTATGTTCACCTCTAAATAGAGAATCTTTTTGCAAAAAATGAAGCAAGCTAAGGCTATTGTTCTGGAAAAATACTCTCTTGGTACAAATGCTTCCCTCCAACTGACTACTCTTCTTGATTTCTCCATCCCTGTTCAACTCCCAAATGGCTGCACGGTGATACTGAAATGCATTAATCTGAAAGCAGCTAAACCAATACATTTTCAATTAGAGATTTAGTTGACCTTGTTTTGGTTTTAGCCAAAATTTACCTTTTAGCTGCCTTACAAAACTTGCTGGATACACAGACAATCCCCACTTCTCATGCACAGCACCAGACCCTTTTTGGGATTCCTTTTGCTTACATGAGCATTTATGTGTTCCAAAATTTATGGGTCCCAAAATTCGTCATCCACATAATTACCATACGATCTTTTAACATTATGAACCAACAATTTTTAGCATTTGTATTATCTTTCTCAATTGATTAGGTCCCTAAAAAGGTGACTCTAGTGCCCCCCCCCCAATGGCAGTCAGGATCTTAGTTTTGGGAAATCCTAATTAATCAATTTGTTTGATTGGTAGGAGACATATTTTAAGGACAAACATACACATTCATTTCAATAATCCCAAATCGAACTGTTACTGAACTTTAATATTGAAATTACTGTGTTTAAAGTTCAGAACTGCTACATATTAATAAATTCAATAGGAATAACTTACCTAAAATCTACACATTACACTTAAGAGTTATTTGTTATGAGAAAAAGCAGTTTAAGTCAGATGTCACAACACTTGTCAGCTTGAGGCCATGTTTAATACTTCATTCTGTTTATTAAGATATACTTCCCCATAGGAATCTACTTACCTCACCTGGATTTTACAGAATGGTCTGTATTTATTCTAATAGGGGCACTTCAATTTTTCTGAATATTCTTTCAAATACTTTTATTAACCTGGAATTTTTCAAGTATCTTGCAAACTGGCCACAGTGACATCTGGTCTTACTTGTACATAGTGTCTCACTTTGAAAAAGAATTATTTTCCCAATGGGAAGATGCTTGTTTTCCTTCCAGGAGCAGCCAGCTCAATGAGGGAGGAAGACACACACACTGTTAAAGAGTGCTGCCTTAGAAAAAAAATTACATGTTCATCTTCTCTTTAAGTGGAGGATTTGAATATTTTTTTCCTGGATTCAATGTTCTCTCAAACCAATAACTTTCTTGGCTCTGATGGCTATCTGTAGTGTTCTGATGAAGGTTTTACCTGCAAACAGTTCCTATATATCATTCTTTCAATTGCACTCTTTGAATTCCACTTTCATATCAAATTTCATAGGTGATTTACTTTCTCTTTGACTACTACCTCCTGAGAAATAATTCCATGAATGAAAATAAGTGACAGATATCACTCTTAGGTGTGGATCCAGTGAGAAGCCACATGGAATGCTGTGGAAGTCCACAACATATGATGCTGACAACAATCTTAGAAAACACTTCCATTAATAACATACAAGAGGGAGAGAGGAATGTTGAAAGGTAAGAGGAACTGTAAGCCACAATGAAAATGAAAAAATATAGAGCTCCCTTGAGCAGTTGGAAACTCATGCAAAGAAAAAAGTTCAACAATGCAGAACTATAAATATTATGAAAATGGGAATAAAGATTCATTGTCAGCTGTCTCTTCCAAGGGGCATTAAATGATGTTAAGAGACTCAAAGCTTTGCTTCACTCAGGCAGTTCTGCTGCAGAACTTCTTGCTGCGGGATATTAAGATATTTACATGTGTTCAAAATCCCAGGAGGCTGATAACGTACTCTGTAAGTATCACTGGATAGCTGCCCTGTTCTCATACTCTAGCACTAACCTCTTGCGAGTGTCAGAGCTGGTAGGGCAGTGAATATGTTTGTTAGACAAAGTTAACAAAATGCCATATGAAACCCAGAGCACTGAAGGGAAAATCCTGAGGAAACAAACAAACAAACAAACAAACAAAACAAAGCTGTCCAAAAAAAGTTTGAAGTGACTGAATTAGATAAATAGAAATAAATAAATAAGGAAGCAAGCAGACCAGTGCTAATCCAAGGCTGTTCCTACAAGGGCTCAGAAGTCCAGCTGAACCAGTGTGAACACACCCAGCATGCAGCTGTAGGCATGTGGTCCCTTATCTTCAGGAAGACTGATAGGCAGGATGGGCTTCACATAAGAACAACATGATTAAGAGATGAATGTGTGATTTGTGAAGGATGATTTAAGGAGAGGTCTTTGTAACTTGTGTAAGCAATGGTGAAAACCAAAAGTGAAAGCCAGGAGAAGAAACAGCTTAGGTTTATTTAAAGAGTGTGAACATTATAACAAGGGGGAAAGAATTAGGCTCATAACACAAAGAGATAAAGTTGAAAAGGAATATGAGGTGAAATATCAAGAAGAATTATCAAAGGTGGGAATCATCTTGGCATGGCTTGTCACACACAAAAAAACTATGGAAAAGGAAATTTCATAGAATATGTGGTAAGGGATAATCAGTTGCTGACCTACCGGAAAGAACAATGGTGCTCAGGACTTCCACATAACCCCAATGTTCACCCTGGCAGGGTGCTCATGCTCTCACACAACAATGCCACATAAATTCTCTTTCTCATTATTTCCTCTTTTCATGATGAGCAAAACTGTTACTCATAAGCACTTTCTTCTGGAATACACATGCCATTAGTTACACCTTATAGTCAGACCATGGGGTGCTTCTGCTGTCCAAGTCTAACCTGATCTTTAGAGCAGAGGGGTCAGGATAAGAAGCCTTCCTAGTTTTAAAAATTCTGCAACACAGGGAAAGTAGGCAGTTGTTTATTAGCCAGCTGCAGAATGATGTGGCAGCAAGTCAATGACAGTTAAAGATACATTAGACTCTATTTTGCCTCTGTATCAGGTAAAACACTGAATCTCAGCACTAGAAGGATGCTCCAGAGGCTGAAGCAGTACATGCAGTGTCCAGCTCTGCACTGTCTGCCATAGTATCTCCCTCCACCTCACACATAGTGAAGGTCCTCAGCTCTGGACAGAGAAATTGTGCCTCTGGAGTTCAGCATATACTGTGCCACCAGATAAACCTCTTCGCTGAAAAGGTCCTTTACAGGGAATCAAAGGATCCTCTTTCTAGGACAGCATCAGTTGGTGGGTGCAGGCAACACTAAACTCTGGTTAAGTCTCTCCTCTCTTGATGTCCTACAGTGTCACAAGCAGAGAAATTACCCTCCATCCATCTCACTCTCTCGAGGCAAAGCATCAGGGCTTGTTGCTCAGAGCAAAATCCTAATGTATCAGGTAAGGTTTCAGATGATGAGCCATTATCTCTGAAGACTGGTGGAAATCCTGTCAGCATGAAGGTTATCTACAAGCTGTTAGGTCAGCAGGAGTCCTGCCAGATCAATGGGATACGAAGCACGAGTTGCTTTCTTAAAAATGTCACTCTTGATTAATCATAAAAATAAGGCTGGTGAGGGGGTCTCAGGACTGAGGGGAAAAAAGGCTGCACTTTTGTTTGCGAGGATCTGCCTGTCCCTGCACAGGATTATGCCTCAGCAGCTTCCAGCATCAGTGTTATCTTGCTAAGTGCCCTCTGAGCTACATTCCAAACCCACAATGGAGCAGCCTCCTGGGCCATCTCTTTAGCAAAGAAAGAGCCTCGATTCAAGAAGCAGCTCAGCAGGTTCTGGGCATGCATGAGGGACTGGACAGAAGGAGAAACTAGGGAAACTAGGACCCTCCCAACACCATGTAGCACTTAAGACAATGTCTCTTGTAGAAACTGCTATACACCAGTCACAGAGGCAACTACTGCCACTGTGCAGAGGACCAGGCCAGTTTAGCTCTCAGCCAGCCCAGAAATATTACCTGTACCTGCTGCTTAAGCCTTGGCCATTACAATCCTGTGCCTTATGTAGCAACCTGGCAGGAGCAAGTCATGGGTGAAGGGAGGCAACAGAAGCTGCTGGAGCCCACCTTTGTGAATATCACATGTAGTGTGTCCAAGCACATTGTGCCTCCCACACTGTACACAGCAGCTGTAAGTCTTCTCCAGCTTTTTGGCTGTAATGATTGCTCGCACTGATTGCTGCCACACAGGACAAAGGATGGTGCTGGCACAGCCCTGCAGCTCGGGCTGCTCCTTTTCACTGGAGGATTCACCACACAGTGGTGATACTCCACGCCACCTTGTTCTACCTCCTCACAGTGGCATGATAAGGCTAACATGCAATTAAAACCCAAATGTTAAAAACTGTAAGCTTAACAAAATTTAACAAATTAACAAAAAAAAATAGAAGAAAAAATAGCCCCAGAAACTTTTAGGGAAACTTCACTTGAGGAGGCATTTGCCTTCTCAAGTGAAAATAATGGTGTAAACACCTCACTGAGACTCCCCCATCATTCCCACACTGAATCCACCCACAGCACTACTAGCTGCCTGTGCCAACTCTGTGCATCCTTCTGTGCCCAATGGAGCAGAGATGAGCTCTTTCCCTCCAACAGTACCGACCCAGACACAGTCTCCAGAAGGTTCTCTTCTTGCCTATACCTTCTTTCCCATAGCAAGTCCTCGAAATTCTGTGGTCTTTTTTGCATGCCTGTTCTCCTTCTCTGATTTAGGATTCCCTCTGTTACACACACCCTAAATCACTTGTACAACACACAACACACAGCACATGTTGACATACAAACACCAAATACAAATCTGCCAAGAACAGCTGATCTCTCTGCCTACCCATGGAAAGCACGGGAGTGGACAGCCTGGGGAAGTTTATTCAGAGAAATGTCAGTCTTCCCATGCTGTGTTTTCTTCAGGGAGGGATGGAAATGGCTGAGAGGAGCACGATAAGGGGGTCCAAGAGATATGTTTACCTGTATCCTGTCTTCTGGCAACTCTGTTTTCATGGCCAACATCTCTCTAGCATATACGTCAGGATAGTGGGCCTCATTGAAGGCCTTTTCCAGTTCCTCCAGTTGGTAGGATGTGAAGATTGTCCTGAGGGGAGTAAAACTCTTTGATCAAAAAACATAAGAAGAAGCAGCAAAGATGATGATGAGTCAGAGAAATGGACAGTGAAACCAGTGAAACTTGGGTAACCTGCTAACACATAACTTTTCCCCATCTCCTGTGTTTCTGTGCCCAAAGGTCAGGTGCCAGGGTGAAAGGAGAACCAGAAAATGCCAGAAGACAGAATTTTAACAGTTACAAATCACCTTTCCTTTCAAGGACCTGCCTCTGGAGACTGTCCCTCCCCAGCAGTGAACACCTGAAGTGATGGCAGCTGCTCTTACATCTCAGACTGCACTGCCTCTTTCGAGGATCCTAGTGGATGTCCTTATCCTTTATGTTCCCTGCAACTTTGAACCCACCCCTGGCCAGGCTTAAAACCACACCTCTCCTCCTCTTGCATCAAGACATTTCTTAACCCTATGATAGTCACACTGAGATGAAGCAGCATCCCCTCAGCACCCTGCCTGGAGAGGTGCTGAGCCCTTTCCCAGCTGCTGGTACTTAGCCTTTTCAACCTCTATGAGCAAGTAATCCTTCAGCTCGAGTCCCAGTCCGTGGATGAATTCTCTGAATGTTTTATCCACTCTGCTCCCCACCACTTTTCACCATCCTTCCCCACAAAAGCCAGGGCCAGCTCCCTTCCTCTGCCTTTACCCTGGTTGCTCCCACCCCGATATCCCATTAGCTGCTCCCTGACAGTTTGCATTACCCCATTATCCTCTGGAAATCCTCCTGGACTGCTCTGGGCGGGCAGCAGCCCAACCCACCTTCGCACAGCCAGTTCTCAGTTTGGGACAACCAAATTGCAAAATCAGCAGCTGGAAAGCTGAGACAGATGAAAGCCCTTCTCCAGCGAATTGATGAGAAGTCTCAGACCACTTCCACTCCCCGAGGATTAAAACTCCCACCCTTCAACTCCTCCAGTACAGAAAATGCAATTTTTGATATAAACTAACAATACTCTGATGACAAAAAAACCCCACAAACAACACCAACAAAAAAACCCAAACCCAACCAAACAAAAAACACCAAAAACCCCAAACCAAATAGCAACCAAGAAACCAAAACAAAACGAAAAATTCAACCAAAAAAACCCAAACCAAAATAAAACAACCCTCAACCCAACAACGAACTGCAGCCTTTTTCACAAAGTCAATGTATAAATATCATCATTCTAAGAAACATGTAGCTCCCGGAAGGAAAGAGGAAATAGTCTTA
Source organism: Myiozetetes cayanensis (assembly GCF_022539395.1). NCBI lineage: Eukaryota > Metazoa > Chordata > Aves > Passeriformes > Tyrannidae > Myiozetetes > Myiozetetes cayanensis. The sequence goes on from NW_026087853.1 coordinate 22,069,146, forward strand.
TTCTAAAATACATCCAGATTTCAGAAAAGCCCTACAATTCCAGAGATCATAAAGAGAAATTCTCAGAAATATCCTCCGCTATACAGAATGAAATCCACCAGATCGATAACATTACTAACAAAAGCAGCATGCAAATGCAAGGGACCTGCCTGCAACCAGACCCTTCTTTAAATTAATTCTTAAATCCATTCTCTTTTCAAACCGTTTTTCTTCAATTCTGACAAATCTATGAATTCTAGGGACAGCAGAGGCACATTAATTCGTGTATTTTCTCTCTCTGGGACCACAGGATCCAATTTTGATCCAGTTTACATTTCAAGCATTCCCCTCCACCTTCCTCCGACAATAGCTCAGAAGCCCGTCCAGGTTCAGCGGCAGGAAGGTTTTGCCTGACGTTCAGCTCAAGTTTCCCCTTTTAGCTCATCCCCGGGTAGCCCGTTGCCCTTTTTGGTGTTTATCCTGCAGCTATATGCAGGCTATTGGTCAGTCATCTCCCAACCCTTCCTTGGTCCAACTAGGGTCTTAACCGTTTAGTACAGAATATACAGCTACAGACAAATGCTGCTGGTCTGTTTCTGTCTAGAACTGAAAATAAAACAAATCCGCATCCAGATGGGGACCTGTACACCAGTCTCGGCTGTGTTTTCACGCAGCCTTGTCCGGGCCACAAATAAAATGAACTCGTATTTACTCCAGAGCACCCAAACTGGTAATATTTGCCTGTGGAGGGTCTCCGAGTTCGGGATGAGCCCTACAGACCGAACCTCCTGTTGCACACATAGCAGGACGCCTCCTGGGATAGTCGGTCTCCTTCCACCCCGCATCCTGGTAAGCTTTCACTGGGGCGTCTTTTAATCCACCTTTCCTGCATCGTGGCAGGATTGATTTAATTATTCCTAAATCACCCTCAATGGATGGTGCCTGGCCTTCCTTTGTCCTGGCACTCCGGCCACAGCAATGCCAGAACCCAGCACGGGATTTTTCGTTTCTGTTTATAAGGCGCAGACAATCCAACTCCTTTTTAACTGTGGGAGAAGTCAGGCAAAGTCTATTATCCTGACCGTGCTGAGGGGAACCAAATCCCAAAGAGGATCTTCGTTTCCTAAACAATTTTCCAGCCTTCTTCAGCTTCTCTGAAGATTGTCTCTGATTCCCAACTATTTAATCTATTGGCAAAACATTTATTTCTAAGTAATAAAATATTTAAATTATTGATAGGAATTCTGTCTTACTGACAGCCAATATTAAGATTGCTGTATGTGGAGTGGGAACGGGTTTTATTTCTGACAGGTGGATGATTTTCGCTTCCCGAACACTGGTGATCCCTATTCCGCCTAGGTGCTCGTGGGCTGCTTGGGATTAGGAATACCTGGATCCGCAGCCAGAAAAAAAATTAATAAAACGACACCTGTGGTCGATCCCCCCGCTCCCTGTAGGCACGTCCCCAAATCCGATTTATTTTGAACAGGGAGAAAGAAAAAGGGAAGGAGCCGGCGGCGGGTGTCGGGAAGAGTATTTTGCTCCAGGCTGGAGCGGGTCGGCCCCGCCGGGGCGGCGGGGCTCGGTGGTGCCCGGTTCCCTAGGGACTGGGGCAGCGAGAGCCGGTGGGGTGGCCGCCCCTGGCTTACCTGTGCCGCCTCTTCTTTCGTTTCTTGCTCTGGTTTAGGGAAGATTTGGACATTTTTCGGTCGCTGGAGGAGACATCCTCGGAATCTGCGGAGAGACAGGCAGCGGCTGTGGGCTGTGGGCTCCCTCCCCGCCAGGGACCCCCAGGTAGGGCCGGGCCCGGCAGCTCCCCTCCCTCCGCCGGCTGTGGCCGAAGATTTCGTTGCGGTCGCGCCGCGGACGGGGCACGACGCCGGCCGCTCCTTCCAGCGCGGCGCGGCCCCAGCGCCACTCCCGGTCCCGGTGAGGGAAGCTAGGGGCAATCCGCCCCGGACAGGGAAGGCTTAGGGCCGGGACCGGACTGCAGCTCTCGCCTCTCTCCCCTGGAGTCGTTTCCTTAGGCTGCTGTTATCTTGCTGCTAAAACTCAGATCCCGGAGAGCTCAACCAAAACGTAGGAAAACGGGGAAGCTGCAGCCCCCTCCCCGCGGCCGGGCATCCGCGGCCGCCTGCCCCAGCCCGGGGATCCCGGACTGCGCCGCAGAAACACCGGAGCGGGGAGGGAGAAATTGAGGTTTATAGAGCTACCAGCAAAAACAAACCCCGGGAGAAGCTGGTGCCTATCTGCAACCCCCGACTTCCAAGAGGTGCAACGGCCCGGGGGTGTTAAGGACAGTATGCCGCCGCCTTTGCCCCGAAGGAGCAGCCGAGAGACGGAACCGGGACCCACATTTCGATGCGCGCTCCGGTCCCACTCCTGCCCGCGGCGTCGCGCAAACCTGCCTGGCCCCGGTGCCTTGTCTCTGCGGGCACGGCCCGGGTCGGAAACCGCGTCGGACGGCTCCGGCCGCTGCCGGGAGGAGGCCAGGGGTTGCCCTCTGGGACAGGCTCGGGCGCTGCTGCCTGCCGCTCCAGGGCTACCCGAGGAGGCCTCGGGAACGGGCCTGCAGGCAGCGTTGTGGGAGCTGCTGCCGTCTAGGAAAAGGATGCCGAAAGGCCCCTATTTCTCCGGCAACGACCTGGGGTCGCGGGGGACAGCTCCGACGGGGCTCCGCGCATTCCCGGGCCGGGCGCCCCCGGCCACGCCATCACACAGCGGCCGCAGCCCCGAACGGGGGAAAATACGGTCCCGTCCGCCCTTCTCCTCTTCCTCCGGATCGAAACGAAATCGCCCTGCCGCCGCCGGGCAAGTGGCCTCCCGGCGGGGCGCAAGATGCGGGCGGCTGCGCTGGTGGGGCGCGGCGAGTCCCCGGGGGCCGGGGACGTGCCTACCTGAGCTGGCCGTCTGGCTGCTGTCCAGCTGCCCGGGAGCCCGGGCCAGGGGCTGTAGGTGGACGCTCTGGGGGTCGGAGAGCACCTCCAGGAAGGTGGGCTGGGTGTAAAAGCTGGGGATGCCGCCGGCCCCCAGTAGCCCCATGCCCACGCCGCCCACCCCGGCGGGGCTGAGCACGGAGCGGGCCGCCAGCAGGTGCCCGGCGGGCAGAGAGTCCAGGGCGGCCCGAGGGTGCGACGGCGGCTCCTTGTTCAAACCCAGGATCTCCTGGATACCGAAACCGGTGCAACGGGGAGGGGTGGGCCCGGAGCTGGGCTTGACCCCCGCCGCGGGGGGCGGCGGAGGAGGTGGCGGGGCGGCGGGGGCGGCGGCCGCGCCGTCGGGCTTGGGCTTGCCGGGCAGGCTGGGGGCCAGCGCCGCGCCCGCTTTGCCCGTCATGCTGCGGCCGGCGGTCCCTGGTGCCCGCTCCGGGAATGCCTGGGAGCCCCCGGCTCAGGCCCCTTTTATCCGCCCAGCCGGGAGCCCGAGCGGGGTCAGAGCCGCGCAGCCAATCACAGGGGCCAGCCGCGATCAGGGATGCCAAAAAGCCGGCACCGGCGGCGGCGGGGCCGCTGCTCGGCGGGCTGGGGCCGGTGCCCGCCAGCGGGCTGGGGCCGCCGCAGCCCCTGCGCAGGGAAGGGCCGCCCCGGCCCGGTCCAGCCCCGTAGGCCCCGCTTCGCCTCCAGCCGTGCTGGGGAGGTGGGGTTAGGAAGGGAGGGAGGGATGGAGGCATCTCTGCTTTCATAAACACGCACGGCGTGGGGCACCGGTTCTGGAGGAGAGATGTGCAAAGCCTCCGAGTAGGGAAACGATGGACTCTCCAGCTTTCTTGCTCATCCCCTATTCTGAGATAAACATGCAGTCAGCAGAGAAATTAGGGACCTTGGAGGAAACCTGAACAGTGTTCCTTGAAAATGTAGATCTGGAAGCTTTGCATGTTGGAGAAACATTCATGCTGTCAGAGGAAGTGAAACAGTTGCTTGGACTCTCTAGACACCCATGCCCATGCCATCATTTCTGAACTGCACAGTTCCTCAGTAACTTGCCTTTCACCAGCTGTGGCAAGATAGCACACAGCTTGTCCTTGCCAGCATTACCCCAGCCAAAGACATTAAACTAAGAGAAAGCTAAAGCATCCCTGTTTCACTCAACCTGAGACCACAGCTTAACCACAGCATGTACCATGATAGAGGTCAATAGTCCACAGCATTGCTCCCAAAATTTGCCCATAGATGCCAGTTAATCAGTGGAACACCAAACTGGGTCTAGGACTGTAGCTCTGAATCAGCATGAGAAGCCTATCTTCTGCTTCAGCTTTAAGTGGAAGCAGCTCCCTGTTCCTCCTCTTCTTAGCTTTGCAGGCTTCTGGGGTGGTTCATCAGACCAAATGGCTGCTGCTTTCCTGTGAAAGGGAGGTTCTTCTGGCCTCTGGAGAAGGCTCTGCAGTGCCCAGTGCATGGTGGCAAGGGCTGGGAACTGTCTCTGAAAACTGTGGGATCTGTCCAGGATGGCCATAGGTGTTTTGGACTGGCAAAAGGGCACATCCTGCATACTTCAGAAATCCTGGTTTAAAGCCTTGGCCTGACAAAAGATTAGGACTGCTGCAGATGCTGAATATTACACCTTCCCTGAGCAAACCAGGGGCACCTCCACTGTGATGGCAGGATTGATGTGGCTGTCTACTGTTTGAGCAGCAGGGTGGTCATGTACTGACCTGGTATTCCCAGCCATTATTTTAAAGCAACTCCTGTCTCCACAGTGAAGGAAATGGTTCCTAAGAGGTGAATGAAGACTTCCAGGGCACTGTGGCTGGCTGCTCCCTAAGGGACGGGGAGCTGGGAGCCAAATGCAATAACACAGTCATTGGAGCAGAATCCCTCCAGCCAGGGCCCCCTCACACTGTACCTGACCAAGGCAAGCAGAGCAGTTGTGGGCAGTAGCCAGATTTAGCCTTCAGTCCAGATAACCACACAAGTTGACGGGGATGACGCAGATCCCTGTTCAAGCTGTGAAGTTCAAGTCCCACCCCCTGGGTGGGGGTCCAGATCAGTAGGGTACAATGGCAAGGTACAGGTATGTAGCTCTGGCAGGAGCCAGAAATGAGACCCTCAGGAACCCCTGCTGAGGGTCCCTCCAGGTCTTTCCTGACAACCTTGAGCAGCCATCTTCACTCTTAGAAGGTGGGGAGGTTGCACTACAGGCCTTGTGAGGCACATCTCAGGCACATCAAACCTTGGTTATGTCTTATCTGCATTAGCAGATAGGTACAGAGGGGTGGGTTCTCTGGATGTGGTAGCTCACGCAGTACTGACACAGAGCCCAACTTGACAAGCCCAGCAGAGCTTATCAGCCTGAGGTCCACTCTACAGTACGTGTCACCTCTATAATTTTTTGCTTCCTTGACTGGTGACTGGAAGTAGTTCATACAAAGTTAATGCTCCGACCACTGCCACCATATAGAGGTATAGACATAGGTTCTTTGCTGATGTATACTGGAGTTTCTGAGTGTTTTCATTGCTTTGCTCCAAATGCTTCATCACCTGTCCCCTGGGGTTTTCTTGTGGGCTTTGGAGTGGAATGTCACCCAACAGTACTCCATACATCCTCACCTCTGTTTTTTGTGGGGGTGCTGGAGAGCCCTCCATTCTCCTGATCATGTCTTCAAAGCTGTGAGGGCAGCTCTGTCCACCTCTGCCAAATCTCTGTGAGCTGCAAAACTCAGTCTGTAGCTGTCTGCTTTTCAATAAGCCTTCTCTCCTCTTTGCCTCTCTGCAAGCTTTTGTGATTAGGAAACTGAACTTGTATATCAGTACTTACCCATATTTCAATACCTCTGTGACTAATCTCTAGCAATATTTTCAACCAAAAGAAATTCTGTCTTTATTTGAGCTTTCCTCATTTAAATGGCTCAGATGGTCTCCTGGGGAGAGGAACCTTAGAAACCTCAGATCCTCCCACATTTTTCCGATCCAGCTCATTTTTTGCCTCCTTCCACAGTTATTCTGCATTATCCTTGATACTGAACTTTTCCACTTCTCCCATTTCTGTTTGAAAATCTGTCCCTCATCCAGGGCACACATATTGGGCTGACTTGGTTCTTCATTCAGTCTTGATTTTACTCCAGCCTTCTTCTGTCTCCATGGGCAACCTGAATCCCAGTAGAAGCAATGTTTGTCATTATCCCGAGTCTCCAAAAAAGTGTCACTTCTCCTCCATTTCTATCACATTTCAGTCAGCACGGGATTCAAAGCTGTCTTTTCTCTTTGTCTAGACAGACTTCAGTGGATTCAGTAGATGAAAGTGGCTTATAAAAAAGATGGAGAGCAACTTTTTACACCAGCAAACAGTGATAGAACAAGGGGGAATGGTTTTAAATCGAAAGAGGATAGATTTAGATTAGATATTAGGAAGAATTTCTTTACCCAGAGGCTAGTGCAGCACTGGAACAGGTTACCCAGAGAAGTGGTGGATGCCTCATCCTGGAAGTGTTCACGCCCAGGTTGGATGGGGCTCTGAGCAACCTGATCTAGTGGGTGGTACCCCTGCTCATGGCAGGGGGCTGGAACTAGATAATCTTTAAGGGCCCTTCCAACTCAAACCATTCTATGATGATTCATGCAGATAGGTCACAGACCTGATCTCCCTGTGCTATTCCATCTTCTCAGCAATGCATTTTGGGTCCTTCCAGCACAGCATCAGTTATCTTGCTTTTCTCTGCCTGTTCTGACAGTGGAAGTGGTCATGCAGTTCCTGCCTGTCTCCTTTCAAACCCTATACTGGGAAAAGTACTTTGAATAAAAGTATCTCTTAGTATGTTTCTATTTTAGCTGTGTTCTTAAACTTTGGGGAGCACTGGTGATCAACTGAAGTTGCAGTCCCTTGGCAGTTTCACATTATCCTTCCACCATATGCTGTACTGTAGATATAGGACATGATAATGCTAATACGACAAGAAGAGACACTTGCTGTATTAATAAAAACTGCTGAGACACAAAGACTGACCAGAGCTACCTGCCCATAGATGTTGTAAATTCTGTCTGTCACACAAAGTCTTCAAATCAAGGCTGAAAGTTTTTAAGAGGTGATCTATAACTCACCCAGAAGCTATTGGCCTGACACATAAATTATTTGGTCAAGTTTTATAGCCTATTTTATGTTGAAGTTCAGGCTAGAAGGTTGTAATGTTCCCTTCAGGCCCTAAAATCTTGAACTCTGTGTCTCAGTGTCTGATAGATATGTTCTATCTACAAAAAAGCCTTCCCATATAAGAAGCTTCTGAGGTCAAGTGTCCTGTTGAACATATCCTTTTCTTTACATGTCAGTATATTGATCTCTAAATAATCAAAGACACAAAGTACATGATGGCAAAAGATTATGATGCTGTCATACCCATGGCCAGAAGCTCTCAGCTGGCAGCTGCTGGCTGAGTTACTGCAGCCCTGAACAGACCTCTCTGTTTCTGCCTGCTCTGAAATATCCTGGTACTTCTGAGCTGCACCTCTTAACTCCTGGGTAAAATCCTCATCCCACTGAAGACAGCATGACCTTGATCACTGACATTTAACAGAGCTAGGATTTCACTTTGCTTGCACTTCTTTTGGCATTTTGCTTTTTTCCCTTTACATCTCTTCTTCTCTCCTGACACAGATGCATCCATATTTCTCCTTTTTCTCTCCTGTGGCTGAGCAGCTCTATTCATGACCCATGGAACATCCAGCTGGTAGGACTCCACCATTCCTCACCACAGGCTGTTCCTCTGTCCTGCAGTTTTCTGTAGTGAGGTCACAGTAACTTATGACACTTTTCCTCTGGTATCTTTCAGCTTGAGGCATTGGGCAGCTCTGCCCTGTTTAGGACAAGGGGTTAGACAATACCTTTCGTGCACGGGGCTGCTGAGTGGTTAAGGGCTGGGCACCAAGGCTTTCTGTTAGCTGAATACATTTGTAACTTCCAGCTGGCTGTAAGTCAGAGGGGAAGAATTTAACCCTTTGAGCAAGTCTGGAATGGGTACTACATGCCAATGCCCCATCATATCTGATGCCCACTGTCCACTCCTCTCTCTGGGCAGTGCTGGATGGGGCAATATCAGAGGTTTCTTGCTACTCTTTTCCATCCCCTAAAAGAGAAGAGAATAATATTCAATGAATAAATGCTCCTATCTCCTTTTGAAAGAAGCTTACTAGAACTGATTTTTATACCAAGCTAGACCCATAGCATAGATATGCTTTTAATTGTTCTGGAGAAACTGAACTTGTTTTTGTTCTGGGGACAATATACAAGATAAAGTATCCAAAGAAGCTTTCTTGGCAGCCCATGGCCTGAGTTGCACTCTGCTCTGCCCATTCTGGGTACTGAGCTTCAGGGCTGAGGAATTGGGCTAATTGTTGAGGGACTGCAGAAAAATAATGAAATAAAAAAAATATCTGCATAAACTTCAGAAAAATAATGAGATATCTAAAAAGCATAAGATGGTTGAAGTGAGATGCCAACAAGTCTTCAAATACATTTAAAAAATGTAGCAGTGGTGGTCTTCCAAAATTGTCCATTATATCTACTGAACATTTTGGAAGATGGCTTTGTCTGTAGCAAGGCTGTAGGGGAAACTCTTCAACAGTTAGGAAAGTGTTAGGACAGGATGCCCATTCTCTATAGGGCAGGCACTAGGATAGGATGCCTATCTTGGGGAAAATTCACTGGATATGTTTAAGGATGGGTTACACAAACATCTTGCATGATTGGTTTGTGTATAGTGAATCCCATTTACAGCTGGGAAAGGACTAGGGGGGCTGCCAAGGTCCTTATGAACTGAAATTCCTGTGTTTCTATGAATAAGAAGCCAAGATGTCAAGAACTTTGCTTATTCCACTGCCATTCAGAAGACAGAAATCTTCTACTAAGGGTGAAGTCTAACAATCAAATTTGGGAAGACAGTGGGTTTTTCTCCCAGAACAAGCAATCTTGTTTTCCAGATCCTAATCATTAAGTAAAGAAAAAATTATCTTGACCATAAAACATCAATAATCTTAATATTACAAAGTGAACATAAAATGATACCAGGGAATCTAAGCAGCCTGAAGCTCTGATGCTGTACAGAACTGCTCTTACTCTAGTCACATATTGCTAGTGGAGACATTTCCAATTCCACTGTCTCACTTTGTCACTTTGGAAGCAAGTTTGCATTTCCTGCACGTAAGGAGAAGTCTGAGCAGGTAAAGGTGTGTTCTATAGATTTACCAGATACCCTTCAGGAAGTTGGCTGTAAGGGAACTTAGAGTCTTCCCAGCTTTGGCAAACGTGCTTGCCTATAACTCCTTGTAAATGGCACCTTGCCTGGGAGTGTGCTGTGGGCTGTATCACTTGGCAGAAGTACCCCAGTGGAATTTTTCCTCCAGTGCACACATAAATTAGTTTGGGGTTCCAAAACTCGGGCACACAGACAATATCAAAATGATCTAACAAGGTAGTAGGACGAGCTACAACCTTCTTCACCACACCAGTACCTATGGGGAGCATGTGTGAGGAGGCAGAATGCTGCAGCAACCCCCAGCCCACCATCCATCAGCAGCTGTGGTGCTGCTTTTGCTGACAGCCACGCCCCTGTCATGGGATCCTGACCCTCCTGAGGGTCCAGAGCACAGGTCATGCCGGGAAGCTGTTTCCCATGTGTGGGGTGTGAAGCCATGGGAAGGGGCACTGGGACTGGTACACTGGGTCTGTCCAGGCAGGGGGCTTGGGAAAGCAGCATGCCACAGCAGTGGGAATGGGTGGGGCAACTCTGCCTTGCCCCACTCATTTTGAGCTCCTCAGGTAGCAGAAGAGGAAACTCACAGCTCCCAGACCTCTGCTCAGGGTTTCTGTGCTTAACATCACCACTTGGGTGCAGCTCCTCCTCTAGCATGCAGCAAGCTGAGTTTCCAGGTCCCAGACATAATTTTGTCCCCAGGTGGATGAGCTCCTTGGGATCTGTCATCCTCAGGAGGGTGCTCCCACAGACAGACAACATCCAGTTTCCAAGCTGGGCACCCTGTCATGTCCAGCATGAACTTGATGCCACTGGGAGCTGCCATGACATGTTACAAATCCTGGAGCACAGGGGAATCCAGCTGAATATTGTGAGTGACATAGAGACACCTTGGGCACATGGCATCAGATGGAGCAGGAATGCTGGGGCCAGAAGCAACTGTTTGGAAGTTGTGGTCTGGTGTAACTTCAGATGCACATGGGTTTGGGGCCATTTTAGGAGACAGGTAAAAACTACCTCAGGGAGATGCTGTCAGGAACAAAACTCAGTACCATATCCTGCCTTCCCCTGTGTCCAGAGAGGCTGCATAAGCCCCTGCGTACCAAGAAGGACCAAGACCATCCAGTGGCCTCCTTACTCAGAACCCTTTTAGGAGTGATTTTAATTCGTGTAAATGAGTGTTTTTAATTTGTTATACTGGCCTTTATCTCTATTACCATCTCATTTGCTTTTAAACCTAGTTTTGCCATCCTGAGTGAATTCCATTTGATGCATTAGGAGTAATTCTCTTCCCAAAGGGTTAGACATTTTCTCTCCACATAAAAGTCGCTTATTTTGGATAAAGAGACGATTAGATTTATCTTTAATATTTTAATGGCAGCCAGGATTATTGGGTGGGCAGCCCCGGTTTCAGTTGTTGTTGGGGGATTAGACTCTAATAAACTCTTCAGATTGGGATTTTTTTTCTGTTTTTCACAAAGTACTTGTATTTATTTAAAAAATTCACTTCTTTTTGAGTCATAAATTCCATTTGCTGTTTCCTATTAGTATTAAATCAAGTTGATTAAATTCATAGTGACTATTTGCACATATATCTTTTTAATTTTAACATCCACAACATAAAATCTTTAATGGTGCAATTTGAAGTACCTGCAACATACATTGCTGTTGCTGTTTAAACAGATGGAAATGAGGATCCAGAAGGAAGGGAGAGGGAGAGAGGAAGGGATGGAGAGATGGATATTGAAAAGGGGGTGAGCTGACTACCCCCATCACAATTAAAGTGAAACATTTGGGGGTTTATAAGGAGACAAAATTTGGAAAAAAGCTCCCTCTTCTCAAAATCACCAGCACCTTCTTGGTGAGCACAAAGGAGCTTGCAGCCTGCTTAGGGTCGCAAAGTCAGCTCACCCCAACAGCCCTTCCAGTGCCAGGAGCCAGGCAGCCCCTGGAAGGTGGCATTTGCTCAGAGCAGATGCTTGCGGGGCCGGGCCGGTGCAAACCCAAAGAGAGGGCGCCCCTCACCCCTCGAGGCTCCGCACCCTGCCTGGGCTGTCATGGATCCTAGTTTAGGCTAATCGTAAACTTGGTAATAGAATAAAATGTCAGCAAAGTAGAAATCAATAAGTGTTAATGCTCCAGGACTTTCACTGCTGGGCTCCCCTCTCGGGCTCCCCCCTCCCGCACCATCCTGTCCCTTTGATTTCAGTCCCTTCTCTAATCCCCACCTCATCAGCTCCGGGAAGGGCTGATCTGCAGCAGAAAATCCCTCATTCGGGGCAAAATCAGCTTAATTTGCAGCAATTTGTAGCAGGTCTTTGCTGGGATTTGAGTCTCAAAATTATTCCGCGGGTGGGGGCCGCAGCCCCTTGCAATATGGGCAGAGATTTCCCCGCTCCTCTGTTTGCAGAGATTTGTCTGGGGAGTAATTACAGCCGGGGGCGCAGCCTGGCCCCCGCCCGCCCCGGCGCTCGCCCCCTCCGCCCGCGGGGCCTGGCACCGGGCGAGCGGCCGAACACGCAGCCGCCCGGATTAGCAGCATTAGCAGCCAGCGCCGAGCAACAATTAATCATTTGCTGGTAAATACAAGCGGGAGCCTCCCCCGGCTGGCGGGGAGGGAAGGGGAGAAGGGGGTGGCCGCCCTGGCCTGCAATAGAGCAGTGAGGAAAGGAAAGGGAAGGGCTGGGGAGGGATGGAGGCGCCCGGGGACCTTGTGGCCTCGGGACGGGAGATCAGAGCAGGCAACTTTCCTTCCGCTAATGCCGCTAATTACAGGCGGCAGCTCCGCCGCCGGCCGAAGGCGGATCGCAGGCACGGGGACCCCCGGTTCCCCCGGGCCGGGCTCCGCCGCGCCCGCCGAGCGCCTTCCCGCGGGGCAGCCCCGGGAGAGCCCGCTGGGGCGGCACCAGACCCGGGGTGCCGCTTCGCACGGCGGGGGATGACGTGCCCAAATCCACGACCCAAATAATCCCGCGGGATGGGCGCTCAATGGGGAACCTTATTTGGAGTGCGACTTGGTTTGCGGGAGAGGGAGAAATAAAGCGGTGTGGGGGCAGCTGCTGTCACAGTGTGTTTTTGGGGCCGGGCTAGCCCTTCGCTTGGCACCCCGTCACTTTCCTGGTAAAAAATTAGCTTGAGGTGAAATCGGAACTACACACGTTAAATGAATTAAAAGCTGACTGATTAGTGGTTTTGCCAAATTCAGCGGGGAATCATCCACTAGCAGAGAAGTTTTGAAGATGTGTTGCCTAGAGATTGGCTCTTGGTCCATACCGTGCAGTATCTTTGTGGTGACTCAGAAGAAAATATGAAATCAATGCCGGTAATGATTTCTACTTGACATAAAAATTGGTGGAGTGATAAATAAGGATGGGAGTAGGTCAGTTATACTGAGCAATCTGGATCACTTGGCAGGCTCTGCTCATTTGAACAATATGTGATTTTAATATAGCCAAATGCAAACTCATATATCTCAGAACAGAAAATGAAGGTCACAGAATGCTGTCACGGGAAGCAGTGGCTCTGAGGAGGATGGAGGAGATGTGACAGATAATAAAAACTAAGCATGGATTTTTGGTGTAATCTGCTCTATCAGAGCTATGCCATTTTTGGATTTACTGGCAAGAAAATTTTACCTAGCAGGATGATGGTCTTGGCATCTCAAGACCATAATAGATTCATACTGTGTTCACTTCTGATGTCTGCATTAAAAAAAAAACACAAAACAAACAAACAAAAAACCCCCACCAAAAAATCCAAACCAAAACCCAACAAAACCCCAAACAAAGAAACAACAACAAAAACCAAACAAAACAAAAAACAACAACAAAAACAAAACAAAAATAACTGGAAATTATTTAGATAAGAACTTCATGAACAAGCCATGAGCTGGAAAACCTTCCATATAGTGAGAATGAAGAAGCTCAATCTATTCAGCTTGTTAGGTGGGAAAATTAGGATGTGGCTTGGTCACCCTCTTTGAGTAGTAAAGGTAAGCAGTTAAGTAAGTAATTAAGGAGAAACACTTTCAGAGGATGAAAGGTTCCTAGGTTTATTAGACAAAGGTGTAACAGGATTCAGCACTGGAAGGTCAAGCTAACTAATTCATAATTAATTACATATAAGTGTTAATATAAGTACTGGATTTTTCACAGTGAGGATAATTAGTAGAGTAGACGAGACATTTTTAAAAGAGCTTCTTTTGAAAAAAACCTCTTTAGATGGAAGTGTTTGGGGTTTTGACAGAAAAATAGATAGTTGCTTACAGAAATCCCTAGAGCAATATATTTTGAAATAGTTCGTTTTACAGAATTGTTCAGAAATGTATTTTCTCTTGTTAATTTATGCATTTTCATTTTATATTATTGTACTACCATCACATTATAGCATGAAAAATCGTTTAAATCTGGTTTTATTTTCATTTTCAAACTCTTAAGCAGTAGCACTGAGAAAATACTAAATTGATGGAAAATCCTTTTGTTATAACACAGCAGAGAATCTTCACTCTGCCAAAAGTATGAAATATTTCATGTGCCATGAAGTTTCTGATGACCTTAATGACTTTAAAATATAAAATAGGAATCACTATCTCCATTGTCAATCACAGTGTGTTGCTAGCAGTAGATGTGTGTATACTGCAGGCAGTGCTCGCTGCCAGATGTTGCTGATGACCTGTAAGACTAGCAAAAAAAAAAGTTGCAAACCAGCATTTTGAAATTACAACTTCAATTCTCCATGGAGAGAAAATACTTTAAAGTGTTAGAATCTCCCACAGTATGAGAGAACCTGATTTACAGCCACATCTAATATTCCAGCATTGAAACTGTTTACTGAGGAACGGTCTTACCCACTTATATGTTCTAAAATGCATGCTCCAGCACAGACAAAGCTTACAGCCTTAGCTCAGGTTGGACTGGGTCTCTAATGAGTCTGTCTACATCAAACATGGCTTTTGGATCCAGGATGCACTTCAGATGTGAAGGTTCCAGTCACCTCCATTCCTTCACTCTGTGTTGCACAGGGGTCACAGGAAGCTCAATCTGGTGTCCTTGCAGATGAAACAGGATGGGAAGATGATGTGGTACAAGTCTCCACTTCCAGCACTCTCCAGCTGCTAATGGGTCCTTGATCCATGGTACCAGAGAAGAACTAAGCCAAAGACATTGCCTGAACATCTACGGTGGAGGTGGCAAGTCTTCAGCACCAACTGCCATTACTGCCTCCTGGTGTCCCCTGATGAATTAATAACCTGGAGGACAGATAGAATCATGAAATATCTAAAAAAAGCTATGGAGCCAACACTGAATGCAGTAATGGGAAATCAGGGTGAAAGGATGTTGTAAAAAGATCCCTTATCTGGGCAACCCCAGAAGGCTCTAAACAGGTGACATTCCCAAACCAGGAGTTAAACTTCAATGATCCTTGTGGGTTTCTTCCAACTTAGGATAATCTATGACTATAAAACTGGGGCTGTGTGGACCCTCACTGTGACCCATTGTGACCCCGTGCCACCCTTGCTCCCACAGCAGGAGGGCCGTGCTCCAGCTGCCCAGGCACTTAGCAGCAGGTATCACACCACTTTGGTTTGAACCGCTGCAGTCACATCATCTCTCTGCTTCCCCCTTGGTGAGCAAAGGACTGAGATGGCAAAATGAGCCCAGGGTGCCCTCAAAGTCTGTATTAGCAGCTGGGATATCTCTCATGTTTATCCCAACTTTGTGTTGCTTGCAATAGGTCCATGGTTTATTAATGCTCTTAGGCCTCTTTCTCATCTTACATCCTTGCACACTATCTTCCAATATGCATTCCATTTTGTTGGAAAACTGGTCTGGTTCACTTGCAAAATAGCCTCTATTTAGCAATGCATCTCTGCCTTCATCCCTGTGTAGAGCTGAGCAGCCCACAGATCAGCACAGACTTCTGAAAATGCCCCAGTCTCACACCCCAGACTCTTCACAGTCAAACCTAGAAGACTTTAAAGAGCATTTTGACAGTTTGGAATGGGAGAAGCCATTATCAGCACTGCTGCTTTTGTGTGGTAGAGCATGAGCAAAGCTGGCTCTCAGCCACCTGCCAGAGGTTTTGTTTGCAGAGGTGGAGCCAGGGGAATGAGCCACGCGTGTTTTTTAGATGGGAATAGATTAAAGAGGCAAGGAATTACTCTGAACTGAACTACAGTGTTTAGAGGCCCTGGAAAGAAAGCGGTGCTTGCTTCTTAGGGATGAGGCTGGGCAAAGCCAGTGCACAGGGTGGTGCCACTGCCCCTCCTGGGAAAAGTGCAGGATTATCAGCTGGAGAAGATCCTTCACACGAGGTGGCCTGGAGAAGTCACCTGGCTTTGCTGTGCTAAAACCCACTGTCTTCTGCTGAAGTTAGCATAGGACTGGACTACAGAGCTCCTGGTCCCTCTGATCATGCCATGGCACTGCCCTTTGTCTTCAGGCTCCTAAAAAACCTAGACCAAAAAATTAAACTAAACATTGCTCTAGGCATTGCAATATGTTCTTAGTTCTGTAGTAAGTGAACATCCTTTTCCTGAAGATCTCCGTAATAACCATCAAGAAAACCAGCTTCAAATTAAGGCTCCTCTGGAGGCTAATAAAGATTAGAAAATCAGATAACAAAACCCTGATGGAAAAAATGGAATAAGAGGGAGAATGAAAAGGTAACGTGTTAAGGATTTGATTATGCTTCCAGTTCACACATCCCTTAACATAAATCGAAACCTGGGAAAATTAACAGTAAAGAAACATTTCAGTAATCCCTTTAAGTCTGAATCTCTGCAACAAAAATACCAAGGTGCAAAATGCTTTTATGTGGGCTTCAGAGATGGATTTATAAAACAGAATGAAACACTTTTCTCAAAACAGAAAGCATTAGTATACCTTCAGTAACTATGGCTTGCCTTGCATTAAACTAGGGGACAGATCTGCTACCTCTCCTCACATTATCACATTGAATAATACTCATAGAAGCAAATTGAACTACTTCTGAGTAAAATATTACACAAAAAATAAGACTATCAAAGCCAAATCATATGTAAATATCCTTCAAAGTCTGCTGAACACATCTTCTAGTCACAGAACGCTAACATTTGAATTACCAAAATATAAAAATGCTCACTGCAAAAGCCCAAGAGTCCAATGTTTTTGAATTAAGTCCATAAAAAATAAATATATTAGGTTAAAATTTGTATAAGGCTTTAAATAATGTATTAAACTTATTTTGGGTTTTTTTTGTGCATTAGAATGGCTACAGTTGGTGTCATCAAACCTTTTGCAGCAGTGCTGGTAGAGACACTTTTTAATAAAAAATAAAATTTTCTCGTACTCTCCTGATTCTTAGAGGTTTTTGTGAAAACCACAAATATAGTGAGATGCAAGACAGCAGCATCACATGATTTAGCAACAACACAGAAATTACAGTTAATGAAATCTTTGGCTTGCAGTTACCTGTAACTGAGATGTATTACCTTAACTAGATCTTGATCAGCTTCCTTTGGAACTGGCAGTCCATTCTAGAGTTACTGACTGAAGAGGGAATAAATATGATGTGCTTCCAGCACTTACACAAACTATCTTACTAGAATAAACCTTCCTAAGTATTTTTGAAGGTCAGGGTGATCTTTCCACAGGAAAACCAAGATAATTGACCCGAAGTGTGTGTTACTGGAATAACAAAGTAAATTGTCCCATTAACATTTGTGCTAATGAAAGGAGTTGAATGACAGAGTATTCAAAAGTTTCCACATTTTGCAGTAATTAATTTCTACTGCTTGTTAAATGGTTGGGTTTTTTTTCATGCTAACATTCTCAAAACTTACTTTGTGAAAAGTTGCTGGTTGTTGGTGAACCTGTGCCATTAACTAAATCCTTTATGCCTACAAATACCCTTCTATTTTAGAAAAATAAAAGGTGTGATAAAAGCTAAAATAACCACCAACTGACATCACAGTGTCAAAATGCTCTGTATAGCATTATATCATGTAAGTTTGCTTTCTGGACCTTAGACCTTCAGTCTCTCTGATCTCTTTTCTGGCTTGATAGAGCTAACCAACCGCAGGTGGCTTAGTGCTTAGAAGTCACAGCAGACCTGCTGCTGTGAGCAGTGCTCTGAAGGGTGACATATGAAGAGAGAGCAAAACTTTTAACTCTAAAATGGGGTGTCAGGGAAGACTACATTCACATAGTAAGCCAAGACATTGGAGGTTTTAAATATCTGGTACCTTAATCCAGGCAGATGAGTCTATGACAGTGAATATGTTTTGGTTTTCAGCTTAATTTTTCTTGTAAGAGTGTTTCTCTGTGCCATATCACTAAACATCACTGCCCATGTCTGACAAGCTCCATGCTGAACTAGTGGGTAAATTTGACTTAGGCTGTTACTGGCTGATAGTTTCCAAATCATGTTATGAAATTATCTGAAATAAACAATCCACTACAGCCTGGCAGTTTAACATCAGCAATTTTTTTTTCTTGTTTTAATTTACAAGAGGAGTAAAAATAAACTAATAATAGTTTATGGTTATTCAGTTTCATGCCACTGTATATCACAGCAAATGGTGGAGGTTTGCACCAGAAGTCCTAGCTGACATAGGTGGGTGACAACTAGGAGGAAGGGAGATAGGAAGTTCTGTTAAACAGGGTGAGGATCCCCATGGAGCATTCAGATAACAGGGTGCTGTATTTTTCTCCACATTTTTTTCTGCCTCCAGTACTAAGTACGGCACTATCTCAGCCTGGCTCTGGGGTATTAAGGCTGTGTGCTTGGGAGAGGAGAAAATATCACTGAAAAAACCCATGGCAAGTTTCCTGGAAAAGTCTGGGTGCTCTTCTCCAGGAGAGACATCTCAAGGGTTTAAGGACCTGCTGGTGGTTCTTCGTGCTGCAAGAGGAGGAGCCAGAGCCTCTGTACTGCTTATGATTTTATAACATCCAACATAGTTTAGAAATTGCTCAGCATGACTCCAAAAGACAGGAAGACGGAAACCTGAAAAGAGTCAGTCTTGGGAACCTAGGGAAAAGTCAGTGATTCCAGAAATGTTTAACAGAAAAGTGAGAGTATAAAGACACCATCATTAACATGGCTTGAAAGACAGGATGTTAATGCAGCTGAAAGCTCTTGCTGCTTGGACCTGCCAGGACATCCCCAGCTACACGGGTGTATCAGCAACTGGAGGGGCTTTGACTCTGTTGACGTAGGTAGGTATAATCAGGAGGAGAAAGTGGAGAGAAGGCATAGGAGGGATGGAGACCAAGAGACAAAAAAGAAAGAGGGGGAGAGAGAGAGAGAGAGAGGAAACAGAGAGAAAAGGGAAATGGAGAAAGAGAGAAAATGTGGGGGGAGAAGAAGAGAAATGGGAAGGAGAGCAAGCGAGACTGTATTTCTATAATTACTGTGGATTGGCTCGGATTAAGGGCAACTAGCTATCTCTTGGTTTTTGCTTTTTATATAACAACTAATCTCCTTCTAATCAGTTATTATTAAATTATATTCCATTTTTAATTCATTCACAGATCATTGGTGGCACAATTCGGACATCTGGACAGATAATTGAATAGAGATAATTTATGTAAATGAGGAACAGTTGTGTACAAAGGTGGGGGCTGGGAGATTTCGGCTCCCCAGGCTGGTGACCTAATGAGGAGTTTCCAAAAGCTGCCTTTGCTCCCTGGGAGAACTCAGGTGTGAGCGGGGATGCTGGGAATATTTGGGTATTATGTGTTGGATATTAACACACGTACAAGAGGCCATCAAACCCAAGCTGACTCGTTTACCTGAGGGACCAACTTCTGTTGAACATAATTTCTCCCAAGGCTGGAAACAGTAGACAAATCAGCACCTGGAGATGCCCCTTGCCTCCCAGGAAGAGGTGGTTTCTAACCCAGACCTTTTCATGCCCCTTATTTCCAGTGTGATGCCCCAGCCCTGCACTGACCTGTCTGTAGCACCGGGGTAGCAGGGAAAGAGATACTCCTTCTCAGAACACCAGCTCACTGCCAAGCCTAGTACTTTGTACAGGCCTGATTGGAACCCCGGGTACTATTTCTTACTCCTCAGAAATGCCTCTCTGCTCTTTGATGGATGTGGTCTAATCTCTCATTGCTTGTCCCAAAATCTGAATTTTGGAATCAGGACAAATTTATGTAGGTAGGCTTCAAAGAAAGCTTCTATGATCAAAGGCAGTAGCCAAGCACCAGAGAGGAACTGGACTAAATCATTGTGTTAGTAGCAATGTGAAAAATCTGACCCAAAATTCTGGCTTACTGTCATCTATATGGGGACTACCAGAATGGGCAAACAGGCATCTGAAGTCAAATGTTGTCCAGAGAGAGAACATAATGTGGCAAGGAGATCCATCAGATCCAGCATGAATACCAGTGGGGTAGGGAGGCTACCTTGGGCATGTTCCCATTCTAGCCAGAGGAGTCTGATCAATAGGCTCAATAGAGCCTAAGACACGGTTTTCTTCTCTTGAAAGAGGTATCCACACTGGATTAGGGCACTAACGTGTCCATTGACTTTATTGATGAAATAGATACTGACTACAGAAGTAGCCCATGACTAGCTCAGGTGTGGGTATCTAAAATTAAGCAAGACGGATCCCACTGTAAGGGAGATGAGGTATTATTCTGCTTTTGCAGTAATGGAACAGCACAAATGCGTGTTCCTCTGCCTCAGAGCAAGGGTGAAGATTAAAATGAAGTTCTTGTTCCAGGCTGTGGTTATATTACTTTTCTACTATGTTTGGATGCCAGAGAGCTAGGTGCTGAAGAAAGAAGCATGATAGATAAATTTATCTTCCAAAGGGGGAAAGAATGCTAGACTCAAGTGCTATAGCAAAAATCTAATTTCCATCACTCTATCATAATAGGAGGAATTTTGCTGCTGAATTCAGTGCATACTGAATTGTCTTAGTATTACGGGACTGTTGGAGGAAGGGAACTCCACAGTTGCATTCTATGTGTGGGAAGACGACTCACAAGATTTGTTTGTCAAAATAAATTCAGGTTGAATTGCCAAGGATACAATGCAAATGAAATGAAACTGGTTCAAGTGACCTTCTTGCTCAGTGTCAGAAATACACTGGGCTTTGTTCAGCTCTGCAGGGGTTTTTTTGTTGATCAAAAAATTCCCCTTTCAGGTCTGTTCTTGAGGTTCTAATTAGCAAAATGTGACATTGCTGTTGGAAAAATTATTGTGAATTTTCAGATAAGAGTTATCAATGATAATGAGAATGCAGCCATATGACTGTAAATAATAGTCTCTGAGTGCAACTGTAAGGCTGAGACAAAAGTTCTCCAGCAAGGAGGGTTTAAATCTACCCTTCTTCAAAGCTTCATAAACAATGGAGAAAGCAGACCAAGCTGCAATTTGCAGGATACTGAGTTGGGAGATGTTGTGTTCATAAGGCAGAGAGAACCAGAGTGCTGCAGCGTAGAGAACATAGGCAGGACACTCAGCAAATTGTCACAGGGGTAAAATCCCAGAGCCAAAAACATGACAAACAGCAGGATGGTGAGAACAGCTGGAAATAATAGTTTGGTGTGATCAGAATGTACATTTGCAATATGACAAAGCTCTAAAAAGAATTGAGACAGCTCCATGTTCAGAAGCATGATATTGTGAAACAGCCCATTAATGCTATATTTCTCCAATGTTAAGACTCATCTGTGCAGTTTTGCACATTTGTTTTTTAAGGAGATACTGATTAACCAAAGAAAGTATAGAAAAGAGAAAAGAGAATACCTGGGAACTTATGGTTTTGGTCTGTGATCCATGCAGATGTGTCTAACTTAAGTGATAAATAAAAGGAGAGGAGTAGTAATCCCTCAGCTACCAAAAAGGTACAAAATCTGATGAGCAGACTAAAGATTTGGGCCATCACTAGTAACAGGAATAGTAGTCACTATTGCACAGGATAAGTAGTCCCCTATACACAGGATAAAGGTGAGGCACAGAGAAGGAATGGATAACATTAAACTGTATACATTTCCCTGGAATAATTGGTAGGACTGGAGGAGCTCTGTTATGGGGAACATTTAGTAGATTAGATGTTTTCACTCTCCTACACTTGCCCTCTTACTGGTGGTAGCCACCAATGTCAGACATAGGAGCTGTGCAATGCTAGTGGCTCCTTTCCTCCTGTATACTTGGCTCATATAAATCCCAGTGAAGGCAGGAAACTCCTGCATCATGTACATGTCCTGTCCCAACCCTCCTCACCTCCATCCCCATCCTCTTTGACATGTTTTCTGTCAATCTTCCATACACTCATTCTTTTCTGATACTGCTCTCCCTTAAGCACACTGGCAGCTGCTAAATGTCTTGGGGTTTCACACCAGTTTTTCTGGTGACCATTAAACTAGTTTGGTAATTGGTAATATAGTCTGTTAAGTAGGGACTATTGCATTTGTTTGTTTGTCTTAATCATACTTTATAATATTAAGCCCTCTTTTCTGTTAGTGGAAAAGCTTCTTAAGAAAGGGAACATTGCTGTGTGTTCTAAACTTACCCAGTCTAGGGCAGTGTATTTCCTCTGCAAACTTATTCAGTAGCCAAACCTCCTTGACATTTATCTCCCATTTCATCTCCAGTTTTCCTCACTTCATCATGGACTTAGTCAACTGCATTTTCCCAAAGGAGCAGATGGGTCATGATGAAAATGCAGACTCAGGCATAACTGACCCTGAGAGAGCTTTGAAGACCAGAGCCAATATTCTGGCTTAGCAGACAATGCGCTGTGAAAGTCACCATAACAGCTAGAACATAATGGTGAGTTGCCCATAGTGACCCAAAGAAAGACTGATCCTGCAAATGTGCCCACCTTTAATCCCTGATACAGTGAATTTAAATCCAAGGCCCATTGAGCCAAGTGACCATGATTCTCTCATGATCTGTCTCTGATCTCAGTGAAGGGGTCTGCACTCCTCAGACAGACAAGGGTGGGTGGAGCATCAAGTGTGATACAAAGGTATGATACAAGCATCCAAGTATCAGAAAGAGTGTGGCCAACAGGACCGGGGAATTGATTGGGCCTCTGTACTCGGCACTGGTGAGGCCACACCTCAGGTACTGTGTTCAGTTTTGGGCCCCTCACAACAAGAAAGATGTTGAGGTGCTGGAGCATGTCCAGAGGAGGGCAACAAGGCTGGTGAAGGGTCAGGAGCACAAGTCTTATGAGGAGTGGCTGAGGGAGCTGGGGTTGTTGAGCCTGGAGGAAAAGAAGCTCAGGCAGGACCTTATCGCTCCCTACAACTACCTGAAAGGAGGTAGTAGAGAGGTGGAGGTCAGTCTCTTCTCCCAAGTAACAAGCAATAGGGCAAGGGAAATGGCCCCAAGTTGTGCTAGGGGAGGTTTAGATTGGATATTAGGAAAAATTTCTTCAGTGAAAGGTTTGGCAAGCACTGGAAGGGGCTGCCCAGGGAAATGTTAGAGTCACCATCCCTGGAGGTATTTTAAAGGCATGTAGATGTGGCACTTAAGGACGGGGTTTAGTGGTGAACTTGGCAGTGCTAGGTTAATGGTTGGACTCAGTAATGTTAAAGACCTTTTCCAACCTATATGATTCTATGATTCTATTCTATGAACAAGAATGCATGGGATCAAGGAAAGAAGGTGATGGAGGATAATCAGGACAATCATACAGACTGAAAATAGCTGGAAATAGAGAGAAAGGGTAAAGGAAAAAATTTCCAACCTTTACTTGAAATTCCATTACTTGGGGTGGATGCTCATGCCAGCCTGATACATTTGCAACCTCCCTAGATTTCCCCAAGGAAATGTTGCAGAAATAGATACTTCTATTAAGGTATATAGACAGTTTATCGTAAGTCTTCAAGACATTGCTTGATTTAGATTCCTTAGTAGGGAGGAGCAGTACTAGCAGTCAAGTTGGTCACGTGGTGGGAGCAGCAGATGCTCACACCACTCTTTTAAGTCTCACAGCAATGCTCAGTAAGTCACGGGCTTGTGTGGTAGTGTTCTGGGTGGCACACCCCTGCCCTTTTCCTTTAGCCAGATTCCAGAAGATGGTAAGGGCCAATACTTTGTCCATCTCTAGGTTTCAGTCATCTGTCAGGTCTCCATCCTGTCATCGTTCCTGGTTAGTGAGAATACACTGGGGTGTGAGTGAGGAGAGCAGCGGTGTATTCAGTGAACCAGTGGCACTTCCTTATGCCTCATCCCTCCCTGTGTACTTCCATCTCAAATATTGCTGAAGGTCAGATGGTGGATGTCAGAAATGAGGAGATGGATTCCTAGAAAACTAGGACTGAAGGGAACCCAGAGAAGCTGTCTCTTCCTTTTTTCTGCCCCACAGCATGACCAGTTATATCCATCTCATTCTTGACAGAGGGACAAGCACCTAAGGAATCTCTTCTAGTATCTCCCTTGTAGTCTCCCTCTCTCTCTCTCTCCCCCTGCTCATTTTTCTTAATTTTGCTCCTAATGTCTAACACAGACCTTTCTTGGTACTATTTCCTATGTCATGGGCACAAAGGGCAGATTTTTTCCCTATACAACTTTTGTGCCTGGAGATTTTCTTTTATCATCCCTCTGTCTTCCCTTATCAAGTTACACAACAACACTTTTAGGTTTTTCTTTCAGGACATGTTTTAGATCTGTGATCGTTCTCACTGCCCTCCATTAGAAACCCTCCAGTGGGTCCATTTTGAAGGGCAATGCCAAGACTGGGCTCAATACACCAACTAAAGTCTTACCAATGCTGATTACAAGGAAAGGTAATTTCCAGAGGTCTTGATAGCTGCAGTCTTATCTATTCTTTACAGTAGGAGGTTTGCTTTATTTGCAACAGTATGCTATTTTTGACAGGGCTTGCAAGCCCCTCTAACCCCTAGTGCTTTTTTGGAAGAATTGCTGCCTAACAAGTTGTTTTCTAACCCCTGTTTATGCATTTCATTTTTTCTGCATCACTGAGATTCTTTGCATGGTTTCTTCCTGATTTGCATCTGTTTTTCAACCATTTTCCCAAATTGCCAAGATGATTCTGAATGCCAAGTCTATCCTTCAGTGTACTTTTAAGGTGCCTTCCAGCTTTGTGTCTTCATGATGTGCCCACTCCCTCTTTTGTCCTCCATGTTGTTAATTCAATCAGTGAACAGAACCAGACCCAGAACAGATCTTTGTGGAGCTATTCTCAACACATCCTTTATTTTGATAGTAAACCACAGAAGACTATTTGCTGAGCACAGTTTTTCAACTAATTTTTCATCTGTCTAACAGTAGTTTCTGCTAATTTATATTTCCCTAGTTTAGTCATAAGGATAGCTTTTAAAATGGAACCTAAACAGCTTATGGAAATAAAGATACACAAGATCTTGTGTTCCTTCTGTATCTACAAGACCAATGGCCTTGCAACAGCGAGAAATTAGATTGACTCGAAAAGACTGATCTTTAACAAATCTACACTGAATACAATTGATTGCCTCATTTTGCCTTTGATATTTAGAAATAACTTGATGATTTATTCCAGAATTTTAATGGGAAAGGGAATTATTGATCCATAACTACCTGTCGCCTTTTCCTTCGCTTTTCTAAGAGCAATGCCTGTGATTTTCCTGTACTCCACCACATCTCTACAGGTTCTGGAAGGCAGCCACTACCGATTCTGAGACTGCTGTAGCCAAATCTTTAAGCATCTTCAACGAAGTTCATTACGTCCAATAAATTTGAATGCATCTAACTCAATAACATTACCTCTATCATACTCTTTCCTTATTCTATGCCAAGATCTTACCTCTTTATCACTGTTATTAGTTTCTCTAATATTATCCTCTGTCAATAATTTTCACTCCCTGTTGAGCAGTGATCCAATATTTTGTTTAGTCTTCCTCTTGCTACTAATGAATTTACAGAATGATTTCTTGTTCTCTTTCATTATCCTGCTACTTACAAACTTATTTTATGCTTCACCTTTTTGATTATATTCCTGCTTGCTTCTGTTCTTCTTCTATACTCACCTGTTGTACTCGAAGCTACTGCTTATCTTCTGCAACCTTCCTTCACAGGTGTGAGGTCAATGGTGAATTTCTGAACTAGCCAGGTTGTTTTAAAAATATTTTTTTCTATTTTCTTATGAGACTGTCCCTCCTGGAGCAGAGGAGGCTGAGGTTGCTCAGAGAAATGGGGCTGGTGTATCATGACTGCTCCAGTTGATCATAGCCGTAGCTCTAATGACATTTGTGTGAAGACAGTGTAGGCTGCATCCTTGGATTCTGAAGCCTGAGGTGTTAGCCTGCTTGTCCAACCTGGGTGCACATGATTGTTCTGATCCACTAAGTGCCAGGAGTGGGCAGGTTGAGGCGGGGTGGGAGACCACAGTGCTGTGATGAAAGGAGGCCCTGCACTGCAAGACACCCAGGGACATACTAAGGTCCTGGTGTGCCCCCACAGTGGGACTTTGTTACCTCTCACTATGCCACCACCCAACCTCCCTATTCAACACCAAACTCTCCTTCAGCATCCTGCCTCGACAAAGCCAGGAGCCAAGTGCATGAGCAGAGGGCTTGGGGGAATGCCAGGGTGAGGTCCTTCTCAGTGCCCCGTCACATCACCTTGCCAGTGTTGCCCCATGCCTCTGTCTTCTCCAGCATCCCAGTGTCAGTGTCCTTGCCCCTTTATACTCCCCATTTTGCCCTGACAACAGGTCCTTCTCTTCCTCCTCCTCCTGCTGTCCTGGGCTCTATGCAGACAGCTCCCCTCCCTGTGCTCCTCATTAACACCCTTCCTAACCGGCAGGAGCAGACACCACCAGCAGCTCCTTTCCCCTCCAATCCCCTCCCCTTCCCTTCCATAATCTATCTAAATATTAAAATGAGTTTGTCCCTGATTTACATGCGTAAGAAGGGATGTAATAATGAGGACGTAGATTAGAAGATTTAGCACAATCGTTTGTGTAGATTGTGTCCCATCAAAGGGCAGCTCTGACAAGCCGAGATTAAGGAGCAAACAGCTGCCGCTGGAATTCAGTCCATTTGTTTGTTTGCTGTTTTCTCTCTTGACTCCAGCAAACAGTCTCATTAACATGCAAGTGATTTGCCCCTTAAGCCTTTTCCTGTTTATTATTGGGGGAGTTGCTGACGAGGGCTTTGTAGAGTCCCTGGCCCAGTTCTGAGAGATCGACATGCAAATCAAGATTAAAATGGGAAGTAATTAAAAACAAAGAAGGGGCCACGACACCTTGGTCCCCTCTTCCCTTTCAGGGGTCTTCAAGTTAGGGCCCCAGGAGAAGGTGTGGAGTGGGGGGAAACAGAGTGCTGCCCACCCATGCCTGAGTGGCCCCGGTAGCTCCCTCTTGGCTGTGGTGCTGAGCTCTCCCTTTCTTCTGTTCTCCTCCACTCCCACTGCCTCCCCCCTCCTCAAAATGTCTGTCTGTCTACTAAACTCATTTGCAGCCTTTGCTTCAACGGCCTCGTTTGCAGCATCTTCCATATGGTCCCTGCTTTCTGCCTGCCACAGTCTCTGCACGCTGGGCAGCACTGACTGCTGCCTTCCTGTGCACAGCCCCAAGCGCGGGGCTGTCCATGCCCTCTGCCTCCTTAGCAGTGGTGTCCCCATCCAGCATCAATGACTCTACCAACAGACCCTCCAGCTTTTTCAGCATCCATGGTGGGTGAGGGACTGGGACACGCAGGGATTGTGCAGCAGCTCTGCTCTCGGGCACAGACGATGATACAGAGGGCTCCTCATACAAGGGTCTCCTGAAGCCACACAGGCTGTGGAGGCTAGTTCAGGTCACTGGAACAACACTGGGAACAAACCAGCACGTGTCTGTCTTTCAGCAGCTCCCAGATTCAGGTGGTGAACACTGCTGGTGAGAGTGCAGGGGCAAGGATGGTGTGTGCTCATCTGCCAGCTCCCTGAGTCTGGTGCACCCTGTCTGCAGTGGGCTAGGGATGACAACTGTGAGGAATGGCACAAAGGATTTCTTGGGCTGAGAGAGAGAGACTGTCACATAAAGCAAAAATCCTTACAAAGCAAGCAGCCCTTTCTCTTCATTTATCAGAGTGCTTGCTCTATCCCCTGCAAGACAAGTAAAAGTATAATAAAGCCTAGAAACTTGCTCTGGGAAGCAGCAATGGTTATTCGGTGTATGTCTACACAGACAAGCAGGGACAGATGTGGGTTTGCTCTGGCTGGCAGCTGACTCCTGCCTGGCAGCATGGAACTGTGCTGGAGCATCTCCACACCCAGCCTTACACCTTGATCAACCTCAAGACTCCTGGCTTGGGCACAGCTGCTCCTGGACACAAGGTGATTCTTGTGGTACTCAGCATGCTTGCTGAGGTACTCAGGTACTCAGCATGCTTGCACCTTCTTAAGCACACTTGCATGCGTCCATGTGCACACACCCTCAGTGCCAGGATGAGGCTGTTCACCAGGTGTGACACTGAACAGTTAACGAAATTTGTGACTTTCTTTCACTATTTTCTTGACTCCTGATGTTGACAGTGCACATTTCCATGGGGCTCAGGTCCAGCAGGAGCTGAGGACGGGCAGCCTGCTTTAGGCTAGCCCAAAACTGCTGGCCCAGGGAGCTGGCTGTTGTTTTCAGTGGTTACCCAGTTGTCACTGAATTTGGTTTCATGCATGACTGGGGAGAGACTGCAACACTGCAGATATGTGATTGCAGATTGCATTGTAATGAACATATGTAGAAGAATCATGATGCACATTTTAAGTACTTTCTAACCTGAGTGCTTTATTTTTATAATCATGGGGTAGAGCTGCACAGAGGGTTGGCCAGGAAGAGCTCACTCTCTCCCTTGCTCAAGTTAGCTATTAAGTCCAGAGAAGCTCATGGCTTCTGTAGGAACAACTGTTTAGAGCAGCAGTGCCTTCTCCTCAAACCATTTCTGCTACTTGCCAGGGCAATGCAGCAAGGAACAACCAAAACCAAAACAGGGCCAGCCTCAACATTACGGCATTGCACAAAGTAAATGAGATGGTGGCCATGATCCTTGCAAACACCCAGTATTGTGTACAGACAGAATGACAGGCGGGTGATTGTGAATTCCCTGCTGTTGTTTCCAACTCATTGATCAAAATAATTAATGAAATAGTTATAGCTTTTGCTTTTTCAAACTCAGAGAATGGCACAACTTCATTGCTTACCCAGCTTTTTGTGTGTGTTTGTTATGGCAGTGCCAAAGGGAAGAAGAGCATTTTCCCAGCTAGGGCACTGCCTGCAGGACAGCATAGTCTGGTACAGCTGGAGAGGCCAGTAATGTTCAAACAATGTTCAGGGATAGGAATAGATATCTTTTTCTGTCTTGTACTTGAGTAGCCACTGGATTCCTCTGATCTACTCTGACCCTGCCCCCATACCTCTCTCTAAGAGACACCTCCCCAGCCAGCAGCCATGCTCCAGGTGTGCTGCCTCAAGGGATGGCCATGTGCAGTTCCAGCCAGGCCCCTGGGTTACCCAGTGAGGCAGCAATCACCTGTACAGCACCTTGTACACTCACTCACCATGCAGTCCCATCAGCAGGGAGGTTTCCAGGCAGCAGCAGCTGCTGCTTCTTGGGTTACCCCACCAATAGTAACATTGCCTCTCTCAGCACAATTTTTTTATATGTAACAACTCAGCCCTTGTTGCAATTGATTTTCAGTGGATCATTGAAAGCTGTTCCATCAGTCTAGTCCTAGCAGATTTCTACTGCCTGTTTCTCTGTTGTTCTGTGTTTGGTTTTTTTTTTTTTTTTTTTTTGTAATTTCCACAAAAATAGAGTTTTGGTTTACAATGGGATAAAGGTTCTATGGCTTGGGCACTTAACCTTGTGAAGTCCTGGGTCATTTTTGCTCAAGCACAGCACAGTCAAAGCAACCACCACGTCCTTGGATGGAGATCAGATCTGGAGAACTTCACACTTCACAAGAGTTATGAGTGATTAAGAAGGCCATTGATAATAGAAATGCTTAGTCAGCCTTGATGTAAGTCATTTGAGTGCTCCAGTTCTAAATAGAAATGAGCAATTGATGTGTATCTGCAGCATGCTCGCAAATAAACAGGCAACTGCTGGAGACTGCTGTTCACCTGCAGCTCATGTCACCACCCATGACACCATCATGCAGTGCATCCCTCCCAAGCTGGTCCTTGGGAATGTGCCAATGGACCCCAAAAGTGGGACCAGTGCTCCAGCCAAAGGAGCAAAGGACACCTGATGGAGAGAGGGTTCTGGAAGAAAAACTTTCATAAATGAGGGAGGTAAGGATACTGGCGTTTTTCCGGACTCCCAAACAAAGAGCTTTTTTGCCCAGGAGCAGTCTAGAGATCAATCTGAGATGGTCGGTGCAGGAGAAGCTCTGGAAAGTGGTGGGTTTGCCAAGGAGACGGAGGGTACACTGAGTCCTCCAGCATCTCATGGGCTCCTGCATTATG
Organism: Myiozetetes cayanensis; assembly: GCF_022539395.1. NCBI lineage: Eukaryota > Metazoa > Chordata > Aves > Passeriformes > Tyrannidae > Myiozetetes > Myiozetetes cayanensis. The sequence continues at coordinate 22,098,704 of NW_026087853.1, forward strand.
TGTGCAGAGGGGTCCCTGCCCAAACCACCTGCTGCAGTAATAAGTGCTTGACTGAGAACGGGGCAGCAGAAAAAAAAGAGGGGCCTTGTGGGCCCAGCTGCAGTGTGTGCCACCATGTGAGCAGGGAAGGTGGGGGAGTCTCTAATCCCTCAGGGCCAGGCCAGCTGCCAGGATCCGGCTCATTCCCCAGCATGGCAACTCCGCAGCCTCCCTCTCACCAGCCAATGACACCCTTTGCAGGGCAGGGGCTGCCTGCAGCCTCTCTTCTTGGGGCTTGTGTTCCAAATAGCTGCAGGCACAGAAATGCCAAGTTTTATGTGCACCCTCTTTCGGGAGGTCCAGGAGGCTTGTGCAGCCTGCATAGACACTTAGCAGGGTCAAGGGGAAATGTTGTATCTCCTAACTTGTCCCTCTAATTGCTGGTGGTTTCATGCACCTTTGCCAGACCTGTGCTGGACTGTTGCTTTTCCTCTCTGTGAGGAAAAATAAGTATAAAATTATCCTTATGGATGTAATAGGGTGCTTTTTAATCAAAGCCACTCCAACGCAGGAAGCTTCTCTCTTCAGAGCCAAGATATCCAACCCACCCTACACTGTATCCTTCTCTTGACTATGATTATTGTTGCATTACTATTATGTCATAAATTGACGTCTTGTGTTCCTGTTTGTTATCTGGGGATTCTGCTCTAATCTTGACAATCGCTAATGCAGTGTAAATCCAGTGCACTGGGTGATAATCTGGCTACATAAAAAAAAAAAAAAGAAAAAAAGACTTTCTAGGCGTAATGAAAACCTTTCACTTTAATATTGAGCACAATACTTTTACCATGAAATTGCATTTCTCCCAGCAATTCTTGTCTGCAGTTCAGAAAGATACCGTGCTCTGTTTGCCTTTAGATAAAGCTGGTAGCTCGCTGGGATTTAGCGGGCAGAGTGCAGGATCCAGCCCCCAGCATAGAGCAGTTAGCGTCCTGCACTCCGGTGACATCCAAAAGTTGGCAGGAGCCCTACTCCCTCCCTGGCCTCGGCAGGGAATGTCTCCCCTCCGCCAAACAGAGCGCTGGAGGATGGATGGGGGCTTTTTTTGGGTTGTGTTAATTACACACGAAAATTAATTCAGTATGACTCATTTTTATCGGTAGTAATTAATGCTTGTTGAAAACCTGTTTTCCACCTACGTGTATCTTCACGTTAACTAGGTGTGCTCAGAACTGAGGAGGCCCTGGGTCAGCGAACGAGGGCTGTGTTTCGGTCCCCTTCACATTAAAGACATTAAAGCCTACGAGTGCAGAAAGCACGACAAACCAGGGCGAGAAAATGGGGAGGGCGAGATGGTGCGCTACGGCACTGATGGTACGGATGCTCAGCAGAATGAAACGCCCCCCTAAACCCAGACCGTGGCTTTTTGCAAGGCGGGGCCCCCAAGCAGCTCCAGGGTCCGCCCCGCGCTGTCGGGGCAGGAAAGGCAGTGTCCCCGGCCCCAGCGGGGCCCCGTCCCTGCTGCCCCCACGGCAGGCCCGGGCCGGGGGCGCCGGGGCCGGGGCGCCCGCGATCGGGGCGGGCGCCCGGGTGTCGGTGGCGCGGCGTCCGGGAATGCGCCGCTGATCCTAACCAAGTTTGCCAGCCATGCTTTTCTCATGGCTCCCGCACAATGGCCCGTTTTCTGCCCACCTGCCGATTATGCTTAATTAGGCGAGGAGTTGATTAATTTGAGGTAATTGACAGCTAATTACAGGCCTGAGGGCTCATTAACTTGACGTCCTGTCTGAGGGAATCAGCTGGAGGGGGTCAGGTGATGTGCAGCCCCCCTCCGGTGCCCGCTTGCCGCCCACTCACCTGGGCGGCCAGGATGGGGACAAGCGAGGCCAGCCCGTGGGAGGTGGGATGCCGGGGGCCGTGGATGCAGGACCTAGGCAGGATAAACAACCCCAGAGGCGATGCAGCATGAGGGATGCTGCAGGGCAGGAGGGCTCCCCGTGGTGATAAAGCAGGCTCTGGGGGGAGAGGTGTTTGGAGGTTGGTGATGGGGTAGGGGCTTGGAGAGCAAACAGCCAAGCCTGCAGGTAGGAGGGAAGAGGGATATGGATGGAGTGAGGACTCCCAAGGCTACAGCTCCCTGTAAGTTCAGCCAGCAGTCCCCCACCATGCCTACAGCTCCAGCACGGGGGTGGAAGGATGCTGCAGGTCCATCACTGCAACAGGAGCCCACATCAGCGGCAGGAGTGCTGCAAGGACCCATGCTTATTGTACAGCAGGTCACTGCAAGGCATTGTTAGTCACTTCATATTCACATCAGACAATACAACTACTGGTTGAAAACAAGGAATCTTTTCTTCAGTAAGACTCTTCTCAGTTGCTTTTTACTGCATGCAAATAATAGGACAGCAAGAAAGCCGTTTCCCTAATATCCTGTCAGTCTCCCTCAGTGGAGAATTTGGCCATGTCCTCTGGATTTACACACCTATCCTTATCTCACCTTCCTGGAACTGACGGGATCCCTGCATAGAGAGAGGCTAAATGACATAACCAAGATCACATTGAAAATCTAAGAGATAAATCCAGCTTTTTGAGCCCTAAACCCAGGACCTTGACCATAATACCATCTTCACCATTTTCCTCAAGCACAAGGCAGGTTACCTGAAGATGACTGACACCTGCCAGAGGTCTGGCCTTGTGGCCTCTCTTCTTGTGGACAGGCAGCTCATAGGTCTGTTCAGGATATTCCTGGCCATGCTGAGAGGGGCAGAGGATGCCTTTTTAAAAGGCTAATGTCTAATTATGTCAGACAGGTTGTGGCTGAAGAAATGTATTTGAAAGGTCACAAAGGTTTGTGATGGCTTCTTGTTGCTGAGGGGGTGCTCACAGCCACTGGACTCCATTTCATCTTCTGAAAGTCTTGCCCTAGACATGGTACATCGTGGGATATAATGACTAATTATTAAGCTTGGATGAGGATTCAGTGATAAGCCAGTACAGAAAGTGGCAGAGAGGAGGAATGAGAAGTAAGCCATACTGGTGAGCAGAATGACTATGGGACATAGTGACAGTAATAGCTGGACTGTCTGAGCAGCCACAGGCTTCATACCAAGGTACTTTGCACTGCTACGGGCAATGAAATCAAAGGAATGGGATCTTCTGGAAAAAATTGCAGACAACTCTTCCTCTGTGCCCATATGGAAGTCTGGTGAAGAATCCAAAAAATCATCATAAATCACAGTTTGACCTGATCACTGGGGCTCTTCAGCCAGGGGAAGCTTCATTGCAACTGGAACCTTCTCGAACATTTGCCTTCACCCACTGACATCATCTCTAACTGCCTTATTTTGGCCTTACTTCTGCCTCTGGCTCTTCTGAAAGTGCTGTGCCATCCTCACATTCTTGATGTGATTAGAAGGGATGAAAAATACAGGTGTCTCATCTGCATATTGCTGATAGTGGCTTTTAGAAACCTGACTAAACAACTTGCTTTTATATCCTGCTATTGCATTCCACAGCTAACTTATACACTGCCCTTTATCCCTTTGAAATGTACTGGGGTTTCATTTTTTTAAGCTCTCGTTTACATTTCATGGAGTTGGGTAAAGCTGCCTAGTCTCCATGGCAATCATTATTTAATACCCTTCTCCCATTTGTTGTTCCCTCTTTCTACCTAAACACACCCAGACTGGGTGATGATTCATGGTATGGAGGCCAAATGGACCCCTGTGACGAATAAATTTTGCTCACTTGCTCAGAACCTCTCCTGTGTCTGTCTCTTTCAGGAGAGGGTGTCCATAATTTAAGTTGCATTTGAGAGGAGAACACCCCAACAATTTTTATAGTGGCATTTATCATTTAGAAACTGGGAGAGGAGTTATTTGGAGGAGCCCAGACAGGTAATGCCCTGTTTTTCTCTCTAAATCCATTGTTGAAATTGGCTAAACCTTGGCCATTTCTCATCTTGACTATTGCAAGGCTGTTGCTTTCTAGTGTAAATACAAAAAGACTGTACATTGGTATGATGGTATTAAGCATTAGGTATAGCACTGGGCTACCTAGCTGTGAATTTCTTCCTCTTTCTTGTGTTGACACTTTCCTCAAGAGTGCCTGAGAATCTCATAAACAGGGATACATTTAACTATATACATTCTCTGTGAGCTCATCTAATGTTATCATTAGCTTATAGATGGAGCACTTGGACTGAAGTATATTTAGTGGCTACACACATTTAACAGGATGTCTGAGGTAGATGCAGATAGGAAAAGTGCATCCTATGTGTTTTAACTCACTAAACCTTAGAGCTCTCTCTTGCTATAGAAAGCCTCAGCCACCAAGTGCCACACTGTGACACTGGGTGCCTTTCAGAAGAAGGAATGTTTCATGGAGACCATGATTCTTCCAAAGTCTAAGCTTTAGGAAAACTTCCTTTTTGACACCGAATATTTGCCTGAAATCTCTGGAAGCCAGAAGCCCCACTCACCATTCCTGGATGTGTTCCAAAATGATGTAGATGTGGTGCTTAGGGATATGGTGGTAGACCTGGCAGTATTAACCTTAATGGTTGGACTGGAACTTAGAGGTCTTTTCCAGCCTTCATGATTGTATGGTACCTGAGTCAATAGCTCCTTCTGTCTGTAATGAAGTCTGGGCTTAGGGGGTTAGTTCTAGTAGCAGGAAATTTCACACAGCTGTAAAGCTCTGGGTAGGCAACAACAGATATGATCCTTAAGGGAGTGGTAAGTAGCCTCCCTAGGATTGTCATACTGATCTGTGGATCAGGATAGCACAGGATCATTTATTTGAGAGGTGCTTCCTCAGAGAAATCCACTCTATAACAGTATATTTTGATTTAGGCTGACGTCACTTCAGCCAGGAAGACTGGTTATTGGTATATGTTCATGACAAGCTATTGGTATTTGAATACAGGTCTCTGGAACATCCAGAATTTCATTAAATTTAGGCCAACTCCTTTTTGTACTAAAAGTCTGTGGAGGCTGCAGAATAAAAAAATTGGAAAAGATTCCAGTACTCAAAGAGAAGTGTGTAATACCAGTAGTCTGTTTTATAGTAGTAGAAATGCAAGTAATCCCTACACAAACTACACACAAGCTTTCTAAATATGTAAGCAGGATGAAAATTATTGCTGTGATCAATGACAGGGTAACCTGTTTGAATTTAATTTGCTTTTTATCACAGAATTTTCACCTTTGGAATACTCTGGCTCTTGGGAATCCAAAAAAAAGAGGTGGAGGTCTCAGCAAATCATTTATCTGAGGGACACAACTTTGGAAAGCAATCTCAACTTCTAGCAGTTTGCAGTGTTTAAGAAAGTTTAATGATTTCAAGGAAGAGGGTAAGATATTCCCACTTCTCACCATTACCTAAGCAGTGGCAAGCATGCAGTTGCTGATGCCTGTGCCAGTTTAAAATGCTGCATCAGCCATCATGTGAAGCAGCCACTTGTTATTTGTGGATGAAAACTGTGCTAAGATGTGGACTGACGACATGGCTTTGTTGCTTCTGCAATGCCCTTTCCATTGCTTTCTTCTTTGGACAGAGCTCAGGCCATTTCAGGAGGAAGAGCGTTAGATCTAAACCGCTAAGATTTTCTCGACTCTTCAGCTGTTCTTCTCCAATTTGGCAGATATAAGCCATTGTTCAGCACCAACATCCCCAAACCATGTGTCCAGCCACAATGCCTACCTCATAGTGCATTTGCAGCTGAAGCTTTGTCTGAACCTGTCCACAACACTAACTGTAATCAGCGACTTAAAAGAGCGACCTGCTGCTTCTCCAGTGTCTCCATTTAATCTGGGTACCTCTGCAGCATGAGATAATACAATGAATGGCCAGAGGGAGAGCTTCTTAGGTCTGAATTTTCTGAAATACTTCCAGCTCTTTTTCTTACCTAAGAATTTCTTCTGGAACACAAAGAGCGAGTGGCCACCAAGAATAAGCTCTTTCTATTGAGTCTGGCTCCAGAAGTAATTTTGTTCCACATACACAGAGTCTGTGTGAAGTAACTCAAGGCATTATGATGCCAACAACAGCAGGTTGATGAAATGTTGCTTTAAAATCCTGTCATAACCACTGCGTATGAATATATGCCCATGTTTTTACATCTGTATATTGGCACCTACGCTGCAGAGGCTGGATGACAACTCTCACAAATCTCCCAAAGGTTGAATTTTAGGTCAAGATCCTGCTAAACAGCTTGAAGAACTGCCACAAATATCCTTATCCCATGGTTACACCAAGCAGGTCAACTTTCCAGTTCTGACATTCAAATAAAGGTATTTTTCAGGTGCTGCCTATGTAAGTGACATAACTCCAAATCACCAGAAAAACAGCCCCTATTTTAGGCTTAAATGAGACCTTGGGATCAAAGTTCTACAGTTCCAACCCAAATGCATTACATGATGCACAAATTACTGATACACGTTTAGCTTCATGCGCCTGAGAAGCCAATTAGCAGAAGAGTGTACATAGGTGCACAGACCTTTTATATAATTTTGAACATCTTTCACCTTGTAGAGCTGTTAAACAACAATTCTCTATCTGTATCTGGGTTTCAGAAGAGAAGCTGCCTGACTGATTGCCTTGCTGAGGAGTAAGAGGGTTACTGTAATTATCTTGTTTGCAAGAAAAATAAGAACATTTATCTCATTTTAGGTTAGCAGAAGAAATAGCAATTGTGAAATTTATCACTAGCCCAAATGCATTTTTATTTTGCAGATGAATAAATGTTGAATGACTGACCTTTGTGTAGTATTTTTCCTATTATTTCTGTAGGAATTTTATATTAAATTTTCCATTAAATGCTGAAATTTTGCAAGACATTTGACTGACCCAAATAAGAACAAACCACCTTATTCTTATGTGTCCTGCATTTTAACATTTTGAGGTGAGAGGAGAACCAAAAGCCATCACTTTCTATGCTGTAGAAAATAAAGAATATTTCCGAACATTTAGCTTACATGAGACTATTTATGTTCACGCACAGCAGTGCTGATACGTTGCAAACTTGTTTGAGTTAAACTGAAGGGTCCCAAAGGGGACTTTATAGCTGTTTTGTTTGAAGATGCTGCAAGACAGTGTGAACCACGAGAAGCAAAGAGAAAGAAACCTTTCTCTTTTTAGATCAGTAAGTCATGGGACGATTACTCTTCCTGGAGTCCCTGAGAGCAGTTGGTTACCTTGAAAAGAGTAAGACACCAAGCAAATTTCTCCTTCCTAGGACCCACCTCTCTGTACATCCAAGCGAGGACCACGAGTCCAGTAAAGAGGGCACTTTGGTAAACGTGGGACTGGCATGGGAGTATTGGGTGATCTGCCATATAACAGCAGAAGTCAGGCACAAGTAGCAAGAGGTTTGCCCGTGCATTGTCTTCTGACTAATGCACTGACAGCACCTCCTGCAGATCTGGGGGAATCTGAGGAAAGAAGTATGGGGACTGCTGATTCAGAGCATCTATCCATACCTTTTCCTAAATAAAAGTATTCTGAAGTTGTGTAGGTGCTACACGTTAAAAGACATCAGACACCCACCGCTTCAAAGCACAGACTGTTTACTTTGGTATAGCTCCAAGCTGGGATTTATAAGCAATTTAGCAGGACAGCTTCTCAGAATTTATAGGGGTTGATTGTTTTGGCATTAGTTTGATGACCTATCTCCAATCCAATGTTGAGACTAAATTAATTTATTGCTCTCATAAGAGAGTGTTCTTTTTGTTAGCTTCCCTCAATAATACTTTAGCTTACATATGTATACAAAAATGTATGTACCTTATTTGGATGCTATTTTTATTTCATCTTAGTTTAAGACTTTTATGAACATTACAATAAAAAAACGTACAAATGCCCTCCTGATACTTCTGTAGGCAATAACAATTGACCAGAATGGGTATTACCAGGCAAAAAGCCTGAATGCATTCACTTAAAAAGTCAATGATATCCACACATTTGTTTCACTGACAGTACATTTGGCTCATCAAATATGTAGCACTCTGCCTGTACACTCAAGTTTTCAGGACAGGGGCTCGTGACAAAGAGACAACTACCCACTTGCTACAAGAAAAATGACAAATGTTACTTTTTTTGTCATGGACAATAATTTTGTTAAGTTACAAAAACTAGGAAGCTGCCTAGAGATTAGAGAAAAGGAATTGATCATTGATCATTTAAATAAATAAATAAATAGATAAATAAATAAATAAATAAAATTAATTAAAAAAAAAACAAAACGGAATTTTGGAGCTCTCAGGAATATTTATTTCCAGTAAAATAACAGAATTTAAAACATGGGAAAAAAATCACTAACCACCTAGAGATCAGAAAACAAGCATCAGCACTAGGGATTTCTAAAGAACAAATTGTGCTGGAGAAACCTGATTGCTTTTAAAAATAGAATTACAAAATTAGTGGATGAAGGGAACACGATGGATTTGATACATTCGGATTTTAGTAAAGATTTGATAAATCCTACTCAAAATTAATGCAAATGGGTTTGGCTACACCACTAGATGGAATGAAAAATTGGCTGGAGACCCACAAATAAAGGATAGTGATGCATAAAAAGGTATTGTGTGGGAGGCAGAGGTCTCCCAGAGATCAGCAGTCAGTTCTGCCCTATTTAACACCTCTTAACATGACACCTTCTGCCTGGAAATCAGGAAATTTTATTAAGAGAGTGAAATACGGAAGGACATGTGGGATAGACCAGCTGAAAATAAAATGGGATCCCAGCAAAAATACAAGTACAGTATAGTCAGGAGGAGGTCCCTAGAAAACACCAGATGAGAATCACTGCAGCAGGAACCAATGAGATGGGAATTTGCAGTGTAGGACAGCAGAAAAACAGCAGGAGCGTTTGAGCAATAGAGCTGCAATTCACCCCAATATGGAAAGACCAGAAGGCTTTTTGCAGTATCTGTCTCCCACATACGCTTCCAGTAAGGTTCCAAGCAGGTTTTGATGGTGTAGCTGGTGGGGGAGCTCCCGGAGTCTCTCTCGTCACGTACTGGAGACAAAACTGCAGTTACGAGATTCTTCTCCCCAGAAACAACCAGTGCAGACACTCACAGTGAAGTTAGCCTGATTTTGGAGGAGGGCTTTAAATAGATCCTTGTTCATTTTTTAAAAAATGTAAAACCAGGAAAGGAAATGGCAGTAAAGCAAATTAAATGCATTAATAGCAGATATAAATCCCCATTTTCCTAATGTTTTCCCATTCTCTATCACTCACTCTGTCCATTTGCAATTTCAGCTATTAACTATCTAATCTAATCTTAGCTTCCATCCACAGGTGTACATGGGTATACCAACGACTTCTGAAGCTCTAGGCAATTCCAGACAACTTTCCAGAGTGTAGGCAATACATTTCTGTTCATTGGTTACATTAACGGGCTGACCAAGAAATAAATCCAGTGACTGCCCTTAATGAAGTGCGAGCACAACCTCTGGGAGGCATCGGAGAATCCACACACAATGCAGTCTTGAGAGACACATCCACAAGGAACATCCTGCTTCCCTTTCTAGTTCCACTGCTTATGAAACTTCTACTTCTCTGACCTCCTTCTTGCGGAAACCCACGACCTATTCCTATTTGCTCCCTTTGTGTTTTGATTTTTTTCATAATTTTTCTTCTTCAATTGCATTTGTAACCATCTGCCTCCTTTACTCCTTTGCATTTGTTCCAACCTCCTGCCCATGCCTTGCTGTCTTCCAAACTGCTTTGTCATCTCTCTTGGTCTCCTGTCCTCTAAGAACCCTATTTTTAAGTTCTTCTCATTCACCTCTATTTTTCTTTTAGTCCTCCATTATCACTCCATTTTCACAGTTGTCTCCCACAAAAAAAACTTGCTAATATTTTAAAACTTGCTAGTGAAACTCCTGTAAACCTTACCCAGATGCATTACACAAATGGGGTACACTAATATTTAGTGTAGCAAGTTCCTCCGTTTTCAAACTATCGAAGTGAACAAAAAAAATTATCTCTTTTGCTAGAGCAAATAGTTTTAAGCTCCCTAGAGAGCTGCAGTGATCATTTTCATAACACTCTCTATTAAAGCAGGATCAGACCCACAGAGCATCAGAGCAAGAGCAAGGTTTTCAACATGGCAGAATTAGAAAAATTATTTTTCCTGCCCTGCTCTGTCAACAAACATTTGGACTGGAGCAACTGCAGAATTACATGAAATCTGGAAAGTAGCACTTACACCCTCTCTGCATGAGTGCACAAGGTCAGAATAGTGTTATACATCAGTGAAGATGTTATAATTATTATTAGGATCTCTGTAATGCTCATTGCTCTCTCCTAAATGCATGTTTACACTGTGCACACTGTAGCAGTTAACAGCACTGAGAAACCTTAATTTTTAGTGCTCGGTTTTAAATTCTCAATCTTTAACACTGCATAAAGTGACTTAAAAAATTAAATTAATAGAATAGTTTTTTACAGGTCTTAAAAAAAAAGATTAAAATGTCTGTATTGCACTGTAATTTATTATTATTTAAATTCCTAATGCCTGCCAGTTGCTTAGGCATTTTCATTTTTATTTATTTATTTACTTTTAAAACCACATCTATTTAATGAAACAACAAGGCAGATGGCAAGCACTGAAAGGGCCACTTGACTGTGGCTAAGAAGTAACAGGGTTTGAACTGTGCTGATAACATCTAACAAGTCTCTTTACATCTTGATATCTCCTTTTCTCCTCCCAGTCTCTTACTGTTTCATCTGCATATAACCTCTTGAGGACAGAGACCTTCACCTAATTATGTGTTTCTGTGAATGACAGCACAATAAAGTTTTGATATGTGCTGAGGTCACCATGACTTAAATGACTACTGTGGTGCATTTGATAACTCAAACTGCTAAAGGGATGTCCTCCAAACACCGCTCCAGCCCACAGGCCAGGTACTGTACAATTAGTAAGCATTATGTGAATGTCAGGAGGTCTCAGTGAAGGCCAAAAGGAACCGTTGTACCCTTTCCCTCCATCTGCATATTTTTCACCCATCTTCACAATGTTTTTGAGTGCTGCTAATCTGTATGAAGAATATTCTTCATCAGAAATGTCCTCACAAGGACATAAAACCAACTCAGTCAATCCTTATCTATATTTGGAAGTCAGAAATTTGGCATGACATTATCAATACAGCAAGATGACAGGCCAGTAAAACAGAGGTGTAACAAGCAAGGACCCCAATACTTCCTCAGGCAAAGAAAGGAGATAAACTGGCAAAACCAGTGATGTGTCTTCTTGGAGACTTTTCTCCTGGCATCTGCCAGTGATGTCCAGTCTCTTGAGGGAGGCTTGACATGTCACCAGCCCTTACTCAGGGAGGTCACTCGACTCCTGAACTTACAGAGCACGAAAACTGAAATGAGTGTGATGGTGTCTGATTTTCTGTCACTGATTTGAGATTTCTCCTTAGACCAAAACTGAAGCATCTGGAAGGCAAGGTAAGTGGCCATGTGGTATAACAGGGAGTAGTTTTTCATTTTCAGAAACTAGGGTTATGGATCTGTTCTGCTGGGACACTTGAAAGCAGTGGAGACATGGGTTTCACTGAACATCTACTGGAGAGCCTCAGGTCAGGTGGAGTTCAAAGATGTTTCTCTCTGCCTCTCTATTTGTGAGGCAGCATAAAAGCTGCCAGCTCACTGGGGTAAGGCAGGAGCAATAAACCTTTTCTCCTTTCCTCTTTGGGTTTTAGTAAGAGGATTACATATCTCCTCCTTCTAGAATAAACCTCTTTACAGAGAAGATACTTCTCAAGCCCTCTTTGGAGATCAGTCTCCGCATCAAGACTCCTAAGATTCAAGTCACCACAGCAGCCAGTAGGAAGTGAACCTCAGTTAAAAGGGAAAGGCTTTTACAGCTCTGCAGGACTGCAGGGTAAGGACAGTGTATGTGCTGCCACAGTGAAAGGATCCTTGCTGGGTTCACAGCTATGGGAAACAGGAAAAATAAGGAGGCAAAAGCACAGAGCAAAGTTCAAGCTCCATCCATGATGACAGGAGACTGCTGCTGGAGCCTTGGGAAGACACAGCTAACCCTCCTACTGGAACAGCTTCATCACCAGGGACAAATAACCCAAGAAACAAAAGAGGGAACCTCTTGTAACTTTAACCCTTGATCAAGTATGACTGAAAACAATTCCCAAGCATGCACAAGTGCATGCAGTGACTACACTGTTAAAAGAGAGAAAGCAAATTAAAAGCTTTAAGGCATAGTTTTATGTTTTACTGTGTTTAATGTATAGACATTAATTAAAGACCTTTAGTATGACCATAACATCCAAATCAGACTTAATAACTAATATTTTGCATAACTTTGGAGACATCAACTAGCAATTACTCTGTTTGTTTACAAAACACCTATGCGTTAAAATGACAGTCTGTGTGACAAGTTAATAAAACTACTTACTTCCACTGAGCCTCCTCAGCACACACTGTTCTTGCCTTCTGTTGAGTTCATCTCAGCCACTGTGACTCTACAGACCTGCTCTGGCTCCTGTCTTGTCTTCTGACTCTCTCTGTTCTTTCTGTAGTAGGTCACTTTCTGCCATCACACTCCCTACTCTCACTGTAGTAGTTTTAGGCTAGTGGCATGTAAATGCACTTTTTTTTTTTTTTAGCATTTCCTATGACTCCTTTGGTCATCCTCTTCACCTGCCTTAGCCTATGTGAATCATTTCAATGTTGCCTAACTGGTTTTTGGAGCAAAAGAAACGTCCTGATATATACATGCATCTTGCCAGCTCAGACCACAAGCATCCCATCATCAGCATAGAGAGGGATAGTCTGATTCACCTCCATCTTTCCAGCTTTCCCCTTCCTGGCCACACTAGGACCTCTTGATGAACACAACAACTCACAGGAGATGTATTTCTTGATGGCACCTGGAGACCTTGGCAATTCCTCAAGTCTCTCTGCTACCCACTTTCCAGGGGCAGCAGCTGACACATTGCCCTCTATATGAAGGGTAACTTAGGGAGAAGGGACTGCTGAAGCTCGACCTGCTGCTACTGCAGCACTATGCGCTTTCCGTCTCTCTGTTGACCATTTTAATAGTTCTTCTGTACTTCTGGATGGCATGGATGTGTCACAGGTAACCCCTTTTCCGCTCGTACACACATTTGTTTGCCTACTTGCCCAGTGAGATGGCTGGGTTTTGGAAGCACCAGGTGCAGCTGCTGGGACTGCTGGTTGGAGAAACATTTGCCTCCTGAGCCCGTTAATTAGCACAGTAACGGTAACTGTGCTCCATTAGCCAACCCATGTGGTCAAGTCCCCTCCCTGTCCACCAACCTTGCCCTTAATGAGAGCTGGAAGGGGGACACTCACAAAACACTGCCTCAGAATAATATTCGGCTTTGTCCACGCCGGTAACGAGAGCTGACAGGATCACTACGTCCATTTCTCTTCTAATTAGCACACTTCCAGCTCGGCCTGAGCCAGCAGCCAGAGAAAAGCGATCGGACAACCGTACCGAATCACAAACACAAAGAGGCCCATTCCCCATAATTAGGTGAGACAATCCCTCAGTCTTTTCTCGGCTGGAGCTTGCCGGTAAGACTCTCGCTGTTTTGGTAAGTCCCAGCAACACAAGTTACACGTCTCCCCAGGACACTAATAAGCCCCTAATTGTCTTCCGCTTCACACGGCTCGTACCATAGGTCTGACTTGGGGGAATTCTTCTAACGAGCGGCAGCCAGCGCTCCCTGCGCCACAGACGGACAGGGAGCCGCCTCTCGGGCACCGGGAGGAGAAGGGGGACGGGGAGAAACAGCCAGAAAAGCAGTCCAGGCGCTGGGGCCCAGCTACGTGGCACAGGGCCAGTGGCTTGGCAGCAGCCACATGGTGCTGGGGACGCGGAACTTCTCCATCCTTACTCCATCTCCACTGTCCCCCTGCGTGGTGGAAACCCAAGTTCAGCTCTTTGGCCTGTCTTCTCCTGTGTCGTCTCCAGTGGTGGTACACAGGTACTCACGCTTCCATGCAGAAATGCACCATCAAATCATCTGACCAAACATCTGACTGCACAGATTTGCCTTAGGTCTCTGCTAAGACTTCCTGGGGACTCCCCTTAGAGAAATGCAGCACCTGGCATACACTTTTCTCCAGTGAGGGAATGCCTCAGAGTTCAGGCTGGAACGAGCACGTGTAAACAACACCCTGACAGTTCTTGTGGAAAGGAACATGTGCTGGGTCTCACAGGGCAGGTTTTTAAAGACGCCCACAGAAGGATTGAAAACACGAGTTGAGAGGGAGGTAGGACATCCCAGCTCAAGCTCTCTTATCAAAACAAGGCAAAGGAAGGCATAGTCCCTCTGACTTTCAATCTGACACTTTCTTGAGAAACCATCATCAACCAAATACTTTTCAGCAAAATATTTGCCCTAATTTTTGATTACAATTTCATATTGAGCAAAATATCACAGCTAATCCTGTTAAGGATAGCCATGGCCTGCAGATCCCTTTGCCTCCTGTGCATCTGATTACAAACTGATCCCTCCTGCAAATCAGGGCTCACCCTGATTCTTCCCACAACGAGCCCCTGCAGAAGTGAGTTGTCCGCTGGTTTTACACATGTTATTTGGCTTCAGTGTGCTAAAGGTGGGGAGAAATCTAAGACAGGGTGACAAGCTGATCCGTGCAGAGTACAATAGGAAGATAGATGCCAATGCTTTCCCTGAAAGGCAATTTGGGAGTGTGTATATATATATATATGTATAAAAATTAAAACTAAGCATAACTAATAAGTTACTTTAATATAGAGAGAGGAGAACAAACTGAAGGCCACAGAACCAGGCAACCTGAGCATCTGTGTCCACTTGGATTGCTCTGCTGGTCTCTTGTCCCTCATTCTCAAGTTGCTGATGAGCTCTCTTCCTACCTTTTCATACACAGCTTGCTGCATTCTGGGCTACTGTAGTAAACGGAAGATGGCAAATGGTGAATTTCTGAG